>NC_092872.1:633499496-634914496 GCF_028372415.1 Notamacropus eugenii
GGTTCTACTGATTAAACAAAGGATTTAATTTACGGCATCTTATACATATTAATTTCCATTATCATAATTTCAGAAAGCTATTTATAACTTTCAAGTCGAGTCTATTCTTAGCTTTAATCCAGTTTTCATCTTCTGAGGCTGAAATCAGCATACTTAAATTAAACATGGAAAAAATATTAATGAATAACAAGCCATACACTTCAGTTTCCACCAGTATGAAACATTGCTAGATCCTATGTAGCTTCTATGATACCACACACTTTCAGATCAAGTAGGATGATATACAGTTGACAATTACAAATTCTGATTCAACAATCCAAAAAATATTTTCTAAGAGCCTACTTGGAATGAAAATGCCTATTGTTCAGACAATGACAAGCAGTTGGATGGACAATTTATAGCACTCATCTAAACAATAAAAATATTTTGGACACTGAGTCAAAAGCACCATGAGTTGGCGTTCAAAATTTAGCAGAAGGAAGAGAAAGTTATTTTAATGATCCCAAAACTTCTCCATCAAACAAAGGCTACTCTTTTAAATAACAATATTCTTCCTGTAAGGTTGCAAGCCATGGACACATAAGAGGTATCCTATGAACTAAAGTTGAGGATCAGTTAAAGGACAATTGAAAAGTTCATAGTAGGCATGAGCAGGCTGCAATACATTACAGAGGAACTATGTATGGAAAAGCAATGTAAAGGAAAAAGTGTAACTGAAAAAGAGAGGTTGGGCAAATGGAAAGAGCAAGTTATAACTATGGATCAGTCCCCATCTTCCACTGGTATTCTCAAAACATCAAAAGAACCCTAGATAGGCCCCTAAAATATTGAGTGGAAATGCTGGGGGAGGAGGGTAGATACCGAAGGACAGGAGCAAAAATAAGACAGATTTAGAATGCACAGATTACCTTGGAAGGTAAATTCTTGGAAGAAATACTAATCATACCATAGCTACAATGTAATAATGGAGAAAAAACTTTATGCTAGGTGCAGGTGATATGAAGACCGATGGCATCAATTGGGAATGGCTGAACAAATTATGGTATACAAACAACAGACTATTATACAAAAAGAAACAAGTATGACAGATTCAGAGAAATCTGGGAAGGCTTTTATGATCTGATGCACAGTAATTTAGAGGAAAATATCAATGAAAGACTTCAGAACTCTAATTAAAATAATCAATCATAACTTCAGAAGGCTGATTAATAAGGCATGCCGCCTGCTATTTAGCAGAGAATTAATGGATCAGTAGTATAGAACAATGCATATTATTTCAGATATGGCCTGTGATTGATTCTGTTTAACCCAGCTTATTGGAAAGGAGCGACTTGAGTTACTGAATATTGAGATGTAAAAAACAAAGAAAAAGAGGAGGGAAGGGGGAGAAGAAAGAAGAGAAAAGGTCAACTATAATACATTTTTAAAATACAAAGCAAAAACAAAAAATATCAGAAGGGGATACAAATAACAATTTTGTTATCTTATGTTTAATATAGAGGTTTTTTTAATGAATGGAAAAGGAGTTCACCATTTTATATACAATCCTCTTTTTAGTTATTCTTTGTAGAATGAATATTTGTATTTGTTGAAAACTAAGTTCACAAAAATAAAATTTTTTAGAAAACAGCAATCCTGGTTTTCAAGGCATTTGCAGTCTAGTAATATGACATGTAAACAAGTAAGTCCATGCGCTACCTTTTCTAAGGACAAAGAAGAGATCTCAACAAAGTGTTTGGGCTGTGAAAACCTGAGGAGGACAAGAGCACTACAACCTAATTGATCAGAGACTTCTTGGAGGAGGTGGCATCTGAGGTGGGCCTTGAGAGAATACTTCACAGATGGAGAAACAGAGAATGTGCACTCCAGGGTGTGATTCAGTGAAGAAGAAAAGGACCCAATTGTTTTGATAGATGACAATTAATTACATTATTTCTATATTGTATAGTAGATAGTATAAAGGCATATGATCCTTTAATGAATGTTAAGCATATTTTAACATACTTCTAGATAAACACTAAAAGAAACAAACACCCAGAAACAAAAGAACATATAGTAAGTAGCCTTGAATACTTTCCAGGGGTTACTACAGATCAAAAAAAATTTAATTCTTCACCTAGTGGTGATAAGCTTTTCCAAACACGGTCCTTGGAATAATCCTTGTTCTTGAAAGCTTTACTTGCACAAGACAAGCTCTTGCAGGGCCAATAGAGCAATAAAGGCTGCTGTTACTATGTATTTGGTTCAGAAAAACCATTCTACCTAAATTTGGAAACTTTCGTTTTTAGTTTGGAAACTAAAAGGCTGACCATCAAGTACCTTATGTTTTCAGCTAAGAACTAATGAAGTCCCATCAATAAAGGAGTAGAGCTCAAGACAAGCCCAACATCAGGAATAGCTAGGAACCCCAGATCATCAACTCTGCTTACAGCTCCCTTTTCTCAGCCACCACAGAAGAGAAACTCTCGTGGAGAAGGGGCTAGTCATTCACCAAGCAACTTTAGGGTAAGCAAGCTGAAGAGATCCAGAATAGCAATAACCTCCATGCCCATACCAGCACAGCCCGAGGCATCCCTTATTCAAAGAAGCAATTCTAGGAGAAACAGGGCATAGCAGAAGCAGACTCCGCCTCCTCAGCAGTCATAACGGTAGGGAAGATCCAGAAAAGGAAGTTTTCACCAACAAAGTCCTTGGCATCTCAATAGTTTAATTTCAAAACTGAATATAAGTATACCAATAATAATTACATCTGCTTTATTGTACCCTAAGGACCTTTGGGTTTTCTAACTAATCTGCAGCTGAAACCTCCTACATAGTTATCTCTTCTTGTTATAGTGAGCTCCTTCTGAACAAGAACTGTCGTCTTGCTTTTCCACTGGTATCCCCTGTATTTAACCTAACCTAACCTAAAATACTTTTTCATCCATTTTCAGATGCTGCACTATGCATGAAGGAAGATCCACACTGATTAAAATACAGATTCTTGAAGAAAGAGAGGAAGTGAATCATATTCACTTCTTTAAAAGCACTGCTACGTAAGTAAGAGACTGTGACCACATAGAGAAAATGAACCTGTTAGCTCTAATGAATCCGGCCACGGGCTTCTACTCTCCTATCCACAGGGAGGGATCAAGATAAAGGCCCTGCACTTGTAGTACGAAAATAATTTCAGTTCCGAGGAAGCGGAGCGTAAACGGTGATTTTATAAGGACAGTCAAGCTGGAAAAGGTAAACAGAGACCTCACACGGCGGCCATCCCTTCAGTCTCACTTGACTCTTACCGTAATGATTTATAATTATTAATAACAGCTAGCATTTGTTTGTATGTGCAAGGCACTGCGCTAAGCACCCTACAAATATCTCCTCCACAGGATCCCACCTGGGACATCCTAGGTCGATCCAAAGCGGAACACGAATCCCTCCCACTGACAGTACCCCGAGCAGTCCTACGGCCACCGCCAGAAGACCTCCAGTTAATGGGAAACTCCTTGCCCCGGGACAGAGCCTTTTAAACCCCGGGCCAGTTCCCATCATGAGCCCGTTTTTCCAGCACGTCAAACTCCAAGCGGCCTTTTGGCCACGTCCTCCCGCGGCTCCTCGGCGGGGACCGAGCCCTACACGAGGCTTTTCAAATCCTTAGGGAGGAGAGGGCCACTGGGGAGCAGCCCCCCTCCCTCCGCTCGGGCCTGGAACAAACACCCACAGCCCCATTCCGCAGAGGGAGAGGCTCCCGACCCGCACGCGGACCTGGGGCCACCAGGGGCCGCTCAGAACTCAGCCGATGACCACGCCCCCTCCTTGGGCAGCCCGCTTCTGACTTCCCGCGTCCCCCTCCCCGCGGCCGGGGACCCCGGCTCGGCCCCCCCCTTCTCTTCTCCCCTCCTCAGTCCCTGGAGGGGGGGATGGGGGAGGGGTTCTTTCCTGCGCCTTCCCCAAACTCTAGAGAAGGATGGGGAGGAGAGAGGGGGCGGGGACGAGAACCCTCGCTCGCTTCTAGACCACCCGGCCTGGGAGCGGGGAAGGGGTCCCATGTCCAGCCCGCTGCAGGGGATCGGACCAGAAGCCAGGGCCCCCAGCCGCTCCACCAGCCACCCCGTCCTCCTCCTGGGGAACGCCCCCCCTCCCACCCGTCCAGCCTCGCTCCCTCGCAGCCCCAGCCTCTCTCTGAGTCTTCTCCTGGCCTCCCCCAAGGACGCCCCCCCTCCCCAGCGCCGTCTTACCGCACATGGTGAGAGGTAGGTGTGCGCGAGCTCGAGGCCGGGGACTCGGAGAGCGCAGCCGGAGGCGGCGGGACGGGAGGAGAGCGGAAGATGCCCGAGGGACTGCGACGCGTGCGCGAGAGAAGCTCCGAGGGAGGGGGAGAGGAGGCCAGGGGATGCGACGAGCAGAAGGCGCGCCTGCGAGCCTGCCAGCCGGACCGCCTGACTGACTGCGCCGGACTAGCCCAGCTCCCCACTGCGGCGGAGGCGGGGCGGGCTTCCTGCGGACGCTCCCAGGCTCCGCCGCTAGCAACCGCCGGGCCCCGCCCCTCCCCTCCACGCCCCGCCCCTCGCGCATGGCGTGGCGCGTTCCTATTGGGCCTCCCGGCCCGCGGCTTCCCCCTGCCATCGTCGCCCCCTCCCCTCCCTCCATGCCTCGCGCCTCCGCTGCGCTGCTGGCACCATAGACGTGGCACTCGGCGCTCGTGTACCCGCCCGCAGCATCCGTTTAGAGATCCTGGTGACAGGGCGAGTCTCCTCCGGCCACTCCTAGCAGGGGCGGAGGGGGGAAGTGCCGGAGCCCTGACTGATGGCCCCGAGGGGCACACGGCGTCCGCCTTTCCGGTGCCTGGCTTCCAAATGGACGCCCTTAGTGTAGATGGAGCGCGACCAAGATGTGAACACGAGCTGGGCAGAGAGAGGGGAAGTCTGTAACAGAAGAGGGAAAGGAAATGGGATCAGAACAGCTGGCACTGACGTGCCATCCCCGCATGTAAAGACCTCAAAGATAACCTCCTCCTCCCCATTCTAAGGGCCGGGGGCGCCTTGCTGAGAGTCACGCTCTGGCCATCCATCACCACTGGATGCCAGCAGTCTTAGATCTGGAGGGGACCCTAGAGATCCTTCAACCCAACCCACTCCGTGTACCCAGAGGACACAGGGATCCGGGAAGGGGAGAGACTGGTCCAAGCTCATTTGCACAGTGTTTTCCCTGATACGGCTTTAACGAATGTGTTTTAATTTGTATCCCTTCATGGTTTGCAAAACGCTGTATGTGTATTGCCTCCTTTGTTCCTCGCAAAAAACCTCCGAGGGTAGGCATCATTACTCCCATTTTAAAGATGAGAAAAATTGGAAGCCGGAGACTGGGTGAATTGCCCAAAGCTAGGCAGCCCTGCTTCTCCACAGAACATAAGTCTTCTGAAAGTTCAGGACTTTGGGAAGTTTGCAGAATGATTTCCTTATGATAAACACCAAGACAGATAATGCAGAGAACAAACCGAGACCTGGAGGCTGAGACTGACCAGGGATCCTAGCTTCATCCTAAATTGAAAAGGAAGAAAGAAAAGGACAGTAAAAAAGATAAATTAGAGATTAGAAGGGGAAAAAATCAGAGATGGGGGAGAAGAAGCAACTATGGCCAAAACTTTCTGATTTCAAACAGCTACTCAAGTTGGGCCAGTCTTTCTAGGGACAGCAAATTCTTTTCCACATTTTTTGCCTAAGGCCATTGATGATCTTCAATTTGGAAAGGCTACAAGCCAAGACCAAAGTGGAGGGAGTGTTGGTGCATGATTTTCTGTTTGCAGATGATTGTGCACTCAATGCAGCCTCTGAAGCTGAGATGCAACAAAGTATGGATCAATTCTCAGCTGCCTGTGCTAATTTTGGTCTAATAATTAACACGAAGAAAACACAGGTGCTCCATCAGCCACCACCACACCATCCATACTTGGAACCATCAGTTACAGCAAATGGAGAAGTTCGCTTACCTTGATAGTGCACTTTCCAGGAATGTACACATTGACAATGAGGTTGATGCACCCGTTGCCAGACCTAGCTCAGTGTTTGGGAGGCTCTGAAGAAAACTTTGTCCCCACACCACCCTTAAGTCAGTCAGTCAATAAACATTTTTAAGTGCCTCCTGCTTGCCTAGCACTGTGGAAAGGACTGGAGATAAAAATAAAAATGCCCCATATCCTCAAGGAGATTACAATCTAACGGGGGAAGACACTATAGCAAAAGGAAACTAAAAAGAGGGAGGCCAAACTGGAGAAGCCCAAAAGCAGAGCAGCTGGTGGGAAATGAGGTATTTACCATCCTGTGTTCCCCATCTTCATAGGGAGCTCTAAAGAGCTCATGCTTCTGTCATCCAATCAGAGAATCTAATAAAAAAGGCAGACAGGACTGATGAGATGTGAATATCAAGGCTGATTAGATTTTGTAGATTCATGAGATTTCTGAAGTTTGGCATCCTTCTGCAAGTAATTTTTGTTGTGATTGTTGTTCAGTTGTTTTCCAGTCTTGTCCAACTCTTCATGACCCCATTTGGGTTCTGTTGGCAAAGGTGCTGGAGTGGTTTTCCATGTCCTTCTCCATCTCATTTTACAGATGAGGAAACTGAGGCAAACAGGGTTAAGTGACTTGCCCAGGGACGCACAGCTTGTGATTGAGGCAACATTTGAATTCATGATGAGTCTTCCTGACCTCAGACCTCACATTCTATCAACTGCACCAGTGAGTTGTCCCAAATTTTTACTTATTTTTGACATATCTGTATTGAGTACAGATTGTTTTCCCCTAGATTAAAGTAAGTTTCTGGGAGGCTAGCACTTTTTCATGATTGTCTTTATATCCCTAGAGTATAACACAGTACCTGAAAAATAGCAGGGCATTTAATAAGTGCATTTTAAATTGAAGACAGATTACCTAAGGGAGAGATTTGAAGATTCTGAGATCGTTGCAAAAATCCAGGCAATCCATCATTTATTATGCTCTTATTAGGTGAGAGATACTGTGCTAAATGTCTTGGATTACAAAAAAAAAGTGAAAAAGTACCTGTGTATTAGGAGCATACATTCTACCAAAGAATATAATACATATAAAGTGATTATCAAGGTAGAAAGGAGGCAGAAGTCAGAATGGCTTGAACCAGAGTTAATAGCAATAGAAAAATAAAGAAATTTGCACAAGTGAGTATGATCACAGAGGTAGAATCCAAAGGGCTTGGCAACTGATTGGTGATGGCAGCAAGGAAGATTATTTCTAGTTTTGATGCAATCACTCTCTGCATAATTGTATTGGATTAATTTTTATTCTATCAGTCTTTCGGGGATGTTTTTAGAAAGTTAATATTTTTAAATGATATTATCAGCTATTTAAAATTCCATATGGTAATAAAATCTAAATTACTGAAACTCAGACACTATTTTTGGCAATGTGCAGCTCAAAGTTTGTCATGAGCCTCATGGAGACACATGTAAAATCCTTAATGTTTCACTATCAATTTATATTTTAAAAATATATTACATATTTCCTAGAGAAATTTTCAGTTTCATGAAAAAATGTAGGCTTGTCTCTAGTTAGTTTTTTTCAAATATGTTTCACATAGCATATTAATCAGGGCTTGTATCTGGTAAAAGAAAGTAGAAAAGAATAATCCACTTTTGAAACTCTAGTCAGGCCGACTGAGACATTCAACCCAGTACTTAATTACTCACTCATATAGGTCTATGCACATTTGAGATCAAACAAGGGAAAAAAGGAAGATTCATTGGTATGATGAGATGGACTGCAAAACGTGGCATAATTTACAACTGCTAGTGTGAAATGAAATTACACTGTATTATATTCTCTCATAAAAGAAAAGAGGTGACAGGTCTGTATCCAATCTACCCCATATTAAGTCTCTATATAAAAAAAATCTATGCACACATAAATAAATGCATTTGAATACCTAAAAAAAAAAAAGAAAAGGAAAGGAAAACTTTGGGAGAGAAGAGGTATTTGACTACCAAACTGAAGGTCTACAGAGCTGTTGTGGTGACCTCATTGTTATATGCTTGTGAAACACGGACAGTCTACCAGCACTATGCCACGAAACTGAATCACTTCCATTTGAACTGTCTTAAGATTCTGAGGATCACCTGGTAGCATAAGGTACCAGACATGAAGTCCTTGCTCAAGCTGAACTACCAAGTATTCAAACTATGCTTCAGAGAGCACAACTCCAATGGGCTGACCACATTGTTTGAATGCAAAATATACACTTGCCTAAAAGACTATTTTATGGACAACTCACATGGGACAGGCAATCACATGGTGGCCAGAAGAAGTGATACAAGGACACTCTCAAGGTCTCAAGAGCTTCGGATTTAACTGTGCAATATGGGAGACACTGGTACAGGACCACTTAGCATGGTGTGCCCACATCAGAAAGGGTGCTGTGCTCTTTGAGCAAAGCAGAATTGAGATAGCACAAAGTAAATGCAGGATGCACAAATTTGGGATATCCACCCAACAGGGGCCACCTGTGCCCAACCTGTGGTAGAGCATTCCAAGCTTATATTGGTCTGATCAGCCACAGTTGGACACACTGAAATTTCACTTTATCATGGTGATGTCATTTTGGTCCTCTTGAAGATGAAAGACAACAACCAGAGTAAGACCTCAAAGCCCTTTCTTGGAACTACCTAACTCTTCCATTCCTCAATCCCTCACTTTACTGCAGGTAAAAAACATAATAATAAAAACAAAAATATCACCCAATCATAGGGCTACAAGATAAGCCTACACTTACAGAAAACTGGATCTCTAGTCTTCATTTTTTTTTCCCTCCCTAATCTTTTTATTGGAGATTATTATGGTGTAGTAATGCCATACTATGACATTTTGCCAAGCTAGCCTCTCAACACATCCTTCTACCCAATACCATAGTTTAATGTAATCCCTAAATGATGTGTAACCTCCAGAGGTAGCTTTTTGCATGGGACATGGGCCACCCAACTCTTTTTGAGCTGATTTGATCACCCCAAACTGCCTCACATTAATAGATCTAGGTTCTCAGAGAAAGATTGTTACCAGGGGGGTACAGTTCAAACCTTCTCAGTGTCCGAGGGGTAACCTTGTTGTGAGGGCAGGATCCATTCCCTACATTTGTCACAGTAGCTTGCTTCCAGTCTACACAAAACTAGCTAATCACAATAATGCCACCATTATCTCAAACATAAAATACTTACTTAATGATAAGGCAATGGCAATAAGAATCATCACAGTTATTCAATTTAAAGTATATGTGGGAATTATCAATCTGTTATAGTCCATACATAAACATGGGTCACAATCTCCCACCAATATACACAGTAACCACAGAGAAGAGTAGGTAGATACTTACAGAAACCTAGAAGGAGAAACATGAGTAAGGATAATCCATGTGCTCAGGAAAATTCACAAATCTGAACAACAGCTCTTAATGTCCTTGATCTTTTCAGGAACAATTTATACCTCACAAATCTGTTTCTCTTCTTCTCTCAAGCTGATGAAGCAGTGACAAGCTCTTTTAGCTCATAATCACCCTTAAAAGGAAAATGAGCAAGTGTTACATTATTATAATAATAAGCAGCTCTCTTAAACCAAAAAAACTGCAAATCTCCTTAGATTGGTTTTCTGAGCAATGAAGACAAGCCCAGCTAGTTCAGCAGGATGGTTTGTCAATCAGTTTCCATTTATATCCACAACAAAAAAGCTGCCCAGCTTAACTTTCCCTCTGTTTTGTCCTCTTAAATCAGAAAGGATCAGCGGATAGCAACCAAGCCCTTTGGAAAGGTTTCACTTCTCTCTAATTTTAGGTGACTCTGAATGGGAACATACAAAATTCAGCTGTTTTCTAATGAGCGTTAGTCCTTCTCCTGCCATTTCCCAACACAGGTGGGCTTTATTAGCTGACTCTTTTGGTAACAACCTCCATCTGCTGCCTTCTTCATTGCTGCTGTGATCTTTGCAATTCATCTCCTAATGGGTTCTTGAGTATTCTTGCTGGCTCAAATCAGATTGGACTAGTACTCAGTACTTTCTCTTATAAAGTAAAACTCAAGAAATCTTTCTGTTAGTTATGAAATGAACAGTCCTTATTTAATCATAGTGTACTCCCAGCTATTTGATTTATCACTTTGAGTTTTAACCACTCAAGCTCCATCCTATTCTCAAACAGATTGTCAGTTTTCTACTTGGTCCCCTGTAGTCTGTATGTCTCTTTCTCTCTCATATTTTATTCAAAAACTATTATTTCCTCATATTTTAATTTCTTCAGGTTTTTTAATTTTTAAAAGATATTCTATACTTCTTTTCATAACCAAATTGTTTATATCCTAAAAAGGCAAGTACCTACATCCTTCACAAGTTAATGTAATCCCTTTTCTTTACCATTTCTTTACAGTTTTCTTAGCAGTTTATTTGCTGCCTTCAAAGTTCATTTGCTGCCTAAACCACCAGAATAGCCTTCAAAGAGGAAAAAATCCCATGGAAGAGTTGATCAGAAAGATGCAGAGGGGCCCTAGACTCCCAAATGTATTAATAAGTGTTGAAACAGACACTAGAGGCTTGATACATTCACCCTAGAGACTGCAAACACACTTAGACCACGGAGCAAAACACTTAGATCTGAGTTAATGTCAAGAACAAAACAAGATAGCTGGTTAAGCAGGACAGGGCTAAGAAGAATGGGCTTACAGGTAGTGCTTAGGACAAGGATTAAACCCTAAAATGTAATGTATGTAATATCGAATCTTTGCTCATTTCAGCTATTATACAGTACCAGTTTTTGTTTTCCTCTGTGGTATTTTATAGTTAATCACTATTTTAAACATCTACGAGATTAGTATACTAGAATCATAGGTTTACACAATCCCAAACTGGAAAGGCTTATTAGAGATTATATATTCTTGACTTTGGAGAATGTTGATTATATTAAAGTAGGGTCCTTTGATATCTATGTTTTTAGGGGTTTTCATATGAATGAATGTTGTATTTTGTCAAAGACTTTTTCTGTATCATTTGAAATAACCACTGGGATTTTTGTTATTGCTACTGTTATTTTTGTTGGATCCAAATGTATATAACATAACTGAGACATACCTCAGAGATATGGTAGGTTAGATTCCAGACCACTGAAAGAGAGAGAGAGAGAGAGAGATACAGATACAGATACAGATATAAATATAGATGTACATATGCTCTATCCCTTCATTTTACGGACTTTCCCAAAGTTCCATCACCATGGATAGAAGAGGAAGAAACTATAATTTCCCCAGACAGCTGGAAATGGATGCACATGGAAAATAATGGGAAAATAGTGATGTACAAGGAGATAGACCTTGCCAGCTTGGGCCTGAGATGACTGTAGCAAAAGAAGATGGACTATCATGAGGCATGGACTAGTTGTGGTAAAAAAAAAAAAAAAAAAGGAACAGCTAGAAGACCTGAATATGAATCTTGACTCTATACCTTCCTGACTAGATGGCCTCTCTGGTCCTCAGTTTCTTCATCTGTAAAATGCAGGGACTGAATGAGTTGATCTCTGAAATCTCTTCCAATAAGAACTGGGGGAAATTGTAGTTGCTTCTTCATGGGCTCCATGATGCCATAAAAGCTATTTTCTTTATCCTTTCTTCTTTCTAGGACTCCTGAAATAAAACTTAAATCAGTACTCTCAAGTTCTCAGAAACATTGTTAGATTTTTCACTTAATGGGAAAAAAGCTGAAAAATTATATAGCAAATGAGGAGGTTATTCAATTCAGACCCCTTAACCTTTCAGGCCCTAAATAGCCTTTCTCCAAACCATCTAAGCCTAGTTTGCCTAGTCTAAGGTTTAAATTCTTAATCTAAAGTCTATGACTTTGTTTTTTAAATATTTTAATAACTGCATTTCAATATAGTCTCTATAATTCTACATATTTTATTTTATTCATTTTAAAACATTCTAAAAAGGGTCTATAGGTTTCACCAGACTGCCAAAGGGCCTATCACACAATAAGGTTGAGATCCCTTGATCTAGGATAAGAGTTAACACCCAAAAAGCTCTCTAATAAGGGATTCATTGCTCCCTCAGGGAAACTAGGCCATGCTCAACACATACAATCCAAACTATTAGATATTTGGGTATTTTAACTTGGCAAGGACAGAAGGATAAGATATCCTTGAAAGGAGTTGAACGATGTTTCCAAGGAATCCAGCAAGAATTCCTGATTTAGGACAACAACAAAAATTACTCTACCGGCACACAAAATGAAGACTTCTAACCCCCATTACCACTTTCAAGGTCACTTTCTAACTGAATCAGTATAATCCATTCCTCTCTGACTCATGCCTGCTACATCATCAAGATTCCCAGTCCTGGTGAGTTTTCAGTCCCTTTCATGTGAAACTGCATTCAAAACTTGTTTGACCAGTGATGAAGAGGGGAAAAAAAGTTAAAGGCTTTATTTTTTTCCCAAAGTAGATTTGAACAAACTCCCACAAGAAGTTCCTTTGAATTCTGTCAATTCAGATATTTCTCCAGAACCTTGTTTATCTGACTCATCTAATCAGACAACATCTGGTCCATTCAGGGGAAGAGACAAATCAGAGATTCCTGCTGCCAGTTCTTCTTCCTACCTGGATACCCTCCCTTGTTGGACTAATCACCAGCACTAGTCAGTACTCCCCAGCAGCCCCACTCAATTATATTTTAGCAACCACCACAAATCACTAATACTATTGCAACTGTTAACTGCAGTAATGATAATGATTCCCATTTCTAAATACTTTAAGGCTTACAAAATGTTTTTCTTGTGTAATATGGTAATATACAGGGAATCCTCAAAATCTCAATACAACTTTAATCTTTAATAGCATAAGACTTAACAGTTGAGATTTTGGGGACACCCTGTATATCGTTAGACTATCTAATAAAGATTGGTTGGCCCCTACAGGGCATGGATAGATGTCTAATCTGGAATCCTGCCCAGCCCACCTTCAAGAGAGACTTAGATTTCTGTCCTTCAAATATTAATAGTACAGGGGTATAATTCTCTCTTTTAGAGGATTAGAATAAAAGCTACTTTCTCTGGTAACTCTAAAGGGGCATTTTTATTTCCACTTCATGAATGAGGAAATTGATGTGCAAAGAGGTTAAGGGAATCATGAGTTCCTGATTTTCCATAAACACCAGGGAGAAACAGAGAGTCCATTGGATGAAGGTTGGGAATGAAGTAAGTGTTATGCAGCAATGACCAAGGAAAGATAAAGTGAATTCATAAAGAATTGGGGAACTAGAGGAATGCTAATGAAATCATTTTCTGATGGGAAAAGGATAAAACCCATTAGATAATAATTTTCTGGAAAGGCAGATGAAGAGAAGGTCTGAGTGGACTGCCAGACTTGGTCCCCTAACTGAAAGAACTGTCCTGGGATCTGGTGGCAGTTAGTGGCCTGTTTGCAAGCTAAATTTAAATGCCTTCAAAGTATCTATGGGTTGACTTGATGGAAGGTACAGAAAATAACCAGATGTTGAATACCTAATCTACAAAGGAATGTGTATTCTTGGTGGAGGAATGAATAGAGTTATTATAGCAAAACTTCCTAGTGGGGAGTACTGTCATCCAATCAGGCTAGTGACCCGAGGGGTGTAGCAATGGAGAGACTGTAACAGGATCCCTCTGCAGCCACTGCCAAATAACATCAATGAGCAAAGCTGACTGACCTCAAATTTTTCAGTAGGTCTTTCTGTAAAAAGGATGTTAATTTCCAATGTACTTGTTTTGAACAAAGGAGGACTTTGAGTCAGGGAGTAGTAAGAGAAGATCAGTGGTGAACTTCCTTTTCAACTCTAGAATGCTGATACTGTTGTATCCAGCCAGTATGATGACTTGGTAGAAGAGGTAGTATCTATTGATGACAGGGATTATAAGGGAAGAGTGCCCATTGATTGACTGTCTATAATACCCTCCCAAAGCGTAAGAGATTCTTTATAGTCTTGGTAAACCTCCATAATAGCACCATATCCACTTGGGGGGAGGGGAGGATCCATGTCTGTACCACATTTGCCTATTAGATGGCTAAGGAATTATACTTCCTCGTTATTGAATAGCATTTTCTTGAGCTCACTTTAGAGGGAAGAAGGAAGAAGAGGAAAAGGAAGAAGAGAAAGAAGAGGAAGAAGAGAAAATGGTATGACATGAACAGTAGTAACAAAACACTGCTCCACCCCTACCCCAAACCTATGGTGCATGATATACATACGTATGATGCACAAACACACAGAGTATTAATGGCAAGAGTGGGTATCCATATAACATACACAAGTAGAGAAGCACACACACTTAGGGAACACAAATTGCTAAGGTAACTCATTCTTTTGATGCCACAAGGCCAATATGTCATTTTTCTTCTTGGACTGGCCCCACTGGGCTCTGCATGACTAAACTCTCCCACTGTCAAGATTAACTCTCTCGTTTCACAGAGATCCTCTGATTTTGTGTCTTCACCTATTCCCTCCGTCTGATGCCTGCTGGATGTGGTGTTTCCTACCAAGTAGCTCCCCTACAAAATGATTTATGGTTTGAGGTTTGTCCTTTCTTCTCCAAGAGGACTATGTGACATGGGAGTAGGTGGGGGATGGGCAGACACAAGGACATAAAGAGAGAACGTCCTCCCTTCCAAAAGATAAGGAGGAATTAATTTCCTCTTGAGAGCAGAGTTCTTCCATGGCTGGTTTACTACTGCTAGAGCTCATACTTTTCAGAGCTGTCCTCTGCCTTGACTAATTCTTTATATAGTGTGTCTTAGTATTTAAATGACCACCAATGCTCTAGCCAGCCAATGGCCAGCTACCTTCTAATTCCAAGCTTGAATGTCATCTATTATTTAGGGGTGACAAAATGTACACATTTTTACACTTCATTTTAGACCTTAACACCCTATTGTCTCTGTTGGTCCCCATTACCTTCTGCACTTTCATCCTCTGTGGCTTGGGGGGAAAATCAATAGATTTAAAGTATCCTGATCGACTCCCTTCCCTGTCCTTCCCTCCCACTACAAATATCCCTAACTGATCATTTAGCCATTTCTTTTTTTAAACTAATTTATTTTTAGTTTCCAACATTCACTTCCACAAGATTTTGAATTCCAAATTTTCTCCCCATCTCTCCCCTCTCCCCACTCCAAGACAACGTGCATTCTGATTACCCCTTTCTCCAATCTTCCCTCCCTTGTATAAAACCCCTCCCTTCTCTTATCCCCTTCCCCTCTATTTTTCTTGGAGGACAAGATAGATTTCTATAACCCATTGCCTGCATGTCTTATTTCTCAGTTGCATGTAAAAACTATTTTTAACATTCGTTTTTAAAACCTTGAGTTCCAACTTCTCTTCCTCTCTCCCTCCCTGCCCACCCCCATTGAAAAGGCAAGCAATTTGAACACTTCCTAATAGTCATGCTATAAAAGACTAACTGTATTTCCCTCCATCCTATCCTACCCCATCCTTTATTCTAATCTCTCTTTTGACCCTGTCCCTCCTCAAAAGTATTTACTTCTAATTACACCCTCCTCCCATTTGCCTTCCCTTCTATCATCCCTCCCACCCTCCACTTAACCCCTTCTCCCCTACTTTCCTGTAGTGTAAGATAGATTTTCATACCAAATTTAGTGTGTATGTTATATCCCCCTTAAGCCAAATCCCATGAGAATAAGGTTCACTCTTTCCCTCTGACCTCAACCCACTTTCCCCTCCATTGAAAAAGCTTTTTCTTGCCTCTTTTATGTGATATAATTTACTTCATTTTATTTGTCCCATTCTCCTCCCAAAATATTCTTCTCTCACTCCTGAATTTTATTTTAAATATCATATTCAACTCACCCTATGCCTTCTGTCTATATATATATATATATATATATATATATATATATATATATATATATATATATATATATAATCCCTCCATCTACCCTAATACTGAGAAAAGTGTTACAAATATTATCTTTCTATATAGGAATGTAAACAGTTCAACTTTAGTAAACCCCTTATAATTTCTCTTTTCTGTTTACCTTTTCATGCTTTTCTTGATTCTTGTGTTTGAAAATCAAATTTTCTATTCAGCTCTGGTCTTTTCATCAAAAATACTTGAAAGTCCTTCTATTTCACTGAATGACTATTTTTCCCTCTGAAGTATTATACTCAGTTTTGCTAGAGATTCTTGGTTTTAATCCTAGCTTCTTTGACTTTTGGAATATCATATTCCAATCCCTCCTATCCCTTAACATAGAAGCTGCTAGATCTTGTGTTATCCTGATTATGTTTCCACAACACTCCAATTGTTTCCTTCTGGCTGCTTGTAATATTCTCTCCTTGACCTGGGAGCTCTGGAGTTTTCCTTTTGGGAACTCTTTCAGGAGGTGATCAGTGAATTCTTTCCATTTCTATTTTATCCTCTGGTTCTAGAATATCAGGGCAGTTTTCCTTGATAATTTCTTGAAAGACGGTGTCTAGGCTCTTTTTTTGATTATGGCTTTCAGGTAGTTCAGTAATTTTAAATTGTCTCTCCTGGATCTAGTTTCCAAGTCAGTTGTTTTTCTAATGAGATATTTCACATCATCTTCTATTTTTTCATTCCTTTGGTTTTGTTTTATAATTTCTTGATTTTTCATAAAGTCATTAAGCTTCCATCTGGTCCATTCTAATCTTTGAGGAATTATTTTCTTCACTGAGCTTTTGAGCCTCCCTTTCCATCTGGACAATTCTGCTTTTTAAGGCATTCGTCTCATTGGCTTTTTGGACCTCTTTTGCCATTTGGGTTAGTCTATTTTTTAAGGTGTGATTTTCTTCAGCATTTTTTTTGTGTCTCCTTTAGCAAGCTGTTGATTCAGTTTTCATTATTCTTTTGCTTCTCCTTACAATTTTTGCTCTACTTCTCTTACTTGATTTTCAAAATCCTTTTTGAGTTCTTCTGTGGCCTGAGACCAATTCATATTTTTTTTTTGGAGGCTTTGGATGGAGGAGCTTTGACCTTGTTGTCTTCTTCTGTTTGAATATTTTGGACTTCCTTGTCACCAAAAATGAGACTCTACAGACTGATTCTTTTTCCTGTTTTTGTTCATTTCCCCAGCCATTCATTTGATTTTTGCGCTCTTTGTCAAGGTAAATCTCTGCTTCCAGTGGGAGTGGGAGAGTGTACTGTCAGGTGCCTGATTCCCCCCCCCAAAAAAATCTGTGGGCCTAGAACTCCTGTTCCTGCTGCTGCTGCTTCTGCCTTGGTCTCCTCCACCCCCTCTGTCAACCTGGAGCTGGGAATGGATCACTCTACTCTCTTACACAGGTCAGACAGATTTTTTTTCCACTGACCTCCCAATTTGTCCTTGGCATTTTAGGGTCATAAAGTCTGGAAACCACCACAGGTACCAGTGATTCAGTCCCCCTCCTCCTCCCAGGCCTGATCAGGTCCTGTCTGTGCCAGCACAGTCAATGCAGGACTGTGCTCTCTTCTAGTCCAGCATGATAGATACTTCCCCTCGATCTTTCAGGCAGTCTTGGGCTGGAGATTTCCTTCACTCCATCATTCTGTGGGTTCTACAGCTCCAGAATTTGTTTAGAGTCTTTTTTTTACAGATATTTGACTGGGCTTGGGGGGAGAGCTGTAGCAAATCCCTGCTTTTACCCCGCCATTTTGACTCCACCCATTTAGCCATTTCTTAAACACTTCAAGTGAAAGAGAGCAGTTTCTTGAGGCAGCCCATTCTACTTTTAGACAGCTATAACTTGTTGCATGGTGAAGTGGGGCAAAACCAGGAGAACAATTTATGCTATAACAGTATTATAAAAATGAACAATTTTGAAGACTTATATAAACTGATGAAGAATGAAATGAGCAGAAACAAGAAAGCAATTTATACAATAAACAACATTCTGTAAAAGCAAACTTTGAAAGCATGTTACTTACCTACTCAAAAGGAAGAGATAAGCTCAGCATAGAATGAGATGTTTATTTTTTGAACACAGAATAAGGGAATTTGTTTTGCTGGATATGTTACCCAAAAAAAATTATTTTTCTTTTTCCAAAGAGGGAAAGTAAATATTCTGTTTATTAAAAAATAAAATTCAATCAAAATTCATTTTAAAATGAAATTAAATTTTAGGGGAAAAAGTTTCCCCAGCAATCAAACCTAACTTTACTTCTTTGCATCTTCTTCTTAGTTAAGTAGAGATTGAAGGATATATTGAGAAATGTATGTAATGTGAAAATCAAAAGATATAAATAAAAATTTATTTTAAAAAAATTAGGGATCTGTACCATTCCTTTGTCAGTAGTGTTAAGAAACCCAAATCAGAACACAATTACATTTCATCACTTTTAAAATAAATAAACAAAAAAAGAGTAGGCTGTCTGAGCAAATAAATAGCTGGAGCATCACTTATTACCTTACAATTCACAAATTCCTGAAGGACTTATGACTACAGACCTAAAAGAGGAATGATACAGTATGCAGGAATGGGAGTCCTTGAGCCAGACATATTGTGCACCTGTAATCTCTCATTGATAGTGTTAAATATATCTTTGTCTTCCTGATATTTGTCAGAGCAGAGGGCAGAGTCATGATTGGTAGGTTGTAATGTCTGTGGACTTTGTGGGTTGGTCAGAAGTATTGCAGGAGACAACAAAATGAATAGAATAAAATTATCTTTGACTGCTAAAACACAGATATACTTCTGCTGAGCTATGTTGTGTTTCAAAGTTGCTAGATGATTGTGGAGGAGCAAGTGAGGCTAAAGACTTTACATAGCTGTGCCTCACTTAAGTCCAATTCACTCAAAGGTCAAGACATCTCCCTCCAGATGTCATTGATCCTCTCTGAGAACAAAGGACAAACAAGAAGTCATGTAGTTCCCTCTGACCTAAGTACTCTTAACTCTGAATCCAGTGTTCTTTGAACTTCATCATACTACATCCGCCATCATAGTGGCAAATGCTTCGCCAAACACATGCACCTCTTTTTTATGCCTTAGTTGATATTAATAATAAGAGTGTGGTAGAAAAGTCATCTAGGAAAGGATTTTTATAAAATGTTTAGGAGAAAACTGAAACCCAAAAGAACTTAGTAAGTAATAAGAGTTCACACTAAATGAGTTCCAACCCCCTGAGGCAAGTGAATTCCGGTCTCTGACCTGGATGTACTTGCTAAATTACTAAAAATAATTTACGTATATGGGTTATTGAACTTCTGCCAATGACCTTTGAGAAATCATAGTGATTAGGCGAGGTATCACAGAACTAAAACTGAACAAAAGTCCCAGTTTTCAAAAAGAAGAAATGAGTAAGGTCTTCAAGCTACAGACTGGTGAACTGGACTTCAGTTTCTGACATCATTTTAAAACAAGTGTATGAAGATTAGTACCTAAGAAGACAGTACCTAAGAAGACATATTGCAAAACAATGCCAGTATGCATTAGTAAGGATAACTTTCGCACCTGGTAGCTATATATACTGATGAAATCACACATCTAGATTAGGAAGGGAAAGAACAAAGTCTTTCACTGGCCAAAATAGAGCACCTTGCTCTGAACAAATATTCATAATTAAGGCAAAACACAGGTTAGGTGGATGGTGAAAATAAAATATCCTCTGTTTACCTTTTGTCCTAGCCCCAAATAAATGCTAAAACAGAAAAGATTTTGATAGTGCCCAGCCCTAAATAAAATAACTGGAACAAAGGGCTTGAATCATCATTCAAACATAGCCATTGAAAGTAATCTTTCCTAAAGGAGAATGGGTACCATAGGGGAAGCTATTGACTTTTAGTTATGTGGGTGTGATAGCTATGGCTAAACAGCTGTCAGCCTATAGTTATTGGCGGGCAACTGGGGGTGTAGTGGATAGAGAGCTAAGCCTGAAGCCAGGAAGACTCATCTTCCTGAGTTCAATCTGGCCTCAGATACTAACTGGCCCTGTGGCCCTGTGACCCTAGGCAAGTCACTTAGCCCTGTGTGCCTCAGTTTCCTCATCTGTAAAATAAACTCCACTCGAGTATTTCTGTTAAGAAAACCCCAAATGGGATCACAAGGACCAAATAGAGTCACAAAAATTAGTCTTCCTGACTCCAGGCCCAGCACTCTAACCACTGTTCTCCCTAGCTACCCAGACTTGTGCCTTAGGAAGATTATTTTGCCAACTATACACCATAGATGGGGAGAGGAAGTAGCTAGAAACCCAGAGTACAATTAGGAGAATGTGGCCATAGCCTAGGTGAAAGGAATTGAAAGACTAAACTAGGGAGGGAATTGATATGAAAGCGTACATGATAAGTTAGAAATGACAAACCTTGACAATTGTTAAAGTATAGCGATGAGAGAGAGCAACGAATCAAGGATAACACTGTGGTTAACTGATTGAATTGGAAGGATGGTGATAGTCTCCAAAGAAATAGGAAATTTTAGAAAAGGGGCAGGTTGGTAGAGAAGATCAATCAATGAACATTTACCAAGCACCTACTATGTGCCAGGCACTGCGCTAAACTCTGAAGACATAAAAAGAGGTAAAAGACAGTCCCTGCCCTCAAGAAGTTTGCAATCTAAAGGATAAAAGATTAGGTAAAAGAGTTACCTTGAGTTTCAAAGGTCAATGAGCAATCCACTTATGGTTGTTAGTAATGTTTAGTTTTCAGTCATGTCTGACTCTCATAAACCCATTTGGGATTTTCTTGGCAAAAATACTAGAGTGACTTGCCGTTTACTTCTCCAGCTCATTTTACAGATGAGGAAACTGAGGCAAACAGGATTAAGTGACTTGCCTAGCATCACAAAGCTAGTAAGTGTGTGAGGACAAATTTGAACTCAGAAAGAGAAGTCTTCCAGGTGTCCAGGCCCACCACTGTATTCACTACTCCATGTTGGTAATATAATACTTGAGTTTACAAGACAGATTTAGAACTAGATATAGTTTGGGAGCCTTCTGCACAGAGATGATAATTAAACTCATGAGGATTGATAAGATGAGAGAGAGAGGTTGTACAGTGGTGTCCAAAGTTGGGGGGAGGTGGGAGATGTGGAAGGTGTCCAAAGTTAGAAGGAACAAAAAGATACTGAGGAGCGTTCAAACAGGTAGAAAAAGGAGAGAAGACAGTGTGTTACAAAACCAGAAAAGGAAACCACCAGATTATCAGCATGTGTGAGCTCCCCACCCTGTCTACCAGGGTCAGTAATTCAGGGTATGTCTCCATCCCTATGCCCAAGAAGGGCATCTATTTTGCTTTTTGCTACTGATAAAAATTCCTAGTAAGGGTTCTATTTATAGTTATTTTAAAGAATCATCTACATAGCAACATACATGTTGTATCTGGGGAGGTGATGGAACAGAATAGGCCTGAGTGGGTTAAATATCAGTAGAGTAAATAGTGTGATACATGACAGGATTAACTGACTTCTGACTCTGCCTCTCTGTATTGAAACTGCTTTCTCTAAAGCTACCAAGGATCTTTTAACTGCTAAATACAAAGACCTTTTCTCAGTCTTCATTCTATTGGCTTCTCTGGAGTTTTTGTCACTGTGGAGCACCCTCCTCCTTCTCCTCCTCCTTATAGGCTCTTCCCTTTGTTTTCCCTATATTACTCTCTCAACTCTCCTCCTACTCATCTGACTTTCTCAGTCTTTAACTGGTTCACCATTTCTTTTTTTTTTTTTTAATTGTCTTGTTTTACTTTAATATTATTTTTTTTTATTTTGTAATGTTTAACAGTCACTGCCATACAATTGTGATTTTATCCCCCCACCTACCCCCCACTCCCCCCCTCCCTCCCCACGACTGCATACAATTCTGTATAGATTCTACATATACTTTCCTATTGAGTATATTTTCACTATAGTCATGCTATGTAGTCAGACTAAGATAAATGAAAGAAATCGTATAACAAATCAGAACATGATACACAAACACATACACATACACAAACATGATCTGCTACAATATGTGAGTGACTTCCATATTTCTCTCTCTGAGTGTGGCAGGCATTTTGCCTTGAGATCCTCCATTGGGATTTTTTTTTTTTTTTTTTTTTTGGTAAGAAGTTCTTATGTTATTACAAAAATCTAAGTCTACCAGAAAAAACTCTCACACACTGTGGTTGTTGCTGTGCATAAAGTTCTCCTGGTTCTGCTCCTTTCACTCAGCATCAGGTCATATAAGTCCTTCCAGGCCTCTCTGAAGTCTTCTTGTTCATCATTTCTTATGGCACAATAGTACTCCATTACATTCATATACCATAATTTATTCAGCCATTCCCCAATTGATGGACATCCCCTTGACTTCCAGTTTTTGGCAACTACATAGAGTGCTGCTATAAATATTTTTGTACATGTGGGACCCTTTCCCATTTTTATGATCTCTTGGGGATATAGTCCTAGTAGCGATATTGCTGGGTCAAAGGGTATGCACATTTTTGTAGCCCTTTGGGCATAGTTCCAAATTGCTCTCCAGAATGGTTGGATGCGCTCGCAGCTCCACCAACAATGAATTAGTGTTCCAACTTTCCCACATCCTCTCCAGCATTTATCATTTTCTTGTTCTGTCATGTTTGCCAATCTTATATGTGTGATGTGGTACCTCAGAGTTGTTTTGATTTGCATCTCTCTAACCAATAGTGATTTAGAGCATTTTTTCATATGATTATAGATAGCTTTAATTTCTTCCTCTGAAAATTGCCTGTTCATATCCTTTGACCATTTATCAATTGGGGAATGACTTGTATGATTGTACATTTGGATCAGTTCTCTATATATTCTAGAAATGAGGCCTTTATCCCCGAGCTTAGCTGTAAAAATTCTTTCCCAATTTACTACATCCCTCCGGATTTTGGTTGCATTGGGTTTGGTTGTGCAAAAACTTCTCAGTTTAATGTAATCAAAGTTATCCATTTTGCATTTCATAATGCATTCTATCTCTCCTTTAGTAAAGAATTCTTCCCTTCTCCATAGATCTGATAAATACACTATTCCTTGCTTCTCCAGTTTATTCATGGTATCAATCTTTATACCTAAATCATGTACCCATTTGGACTTTATTCTTGTGTACGGTGTCAGGTATGGGTCTATGCCTAATTTCCGCCACACTGTTATCCAGTTTTCCCAGCAATTTTTGTCAAACAATGAGTTCTTACCCCAGAAGCTGGGGTCCTTGGGTTTATCAAACAGAAGGTTGCTATATTCCTTGCCTACTGCATCTTGAGTGCCAAGTCTATTCCCCTTGTCTACCTCTCTGTTTCTTAGCCAATACCAAGTGGTTTTGATAATTGCTGCCTTATAGTACAGTTTGAGGTCTGGTAGCGCTAGGCCACCTTCCCAAGCATTTCTTTTCATTAGTCCCTTTGATATTCTGGACCTTTTGTTTTTCCAAATGAATTTTGATATTATTTTGTCCAGCTCTAGAAAGTAATTGTCTGATAGTTTAATTGGTATGGCACTAAATAAGTATATTAATTTGGGTAGAATTGTCATTTTTATTATATTAGCCCGGCCTACCCATGAGCAACTAATGTTTTTCCACTTACTTAAATCTGACTTTATTTGTGCAAAAAGTGTCTTGTAATTGTGTTCATATAATCCCTGGGTTTGTTTTGGCAGGTAGACTCCTAAGTATTTTATACTGTCTACCCTAACTTTAAATGGGATTTCTCTTTCTATCTCTTGCTGTTGGACTTTGTTGCTAATATATAGGAATGCAGAAGATTTGTGTGGGTTTATTTTGTACCCTGCAACTTTGCCAAAGTTGTTTATTAATTCTAGTAATTTTTTACTTGAATCTCTGGGATTCTCTAGGTAAATCATCATATCATCTGCAAAGAGTGATAACTTAGTTTCTTCTTTGGCTATTTTAATTCCTTGGATATCTTTATCTTGTCTAATTGCTACAGCTAACATTTCTAGTACCATATTAAATAATAGTGGTGATAATGGACAACCTTGTTTCACCCCTGATCTTATTGGGAATGCATCTAGCTTATCCCCATTGCATATAATGCTTGCTGAAGGTTTTAGATAGATACTGCTTATTATTTTATGGAAAGTTCCCTTTATTCCTACATTCTCCAATGTTTTTAGTAGGAATGGATGTTGTATTTTGTCAAAAGCTGTTTCTGCATCTATTGAGATAATCATGTGGTTTTTGTTAGCTTTGTTGTTGATGTGATCGATAATGCTAATAGTTTTCCTAATATTGAACCAGCCCTGTAGTCCTGGTATGAATCCTACCTGATCATAATGTATTAATCTCGTGATAAGATGCTGTATTCGCTTTGCTAGAATCTTATTTAAAATTTTTGCAACTATATTCATTAGGGAAATTGGTCTATAATTTTCTTTCTCTGTTTTGTCTCTTCCTGGTTTGGGTATCAAAACCATATTTGTATCATAGAAAGAATTTGGGAGGACTCCTTCTTCCCCAATTTTCAAGAATAGTGTATGTAGTATTGGAATTAACTGTTCTTTAAATGTTTGATAGAATTCACTTGTGAATCCATCTGGCCCTGGAGATTTTTTCCTAGGGAGTTCATTGATGGCTTGTTCAATTTCTTTTTCTGAGATGGGGTTGTTTAAGTAATCAACTTCCTCTTCTGTTAATCTGGGCAATTTGTATTTTTTAAAATATTCATCCATCTCATTTAGATTATCGAATTTGTGGGCATAAAGTTGGGCAAAGTAGTTTCTAATTATTGTTTTAATTTCCTCCTCATTGGAGGTGAGTTCACCCCTTTCATTTTTAATATTAGTAATTTGGTTTTCTTCTTTCTTTTTTTTAATCAGATTGACCAAAGGTTTATCAATTTTATTAGTTTTTTCATAAAACCAACTATTGGTTTTATTTATTAATTCAGTAGTTTTCTTAATTTCAATTTTATTAATCTCTCCTTTGGTTTTCAGTATTTCTAATTTGGTATTTACTTGGGGATTTTCAATTTGTTCTTTTTCTAGCTTTTTCAACTGCAAGCCTAAGTCATTGATCTCCTCTTTCTCTATTTTATTTATGTAAGCATTCAGAGATATAAAACTTCCCCTAATAACTGCTTTTGCAGTATCCCATAAGTTTTGGTATGTTGTCTCCCTATTGTCATTCTCTCGAATGAAATTGTTGATTGTTTCTATGATTTCTTCTTTAACCCAACCCTTCTTTAGAATTAGATTATTTAGTTTCCAATTGATTTTTGGTTTCTCTTTCCATGGCCTTTTATTACATGTAATTTTTAATGCATTATGATCTGAAAAGGATGCATTGATTATCTCTACCTTTCTGCACTGGATTGTGAGATTTTTATGTCCTAGTACATGGTCAATTTTTGTAAATGTTCCATGTACCGCTGAGAAAAAAGTATATTCCTTTCTATTCCCATTTAATTTTCTCCAAAGATCTATCATATCTACCTTATCCAGAGTTTTATTTACCTCCTTAACCTCTTTCTTGTTTATTTTGAGGTTGGATTTATCGAGTTCAGAGAGGGGGAGGTTGAGGTCCCCCACTAGTATAGTTTTGCTATCAATTTCTTCCTTCAACTCCCCCAACCTCTCCTCTAAGAATCTGGATGCTATACCACTTGGAGCATACATGTTTAGTAATGATATTGCTTCATTGTCTATGGTGCCTTTTAGCAGGATATAGTTTCCATCCTTATCCCTTTTGATTAGATCTATTTCTGCTTTTGCTTTGTCTGAGATTAGGATTGCTACTCCTGCCTTTTTTACATGAGCTGAAGCACTATATATTCTGCTCCATCCTTTGACCTTTATCCTATGTGTATCCCCCCATTTCAAATGTGTTTCTTGTAAGCAGCATATTGTTGGATTATGGCTTTTAATCCATTCTGCTATCCGTCTCCGTTTTATGGGAGAGTTCATCCCATTCACATTCACAGTTATGATTACAATCTGTGTATTTCCCTCCAACCTCTTTCCCACCATTTGTGCTTTTAGCTCTCCCGTCTCCCTTCCCCTCCTCAATAGTATTCACTTTTCTCCCCCTCCTCCTGCAGCCTTCCCCTCCTTCTTTTAGCCCCCCTCCCTTTTAGTTCCCTTTACTCTTATTGCTTCTTTCCTCCCTTTTAGCCACCCTCCCCTTTCTTCCCCCTTCCCCTCCTACTACCTATAGAGCTAGTTAGGCTTATCTACTTAAGATTATTGTTCCCTCCTTTGAACAAATCAGATGAGAGTACCTCTCAAACAATGCTCATCTCCCTCCCCTCCTTCCCTCTACTATAGTTTTGTACTTCTTCCTGTGATATAATTTGCCATTTTCTGCTTCCCCCTTTCCACACCTCCTATTACATTCCCTTCTCATACTTAAATCATATTTTTGACATGACATCATTTACTTTATGCCCGTTCCCTCTACATATATCCCTTTTATCATAATAGCTGCACAGTTCTCAAGATTAACAGGTATCATCTTCCCTTATAGGGAGGTAAACAGTTTGCCCTAATTGAGTAGCAAGTTTTTGTTTTTGTTTTTTCCCCTCTGTTTACCTTTTTATGATTCTCTGGAGACCTGCATTTGAAGATCAAATTGTCTATTGAGTTCTGGTGTTTTGGTCAGGAAGCTCTGGAAATCCCTTATTTCGTTGAATGACTTTCTCCTTGCCTGAAATGTTATGCTGAACTTTGCTGGGTAGTTGATCCTTGGTTGAAGTCCCAACTCCTTTGCCTTACGGAATATTGGGTTCCAATTCTTTCGATCTTTTAATGTAGAAGCTGCAAGGTCCTGTGTGATCCTGACTGTGTGTCCTTGATATTTGAATTGTTTCTTTCTGGCTGCTTGTAGTATTTTCTCCTTCACTTGATAGCTCTGGAATTTGGCAACTATATTTCTTGGGGTTTTGAGTTTGGGATCCCTTTCGGGAGGGGAACGGTGGATTCTTTCGATGACTATTTTGCCCTCTGAGTCTAGTACTTCTGGACAGTTTTCCTTGATGATTTCCTGGAAGATATTGTCCAGACTCTTTTCTTCATCATGGGTTTCTGGCAGGCCAATAATTCTTAGATTTTTCTCTCCTGGATCTGTTTTCCAGGTCAGTTGTTTTTCCAATTAAATATTTTACATTTTCTTCTATCTTTTCATTCTTTAGATTTTGTTTGACTGATTCTTGTTGCCTCATTGAGTCATTAGTTTCTACTTGCCCAATTCTAATCTTCATCGTAGTGTTTTCTTCAGTTAGCTTTTCCATCTTCTTTTCCATCTGACCAATTTTTCCCTTTAAGGAGCTATTTTCTCCATTTAATTTTTGTACTTCTTTTTCCAATCGACCAATTTTCCCAGTTAGGTTTTGGGTTTCCTTTTCCATCTGATCAATTTTCCCAATTAGGTTTTGGGTTTCCTTTTCCATTTGATTAGCTCTTCCTTTTAGGGAATTATTCTCTCCAGTTAATTTTTGAACTTCCTTTTCCATTTCTTCAATTTTCTTTTTCAGGGTGATGTTCTCATCAGTGAATTCTTTTTTTATAGTTTTAAAATCATTGGCCAGTTTTTCTTTTATATCCTTCTTCAGACGTTCCAGGTAATCTAGTTGTGCTTGCGAGAAATTCATAGTCCCATCTGAGGTTTCAGATGGAAGTACAGTCTCAGCTCTAACCTCTTTGGTGTTTGTGTTTTGGTCCTTATCCCCATAGAAAGATTCTATGGTTTTTTCACTTTTCGTCTGCTTTTTCCGATTCATGATGTTGGCTGAGTGTTGTAGCTTTTGGTTCTTTCAGTCAGAAGGTACAGATCTTTAAGTTGAGCTGATGTGTGTCTAGGCTAAAAGCAGGCTTTTGTTTTTTGTTTCCCCAATCAACCCTGGGGTTAGCTTGTTAGGTGTGTGGGAGGTGTGGTCTGGTCTCAGGCTATCTCCTCAGCTGACTTGAGGCAAAGGCAAGGTCAGGGGATGGTAATCCCAGCTTCCCTATTGTCTTCCCTTTTCCCCTGGAGGGCTGGGGCACGCCTAGAAGCTAATGCGTGTTCCCGCCCCTCCTGGGGCTCGTCTCCCGGCTCTGAGGCTTGCCTGGGTCTCAGTGCGAATTTTCTCTGCCCTGGGTCGTCTGTCCCTCCAGATCGCCTCCACCACAGTAGGAAGAATCCCCCTTTGCCACTTTTCCAGCCTCTGGTGTTATGAGACCACCCGCCCCCTTCTGCTGTTCCCGCTGATCCAGGATTAATCTGGGGAAGAATTTTATGGTTCCCTCAGGGTCATCAGGGGGGAGGAGAGAGCACTTACTGATCACTCTGCCATCCCAGTTCCTGGAAGTTCAAGTAGTGACCCACCGAAGTCCGTCTTCAGGCTGAAGATTTCAAGGACTGCTGCGCTGATGTCTGGCACTCAGCGGCTCTCACCGGCTCGGCCTGGCTTATCTCCTGCTCCGCTGGTCTCGCCCGCCACTCTCGGGCTCCTCTGGTCCCCTCCGCCCTGCCGCGCTGACCGCGCTGCGCTGTGCGCCGGGGTCTTACCCCCGCGGAACAGATCCCTCCCGTGGACCCTCCGGTCCAGCCTGGGCTCCGAATCCGTCAAAGTCCGTCACCCACTGGATTTTACACCTCCAAAGTCTGGTCAGACTCTCCCCCCAGATATATCCATAGGAGTTTTTCCAGGAGCTTAGGTGAGTCGTTGCTTTCACTCCGCCATCTTGGCTCCGCCCCCTGGTTCACCTTTTCTTCTTCTCACTAAGAATTTGTGTCACAGTGCTCTTCTGGGACCTTCTTTTCTGGATATACTTTGTTCTTGGTGCTGTCATAAGTTTTTATGGGTTCAGTTATCATCCCTAGGCAAACAATTATCATCTCTCTCCTGCATTCTAGGCTTGCCTTAACAACCACCTGCTGGACATTTCCACGTGGATGTCCCAAAGAAAAATCAAAATCTTTCCCTGCCCTACCAACCCAGCCCCTCCCTAGAGGCAGAGAGTTACAGTGAAAAGTACAATGGGCTAGAGTCAGATGACCTTGGTTTAAATTCTGATTCTGCCACTTACTGCATGACTTGGAGCTACTCATTGAATGCCTTTAGATCTCAGTTTCTTCACTGGCAAAATGAGACCAGACTAAAAGACCTCTGAAGATCCTTCCAACTCCATCTATGAGCCTATGATCTCCACCTGGATGTCCCACAAGAATCTCAAACATGTTCGAAACAGAATAAATTGTTTCCCTCATAAAGCCTGTCCATCAACTATGCCTAAAGGGCTATGAAACTGTGCATACCCTTTGATCCAGGAGTACCACTACTAGATCTGCATCCCAAAGAGATCATTAAAAAATGGAAAAGGACCCACATGTACAAAATATTTATAGCAGTTATTTTTGTGGTAGCAAAAATTAAAATTTGTGGGGATGCCCATCAACTGGGGAATGGCTGAATAAGCTGGAGTATATGAATGTAATGGAATATTACCATGCTATAAGAAATGATGAACAGGTGAATTTCAGAAAAAAATACCTGCAAAAATTTACATAAACTTAAGCAGAACCAGGATATTGTACAATGATCAACTTTGATAGATTTCTATGGCAAGGCCAAAACATAAAAGGGCATGTTTGATAGGGGAGTTGTTGCTGACAGAGCCCCTTTCTTTCCAAATTGCTCCATGGGCATATAGAACATGGAAAGCATACTTTGAATTAGTAAAAACATCAACTAGCCTAGGGTCAGGTCATAAGGAATGGATCAGAATTCCCAAAGCCTGTCTTCTCCTTTTATCAACATACAGAGTGAAAGGTTTTTCTAGATTGGGGAGAGCTAATGCAGGAATGGTTGTCAATTTAGTTTCTAAAGTCTCAAAGACTTTAGCTTGGTTGGGGCCCTACTCTAGAAGGAGTGAGTCAGGGATTTGAATAGCAATTAATAGTTGCAGACCCTCCCAGACCTTGGGCTTAATTGGATAGTGACTGTGATGAGCAACAGCTGGGATAGCTGTGGTGGCTGAAATAGCACACCCAGGAATTCCCTAATCATAAACCATTGTCTCCCATGCTTCCAGGCAAACAAGGGGAGGTCTGGTGTACAGAGGGAAAAGGGAGATGGGAGGCTTAACTAGAGAAAATTGACTACCCAATTTTACCATCAGGTCCTTCCCAACAAGGGGGCAGGGCTAGAGGAGAGCATAATGAAGGAGCATTCAAACAACAGATCCTCAAGTAGGCTGGGGAGGGGTTTTGTCTGAAGACATCCCTTAATTTCCCCTTCCATGCCCATGACCTGAGAGGTTGTGGGTCGCAGTAGGGCCAGAGTAATTAGTTGAAACAGAGAACTTAGCCATGATAAAGAGGGTAACTTTACCTTCTGCCCAGGGTTTGGTGTGAGAGATGGACAAAGTGGGAGCACTGCCAATCCCTAGGCTCCCCTGTCATTCTAAGTCTTGAGAAGACTGGAGGACAGGGTACTGGGAGGTGGCACTACCACTTTTCCAACGTTGAGGACAATCCTTCCTCTAATGTCCCTCTTGGTCACATGGGCACAGTCCCACAAATGTCAGTTCTTGGGGCTCCCCATGGTGGGGGGGCACCCTGAACAAGCACTCCTTGGACCAGTGACCCTCATTGTGGCATTGAAATCAGGTTTCCCCACTGCCCAAGTCTCTGGGGTGGAGGGGGGGGGTTACTCCTTGTGTCTTTTCCTGACCATGGCGGTAGCCAAGAATGGAGCATGTTCTCTGAATCTAGCTCTTTCTCTTTGTTCTCTTTCCTCTGCTTTGACTAAGTCTCAGTTGTTAAAGGCACCAAAGGCCATGTCCTGTAATTAGGCCTGAGGTGTTTGAGATTTCATAGTCAATTTCTGCAATGACTGCCCTCCTAATATCTGGGGCAGACTAATTCATGAAATGCATGCTAACGATTGCTGCTCCTTCTAAGGAGTCAGGATCCAATTTCATATACTTTTTAGTAGTTTCTATTGGTCTTGAAAAAGAACAGGGTTTTTCCTTTTCTCCCTGAATAATTTCCCTAACTTTTTGAAAATTTATTTGCTTTTGAAATGCAGTTTTTAGGCCTTCTAACAGGAAAATTACCATGTGGTCTCTCTTTCCCCTATGCTCACTCTTTTGGTAATCTCATCCTGAGTCACTAGTGGGAATAGTACCTGTTCTTGGGATGGTATTTTATGGGGCATTGCTAGTCAAACAATCCCCAAACTTTTGGGCTTGTTCCCAGATTCTCCTCTCCTCCTCAATCGTACAACAGGTGGAGAAGAGGACATGCAAATCACCTCAAGAAAACTTGAAGTGTAGGGATATGTCCCTAAAACCCTCTGTAAACTTAGTGGGGTGTTCCAAATATCTCCTTAGTTTCTCTTTCACCTGAATGAGGTCTGAGATGGAGAATGGGATATGTACTCTAATTGTCCCACTAGGGGAGGTAGGCACTTTACTCAGGGGAAAAAGCCGTGAAAGGCACTGGGATTTGGGAAGAGAGATCAAAGGTCCCATTTCTTGTTCGGGAGGGACTGGGGAATGCTGGTTGAACTGGATTAGGCTGCAAGGCCAGGGATCCGACTGGTAAGGGGACAGGTCAGCTGGCACTTGATGAGGGGAAGGGCTCAGAGTGGGAGATACCCCAGAGACTGCCATGGGGGTGGGGCCCGAGGCCTGAGTTTGTGTTGCCTCAGGGGAAGGGGCAGAAGAGGGAGACATCAGCAAGACTGACTAGGACCTGAACAGGGGTCACCAAGGGATAAGGGGTCAGGAGAGGAGATACACGGGCAGCTGTGGAGGCAGGACAAAACCTGAATAGGAGTCACCTGGGGGGAGAGGTCTTTGGAGGAGATGCAGGGTAGATGTGTAAGGTAAAGGAGGCAGGAAATGAGGAAGGTTGAGCTAGAGGAAAAGGGAAGGGAAACTAAGGGAAAGAGGGGGTGGCCACGAAGGGGGTGGCATGGGAAACAAGGTACTGAGAAAGATTGGGAAGCAGGAGGGTCTGGGGGAGGTTGGGGTGGGCATCGGAGATGGGAAGGTGTTGGGAAAGGAGTCCAGAGGCAAGGGAGTGGGACAAAGCCCTGGAAGCCATAAGAACAGAGTCATCTAAAATGTCAAGTTGGCCCCCATTGCCCCTTTGTGGAGTGGCTCTAGCTATAAGCATCTTACAATCTTTCCTGAGAACAGTGTTCTAGAGAGCTCAACAGAGGCCATTGTGTAGGACACTTCTATCCATTTTCCTTCTTGGCAACAATATAATTCTAACTGCAAGAGAGTATTGTTTTAAAGTCTCCCAAAATAGACCACACTTCCGGGACTTCTAGGTGATACTGAGGCCAAACAGTGTTGCAAAAGATCAATTTTTTTCTTTTTAAGTTCTTTAGAAAAACTAAATTTTCCCCAATTTTGTAAAAGACAACACAAAGGTGAACTTTAGGAAATTGAAAAGAATTGACCCATTAAAGGCATGGGGGCTGAAAGTTCCTTCTTCAGTAAAGGAGGATCTAGGAGTAAGCCTCAGAAAACAAATAAAACAATACAAAAAAAACCACAAAAAGGTACCTGAAGTTTTCCCAATTCCTTAGAGCCAAGAGAACTGAAAGAATACAGCATACACTTCTGAATAGGGCATCTGTCCCTCTCCTACATGCTTCAGAAAGTGTGCCCAGGTCCATGACCTCTAACATAACCATTGGACCAAGAACCTGTCTGTCCCACCTACTGGGACCTGAGAGGTCAAGCAGGAACAGCATCTTCAAGGTACTTGGAGGGTAAGAAGGGGATAAGGAGAAGCAGAGTCTTACACACTTTTCAGTCTTGGCTGGAGAAGAATTTGAGATTGGCAGTATTCCTGGTCAGGGAACCATATGTTGAGATCAGGGAGATATGTTGAGGTTTGGAGTGCTTGGGACCCCAAAATACCGACATCTCAGGTCCTGCCAAATGAATTCAACTCAAGCATTCTTATAGCCAAAGAGAAAAAGTTTATTAAAGATTCACCATATTGGGTTGACTCTTAAGGAACCTAAGCTTTTGTGACCCTTGTATTGAAAAGCTGGCCAGACTTAATCTCAGCTAGACAGAATCTGAATGGAGACAAGAAGGATCTTATATACAGAAAGACTGTTGGAGGGACCTGGGGGGGTGGTCTAATAGTCCGGGATGATGGGAGGAGGGGTTTAGGGAGGGTCTTGAGAAGGGATATAAGAAGGATCTTGATGGGACTGGGGTGACTGAAGGTCAGAACCAAGCGAGTGGGATTTTGATGTGATCAAGGGTGAGAAACAGCTAGAGACAATCAGGAGGCAACAAATAATGGAGGGCTAGGGTGAGAAGTGGGGGGGAAGAGCACTCCAGAGGTAATTGTCAATGGAGAGCTATAAAATCAAGGATGGGAAGCAGCCAGAGCCAATTGGATAAAGCAATAATGAAAGACTAATGGCCTCAGGTTAAAGTCAGATCAAGTGGGAAGATTCATGAAGAGTTCTAGGGGGTTCCCAGAGTCTGTACCCCATCACATCCAAAGAAAGAACTATGGAGTCTGAATGCAGATCAAAGCATACTATTTTATCTCTTTTTTTTCTTTCTTGTGGTTTTTCCCTTTTGTTCTGATTCTTCTTTCACAACATGATTAATGTAGAAATATGTTTAATATGATTGTACATCTACAGCCTACATCAGATTGCTTGCCATCTTGGAGAGGGAGAAAGAAAGAGAGGGAGGGAGAAAAAATTTTGGAACTCAAAATTTTACAAAATTACAGAAGTGAATGTTGAAAACTATCTTTAGATAGTTGGAAAAAATAAAATACTATTAAGTGGGGGGAAATTCTTGTCTATCTTCCAAACTTATCCATTATGAGTACACCACCATCCTTTTTGCCACCCAAGTTGACTACTCTGGAGCCATCTTTGATTCTTCCATCTTTCTTAATCCCACATATCCATTAAGTTGCCAAATGTTGTCAATTTTACCTCCACAATATTTCTTATATCCATCCTTTTCTCTCCATTCACAAAACTTTTGTTCTAGTTTGGGATTCATTGCCTCTCATCTGGATTATTATAGTAAATTCCTAATTGGTCTCCCTGTTTCTAGTCTCTGCTCTCTTCCTCCTCACAGCTACTATATTGATATTCTTAAAATACACATAGGCCATGTTAATGCTCTGCTCAAGAATCTTTACTGTCTCCCTATTTCCTCTATTATAAAATATAAACAGAGGGCTGACACTTAAAGCCCTCTAGAACAAGATTACCACCTACTTTTATAGCCTTCTTTCATATTTTACTCATACCCTTTACTCATTCTCTTCTCCAGTCAAATTGTCCTATTAACTCTTCCCCTTATGTCATATTTCCTTTCCTGCCTCCACACCTTTGGAAAAAGAATCCAAAAGGAATTCACCTCCTCATTCTTGCTTCCTAAGCTTTCTTCAAAACACGGTTCATTTGTCACTTCCTACATGGGGTATTTCCTGATTTCTTTCCCCTACACCATTTTTAGTGTCCTCTCCCTCTTGATATTATTGCCTATCTATCTTATATTTGTTTATCTTTGTAAGTTTTGTATGTTTCCAATGATGCAAGTCATTTGGGGGTAGGAATTATTTCACATTTGCCTTTGTGTTCCTAACACCTCTTAACAGCGCATTGCACATTGAAGGTACTTAATAAGTGTTTGCTGAATTTAATAATGTCCAAAATAATGGAGTCAATAGCTTCCCTGTACTTAGCCAGATCATATTTCAGGTCATCTGGCCATGGTCATAGGATACTATTGTAATACTACCTCTGAAATGCCTTCTTAACTCAGCCCTCAGAGTTTTGTATGTTTTGTTGGAGAGATGAGGGGGTTTGGTTTACTCTCAAATATTCTAGGGCATTCTGTGGGGCCACCCTTCTAAGGTGATATCTCTTGAGCCCCCATAGGAGGGCTTCCCATTAGCTACCATTCAGTAGACACAATTACCTGAAAGTGAGAGTATTTACTGAGATGGCACAGTATGAACCATAGGTACAAAACATCCCCAGCCCCCCAAAATCTGGAGTTCTTCAGCATTCTTGGGAAAGGAAGATAAACTTAAGAGAATAGTAGTAGTATGTCACACAAGAAGGAAACACATGTGCCCAAAATAATTCACAACTTCAGTACAGCAAGGCCCTGATATTCTTTCTTTCATCATAGAGCCCTCATGAAGTTTACCAGAGTTGTTCTCCCTTGAATCCATAACTGTCTCTCTTCTCTTCTGCAAATCCTTCAAGTTACTGGCTCTAATATTTTTGGATGTGTTATTTCTACTGGATGAAAAGTTACATTACTAAAAGCTACAGCCAATGTAGGGAGGGGGAAGAAGAGAAAATCTCCTCCTTTCTCTACTTCTCTGTTATAGGTAGTACAGGAGTCACACTCAATAAAGTGGTTCCCAGTCTAGATATCTCAAACTGACAAACTCTTCAAATGTTTGAGTATTTTTTAAGGGTCACCCAGAGATATAGTCAATAATTTGCTAAGTTCTCCTAATACAGAAGATCTTAACTTTGTTTGTGTCAATGAACTCTTTGGTAGTCTGTAAAACTTATGGGCCCCTTCTCAAAATATTAGTTTTAAGTGCCTAAAATAAAATTACAAAGGAATCCAATTATATTGCAGTTATCAAAATGTACTTTTTTTTTAGTTCATGGACTCCTGATTAAAATCCAATCAAGTAACTTGTTCATACTTTGTAAAAGGATACAAGGCACAGAAGCATCTTTTATATTAGTTTAAGATCTTGTAACCTACCCTTTATTTTCTGTGACTACATCAGTTAGTGGTATGTGAAGATGAAAATTATTCAGAGACCAATAAACACTCACTATATTGTGATTACAAGAGGGATAGTGCAGCCAGCTAGCCTGGCAGAGAAGCCAGGGCGCCTGGGACTTGAGACCAGAAGAGTTTTGGACTTGGAAGTGGAACTGTGCTGTATAGGAATTGGGCTAAGCTATGAAATTAATCCTTTTCCCCTTCCCCAGAGACTGAGGTGGTGCAAGAAGGGAAAGGGATAATATTGCTGCAACATCCCACCTGTAATTTTAACTCCAAGGTCACCATGTCTCAAACTACCAAGTCATATAGGGATCACCTCCAGCACCTGAAACTGAGGAGGAAAAAACAAACACCACCAGATCCATATCACAAAGTTAGGATAAAAGAAAGGGAGCAGAGGAAAGTAAGTCCTATCCATTTCATTGGCTTAATCAATGGTATCCATGCTGGATATAGCACATAGAAGTCACTACTGCTGAAAAAGACAAGGGACTCAGTGTTGTCAGTTTTAAAGATGCAGACACCAAATCAAAGGAGGCTACCTTCACCCACATGGTAGGGGGCATAGTGGGCTCCATGTTAGGCTAACTGGGCACAAATAATCAAAATGCTCCTCAAGGGCATCTTCAGGCTAGAACTGATCATGCCCAGAGAAGCAAGGGTTACAAGAAGATTCTGCTTAGCTGAAGGGCTGCTTTACTGAAACTTCACTGCCACTAAATCATTCATTAATTCTCCCCTAGCAAGCAGCCATTTGTATTTTCAATGAGGTTTAATAAGGAAGAAAGGAATAAGGAAATAAGGAAAGGAATAAAGAAATAATGAAAAAAAACCTTTTTTTTCAGTCTCCTAGTCTGTCTCAGACTAGGTGTCGACTGCTTTAACCTGTCAAAAACTCTGGTAAGTTCTTAAGTCTGACATATTTCTAATCTGACTATAATAACCTTGAACAAGTCATTTAGATTTTGTGGGCTTCACTTTCTTCATGTATAAAATGAAGGACTTGGACTAGAGAGCTTCAAAGATCCCTTCCAGGTCTGTACCTACCATATTATGAAGCAGCATGAATCAGGTGAATATTGGAAGCTCTTTAACCAGACTCAAATATTTGCTTCTCCCTCCATCCAAAATGAAGGATGTGGGTTACCTGTTGCATAGAAGTGGAAGAGGTCATGATTCCCTGAGATTTTTAGTCCTGTTAGACTTGCTACCTAAAACCTTTGCTTAGCTTCCAAAATTTAAGCATTTCTATGTGGAAATATTCTGGGCTTTTTGTCTTGTTTTGTTTTTGTCATTTCATAATAATAAAAAAGGAATATTTTTTAATCATAACTGATGATGACCTTTTAAAATTATATATGCAAATGAGCATAGCATGCACAATAGGATCAATCTTTAGGGGGTAGATCAATAGTTGTCCAGAGTCGAGCAAAACGGTAGTCACTAGATGGTCAGTGTAATTACTGAATCGAGATCCGTATATATAACTTGGACCAAATTGATGAAGCAGATGTCCTTTGCAAGCTGCTGGAAGCACTGAATGAGGCCATGCTGGTTCAAAGAGACAGGGCATGCTTGAGACCCTGGCAGAATGTGTGAAGGTGGATCCAGTAGATCTGCTATTGACCCACGGTGCCACTAGCAAAGACGTGAGACAAAAAGCTTTTTTTTTTTTTAAAGAAAAAACTCATGCAAAGGTTAAAAGAGGAGGATTCTTGTAAATTTTCATCAGAAAGTCACTTGCTTCTCCTTTGAAATTCTTCTTCATGAATCCTTACTGAATTCTCATTTCCTGCACTGATTGAGTAGATGACAAGAGCTTAGGCCAATTAGTCTGGCCAATAAGGAAATGTTTCTCTAAGGAACTAGAAGAAATTTCTATCCAGAATGAATCATTTGGCACTTGCATTTGCCATATTTTCAAAGAAAAGTAGAAGGGAACACGTTGCTGAAATATCTTCCCGGCTGAAGAAATATTGTCAAGTAGAATTGGCTTCTAAATGCCACAAATAGAACAGAGACTGAAAGAGAAGACTTCTTTTTAAAAGCAGCTCAGAAAACTATTTAAAATGTTAATATATCTCTTCCCCATTGTATGTCACATTACCAGTGCTGATGAGCTGTCACTGGATGCTGTCCAACTTATTCAAAATATTCACTTCTGCCTTCATTCAAAACGAATGAGGTCTGGGAACTATTGAATGAATAGTTGTATGTATGACCATGTATACATGTGGCCACTGTACCTTCTGGTCTTGCTTGATTGTTTTTCTCAGTGCCTGGGGCTCTTTATGTCTACTTGTGAAGGGGATTGGAGGGGTAAATATATGTAGAAATGAATGCAAGATTAAAAAAGGCATCAATAAAACTTATACTTTAAAAAATAGAAAATGAAACAAAAATTTTGCAGGGAAATGTACAGTTGTATAAAAGTGGCATGCTCCCTTGAGATTTCTAGCTCCCGAAGGCTCACTACCAGGAATAGGTCCCAAAATGAAACAGAGCTTTGGCATCTGATAGTTTGGTCACCCTGCTCTGGAGCTCTGAGGTAAATCTTTTAAAGCTGAGGCTTGGCTCATATGTAGGACCTCTTCAAAAAGAGATTAAAAGGGCCCCTCTTAGAAAGGTGCTCAATTTGAAAAGTAGATAAGACATAGGATGACTACTTATTTCCTCCAACACAAAAGAAAAGCTTAAAACGCAAAAAGAGAGAAACAAATATTAATAAAGTTCCTACTATATGCCAGAGGGCAGCCAGGTATCTCAGTGGACACAGTGGCAACCTGGAGTCAGGATGACTCATCTTCCTGAGTTCAACTCTGGCCTCAGATGCTTCCTAGCTGTGTCATCCCAGGCAAATCACTCAACCCAGTTTGAGGAAACTCACTTTCCTCATCTGTAAAATGATCTGGAGAAGGAAATATCAAACCACTCAGGTATCTTTGCCAAGAAAACCCCAAATGGGGTCATGAAGAGTCAGATGCCTGAAAAACGACTCAACAACAATGTGCCAGGTGCTTTATCAATATTGTCACTTTTGATCTTTACAGCCATTTTAGGAGGTAGATGCTATTAGTAACCCTATTTTACTGTAGAGGCAACTGAGGCAGACAGAGATTAAGTGGTTTGCTCAGGGTGAAATAACTAATCTCAGAGACTGATTTTGAATTCATCTTCCTTTACCACCTAGCTGCCTTATTCATTGACAAATACTTAAAACATAAAACAACATATAATTCCTATAATGCTCTCCTGAGTAATTTGATACTTAACAACATTAACACATGAAACACCTTGTGTAAAGTGTTGGCAGAATAGATATTTTATGCTCACCTCAGCTCTAAATTACCCCAGCTACTCAATCAATCAAGGTCCATTATCTTTTGACAAGCTGGGCGTTTTAGGCCAGGCCTAGCTCAAGGTGGTCTTGTGATTCATGACAATCAACGGGGAAACAATGAAATACTTGTGGGCCATACAAAACTCCATAAAAAGAGACTTGTGTAACAATCAAAGATTTTAAAAGGGCACAGTTACTGATTTAAACGTATGCTTCTCCTTTCCACCTCCTTATTTCCCACAGTGACAGCACCCAATCAGGAAGTCAGTGAATAAACATTAAACACTTATATGTGCAAGGTACTGGAGAAAGTGCTGGGGATACAATGAAAGGTAAAAGATTTGTCGGTCCCCTCAAGGAGCTCACAGTCTAAAGGGGGAGACAAAATGCAAACAATCCTCTACAAACAAGATACAGGATAAACTAAGAGATAATCAACTGAGGGAAAGCGCTAGAATTGAGAGGGATAAGATGAATTGATTTGCACTGCAGTGGGAATTCTATTGTGCCTGATCTGATTCCTGGCTTCTCCATTTGGCTCCTTTGTTAACAAACCTCTGACCCTGAGAGTTCAAATCCATGGGGAGAAAATGGAATCTGGAGAAAATCCATAAAAATTCAGCTACATCAGAAAACTCAGCTCCCCTACCAGGAAAGTACCAGAAAATACTCAAGGTTTTTGTCTATCTCCTCTTTGAAAGGAAGCTGCCAGCTGCTTAATCAGACAGGTCCCTGAAGGCCAAGGGCTAGCCATGGATTACACTGGCTGATTCTGGGTTCTTATCCAGCACCTACCCAGGAAGGGGAGATATCTTCCTAGAAAATTTAGCCTTCCGTGTTTGTGATAAATTGGCTCAAATGAAATGAAGGCTTAATCTTATGTGATCTCATCATCCAGGGTAGCTAGGTAATACAGTGGATAGAGCACCAGTGCAGGAGTCAGGAGGACCTGAGTTCAAATCTCGCCTCAGACACGACACTCACTAGCTGTGTGACCTTGGGCAAGTCACTTAATCCCAATTGCCTCATCCAGGGTCATCTCCAATCATCCTGATGAATATCTAGTCACTAGATTCAGATGGCTCTGGAGAAGTGAGGCTGGTGACCTGCACAGCCCTCCCTTACTCAAAACAAAGTCAAGTGCAAATCATTTCATTATTTCTCTGATGGCATGGTCTTCTTGGGCAACGAAGGACGAACACACACACATCTGATCTCATCAGTGTCTATCAAACTTGAGTTCCTATTAATAAAATGCCTTCCTGCAAAGGCAGATGTCAAAATATAGCTCAATCAGCAAAGTCTACAGGTCAAAGGTTGTGTCCACTCCTTCCCAGGGCTGAGTTTGCATCCTTGATGCCCCATTTCCAAACTACTTCCTCCATCAGCTACATCCTACATATCTAGGAGCCCTATATGTACCTGAGTGAGACTGACCTTGACTGACCTATGCAGAGCAGATACACAGATAGGAGAATAGCTTTTGTTTGCATTATGAATAGTCCACCCACTCACTATTTCCTTGCCTGTTACACAAAAATACATTGGGGTTGGGAGGGAAAAACCTTTCCACTGGAAGATCACCCACCAGTAGAACCATCTTTCCTCCAATCTGTATTAGTATCACACTGGTGTACCTATTCTTGTTCATAGACTAGAATATACTGCCAAGAACATTAAAACTATTTATAGTTCAATGAATTTCAGTGCCTAACATTTTAGAACAATCTTTCAGTTCCTAAGTCCCCAACAGAATTGTATATCTATTCATTCTCATTCACTTTTCTTCTTATGCAGTCATACTTAAGGTGTACTTCACTCTTTGTTCTGTATTTTTTTTTTTTTTTTGCTTTTCTCCACTGAAGGAGGGTGCCCAAGCCATCTGTATTTTCATTTCTTCCCCCCCACCCCAGGCTGCATTCTTCTGGATTTTTCCACCATTCCCTCTTCAGACACCTCTTCATCTTGAAAGGTTCATTTCAGCCCTGGAAGCCCTACTTTAGAAGCCCTACCTCTTCTTTTTGATTGGAGAGCTCCTCCTAGAACCTCCATTAAAGGAGGGTGCCAGGCCAGGCATCTCTTCATTTCCCACCAGCTTACCCTCCTCTGGACTACACTATCACTTTTGCCACCATGTTTTCTTTCATGCCTTGTCTTCTCCATTAGAATGTAAGCTACTTTAGCCCAGGGACTCTCTTTTTGCTTGCATTTGTATCCCCAATGCCTAGCAAAGTGCCTAGCTTTATAGTAAGCAATTAATAAATATTTGTTAATTGACTGCTTAATATTATTTCCTAAAAGTTTTTCCAGATATCTTTGTACTTATTTGTACTCCCATTTTCGTGTTTATATTTATGTGTACTCATATTTATATGTTAATATCTTGTGTACTCACATCTTTATATGTACTCATATATCTTTGTGTACACATTTATTTATATGTGTAACAATTTATCTCACTATTTCCCTATTGTTGGATTTCCTGGTTTTTTGTTTGCAATTACATCCAAAGAATCAGGAAGTTCTTTGAGTAGAAAATTCTTTTTCTGCTTCTTGATACCTCTTTCAGGATATATTCCCAATTCAAAGGTTCCTCTTTTACTTTGTATTGGTGAGTTGCCATTCAAAACCATTCTACAAGTTGACAATGCCACCAGTAATCAGCGATTATAATCAGTTTCTCCACAACCCCTCTTATATTTGGTTTCATGGCTTTTAATTACTTTTGCCAATTTAGTAAGTGTGAGGTAACAGTTCAAAATTGTTTTCATTTTAATTAATTGTTTAATTTTAATTTAGTTGTTCTTTAATAAGGTTGAATGTTTTCAAGTGATACTAATGTTTTCTGTTTTATTGCTTACATTATCCTTGAGTAATAAACAGGTTGATACCTTGGGACATCTGAAAATCTGGTACTTTCAATTCATTTTAAAGTAACAATGTAGATTCCCTGAGAGTACAGATTGTTTCATTCTTTGTATTTGTATCCCTGGTGGCTAATACGGGGTCTGACACATAGTATTTATTAAGCTCCTATAATGTGTGAGGCATGCTGGGGACAAAAAGATGAGCATGAATGTATTGAGGTTTAGGAGTGCTGGGACCCTTCAACAGAGACACAAAAGTCCAGCCCAAACAAATTTGACCCAAGTCTTCTTTCAATCTGAGCCTTTGTAAGGCTAACGAAAGCAGTCCAGATCGAATCTCCGCCCCTGTGACACTTGTATTGACAAGCGCCCAAGTGAATCTGATCACCTTCATAGAGGCAACATTGATCGTATATACAGAAACGCTGTGGTAGGGATCTAGAGGTGAGCAAGTAGTCTGGGGTGATTGGAGGAAGAATCCAGGGAGGATCTCGATGGGAGTGACCAATAGACTAAGGTGACTAGAAGACTAGAGGGGGGACTTCAGAAACCAAGAGAATGGGATTTGATAGTGATGTGGATAGAAACAGTGCCCTAAGAGTTAAAATAATATTGATTGACTTTGTGAAGACCTTGGTGCCCTAAAGTCTCCTGCTTACCACAAAACTTCCCCTTATCCTGGACCATAAAATTCCCTGTCCCCACCTCATCCTGGGGAATAGGATTTCCTTATCTTGTGTCTCATTCATAGTCCTCAGCCTGTGCCTTTGTCTTGTAAGACTTCTTTATCTTGCAGGATTTACCCTAGATCTCCAACCCCCACAAGGAACTCTAAAATCATCCTGTATAAGTCTGGGCCTTTTCCTATATCACTGCCCTTGTTTAGCTCCTTGCTAAGTCTCAGTCCCCCTGATTTTGCATCAATAAAGCTTCCAATGGCTACAGAGAAGGTCTAAGTGAATTCATTCACATATTGAACCAGCTCTCTCATCTCTCTTCAACAATAGGATCTAAGGATAGGAAGTAGCTTAGTGATAATAAAAGGCCTATGGCCTCAAGGGAATGCCAGATCTAGTGGGAAGATTCAAGGAGAGTTCAAGGGAGTTCCCAGAGCCTGTGCCCCATCAAATGTAGACCTTACACTCAGGTCCCTTACAAACTACTAGGTGAGATAAAATATCATGTAAACTTACTTAAATACCTTAAGAATCTGCAATTTCATCAGTATGCCTGATCCTATTACAGGTGCAGGTCACAACTCCTTGCCATGCTAAATAAGACATATTTTCTATGGCTGATGAGTTCATCACCCTGACAACCAACCTAGTTGTTGATGAACCTGTCTGGATTTACACTTGACCTTGGCTGTCAAATACACATCAGCCCAAACCAAAAGCCTTCTTAGCTTAGTAGGATCTCCTGGAGTCTACAAGCATGGCCTTCTAGAGCCTAGACTCATCTCCATAAAGGAATGAAGTATCAGAGGAACACTCTAGTGGAGGGTAATTGCACATAAGTACAATAAAAGATTGTATGCAATAGGGACAAAGGAGAGATCCAATAAAAGTGCTCCAGGAAAATTTTTATAGGGATAAATTCTGAGTGAGATGAGGAGACTGTGAAGAATTTTCATAATAAAAATATGGGGAATATTGGATTTTCTGAATGAAATTTCTCTTCCATAAGGCCTCTCTCCTTGGATATCTGAGTTTCAGGTATCCAGGGCTTGTGGACAGTCGGTCCCCACCCCTTACCAGCTACCAGCTTTCTTTGTGAAAGTACTGTGGGCTGTACCAGAAACTTGGAAGTTACTCAAGTCTCCCCATTGTTTGTTGTACTGTTGCCACATCAACACTACCAGGTCCTGCTTCTCCCCCTCCCCTCTTTCCTAAAGCCACATCAGCAGTTAAGGTAGATATTAGATGAGGTAATTGTGTTGGGATAGGTGAAGATTTCCTGGGGTTTGTCTAGTTTTTCCGCACTTAGATTGTGAGCCCACCTCCCAGCCAATGGAGAGGTGGGATAGTGAGGAGATGAGATTCTCTGTGTTAGGGTATAAAAATTGTGCTTCAATTTTTGTAAGTTGCCTCCCTCCACCAGATTCCCTGACCTGGTGGAAGGATATCCCTTTCTCAAGAATTGTAATAAATCTTTTTCTTTCTGTTCTTATTGAAAAGCCTCTTCCTTTATTTAAGATTTTGAGTAAGGGTCTTTTTGTCCCACACAATTCCTTTCTGCTGAGGGACAACAGGAAAGCCTTGATGATTGAGGGGGGAAATAGAGCTCTGTTTTGAAGGAAGAGCTTGAACAGGAGAGAGGAAAAGGCCATGAATCCTAAAGACTCCAGAAGATGATCTATGTGAATCCTCAGAAGTGAAAATCATCAGGGCAAGACCCAGAAAGAGCTAGTAGTTAATTACTTTTGGTCAGAACAGAACATATAGTACATAAAGGTGAGTTTGACTCCACAAAATGTGATCTGTCAGGAGTAAAAATCCCTGCTTTATATTTATTGTGGTTTACTAGTTCAGACATGGGAGTGGGTAATTGCTCTACATTCCAGACAACACCTAAAGTAATAAAGCTAGCAATTTGACACTTTCCAATATAAGAGCAGTCCAAACCCTAATGATTTTTATAAGTTAAAGGGACCTTTTGGAGCAGATTAAGAACTTTGATTTTTGTGTAAATTCTGGGACCATTTCTCCTCTACCTAGGCACTGACTCGTAGGTTGGGTCTCCAGAGGTTGTTTATTTACCACTACTTAATCACAGTCAAGAAGTAACTCTGAGAAAGTAGTTTCTAAAACTATAGCTTCTAAGGCCCCATCAGCGTGGTTCCATTATCAACTCATTGAATTACATAAGCTTTTAGAAAGTGATTTCCTGAGAAGGTATGGCAAGAACAGTGTTAAGAAGAGGAAGGAGAAAGAGGGACAGGGAGAGGGGTCCTTAAAAGTCCTTCACATCCTTCCTAAATTTTCAGTCTTCTTGCTTTACTTCCTGCCATAAACTCTACAATCTAACTATACAGGGTTTTTTGCTTCTCCTCACAGAAGTCCCTCCTTCTTCCAACTCAATGCATTTTAGCTGCCTAAGTGCCATGCCTAAAATGATCTCCTTTCTCATCTCTACCTCCTGGCTTCCTTCAAGACTAAGCTTGAATTTCACCTTCTGCAAGAGACTTTTCTAAGACTTCGCATTGTCCCTAACCTCCCACTACTTTTCTAAGCTTCCCTATAAGTTCACACTGTATGTATCTTGCTTGTATACATATATACATATGTATTTGTTTGTACGTTGTCTCCTCAACTAGTGAACTCTTGAAGAGAGGGACTTTCTTTTTTCTTTCTTTCTCATCTTTCTTTACATGTACCAGGGCATATATCAGCATTTAGCTAATGTTTCTTGATTATTGACTGACAAAATATTTCCTGTGTGTTTGTCATCTATTTAATAATCAAAACATTTTAATCCTCTTGTGTAAAGCAAGGTTTTCCACAGGTTAAAATTCCCAGCTTTAAGTGATCAGAGTTGTGACTGAGCACAGTCAGATTAAAGGTCAGAAACTCGTGCACAGGCTTGATGAGCTGTTTGAGGGAAAGCCTATCAGAGAGGGGAACATGAAGTCACATGGCCAATGTGACTAGAAGTCCAAAATTCAGGACAGTATAAGAGGGCTTGCACTGGTTTGAACAAATTGTAGTCTTCCTGTAGCCTTACTTGGGAGCTACCCTTTCCTTCAAGGGGAATGAATGTAAGAAGGCACTCCCTCCTCCTGAAGAGGGGTGGAGTCAGCTTTGGCCAAAGTGTTTAATTCCTCTGAACTCTGCTATAATAAAATTTCCTTGATATCTTTTTGTTTGTCAAGCGTGTTTTTAACACTCTCAAAATGATTGACTTGTTCAGTCCTAGTTTACACCTCCAATTAATTTATTTGAGTAAGTTCTCTGGACATTCTATGATTAAATTACTTAAAATGAGGATACATTCTCCATCCAGTTAAACATTTGTTGGCCTCAGCTTACAAGAGTGCTTTAGGCAGAATTCACAGTCCCAAATCCTACTGACTTTGGAAGGTTCAAGCATCCTTCTTTTTCAATATCTTACAGTGCCCTGTGCTAAAGAGTCTGAGGAAAAGTATGTTCACAAACAGATGGGGGAAAAAAGCAAATGAATAATCCTTCCAAACTTCCAGATACATGGTGATACAGCTTGCAGATGGATACCACTTCATAAGATTTCCAGAGTTTACTACAATTGGTCTTACTTGAAAAAGACTTTCCCCAACCCAAAGACAATCAAGAAAAGGAACAGAAAAGAAAGTCACTCTCTGAGCCTCAGTTCCATAATCTGTAAAATGAAGGTTTGGGACTAAGTGATCTCTAAAGTTTCTTTCAGCTTTAAATCCTATAACTCTAATTTAGTGTACAGAGAGGACAAGACCAAAGAGATAAAAACAAGAAGGGCAGTAAAAGGTGCTATTCAATGGAGACAAATTTGGAGAAAAATGGAGAGGTTGCGATTAGCTCATAGCCAGGCAGAGAGAGACAGTCATACCCACAGATACTAAGTGCAGCCAACTGAGAGAGCTCTTGTAGACTGAAATATTTGTGTTGATGGTTAATAAGTTCACAATAAAAAACACACAAAAAATCCCAAGGGGATAGAAAGAACCAAAACAAACAAAACCCCAAAACCAAATGCTCCAGAGAGACCAAGGACAAAGACAGAACAGTAGGTATCAGAATTATATCCTAAATTTGAATGTATGTTATAATATTTAATTAGCTATGATAAAAAGCAATCAAGGACTATTAGCACATGCAAGATTAGCAACTACACATTCAAAATGGAAACGTTGGCTTTTGATCCCAAATCAAAGCTGTGGTGAAGCTTCTGTCAGTGGGTTGTTGTTGTTCACTTGTTCAGTGACATCTGATTCATCAGTGGATTATTGTAGTTCGATTGCTTTTCAGTGGTGTCTGATTCTACATGACCCCATATGGGGTTTTCTTGGCAAAGATCCTAGAGTGGTTTGCCATTTCCTTGTCCACTTCATTTTACAGAGGAGGAAAATTGAGGTAAACAGAATTAAGCGACTTGCCCAAGGTAAAAGAGTTAGTGTCTGAGGCCAAATTTGAACTCAGGTCATCCTGACTCCAGCCAAGGTGTTTTAGCCACTGAGCCATCTAGTTGTCAGCCAATTAATGAACTTACTATGCACCTACTATGTAGCAGACATTGTATAAAGCACTGGGGATGCAAAGAAAGTTGCCTGTTTTCAAGGAACTCACAGAAGATAAAATGTAAACAACTTCATACAAGATATATACAGGATTAATAATCAAGAGAGGAAAGGCAAAGCATTCCTCCCCTCTCCCCTCAGAATGAAGCGGGATTGTGAAAGATTTCTTGTAGAAGGTAGGATTTTAACTGGGACTTGAAGGAAACCAGGAAACTCAGGAGGCAGAGATGAGGAGGGAGAACTTTGCAAGAATGAAAGACAGCCAATGAAAATTCAAGGAGCTGAAGGATGGAGTGTCTTACTCCAGGAAAAGCAAGGAGATCAGTCTTGCTGGATCAAAGAATAAGTAGGGAATGAGTGAGGCATTAAAATACTGGAGGGAGCAGATTAAGAAAGACTTTAAACTCTAAACAGAAGATTTTATATTTGATCCCAGACATGATAGAGAGCCACTGGATTTTATTAAATGGGGGCTAGGGGTATGTGTGTGACATAGTCATATTTGGAAGACCACTCTGGCAGCTGAGTAGAGCATAGATTGAAGTGCGAAAAGATTTGTGGCAGGCTGACTAATCATCAGGATACTACAAACAGTCTAGGCTTGAGATGATGAGAACCTGTACTAAGATGGTAGTAGTATCAGATATGAGGAGACATATAAGAGAGCTGTTATAAAGGTAAAACTAACAGATCTTTGCAACAGACTGAATATGAGGGGTGAGAGAATGAGTGGAGGATGACACATAGGCTGGAAAGATGGAAGTACCATAGGACTATGGAAGTTTGGAGGAGGGAAGAGTTGGGAATGTGTTTGAGATGTCTATGGTACATTCTATGGTTCAAGATATCCAATGGGCAGATGGAGAGCAGAGATTGGAGGTCTTCAGAGAGATTAGGGCTCATTGAATAGATTTGAGAATCCTCAGCAAGCAGATGATCATTGAATCCATGGCAACTTCAGTTATTAGGCCTTTCCAGGTTTACCCAGCAAGGCCCAATAATTAACAGTATTTTGGAAGCTGATCCTGTGACAGGGTAGCATCAGACTATTTTAGAGGGAATGAAAAAATTCAGGGATAGACCAACCAAAAGCCCCAGGGTATATATAACTTGAGCACACAGGACTCAGAGGGACCAAAGGACAAGAGACTATATTATGTGGCTAAGTACTACAGAGGAAACATGAAAGACAGAGTTTAGGGACCTGATCTAAGATAAGGAGGTCCAACTCACAGAATCCCACAATCACTGGAAAGAACTTTAAGGATCACCTCTCCAGGGGGTGGTTTTTTTTTGGTCACCATTTTTGTGTTTTAGCTTTCTTACACAGTTTAGTAAAACCTAGGGACCACTTCTCAAAATAATATTTTTAAATATAATATGTTGCATTTAATTAATTAACATAAAATATATGGGATTATGAAGGAAACCAATCCGTTTGAAATACAGTTATCAAAGTATATGAAAAATAAGTTCACTGACTCTAGGTTAAGAACCTTGATATGTCCAATCCCTTTGTTTCACAAATAAGGCATTTAAGGTACAGATAAGGAAAATGAGGTGAAGTATTTTGACAAAGTTAGTAAGTAAAAGTACACAAATTCAATTCCAGATATTCTAATTCCCAAGTCCAGGAATCTTTCCACTGCAGCACATAAATCTTCTAAGTGAATTGAACTGAACTCAACAAATTCAAAAAACTCCACTGACTATTTCAGCTCTAGGATAAAACACAAAATCATCAGACTGGTATTAAAGTCCTCCAAAATAGGGCTTCCATCAACCTTCCTAGTCTATGGCAGTTACCTAGGCAATGGCAGTTATGTGGGATTCAGTGCATAGGGTGCTGAACTTCCTGAGTCAGGAAGACCCAAATTTCAATCTGGCCTCAGACACTCACTAGCAGTATGATCCTGAGCAAGTCACTTAACCTCTGTTTGCCTTAATCCACTAGAGAATCCAGTATCTTTGTCAAGAAACAGTTGGTCCATGGGGTCACGTAGACTTGGATGAGATTGAACAACAGCAATCTTTTGTGTCCTGCAGTAGCATGGGAACGGTCAGGAAAAAAGAATTTAGATCAATCAGAACTGTATTTGGAAGAGAAGGAAGTTTCTAGTTCTCACTTTGATTATTTCTTTCAAAGCAAAATTAGCTGTAAAGTGTCTCATTGAATCCTATCTAAATTTAAAAAGTCCTCCCTACCTGTGAATACTCTTACCTACCAGCCTGATATCAAGTATATCTTGAAAGCTTGACTGTGGCAAGAGTGCTTTAAAGAAAATAAGGCAAATTCCTAGAAAAACCAGCTGACCCTGTGGTACAAAAAAAAATGTACTATAGGTAGCTTTGTTTAGTACTAGAAATGCTTAAGGCTGGGAGATTCACATCTGGCCAAATGTGAATCTTTCATTAACAATCTGCAGCCTTTTCAACACTCTACAAGGTATCCTTTGGTCATATAATTTTTTGGTTAATGATCACTGAAAATATGGCTTCAGGGTCACATAAGGAAAGTATATTGCTTGAGAACGTTTAGCAGTACATACCTTTCCTAAGGCTGTAGTTTAAAAATACCTGTGGGTCCACAACTCTGAATCTGCTAACATTCCTTATTCTTGAAAATAGCTACTCCACACAAGGGAATGTTTTCACAAACTTAATTTTTAAAAAAAGTTTATTTGCACTGTTGTTTTTATTACCTGGGATTCCTTTTAATTCAATTCAGTGCAACGTAGAATTAAAAGCACCAAATTTGAAGTCAGGAGACCTGGGGTTGACTTCTGTCTCATTTCTTTGTTGTTCAGTGTGTCTACCTCTTGTGATCTCATATTTGCCATTTCCTTCTCCGACTCATTTTCCAGTTTAGGAAACTGAGGCAAACAGCGTTAAGTGACTTGCCCAGGGTCACAAAGCCAGGAAGTATCTGAGGTCAGATTTGAACTCAGAAAGATAAGTCTTCCTCACTCCAGACCTGACACTCTGTTCATGTGCTACCTACCTGCCCTTCCATTCTCTCTACCTGAGTGACTTTTGGGCAAGACATTTCTAGTACCTCAACCTCAGTTTCTGTAAAATGAGAGGGTTAGACGAAATGAGCTCCAGTGTTTCTTTCCTGTTACTTCCAGGATTAAATATAAAAATTCTCTGTTTTGGCTTTTAAAGCCTCTCATCTTTTCCTCCTGGCTTCCCTGGTGTTCTTCAAGACTCAGGTCAAATACTACCTTCTTAAATAGACTTTTTCCCAGACATTAAGTCACTGCCCAACCCCTCCCCCCCCACCCCCGCCCCCCATGGAAGTTTCTAGGTCTCATTTTGTCTATTTCTTTCAAAGCAAAATTATATAGCTGTAAAGTATTCTCATCAAATCCCATCTAAGTTTCAAAAGTCCTCCCTATCTGTGGATCCTCTTGCCTACCAGTCCAATATCAAATATATCTTGAAAGCTTGGCTTCCTTTCTTCTACATACTAATAATCCCCTGACGTGGGCCTCTGGTGCAGGACATTATGTTAGGACTTTTGCACATTTTTACTTACTTTTCACTTGGTCTCCCTTCTTCTTTACTGCCACCCCCTTACCCCACCATCTTGTACACACAGTTGTTTTTATGTTGTCTTCTCAATTAGAAGGCTGGCTCCTAGGAACTGTTTTTTGCCTTTCTTTGTATCCTTAGCACAGTGTCTGGCACATTGTAAGTGCTTGATAAATGTTTGTTGATTGATTGTTTACCAGGTTTTAGCCCTAAACCCTATGACCCCAATTAAACAAGCAATTTATCAAGCACTTGTTTTCATTTCCTTTCCTCTCACTCTTAATTATCTTTGGTCTGACTTCCAATTCCATCATTCAACTGAAACTGCTGTCTCCAAAGTTCCCAGTGATTCAGACCTAACAGCCTTTTCTCATTTCTTATCCTTTTTCACCTCTGTTGTCTTTGATATTTGTTGATCGCTCTTTTGTCTTTGATTCTTTATTCTAGGTTTGGGCGACACAACCCTATCCTTCTTCTCCTTTCTATCTGATAGTTCCTTCTCAGTCTCTTTCCCTGGATCTTTTTCAGTATTGTTCTTCCTTATGGGTATGTCCCAAGTCTCTTCTCTATTCTTTCACCATTGGCTCCCATTGATTCCATTATTCCCTCAATGCCCAGGATTTTCATATCTTGTCCAGTCCTAACTTCCAGACTTTTATCTCCAGTCTCTTATTGGACATCTTGAATTGGTTGTCCAGTAGACATCTTAAAAATGACATAACCAAAACTGAATTATCTGTCACCCCACACTGCCTCCCCATTCCTAATTTTCCTATCACTTTTGAGGGTACCACCACCCTTTCAGTCACCCAGACTCACAACCCAAGTATCATCTTCAATTTCTCACTTTCTTGCCCCTCCATATGCAGTCAGTTGTTGATTCTACTTTTGTAACATCTCCTATGTGCCTCCTTATCTCCTCTGAAACTGCCACCACTCTGGGACAGTTACCTCTGCCTCATCACCTTACGCATGGACTATTGTAATAACTCTCTGGTTGGTCTTCCTGCTTCAAGTCTGGAGTTTATCCTCCATTCAGCTGTCAAATTGTCACATACTCCTCACTCCATTCAATAAACTTGGGGGAGCTCCTTATCATCTCTAGGATCAAATATAGATTTTTGTTTGGCATTCAGAATCCTTTGTAACCTGCCCTCACCCATCCTTTTCCAGTCTCTTCTTATACCTTACCCCTGCTTACTGTGGAATCCAGTGACACTGATCTTACTGTATTCCTTGAATTTCCTCTTATCTCCCTACTCCAGGGATTTTCTCCAGCTGTGCCTGGAATGTTCTCTCTCCTCATCTCTACCTCCTGGCTTCCTTCAAGTCCCAACCAAAATACAAGCTTCTATAGGAAGCCTCTCTCTACAGTGCCTTCTCTCGGTTGATTATCTCCAATTTTCCATATATAGCTTGTTAGCACATCGCTGTTCGCATGTTGTCTTCTCCTTGAAAGAAGGGACTTTTTTTTTGTCTTTTTGTTTCTAGTGCTTAGCACAATGCCTGACACCTAGTAGGTGCTTACGAGTGAGTAGGGGTGGAACATACACAAAAAACTGATACAGAATATAGGCTAAATGTAAAAGAGAGGTCCAATAAAAGTGTTATGAGATACATCAGGGAGGAAAGATTGCATTCACTAAAGAGGTGGCATTTGAGCAGCCTCTCACCTATGGCTCCAAGAAGCTATACCCCAGTAATAATGTCTCAGCAGATGGGCTACAACAGGTTGAGAGTAACCGACTAGTCAGTGAGTTATGGGGATGTCTAACCCAAGCATGTGAAGACTTCCTCCTCTTAAATGGAAGAACCATGAAGGATAGGTGCTCTGTAGAAGACTCTAGAAGAAAGAGTAGGGCTAAGGACTTTGTAAAACTCTGCCTCACTTAAATCCAGTTCACATGCAAGTCAAGATATCACCCCCGTGATATCATCAGTCCTCTTCAGAAATGAAGGATGAACAACAAATGATGAAAAGTCGACAGAAAGTACTTATACACACACGCGCGCGCGCACATACACACACACACACCTGTATATGAAATATGCGTACACAATGTATATATAATTATGTGTATATACACTTATATGAATATGCATGTGTGTGTATATATGTGCACATATATATAGTATTTTAGCCACATTAGATTATTCCCAAGTCTCCATTCTTATAGTTTATATTTATATTTTCTCATCTTCATGCCTTGGCTCCATGTCCCTACCCCTCCATGTATGAAATGGATACCTTTATAACCGTTTTTGTTGAAACTCTGTGTCTCAAAGATGACACCTCCTGCATGTAGCCTTTTCTAAATCCCTTCCTTCTCCCTCTGCCAACTGAAAATTTTCTCCTTGAAACTCTTTTACCTTTCCAGGTTTCTTACACGTAATTTTCCTCTGCATACTCTGTGATCCTGCTACAATTCCCTATTTGTAGTTCTTTGCACATGATGCTCTATCTCTGACTCTATGTCTTTTCATTGGCTAGCTCCTCATGACCTCTATCTTCTGACTTACCTGTGTAAGAAGAAATATTATGGTATCTTGTTTTGCTTCCACAAAAGTTATTGGGAAATAATCTGGAGTTGTGGGGAAGTTCACTTATTTTATTTTACTAAGACAAAGACCATTGTGGGCCAGGGGAACAAGAAAGATTAAACTGGAAAAATCAGTTCAAGCCTAAGGGGTCATACATGGACACATGTACCCTCATGATCACACCTACATAATCTACATACAGAGGGAATGTAGGGAAAGGAATTTGAGAAATTTGACTCACCCTGACCCTAGGAGGGAGAGAACTGTGTAACCTCACTCCTGCCTCTCTATTGGTGTATGTTCCTAGTGAGCACCACACCATCTTGCTCTCGAGAAGGTAATAAATGCCTTCCTCCGCCTACTCTGTTTCTGAGTTCTTTCAATGAAAAGGGGTTTGCTGTACTAAGGGGCATCTCATGTGGATCTTCGTAAGGGCACACTACCAGGGAAGCAGTGGGCAGTTTTTCCTGGGCTAGATCCCTGACCCTGCCTGGGAAATCTTGATCCTTACAACCGAATTTGTCATACCTGGGTTCCTTAAAGACTCAAGTCAAATCCCACCTATGGCAAAAGGCCTCTCCCCAGTCTCAGTTCCCCAGCTCCTTACTGTTCCTCCTGTCTCCCACCTCCTGCATTACTTTGAGATTACCTCCCATTTAAAATGAATATAACTTATTTTCATGTTGTTGCCTCCTTTGGAACGGGAGCTCTTTGAGGTCAGGAACTATGTTTTTGCCTTTCTTTGCATGCCTAACACTTAGCACCATGCTTAGCACATAGTAAGTGCTTAATAAACTTGTTGATGGATTGCTCAAACTTAACAATACTTTGTCAGAAACCATCTTTTCCCCTCAACTCCCCTGGATCATAGATATTTGTGTCCTTAAATTTCCCTATTAGATTGTGATGACCTTGAGGGCAGGATTTGGTGTGACTAATTAAAAGTCTTTGCACATAGTAGGTATTTAATAAATGTTTATTCAACTATATTGAATAAACAAAGCACAGAGAGATATAGAGGAAGAAGAGATCAAGTAAGAAAGGCTTGATGGAGGAAACTTCCGAGCAGGGCCTATTTGTCCTTTTATACAAATTAAAGGAACTGGTTTAATTAAATTATTATTATTGCTTTGCAAAACACCCTGGACATTTAGGTTCAAATTATTCTCTAATTAGGAGCAAAATTAAATGTGATTATGCTAATTCAGACTAATTTTGAGAAAGGTCAAGTTGAATGCCTTAAAAATCTGAATTGTAATATTTTAAAAGATTTATAATTTCATTACTTGCAAGTAACTCAAACTAGGCTTCCTGTAGAGGTCCTTTGGGAACTTGAATTAATGGATATATATGTAGCACCAGTTTACCCTTTATGTATAGAAGTTAAGGGCTTGGAGAATAGTCCTTTTGCAAGTTTAAAAAATATTTCTCCTACAATCTCACTTTTCTATAGTGCTTCAGGATTTATAAAGGGTTTTTTCTCATCACAACTTTGACAAGTAAGTACAGAAATTATTGGGCGCATTTTACAGATGAGAAAACTGAGGTTCAGACCATAAGACTAAGACTAAGTCATAGTCACATAGCCAATAAGGATTATAAATGAGGACAGAATTTAAAAAAATCTCCTGACTTCAAGTATAGGGCTCTTTATAACACACCTTACATGCCCTGTTTGTGCCATTTTCAATGTGAAGAAAGTCCACTAAGGAAAGGTAAACTAGGCTAGTTTCTAGCCTAGTAGACATATATTCCCAATGAGTCAAGTTGGAATCAGTGGTCTTTTATTAATAAGATACTTTAACTCCATGAACGTTTGTTTAAATCATTCTGGAGAGTCCTCAGGAAGTGTCCTGTCAGACAAGATGGATAAAAGTATCCCAGAGGTCTAAAGAATTTCTATGGCTTTAAGTAAGTTCTAACCACCAACCTTCTACAACTTCACTTTCTGATCTTATCTGATTTAAAATTCTCTTTTTCCTCTTTTAAATTCTTTGGCCACTAGCTTCAGACTTCCTTGCATTTATTAGTGAGTCAATAAGCATTTATTGCATTTATTAAGTGCCAACTATGTACCAGGTACTGTGCTAAGTCCAGGGATGATGGGCATGGGATGTGAACCCCAAAAGGAAAAGATCATGTCTTTGTGATCTGGGTCCCAAAAAGGAAAAGCCCCTGGACTTTCCCACTCATGGCCCATTCCAGCAATCTTTTCAACTGTCCTTTCATTGTGCTGGCTTCATTGTCTGTTATCTCTAGATTACCCCAGGCTATTTCCCACCCTTAATCCCATCTAGACCCCTTGTCTGTTACCTCTAGGACATCCCAGACTATGGGCTGCTCCTAGATCACATCTAGACCTTCCCATAGTCTTTCTGTATAAAAGGTCCATCTTTAGCCCATTACATTGCTCAGAGTCTTAAAATCTGGTCAGTCACCTACTGGCTAAACAAATAATGCAGATTTTCAAAATCTTACCCACCCCAGTCCTTATTTTAATAAATCTTGTTACTTGGATTGAAAGAAGACTTGAGTAGAATTCTCTCCAGGCGGATCTGTGCCTTTTGCCCTTGAACTTCAGAGTTCCCAGCACCCTGGACAGCAACAGGGATACCAAGAAAAGCATAAATGGTGCCTGCTTTCAGAAAGCTTACGCTTTAATGGGGGAGACAATGTGGAAATAGCTATGCCTGTATAAGATACAGAGAGTGTAAATGGGAGCAAATCCCAGAGGGAAGGCAGAGGGAGCAGAGGGAGGATCCCAGGGATTTGAATTGAATCATGAAGGAAGCCAGAGAAGCTTGAGAGCGGGGGAGAGAAGAGAGAACATTTCAGTCATGGAGGACAGCCATTAAAAATGTATAATCAGGATAAGTGTCACATGTGAGGGACAATAGGAAGGCCAGGAATACAGAGGACATGAAATAGGGTATAAGAACACTGGAAAGGTAAGAAGGGGTCAAGTGGGGAAGGACTTTATTTTTTTTTAAATTTGATTTAAATTTTTTTTTAATGTTCTACAATCGCTACCATAAAATTAAGATTTTAACCCCCCCACACCTACCCCCACTACCCCCCTCCCTCCCCAAGACAGCATATAATTCTGTATAGGTTCTACATATACTTTCCTATTGAATACATTTTCACTATAGTCATGCTATGTAACTAAAATAAATGGAAGAAATCATATAACAAATCAAAACATAATACACACACACACACACACACACACACACACACACATGATCTGTTACATTCTGCGAATGAATTCCATAGTTCTTTCTCTAAGTGTGGAAGGCAATTTGCCTTAGAAAACCATTGGAATTTTTTTTTTTAAGTTCTTGTGTTATTATGAAGTTCCAAGTCTACCAGAAAAAACTCACACACTGTGGTCGTTGCTGTGCACAAAGTTCTTCTGGTTCTGCTCCTTTCGCTCAGCATCAGATCATATAAGTCTTTCCAGGCCTCCCTGAAGTCTTCTTGTTCATCATTTCTTATGGCACAATAGTATTCCATTACATTCATATACCATAATTTATTCAGCCATTCCCCTATTGATGGGCATCCCCTTGACTTCCAGTTTTTGGCAACTACAAAGAGTGCTGCTATAAATATTTTTGTACATGTGGGACCCTTTCCCATTTTTATGATCTCTTGGGGATACAGTCCTAGTAGCGATATTGCTGGGTCAAAGGGTATGCACATTTTTGTAGCCCTTTGGGCATAGTTCCAAATTGCTCTCCAGAATGGTTGGATGAGCTCACAGCTCCACCAACAATGAATTAGTGTTCCAACTCTCCCACATCCTCTCCAATATTTATCATTTTCTTGTTCTGTCATGTTTGCCCATCTTATAGGTGCGATGTGGTACCTCAGAGTTGTTTTGATTGGCATCTCTCTAATCAAAAGTGATTTAGAGAATTTTTTCATTTGATTATAGATATCTTTAATTTCTTCCTCTGAAAATTGCCTGTTCATATCCTTTGACCATTTATCAACTGGGGAGGGGAAGGACTTTAAAAACCAAACAGAGGATTTTGTATTTGCGCCTGGAGGTAATAAGAAACCCGAGGAGTTTACTGAGTAGGGGTCAGACCAGCTCTTTAAGACCGCTTAAGCAGCTAAGTGGAGCCTGGACTGGAGTGGGGAGAGCTTTGAGGAAGGAAGAATAACTGTTGAAAAGAGAGAGATGGGAGAGCTGGTTCAAAATGTGGATGAAATCACTGAGACCTTCTCAGTAGCCATTGAGAGCTTTATTGATGCAAAAGGAGAGGGCCTGAGATTTAGCAAGAAGCTAAACAAAGGCAATGATACAGGAAAAGGGACAAACTTACATAGCATCTAGATTTTAGGGTTTCCTTATGGGGGTTGGAGATCTAGGGTAAATCTTGCAAGGTAAAGACACAGGACGAGGATTATGAATGACACAAGATAAGGGAGATAAGGCAATCCGATTCCCCTCAATGGGATGAGGACAAGGAATTTCATGGGAAGTTTTGTGGTACTGGGAGACTTTGGAGCTCCTTCAGATTAGAAAAAAATCAGGGGCTTCACAAAGTCAATCCTTAATATTATTTTTAACTCTTAGGGCACTGTTTGTATTCACATCACAAACAGATGGCTGTTACAATAGTCCAAGCAAGTGGTTGATGAGGGTCTGCTTCAGTGTGGCAGCTGTATGAATAGAGAAGGGGACTTAAATCAGAGATGCTGTGAAGGTATTTGAGGTATTGGATAAAGTGGGGTGAGCAGAGAGGAGCTGAGGATGACCCCAAGGTAGGGTGCCCATGAGAATGGGGATACTTGTAACAGTAATAGAGAAGTTTGGAAGAGGCGAGGATTTGGTAAACTCACAATTTCTAATAGAAGTACACTACTTCCCCGCAGGCCTACCCTCCACACTCCCACCCTCCTAAAATCCTATATTCTTTTAACATCAGACTTTTCTAGATTTTTTTTTTTAGTACCACCTGTGGACGAAGGGGAAGAAGGGGAGGGCGAAAATAAACAGAGATCATTTTCTTTGTCAAAAAAATTATTGAAGCAAAACATAGTGTGATTTACCTGGATGCAAATTTAAAAAAATGCAGGGAGCATCAGAGTAAATGCCTCTCTGAGGATGACAAAGCTCCAGGAAATTACATGCTTTATCTAAAGCAGCTGTGGAGAGATTATCAGGTGCACCTGTGAAGATAGTCCAGCAGCTTGGAGGCAAAGTAGACTAAGGTATAAAGATGGGAAAGGTGTGTGTTAGGGTGGGGTGGAGAGGGAAACATAGCTCTAGGTGCACAAATTGTCTGCTGTATGTCTGCTCTCCTACTAACACTGTGGGAACTATAGGAGATAGAAGCTGAAAATAAAGTAGTATGGTGGGGTAGGATGATTCTTTGCTACTCTGCTTTAATCAAATGTCTTTTGCTCTGACTTCAAGGCCATCTGACTCAGTATAGCAGAGTATTTGGGTGGGTGGATTTGCATAGATACTAACTCCAAACAGTATATTAGACTTGGGGGGGTAGTCAGAAATCAGAATGCTATGGGGATCTTTGGGGGGACTTTGTTATAATAGCATGTACTTCTTTAAGTGGTATATATTTTTAGATAAATGCTGAGAGATAAATCTAGCTAAAAACACATTTTGCCCTAAAAGAAAATCTGAACACTTCTGTTTAACTTCAATAGTTCTATCTTATTGGTCTTGTGGTAACTGATTCCACAAATACACTAGGAACTGGTGAAGAATGTTAACTATGGGGAAAGTGTGCACTCAGCAAAACTGTTTCTAATAGGAAAGAGAACATTGCTATCTACCTCTGATGAGGTTTATGGGTGATGGGGAACCCCAAAATACCGACGGTCCGGGTCATGCTCGAATGAATTCGACTCAAGCCTTCTTAAGGCCAAAGAAAACAAAGTTTATTAAGGATTCGCCTAATTGGGTTGCCTCTTAAGGAGCCTAAGCACTTGTGACGCTGGTATTCACAAGTGGGCCAGATACAATCCCAGCTAGACAGGGTCTGAGCTGGATTGCATCTGAGCACCTTCATGGAGGCAAGATGGAACTTAAATACAGAAGAGTATAGGAGGGATGGGGGGGGCAGGGTCTGGTAGTCCAGGGTGATGGGAGGAGGGGTTTAGAAAGGGTCTTGAGAAGTCCAAGGAGGGTCAAAGACTGGAAACACCTGGAGGCTATCAGGAGATAGACAATGGAGGGTTTGGGTGGGAAGCAGGTAGGGTAATCAAGGGATAACAGACAATGATCACAGATCTGTGTATGAAAGGCCAGATTCTGTGAGGAGATACAGGAAGAGATCAATTTGAGTATGAAAGGTCAGATTCTGTGAGGAGAAACAGAGAGCACAATTTGAGTATGAAAAGCCAGGTTAAGTGAGGAAATTCCAGGGGAGCTCAAGGAAGTTCCTAGAGTCTGAACCTCATCACCTCCACTATCTAGGTATAATCTGAAAATATTTAAGATGTTGAGAAGTGGTTTTTTTTCCCCCCTAATTTTTTCTCACTTAAAGCTGCAACTTTAACACCAGCAGCTATATTTAAACCAACACTGAAATGTTTATCACAGGAACTAAAAACACAGTAAGATCTTCCCCTCTTCCCCTCCCCCTCCCCATCTAGATCAATGATTTCATCTATGTAGGAAACTCCCTAGTGAGAAAACTCCCTGTACTAGGGAAAACCAGTAGTGACAGAGGCTAGACTTGAACCTAAGCCTTTGATGGCTGGTTTACTTTCCATTATATCACACTACCTCTCGAGAATAATAATAACTCTTCACATTTGTAACATGCTTTACTGTTGTTTTTGCCAGGCAGTGGGGTTAAATGACTTGCCTAGGGTCACACAACTAGTAAGTATCAAGTATCTGAGGGCAGATTTGAACTCGGATCGTCCTGACTCCACAGGTGGTGCTCTATCCATTTAGGCAGCTAGAAGGCGGCAGCTTATTTTTATTTTAAAAATAAATCAGCAGCACATCTTCTGTGGTTGATTTCAAAGAGTAATCAGTCTATTAAAAATGGCACAGGTTGTAGTGACACATTAACTAGGCTGGGGTGATTGAGACTTTGCACCAGGACACTGAAATTGAAGGCATACTTAAGTACTCATATACCCTTTCAATACCCTTTCAACTGCTTAGAGGCAGCTAGATGGTTCTATGGGTACACCACTGGGCCTGGAGTCGGAAAGATATAATTTCAAATTCAGTCTCAGACACTTCCTAGTTGTGTGACTCTGGGCAAATTATTTAACCTCTGTCTGCCTCCGTTTTCTCAACTGAGAAATAATAAAATAAAGTTAAATCATAGCATCTCCTCCCATGGTTGTTTGTAAGAATTGAATATTTATAAAGTGCTTAGCACAGTGCCCGGCATTCCATAAATGCTTATTTCTTCTTCAGCAGTTAGAAATCAATGAACTTAACACCTAGTTATCTAATAAGAATAATTAATTAAAAGAGAAAAGTCACCTGAAGCTCCTCTCCCAAACAACAACTGCATGGTGTCCCTCAGTCTCTGCTCACCACCTGGTACTTCTAGGGCAGTGTCCCCAGGGTCTCTTGTTCCATGGTACCTTATGTCCCAGAGTCTCCCCTACAACTTCACATGAATCTGTTGTAAAAAGTGGATATAAGAATACATTTCATGCTGCCTTCTCCAGGTGCCAAAATGATTGGTTCTGGTTCTGGCGATGTAGAGAGATCATTTTATCAATCAAATAATCAATAGCTAAAACATTAATTAAATACCTATTATGTGCCAGACACAGTACAAAGTGCTAGGGATACAAAAAAAAAGGCAAAATAGTCCCTGCGTTCAGGGAGCATACATCTTAATACGGGATATCAATTCTGAAAATAGTCATAGAGGTCATGCAGCTACTGTTAACTCTGAAAATAACAAAGAGCCCACACAGTTATCACAACCGCAGTTAACTCCCAGAAATAAAATGCCAAAGAGCTAACTGTGGTCATAAGTATTCTTACTTATTTCTTTATTCCTCTGAAGGAGGGAAACTAGACACATGTTCTGGGGCCTCCTCTAGGGGGAGACCTGCTTTAATGAGGCCCAACCCTGATACATACAGCAGTGGCTACACAATGAGGATAACAGCGGCAAAGAGATGTTTGATTCATAGCAGGACTTCATGGCTGGAATGTGGCTCCTGCACGAGTTTGTCCGAGCCCTAGGACCATGCGGGGTTGGTGCAAAACAATTCTGGGATTTTGCTGTGGCTGAGTTCATCCAGAGGGTGAGTGAGCACAAAGGATTGTTGTTATGTCAAGGTCAGGGCACAGCTTGCTGGGCCTTAGCTCTGGAAAACAAGGTGTCTCCTAATAGTAAAAAAAGGAGGAAAAAAAAGAGATGCGTAATCTTGGCATGAAGGTCCTGATAGGGAGACATGTATATATACAAATATACATACCTACATATATATGCAAATGTAAGGGTTGGATTGATTCAAGTCAACCCAACCTGTGATACATGCTAAGATGTTCACTCAATGAATCATAGGTTTTACATTAAGTGCAAAAAGCCCTTTGAACTGTAGTGATGTTGTAAAAGGAGGGTTTGCATAGGCTGAGGAAATATGGACTTCCTAGGTGTTGTCTCTAAATTACCCAGCTGGGAAGCTAGGTAGTGCAGTGGATAGAGCACCAGTGCAGGAGTCAGTGATGGGGTTCTACTCTGGGAGCTTCCTTGAGCTCCCCTTGAATCTTCCCATTTAATCTGGCCTTGCTTACTCAAATCTAATCTTCCCATTTGTTCCAGCAGTCTCTGGAAGCCCATGGGTTTTTCATTTACATTCTGCTCAGGTCTCTGTTGCATTCCCCCACCCTTGATCAAAATCCCATTTCCCCAGGCTTGTTGACCACTCGTATCAAGATCTGTATTCACTCCCATATTGCCCCTATCAAGATCTCAGGATTGCCCCACCTTCTTCCCTCCCACACCCTTCATTGTCTGATATCTCCTGATAGTTTCTAGCCTTTGACCCTCCCAGAGTCCAAACCCCATCATCAGGAGGACCTGAGTTCAAATCTCACCTCAGACACTTGACACTCACTAGCTGTGTGACCTTGGGCAAGTCACTTAACCCCAATTGCCTCATCCTGGGTCATCTCCAGTCATCCTGATGAATACCTGGTCACTGGATTCAGATGGCTCTGGAGGAGAAGTGAAGCTGGTGACCTGCACAGCCCTCCCTCACTCAAAACAAAGTCAAGTGCAAATCATGTCATTATTTCTCTGATGGTATGGTCTTCTACAGCAACACAGACACACAAATTACCCAGCTGGAGAACTGGACTAATTCTAAAGGTCAGAGTAAGCCTGACTTTCTACTACTTCCTTAAGGAGGAACTGTCTGGGGAGAAAGGAAAATTCTCAGCTTTGGCCCTAAGTCTCCTACCCTTTTCCCTTTTGCCTGGAGGAATAACTTATGAGTATACTGGGCTTTCCATCTTCTTATTATTATCTTCACAATATTCCCAGACAAACTGATGGTAATGTATGGGTCAGAAATCAAGGATCGTCTGGAACCATGGCTCTACAGGGGACCTAACAAAGAAACTACAGCTGCCTAATAAGAGGAGATTTGTGAGCACCTCATGAAGAGAGAAAGGGACTTCTGTAGCCAGAAGCTGTGAACTATTTTCCCTTTTCCACATGTACTTTCCAAAGCTTGAGACCACTTTCCCCTGGACTTTGTATTTGTGGAAGAGTGTGTCATATATGTTCAGAGAAACATTTTGTACCAACTTTTTATTGTTAATACCTTAGTAAACATTCCCTTTTAAAAAGCTACTTAAGGCTGGTTGACTTTAATTGGTTCTGAATTTATCATCTTGAGGGGAAGTACACTGGTTGGGGTTCAAACTGATAGCATCAGAGGATCACCCCAGCATTACCTGAACAGGCTGGAGCTCAGGATTGATATTAGGGCTGGATATATACTTCTGGGACTCATTTGAACTGAGATGACAACTGAACCTATGGGAACTGATGAGGCTACCAAGTGAGTGGGATAGACTTAGTGAAGACTCCTCAGATTGTAATTTTTCTCCCAGGGGTGAGGTAAGGCCTAAAGGCTCAAGGTTACAATATTTTTAGAATAGAATAGTTCCATATAAGGATATAAAACTGTGTAGTGTATTAGGGTCTCAATGATTGGACAAAACTTACATAATTCCTCGATGTCTTCATTTCAAAAGGGATTGGTTAGATTTCGTGTCTAGAATGTAAGACCATATTCTCAGCTGATGAGGATAACGGTCAGTGGGGGGAGGAGGGACTTGCGTTAGGGTCTATATAAATCACTGTCCTGTTCTCTGTCTTCGGCTTTCCTACTCCTACAGGTGAGCCCCGCTTCTCGAGAATCGAATAAATCACTTTTCTGTCATCACTTTGAGAGGCCTCTGAGTAATTGATTTATGTAGGGACCTGAGCCATCCCACACACAAGTGAGAGGAAGTAGAGACAGAAAAGGGCCCAAAACAAGGTCTAAAGTTAAGGGATGTGACATGAATGACGAACTACCAAGGGAGACCAAAGAGCAGTAAGATAAGTAGGGGGAAAACCAAGGAGAAGGCAGTATGGAGAAGAGAGGCTGTCTAGGGAGAAATGAGGGTCAACTGTGTCAAATGCTGTAGAGGTCAACAAGGATGAGCAGTAGGAAAAGACCATTTAATTTGAAGATCTAGGTGTACAACTTGAGTGACCATCAGTTTTTGAGATTCATTTCAATAGAATAGGAATAGAAAGCTGGCCTTGTAAATAGGCAGGAGGAATAGTGTTTAAGGCCAGGATCTTGTTATGTACTGGCTGTGGGAGGCAGGGAGGGGAGCAGAAGATATGTCTCATGGATTGTACAATAGGTTCCTGCCCAAGCACCATTTAATGTTTATTTTTTAGGCCCTCCAGGCTCAGAGTGAATGTAAATAGTAAAGATTTCTCTTTTGGCGTGCAACCCAGAGGGTTTCCTTTTTTTTGTTTTGTTTTGATTAAAGGGGTCATCCTTTGACTCACTTCTTAAAGGTGCCTGTTCACTGAATGGGTGTTGCCTCACACAAAATGAGAACTTCAAAGGGGCCATGGTCATCTGCATCCTGGGCGATCTCCAGTCTTCCTGATCTATATCTGGCCACTGGACAATTCGGATAGCTCTGGAGCAGAAAGTGAGGCTGATGATCTTGGACAGGCCTCTCTCACTCAAATCAATTCAATTGCAAGTCATGTCATCATCTCCCTGATGTCATGCTCCTCTTCAAGAACAAAGGACAAACCACACACAACATCCTAAAGGCTTAAATTTTCAGTGCCTCAGGAAATTTTCTAAGTTGCCAAGGAGTTACTGGTCTACATTGGTAGATGGGAGTTTCCTTCCTGGCAGTTTCTCACATCAGTGAAATCATGAGTCTTTCAACAGTTACTTACTTGAAATGATGCAAGAATTAATGGTAAAGTTAACTTAATGTGGATTCTCCAAACAACTTTCCTTTCCTTCAGTAGTTCCTTGATATTTACAGGGAGAAACTGTGATTAAGCAAGCTACTTTGTGTATTGTTTTGAAAGGTTTGCATAAGGTAGCTCTTAAGTAACTCGAAGTGAGTGGACTTAGGCACAAATTGGTTTCCATTAGAGGAAAAGGTAGCTGCTTTCATGATAAAAATCACAGATTCTCAGAATTGGAGGGGCCTTTAGAGTCTAATCTATACTTGAAAACAAATTACCTCTATATCACCTGTCACAAACCAATCTCTTCCTTATCACCTGTGGAAACCTTCTTCCCTCCCTTCCAGTGCTTCCCTTAAATAGCTTTTTAAAATAGAACAAAATCTGCTCCTCTGTAACTTTCAGTGTTAGCTTTTAGTTTTACCAAGTCCAAGTAAAACAAATCTAATCCCTTTTCTACACATCAAAGGCAGCTGACATTTTCCAAGTCTCCTTTAAACATTCCTTTCACTGGTTCATGTGTAGCAAAGTCGCTAGTCTTCTCACTCCCTGAAAGTCGACCACCCTTCAGTTTGTCCAGGTCTGGGACTGGACTGAGACAGGACACAGTGGGACTGTTACCTTCCTCCCTCTTTCTGGATGTGATGCTTCTAAATACCCCAAGCTTCTTTGGCTGCCTATTCATTTTGAGATTTCAGTCTACTAAAAACCCTAGTCAGGGTTGGGGAATGGTTTGGCTTGAGGGTGAGGCCCCACGTTCCTCACCCTTCTCCTAGGTCTTGTTCATGAGAACCACTGACCAGACTCTCTTTCACCAGCCTCTCCTTTTGTTTTTAATCTTTGAGGAGGTAGTGTGGTACAGTAGAAAGGGTGTTGATTTGGAATCTGAGGACCTGGGTCCAAACCCCAGCTCTGCTACCTTGGCTAACCTTGATAACACATCAGCTTCCTCCCACATAAGGGAATTAAGGTTAGGTGACCCATAAGGTCTCTTCCAACTCCAAATCTATAATGCTATGAACCTAAGTATAGGACTTTACATTATTCATTATGTAATTCAGCCCAACATTCTGTTATAGCTTGACTCATCCAATATGTATGTGAGCTAGCATTTCCTGGTCTTGCATCATCTATAGATGTGATAAAAATAAAATATCATCCAAATCATTGATAAAAAGGTTGAACAGAAGAGAGCTGAGACTAGATCCTTGGATCACTCTACTAGACCCCTCCCTCTGAGTTCAAAGGTCACTTCAAGTGACCTAGGTGAGAATGGGAGTGTCCTATGCCATAAACTCTCAACAAAAGATAGGTTGGAATTAGAAAAGATAACCAAGGGTGGCAGTAAGAAATAGGGGGTGTGAATTTAGACAAACTCTTCCCTCTTTGGCCTGAGGAATGCAGCTGGCTGCTTTAATTTAACCTTCTACTTTCATTTTCAAGAACCATTTATAGCTACTTCTAGCAGTGCTTCAAAATAGATAAAACAAACCAACCTAGGAATATACAGGTTTTTTTGAGCAAAGAGTTTGTTCTTATTTTATTCACAAGATGTGAAAATAAATTTTTCTTAGTTCTTATTTTGTATTTAGAGATAAACAAAACAGATGAGGAAAGATAATTTTAAGCCTCTCCATACTTTATACAAAAGAAGAATTGTATTGAAATCAAAAACAAAAAATAAACTATTTGGAAACAAGTCACATTTACAGAATATCAATCAGACTGAAATAAATTACGTTGCAAATAATACAAAGAAAAATAACTGTCACATTTAATTATAGCTCTTTGAAGACAAGGACATCTTTTATTAATTCTAAGTAAATTTCTTCAGAAGTCCATGCTATTCACCTCAAGGAAATTACAGGGTTTCAGGGTGAGTTTGCATCTTTTTCTTCTAGTTCATCATCTATAACCTAAAGACAAAATAAAATTGAATTAAAGATTTCAGATGAGTTTCAAATTGCTATTACACTGTTTTGACTATTATATATCCATTCAGGAGAAACTACCTTCCTAGATAGCCTTCCAAATAACTTTTTCTGAGAGAATATAATCACTAGCAATGCATAAATGCAAAAAATGCCATTAAAATATTTAAGTGGCCTTTGATATATATATATATATATATATATATATATATATATATATATATATATGTATTATCTAATTGTAGGTTCAAAATGTACATGTTATAATGTTATTAATAAAAATCAAATATTTATATTTACATAGCAAACCTGAAGTTCAGTCAGCCTCCCTGGTTCAGAAAAGGTCTCTCTGGTATCAGTCACATGGGCATAAGATGACATTATCCCATTGGCAAGAAAAATGTTACAGATTTTTATTCCTAATGACCCCAAGCGGGCCCCTTCACTTCTTAGTGTCGCAGCAATCTCATTTGTAAAGTAGGAATAAACCTGAAAGTGCCCATATTATTATTGGGGGTGGTAGTAGTAATATTAGCATTTACTGTTTATTTTTTTAAATTAATTTTATTTATTTTCAGTCTTCTACAATCACTACCATATAACTTAGATTCCCTCCTTATGCCTCCCCCCACCCCCAAGACAGCATACAATTTTACACAGGTTCTACACATACATTCCTATTAAATACATTTTCATTATAGTCATGCTGTATAGAAGAATTAAAATGAATGGGAAAAATTATGTAACAAACCAAAACATAATACACACACGAAAAAATGATCTCCTACATTCTGCGATTGAATTCCATAGTTCTTTCTCTGGATATGGAAGGGATTTTGCCTTAAAAGACTATTGGGAATTTTTTTAAGTGCACTGAAGTTCCAAGTCTACCAGAAAAAACTCTCACACACTGTGGTTGTTGCTGTGCACAAAGTTCTCCTGGTTCTGCTCCTTTCGCTCACCATCAGATCATATAAGTCTTTCCAGGCCTCTCTGAAGTTTCCTGTTCATCTTTTCTTACACAGCAATAGTATTCCATTACATTCATATATCATAATTTATTCAGCCATTCCTCAATTGATGGGCATCCCCTTGATTTCCAGTTTTTTGGCCACCACAAACAGTGCTACTATAAATGTTTTTGTACATGTGGGACCCTTTCCCATTTTTATGATCTCTTGGTTACCATTTATTTTAAAAATATTTTAAAATGCATTTTAAATACATGATTGTAAGCTAAAACACTACTGAAATATCCCTGTGGAGGTGGCTGTATTGGATGTTTTTCTTAACTGTTTTTCTTTGTCATAAGAGAAGGTTAATTTGGGGGACAGAGGAGATTGTAAATATGACGTAAAGACAAAAAGTATCACTAAGATATATTTAATGTAAAAACCCAAATCTCATTGCTCTCTCCTGAAGATAGGATAGTGAAAGGGACTAGACCTGTAATTTCACTGGTTCAAGCAATTCCCAGGGGAGGAAACTCCTTCTAACCAGTTCAGGGTGAGACCTTATTTGCAAAATTTAAGAAACCAAACCATTTATAAGAAACTAAGTACCAGTAGTAAATATAACTGTTGTCTTTCCTTCCAAAAAAAAAATTCATTTTAAACCTAAGAAAATGACAAAAACTGTTTCTAAGAAAATGAAGGAAAATAATTAGGAATAATGATATGGAGGATATGGGATGGGGGAGGGGCAGGAGGAACTTAGAGACAGTTACAAAATACCTTGTTTGAAACAACCCTGAGACTTAGGTAGCGAATTACTGACTCTCACAGCTAAGTAACTTGTTCGCCAAAGAGGTGACTTGGCCAAAGTTAACAAGTGGCAGAGCTAAGACCCAAGCCCAGGTCTTCCTATTGCAAATCCAGGGCTCTTTCCATTGTACCATACTGCCTCCCCCAAGAAGGAAAGGTCTTATAGAGTTTTTGGTCCACTTAGCACAAGCTGATGAATAATTCAGTAAATTATTTTCTTTGGAAAGGAAAAGAGGTCACATAAACAAAGAACTTCCTCCTTTTCACTCAGTCCATGGCAATTAAAGTGCCAATTCAAGTTTCTAACTTGAATATTATATAACAACTCCACCCAGGTCAGTAAATACAAACATTTCCTTGTTAATTCATCATGTGGCTCTTAATACTTTATATAAAGTATCAAGAAAGTATCAGAAGAGAGTAGACAGTAGAGCAAAAAAAAAAAAACATTCTGACATCATATTACAGGAGAAAGATGGGTTTTTTGTTGTTTTTAAACTAATTTGGGACACTTGGATTACTGAATCTAAGCAATGTCCATTTCCAATGACATTTATAACTGGAAAATTCAATCCATGTGTAACTGGTCAACATATTATTTTCTTGTTTTCCCCCCAAACCTCCCTTTCTGGCATGCTCAAGAATTACGGGCCGTGTACATTGATCCAGGCTGGGATTCCTCAGGCTACTGTTGATAATACCATGTACTTTAGAAAAACAATTTATGAAAGACCTCTAGTAAATGGATGGGTATTTTATTCCTAGGAATTGCCAAAGAAGTAACTCAATTTTCCTTTTTAATCTAGTCTAGTGTGTTATGACCAATAGGATTTATGGATGATCTTCCTTTTTTCAGCTTTAAAAAGAACAGGCTGTAATTTAAACAATGTGCTATAAAATGCTGAACTAAAAATAAACAGACCACAGAACTAACAACTGGGAAGATTAAAGATCTTCAAATGAATTATCATCAAGTGATTTTTTTCTAAAATGTACATTACAATACAATAGGGGTTTGCTACTAAAATAAAATTTAGCTCTTTAGCCTTTTTCTTTTCAAACATACCAATCCTCACTCCTTACATAACCACTCTCCAAGATAAAATTATCACCACCTTTCCCCTGGACTACTGTAACAGCCTCCTAATTGGTTACCCTACATTAAGTCTCTGCCTATTCCAATATATCCTCCAAACAGTCCTCAAAGAGATTTCCTTAAGCAGAGTCTGTTCCTGTCACTCCACTACTCCATATACTTCAATGGCTCCCTATTACCTTGAGGAAGAAATATAAACTCCTCTATTTGTCACTTACAGCTCCTACACAATTTTCCTCTGACTTTCCTACCTTTCCAGCCTCATTTTACTCTTTTCTCACAATTTAATGATCAGCCACAATGGTCTTTAAGCTGTTCCTCATAAATGACATTTAACCTCCCATCTCAGTGTTTTTTCATTCTATGTCCTCCATGTCTGGAATGCCTCTCTCCTTCCCTCTGCCTTTTAGAATACCTTATTTCCTACAAAATTTAGCTGAAATATTACCTTCTATGCAAAGTTTTCTTGATCTCCAGCTGCTAGAGTTCCCTCTAAATTTACTTGTATTTATTTTGCATGTATTCTACAAATATATTCACATGCATACATACATAAACATAAATAGGTATTTATACATACCATACATATGTGTTCATGTTGTCTTCCCAGATAACGTAAACCCTGTGAGGGTAGAGATTTTCACTTCTGTCTTCAAGTCCCTTGTGCCTACGCACACTGCCTAGTATGAGATAAGCTCTCAAGGAATGCTTGCTGATGAAGGGATAACACATTCAAGTGGCAAGAGAGTCTTGGCCTACCTGCTCCACACCTTCGACTTCTGGAATATAGAACTGTAGCATGTTCTGGATTCCATTTTTCAGAGTGATGATGGAGCTGGGGCAGCTGGTACAGGAACCTTGCAGTTTCAGCTGTACGATGCCATCTTCAAAGCCTTTGTAAATCACATCACCCCCATCCTCCTGCACAGTTGGCCTTTGATCAGAGAATATTGAGAAGAAACAGATTCAGAGAGAAAATGAAAAGATCCACCAAGATTTAGGTAGGCACTAGCTTTATACCAGTAAAATGAAGAAAGCTAAAGCAACTCTTCAGATGGAGGGGAACAAGTGTTCAATTTTTATTTCAAGTAAGTGACAACATTAATTTTTTGTCAGACGTTACCTCTAATTTTTACTTAACTAAATTTTCCTTTTCAGTTTAAAAATGGTTCTAAAATACTTTGGACCTTACTTTCTCATGAAATTGTACCAATCCAACCTTCAGAACCTTGGCATTCAACTCTCAGGACCATGGCTTCCCATTATATTATCTCCCTCACTCTCTCATTCACACTTACCCTAATCTTTATTCTTACCATGGCTTCTAGTCCTGTAACCCCTACCTCCTTATTCTCTCACACTTTCTTCCCCAATCTGGTTTTATTTGTTTCCTTACTTAGTTGTATGGAAAAGAAGATCAGGTTTATTTTAATTTGCCCCCAGAAGACAAAAATAGGAGAGGGAGTAGAAGTTACAGAGAAGCAGATTTTAGTTCCAAATTTTCTATCTCCTTTTGCATCTGACAAAACGCTTGGATATAATTAGAGTTGTCCAAAGTGGAATGGGCTGTCCCATTAGCCAGTGAGTTCTCCATTCTTAATTGTCTTTAAAAAGTGGCTAGATGACCATTATAGAGGGTACTTTATTGGGAATTTTTATTTCAAGAATAGATTAAACTAGATGATCTCTAATGTTCTTTACATTAGATTCAGATTTCACAGATCTGAGATTCTATGAGGGATCCTGTGTTCTGTCTTAGTAATGACTTCTAAGCTACAACTTCTAAATCCTTTATCTTCAGACTTCTCATTTTTAGCTGATCTGCTAATCCTCCACCCTGGCTAACCCACCACCATTCCATTTTTTTTGTTCCTGACTTGAGCAGCTAAGAAAGTAAAATTATTGAACTGATTTTACTCCTTATAAAAATTTGATGGGTAACTTCAGCTGGGCCCTCATTGTTGGTAGTTATTCTATTCTAATGTATTGGCCCCTATCTCATTATCCATAGTATACTACTATTCTGAACCTCTTCCTTTCTCAAGACGACGACCATGACCACAACCTTACCTTATGTACTTACAGATTAATAATAATAACTGACAACTGCATAGAGCTTTAGGATCACAGACTTAAAGCTAGAAGGGACCTTAGAGGTCATTTCTAATTCAACCTTTTCTTTATACAGATGAAGAAACTGAAACCCACAGAGACTGAATGACTTACTAGATGTAATATAGCTAATTAGTGTCTCTGGCTGGATTTGAACCCCGGACTTCCTGACTCTATATTCAGTACTCTATCAGGCTGCCTCACAGTTAATCATCAATGAGAAGTTTGAGGCCATCTGACTGTGAGCCCTAATTCCTCTCTTTTACCCCTAAGCATCATCACTCATTTTCTTTAGTCTCTTTAGTCACTCATTGCTAAGGCTAATTCTACACCTTGTGTTTTTGATCCCATTCCCAAATGCTTCCTCTAGTAAGACTTGTTTTATCAATCATTTTCTTTCTCATATATCTCCAACTTGATTCTTTGTGTTGGCTCCTTCCCTTCTATCTACAAACAAGGTTACGTATACTCAATTTAAAAAAAAAACACTTTAGCTTGCTTTTTCTATAGAATCCCCTATTTCTCTTCTCTTCACAGTCAAATTTCTTGAAAAAAAAAAAAAAGATAGTATATACTGCCCACTCACTGCCCAGCTCCTAACCATTCCCATAATTCTGCTGAAACTGAAGTTCTTCAAAATGCACCAATGGTCTCTGAAATCATTAAATCCAATGGACCTTATTCATCCTCCCTAACCTCTCTGCAGCAAACTGACATTTGAATTACCAATATTTTCTGAAGGGGACTCTTTCCTCCCTTGACTTCAGAGACATCACATTTTTCTGGTTCTACACCAACCTTATTAACTGTTCCTCTATCTCCTTCACAGGTTTCTTATGCTCTTACCTGTTAAGTATCGTAGTTGGGTATTCCACAAGATGGCGTCACTGGCCATAATTTTTCTCTCTCTATGCTATTTTCTTTGGCAATTTCATTCATTCCAATAGCATCAAATATTCTCTCTATATAGATGACTCTCAAATATGTATCCATCTTCCAGCTTTCTTCTTAGCTCTGGATCTACCATCTTCAAATACCTTCAAACCACCTCTACCTGTACTTCTAACTAGCACTTCAAACTCAACAAATTCAAAACCAAGATCATTACTTTTCCTCAAATATTTGATTTTTTGGGACTCCCTGTATGGATCTATGGTATCCTTTCTTCATTTCCCCTCTATTTTAAGAGAAATGAGTAGAATACAGCACACTTGATGGAATGACTAGGAATTTGTTTATAGATACCCAGCAATTTAACAATTGTTCATTGGGTACTAAGTATTGAGGGTAATAAAAAAAAAAAGATAAAAATGGCTCCTACCTTTAAGGAGATTATTATCTAGCCAGGGCAATAAATCACATACACAATGATCACAGGACAAAATAAATTAATAATTACCATAACAGAGGTACAAAAAAATGCTGAGAATTTTTTTTGGAGAGATGACTTCCATGTTGAGGGATTCATATTGAAGGCTTAATGGAGAAGGATGACATTTGAGCATGTTTTTGAAAAACAGAAGAATTTGAATAGGGATGAACTACATAATTTTGTCTCCAAGACAGACACTAAGAATGAAAGAGGGAATATGCAAGGATAGGTTTAGAAAACAGTAAATATGTTAAGTTTGGATGAAGCACAGACTATGTGAAGGGGAGTGATGGGAGATAAAGTTGGAAAGGGAGGTGGAAGGTCAATTGGAGGTCTTGAATACAAGGCTTAAAAGAATTGAATCAGTAGGCAGTGAAGAACCATGTTAAGTTTTGGAAAAGCAGAACGACATGACCGAAGTGGGACATCAGAAGAGATTAGAGGGGGAAAGACTAGGTAGGGAGACAGTTAGCATGTTGCTGTGGAAAAAGCAATAAATTCAGAATCAGAATGCCTAGAGAGTTGAACTGTGATTATAATTTAGTGCTGTGCCCTTAGGTTGAACACAACTCTGAGGTGCAGTTTACTTGTCTGTAAAACACAGATGTGGGGCAGCTAGGTGGTACAATGGAAAGAACGTCCAAGCCTGGAGTCAAGAAAACTCATCTTCCTAAGTTCAAATCTGGCCTCAGACACTTACTAACTGTGTGACTCCTGGCAAGTCACTTAACCCTGTTTGCTTCAGCTTCTCAGCTGTATCATAAGCTGGAGAAGGAAATGGCAAACCACTCCAGTATGTTCGCCAAGAAAACTCCAAATGATGTCACAACAAGGTGGGCATAATGGAACAACAACAATAAAGATCCTAATGACAGACAGCCTGCTACTCAAGGATAAGCCTAGCTAAGTATCATCAGTAGACTGAATACAAGGTGATGAAACTTTGGTCTATAGCAATTCATACACCTAAGAAAAATACAGCCCAATTTCTGGGAGTCCCCACTTTCCACTTCAGCAGTGATGGTTGAAGGGTTAGGAAAGAGGTCTGTGGGTAATAAGCATAATAGCTTTTAGACTGTCTATGCACATCAATTGCTTTTTCTATACCATCCCAATATGAGATCTCTGTCCAGTGAACAATGAGTTGATAAAGAAGGATGTCTCATAGGTTCCCTGATCAGAGACAAATGAAGGAATTAGTTTATCAAGATTCCAAAAGCAAGAAGAAAAATCATTTTATGGGATACTTGGTCATCTTATACTGTAGTAGTTTCCTTAGTTTCCTCATGAGGAACACAGCAAAAAACAAAAATCACCATAACGATAGCTGCACTTTATACACTAATATCTGAGAAATTCTACAAAGAATTTAACATTCTTCAAAACAAATAAATGTGCACACCAACCTGTTCCTGACTCCAAGTTTACTGTTCTTTTCCCCAACATAATTTTCCCAGTTATATGATGCCAAGCAAAGAATATACAAATACTTTCAGGTTCACTTCCCTCAAAAAACTCAAACCAAAAAAATAAATCTCTTAAACATGTAATCCCATAGTTTGAAATTTCCTTTCAGTGTTTCTATACATTTTCCATATATATTAAAAAGCTTTATGCAAATCACAGAGTTTGAAGAGTGTTTTGAGACTATTGACAATTAAATAATATAGGAAGTAAAATGGAATCATTTTCACCAATTCTCAGTAGTTACGAGGGAAAACTTATTTCTGGAAATCTCTATCTTTTAAAATCCTGTCCAACTTTCAAGGCTAAATTCAAATACCACTTTTTCCTTAAAACTTTCACTGACTCCTTCTAGTTTGAAATGATCTTTCCTTTCTCCAGTCACACACACTAAAAAGACAGGTATATTTAACTATTTACTTTCCATCACCTCCCACATCTAATTACTTATCAAGATAGGCTGATTCTGCCTTTGCAACGTATTTCTAGTTCTTTTTGAGTTCAAGCCCTCCTAACCACTGATATAAATAATTGACATGGTATCCCAATAGGCCTTCTTTGCAACTCTACTCTCTCCCCTCTTCTGATCTAGCCTTCTCAAAGTGACAGATATATTCCTCATTAAAAAAAAAAACCACAAACTTGATCGTCACTCTTTTGCCCCAAACTCTTTAATCCTGTACTGACTGCCAAAAAAATCAAAGGTTCTTGACTAATACTGAAAATTCCACAATATAACATCACCCTACTACCTATCTTGGAATAATGGAAAGAGTGTTAGACTTAATTGGGGAAAACAGGCAAATAATTGGTCCCTGCCCTCATGTAATTTTCAATCTAGCCCACTCTCCTCATGGACACTGTATATTGATGGGAATGTGAGCCCTGGGTATATGGGTCAATCACTTAATCTTTCTGAGTCTTAATTTTGCTCACTTGTAAAATGGGGATGATGCCTACAGTAACTACCTCACAGGGTATTATCATTACCACTCCACCATCCCCTCATGCCATTTACTACATACTGTACTACATTTCTCATTTATGCCCTTCGAATTCCCGCCTCTATACCTTTGCTTACACTGTTCCCTAGGCCCAGAAAGAAGTCCTAGTTTTTTTTTTGTGATACTCCTGTTTGGGCTCATTCCGCCCCAACTTGTTCTTTTACTACAGAAAAAAGGTCCTTGAGAGAGGCAACTGCTTCCCTAGGTTCTAGAAGTGACCCTTGAAGGTAACTACACTCAACACCATAGTTGCCGAGTTCCCTCTGGTACACTTCCCATTAACAGACCCAATTAACTCTTAAAAGTATTTATTTAAATGACATGGAATAACAATAATAACAAAATATTATTTCCACATATCCAGGGCTCACATTCCCACCAATCTACACAGCATCCATGAGGAGAGTGGGCTAGAATGAAAATTCCATGAGGGCAGGCACCAATAATTGGCATATTTTCCCCAATGTACAGGACAGCACTTTGCCCAGAAAAGATACTTAAACAGGTGCTGAAGTTTTGATGCTAATGTAGAATTCAGGCTTGTGTGCTTACTTATTTACTTACTTACCCACTCTGTGGGTAAAGGCATGCCCTCAACAGACTCAGATCACATATACACTATGACTTCACACAACATCATTAAGAGTTACTCAGGTAATCAAGGAGAAAATATTACAAGCAGCTAGAAAGAAACAATCCAAGTATTGTGGAAACACAATCAGGACAACACAAGACCTAGCAGCCTCTACACTAAGGGATCAGAGGGCATGGAATAGGATATTCCAGAGGTCAAAGGAGCTAGGATTAAAACCAACAATCACCTACCCAGCAAAACTGAGTATAATACTTCAGGGGAAAAATGGAATTTCAATGAAATAGAGGAATTTCAAGCATTCTTGTTGAAAAGATCAAAGCTGAAGAGAAAATCTGACTTTCAAATACAAGAATCAAGAGAAGCATTTAAGGAAAGAGAAACCATAAGAGATTTATTAAAGTTTAACTATTTATATGCCTACATGGAAAGATGATATTTGTAACTTATGAGACCTTTCTCAATTATTAGGGTAGTTGAAGGGAATATGTATATGTATGTTTATATATGTATGTATGTGTATGTATATATGAATGTATATGTAGTGTGTGTGTGTGTGTGTATGTGTATATATATATATATATATATATATAGAGAGAGAGAGAGAGAGAGAGAGAGATAGACAGAGACAGAGACAGAGAGGGAGAAACAGAGGGCACAGGGAGAGCTGAACATGAAGGGATGATGATATCTAAAAAATAAAATTGTGTTGAGAGGAATGTATTGAGAGAAAGAGAAAGGAAGAAGTAGAATGCAGTAAATCATCTCACATAAAAGAGATAGGAAAGAGCTTTTACAATGGAGGGGAAGAGGGGGAGGTGAGAGGGAATAAGAGAACCTTACTCTCATCAGATTTAGCTTAAGGAGGGAATAACATACACACTCAAGTGAGTATGGAAATCTATCTTATTCTATAGGAAAGCAGGGGGGAAGGGGAAAAGAGGGGGGACAATCGAAGAATGGCCGATTGGGGGAAAGAGTAATCAGAAGCAAGCACTTATGAGGAGGGACAGGTCAAAGGAGAGAACAGAATAAAAGGAGGGTAGGATAGGATAGAGGGAAATATAGTTAGTCTTTCACAACATGACAGTTATGGAAGTGTTTTGCATGACTACGCATGTATAACCTATATCAAATTGCTTGCCTTCTCAATGAGGGTGGGTGGAGAGGAGAAAGAGAGACAATGTGGAACTCACAGTTTTAAAAATGAATGTTAAAAAATGTTTTTACATGTAACTAGGAAAAAAGATATAGGAGCAATGGGGTATAGAAATCAATCCTGCCCTACAGGAAAACAGAAGGAAAGGGGATAAAAGAGTGGAGGGGGGAGAGAGTGAGGGAAGAGGGGGGAGATTGGAGGAAGGGGTAATCAGAATGCACACTGTCTTGGGGTGGGGAGAGGAGAGGGATGGAAGAAAATTTGGAATTTAAAATCTTGTGGAAGTGAATGTTGAAAACTAAAAATAAATAAATACATTTAAAAAAGAGTTACTCTGGTAAAACAAAACTCAGACTTGCAGCCCCACCCACTTTCCCTTTCCCCAGCCTTTTTGCAGGTGTCCAGACAAAAGGCACACTCTGTCACCTGGAAGACTTTCAAGTTCAATCTCCTAGAGCTATCTCCAATAGGATGGCCTTCAAGAACTCAGGGCTACCTCTGAAACCTGAAGGGTGATCAAAGAAGGACTGTAAGAGAGGCACTGACAGCCTCTTTAGATATCTAGTATGCTCCCTCCTTCCTGTCTCTTTGCTAAGTTTCTGAATATCTCTAATAGTTTTTCCCAGTTTAACTCTAAAGTTTCTTCTTTCAAAACAGTATTGGACAAAGGACATACAGCCATGGCAGTAAATTTTTAAGTCCCTATATAATACAGTTTGATGTATGTTCCTCAAAATTACATTTTGACTGTTTTATCCTGTAAATTAGTTTTAAGTGAATATGGAGAAGTAGAATTTAAGTTCTTATACACTTATGAATTAAATATTTTATACAAATTTAATTTGCATATCTGCTCATAAGTACAAATCTTTCAAACTATTAAAATCATTTCCATAGTGATACCTTATCCTTGTATCCAATAATTCTTTAATCATCGCTACAACTTCATCATCCTCTTCAGTTGCTAGAAACAGGCACAAATAAAAGTTTTAATAGCAGCAATATGACAGAATGTCTTTTAAAATAAAGGAGAAAAAAAGGAAGATTTTCATTTTATAGCAAAGTCATCTTGAATGGCAAGTCAGATAACTTAGTATAGTGCTATATTAATATTATTTGTTGGCACCACAACTTTTCAGAAATGGAAAATTCCACTTACTGAATGATGCTCTCAAGATTAATTTGACATAGCGTGGTGAATGGCCAGTGTGATAAAGTGCTACTGTTTATGCCCCAGGACAGGCCTATATTTTGAAATCTTAGCCAGAAAGACTGTAAAAGCTCAAGAGCCAGAAGGATGGGAAAAAATGGGATGTTCTTTAGTCTTTGGTGGAGAATTTTAAATGAAAATTCATACCTGATAACCCATTAAAATTGGGCAAATTATGTACAAAATTTTCCAGAATCAATATCTGCAAAAGTATTAAGGTTTTTAAAACTGTTAAAGCTGTTAACATCGACAGTTTCCATTAGTAACATTTGCTCATTTTTCCTGCTTTGGTGTCACCATGTTGTGTGTGCTAAGGAGGAAGAATGGAAGAAGTGACTGAGCTCTGGCTTCAAGACCCCTGTGAAAATCTACGAGGTCCCACAACATTGCATGGACTCAGGAATCTGGGTCCTCAGTACAAAGGAAACCAGAGGGCAACTGGAGGGGATGAAGCCCCAGCTTCCAACCTGGTGGGTGAGGCCAGGAAGAAGAGAAAGGGAAGACCTGATGTGACCCCTGCTGGAAATTTTATGCCAGACTTTCTTTTAAGGTGACAAAACCAACAAATATATGAATATGTGAAATCGATGAGCTTTTGAGTCTCTGGATAGCTTTCTACACCAAATTCCCTGTGCTGGAATCCCTCTTACCACTCCATCCCTCCTAGCTCTCAACCAAATATCTGCTTTAAGTGTGAAGAGGCTTCTAAACAGCTTTGTGTGCCACCACTACTATCCCCCCATCCCCCAATTACTGTGCCCAACAGGAGTGGGAACTAGTGCCCCGTCTTGGGGGAAGACACTTTGTTGGGAGTTAGGGCTGACTAGGGTTGTAGGCATGGCTCTGGGCACTGTTATTAACCTATCAGTGTGCTTTTGTGTCTATTTTTGAGGTGATGGTAACTGGCAAACATCTTCAAATAAAAGATTTTAAGGGAAAAAAGTTTATGTGCTGATCCACATCTATCTGTTCGAGGCTTTACATTTTTAGAAGTTCAGGACTAGCTGCTTTATTAACTATATGAAAGTGTGTGGGGGGGGTAGTGAGGTAGGATAGGGGAGTGGAAAGATCAGGTCTATGATGTCAAAGGTATAAGAGATTCCTAGTGAGGAAGCTGATTTTATCAATTCAGATCTCCATCTGCTCTGAAAGGAAAGTTATGTTGTGGTGTCTAGAACATTTAGAAGTTAAGTGATCTGCTGATGACTGAGACAGTATGTGTCAGGGGCAGAACTTGAAGCCAGGTCTTCTTGACTCCAAGATTGAAAATTATGGAGAAAGAGGGGGAATAGTAGAAAGGCTCCTCCTCACCCCCACTTCAGCTTCCCAGAGCCCCCCAGCTCTATACCTGATGCTGCTTAAGCATCACTTCCTTCCCAAGGGCTTTCCTAATTCCCTCAATGCTTAAGGCCCTTCAGCACAAACATCTTCACTATTCTGATTTAACATTCAATTCAACAAACATTTATTAGGTACCTCTGGTGGGCACAGCACATAGTTTCAACATCTGTGAACTCAAAGAAATGACCTTTAGTTATATCCACTGAATTTAAAATACATTTCTTATGTCTTTTGGTTCTAATTTCTGGATCCCTTGAAGACTTTATCTCCTGACAAAGCAGTTACCTTACTTCGCCACTAGATGACACTAATGCACAAACTGGGGAAAACTTTTCAGTTAGAATACTACCAACTTGTTCAGTTGTTTCAGCCTTATTTCACTCTTCATGACTCCATTTAGGGTTTTATTGGCAAAAATACTGCAGTGGGTCGCCATTTCCTCTTCCAGCTCATTTTATAGGTAAGGAAAGTGAGGCAAACAGGGTTAAATGACTTGCCCAGGGTCATACAGGTAGGAAGTGTCTGTGGCTGGGTTTGAATTCCAGTACCTAGCCACTGTGCCACATAGCTGCTTTTACCAACTTGTATATTTGAGCAAATGTATGTGACAACATCTCAGCCACAGAGAAACTCAAGGATAAAAGAGGTGAGTCTTAAATTTAAACAGGTAGGTTTGTTCAGGAAATGCACCTTTTCCCCAAAAAAGGTAGACCTTTAAAACACATATCTCAGTTGATAAAGCATCTCTGGGAGATGTATTAAAAAAAAAAAAAAGGCTTCTGTAGGGAATGAATTTCAAAAGGTCTATGTTTTTGTATTCAGAATCATTTGTTGGAATTTCTATTCATGGATCAAAATCCTTGCTGAAAATTTCTTAGAATGCGCAGAATTTTTTTTTCATTATACATTAATTTACACAGGTAAGCTCTAATTGATAGTTATAAAACCTGTAAGTTTGATGGTCATTATTCACAGTACACAAGATTATTCACTGTATAAGACTCCTTTAAATAGTGAGTTCTCCTATTTCTTTTAAGGTACATTATATACATTCTCCAGATTGCTGGAAGGTATTAGATGTACATGAAACCATTTACAGAGACAAAAAATATTACTTAAGTCTCCAATAATTTCTCATTCATTTATTTCTCTGACCTCAGAAAGAACATTAGAAAGATAGTAAGTGTGGAAATACAAGAAAGACAAGAACTACTTTTCCAATATTTTCATTTACCTGCATCTGTAGAAAGCGTTTCTTCATTAACTAGGGGCAAACCAGATGCAAAGAAATCCATTATTGTTGCATAGATATCTGGTTTCAGTAAGTTCCAATCTAAGTCTTCACTTTCCTATAAATGTACAAAGAAAACTGTTATCCACATTTCTGCCCAATTATATTCACATGTAACTATTTTTTTTTAAAGAACCTTTAAAACACCATGAGTTTTAAAAAATTTGAATCAGATTTCAGTTGACAGCTTTCATTCCTGGAGGCTGATTTTTGATTTTGGGCTCAGTTCTGCAGAGTTCTCTTCTGGTCTGTAGTACAGCCTCAAACCAACACCATCCAGTACAAAATAGTAAGAATTTGACTGGAAAGGTAAAACTGGGGAAGACCTGAAACTGCCTCAGTTACCCAAGAGTCTTCCAGGCTATTAATGACTGAGTCTTTAAATATTTCAGTGTGGAAGACTTGTTGAGGTAGCTGCTGGATTGTTTTCTGTTTTAAGGAGGGGAAGGGAATGGTAAGTTGAGAAATGACTATGATGGAGAAATAAAAGGACAAGTCCCAAAACATAAGTCCTTCAGTTTGGAGCCAGAGCACATTTCTTCCCATGGAATTAAGAGTGTGAAGGCCCAATTCTGTGGAAGGTGTCCCAGATCAGCAGATTTAGGGGACTCTCCTGATAAGCCCCATGATAATACAATATTCCAGAGAGAGCCCATGCTCACTCCCTTCCTTCAAATACTTGTTGAGTGCCTATTGTAAGCAGTGAGATGCTACAGGGGAACACAGAATAATTTTCCTACACTGCATTGTTTCCTTCCTCAAAAAGCTCCAGTGGTTCCCAAGAATAAAACATAAACTCTGTCATTTAAATTCTTTCACACATTGCTTCCCTTCACAAAATCTACTTTCCAGCCAAAATGATCTGCTTGTTCTTCTCTTTATACAATATTTCACCTCCCACTGCCATACCTTTGCATAAGCTGTTGCCCTTGCCTGAAATGCATTCCTTTTTTTCCCTTACCTCACAGAATTTCCAGCTTCCCTCGAAGCTCAGTTCAAATGTCACTTCGTATATGAAGCTCCTCCTGATCCCCACAAATACTAATGTTGCCCACCAAATTATTTTGTATTTACCTTGTATACATCTTGGTAGTAACTTATTGCTGTATGCATCACTTCCCCTGTGACACGCTAACTTTTTGAGGGCAGAAACTATTTCTTATTATTAATTTATTCATTTTTAGTTTTCAACATTCACTTCCATAAGTTTTAAATTTTCTCTGCTTACCTTCCCTCCCCCTTTCCCAAAGATGGCTGGTAAGCTGATATAGACTCTACATGTACATTCTTATTAAACATATTTTCACATTACTCATTACACATTACATATTTTCACATAACTCATGTTGTATTTCCCTTCTGCTTCTGTAACCCCATGGCCTGCCCTAGCCCACTGACTGACACATCATAAGAGTTTAATAAATGTTTTATGACTGTCTGAAGACAAAGTCCTACTTTCAGGGAGCTCACAATCTACAGAATTTCTCATTATCCCAGTACTTATTATCTGAGCATTGAGGTTTGTTTTGGTCCTGACGTGATTCCACTAATACAGGAAAATCCTATTTGCAGGTCAGCAACTGATCTGTGATATAATCTTAGAAAGTTGTGTGGGGCACCAAGAATGTACGTCACTTGGCCGGACTTCTACTCTGGCTTTTCTAATACAAAGGCTGGCTACCACCCAGGCTGACTCTTTCATCCTCTAAGCCCTTGATGATCCCTTCCACTGCCAAGGCCCTCTCCCCCTGACTACCTTGTACTTCTTTTGTATTTGTCGTGTTTATATCTATTCTGTATATACTTACAGAAGGAATGTGCATTACTTAATGCAGGGACTATTTCCCTTTGCTGTCTTTGCTTCCCCAGTTTTCATTACAGTGCCTAGCCCACAGCAGGCACTTCATGTTTTCTGATTGTTATTTGATTAATTAGGCCACACTGTTTTCCTACAAGGTCACAGGTTGGATAAAGGAGTAAGACCTTTTCTAAGCTGGCCCCTTATAAAATTAATCTCTATTCGAACATCTCACCTTGTTTAACACTAGTATCTATCACCTCCTGTCCATCGAATCTACAGACATCTTGATTTTGTGAGTCAGCCTACAGAGTATTGGTAGGGGCTTCCAAAGTGAAGAATATCAAAGAGTTATGAAGGGTCACTGAGAAAACTAGTGAAACCCCTGAACATTGGTGCAAACTGACCCTTTTTATAATCTTCCTATAGATGTCAAATGAGAAATGAAGGAAATCATATTAATATAATTGTCATAAAAATTACATCACTCCAAATCAACATTTGATTAACTGATTGTTCTAAGAATTAGTGCATAGTTAAAATTATTATCTAAGTTTTGCTCTCTATATATTTGAGATGAGACCTTTATCTGAGAAACTGTCCATAAAATTTTTTCCCCAATTTTCAGCTTTCCTTATAATCTTGGCTACGCTGGTTTTGTTTGTATAAAATCTTTTTAATTTAATATAATCAAAATTATCCATTTTATATCTCACAATGTTCTCTATCTCATAAATTCTTCAGTCCATAAGTCTGATAGGTAATGTATTCCACGTTATTCTAATTTACTTATGATATCTCCCTTTACGTATATATCCATGTAGACCTTATGGTAAACAGTGTAAGATAAAGAGTCTATAACTAGTTTCTGTCAGACTGCTTTCTAGTTTTCCCAACAATTTTTACCAGAGTGAGTTATCCCAAAATCTTAGATCTTTACATTTGTCAAATATAAGGTTACTGTAATCATTTACTACTGTGTATTATATGTCTACTTCATTACACTGATCCACCTATCTATTTCTTAGGCAGCACCAGACAGTCATGATAATTGCTGCCTTACAATACAGTTTAAAGATCTGGTACTATTAGACCTACTTTTTTCATTAACGACTTTGATATCCTTGATCTTTTGTTCTTCCAAATGAATTATTATTTTTTCCAGTTCAATAAAATAATTTTTGATAATTTAATGGGATGGCATTGAATAAGTAAATTAGTTTAGGTAGAATTGTAATTTTTATTATATTGGCTTGGCCACCCATGAACAATTAATATTTCTTCAACTACTTAAATCTGACTGTATTTCTATAAAAAGTGTTTTATAATTATGTGCATGCAGTTCCTGGGATTGTCTTGGAAGGTATACTCCCAGGTACTGTATGTTATCTGTGGTTATTTTAAATGGGGTATCTCTTACTATCTCTTCTTGCAGGATTTTATTCGTGATATATAGAAATGCTGGTGATTTACCTAAGTGTATTTTACATCCCACTACTTTGCTAAATTTATTGTTTTAAATAGCTTCTTAATCAAATCTCTAGGATTTTCCAAGTATATCATCATATGTCTGCAAAAAGAGAGTTTCATTACCTCATTGGCTATTCTGGTTCCTTCAATTTCTTTTTCTTCTCTAATTGCTATTGCTAGCATGTCTAGTACAATATTCCACAATACTGGTGATAATAGGCTTCCATGTTTCATTCTGAACCTTACTAGGAAGGCTTTCAGCTTATCCTCATTACAAACAATGGGTGCTGATAGTTTAGGCAGAAGAAAAACCCACTTATACCTATGCTTTCAAATGTTTTTAATAGGCACATGTGTTGGATTTTGTCAAAAGCTTTTTCTGCATCTAGTGACATGATCATGATTTTTGTTACTTTTGTTATTGAAACAATCAATTATGTAAATCGTTTTCCTCACATTAAACTATCCCTGGATTCCTGTTATAAATCCTACTTGGTCACAACATATAAACTCTGGGATATATTGTTATAGATTCCTGGCTAAGTATTTTATTTAGAATTGTTTCATCCATATTCATTGGTCTGTAATTTTTTTCTCTGTTTTTGCTCTTCCTGGTTTAGGTATTAGCACCATTATTTGTTTCATAAGAGAAATTTAGTGGGATTTCTTCTTTGCTCATTATTCCAATTAATTAATTTAATATTGGAATTAGATGATCTTTAAAATATTTGGTAGAATTCACTTGTTAATCCATCTGCCTGTGATGCTTTTTTCTTAGGAAGCTCATTTATGGCTTATTCAATTTCTTTTTCTAAAATAGGTTTATTTAGTTATTCTATTTCCTCTTCTGCTAATCTAGGCAGTTTATCTTTGTAAGTATTCTTCCATTTCACTTAAATTTTTAAATTTAATGGCATTTAAAAAGGAACATTCTAATGAAACAGTTTAAATCTCTTATTGAAGATGTTTATTTATAGACTAGGCAGCACTATTACTAGGAAAGAGTGGAGAATTAGATGTGCCGATAATTGTACTTGGAAATGTCTGAAAATATTTCCAGGTCTATTTTCTAATTTTTACCCTTACCTTGGTGACTGTGATGAAATCTGGTCCAAAGAAGACACTTTTCACTCCTTCAATCCTGAATAATTGTCTAAAACAAAGAGGGAAAAAAAAGAATTTTTTCATCAGTGAGATGCAAAAAGGCACACACTAGAGAACCAGTTTGGGAGTCAGAAGGACTTCAGTCCAAGTTCCACCTCAGACATATCTTGGGGCTACATGATGCTTCTCAGGGCTCCCAGGCATCCACAAGTCTACACTGCAGAGCTGTTGTTTACCTGTGGTGATAGAGCTCCTCACTGGATGCTCTCTAATGATGAAATGTCAGATCTGGTTAAAACAAAACAAAAACTAAAGAATCTTGTGAATTATGAATTAAATTAGAGGTCTGACTTCCTTTCCCTGCATCAAAACACAAGATGATAGCTGACAGATAGTTTTAAAATGTTTTCATTTGTCTAAAGTCATATAATTTGAAAGCAGTAGTCAGGACTATAATTTCAACCCCTCAACATGGTGTACCCCTAACTCAAAATTTTTCTATTTGGGTTAGGGCACCACCATTCTTCCAGGCTTCCAAGTCTGTAACCTTGGAATCATCCTTGACTCTTCCCTTACTCTCATTTTCTGAAACCTTCCATTTCCAGATGCCAGATCTTATCAATAATTCTGTATCTACATCTCTCACATCTATCCCCAACTTAGCACTTATAGGCCACCACTCTAGCTCAGACCAACATCATCCTCTTTTTTTCTGAACTTAGATAACACTAAATAAAAGGAACATTTCCATATGTAAAGCTAAATTAAAAAAAAAAAGTCTAGATGTGAAGCCACAAATCTGCATTATGAACAGCTGACTTTTCTCTTTAGACAAATCCAACATGTTATTTTTATAACTGTCCAACTTATCTGTTTCCTGACTTTTGTCCTATTCTCTTTCATGTATTTTAAGTGCTTCAATTACCTTCTTTTGTTACCCCTCCCCCATTTCAGACTCCCTCTGACTCCTCAACTCTTTCAAGATTGAAAGAAAAATAAAACCCTTTTATCAGATATGCATAGTCCAGTAAAACTGATGCCTACATTGTACATGCCCCAAAATGTACATATCAGTCAGTACCTTGAATTCATTATGTTTCTATCAGGAGGTAGGCAGTGAGTTTCATTACCCAGTCTTTGGGAATCACAGTTGCTCACTGCATTAATCAGTGTTCTGAAGTCTTTTAAAATTATTTTTATTTAGCCCACTGTTATCAATGTATAAATTGTTCTCCAGGTTCTGCTCAATATACTTTTCACACAAGTCTTTCTTTCCAGCTTTGTCTGAAATCATCCTTTTCATAATTTCTAATGATACCATAATGTATTTCACATATCACAATTTGTTCAGAAATTTCCTAATTGATGTGTTATTTGCACTACAAAAGAGCTACTATAAGTATTTTTGTATATATAGGTCCTTTATTTTTTTCTCTTTGAGGGTATAGACCTAGTGTTGGTATCTCTGAGCCACGGGATATGGATTAGTGAAGAGTGTGGAAAGATTTTTCTTTAAAGAATAGCTGAAGCAATTAGATATTTATTCTAGAGAAGTTAGAAGTTAAAAAGTTAGAAGAGATATGATTACTATCTTCAAATATCTGAAGAACTATTACATAAAAGATTAGATTTATTCTCAGTAGTTCCACAGGGCAGAACTACGATGAATGAGTAAAATTTATAGGGAAGAAATATAAGGAAAACCTTTCTAAAATGCAGAGTTGGTAAAAAAAAAAAAAAAAAGAATGGAGGTGCTTTGTGAAGCAGTGAATTTCCCACCACAGGAAATGCTGAGGTAAAGACACCCTGTCAGAGGTGTCAGCTCCTTTTGAGGAGCTTCTTCGATGGGGTAGGAGGAGGTTGTATATGTGATTTCTGAGTTTCCTTAAAAATTTAAAGCAAAGATTTTCTATGACTCATGCCCACTTAAAATAGAGAACTGTATGACTGTCTTTGCGAAGAGTTAAAATAACTAAAACAAATCAGCCCCAAAAGGATTATATTCAAAGAATCTCAGAATCTTAGAAATGGAAGGAATCTTACCAGTCCCACAGTTACTTTTGTATATGCTTTGTACTTAAATTTCTGTATGCTGTTTTCCCCCAGAAGAATGAAACTCTTGAAGGGTAGGGACTGTTTGTTTGTCTTTGCTGCAGATAGTGCAGTATTTAACACACACAACCTGCCTCATAAATTCTTAAATTAAGTTGAATGGCTTTAAGGAATCACTGATTGAGACACAGCTAGTGAACTGTACACTCCTCCCTATCCTCCTTGTCCCCTCCCTGCTTCATGTTATAGTATAGTCTCACCAAAAACAAAATAAAAACCCATCGCTTCCCCTGTAGATGGGATGTCACCATGTTCTGTCCATAATGCCCTCTGTGTGCCTCCTCACTGTTACCTCTACCAGATTAACCCCTCCCCTGCTGTCTCCTTGTGTACGTTTACAAAGAAGTCTCTTAATGATATCTCCAATGCTGCAGCTGCTGTCCTTCGGTTGCTGCATTTATTGACTTCTCATGCCTTTCTGTTGTTTGGGGTATTGGAGAAGGAAACAAATTCAAGACAGGTCTTCTTCCTAAAAAATGTTTCAAATTCTTCTTTAATATTGAACAGTCATCTTTTGTACTTTATGGTTAAGTTCATATTTGTTCACCTGGGGCTGAATATTGAGTTCCAATGCTCTTTGGAACACATTACTCTATTTCCTTCTCTTTTCCAGTGGATGTGGAATATTCTTGCATTACTTCCATGTCCTTTCCTTTGTATTTGATGGTCTTTCTCTTGATGGTTTATAGAATTTGTTTCTGAATTGAAATGTCAAATTTACCACCATGTGTCTTGAAATTTGCCCCCTTGGTTTTTTTTCTAGATGTAATCTGTGAATTCTTCCAATTAAAATTTCATATCCTACATTCAGAAATTTTGGGCAGTTCACTTCTGTTATTTCCTTATGATGTTAAGATCCTTTTTTGTCCTGTTTTCTTCTAAGAGAGCTGTGATCCCTCAGTTGTTGTCCCTGCATCCTGTCTTTGAGGTCCATATGTTTTGATATTTTCTTTTAATGTTCCTTTTCTCTTCTCTTTCTCTGTGTATTTGCATTCCTATATATTGTTCTCTCTTTTGTTTCTTTAGTGAGACTTGCCATTGCAGATTCAAGTTCTTCTATTTTGCCCATTCATTTTGCTGTGCAAGACATAAATTCTGCTTTTATAATACTTATTTTTCTTTTAAACCACTCAGAAACAGCATGATGTGGTTCCATGTTCTCAAATTTCTCAGATCCTCTGTCTCATCAAATGTTAGAACACTTTTCTTCATTTTGCAGTTAAAGCTGTTTATCAGCTATCATCTTGTCTTTTGGTGCAGGGAAGGGAAGTCAGATTTCTAATTTAATTCATAGTTCACAAGATTCCTTAGTTTTTGTTTTGTTTTGACCAGATCTAACATTTCATCATTAGAGAGCAACCAGTAAGGAGTTCTGTCACCATAGGTAGACAACAGCTCTGCAGTGTAGACTTGTGTGTGCCTGGGAGCCTTGAGAGGCATCACGTAGCCAGAACATGCCTGAGGTGGGACTTGGACCAAATTCTGACTCCCAAGCTAGCTCTCTAGCCAGTGTACCTTTCTGAGACTTTGTGATGAAGAAACCCATTTGCTAGATCTGGAGGCCATTATTTCCTTCTGTGGTTATTGTTTTTCCTGTTGATTTACCTGTTTATGTTCATGATCTTTGAGATTTTCTCCTCCTGAAATCTTTTTGGCACCCTCGGTCTCTCCTTTCCTACCCCTTCCCCCTTATTTTCTTTTCTTCACTTTCTAACTCTCTCCCCTCTGACTGATTTCCTTGAGGGCTGGACCTCAAAGTGTCTCAGCTTCCTCCCACACTGGGCAATTCAAGGTTCACCAGCCTAGGTCTTTGCCCCAGTTGACTTTTGGGTGGTCAGAACTCGCCCCGGTTGGGTGCTATGCTCTTTCCCTCAGACTTGGTGGAATGCAACACAGCTCCCTACTGGCACAGTGTTCTATGCTGGTGACCTGTCCCACTCCCCCAATTCCTTAGTTTTTTGGCATGGCACCAGCAGTTCAGATTCCACTTTCCATGGCACCAACTTTCCCAATCATCAGTAGTTCAGACCTTGCTTTCTATGGCACAAGCAGTTCAGAGCTTTGCAGCCCTGGTACTTCTGGATTATAGTTCCTAGCAGACTTTTTGTTCCTAAAGGGATATGGCCAAAGTGGCTACTGAGGCCCAAGCAAACTTCCACAGTCTAAAACCATGATCTCTATGGTATTGAAAAGAGGGAGGGGGAAACAGGGTACAGGGTTGGGTTTTAATGTAAGCCTGTGTCATGTCCTTGGGTCTTGCTGCCAGGAGCATGGGATGTGGGGGAAGGTCAGTGAGCATCAATCCTTTGTTTTTTTTTAAAATAAAATACCATCTTCTAGGTATCCTAGACTATGGAAACAGCTGAAGGTGTTTTATCTTTGGTGCCAAATTTGTTTTGGAAAAGTTTGAGAGGTCATGGGGATTGGAAAAAATGTCTAGTCTGCCATCTTGCTGTTCATGTCACCCAGAAGTCCACTAATGGCAAAGTGATGAAAAGATGAATGGTACGCAAAAGGTTAGGAGCTGAGTCACACAGAACCTCGAGGAAATCATTTCAGAATAGATTGTAAAAGGAGAACTTAATGGTGGCAGGAGATAATTTCTCGATTAGAAATGATGCTAATATTAATTTATCAAGTCAGAAATCTAGTCTAGACAAGTCAAAGGAAGGAAGACACTTTAAAAACATAAAAATTACTTTTACTTTTACTCTGCCATCGTGGTTCTGCCTCCCCTAAACATAAGAATTAAAAAACAAAATAAAACCCACACACTTGAGGCAGAAGCCAAAGAAGTGTGACTACCTAGATGCAGCATACATAGAAAAAACTGAGGCAATATGACCACAGTAGAGATTCTAACTTATTCCTGCTATGAAAATCTATTGGACAAATACATGGAGACTGTTTTTACTTTGAAATGACCCACGTTTAAGCGAGTAGAGGTCCTGTACTCTTATAATAGAGAAGACAATGTTGTATAATGCTGCATAATTTACTGCTCTGAATAAAATTTGATATCTGTAATAGTTTCAGATTGCATACAGTATGATATCAAGTAAGCAGAACTTCATAAAAAAAAATGGCCCCAAAAGAAAAGGCCTCTTTCTAGAGATAAAAGAGAGTTTTACTGACGACTGGGTGGGGTATGAGGTCTTTGTGTTTTGTATTTTCTGTCAGTCTGTCCTGTATTTGATGTATTGTTAGGACAAGTATTTAGATGGATCCTTTCATTTTTTTCTGAAAAGACCTAGATATAAACAAAATTGAGGTGTTCTCAAAGGAAATCCTAGGTGGATATACATTTGTCACAACCACTCTAAAATACAGCAAGTTCCATGTAAATCCAGAGCTGAATTTTAGTTTCACATGTACTATACCTTATGATTTAGCAATCTTTTACTAGGAGCTCAAAAAACTAATGCTTCAGATATGTTTTATATACATAAAACACATACATACATATATATATAAAAATATAAATAAATCTTATTTTAGAGCTTTTTATCATTAATATTTCTGCTGATATTGCTGTAAAGTGGCAGGAGGAGACAAGGATGGGTCCTTGTTCTGTCCCCATATGTTGTTCCTCCCATCACACATGGCCCAACCACAGCCAGAGTTCCAGCTTTGTGATGGTCTTAATAATTAAGGCAATGTGGTACAATGGAAAGAATATTGGCTACTGCATGGGAAGGCATGAACAGCAAGCAGGACCAGAAAAGATCTCTGAATCTTGAAGGTTACAGCAAGAGGAATAAATGTATGAGGAATGAGGCCCAGGTAAAATGAAAGGAGATTATAAGTAAGTAAAGCAGAAAACAGTCTAAAGTTGAACAAGTTAACATAAATAAAGAGTGGGAAGGAAAGCAAAGCCAGACAAGCAGTGATGACCTGGGATAGTACTGAATGGTGGAAGGACTAGAGAGGTAGGAGAGACTGACAGCGGTGAGACCAAAAAGGAGTCTGTTACAATACCACAGGTGAGGAGTAACAAGGGCCAAACCAAGTTAGGAAAAAAATGTCAGTGATGTACTTGAGAGATATTTCATAGACAGAACTGGCAGGGTCTCATAACTGACTGAATGAGAGGTGAGAGAAAAGGAATAGTCAAAGTTAATCTAAAAGTGACCAATATGAGAGACTGAGTGAATAGCAGTGATAAAGACAGAAATAATGAAATCAGAAGAGGGGAAGATAAGGAACTAGGTTCTGGACATGTTAATAAGTTAGAAGTGTTAGTGGTATACCCAAATGAAGTCAGTTGGAGATGCCAGGTCAGAGCTCAGAAGACAAATCAGAGGCAGATATATAGAAATAAGAATTATCTCCACAGAGGTAGCAGTAGAAGAAGTGGGAGTGAATAAGCTTGACCAGAGAAGGTGTGTAGAGAGAAGAGGATTAAAGACAGACTTTCTGGACTGCTTATACTAACTAGTTAGGAGAAACCAAGTCAGAGGATACAGAGAAACTGCAATTAGAAAAATAGGAGAACAATGTATGTAATTGTAACGTAATGCATTTGAAACTAAGAAATGAACATTTATTATGAGGAGGTATCAAGAGTGTCAAAAGCTACTGAGGTGATGGGATAAAGGCTTCTGAGTCTTGAGACTGGTGATCTGTGGGAGAAATTTCAGGGGAGGAATGTGGGAAGAAGTCTGAGTGAAAGGGTTTATGGAAAGAGTAGACAATGAGAAAGTAGAAGTCTAGGTTTTCCCAAATTTTAAAAGAAATTTAATAATGAGAAATGAGAGATGGGACAGTAACTGATTCAGAAAGAGCTAAGTGTATTTAGTAAACAGGGAAAGGTGCTAGTGGTGAGGGAAGAGAATGAAGATTACTGAGACAGTAGGAATGACTCTTGTGCAAGGTCCTGGAAGAACCCAGAAGACAGCCTCTGACCTCCACCTCAAAGCTCCTTTAATACAACATACCTATCCTCAGTTCCTCCAACCACTGATCATCACAAGGGGTGTCTATTCTCTACCATCCCAGTTACCTTGCTCCAGATAAACTCCACTTTGTTAGTGTTCCTCTTAACATGAGGAACCTAGAATAGAATATGTTACCAGATCATGGTTTTATCAAACTATACTGAGAATACTATTTCCTTTAATCTGAACACATTTCTTTATTGATCTGATCTAAGAATTTACTATCTTTTTTAGAAGTCTGGTTACACTTTGGGCTCGTATTTAAACTTATTGTCAATTAAATTCCCCAGGCCTTTTTCATATGAATCAAGTCTGAAGGATTCTAATTTTTTTTTAGATTTAAACAAAGACTTCACATTTATCCTTATTATAATAATCCTCAATATAACCTTGTTAGTTTCAGTTAATTTTCTGGCTAGTCAAGACCTTTTTGAATTCTGATTGTCATCAGCTCATCCAGCACAATTGTTGTCCCTTTCAGTTTTGCAATACCTGCACATTTTTCTATGTTTATTTTTATCCAAGACATTACAAGAAAAGGGTACATATAAGTGGCATAAAGACAGAGAGCCCTGTGACATGTCACTGCTTCCTTATTCCAGGTCAACAGCAGGTTAACAGTGATTTGTCATATAGCCCTATCTGACTCTTCGTAACTCCACTGGGCCAAGATACTAGAGTACTTTGCCATTTTCTTCTCCAGCTCATTTTACAGAGAGGATTTTGAGGCAAATAGGATTAAGGGGCTTGAGTTATTAGTAAGTATCTAAGGCTGGATTTGAACTCAGGAAGATGAGTCTTTTTGATTCTAAGCCCAGTGCTCTACACCACTTTGCTGCCCCTTAACAGTGACTGGTTAACCAATATTCCTATATGATCTCAAATAAAATTTAACTGCTATTATTCAGTTCACATTCCTTTATCTTGTTCACAAGGCTATTGCAAGAACCTCTGCAAGTATCTTGCTAAAATCAAGTTATACTGCATCTGTGGCATACTCTTATGATCTAAAACTCCAGCAACCTGGAAACGAGATTAGTTTGACATGAAGAGTTATTCTCAAGTCTTGACCTCACTATTAAGTGAACAATTCTTAAGAGCAGCAGAAATTGATAACTGAATTCTATGAAGTCAAGAAATGACAATGCTTCTAAAAGACTAAACTTAAAAAAGGTTTTTTTTACCACCTGGAGCTTTGGCAGACGTCATCTGAACTAGAATGTGAATCTGGATTAATTAATTCATTAGAAATTTTAAAGAACTGGGTGCCCTGAATCATGTATACAGTGGAGAAGGATAGAAAGATTAAGAGGATATATGTTATCGAATTATGTTTGGCACTTAGCAGCAGTTATAGATTCCTAAAAGTCTATTTTGATAGTGCCTGAATCTTAGCATACTTAGCATACTCTTAGCATACTTTCTCTGAAAACCAAGCAAGAAGAGATTTAATCCAACATTCCCCTTTTCACAGTTTCATGATGTGAACATATTTCACACTTATACAATGGCTTTTCTGTCCAAATAGCACATAAATTACTTTCCTTCACCACCTTCTGAAAGCTAGGCTATTTCTGACGTCAGTGATAGAATTGGTATCATATATGCTCTTTATTTCTGGGTTCGTTCCAGTTAGAATGGGTTCACAACTTAATCTTGAAATGTCTAGAAATTCAGCTATCTCTAAATATATGGAGAATAGTTTCAGTTGCTTTTAAACAACAAAAACATGGGAAAGGTTTTTACCATACTTAACACAGTATGTACCAATTCACATTTTTTTTCTTAAAAAAACATTTTAGAAATTTACAGCAGTTTTCCTTGCAGAGGCTAAGAATGAGAAATTGAGGGAATGCCCATCAACTGGCGGACAGCTGAACAAGTTGTGGTATATGAGTGTAATGGAATATTATTGTGCCATAAGAATGATGAGCAGGGTGATTTTAGAAAAACCTGGAAAGACTTACATGAACAAAGTGAAGTGAGCACAATCAGGAGAACATTGTACACAGTAACAGCAACGTTGTACAATGAACAACTGAGAATGAATTATCTGTTCTCAGCAATACAATGATCTAAGACAATCTCAAAGGTCTCATCATGAAAAATGCTATCTGCCTCCAGAGAAAGAACTGATGGTATCTGAATACAGACCAAAATATACTCATTTTCATTTTCTTTCTCCCTTCCTTTCTATTTTGTTTTGCTTGTGTTTTTCCCACAAAATGACTAATATGGAAATATTTTACATGATTACACATGTATTACCTATATCAGATTGCTTACCATTTCAGGGAGGAAGAAGGATAGAATTTGGAACCCAAAGCTTAACAAGAAATGTTAAAAATTATTTTTACATATAATTAAAGTAAAATATTTTAAAAATATTGGAAGCTTTAATCTTATTCAAGTTATAGAACTTCTTAAACAAACTTTAATGAACGTTTCTTAAGCACTTATTATGTGGTAAGCATTGTGGTAAGCAATAGTTGAAAAACAAAGATTTTCCAAAGATAGCGTTCCTATTCTCACAAAGCTTACAATCTAAGAGAATAAAACACACAAATAACTATAATAAAAACTATATATGCACGTAATAGTGGTTCAAACCAAATGTTACATAAAGTTTAAGAGGGGAAGAATTATTACTGACTAGAACTGACTTTGGAAGACTGTGCAAACAACAATATTTAAGTTGTGCCTTAAAGAATGGGTAGGATTTCAATAAGCTGAGATTGGAGAAGCTGAGAGGGCACGCTAAACACAGGAAACAGCTTAAACAAAGGGTTCAAGACAAGATATTGTGGGGGTCTGTACAGTCTATTTGTTTGCTCCCTGTCTCCAGGGCTCCTTCTTCACTTTGGCTGGAGAAGGTGAAAGTAGGACATTGGAGAGTTCTCAAGGAATTCACTTCTTCATTTCTCACCTAGCTGACTTGTAATAGCCCCAAATTCAGGTCTCTGGCCTTTGCAATCTGGGGTTTTCTACAGGGCTCTAGAGGTCATCCCTAGATCAGACCCTCCTCCCACTGCCACCTCCTCCCTCCTAACTGGACTCTCCTGAGACACATCTCCACTTGTTCCTGCCTGCTTATCTGTACCTTCCCTTCTTGCTGTGAAATGGGCCTCCCAAGATCCTCATAGGACATATTATAACCTGATAATGATACTAGTTAACATTTATAGAGGTGACATTTACTATGTGCCAGGCACTGAGCTAAATGCTTTATAAACAAAATCTCATTTGATCTTCACAACCATCCTGGGAGGTAAATGCAATTATTATCCCTAATTAACAGTTAAGGAAACTGAGGTAGAGGTTAAGTGACTTGCCTAGGCTCACACAATTAGTAAGTGTCTGAAGATAGATTTGAAAAACAATCAAAAAACAGTCCCTGCCCTCCAGGAACTTTTATTCTCCTGGGAGAAACAACATGCAAACAACTACATACCCAATACACACAGAAGATAATCTCCAAGGGAAGGCACTGGTTGTTTTTTTTGCCTTTCTTTGTATCCCTAGTGTATCCTTTGTATCCTAGGTACGTTGCCTAGGAGCACATAATAAGCTTAAATGCTTATTGACTGAGTGACCAACCAGGAGCCCAGAGCCCAGATACCAAAACCTCTCTTTCCTCCATGGTGTATATGTGTGCATCTTCCAACCCCCACTACACTCGCCTCTCAAGCACAGAGACCATTGTTTCCCCTCTTTGTACAGGACTCAATATCATAGACTGTGTTTTCCTTCTGAATTTTTTTCTTTTAAACTAAGTCCTCATTGTTGATGTATAAACAAATTCTATTAAAAAATACTAAAGTCCATGAAGATGGAAGATGATAAATGAGCTACGAAGAAAGAATGTGTTAAAGTCATGGAGGAATTTAGGAAGTTGGATGGAGGCAGTAGATAAACAGCAATGAGAAGGGAAAAGGAGTTACTTAAAAATGTCACTATCTGGAATAAATAAATGTCTTATAATATTAACCCTTGTTATTCTTCTTTTATCTTCACCCCAAAAGTCTAAAAGCTTCTAGAGAGAGAAAACTTTATAATGAGAAAGTCTTGATCACATGAAAGATGCTATTTTAACAATGGTTCATCAGTCACTCATATTACTTGGAGAAATATATGAAACATTTTAAAATACCTAGCAAGAGGGGAACGGAATGCTGTAGCTGGTGTAGGAAAATCCATGGTCTGTGATACCAGCACTGGTTTTCCTGGAATAAACTTCAAACTGTTCGGGTTGGGAGTATCCTGTGTCTGAATAAACATGCATCGCACTGAAAGATAGAAGAAAGAAAAATATGTTATTCTGGAAAAAATAGTCACTAAAAATCTTAATGTTTTTCAAATTTTCTTTTAAGAACTCTAATATTCTCAAAGCTAGACTCCAGGTGTCCAACAGACTCTGGATAAAACTGTTATGAAAGAATCTGTGGCAATTTTGCAGTGGCCATAACACAATACTTTAGCATCTTGTCCCACTCCACTTAAATATCTTCTCTATAATTCTGATTCAGAATCCTGGTCTGTCTAAACCAGCATATTTCCTTTAAAGAAAATATAAGATTAGTAGTTTAATACTCAGAACATTTATAAGTGATAATGCAAATTGCTTTCTGGACTCCTGATTTTACAGAATCAGAATGATTTCTGTCTTTTAATATTTCTTCCAGTTCCCAGATTAGGTTGAAAATAGATTTACTTTTGGTCATAGATAAAGAAAAAACTAATTTTCATTTCCTATCCTGCACTCATGACAACTAATAGGATGAAATGATGAATCAAGAATTCATAGTATTAAACTGTTGTTCCAGGTACCCACCATGGCAACAATTCTTTTGAAAAAAATTAAATCAAAACCATCCTAGCAGAAGTAAACCTACTCAAATATATGAACAAGTGTTATATCTTAGGGAGATGGTGAGATAACAAGGTAACAACACACTTTATTTTAAGCTTAAAATGAAGACTATTTGGCAAGAGATGTGGTTGCCATGGAAATGCTCTATATTCACCATTCTGAAAATACTCTCAATTTGTCGACTTGTGGGATCTTGACCCTTTCTCCTTATTTGAGAGGGGAAGAAGAAGGAATGGATGTGAGAGAATGAGTGGAGTGGGAAAGTGGGGAGGTATTTGTTCTTATTTACTATTTGTTTTAATTCTGTATCGAAGGTGTATTTGAGGAAACCAGTTCCAATGGGAAGGGAACTGGAAGATGGCTCATCTATACAAATACAATAAAGAGGATAAAGAGAACAGCTGAGACAGAGAAAGGTCTTACTTTTCTGCATGAATCATATTAAGTGGGTCCAATGCAAAATGATACTATCTAACCTCAACCAGGCCCTTTTTTTTAGTAGGGCAATTCTTCTACTCAGTTCTTATGGATTTTCTATCTGCCACACTCTCCACGGAAGCTCTTCCAAACTATTTCCTCTCCTCAGACACCCAAATGCCACCTCCTCCTACCTCACTCTCAGCAAATAATTTGATATGCTACTTTACTGAGAAGATTGAGACCATTAAAGGCAAACTGCCTACTTCCAGTTTCCATTTTTTTATGTCACTACATGCTCTCATTATCCTTTTGGACCTCTCCTATGCAACGAGCATTTTCAATTCTCATACTAATTGACCCTCTGAAGTTTTTTACATTGTTGACTATCTCTCTCACTACATACCATTGCCTCTATCAGCTTGGGAGATACTAGATATTCCTTCTTCTACCTCACTAGTCATTCCTTTCCCAACATTTTTGAAGGCTACTCATATCATACCTAACTCCCTAATGCAGGTTTTTTCCCAGAAGGGTATCCTTGGCCCTCTTTTCTTTATATACTCTCTCACTGACAATCTTATTTATTTCTATGACTTCAATACCACTTCTATGAAGATGACTCCCAAATACTTATATTTAATCCTGACCGCCCTCTGGGTTCCAGACCTCAGTCTCAAATTTCTTCCTGTGCAGATTCACCTGGATACCCTACCAGCACCTCAAAATACCAAAAACCTAGTTCATCATTTTGGCAACACTGTGCAATTGATAGAGCACTGGTCTGGGAGTCAAGAAAATCTGGGTTCAAATCCCACCTCAGACACTTGATATTTGCATGCGTCTTGGCAAGTCACTTAAGTCTGTCGGTTTCCAAGGGCAGCTAGGTAGTACTGTGAATAGAGTACAGGCCCTGGAGTCAGGAGTAACTGAGTTCAAATCCAGCCTCAGAAACTTGACACTTACTAGCTGTGTGACTCTAGGCAAATCACTTAACCCTGATTGATTGCAAAAAAAAAAAAAAAAGAAACCAAGTTAGTTGGTGGTTTCCTTATCTGTAACATGAAAGGACTGTATTAGATAACCTCTTAGATGTCTTCCTGTTCTAAATTTATGATTCTATGAGACTTCTTCCTAACCCCAATTCTTACTCTGACTTTACTATCTGTCCAATGGCATTCCCATTCACCTGTTCAGAGGCTAGTGTTTTATTTGACTTTCCCTTACCCATCTCCAAACTAGCTTAATAGATGATGAAAACCAGCAGCAAACAGTACAACTTGATTGCCAATGGTAAGAGTCAAAGGCTAATGGAACTAGACCTACAAAATTAAGACTTCTAGTTGAATTTTTATCAAATAGTGGTGTTTTTGTATACGCATATTTTAGGTACTCTGTGACTATAGGAAACAAGATAGTCTAGAAAATAAAATATTCATTTTCTTGTTCAAATCTTCTTTCTCTAATGAGGCAATTGGTGGCACAATAGATAGAGCACTGGGCTTGTAGTCAGGAAGACTTGAGTTCAAATGTGGCCTCAGACACATACAATCTGTGTGACCCTAGGCCGCATTAACATTTTGGCTGCAGTTTTCTCAACTGTAAAAATCGGGAAAAATGACACCTACCGTGCAAAACTGTTGTGAGGAACAAACAAGATAACATTTGTAAAAAGTACTAAGCTCAGTGCCTAGATTAATAAATGCTTATTCACAAGCGGCACGTGAGCGCACATACACATACACACACACACATAAATTAAATAAAAACTCATAGTTCTACTGTCTTTTAACATTGCCATCTGGAATATACAACTAATGAAGTATTAAAGGTAGCAGAAAGTGCCAAGAGAAAGCATATATAAAGAAAATCTTCAGCTATTAGAGCATATAACATCTTTTTATAGGCTACAATTGAAATACCTGCCCAATGAAGGAAATGCTAAAAAAAAAAAAAAAATGTAAAACAGGGGAGGAGTTGTCTCTCAAGTCTCTTACAACTTTAAATTCTATAATCCCATGAAATAACATTACTTTTATGGATCACTTAATTAAAAAAATATAACTTATTCTCTTATGCTGAAGAAAGTCAGTCTTAGTACAGTTCAATTAAGTTTTATGAAACTCAATTTCTATTAGATAGGAAAATTTTACCTGTGTTATATAATGCTGTGGATGGAGGCAAAAGCTGTCTTTGTACAAACTGATGCAGAGGCTGCTTCCTAGTACTGTTCGTTTTTAGCTTTATGTTACAAAATCTAAGTTAAAAAAAAGAAAGAAATTACATCTGAGTTTCAACTACTTAAGATTAAAAAAAGACATGAGTGAAAAGTAATCAGCAATGTAAAGCATTAAAATCACAATAATTATGGGACTGCTTTTCATTTCACATTATAATAACATTTCTGCACAAAGTCCTACTCCAATGCCTTGCTGAAATGTGATGGTAACCATGTTTTCAAAGGTTATGCCAGTGGAACGTAAGGTGTGACACATTCTATAATCCTGGAAAGACTTTGTAAATGGTCCAGACAATAGATACAGTCTATTTTTGGAAGACCAGCATAGCTAAGTATAGCAAGGCACAGCACCAGTAGGCTGGCAACCTAATGAAGAAATTTTTGGCCATAGTCACCCATAAAATAAAGAAAAAGAAAAAGTAGATTCAGTTCTTCTTCTACATAAGTGAGAGTAGCAGGAAAAGGGGTAGAGGATAGGAATCACACTGTGAGATCCTTCTGCAATGACCTGAACAACTGGATATGTTGCTGGGCAGTTGAATTATATATATTGCCATTCTTGCTATAAACAAAAGCAGACTATTGAAGCTAAAGGGAAGGATAACTCAGAGTTATTCCTCGGAGAGGCAAAGAAAGGTGTGGTACAGAACTTGTTATATTCAAAGGCAATAAGAAACGTTATTTCTTGTGACAGGTGATCAACATGTATCGCAGTACTAATGATAAGTATTTTTAAAAAGACTACCATAAAAGTAATTGCAGCTTTTGTTATCAACAGCAGTTGATAAAGATGAAGAGGTAAAGAAATTCTATAAGGAATTTCTTAATACCCTTCAAATTAAAACAGTATATGATAAAATTTAGTGATGATGGGTTCTATACAACAATGGGAAAAAGTAGGAATAGGGAGAAATAAGTATGAGTAATCTCAGGAAGACAATGCGAAAGTCAAAGAACTCTTATGCCTTTATGCAATGAAAACTTTCTTTGAAAAGTGTTTTCACAAAAAACGGCCATGTTAAGTGTCTAGTAATACCATAAAAATTAAACATTAAATCTTGAGTGGAAAAGAACTGTTATTGACATACTGATATGTAATAATGGAATTAGTTTTTTTTTTTAAAGAATAAGAAAAAAGATATAATTGAAGTAATTTAAAGCTGAATATTTAAACAAGCAACTAGACAAGCAAAAATGGGAAATGGGCAAACAAAATTACACTGATAACCACTATAATTTTATCCAGAAATACGTTTGGTTGGTTGTTGTCCTTCGTTCTCTAAGGGGACCAAAATGACATCACCATGATAAAGTGAAATTTCAATGTATCTGACTGTGGCTGATCAGACGAATATGAGCTCAGAATGCTCTACCACAGGTTGGGCACAGGTAGTCCATGTGAATATTTGGGATGGATACTCCAAATCTGTACACCCTACATTTACTTTGTGCTGTCCCAATTATCCAGCACAGCACCCTTTCTGATGCGGGCACACCATGCTGAGCAGTCCTGTGCCAGTGTCTCCCATGTTGCACAGTCAAATCCAAAGTTCTTAAGAGAGACCTGAGAGTGTTCTTACATCACTTCTTCTGACCACCATGTGATCACCTGCCCCATGTGAGTTCTCCATAAAAAAAAAGTCTTTTTGGCAAGCATACATTTTGCATTTGAACAACATGGCCAGCCCATTGGAGTTGTGCTCTCTGAAACATAGTTTGAATGCTTGGCAGTTCAGCTCAAGCAAGGACTTCAGGGTCTGTTACTTTATCCTGCCAGGTGATCCTCAGAATCTTCCTAAGACAGTTCAAATGGAAGCGATTCAGTTTCCTGGCATGGTGCTGGTAGACTGCCCATATTTCACAAGCATATAACAATGAGGTCAGCACAAGGTAGACCTTCAGTTTGGTAGTCAGTCTTATACCTCTTCTTTCCCAAACTTTTCTTTGGAGTTCCAAACACTGAGCTAGGTCTGGCAATGTGTGTATCAACCTCATTGTCAATGTGTACATTCCTGGAAAGTACACTACCAAGGTAAGTGAACTTATCCACAGTATTCAAAACTTCTCCATTTGTTGTAACTGATGGTTTCATATATGGATGGTCTGCTGGTGGCTGATGGAGCACCTGTGTTTTCCTGGTGTTGATTATTAGGCCAAAATTAGCACAGGCAGCAGAGAATTGATCCATACTTTGTTGTATCTCAGCTTCAGAGGCTGCATTGAGGGCACAATCATCTGCAAACAGAAAATCATGCACCAACACTTCCTCCACTTTGGTCCTGGCTTGCAGCCTTTTCAAATTGAAGAACTTACCATCAGTATGGTAGTTGACCTTGATGCTGTGTTCATCCTCATTGAAAGCATTTGTCAACATGGCTGAAAACATCATGCTAAAAAGCATGGGAGCAAGCACACAGCCCTGTTTCACTCCACTGGTGACTGGGAAGGCATGAGAACATTGTCCACTTTCTAGAACCCGGGCAAACATGCCATTATGAAAATGATGTACAATACTGATGAACTTCTCTGGGCAACCAAATTTTGACATAATTTTCCATAAGCCCTCATGACTAACAGTGTCAAAGGCTTTGGTCAGATCTACAAATGTTGTGCACAGACCTCTGTTCTGCTGCTGGCATCTCTCCTGGAGTTGTCAGACAGCAAGACCAACAAAGCCCAGAAAGCACCTTAGTCATCAACCATAAGACTTACCTGTCAAAAATAGAGAAACAACTACCAAAGGCAACATCAGATTAAAATATAAATTTGTTTCTAAAATCTCACAAAGAAGGAAGATGGATGATTATGAATAGTATAGGCTCAGAAAGCAAAAAGAAGAGGAGGGTAAAACCAGATTAATGAAATTTGGCAAGATATCCAACTAAGCAAAGTCATTCCACAGACATTTAAAGATGAAAATGAAAAGACTATAAGCAGGAAAAATAATGGAAAAACTTGTAACAATCTTAATTTTTTTCCATTAAGGACAATGGAATCACCACACTTGGACCTTAACATCACAGCCCAGACTGTACTTACAGAAAAAGGTGAAAAGACACTGAAGAGAACAAAGATGGAGAAAGCAACTGGTTTAGACTAGGTGTATGTAGGAGATTTCTATTGTAGAAGAGATAATCACAAGGAGGAAAGACAATATACAAGTCATGGGAAAAAATCTTGGGCCCAAAAAGGTGACTAAGTAAATATCAGTGATTACTAACCTATATGCCTCCTCTACCACCTGTATAAAATGACTCTGAGTCAGCTACACATGAGTTGAAGGCTTCCTTGATGAGAGTATTAGAAGGAAGCAGACTTTTGCAGCTGATATTTAATAATGTACCACATCTTTCCCATTTCATACTTAGCTGAAAGATATAGAATACTTAAGATCCCTCTGAACTTACCATGTATTGATTATGAAAAAGCAGTGGTTTTGGTAGAACAAAATATTGCCTTATAGGCTCTTTTACAACTAAGTGTCTACTATCACCATATCAAAATCATTCACGATCTCTTGAAATATATAACAGAAATAATCCCGTTCAATGACCCTGTCTGTGATCTAAACACCAATGTAAGGCATAAACAGTGAGATGCATGCTTGCCAAAAGAAGTTCCCCACTGTGATGGAGGAAATCCATAATAGAGAAGAGGGCCTCCTTGTGGATTGTGAGGTCCTTCAGATGCTTGTTTGTTGATACTACAGAGCTTCCTGGAAGAAACCCAGGTTCTTCTCAGAATTAAAATTCTTGCATCTCCCTACATGGTCAACTATCTATCCCTTTTCAACCATGTCATTATCCTAGATACCCTCCCTCAACACTTCTTCCCCGCTCCTACCCCTCCCTATACTCCAAATATAGCATAAACTCTAAGAATCGGAGAAATACTTTGTAATGGCAAGAGCTACCAAAAAGATTTACAAGAAAAGTCTATTCTTCCACAGGTCACGGATTGTATTAAATACAGTAAGTCATTCAAAGCAGTTTGGCTTGACCATCCAGCCACACAGTATATGAAACCCAAGTATATGAAGAATGTTGGATTCAGATTAAAACATGCATTTGGATGGATATCTTCTAAGTATGTTTATCTTGGGCATAGTTCAGACAGACAAGCTGGGCCTAGAGCATAACAAGAGGAAAGTAAGCTGAATTACCTTTAGAAAATTGTAAAACTACTTCAATGATCCTAAGCTTTGAAAGAAAAGGCCCATTTTAAAAATACTATCTTTATACTAGTGTTGCTTTATAGCAGAGAGACATGAAATACAAGTCTTCACAAAGGCAAAAATAGCTTTCATACAGAGAGTGATGGACAGGCTCAGGATGTGAATAGTCTGAAACACAGAATCCATGAGGAACTCTGAAGAAAAAGGCATAAAGGTCTCATCAAGAAACAGTATGACAGAAAGAAAAGATGAACTGATCACATGGAATAGGGATGACAGTCAAAAGCACTCTACTGTCAACCCTCATGTCAGGAAACAATGAGCAAAGCTCCTTGGGTAGACCCTTGTGTTGAACTTATGGGAAGAGAAGAGCAAGAGATGTGAAAGATGGCAAGGCATGGATGGGTTGTGATCTATAGTGGCACAAAGAACTTCCAAACCTCTGAAATCACAGATCCATTTGAATATTAAATAATAATTCCAGTGACTAGGCACGTTGAACATTTATAAAACTCACAAACAGGTATAACTCTAAATGAGATGCATATTCTATTATCAGTACACTAGAAGTAATAACTGATAAATGGGAGTCCATAGAACCCTGATTACAAAAGTAGCAGTAAACAAGATTTTTCTAAGGGCAACATCCCCAACAAAAAGCCAACAAATACATACTGTATATGTATGTCTAGACTATGTAGTTTCTTCACAGTTAAAATTCATGCTTCCCTCTCCAATAGCTATTTATCTTTTCCTTTTCAATCATGCCATTATCCCAGGTCGCGCCCCATCTGCTCTCCAATATAGTAGACTCCTGAGAATCAGAGTAGGGAATGCCAGGGACTATCAGATAAAATTCTACTTTTAATCTTGTATTAAATACAATACATTATTCAAAAGTTATTTCACAAATTCACCAATGTGAACTCATCAAAAATATCCCCTGCTTCAGTCTACAGGGGATGCCATGAAAAGGAAAATTATGAAAACTTGCTTTGAATTCTCTAATCTATTATAAGAAGCTCAAGCTCAAAGTTAAGTTTCTCTCACTCAGTCACTTCGCCACCCATTAGTGGAGTGTAAGCTTAATTCAGTACTTCACTATCTGTAGTTTTGTTGATGTTGATAATCCAAAGCAGCAAGGCAGATCACAACCACTGTAATTTAGTAGACGGTCTTTGATAGTTCCTATGGCTGAAAAATTCATCAACCTGTATCCATTTGGTAATGAAACTCTTCAAGCTTATGGAGGAGGGGGGGAAGTCACTCATCTAGTTGGCTTTAAAAGCCTTTTTCAATCTGGCCCCAATCTACTGACCTTTCCAACCTCTTTAAAAGTTACACTTCTCTTCCTTCACTCCAGACATCCCAGCCTTCTTTTTGTTCCACACACCCAACACCGTCTCCTATACCTGGAAAGCACTCCCTTCTTCCCTCCACCTATTTGAATTCCTATTTCCTTCAGACTTCATCTAAGCACCACATAGGGCTAGAACTGGAGTCAGGAAAATCTGAGTTCAAATCCAGTCTCAGACACTTACTAGCTGTATGACTCCAGTGAAGTCTGTTTGCCTCAGTTCCTCATCTGTAAAAAGAAGATAACAATAGCATCTATCCTCCTGGGGTTGTTGGGAGGATCAAATGAGATAATAACTGTAAGGTGCTAAGTGCACAGTAAAGGCTATATAAGTGTTAACTATTATTATTATTTGGAATAGTGATACCTGTAATGAACTTACACTTCTTGAGCAGTTTTGGCATTAAATTCCTGAATACCCAAAGATTTGTAGCAACAATGAAATGTCAAAGAAAAATCTGATCAGCCTCTTTATTCTTCTCCATCACTAATAGCTAAACTGGTTGGCTATTAAAGGAATCTAACTGCTACCTGTGTAAACATTTGTGGGTGTCATTAGCAGGCTCAGGAATAGGGGAGGAACTGAGAAAGAGGATGGAAAGAGTGGGTGTGGCATCAATGCTGTCATGGAAATGACAACGGGCAAGGATCAAGGAAATTTGGTTGCTAGCCCAACATCAAGCATTAAATATTTGTGTGATGTGAGACAAATTATTTAACCTTGTCAAAGCACCCTGCACATACTTCAATAACTTAAGAACCCATGACTTGTTAATGTGGGTTCTCATTCCCTGAGGGATAGCACACTCTCTAATCAGACTGTGAGCTCCTTGAGGCCAGAGGCTGTCTTTTAACTTTCTTTGTATCCTCAGTGCTTAGTACAGTGTCTGACACATAGTATGTGCTTAATAAATGATTACTATTTCATAAACAGATTTCAAAAGTTTCAATGGCTGAAAAATTTATGACCCTGCACTCAACTTGTTGATGAGCCTTTCCAAACTTAGCTAAATCCAATGCTTTGGACAACAGAGTCAAATCAATAAAAGTACTGCTAGCGGAAAAAGAAATGACAACCCACTGCCCTTTGGTTCCACTCACAATCCCTCTGACACCCCAGACCAAAACTCCCTTCCTTGGTCACCACTCCCCTGTATGTGTTGCATCCTCCTCCTTAGAATATAAGTTCCTTGAGGGCAAAGACTATCTCACTTTCACACACAGTAGGCACTATGTATATCCTTATTCCCTGCCTTTCTCTATTCCTAGTATCTGGCATAGAGTAGGTATCTGATAAATGCTTTTTCATCCATTTGTACCAGCCCTTTCTGCTCTCAAAGCCTTTACAACCTGACAGAACCTGTCAGAGCTTACACTCTAATGAGCCCAAGGTTATCTCCATATCATGATGAAGCATCAAAATCAGGCTTTAGAGGAGGTACTACACAGTAGCTATTAAGTCTTTTAAAAAGCTTAATGAATTTCTGGGCCTGATTCCTCATCCATAGATGATTAAGTGACTAGGCTCTGACTAGATGTTTCTTTTCTAGGTCTAAGATCATATTATTCTATGAGAAATTAATCGGTAGTATAAATAGTGGGAAAGAAGGGTAAGACACATAAATTAGCACTTAATTAAACACCATCCTATATAACTTTCTAATTAAAAAACCATATACTCTCTACCATGTCTAAATCTTTTCTTCCCAAGTTAAGCATTTCCTGGGTAGGGACTTCCCTTTACTTGAGCCATAAGGTGATACAGGAGCAAAATCACTGGCCTTGGAATCTGAAGACCTTGGTCTGAAACCCAGCTGACATTTACTGGAAGATCTTGAGCAAGTCACTTATTATTTACTCTTCCTGAGCCTAGGTAAAATTTGTAAAATGAATGTAGTGATACTGGTACTAGCTACCTCACAGAATTTTTATAAGGCTCAAATGAAGTCATGCATATGATGAACTATTTAAACTATAAAGCACTGTTATTATATAAATGAGTTATTATTATATTCTTTTCCCCCCCTTCTACTGTTTGGTAAATCCAAGCTGAATTGAAGACCAATTTCAGAAAGCTTTATTATCTACCTGTCGAGGAACCACACTAGGTGATGCTGATGCCCTCTAACTGGGGGGAAGAGACATCAATCAGCAAGTGTTTTACTAAATGATTACTATGTGCTAGATACTGTCTTGGAGATACAAAGACAGAACTGAATCAGTTCCACTCACAATAATAATTGCTAACACTTACATAGAACTTACTATGTGCCAGATGCTTTATAAATATCATCTCACTGGATTATTATTATCCCCACTTTACAGAGGAGGAAACTGAGTAAAAGAGAGGTTCAGTGACCTGCCAGAGGGTCACCCCGCTAGTCAGTGTTTCAGGCTACATACGCACTCGGGTCCTCCAGACTCTTGTACTGGGCGTGACACGAATGTATAGAGGAATATGAAAATAGCTACATGGTGATACATGGTGACACATGGTGATACATGGTGACACATGGCGATACATGCTGACACATGGTGATGCAGACAACTTACAAGAGGGAGGGTGAGAAACATCAAGAATAGGTTTAAACACAAGTGCTGGAGAAAGAAACTATTTTTACTTGTGCGAAGTGGAAATTAAATTCCCTTTCCATTCTGAAATTCTGCTGTACGGAATTCTATCACGATCGCTCCTTCTAGTCCTGAAAAATCTGTGTTCCAGTCCCTCCCAGACTGGCTCTTGCGCTGGCAGTCTGACAAGGCAGAATCTCTATTTTAAGGTCCTGACCGGTTCTTTTATTTTATGTTACCTGTCCCTCTGACATGGAAGGTCCCTTCTGGCTCTGACACTCTACGTTCCGGGGTTCCTTCCCATTTAATATTCTATCGGTCGTAAAGACCCTTCCACCTCTAAAATTTTGCATCCTAAGCAGACCCGCTTCCAGACCGGCCCCTTCCAGCTGCTCTTATGCCCTACTAGGCTCTCTTTGACTCAAGCATCTTATGTTCTAAGTCGGCGAACGTCCCCCCCTCCCCAAACCGCGGCAGCAGCCAAGGGGCGGCCCTGAAGGTCAGAGTGTCCGGGTTTCCAGGGAGGAGAGCGGAAGAGAACACCGCGGAGGCGGGCCCGAGACACGTGACGCTCCAGCCGGAGGGAGGAATGGCCGAGGCGGCCCCGCCCCTGGAGGACGCTACTTCCGCCCGAGACCAGGGGCGGGGGAGGAGAGAGGGGGCCGGGCTGGGGTCCCATTCACCCCCGCCCCCCAGGAGGGCAGGGTCAACTCGAGGATACGTCACTAGGAGACTCGGCCGATCCCGGGCCCTAGCCCGGCTGTGATGGACAGAGGGAAGTCCCCAGAGCTGTTTCAGCCTCTCGGCCTCTCGTTACCCGCCCGCGAGCTCCGGGACCGTCACCTACCGCCCGCACAGCCCAGCAAAAGCGCTTGCGGTTCCAGAAGCCAGCCGGCAGGCGGCCATCTTCGTTACTCGGCTGCGCAGGCGTGGAGCGAGGACCTGTCCCCTCTCAACCTTCCTTTCGAGGGGTAGTCCCTACCAGACGCCTGCTCAGAAAGGCAGGAAATGAAACGAATCAGAGCCGAACCTCCTTCAAGGAGCTGGGCGGGAGAGCGGCCCCCTGCTGGCCAACTCCGAAGTTGCAGAGCTCTTGGAGGGGAAGCTGTGGCCACGTCCGGGTGGGAGCCACGTGGTTTTGTTGCTTGCACAATGCAGACCCCCTAGTGAGACCGGGACAAATTTGTGTTTATCCCGCGTGCATCCTAAGTGAAATAGACCATAGTAGGGGAAAGGACCATAGAGGCAGAAAACTTGGGAGACCTGAATTCTGAACCTGCCTTAGACACTTAATAACCTCATCTCCCCACCACAAAGACCCCCCTCTTCTAGATGATAAGATGAAGACAATTGCCCTCCCACCGTGGCCTCCCAGTAACCAAAGCATTCTGGCAGGGGTGGGTCAGGGTCAAGTGGAGGCAGCTCCATTGTTAAATTTTAGCATGAGGAAAATGATTTATTCTTTAGTTGATTCTCAGAGAAAATGTTAATAATGCAAGTGAAATTTAAAACTGTGAGGTGTGCCATCTTTTTCTTCCAAAGAATAAATTGCTTAACAGTTATCAGTACAGGCCTATTTGTCATTTGGAATGCTGTATACATGAGAGCTATGATTACGATTATTAGAGATGGTCTGCTCCTTTCTTTTATAGATAAAGAATTCAGGTTAGAGAAGTTAAAGATTTGCCCATATTCACATTGGGTATGCATAAAGGAGCTGAGATCCAAATCTAGGTCAGCTGGATTGAAACCACTGTTTTCCACTGCCCACTTTGGGTCCAACTCAACCTCCACATGCCCACTTTCCACATTTCCCACTTTAATACCACCAGGTATTAAATCCTGGTGTAACTTCTTAGTATCCTCTGGTTTGTAATTCTGGTCTAAGTTAGCTAAACTGAGTCTACCACTTCCTACTGCCTCTTCCTAGCCAGCATCCTCAAGTGAGATGACCTCAGACTATCCTCCAGAGCTCCTTCCTGGATGAGTTATGTTATCTGAGGGAACGCTACAAGTAGACTGTCAGGGTATCTGACAGTCTACCTGAAAGCAATCACTTCCATCCAGCACAAGGCAATTTCTACCTTCTCCTGCCAGCCCAATCTTCCAACTGGGATGTAGAGAACCTCCATATGTGAAAAGAGAAGCAATGTATCTTCTGACTTCAGGCCTTCCATTTCCTACTGCACCAATCCTTTGAGGAAAATAAAAGGAAAGCTGGTGGGGAATGGGACTTCTTTCTCCTAGTGTGTAGAGTCAGTTTCCATCTTCAGCTGTGTCCTTGTCCTGCCTAATCTCCAGCCTTAGTGGGGAAAAGGGCTTGTGAAGAAGAACCTCTCATCTGATTGTGTGCCTCCCATCTTATGTTGCATTTGCCTATACCTTGATCTCTACCTTGAAAAAGAGCGGGACCTTCCACTGAATGATGAGCATTCTCATACTTGCTCATACCCCTCACATCCCAGTGACTCTGAACTCCTATATGTCATCCTCTAAACATAATCCTCCACCCCAACCTTCTACCACCTGATTCCTCATGTCCATGCCCCCCACAGTCTCACTCCAAAGTTTCAACCAAATACCACCCAGCCCTTCCACTATACCCTCTGGAATGCTTATTGTATAGGCAACAAACTTCTCTTCATCTTAAATCTTTTCCCTAACCCACTCCTTACGTCTACAAGTTCTTACTGAAACCTGGCTTCCCTCTGATGACAACAGCTTCCCTGGTCACATTTTCCAATACCTGTTGTACCTTCATTCATTCTCTTTGGCTCACTGGTTGAGGTGAGAAAATTGGAATATTCTTTACTCCCCATTGCCAGTTCCAGGTTTGTGCCTGTTAAGGGCATTCAAATTAGGATCTTTTGCTATTTTTGCTCTAATTTAATCAAGAATTATAATGCCTCCATTTGAATGTGATTAAAGAAGATCTTTCCCATCCTTTGATGAGCCTGCCCATTGTGGGAAGCTTGATTAGGGGAGTTGTTTTGTAGGAGGGTCCCAAATACCTTTTGTTTTTTCTATTGAGACACTGAATCAGAGGGTTATGCTCTTGGCCTCTAAAAATTGTATAAGTACTCTGAGGGTGAGGTTTTACTTTGGGGCTTACTGACTGGAAGTGTTTAGCCAGATGAGGATTCTGAGAAGCTGCTAAAGGAGCGCCACCCCCCCCCCCCCCAGCTTTGAAAATCCAGATGTCAGTGCTTCCCTCTTTGGTGACTATGGTCAAACAGTTGGGGTCCAACTGTCTGTTGAATTCAGGCAGAGGAAGCCATGTCTGTTGACTTTTAATTTCTCTGTATTTTCTTTGAAGTTCAGGGTGCTGACTCTCCTGAACTAGGTGAATGATATATGTGCTTGGTTAAAGGATTGATATATGTGCTTGATTAAAGTGATTGTTGCCTTTCCTTTTATGAATGCAAATCTAAGAACCTGTGATAGTAGGTGCCCCCCCCCACCATGTATGTTGGGGTGCTTACTGTTACATTGCCCAAACTCCATTGCCCAATAATCACTCCTTTTTAAGGTTCATGCTTCATATCTACCACCCAATCAAAACTCTGGTAGCTGCTATCTACAGATCCCCTAGGTCATTCCCCCTCCTTTTTCAAAGAGTCGGATACCTGGCTCACAATTCTCTTTCTTTTCCAACTCCTTTCCTTACACTAGGGGATTCCTATATACATATTGACTCTCCTTCAGATACCCTACCCGATCAGGTCCTCTATCTACACACCTACATTGGCTTACTTTTCAACCCCACATCTGTTCAAAAATTCTGAAATCTACTTATTCAACTATAATCTATTGGCTTTTCACTTCTTCTGTCTTCCCTTACAAAACCCTATTCTTTTACATCATGACCTCCAGTCTCTTTACCCCTCATTTTTCTCCCAGGCTATCTCCCTTGCACTAACCATTCATTCCTCTTTTCCCAATTTTTACCCCTTGGTGAACCAAATCAACTCTGCACTGTTCTCCTTTCTTGAATTCCCAGCCCCCTTATCATATCACTGAATATGCCCAGTCAATCCTCAGCCTTAAATCACTCCCACCATATGCAGCCTTTGTTCCTACAGGAGTATTGCTGATTGAAAGCAGTGAAAATCATGCAATCGTTCTGACTAGATCCACTATAAACTTTTGTTACACAACCTTAACTGGGCCTTTACTGTTTCCAAGCAATGCTGTTCTACCTTCCTTATCAATTGACTCTCCCACTCTCCACAATGGCTTTTCCAAAACTTTTCATCATTCATGAAATCTCCCATGGCTCCTCCTCCTCTTACTCCCTCAGCTGAGAACTTTCCTTCATATGTTACAGATAAAATTTAAGCCATTCTCAGAGAACTCTCTCTTCTCCCATCTTCTTCATCTCCTATCACTTAGATGCTTCTACCACAAATTCCTTCAATCCTGTCTTACACGATGAAGTGGCATTACTACTTACCAAGACTAATGGATTTACTTCTTCAAATGATCTCATGTCATCTGGTCTCCTCCAACATTGTCTCCCCTGTCATCCCCACCCTATCATTTATTTTTAATTTCTCTCTGTGTACTGACTCATTCCTACTACCTACAAACATGTCCATGTCTCCCCCATCCTGAAAAATCCCTCACTTAATCCTTCCATTTCTACTACCTATCATTTTATATCTCTTCTGCTCTATATAGCTAAACTCCTCCAAAAATCCAACTACAGTAGATGCCTCCACTTTTTCTCCTCTCACTCTCTTCTTAACTCCTTATAATTTGGCTTCTGACCTTATCATTTCACTGAAACTGCTGTCCTCAAAGTTACTGATGATCTCTTAATTGCCAAAAGCAATGACCTTTTTTCCATACTCGTTGTTCTTGACCTCTTTCCTGTCTTTGACACTGTTGACCACCTTATCTTTCATAGTCTCTTCTCTCTTGGTTTTCAGGACACTACTCTCTCCTGGCTCTCCTCCTACTTATCTGATTTCTCCTTCTCTGTCTCCTTTACAGGATCTTATTCTGGATCCCACTCTGTAATAGTAGGGGTCCCTTAAATTTCTGTCCTGGGTCTTCTTTTTTCCCTCTATATTACTTCATTTGGTGATTTTATCAGCTCCCATGGATTTCATTACATCTCTGTGTTGGTGACACTTAAACCTACCTATTCTGTCCCAATCTCTCTGCTGACCTCCACTTTCACATTCCCAACCGCCTTTCAGACACCTCAAACTGAATTTACACTAGACATCTTAAACTCAATGCATCCAAAATGGAACTCATTATCTTTCCCCTAAACTCTTCCCCCCTCAGTCTTCCTATTACTACAGAGGGCAACATCACCCTCAGGTTCACAACCTAGGACTCATGCTGATTTCCTCATCCCCCGTATCCAAGCTGTTGCCAAGGTTTGTTGATTTCACTTTCACAAAATCCTTGAATATGTCCCCTTCTCTCTTCTGACACTGTCACCCCTCTGGTGCAGGCTCTCATCACCTCATACTTGGATTACTGTAATAGCCTGCAGGTGGTTCTGCCTGCCTTTTCTCTCTGTACTCCAATCTGTCCTCCATTCAGCCGCAAGTGACTTTCCTAAAACACAAGTCCAGTTATGTCCTTCTCCTTCTCCCCAGTCAGTAAATTTCAGTGGCTTCCCATTGCCTCCAAGATTGAATACAAAATGCTCTCTTTGGCATTCAAAGCCCTTCATAACCTAGCTACCTCTATCTTTCCAGTCTTCTTACACTACTTTCCTGCAAATTCTCTTTGATCCAATGACACTGGCTTCCTGGCTTTTCCCCAGACAAGACAGTCTGTTTCTTAGCTCTGTGCATTTTCTCTGATTATCTCCATGCCTGTTAAGCTCTCTCTCTACTTAGACTACTGATCTCGCTGGCATCCTTTCAGTCTCAACTAAAATCTCACCTTCTACAGGAAGCCTTCTCCAAACCTTCTTAATTCCAGTGTCTTCCCACTGTTATTTCCTATCTTATTATGTACATAGCTTACATAACACACACACACATACACACACATACACACACACATATATACATATACATATATGCATATGGGGTATCGGGTGTGTTTAGGGAGGACCAGTACCTTTGGTGTGATGGCTGCCAAGCCCTTTTCAGGGCTCTTTCCACCTTTGGTGTCCACTTGTTCCGCCTCTCACCTGTGGTTCCAAGAAGCTGTACCATGCACAGTGGCCACACCCTGGTAAACCGTTTCGGCAGATGGGCCAAACCAGGTTGAGGGTAACCAATGGCTCTCACACCCATTGATGAGTTGGGGGGTGTCTATCCCAAGCATGTGAAGACTTCATCTGATGGAAGGGGCAGATGAGAACAATTTGTTCCAATGGCCACGAAGGCAGATGAAGCAGGCAATGTGGAGTGCTTAGAGCTTGGTTATTAGACACTGAAGACTCCAAGGTCATCAACTGCATCCTGAGCCATTGCCAGCTATCTTGACTCTGTCCTGCCACTGGAATGATGACTCTGGAGGAGAGAGTGAGGCTGATGACTTCGTGCAACTCTGCCTCACTTAAATCCAATTTATGCATGAATCAAAAGACATCACCCATACCATTTCACTATTATGCCTCAAAGGTCTGTGGCAACAGGCAAGTGATGAAGCAGCAAGTGCAGATACGCTGGGAGCTATAGTCATGACCCTGCACACAGGTGGCCCAGGCCATAGGGTCGTTTCTCACTGGAAGCAGCAGTGGGACTCGGCAGCCCCCTGAGTATCTGAGCAGCCTTTTAAAGATTGCACTGTTCACCTCCTGGTGTGAGAAAAGGGGCTAGAAAAGGTGCCCTAAACATTGTCTGCTTACTCAAGCCTGGCCTGATTACTGTGGCAGGCAGGAAATCCCACTATATGGTCAAAACACAAAAAAATGTACCAAAACATCTGCAAAGATGATTCCACTCACCATCGGCACATGGAACATGTGCACACTTACAGACAAAACAAAATCCACCAGACCTGAAAGAAGAACTGCTCTTGTTGCAAGAGAACTCAACAGGTATTGCATCCAGATAGCAGCTCTAAGTGAAACAAGGCTGGCAAATGAAGGCCAGCTTACTGAAATTGGAGCTGGATACGCCTTTTTCTGGAGTGGGTGTAGAGAAGGAGAGTGCTGTGAAGCTGGCGTGGGTTTTGCAATCAAAACTAATCTAACCAGCAAGCTGGTATGCCTGCCAAAAGGAGTGAATGACAGGCTCATGACAATGCAATTGCCACTCACAGGAAAACACCATGCCACCATCATCAGTGCCTATGCTCCCACCATGACACACCCTGATGAAGTCAAAGAAAAATTTTATGAAGACCTAGAGATCCTGATCATCAGTGTGCCAAAAGAAGACAAGCTTATAATTCTGGGTGACTTTAATGCTAGAGTAGGCTCAGACTACCAGACTTGGCAGGGAATCCTAGGGAGGAATGGAGTTGGAAACAGCAACAGCAATGGTCATTTACTGCTGAAGACTTGTGCATCACACGACCTTCTCATCACCAACACTGTCTTCTATTTACCTCAACAAAATAAAACTTCATGGATGCACCCTCGCAGCAAACACTGGCATCTAATAGATTATGTGATTGTAAGGAGAAGAGACAGACAAGATGTGAGAGTGACAAAGGCAATGTGTGGTGCAGAGTACTGGACTGATCATAGGCTTATCCTTTCCAAGCTAAATATTCTCGTTCATCAAAAGTGCTGTCCCCAAGGCAAAATGACTACCAGAAGAATCAATGTCAACAAATTAGAGCTCTTCTCTGAGAGTGAACAGTTTGCTGCTAACTTGGAGGGAAAGTTGAGCCAAGAGTTGGCAACAGTGGAGCAGAAAAGGAGTGGGCAGCTCTCAGAGATTTAGTGTACAGCACTGCATTTGCTCATCTGGGTCAGAACACTCACAAACACCAAGACTGGTTTGATGAAAATGATGGGGAAATTCAGAAGCTGCTAAATGAAAAATGAGAACTCCACAGGATTTACCAGCAGGATAGTTCATCCACCTCTAAGAAGGCAGCATTTAATTCCATCACAAGCAAAGTACAAGCAAAGCTTAGAGAGATGCGGGATTCCTGGCTCAGTAAGAAGGCAGATGAAATTCAGTTTTATGTTGATAGTGACAATCCAAAGCTATGATTCCCTGAAAGCTATTTATGGACCAAAAACCTATGGTGCATCACAACTACTCAGTGGTGATGGAACCATATTGATTAGTGATAAGGATATGATCCTAGAGAGACGGGCTGAACACTTTCATAGTGTTCTCAACAGACCATCATCAATCAATGCTGAGGCCATTGACCATTTACCTCAAGTTGAAGTCAATCCCTCCTTAGCTGAACTTTCAACTGAAGAAGCTTTATTTATTTATTTATTTATTTTTTTAATGGTTTACAATCGCTGCCATAAAATTAAGATTTTATCCCCCCCACACGTACCCCTCACTGCCCCCCTCACCCCCCACGACTGCATAAAATTCTGTATAGGTTCTACATATACTTTCCTACTGAGTACATTTTCACTATGGTCATGCTATGTAGTCGAACTAAAATAAATGGAAGAAATCATATAACAAATCAAAACATGATACACAAAAACACACATACACACAAACATGATCTGCTACATTCCGCGAATGACTTCCATATTTCTTTCTCTGAGTGTGGAAGGCATTTTGCCTTAGAAATCCACCATTGGGATTTTTTTTTTTTAATAAGTTCTTGCATTATTACGAAATTCCAAGTCTACCGGAAAAAACTCTCACACACTGTGGTCGTTGCTGTGCACAAAGTTCTCCTGGTTCTGCTCCTTTCACTCAGAATCAGATCGTATAAGTCCTTCCAGGCCTCTCTGAAGTCTTCTTGTTCATCATTTCTTATGGCACAATAGTAGTCCATTACATTCATATACCATAATTTATTCAGCCATTCCCCAATTGATGGGCATCCCCTTGACTTCCAGTTTTTGGCAACTACAAAGAGTGCTTCTATAAATATTTTTGTACATGTGGGACCCTTTCCCATTTTTATGATCTCTTGGGGATACAGTCCTAGTAGTGATTTTTGTAGCCCCTTGGACATAGTTCCAAATTGCTCTCCAGAATGAAGAAGAAGTTTTGAGGGCCGTTAGGCTCTTTTCATGTGGCAAAGCACCTGGTGCTGATTCTATTCCAGCTGAGATTTACAAGGCAGGGAGACCATTGCTCATACAAAAACTGACTGAAATTTTCCAGGTCATATGGCAAGAGGAGGTTATCCCCCAGGAGTTCAAAGATGCCTCCATTGTCCATCTCTATAAGGGTAAAGGGAATAGATTGTCCTGTGACAATCACAGGGGATCTCTCTCTTAGTCATTGCTGGCAAAATTCTTGCTAAAGTCCTCCTTAATAGGCTGATCCTTCACCTGGAAGATGGGCATATACATGACAGCCAGTGTGGCTTCAGAAAGGGCTGAGGAATAGTCGATATGGTGTTTGCTGCCCGACAACTCCAGAAGAAATGCCAGGAGCAGAACAGAGGTCCATACACAACATTTGTAGATCTGACCAAAGCCTTTGACACTGTTAGTCATGAGGGTTTATGGAAAATTATGTCAAAATTTGGTTGCCCAGAGAAGTTCATCAGTATTGTACATCATTTTCATAATGGCATGTTTGCCCGGGTTCTAGAAAGTGGACAATGTTCTCATGCCTTCCCAGTCACTAGTGGAGTGAAACAGGGCTGTGTGCTTGCTCCCATGCTTTTTAGCATGATGTTTTCAGCCATGTTGACAAATGCTTTCAATGAGGATGAACATAGCATCAAGATCAACTACCATACTGATGGTAAGTTCTTCATTTTGAAAAGGCTACAAGTCAAGACCAAAGTGGAAGGAATGTTGGTGCATAATTTTCTGTTTGCAGATGATTGTCCCCTCAGTGCAGCCTCTGAAACTGAGATGCAACAAAGTATGGATCAATTCTCTGCTGCCTGTGCTAATTTTGGCCTAATAATCTACACCAGGAAAACACAGGTGCTCCATCAGCCACCAGCAGACCATCCATATGTGGAACCATCAGTTACAACAAATGGAGAAGTTTTGAATGCTGTGGATAAGTTCAATTACTTTGGTAGTGTACTTTCCAGGGATGTACACATTGACAATGAGGTTGATGCACACATTGCCAGACCTAGCTCAGTGTTTGGGAAGCTCTGAAGAAAGGTTTGGGAGAGAAGAGGTATTAGACTGACTACCAAATTGAAGGTCTACAGAGCTGTTGTGCTGACCTCATTGTTATATGCCTGTGAAACATGGACAGTCTACCAGCACCATGCCAGGAAACTAAATCGCTTCCATTTGAATTGTCTTAGGAAGATTCTGAGGATCACCTGGCAGGATAAAGTAACAGACCCTGAAGTCCTTGCTTGAGCTGAACTACCAAGCATTCAAACTATGCTTCAGAGAGCACAACTCCAATGGGCTGGCCATGTTGTTCAAATGCAAAATGTATGCTTGCCAAAAAGACTATTTTATGGAGAACTCACATGGGGGGCAGGTGATCACATGGTGGTCAGAAGAAGTGATGCAAGAACACTCTCAGGTCTCTCTTAAGAACTTTGGATTTGACTGTGCAACATGGGAGACACTGGCACAGGACTGCTCAGCATGGTGTGCCCGCATCAGAAAGGGTGCTGTGCTGGATAAGCAAAGCAGAATTGGGACAGCACAAAGTAAATGTAGGATGTGCAGATTTGGAGTATCCACCCCAAACATTCACATGGACTACCTGTGCCCAACCTGTGGAAGAGCATTCCAAGCTCATATTGGTCTGATTAGTCACAGTTGGATACATTGAAACTTCACTTTACAATGGTAATGTCATTTTGGTCCTCTTCAAAGATGAAGGACAACCAACCAACCCTATGCATATATGTATACACATATATGTATAAATGTTTGCAAATGATTTCTTGAAGGCAGGGACTGTCATTTTCATCTTTCTGTATCCCCAGTGGTTAGCACAATGCCTGGTCCATAGTAGGCACTTAATAAATGTTTATTGATTGATTGACATTTCTCATCTCTTTTCTTACTTTCCCCCTTCTCTTCTATCCTATTTTATTCATCCTTGAAAGTCCTACTCAGCTATTACTGTTTTGGAAAGTGTTACGTAGTGGTACTGATGGTGGTATAAGTCTGGGTCCCTGGCCTCAAGGAGTTTCCAGTTTCATTGAAGAGACGAGACGTACTTGCATGAAACAATAATAGTCATCAACATCATCATCATCTTACCTTTAATATAGTGTTTAGTGGTTAAACAGCCCTTTACGTAAATTATTGAATTTGATTTGAATTGATGATCTGACCCCTCATACAAAACCAATTTTCAAAGATTACCAAAAAAACATTCATAGATGAATACTCTGTGAAAGCAAAGAGTTTTTTTTCTTTTTTCACGTCAAGAAGTTCAAATCCTGACGTAGATACTTGAGAGCTGTGTGACCCTGGGTAGGTCACTTAACTTCTCAGTTTCCTCATGTTAGAATGATACCTACCTCAGAATTGTAAGGATTAAATGAGATTGTGTGTGTAGACATGTATGTATATATATATGCACACACATATATATATGTTTGTATGTATATATGTATAGAAAATGGTGCAAATCCTAGAGCATTTTTATAAATATTCTTATGTTCTGTGAGCCTTATGAGACAAATAAGAGAGCTGGACTGAGTGATCTTGAAAGCTTCTCCTTGCTCTAATGTTCTATGATTCTCCCTGATTTATGGTGCACAATGCTGTGTATTACAGGGACTTCAGAGGCAAGCTGGGTCAATCCTTATTTGAAGTATGAATACTTTATATAGCATCTCTGACAAATGTTCATACAACTTTGCCTAAGGACTTCTGGTGGTACTGACTTCTTCCTGAGGACAGCTCTGATTGTTAGGGAAAATTTCCTTGTATCAGTTGACTTGCAATATGCCTCTTTCTAAATCCCCCAATGTATATCAGTTTTTCTTCTGCTGCCAAGAAGATCAAATCTAATATTTATTCCACATGATAGACCTTCAAATATTCAATGATAATGATCTCTACCACTGCCCTTTTTCTCCTCCCCTTCTCCCTGTCCCCTTTCTTCTCCCTCTCTCCCATAGAGTTTGTATAGTGATGGGCCTGGAGTCAGGAAGACCTGAGTTCAAATCCTGCCTCAGAAGCTTATTAGCTATGTGATCCTGGGCAAGCCACTTAACACTGTTTGCCTCAGTTTCCTCATCTGTAAAATGATCTAGAGAAGGAAGTGGCAAACCACTACAGTATCTTTGCCAAGAAAACCCTAAGTGGGGTCACAGAGTTGGACACAACTGAAATGACTAAACACCGTCCCCTACCTCCTGTCTTCTCTTCTTCAGGCCAACCTACTCCAATTTCTGTAACCAATCAGCTAAATTCAACAAATGCTTATTAGGTGTCTACTACATGCAAACACTATGTGACGGGCTGGAGATACAAGGAAGAAAAGACAACAGAGCCTTCTCTCAAGAAAGTTACATTTTCCTGGAATCCTTTTTATGGTATAGTTTCAAGTCCCCTCACTATCTTGATCATTTTCTTCTGGGCCACTGAAGTTTGTCAATGTCCTTCTTAAAATGTGGTGCCCAGAGGGGCCCATACTACCGCAGGCATGGACTGACCAGGACAAAGAAAAGCAGCACTCTCACCTTGCTGATCTTCTGTCACTTCAGCTTATGCTCTCATTAGCTTTTCTTAATTGCCACCTTATACCGTTGACTTAATATTAAGCGTGTAGTCTGCTAAGCACTCACTCTATTCCAGCTTGGGTCCTTTTCACATGAATTGCTCCTTAGCCATGTCTTCCCCATTCTGTCCATTTACAGTTGACTTTTTGAAACCATGCTTTACATTTCTGTAATGATGCTTCATAAACACTTATTGATTGATTAATTAAATTTCATGTCATTAGAGGTGGCCCACCTCGGTAGTTGGTTTGCTTGCCTAATGAATGCTTTTTATAGCCTAAATGGAATCCCCGGGATAGTAAAAATCCAAGAAGAAAGTTTTCCACACATTGGGTAAACTTACATTCGCATTTGTAGAAATAGATGAACAAAAATGACAGACTGAGGTATCGAGAGAGTTGTTAGTTATAGCTATGGAGAAGTACCCATGCTGAGGAAATAACTAATATACTACCGCATTTATTTACATATACACAGAGTTATCTGTAGCTATCAGAATTTGGCATAAGAATGGCATGCAGTGTAACTTCACATGGCCTCCCATATTCCTTATGCCTGAGTCCTCTCCCATGCTTGCTCTGCTCCTTGGTCACATATGTTCCGTCCACTACTGATGTAGGAGTGATGGAAGAGTATATCCACATTATATGAATTACATGGGAGATTACCCATGTTTTTTTGAACCTTGCTTGACTTTTTAAATAAATGTCTTTTACTCTGACCTAATGTGTCTTCTAGTTGGTCTGAGAAAAAAAGAAAGGAAGGAAGGAATAAAAAAAAAACAAAGGAAAGAAAGAATAAAGAAACAAAAGAAGAAAGGCAGCAAGGAAGGAAGAAAAGGAGGGAGGAAGGGAGAGTGGGAGGAAGGGAGAAAGGAAAGAAACCTTGACCTGAGTTTTGAATAGAGATTGACCTTAATAACACCTTAAATCTGCAGTAGCTTTCAGGGCACTAATGTCTGAAGGAGGACTGAGCTATTATTAAAACATAATCCATGATGGAAATATTTTCTGTATGAAGTTTCCTCTTCTGTGCTATCTTTATCACCTGTATTTGAACTCTAAAACAAACTTGTGCAGTCTTTGTGGGGAGGTTCCCTGTGAGCACACAACAAATAAAGCGATTTGTCGTTGCTTCTGTTTGGTTAGTAGTGAGCCTTCCTTGGTCTGGCATCTTTCTGTGTTTCTGGTTTTATCCCATACTTCTTTTCTCCATGCATTGTAGGCTTTGGCCAAACTGCAACACTATCAGCCCTAAACAGTCTGATTGGTCTCCCATTTGTTTTCTCTTCACATCATTCCCTGGACCTGGAATGGTCCCTCTCTCTCCATCTGCTGAATTTCTACCCATCCTTTAAAACCTAACGAGCCAATGTACTTTCTATTATGCTATGCTACTCATCTCAAATGCCACCTCCTTCACAAAGCTTTGCCTGACTTCTGAGTGGTGAGAACCTTCTCTGGCAAATGACATACAGCATGTGCTTTGTTCCTTTTTATGTTTGTTTATCTTATCCCCTTCTATCTTTCTAGCTTCTTTGGACCAATATTACTCCTCCACACTCTGCAATCAAACCAGACTGGCCTTCTTTATGTACCTCATACGTGGCACCCCAAATCTTCATACATGGCACCCCAAATCTTATCTCTGTACCTTTGTACTCCTGGACATCATCTTTGGAATACACTTCCTCCTTACCTTGGCTTTACAGAGTCTCTTAATGTGCAGCTCCAACATAATCTTCCGCATGAAACTTTTCTTCATTCCTTCCAACTGCTAATGCCCTCCAAATCACCTCATGTTTTAGTCATTTGTATACATTTACATATATAGTCTCTTCCATTGGTAAATTCCTTGTGATTAGGAACTGTTTCTTGATTTTAACTTACATACAAGATGCTTAGCACAATACCTGGCACATAGTATTCACTTAATAAACGTGTGCAGATTGATAATATTAGGTCCATGAGGACAGGGCCTATGCCTTATCCAAAAAACAAAACAAAAACAAAAACAAACACAAACAAAAAAACCCTCAACAACCCCAAAACCAAAACCCCAAACCTAAGTCAAATTCAACTTTTCAAGAAGTCTTCCCAATTGCTTCCTGGTTGATAACATTGTTCTCGAATGTTGAACCTCTTTTGACCTCATGTAGCCCTTTGTCTTGTAATATGATAATAAACTTATTATACAATAGTTGTTGTCCTCAACCTGTTGGTAGACTTTTATAAGGCATCTCTATTGGTATCAGCTTCCTACTTCATACTGTAAGCTCCATGAGGGCAGGGACTATTTTAAATGTTTTCTATCCTGTCTTAGCATTGTGCTTTACTAGAATAGAGACTTAAAAGATATTTGTGATATTGTATCTTACCAAGAACATATCTAAGAATTCATTCCTTTGAGAGTTGTAACTGTCAGATTCTTTAGCACTTTCCATCTGAGGGCATGAAGCATTTGGGAAAGCTGGAATGTGAATATCTCAGTATTTCAGATGGAAACCTCAAATGCAGAACATTCTTGACTCACATTTCACCAAGAAAACTAAGGCAATTTGTACAAGAATTCCCCTTTCCCTCTCCTCATCTCACTTTATTCAGATATCTTTCATCATTATTTCCTTCTTCCCCCTTCTCACATAAGATGTGTCCTTTCTTGTTGCCAGCATGACTCTTCTAGAGGCATCCTTGATCCTATTCCATATTATATTCTCCACCATTGACCCCTCTGTCATCCCTACTCTCTCACTAAACCTCAATTTCTCCCAATCTACTTGACTATAAATATTTCTATGTCTTTAAAAAGCTTCACTTAATTCAGTCATCCCCCTTGGCTATCATCCTTTATCTTTCTTCCATTTCAAGGCTACAAAAAAGCTGTCTACAATTGATTGATATCTATATTTTCTCCCTCCTCACTTTCTTCTAAACCTTTTGCAGACTGGCTTCTGACTGTATCATTCAGCTAAAACTGCTCTCTCCAAAGCAGCAATGCTTTCTTAATTGCCAAATCCACCGGCCTTTTTTCAGTCCCTTCTGACCTCTCTGAATGTTCTGACATTATCGATCACCCTTTTCCCTTAGATATTTTCTCCTTTCTAGGTTTTCATGAAACTGCTCACTCATATTCTAACTATTCTTTCTCTTTTGCAAGCTCTTCCCCCTAGGCCATGTTCATTGTGTTTCCCAAAAAGTGTTTTGCTGGGGCCAGCGTGAACCTGAGAGCTGGTTGTTAAATTTTTAGTGTGACCATTTATACCTAGAAATTGGCAACTACAAATCTGGGCTTGATTTACTGTTCTATTGATTGTTTCCAGGGGTGCAGAACTGTGGCTTTGACGCCACATGTGGCCCTCTATAATGTCAAGGAGGTAACCGTAGCAGCCACTATGAATATGCATTTCCAGGGTAAATTGGCAAAATATAATAAATTCTCTTCCTCAAAGGCAAAACCAAAATATTTATTTGGGACATCATTAGAATACCAGGAGGTAAGATTTAACAGGATATTTGTCACTAATCCAGGGAGGGTCCCTTCTTTCTGTCAGGCCTCTGCAAAAAACAAGTTCCCCTGACAAATTCTTCCCTCCATCCACCCACAGCTTGCTTTTCCCTCCCTGCTCATGCTCTCTCTCTCCTCCTCCTTGGGCACGCTCCTCCCAGTCTGAGCTCCATGTGACCCAGGCTTCATGTGATCACAGGGTCCATGTGTTAGGTCTATTACTGGGGCGGGGGGTGGGGGGGAAGATCTTCCTATTCTATTACCGTTACACCCTCTAGATCCTCAAGTGCTACCCTTTGACTGAATCCAAACTTCAGGGGACATATCCCCTTAATAAAAAGATTTGTTCTGTAAAACTTGGACTCAATCAAAAGGCCACACTCAAGGACCTAGAAGGCCACATGTAGCCTCAAAGCTGCAGGTTCTCCACTTGTGGTTTAGGCTTAAGAATGTGATGGAGAAAAATGTTAATCATGGAGACTGACCTTAGAAGTGTGTACTGCATCCTTTTTTCTTTTGAGAGGTCACTATTAAACATTTACCAGCACATCATTGCCCCTAAAGCTCTTTGGGTCCTTTTCTCTTTCTCACTTTCCATGGGTTAAATGATCATCTCTACGTAAATGACTCAGATCTAGTTATTAAACCCCCAGTTTTTCCCTGACCTCTAATCTTGCATCTCCATCTGTTGAATATCTTGAATCGTACGCCCCATTAGCATCTCAAACTCAACACGTTCGAAACACATCACTCTCATCCTAGTCACCCAGGCTCATAACCTACATTGACTCATCAGTTGTGCTTACTCCATGTTGCCAGGTCTTGTTGTGTCTGCCTCCACATCAACTCTTGTATACGTTTCCTTCTTTTCACTCCTACAGTTGCCACCCGGTGGCAGGCCTTTATAACCTCATGCCTAGACTAGCACAATAGCTATGTGGTGGGTCTCCCTGCCTCATTTCTTCTGTCTCCAGTTCATCTTCCACTTGGTTGTCAAAGTGAGCTTCCTAAAGTGCAGCTCTATGTTACACCACTACCCAATGAATTCTAGAAGCTTTCTGTTAGTGTATGTATATATACATATATGCATGTGCCTATGCATATATTTTGTATGTTTCAACATGTATACACAGAGGAAAGGAAGGAGTTATTAAATATCAACTATAGATTATGTGCTAAGCACCTTACATAAATTATCTCATTTTTATCCTTACAACAACCCTGGGAGGGAGGCACTAATATCATCATTTTACAGTTGATGAAACTGAGGAAGACAGAAGCAAATGACTTGCCCCAGGTCACCCAGCAAGTGTCTGAGGCTAGTCCTGAACTCAGGTCTGACTCCAGGAACAACGTTCTAATCACTGCACTGGCTAGGCAGTGTTATACGGTATATGTGTGCTCAATCTGGCATCATAAGGATCTGACTCCAAATGCTGCCTGACATGAATATGTCCAACCCACTTCTCTGATCCTCCAACAGTTCCTAAAACTTGTTGACAAAATTACAGGACTTAAAATATATGCTGATGGAGGTAGTTCCTACCCCCAGTGAAATAAAACATTTCTGATGTAAATCTGGGGTAACTACTTTCTATCTACCAGTTTCTGTTTCTAAACTTTACTACATTTAAAATCCTCAGTCCTGTCTTGGGCTAGGCATGAGGTGGTTTATTGAAAATGGCACTGGACTGGAAAGCAGGCAGTCTAGTTCCAATCTTAGCCCTGACACTTCACTTTTTGAACTTTGGGGAAATCACTTAACCTTTGGCCTTCACTTCTTCATCCATGGAACAAGTATTACAGTTATCTTTGTACAATCCTCTTCCTAGAGGGTAAGCCTGCAAGAGTGGGGACTCTTATCTTCCTTTAAAATTGATCTCTCCCAGCATCTAGTGAACAGAAAGCACTTAATGCTTGCTGGATTAAAAAGGGTGGATGAGACCTCTGTAGCTTAACATAAATGATGGTATAATGTAATGATACTGTAAGTTTGCCAAGGTTTCATATTATTTTCCACATTCTCAGATGACTACAGCGCTCATTTTTTATTCCCCATTGCCTAGCAGATAGTACCTAATGTTTAGTTTGTGAGTTAACATATTTCAAGCCTCACTTCTGACATACTGGCTATAACCCTGGCCAGGAACAACTTTTCAGAGCCCTGAAAATGCCCCAAGTTGCAGAATAATTGCTGGTTTGCATTGGTCAGGGAGTTACTTCACTGGGAACTCATTCCCTATACCACTGCAGTCATGGGTTCAGACCAAAATATTTGGTACTTTCCTTGTGTAGTTGTGATGAGGATTGGACAAGGTGCGTGTAAGGCCTTTGGGAAACTTGAAAGTTTTATGTAGATCTTAAGAGCCACAACTAGATATACTTGCTGGTCAGCAGCACCAAATACGTGGTGTCATAGAAGGAATACTGGACTGGGTATCTAGAGATGAAGATTCCAGTCCCATCTTTGTCACTAAGTAGCTGTGTAACAGGACCTCTGGGCCTCAGTTCCCTCATTTGTAAAATGGCTTAAAACCATATGATCACACTCAGAAATATATTGGTGGCAGAGGTGATTCACATGTGAGAAGTTTCCAAGTTTCCCCTCCATAGGTTGGTAGATGGAGGTAGAGTGTAGCAGAAAGGTTCAGTATCCCCACTTCTATCTAAATGTGGCCCTTCTGTGCCTTTTGGAGTACATACCCCCCTATCATATCTCTGCATAATATCAAAAAGGAAAACACAGGACTTGTAAAGGAGTCTGTCCCTCACATTGTGCCCGAGAATGCAGGCAAAGGCTAAAAAGTGTTGGACGCTTTGAGAGTAATGAAACTAATGAACAAAGTATGACATATGGCTTCTTCCAATCCCAGGAAGAAGCCTGATTTCAAAAATGACTCAAGCAAGGCATAAAGTATTTATTTTCATCAAGTCCATTTTCAAGAGTTTCTCACTCTTAACAATTCTTCATAAAAACTATCAGATACATAGATAGGTCACACTAAGAGTGCAAAGGCATAATGCCAACAAGCCCGCAAATGAGAATTATTGCCCAAACCACTGAGAATGGAAAAGTGGCTTTTCCACCCGCCATCTTCTGGGCTACTCATTCACAGCCCTTGAGATTGTTTTCTGAGGCTTAAGGACCTCAATACTTCTTTATATCCAGGTCTGGCTCCTCATTCAGTCCACTCAAGACAAAAAAAGTTAGATGGAGAAACTGAAAACTCAGTCAGCAGAGGGAGCCAGCCCACCCCTTCATCTTCACCAATGATCCCTAAGGTCTGTCACCTGGTTTCCATCTCCAGAGTGTATGAATGGCCTGAACATTCCCCTCCTTTGCAACCACTTCCTGCAGTCCTCACGGCTGTGACTCTTCTGGAGGGCTACAGTGCAGCTCTTCTAGCATCACAAGGCTAGGGCCCAGCGTTGCCTCTCACCTGCACAACAAAGTACTCCTGACCAACTGGCCGGAGGCTTGCCAATGCTATCTTTATCCAGGCCTTTCATTAACCAGAGTGATGTCTCACCACTTTCATTCCGAATCCAGGAAAGTGGTCAGAAGCATGAACAGAATTTTCTCACATCAAAAACCTAGAGTTAACTTTTGGGTTTCTTTGGGAACATATGGAAGTAGGACCATGAGTTAATACCACGGAGAGAGAAACAAACACATGTAAGCTCCCATTCATGTTCCTCAAGCAGGAGTCTTTGGTGGTTGCTCAGAGAATATAACTGACTGGAGTGATTGAAAAAGCTACATTGCCAAAACACCCTTTTCTCCCATGTCCAGCTTAACCGATATAAATCAAAACCGTGCTTCTGCAGTTCATTTTCAAAAGGAATTAAAAAATAACCCTTGCTACCTAAAGAACAGACATTGTTCTCTGTACATAGGGTTCCTTTGTAACAGGGCACCATAGCAGCAGAGACTGGCTGAACTTCAAGAACAAAAGAATGCATAACCGTAAACTCAAACCGATATCATGCATTCATGAACCGGGAGGTGGGATGAACTCTGGTTGAAGTTCAAGTAGCACTGAACAATGAGGGAGTGCCAGATCAAGCTACCTCAGCTAGCTCAATCTAGTGTCACACAGAGAATTCACACAAACTTATCACTGAAAACAAGAGTATGGGTGGGGTGTGGTTGTAGGGGAGGGATGGAGGGGGAGATGATGGGGGAACAGTATCAAGACGAGGTGAACAACTTTACCTGTATTGTAAGCAACACGGGCTCAATGAACCAACAAACTTACCGTGTGTGTGCGTGCATGTGTGTGTGTGTGTCCTCTTTAGCATTTCCATGCTTGGGACGATTCTAGTATGGTAAGACTGTCATAGGAGGTATGGAGGAAGCCTAAGGAGTTGGATGGTAAAACCATATGAAGAGAGGTGCTTGGCAAGAAGGAAGACCAACAGAACAATCCAGCCACTCAAGCTATTCAAGTCTCCCTGGACGGGTGTGTGGAGGAGCATGAGGTTAGCAAGAAAGAGCACTGCATTCTGGGAGCTAAGAAAATTACTGCGCTGGACTTCCAAGTGTGGGACCAGGTAAGCGGAAGAACATTGCAATGGAATTAGGTGGATACTGCAGTGCCAGGATTTAAAGGAGGGGAGAAGGGGAAAGGCCTTGTTTATCTCCATGCTGAGCAAATTTATTTTGTAACCAGAAAAATAATGTGCCCAGAGGTCATTTTGTATTTTCTCAGTTATAAATCCCCCAAATTCCTGAAGGTAAGCCCTTAGGCTTAAATGAAATGAACTTATCTGAGCCAACAGCTATAAGCTAGATCCTATTTCATATGTTTTTAACATAGTTCCTTCTACATGGTAAAAAGATTTAATTAAACAAGGTGTTTTCAACTGTGAGCCTCCTGGCACTGAGTGGGGGGAGGGAGTATTAAAAGAAAAGCTCTAGGAAGTAGATGATTAATAAGCAGAGTAACAACTAAAAACTTAAAATGCATTTACAGCAGCACAGTGAAATCCTGACTTTTGCTGGTGCAGATCTGAACACTACTGGTATGCCTTGTTAGTGTGAGACTGGCTGATTGATCTCATGTTGGCTGCTTTTTGCAAAAAAAGCAAGATTTGCAAAACTTCAATGACAATTCGTAATTTTCCATATTATGTCACCACTAAAATCCATTGCACATATTTGACATGTTTAGCTGGGCCACCACTAAGTCAGTAAAAGGAAAGTGTAGCATCAATTTTAAAAAGTTATTTCAGGTAACTAAGTATCCTTAACATCAGATTAAAGGGTCCTGGATTTCATCTTTAGTTTCCTATATTCAGACTTCCTATTTGATATTTATTCATATACATGGGCATATCCATTTTACTGGGCTTTCTACATGACCCTTCCCCTTCCCATTTTTGGGAATATCCTACAGTATTTAGTATTTATTCTTACATCACTTGGGGGAAATATTTTTAAAAACAGAAATGTAACAGTACTTATATTTTCCACGCAGATGTGTGTCCAGCCATCAAAGTGGGGTTGGGATGAGTGTTAAATACAACCTGACATGAATCAGGTAGTAAAAAACCATTATATACTTTCCTAGAAATTTAGTTTAGAAAAGTCACCACTGCCAGCTTCTATACTCAGGCTTCACACAAGTGCCAGGATGCATGAACATGAATATTTAACCTCAACCTAAGAACTTGACTGAGCCAAAACATGGGAAATTTTCAAAATCAATAATAACAGGAAACTAAAAATAATGGGGCAGTCCACAGAACATTGTTAACTTGCTTCCTTCTAATTTAGCATAAAATATTCAGACTATATTCCCACCTAATCAGTTTTCCTGAGATTCAGAATAAGATTCATGGCTAGAAGGGATCCTAGAGATCATCTAGTCCAAAATTCTCATTTTACAGGTTGCAGACACAGGTCAAAATAGGGCAAATAATTTTGCCAAAGATCATACAGTTAAGTAACAGAACTGGGCCCTGAACCCAGGTCTTTGGACTTCGTATCCAGGAGCTTTTCTACTATACCATTCCTGGATTTGTGAGTGTAAAAGAGGTTACTTTTTCTTTTTTTAAAAAACAGAAGAAATTAGCTCACTAATTTAGTAGTCCTTGATGATGACGATGGAACATGGCTCCTTTAAATCAGCACAGGTTGTGGGCTCAAGGCTTCACATAGGGGTATAAATATATTCTGGCTCACCAAGTGGAAAGAATATACCTTTTCATTAAATTGCATGTTCCCTACCATACATCCAGAAAACATACCCTTCACAACCACCAAAAAAAAAAAACAAAACCCAAAACAAAGCATTTCTTAGTGAACTAATTTGGTCTCTACTCTTCACTATGAAAGTGGAAGTATATTTTACATTATTTACTTGATACCAATTTGGAGTGTTGTAAGGATATCCCTGCTTATCCATAAACTCAACTCACTGATTTAACTAATCCCAGAAGCCCTCAGGGAGAAAATTATTTTCAAGTGACATAACTTTCCCTGCCAACTTTAAGAGGCACAGCAAAAAAAAAAAAATGTAGCATTTATAGCTGAAAGAGACTTCAGAGATTGTCTAATCCAGTTTCTTCATTTTATGGGTGAAAAGACAGGCCCAGAGAAGAAATGAATTGGCCATGGTCATATGAGAAGTAAAAACTGCCCATTTCACACAGATATCTTTCCAGATTTAATTTTAGCTGGGAATTGTGGTCTGCTATGTTTAGAAATTTTGTGGTTCTAACTTAAATTTTAATTCATTTATCTTAATAATGAAACGAAATGGATTAAAGGAGGAAGGGAATGCGCATTTATGAAGCACCAACTATGTATCAGGCACTATGCTAACGACTTTGCAGCTTATTTCATTTGATCTTCACCACAACCCTGGGAGGTTGTTTTCCCCATTTTATAGTTGAGTAAAGAGGTTAAGTGACTTGCTCAGGATCACAAAATTAGTAAGTATCTGAGGCTGGCTTTAAACTTTGGTATGCCTGTATTCAGGCCTAGTGCTCTATCCACTGCCCCACCAGCTGCCTCTAAATTAAGTAGAGCCAATTTTATGAAAAACACTAGGCAAAACACTGGCAGAAAATGTAACAGAAATCCCAGGAAACTGTGGTTTTAAATTTCAGTTGGGATGTTACATGTAATGATCATGGTGTCTTCTGCTGACGATTGAATAAGAAAAAAATCAGGTCAATTTGCATGCATTTAAATTCTTTTCTATATTAAACAAAAACGTATGATCACTGGATCCACATAGTAATTTATAGGCATTCAGGCCTGTCACATTAGACTAAGATATATTTATAACAGATGACCACCCCAGCTGCACTTCTATTTAATTTTATACCTAGGTAAACTAGCTATCATGATTTTCTCTTGTTTAAAGCCATATCTACTTGTATACTTTTATTTAAAATAATTAAGTAAATTGTTAACTTGTCTTTCTGGAAGTTGAGTGCTCTCCAATCTACTGCTTGGCAGTAACTGGGATCACACACATTAAGATGTATTGCCATGTTCTTTTAAAAATAAAATTAAAAAGTTGGGTGGATGACCATCTGACGGGGAGCCTGCCATTTTATGGGAGGTTGGATCAACTTTGAAGACTCCTGTCAATTTAAAGATTCCATGATTCTTTATGTGTTTGTATGCATATATGTGCATCCATGTGGTCCTGTGAGGGCCGGGGATACACATGCTAGACAACATCACTAGATATTTGATCTTTCTTCTCATGCCTTTGGGGGCAAATCAACAGTGACCATGAGAAGGAAGGCTCCATGTGCAAAGATTTAGTATACATGGATTATTCAAGAGTTGAGCAGGGTAACCTTGTGTCATGGACTGCTTCATAATCAGAGAGGTAGCTGGAGGAAGGCATCTATCTATCTATCTATCTATCTATCTATCTATCTATCTATCTATCTATCTATCTATCTATCTATCTACCTTCATAGCAACTCCCATTCCTAACAGTTGTTACATCAATTTGAAAGCAGTTGCTAGTAGCCCTAATTACCTAGAGAACATAATTCAATCTGCCACTGAACTAGACAAGATACAGGTAAAGTTCCAAATAGAACCAGTTTTGAAGGATAAGTACTGCTTCTATAAAACTGACAATTTTGATACTATATATGTTTAACCATTTACACTGAAAAGAGCAGCCTAAGCTCCAGCCTTGGGTTAATTTCCAAGAATGTCCAAATAAAGTTTTTTATCCAATGGAGAATTTTCCAAATCTCACTAGGTGTCACATAAAGAGTTTACATTAAAGCCTGTCCATGAAGTGTGCTTTTACATGTAGCTAAACTTTTCAGCTGAGATCTTCTTCCAGAGACCTAGGTATCATTTTGAGGCACTAATGATAAAGGGTCCAAGACTGGATTTCTTTCTCTAACCATTGCATCACAAAAGGAGAGAAAAGAACTGGAAGATTTCTGAGTCCCTTCTTTGCCCTGTGTTTGGTGCTTCTGATCCACCCTTCCTTTAACCAGACAGCAGAAGTGGGTCAGGATCCTGAATTCTTTCTCAGCTCAGCGATATGGCTGCTCTGTTGATGAATTCTCTATTGTATTCAAGCCTAATGTTTTTGATCTTTCTACTTTTAAGATTTCATACTCTCACCAGGACCCTAATAAAATATTACTACAGTGCTGTGGCGGAAAATGCATAGATAGACCGAATATTGCATGACCAGATAAATGGTTTTTATCAGTGGAAAATAATAATACGGAAAAAAATTTATCCCTTCTACCAAGCTTTACCATCTCTCCCTTCCCCTGAGTTCAATCCTATTGTCAAAAAAGGGAGTTAAATGAGAGCTGGATCTCAAAATGGAATTAGGTCCGAAGGGAAATGCTAATAAAAGGCTATCTGGGGAGTGTGAGGAAAGCGTTAACTGATGGAAAATGTTTCCTGTATTGCAAGAAGACCACATGCTTCGTATGCAGTATTGCCTCAGAAAATACAGATGTTAGTATTTAAATCAGTTTGTGAAACATGATATGGAGACTTCATTGATATTGCTATAAATATGCAGAGACATCACACAAGCATGCATTGCTGTATCTATATGGATAGGAGGCCATCCCCCATCCACACTCAATTTCAGCACGCACACACTAACTTATTATTGAGCATTCTATCTGGAGTTTGCTGGTTTTATGAGAACAGTCAGTAGCTGCAAGATGAGACTTCCTCTTGGGAGGAAAGAGCTATCTGGTATTGTTTTCCTCCCAGAAACTACCTCTTAAAAAAACAAACAAAAAACCCCCACACTTCTAGAGCTTTAAATCAGTCCTGAGGGACTAATTCCAGAATCCTCACTTGACCTGACACTGAACAGGAATGAGGTGTTACATAACCTGGCCTCTTCAAGATTGGGGGTAAGAGGGGTGAAGAAAAAAAGCTTCTCAGAAATAATGTAGGACCCATGTGGAAAGCCACCATAAAGGTGAACACTTCAAGAGCCCAGCAGTCAATATAAGCAAAAGAAAACTTGAGCATAACTTAAAATGTTTGAACTCAATATCCCTCTCCCCTCCCATCCCATCCCCCCCCATTCCTGTGGTTGGATTTAGGTCCTGGAAGAGAAATAGTGCTGTGATAGTGGAGGGTCACAAAGTCAGTAAAAAGCAGCTGAGATAGTGTGAAAGGGGATGGTTGGATTAGCATGTGTGTTTGGGTGAGGGGCTTCAGGAATGGAAGATGCTCTTAAGGTTTCTGTTTGCTTGATTTGGAAGGAAAGGGTGCCAAAGCAAAAGGATCAACACTGGGCAGTTCTGTAGTCCGGGAGGAAAAGGATGTGATGGAAATGGATCCAGAGATTGACTGCTTGTTGCTTTGGGAAACAACTTTGTAGGCAGCAATGGGCTGGGCTTCCAGGCTTGGCTCATTCTCAGGGCTATAGTGACGGGAATATTTGGACAAAGACTGGGGGCGGAATGATTTGCTGGCCACAGAGCTGGAGGCAACTTCCTTCTGGGACAGGTGACCTTTGTTTCGGTCATTAGGGTGGCCTCCAGTATCCAGAGAGGTTCCCTTGGAAGTGATGTTGTCTAGGCTTTCTGCTGACTGGATAGAATTGGGAGGGAGATTAGACTGGTGGAGAAATCCCACCATGGGATACTGAGCTAGAGGAGGGAGGGCTGCAGGGTACACCCCCCTATCAAGGTTTGCGAGCAGAGGGCTAATAACTGGTGGACCATCCCCCATCTGACTATGGAGAGCAGCCTGTGTGGGTAAATCCACCGAGGCCTGAGTGACCACAAGCTCTTCAACGCTCTTCTTCTTGGTGAAAGGAGCTCTCAGAAATACATCTGCATCCTCAGGCACCTGAGGAGCCACATGGCCCTTGGTGACAAATGGGGCTTTGGTGAAAATATCCATGCCATCATATTGAGGTCTTGCGCTCCTGAAAGGGGCTGTGGCAAAAACATCTGGCTCACCAGCAACCTCTCCAGTCAGTTGTGCAAAAGCTTGGAACTGGTTCTCTTTCCCACCAAGGGCTGTCTTAGCCTCTTCCTTGCAAACTTCTAGTTGAGTGACATTAACATTTTCTACCAACCCTGACTGTGCAGGCTTACAGGATTCGTCCTCTTCTTCAGAATCCATAAGAAGAGGCCGAGAGCCGCTGCAGTCCAACATGTCTCCCTCAAGATCTGTCCCTTCTTCTTCACTGCTATGAAAGGAGCTGTTGCTGGAAGGCCTACCTCGTGCCAAATAGTCCGATTCTAAATTATTCTGAGATTTGGCCCCTCGCCCCCTGTTAGAGTCTGGTTCCAGTGGAAGACCTTGGTGAGAAGGCTCTTCAAACGGCTCAACACTTATTGAAGGACAGGAGTTTGGCTCTCTCTGGAGACCTGCAGAGAGCATCAAACAGAAAGTTACTGAATAGGTTAGTGTGGAAGGGTCCCCCAATTCTGAATATTGCCCCCACCCTGCCCACATGGCAGAAACATCATGAAACTAAACAACAAATGTGGTCAATGGGAAGGGGGAGAAAATAAAATGGAAAACGGGAAGAAGAAACCATGGCAAGCAGGCAGGGAAACTGCACACAAACTGGAGCCCAACCCATCACCATCTCACATCTTGGAACATGACAAGTATGAGGCATGGGAAAAGGAGATGAAGATGTTAGACACACACAGACATCCAGAGCTACTCAACATTCCCTTTCACATGGCCAGGCACCAAGACTCTCTCTCTATCCGCTTCTGGTTCATAAATGAACAAAAACAAGCCCCATCAACATACCCAGGCACACCTTCACAGCTTCAGGCTATGCAAAAGCTCAGTCTCTGGCATGTGGCGGGCTCCATGCTGCCTGTTCCATCACCAGGGGAGAAACCTTCGGAGGGGAAGCAGACCCTGGCTTCTGGATAACTATTTCATTGAGGATGGGAAATGTCACAAAATCTTGTTCAATGAGCCAAAAGCTTATGAACCTTTAAAAGTCTTTACAATAAGGGAGATCTCTGGGGGGATGCAATTTAAATATATGTAAAATAACTGCCTTTCAGTAGAGTTGTTTCTGGAATTTTTTTTTCAGTTTTCTAAACTGGCCAATACTTGGTTTAAAAAACAAGCCAAAAAACTCTATTTAAAAGCTCTCTCTTCAAATTGGCAAGAGTGTGTTAAGGACCCAGGTAGTGACCTAGGCATTAGCACACACCATAACACACTAGTCTCTTTTCGCCTAGCTCTAGGCATCTCAAAGGTGTTCTGGCTTAAACACAATTTATGATGGTTATCAGAATACAAGAGAGCTTACCTTCAAGGCAATATTAGCAGCTTAGAAGTATGTCATTGGACACATGTTAGCAAGAGGGCAGCAAGAAGGCACAGATAACTAAGCAAGAAGAATACAGATGAAGGATATTTGGGGTGCTAAAAAGGCATTTGTTTGCTCAAATGGTCAGAAGAGTGTAATCACTAGAACTTTAGAAAACCTAGGGTTGGAAAAGGCCTTTAGAAGTAATCTAATCTAATCTCATTATATTACTGATGAGGAAACTGAGGTCCAGAGAGGCAAACTTGCTGTCCCATTGTCACACAAGTAATAAGCAAAGGAACTGGGATTTGAACTTTGGTCCTGTGGTTTCAAATTCAGTGTTCTTTCTACTATACTGTCCTGCCTCTTCATAACTCATTGAGATGAGCTGGGATGTTACAAATTCAACCACAATGCAGACGTACCTTGACCCTCCTCCCCGTCTATTCCCACCCAAGCTGGTAAACAGTGATGCAATTTGTGGGCATTCTCCCCCAATGTTCTACACCTGAATTAAGTACACAGTACGCAGCAGGAGAGGCACCAAAATCAGTTTATTGGGAAACATTCACTTGGATACATTACACTGTAAAGTAAAGACAGTGTAGAGATAAGTGAACATTTTATAAGTTGCTGTACAAAAATACTATTTGTTTCTCTGAAGCCTATAACTTATTTTTTTTAGCGATGCTTCTTTAAACAGTACTAATCTCAATATTTTGTCTGCAAGTAACAAAACGGTTTGACATTTTTTAAAATTTTCCTTCCTAACAGTTTGACTGCAGTGACTATGCTAGTGACATTTTAAAATGAAGGTGGAAAGCCTTGAACTAGTATGTAAAGCTGAACACTTTCCATACGGTAGTGAAAGGATATGATGGTGACGGGAACTTGCTTTCAAGCTCTAGCTTGTGCAGGGAGACTGGAGATACGATAGCCTTGGTCAGCACTAGGTTGGGCAAGAAAGAGATACCCTTTAAGGGGGCTTGGCTCATTTCACTACTCACTCACTTCTCCTTAGTAGGAGTTTTCAGACTGAAGCTCACTTTCCTGTTTAGGAATGACAACTTTGGGTCTATCATGGCTGACTTAAAAATGTCATTTCTATAGGACGTTCAGAAGAAAGGGAGCCAAGAAGCTTTCTAAACAAGGATTTTCATTCCCAGAGATATAAGTCGTTTGGAAGGCCCTCCTTGCCTCCCACCTCCAAGCACCCCACTTCTGTCTGCCAACACCATTTCCCCCAAACTTCCTTACAGGCTCATTAAAGAAGATATTTCATTAAGTTGGTTGTACAGCATACTGAAATAACCAGCTGAAGAGTGAAAATCCAGTCAGGCCAACTATTTGGCATTATATGGTTGAAAGAAACTAAACAGTAGTTGGAATTCAGGATGAAAAATGAACAAGCAAAACCCTACCCAAATCTCTTGATTTAGTTACACCAGTGTGTGTATGTATATGTGTGTGTGTGTGTGTGTGTGTGTGTGTTTAAACGTACAGACAGCATAAACATTGTCCACAGAAGTATTTGTATTTTGGATCCTGGCCATGTTCATTATATAGATTGATGAGAATTTCCAAATAGTGTTCAGATTCAAGCAACTCTCACCTACTTCATATGGCTGAGTAGTACGGAACAACTCCCTGGTCACTGGGGAAACACCAGGCTTTAATCAACCAAGAATCCATTAATCATTACACACCAATGATAGTGGAATCCTAAGAAAATCCTCATTAGTCAAAAAAGGTAGAGGAGCAAAAGGAAGGAGCTGAAAAAGGAGTTCAATAATATTCATTCTAAGATTATTCTGGGCAATGGAAAAAATCTTACTTCAAATTCCCACCATTCCTACGAAAGGGAAGATGCAACCACAAGGACCCTACAAAATCGAACAGATTAATTTGATCCTATCCCCTTAAAAGGTGGACAGACCACACCCTGTCTCGCAAAAGCATTAGTCTTTCTTTGGATTCTTCGTGGCCAGAAAGATCCACTTTTGAGTTCACTTCCTTTGGGAGGCTTGAATCCTTCCAACATTAGTTCTCCTTTTCATAAAGCTTGTGCATGGGGAGAAAACGAAAGGAACCGGACAAGGATAGAGATCAAGTCTACGAAAACATCATGCCTAGATATTTAGCTACAGAGCCAGACTCAGACGCAGAAAGACCTGGGTTCAAGTCCTACTTCTGACATACACTGGTTGTGACCCTGGGCAAGTTCCTTAGCAACCTCCCTATGCTCTAGGCTACTCATTAGACTAAGCTGCAAAGAAGGTGTCAATATGCATTGGTACAGGGATTATCCTTACCTAAGAATGTCCTATCTCAGTCTCTGTCTCTGTTAAAATGCATTGTACATCTACAGAATCACTGATTTCATATTCTGATGGATTGTATGTAGCAGTAATAGCCATGGTGGTAGTAGCCACTAAAATAAGGCAGGAAAAGGAGTAAGGATTTCTGAATGATAATCCAAAAACAGAAAGCTGTTAAATGAATTTCACTGGGTACAAAACAGCTACCGTCTAAGAATCACAGCACTGACAGGGACCACAAAAGCCATATAGGTCAACTCATACGTCAACAGGAATATCCCTGTGCTTTGATGATCGTAGCAAGTGGTCATACAGCTTCTATTTGGGAAACCCACTACTTCCTAAAACACCCCATTCTTTTTATGGGTAGCTCTAATTGTTAGGAAGATTCTCTTTTCATTGTACCAAGATGAGTCAATTGAGATATGGCAAAATGATTCTAATCCCTTTTTCCACATATCTCATTAAATCTTCAAGACAGCTCTTGTGACTCATCTAAGGCTTCTCCTCACCAAGGCAAAACATACCTAGCATGGTTTTTGGATCCCTTTGCCATTATGATGACATTCTTTGGACATATTTCTGCTTGGCAAGGGTCACCCTAACATGCAGCACCTGGAGGCAAACACAATTCTCCAGTTGTGATCTGACCAGGACACGATACAGGAGAATCATCGTCTCTCTCACTTGGGACACCATCTCAATCAATGTGATTTGGCTTTATATTTGCTTTTTGGCTGAGATAGTGACATCACAGTTCCCTAAAATCTCCAGGTCCATTTTTGATAAGCTGTTTTGCCTGTGTCCCTTAGCTTAAATAGGTAATCTTCCAGTCACAATTGTTTCTCAGCATGTCCTGATGCTCTACGTAGGTAATTCTAGTGACATCTGTTTGGGCATGTGCTTTGGGCTGTTTTTCCAGACGTGATCATGAATTTGCCTTTATACATCCATATTCTCTTGACTATTTTCCCTAGTAAACAATAGCACAGAATTTACGCTGTCTAGCTCGGCTAAGGGACATAGTTTGTAATCATGGAATAGAATGGAGCTAACTGGTCTAAGTGGGGATTCCAAGCATAATCTTGGCTACATCAGCACCATGATCCTGATGCTTGGTTTCACTTCAAAATCTGAAGGTGTTTGAGATGGAGAGAGAAAAGAAAAGAGAAAAGAGAAAATTTTAGATGGAGAGAGAAAAGAAAAAAAACTTTAAAAAAATGAATGTTAAAAATTGCCTTTGTGATTTGGTGGTGCCCCATAGTACCCCTAGAAACTACAAACCAAGCACAATTCAACAAAATCCCATATGCTTCAGAGAGCTAAGCAGCATGGGCGGCATTAAGAAAAATACTTGCTGACTTGACCTACCAGTTACCCATCTACTGGCTCATCATTCGCTTCTGAATTAGGGCTCAAGTGTTCAATTTCATAAAGTCATAGGATTTAAAACAGGCAGGGCTCTTTGGAATAATATGATCCATATCCCTGCTACCCAATGAGGTTAAGTGACTTCCCCAAGGTTATACAGTGAGTGGCAAAGGTAGGATTCAACCTTCTGTCTTCACATCCAACGTTCTTTCTCTTGTATCACAATGTCTTTAAGGCCCTGAATGACTGATCTTAGCAACAGTTTCTCTACAAAACATCTATAATTCAGTGTGCTCCAAAGGGAAAAGGTTCAATGCTTAAATTTCCCTTATGGCTTGCAGCATGTTTTTCACAAGAGAAATTTTTACTTTACTTTGAATTGCAAAATAATAACACATGCATCTAAGGAATTCATGTACATCCTGCAGATGTCTTTGTATACTTAAAACCACTGTTTTGGAGATGTTCTTACACAGGTTAGAGGAAGGAATACAGAACAGAGTGCCTTATGACAAAGAATCTCAAAAAGTCCACAGTTTGAAAAATGCAAAATCCTCACCAAAAGGCCAGAAAGACAAGTTGTTGATCAGAGACATATACGTTTGGTGGATTTCTTGGTTTTGGTTGTAAAAATAGACCTCTGATTGTTCAGTCACATGTGGCTCTAAAGGTAGAGAAAATCCCTACAACTAGGAACATGGGACTTGGTGGCCTCCAGAGGTTACTGATAGATATGACTGGTGCCTCTCAGGTCAATGGGGATGCTGACAAGGGATCTGTGAGAAAGCCTCTGTCAGCATGTCAGTCACCCATAATAAGTCTGCTTGCACAAGTCGATGCAAATAAGATGGAATAAGTGGGCAGCTGTAATACAGACTTTTGTTTTCCAGTTTTCCTCCCATGTACAACAGATTTCTATGGAGGAGGAGGTGCTTCTTTATCTGATTATTAAGATTGAATCCAGATTAGGTATGATATTCTCTCTTTTTTTTCCTATTTCCTTTCCACACACGCTTTTTTTTTGGTGCCATCTTCTTATACCAATGGTGCCACCTCTTTTCTGAAAAGTTCAAGAATTCAGCTCCTTCTGTAAAGTTATACTATTTACATTTCTAAGCACGCTCAGTAGTGAGATGAAGATTCTATTCTCTTGAATTTTTACATAAGGACATTCTGCCTACATTTATAGATAGAGCTTTATTTCTTTAAAATATTTGGGTGGCAATTCCTAGCCTTCACATTTTGACTTAAATTCGTGTCTATCTGTCTGCTTTATCTTCTTGGGGGAAGGACAGAATGAAGACTGGTGTTAAATATATAGTTACATGATAGAAGGAGTTATGTGATAACTCAATTTCAAATTCTCAAAGTAGATAAAAATCCACACTGCCACATTTAAAGAAAGACTAAAAACAAAAAAGCTTTTTCTTATCTGGCATCTACCACTATTTGGTGATTTTATTTGCATAGTTTATCAACACCCAATCCTTCTCCCCAACTCCCCATGGTTACTAAAATACAGTAGAAATAAAAAAAAAAATACCTTCTGACAGTTGAAACTATTGACTGGTTATATTCAAAGGGATGTCATGTGACAATCATTTTCTCCTAGGAAACAAAGGCATAACCACGTGAATGCTAAGGGTGTAGGAAAGATAAAGGCTTACTTAATGTCAGTGAGATCTCTTGGTGTTTGAAGGAGGCAAATTTGGTTTTTATGGTACTTGGAATTTCTGGAAAGAGACCATGTAGGATTTAAAATCCAGGTTATGATTCTTTGTCTTTTGTTTTAAAGCTTGCTGGGATGCCTGCAGTGTGGTTAGTTAAATACCTTGGAAGATACTGTCACAGCTTTCTAAGCTCTCGATGGTTTCTGGACTGTGGATGTTAAGAAAAAGTGGAATAAACTAAAAGAAAGCCGTAATCCTGGAAGTTTTAGTTGGGCTGAAGTTGTCTAGCAGAGATAGGTTTTATTTATTCAAGTTCTCACATCTTTGTGCCAGGATAAAGCCCAGCAGATTCCATTAGTGAACACCACTGAGGTGAAAGTCATTGCAAAGTAGTCATCTGTCAGAAAATGGAAAGAAGAAGCAACCTCTGTCACTCTCCAATTCTTTAACCAGGTATGTAAAACTTTCTACAGTTTGGCTCCAAGCTACTTTTCCATCCTTTTCTCTCATTATTCCCTTCACTTACTAGAAAGCAATAGGGACTGCATCTATGATTATTTCACTGATAAAGGAAACTCACAAATGAGGAAACTCCTTCTGCCAATGCAGGCTGGCACTTTTCTGTAGTACACGACAACAGATCTTCTGTTAATCATCCTAGAGTTGCCTAGAAAGAACACTGAGAGGTTCGGTGATTTACCCAGGGTCACACAGGTGAGATGTGTGGCAGACAGAACTTCAGCCTAGTTCTCCTAAGACTGAAGGACAGATCTCAAACTACTATGCCAAGCTGCTTCTCACACACTAGCTATTTCAGCGGAATGAGACTACTAGCTGTTCTGCGAACTCAGTCATTCTTTCTGGCCTCCATGCATCTTTGTGGGGTGTTATTCATGCCCGAGAAAACATTCATTCCAAATCTTTGCCTGTGAAAATTCCTCTCCTCCTTTAAGACCTGGCAAAGGCAGCATTTCTTCCAGGAAGCCTTCCTTGACACCGCTCGCTCTTCTCAAATTTCCCCAACACTAAGGCTAACTCTCTCCTTTGCCCCACTATAATCGACCTCATAGCATAATTATTTGTGTAGATATTATATTCTCCCTCCTTACCCCCTGCTCCTCCAGGGCATGAACTAGGCAATTATTTCGTTTTTGTTTATTTAAAGCTTAGCACTATGTCTTGTACACTATAGGTAGTTAATACATGTGTGTTCAACTTAAGTCGAATGAGTTTTTTTCTTGGACTTATTTTGGCCAGACTGATTAGCAGCCACAGGCCTAATTAGGAAGGACTACCTCTAATATATACTATAAAAAGAAAAATCAATGGCATTTTGTGCAGAGGTGTAGCCTATTGTCAATTATAAAATACAAAGGGAGGGTTCCAGTTTTTCCAAAGTCAGTATACCAAATTTTGCAAAGAAATTTAATTTTTATAATCTCCAAAAAATAACAACAAAAAAAAAGGGCCATCTAAATAACTTCCTTTTACAAGGTGACTTACCCAAGGTGACACAGGGAGTAAATGAGTGAGGGAGGATTTGAGCCCAGTCCCCTGTCTTCAGATTCAGTGCTCTCTGCCCTCTACCTTGCTGTTGTTAAAGATGATATAGAAAGAGTAAATCCCACTGACCTTGAGTCCCCAACTCCTCTATTTATTAGGGGTGTGATCTTTTCCTACCAGGGCCTCAGTTTCTTTATGTGAAAAATTAGACAACTGAACCAGATGATATCACATCCCTTTCAGTACCTGTAATAACAGATGCTTTGCTTTTGAAAAATAACAATTTATTTTGAAAAGTCCAATAAATAATACATGGCAGGCTCTTTTAATGTGTAGTATTTACAAAAGAAACCACATAACCCAACAAATTTCCACTTTTCCAGTAGTGTTACTTATGGAGACCATGTCAGCTTCTTCACTCATGATTAAGGGAACTCATCATTCATCCTTGGCATTAGACAGAGATTTCTCCAGTAATGTGAACAGTTGTACTAACCCAAGTCACCACTGGGAAGGAGGGGAACATTCCCTTTCTTCCCATTCCTATGTCAACTTTCTCTTTTGTGTTCCTCTCTTATCCCAGGTACCTCAAACTTTCCAGCACACTTACTGACTCTTTTTTGAAGATGAATTCACCCTAAAGTTATTTAATGTTATCTTTCCTGAAGTTTTTATTTCAAAAGAGGACTGACTATAGGGAGAAGGCAATGCTTAACTTGGAAAAATGAATCAACTATGATGGAATTTTAGGTATAAAGGACTTAGTGAGAGCAGTCCGTAAGAAGGGGTGGGGTGAACTTTCCCAGCACTCCTAAAATCATCCTGCAGGCCATTACCTTCTCTATATAAGGTATGTCCTCTTTGCAATAAATTCAGTACCTAATCACATGGTCAGTATTCTATGAAAGTCAATGGCCTGATGTACTAGAGAATTATAGATCCCAGTTGAGAATCCTCACTCAGTGGCTGTCAAACAAGAGGGTTGGACTACATGATCTTAATGGTCCCACTTTGATATGGTCAATCTATTTTTGGGGAGGGGAAGGAGTAGAAAGTGGGGGAGTTCCAGATGTGTGATTTCATCAGTGTAGGGAATTCCAAGTCTAAAAATTCAGAACCTTTTCCACTGAGAGGAATCTACAACTAGTCTCTAACTTACACACTTAGAGACACACACTTAAGAAAGCTGCCTAGGGCACTTCCCTAACTTTTAGGTAATGAATCCAAATCTTCCTGTCTCTAAGGTCAGCCCTTCATCCACTGCAACCTCATGCTCCTCACTCTCACTCTACATACAGGGAAATTGTCACAAAGTCCTGACAAAAAAGTCACAACTGTGACTATTTAATTTTTTAAAGATTCATTACAATTTGCTCCTACATGTTAGTTAAGAGGCTAAAAACAAACCTGATATGTAATTTCATAGCTGGAGCCAAGTTACTCTGGGTAAACAAAGAAGATCTCTTTTGGGATTGCTTTCAAAGTCTGCAGTACATTCAAAAGCCTGGAGTCTGTGGGGACAAATCTTTGTCCTTTGAGGAGGGAAGGGACACTTTAGGAGGTGGAGTCATTTGATGGCAATTCCAGTTATCAAGCTAGGGGGTGTTAATTTCAATTAAGTACCAACTCTAAGGAACGATGTGACAGGTGTTCCTGTGTGGTCTGGTTTATCGATTAGCCCTGAGGCCTGTCCTCTTTCCTCACCCAGGGAAGTCAGAGTAAAGATGCTTAAGTGACAGTAGGCAGATATCACTGGGACAAGTACACAAGACAGTCAGGAGAACCACTTAGAAAATAAGTTATTTGGATGTATAAATTCTGATATGTTTGTTAGAAAAATCCAACACAGTACTTTAAAGTCATTCCTCAGAAAGCATTCAATTCAGCAGAATCTTCTGTTTTAATATGGTCACTGAATCACCAAATTTCAGAGCTGGAAAAGCCCTTGGAGGGCTTATCAATGTCTACAATGTGTCTAGTAAGTGCCTTTTCTAGCATCTTCTGGTTGAATACCTCCAGTGACAGAGAACTCTCTGCCTCCTGGATATCTTTAATTATTAAAAATTCATTCCTAACTCAAACTTAATTTGTCTTTTTTTGATTTCTAACTGTTGCTCCTACTTTTTTGCTTGGAGTCCATGGTGGAACACATAACCAATGGGATAGCTCTAATTGTCAGAAAGTTTTTGGGTTCAGTCAACCTCTGCAAATCCCATCTACTCCAAGTTCTGTCCTATGGGATCAAGTAGTAGCTATTCCCTGGGACAGCCTTTCAAGTACTTGAAAAGCCAGGATTCCCTCTATAGTTTCTATCCTTCAGGCTAAATATCCTTAGTTTCTTTAGTCAGTTCTCACATAGCTCCTGGCTGTCCTCCTCTTACAGAGTGAGGGAGGATTTATGAGTGCCCTTGCCCTCAAATGTGCTGCTCAGAACTTAACACAGCCCTCCAGAGATGGCCTAAGCTGGGCAGGGTACAAGTAGGACTAGCACCTCTTCTCTCTTTATGATGCCTACAGTCAGGTAACTTTCTTGCCAGTCAGTTGAACAATAAGCATTTATTAAGTGCTTACAATTTGCTAATTACTGGAAAGAAAGGCTTCAGGGATTTGAATTAGGTGACCCAAGTATCTGAAGGCCAGGGAAGACAAATCAATTTCTAGTTATAATGATCACCTTTGAAGTATTATGGTAAAAATAAATTATGCATATATATATATGTATGTATATGTAACCCATGTATACATATGTGTCTGTACACACAGGTATGACGTCTATGTCCACATCTAGATATATAGACATCTCTATATAACCATGTATCTTTCTACAGGGTGTCCCAAAAGCCTTAGGGCAGTTTTAACTATAAAAGTTTAAAGCTGCACTTAGACTTGTGGAACAACTTGTAGAGTACTTGCTCATTTCTTTTCAGGCTAACAAACTAAAGAACTGATGAATTCAGGCTGCTCCCGTGCTGCTCTATTTAATAAGATGCCATGTTCAAATTTTTAAAAAGCAGCTATGATGGAATCCCCATGGGCCTTTATTCAAATAAAAAAAAGTGTTGGCCCTATCGAGTGAAGCCTCAGAGAGCCAACTAACCATGTTAGTACAATCCTGTTCAAACACTTCACAAACACAAATGAAGCAACGGCACACAGGAATTGCGCTGTCAGTCACAGAAGAACATCAGGATGAAGCATCCTTCACAGTTCTTCGGAAGTAAAACCAGATGATCCCTAAGATGATCTACACATCCTGTAGAATGCTATGGAACATTAAGGGACCTTGGAAATCATCTTGTTTGAAGTCCTTTTACCAGATAAAGAAACTGAGCCCCAAAGAAGCTAAGTTATTTGTTTTGGGTAATACATGAGCCTAATGTCAGCCTCTAGATTCCCAGGCAAATATTCTTTCCACATCACAATGCTTTCTACCTTCCAGCTTTGAAATTCTATTCTCTTAACCAGTGACTAGAATTACCATCCTATTTTACTTGTTCCTACTTAAAAACAACAACAACATTAAAGTTAACATTGACTTTAAAAATCTGGAAAGGGCCTAATTTATTGGGTCATTCCCACATGTTCTCAGCTGACAGATACTTGATTTTCCTCCCATACCCCTGAAGAACATGACTCAAAAAATTGAGTGCAGCCATCTCCTTCCAGCTGTTCCAAGTTCCAAAGCCCTGGAGGTTAACATCTTTGAGTCTTGAGCTTCTTTTGTGTCCAATTTTATTAGCTATTTTCATTAAAACTTCCTGAGCCAGACCATTATGAAGTCAATACATATTAATCTAATTTAAGAGCCAAGTGGAAGAGTGACCATTTAAACCCAATTCTTTCATTTTCTCATAATGATATTCTTCATGACTTTATTTGAATTCAGTAGTTAGGCCATATGAATGAGACAATCTTATTTTAAACTAAACTATTATATCTCCGCTGGCTGATACATTCTGTTTATGTTCAGAAAAGAGAATAAAATTCTGATCTAAAGCATTAATTCAAAACATTGCTGTTTATAAACATTTCCCCCTTCCCGACCATAAGAAAGCAAACCAAGTTCCATTTTTATTGTTGATGAAACTCAGCCAATTGACAAAAAGATTTCACTGACACTGTGTTGGCGTTTCATCCCCAGCAGGAAGATTTAATTCTTGAAACTGAATAAAACAAAACAAACCAAAAAGGGACCTCCTACCCTAAAACAGGCTTGTTATTTGGCCAACTGGCTTCAGCCCACAGTGGTGCAATTGAAAGAGAAAAGAATGGAAAAGAGACTCGGATCCCAGCTCCATTGTTTCTCTAAGGCCGCTCACATGGGTGAGCTCAAAGCTTCCCCTCCAAAGTGCAGAGTCTTGCAGGCTTCCAGGGGTATTGACAAATGGGTCACCACCCCTTTTCCCCTTTCTTCTTAAAGTGCAAATGTAAAGAAGGAGAAATAAAAGTACTAGATCTAGAGCCAAGAGTGTGGATGTGGAATTTTATTTACAGAAATCTTTTCAGCTAAGATCTGGATCCTTTTTGAGGGTGAATTATAGAGCCCGAAGTGGAGGTGGGGGGAGAGTAGGTAGAAGGCTTGCCCAACCCACCTCTTCTCATGGACTTTCATCTGTAGCTTTTTCACAAGCGGAAAAACAAAACAAAACAAACCACAATTCATTGAATAGCATGAGCTCCATAAGCAAACAAAGGGCGACCACTAAACTTGTGAGTATGTTGGTCCAGAGTCCTTTATTTCATAAACAGTGTTTTAAAGTCAGTGAAGAACTCTGTGCTGTTTCTTGATGTTTGGCTTATAAGCCAAGGAGAGCAAGCAGAACAGCGGCTGGCAGCCTCCAACTTAAACACCAAGGAGAAAGGAAGGTAATTTAGCCTCGGCCATACTGTGCCTAGCCCGTCAGCACACCCACCTCTGATGACCTGAACAGAAACACGCACTTACTCTACAAGGACAAAAGATTGGCAGGAAGCTCATAGCAAAACACTTGTCAGCTGAGGAGGATCCCGGAACTTACAAGGTGGGGCTGCCAAGTAATTACAAGGAAAGGGGAGCATAAACCCTGTACAGACACCTGACATTGAATTGGAAACGCCAAGTGGAAACAGAACTAGTCAACATCTTCATTTATACATAATTTACAGTATTCAATTCAAAATAAAAATCACAAGAAAAATACATCCGTTTCTGCTATGCCTTCTCCCACCCCCACCCCACCCATCCCCCAAAAAACAAACAGAAAAAGTGGCTTCTAATTAAAGATATAATTACCACCACTGTCTATATTTTGGTCTAATTCTGAGATCTGGGCTTGGGACAGGTACAACAATAGGAGTAGCAATACTTGGAATGCAGTTTACCCCAAAATCGCCAGTGTTTGCAGTCATGTATCTTGGTCTCTTCATATCCAAGAGGTTAAAGGAATGCTGAACAGATTTGGGGTGAGGTGGGATGCTAGTGGGGTGGCATGTGAAATCCCTTAGCTAAGTCTAACTTGGTTGGCTAGGGCAAAACCCAATTTCTCTCACCAAGCATATGCTACCAACAAGGCTCTCTAGCCTCCCTTAAGCCTTAGATCCATCCCCAGTCTATTGCCTCCAGCTGAGAACATTTTAATGGTCCATCTCCAATAGGTGATGCATTAAGAAAAGAAAAGAAACAGATAAACATATTCATCAGGCCTAAGGAAAAGGGCTTTGGGAGTACTGGCTTGGGAGGCCATTCCTACTGAGCACAAAAGAGAGGACACCAGGTGACAATTAACTAGTTCGGTTACACTTGAGCTTTTGGTCAAGCTAGATAGGGACTGATTCCAGCAAAAGTGAGGCTTTGTGGCAACTATTTCACAATTTAAGCTAATGCTATTGAAAGTGGGTTCATGAGAAACCATTGACAAAATAACTGGGAGGAACTTGCCGAGAAGTATCTCTGGAAGGCCATCTCCTTTCCTTAATGTTTCTAAGGGTGAAGGTGAAAGGTGAGGGTAAAGGATTGGCGGGTCCCTTTTTTTTTTTTTTCAAACTAGAAAAAAAATCATTTTGAAGGTTAACTCCTCTGGAATGAAAACGTAGATTACGGTATGAAGGTTACAGAACTGCATCTGCTACTGGGTCACCGCTACAGGTCTATGAGCTGATCCACCAGCAGCAAAGACCTGGCTAGGTTGGGAAGACTGGACTCAGAGCTCCCACTGCTGTTTCTAGAGTGCCCACCTGGAAGTGGAGAGATAGGAATTCAGTACAGAACACAAAGGGTTAAGGTTTAGATGTGCAGAGCAAAGCAACCAAGAAAAAGAAAAAAAAAACTAGAAGCAGTAAAAAAAAAAATCTATGCAAGCTATTTGTTATTGGTTAGAATTTGCAAGAATCAAAATGAACTATTTCCTACCACCCACCATTCTCTCTCTCTCTCTCTCTCTCAACCCCCCCAAACAGCCACAAGGCAGCCCATGCACTATTCTGTTAACGGCAGGGCAAATGAAAGCTACTAGCAAAGGTGATTTCCATTTTTGGCAGAGAATAAGAGGCTGCACCCTGATATTCATCCCACCAACCAAGTTAAATGAAATCATTTTTGCTTGAGGTAGGACTTGACCAAACGCAACTTTTGTGCCCAGGGAGAGACACTAAAATAACCAAATAAATGGTCTTTTGGCAACTTGGCATAGCAGAGAGATCAAATTTTTTCTGACACTATTCAAAGCAGAAAAAATTTCAAATGTAAGCCCTGAATATGTGAGTATGACATTGCAAGAGGGGTGACCCTCTTTAAAAGGAACATTTGTTAAATTTTTTTTTAATCTTCTTCCCCTCAAAATTTGTAAAATGTGATTATGGATGCATTCCTTCAACTCCAGTCTCTCTGTCCAACCATAAAGAACTCATAATTCAAAGAGCCCTTAAATATTTATTCCCAGCAGGTTGGGGACGTTATACATAATCTGTTCTCAGCCTCTTCTCTTTGCCTCTTCTCTCTTACCTTGTGAGTTTTTCGATATCAATACAGGAATGGGGTCAAACTCATCTTCTGCCACCTTTTCGGGGCCCTCAGGAACATCAAAACCTGAGATGAGATTATTATCTTCTGCAGCGTGAGGAAGGGATGGAAATAAAGAAGCAGAAAGAGCAGAGACAGATGTTAGCTCAGAAAACAATGTTAGAAGACAGTTCCCATTAGTGTGGTTAGGGTTGTTTTTAGAAGAAGGTGAAAGTACTGCCTTCTCTGAGTTGAGATAAGAGGTGAAGTTCATAAGGAGGGGCAAGTATCAGGCAAAACACACTGAGAAAACAGGCCAAGCCTACTTGGACTATTTAAGGATAGAGAAAAGCAAGGCATAAAACACATTTATCTCAGTCTAAAGCTCAAGTCTAGATGCTCAGTCTTATAAAGAAAAATTGGTTATTATCTCTGTTGATTATGGTTAAGAAACTGGAAAGGGAAGACAGGCTGGTTGATAAGTTTTCTCTATCTATTTAATGTAATTATTACTGTAGTACCTTTTTTTTTAAAGTAAGTTTTAATGAGACTTTTTATTTATACAGCCCAATAGTTTCTGGATATAGAAACTCTTCTCCCCCAAATTCTCCCTGGTAGCTGAGAAAAAGTCATTCAAAAACAACAAACACAGTGACCGTGACCACATGTAATGACATATAACACACATACACACACACATACACACACACACACACACACACACACACACCCGCACCATGGAAATAAACTTTGTGCCATCTTTATGGACAAAAAGAGGGTTAACCAATGAGACTTAGACCCAGGAAACTAATTAATGGCTTAAGATTCAAACACTACCTAACAACTTGCACAAAATACTTTTGAAATAACGCAACCGGGGAGGCATTTCTCATTCTAGGATAAATGATCCAGATGACTTAGACTCCCTGAGTGGATTGAGGGGGAGGGGATGTAGGAATGGAAAGGAGAGGGGGAGAGTGAATAAATTTACATGCCAGTTCTCATCCAAAAGGGAATATATTCACGTACAGTGGGAAGGCAGGTAGAAGTCATATAAATGTATTCCTCTCAATTCTAATTAGAGCTGCCACACTAGCACATCCCAGCTGGGCCCCCATTTTGCAAGGGATGCCACGAGGTAATTGCTCATCGCTGCTGATGGGCTCATCTGAAACACTGTCAGGCTTAATTGCTTAAATAGACAACTTGCTCAATAAAAGCAAAATCTTTTAAACACCATCAAAGGCAAAAAAACCAAACCTCAGCTACTGTCACTGAAAGATGAAGCTTTTTTTCCAGAAACTTCTTTCATTAACCCTCTCAGGAAGGGGGTGGGCCTTTAACAGTCTGAACTCTCTGCCTCCCGGGGACATCTTCACGATCACGAATCCAAAAGCCAAACTGATTAGGAAATAATTTTAGAGTCTGAGTGACCTCCTTTCCCTTCCTGCTATTGTTTCATCACAAAGATGATGAAATGGGAGTGGGAGAGAAAAGGAGGGTCAAATCCAAAAGTTTGATGACTAAAGGTGAATGGAAACAAGGCTTTCTTATGAGATCAAGGTCACCAGAGTTGTGGACTCAGATCCAAAGGTACATGTTACATGAAAAACAACTGTCTGAATGATTATCCCTCCAGAAGAATGTAAACTCCTTGAGGGCAAAGATTATTTTTTGGTCTTAGCTGGGTTATCTCCTCCCAGTGCCAAGGAGGGAGCCTTGAAAATAGCAAGCAGTTAATAAAAACTCGTTGAATTGAAGTAGAGTTAGCTTAGTGCAAGGAAAAGGCACTGTAAACAAACAAAAATAAAAAACCGTGCTGAAAACCACCAGCAACCAACAACCCTGGGTTTAAAAGCACCTAAGTGAATGTTACCATAGAAACAGGCATCAGTGGTGAGAGCTCTACAGGTCTCCCAAAGATGTACTCTAAAACCTAGGACTGGGAATCAGGGACATTTTGACAATTTTTGAGACCTGGGAAAACTTGAAAGGACAGATCCTCCCTCATGTTTTCCATTTTGATCTCTCAATTTTGTAACAGAGAAGATTCGTTGAATGTATTTTAATGCAACAAAGTAACTTAATAAAAGGTTAGCTTCCTTATTTTAAAAGGCAACCATGATTTAGATCAGGGATTCTTAACCTGAAATCTATGGACAGATTTGGGGGGTTGGGGAGGAGGCGCAGTAGTTTTGGATGGGGAAAAATAAATCTTAATTTTTATCATAATTGGTTTACACTGTAATTCTATGCATTTAAAACATTATTTTGAGAAGGGGGCCATAGGCTTCACCAGAATGTCAATGGCATCAAAGATACAAAGAAGGTTAAGAACCCCTGACCTAGATGTTCTCTAAGGTCCATCTAACATTCTATGTTCTCTGTTCCAAAGGCTCCTTCCAGATCTGATGATTTATGTTCTAGTTCTTTTAGTTCTAACATTCTGTGTTCTGTGTCCTTAAGGAAAATAGCATTGATTTAAATTTAGAGGACTTGGGTTTGAATCTTGGTCCTATCTGTAATTCCTAAGGTTCCTTTCAGCAAGGAAATATTGAAGTTCTGATATTCTAGATTCTAAGGTATTTCTAAGGCATATTTATTAAGGTATTCTGTGTTCCCAGTTCATTTCAAGTGCTGACATTCTTGTAATATTAAAAATATTACATAAGAATCCCAAAAGCTTGGAACCCACAACTCCATCATTTTATGCACAGAGTATTAATATAGACAAATAGGAGAGGAATTCCCTAAGGGTGCTGCAGTTCCCTAGCTCTTCCTGCTTAAGGATGACATTTTGCCAACTATATCAAGTCATGGAATACTACCAGGCCTCCTCATGGGTGTTCATGGTCTTTTAAAAAGAAATGAGCAGAAGTAGGACAAATCAGGTTAGGTTGCATTTAGGGAAATGGTACTGAGCTTTCAATGATCCCTGATGTTACAAAAGCCCATATTTCTCATGGTGATACCATATTGTTGTAAACTACAGAGTACCACACACTAAGAAAGAAAATGACTGCACGTGACTCACAGGGCAATAGAAAGACACAAGCAGGGGTACAAAGGCTGCAGCGTGTCACCAACTATGGCTTGCATGTAACAAAGGACATCATTTAAAACACACTGACCAGGAAAGAGGGTGGGGGTCAGTAATGGATCAAGATCAAAAGCTAACAGATGGACAGCTTGAATGTTGTACTGGAATCTAGTAAATATTAAAATAAACAAAAGGAGGTCTACAGCATATAAGGTGGAACCTGTGCAAAGGATTTATGGAAAAACATGGAAAAGAATTACATGAGGATGAGATATTATGGCCTGGTTGCAATTAACATTAGTAGACTGAATACTTCTAACAAAGATTCATAGTGACAGTGTTAACTAGCCATGAGAAAAGCCACTTTTAAAAGGCCTTAGAGCAGTCTGCTGGTAAAGAGGGCCAACAGTTTTCATTTAAATTTCCTTTTCCTGTAATGAAGATATTACAGGATTAGACCGTGCTGGTCCATGGCCTTAGCAAGGACTTTATCTTCCTCGCCATCAATTTCGTTTCTTTCCAAGAGGGTATTTACTGAGCAAACTCTAAAATAAATGAATCTCTTTTAGGTTCTAATATGGAGCTTAGAGGTGATAGGCAGCTAGGTGGGGCAATGAATAGAATGCTAAACCTGAAGTCAGGAAGACCTGAGTTTGAGTCTGGCCTTAGATATTTACTAGCTGTGTGGCCCTGGTCAAGTCATTTAACCTTTGATTGTCTCAGTTTTCTCATCTGTAAAGTGGGGATAATGATAAGGCTTATCTCTCAGGATAGTTGTGAGGATAAAATGAGATAATATTTGTAAAGGGTTTTGCAGACACATAAATGCTAGCTAAAAGAAGATAGGTTTGTTTCAGATCACCATCAGTCCTCCTGAATCCCATTATGTATTTGAGAAGACAGAAGACAAAAAACTCGGCTTTGGGAAAGTGCTGAGAAGGTACTAAGATTAAGATTGATCCTGTATCATTTGCTTATTGATCCCATTTACAATTAATTAATTTTATCCTGCAACTGCTTTTGTCCTGTAACTACTTAAGTCATAGCTCTTTGTCTCCAAACTTGGTTCAGAGTTCAGCTGGCCTGGGATGGGTTCAGTTTAAAAATCCAGCTCTGCTGCTTAAGGAATTTTGTGAATCTTAGGGAATAGATGAGAAAGCAAGAGAGTTTGAGCCTGATATCTTTACTCTGCCAAGATGTCTTTCAAGGATGTCTGGTTTGCTGTCCAAAAGTCTGGGCTGCTTTCTCACACCTGGACTCAAGGAGCACTTCCTAGTCTCATGAGAAAAGAGCGGCTTTTGCTAGATTCCATTAGCAAACTTCTAACCATTCATGTTGAGCTCTGCAACCAATCATATGGTCCTAATCCCATGATGTCATTCACTCTGCTCTGTCCTTTGTCCTGTATTCCTTAAAACTTATAAAAGGGGAACTTTCCTCTCACTCAAGGTCTTTGACATTAATAGAGGCAATCCATTAACTCATTATTGACAGGCAGCATGCTCCTGCTAATAAATGTTATCTTGCATGTAAACCTGCTTCAGTTTACCCTTTTGTTAAATTTCAATAATCGTACCAGAGTCAATGAGGATCAAAATCTATCTGATGTTTTAAAAAACATATTTAATGCAAACTAAGTGAAAGGAAAACAGCTCCTTCTGAAGGATACAACTATACATTTTGTTTGGAGGAGGAGAGATTATTACCTTCGTACTCACTAAAACACTTTATTATATAAAGCTCATATAAGCCAGGTCCATCCTGGTTTCCCTGGGGTCTTATTTTCTCATCTAAAAAAATGAAGGAATCGGACAAGAAGATCACTAAGGTTCCTTTGCAGAAGGATGTTCCTATGGCTCTCAACCAATTTAAGATGAAGTTATTTTTTAAAGTAGTTTTAAACCAGCTACACATATTTGATGGCTCGTGGGATTTTAAAGTCCATCTAATCTAAACCCCCTCATTTTACAGATGAAGAAACTGAGGCCTACAGAGTGACTTACCCACAGTCACACATGTAGTTAAATGGCAGAGTGGACATTTAAGCCTCTGATTCCACAATCCAGCATTCTGCCAACAGACCATGCTGCTATCCCTTTCATTTTTTGAAAGGAATAAAACCCCATTGTAATCAACAATCATTTAGAAACACATTTTTAAAAATTCAGATGGTTGTATTGACCCCCTCCTATCCCTGGTTAGTTTGAATCATTGAGGCTTTATGCAAAATGGAAATGACAGCACAAGCTAAGGAGAAAACAGTAGCCCAGACAATCATTGCACAAGAACAACGTCTTCTGGTCATTCTTTCCCTCCCCTCCCTGGACAAAACAGGAGCACATGCCACGTCAAGTGTTTACCTTTATGAGCTGGAGCAGAAATTGCCATGGGAGTAAACTCATCTAGGAGGTCAGTAGCTGGGTTAGAAAGCAGAGAGGAATCAAGAAGGGAATCTTCCCCAGGAAGAGAATCTGAGTCCAGAAGAAAGGGATGCCGGGAGCATGAAATGGCATATACAACAGGAGAATGGGATTAGACTGTCAACCTTTAGATTACTGGCTCGACACCTCATTCATAAACTCATAACAGCAGCAGCAACAACGAGAGCAAATCCAACAGCAATGACAACAAACAGCAGTGATACAGGGCTTTAAATGTTACAAAGTATTTTGTATACATTGTCCTAAAATTCTTCGTGCTGCTTTAAGCAGTTGTTTAATAAACGTTTTGTCGTTCATCAGTGGGCAGATATAGAAGGTTTGTCTTCATCAACTTCCTATAAAACTTGAACTGAAATAGTTTACACGATGAAAGCCAGGACAGAGTCCCAACTCATCCTTATTTGTCATCCCTACATCAGAGCTTCTGTATCTCCTGTTGTAAACATAGAAAGGACCTAACATTAAAGCATCCAGCCCCAAACTTAAACCCAGATGAATTTAGATCAGTCTCTGTCTCTATCCCTCTCTCCAAATGACAATAGATCTCAGTTTTATTCAGGCATTTTAGTTTATATGAAGGTGACAAATTCTGCGCTTTTCCTGCAAGATCTCCCAGCTCTGTGTCACTAGAATGGAAGAGCTGTATTAAGCATCTAAACAGATGCTAATTACCCCCCACAATTACCTTCAAATTAAAATTTTGAAAATCTCATATATATGATTAAAGCTTTGGGTAAGGAACACAACTCAGGTGTATACTTCCAGTTGATTCTATGTTAAGAGCAAATAAAATTAGTTTAATATATTGAGTGATAAAGATTTACTCTCTTCCTCATAAGGTTGTTACCAGCCAATGTAGTTCCACACCAAAATCATTGCCACATCATAACCAAATTGCTATAAAATTGTAAAACCCCCAAGTAATATTGCTAGGCCAGTCACTCACTCACTTTAAGGCAGTTTGTGTGGCAATAACAGGCTTTTACAATGCTGCTTCGCCTGCTCAAGTTTTTGTGAACCTAATTAACAATATCAGGCTGTGCCTAAAGACAAAGAATATATCTTGTAAGTTTCATAAGAAAGCTGAGGGAAACAGCAGTGTGAAACCTGTTGGTCACTATATAATCGGCATAAAAGCAACGTATTCTTTATATAGTAAACAAGTTACTGAACATCCATAAACTGGAGCTGAGAGCAAAATCAGTAGCAACTAATCTTGTGGAAAGTAAAAGGAACCAATTTTCACAAAAATCACATCCTCAATCTTGATTTAATGTGGTTGGGAGACAGACTGGCTCTCCTCATCAGAAAGGGCTTGGTTCTATAGTCAGAACAAAACCCACAGGCTTCTAGTCTTGTCTCCATAACTAAATGCTCTGGTTTGAGGAGAAGCTTTACTAACCTGTTCGGTTGGATGTGACAGAGTCAGTTTGAGATGGGAGGCGCTGGGGCATTGGGGGCTCCAGTCCTGGTATGAGACTTTCAACAGCAACATCGACTTTTCCTTTGGCAGCAGTGTTAAAAAAAAAAATCAGAGGGAGGGGAAAATGTATTATAGGGAGCCAGAGGGAGGCTGTAGAGCACTGGAGTCGCAGTCAAAGGATTGGGGTTCAAAGCCTAGTTCCACTACTTACTAGCTATGTAATCTTAAACAAGTCACTTTCCTCTTTGGATCTAAGTTTCCCCATATGAAAAATGGGGAATTAGATTGGAGGGTCTCAAAAGTCCTTCTCGGGTATGAATGCTATGATCCTATGAGAGGTCAGGACAGTTAATCCCTGAATAGCAAGGAGTCCTGTGCATGGAAGTTTCAGTCAGTGGGCATGATAACTATGTCATAGGAAGAAAAGCTTATAGTATTTGGGGATATTTAGCTTGAAAAGAGAAGTAGAATTGATAGCAGTCTTCAATCTTTTTTGAGCTCCTCACTGCTTTAGGCACTATGCTTTTTATTGTGTATCACTTTATGATAGATCTTTGATATTTCATTTCTGTCTCTCCAATCATATTATAAGTTCCTTGAGTGGAATCTCATGTGACTTTCATAACTTTGTCCCCCTCACAGCACCTGACATAGTGCTATGCATACTATACATAATTAGTGGGTGTGCAGTTCTAAGGTACCATCCCCCTTTAAAGTTCTCATATGGAACAGTTCAGTTCTGAAAGAGGCAGAAATATTACTTTTGCATAAAGACAAAAGAATTCTATTTATTAGTTAAGGATGTAAGGTATTGTCTTTTCATAGTTAAGCACCTTGGTGCCTGAAAGGAATAAGAAAATAATTGTTTTAATAAAATTATAATTTATATATAAAGAAACACAGTTTTTATCTAGGTTATGAGCAGACTGGTTGCAAAATGGACAGAGAATCAACCGTGGCATAAACATAAGAACTTAAATAACCTTGCGAAGGATACATCTTTTGTAAGTTTAATAGGTATAAAGAAGAAGATTGAAAATTTTTATTTATTAAAAACCATGAGTATAAAAACAGTTACCAGAGGCAGTTTTGGAGACTATGGAAGCTCTAGGATATAACAGTTCCTAAACTGATTTTCATGGAATTTTTAAGACTTAAGAGGTTAAAAACTTTCACAATGAAAAAAATTCATTTAACTGTTTAGATATTATGAGATCATTAAATAAGGAAAAGGGGGATTGGTGAGTTTTTAACTCAAAAATGAAAGATGAGTCATCGAATAAGAGTCTGCCCTTTTTAAAGCTATTGAAAATAGTGAAGAATAAGTAGGGGGTGAATACGAAGAAACTGACAAGTGAAGACTGAAGAACCAGGGAGAGAAGAGAGTGGGAAAGGTCAGCTCACATGGAGCTCTGAGATGTGGCAGCTGAAAGAAGGCTTCAGCTATGAGATTTCTGATTGGTTGAGGAAAGACTAGAGCTCATTAGCTATTGCTCTTCAGTGCCACCTAGAGTTTGAGGGAGATGAGGCCTTTCAAAAGTACAAATAGCTTTCAGTCACCCATCTAATTTGAAAGGGGAAAAGAGAGGTTTGGCAGCTGATCTGCTGAGAGCTGTCTGGTCAGTGCAGCATCCTGGTGAGTAAATGGCTGTCTGAGCTTGGCTGTACAGTCTAAGACAGCCAGTTTAAGGAGTCTGCATTTTTCTGGCTTAAAGGAAACTATTAGCTAAATTAAGAATATAATACTTTCTCAGCACCCTTTGAAGGGTGATTGTAAGCTGAAAGAATTTGTAAAGGCTTCACTGGCTCAGGAATAGGAGAAAAATGGATTTCCCAAACTGGATAGTAGTGAAGATCAGAAGGGGAGCAGTTAGCAAAGATGGGGCCTCATGCAGCATAAGTATTCCTGAATGGGAAAATAGTATCAAAGCCTGCTGTCCAGAGTATTAGTTAACTCTTAATTAGTTAAGTACATGGATTTTCCTTTTTATATGCTTGCCTGCCAGCTTTCTTTAAGTCTGCGATCACTTTCCCCAACAGTTAGATGAGTTAACCCTAGTTAATATGTGAATTATAATGTACTTATTATTCCTGAATTTACATTAATATGAATATCTGATTTTTTTTTGGCCTTACTACAACGCTGAGAACTAAAGTGATGAGTATATACAGTATATTCACCCATAACAAGTTTACTCCTAGGACTCTTGAGGTTTTTTGAATGGGGCAAGGGTGTCTGGAAATTCAAACCTGACAGGATGAATAATGGTTGGGGAAAATGAGACAGCAAACAGGTGTTCCTTTGAGCCGTATGAGAAGTGCAAGGCATTATGTGATGATCACACAAGGTCTACCCCATTCACCTGTTACATGCTCAAACATGAAATCCTATTCATTTATAGGGGATATAATCAAGAACTCAGAAAGAATAATGAAATCCTCAAAAATTTAGCTATATTGACTAAGTACTCTCACATAGTGAAATTACTTTACCTGGGGACCAAATTATGTTTATGTCTTAATATGAGAGCTAGCACATCGGATGATCAGCTCAGGATTAAAAAATTTTAAGCCAAGATATTGGACTGAATCTGATAAGATGAAATGTAATAGAGATAGATATGAAGTCTTACGGGAGAGGCATGACTAGACAGCAGTTCCTCTGAAAAGGATGTGTAGGTTTAGTGAACTGCAAACTCAACATCAGTCAACAGTGTCATATGACAGCCAAGAAAAGTAATGAGATGTGAGGCTACAGTAGTAAAAGTATGGTATTAAAAATGAGGGATGTGACAGATAATCCAAGGGCATTATGTCCCAGGCCATACCTATAGTAATGTGTTTATAGGTGTGCAGAGATTAGGCCAAAATCTTTGATCTATGGGCAACATTTTAGGAAGAATGTTGATTAGTTGGAGAATATCCAGAAGATCAAACAGTATTAAAATGGCTCTGAGATTAGGCCATAGGAGGTTCAGATTAGGTGAAGGAACTAGAGATGTTGGCTTTACTGAAGAGAAAGATTTGGGGGTGAGGAGTAGATATTTATATTGAGTAGATATTTAATAAGTGTTTAAATTTATTTATTTACATTTATTATTTAGCATTTAATAAGTGATTAAAATACTAACAAGTCTTTACATTAAAAATAATATTTCACATGTAAAAGCATCTCCGTAATGCTTTTGTTTGTAATGGGTGGGTTTGAAGCTGGTAGTACATTAACTTCATTTCATAGATGGAGAAACTGAGACTCAGAGACTTGCTAAGATCACACAGCCAGTAAATGATGGAGCTGGGCCTTGAGCCCAGTCTTCTTTCCATATGTTTCAGCAGTCTTCCATGCTTTACTACATCTTGCCACAGCTCAATAAAACATTGGGTTAGCTAAGCAGCTTCCTAATTCTTTACCTCAAACTCTTGAAACACAAAAGCATGCACCCCATATCATGACAGTAACAGAAAAGGAAGAATTTTTTTTATTACCATTTACAGCATCTGAAGTGCTACCAAAGGGATCTGCCAGAGGTAAGAGGTCAGGAAGGAGAAGTGAAGTACTGGGAGATTTGAGCCCCTCGATAAGTTTTTCTGAGTTAGAAAGGAAGGAGAAAGGAGAAAAATCAATGAGACAACAAAAGTGAAACTGGTTATTTCTCATCTTAAAGGCACATCAAAGTTTCTTTGCTCAAACTTGGGAGGAAATCCTAGTACATAGGAACATCACTAAGAACACAATAACCAGGAACAGAAATTAGTGACTCAAAAAAAATACAACTTGGAAAAGAGAAAATAAAAGCCACATATTTCTCTGATGTTAAAAACTAGGATTAAGTTATATCAGTATTCTAAAGACATTTTGGCAGGCAAGAAAGTTCAGAGAAAAGAAACACTAAGAAGTGAGAGGTAACCAAGATCTTGAGTGGAGACCACATCATGGTGGAAAGGACCATTTAATGTGGGGAACAGAAGTCTTGGCCAAGGTGGGAGATAAGAGTGCTGGGTCTGTAGTCAGGATGATCTGACTTCAAATCCAGCCTCAAACGCTCACTATCCATGTAACCCTGGGCATATCACTTAACCTTTGTCTGCCTCAGTCTCCTCATTTGTGAGGTCATGAGGGTTGTTATGAGGATCAAACGAGATAATAATTGTAAAGTCCTTAGCACAGTGCCTGGTAAATAGTAAACAATATAAGTGTTTTATTATCATTAAGCTTAGTGCAACACCTGGTACATGATAAGCACAATATAAATGTTAGCTATTGTTGTCATCGTCGTCATCCTCATCATCATCGATAGCACTTTAGCACAGTGCCTGGCACAGAGTTAGTGTTATATAAATGCTAGCTATAGAAAAGATCGATCTTTTAAGAATCTATAGGACTATCACGTGGAAGAAGGGTTACACTTGTTGATGTTCCAGAAGACAGAATTTGGGCCAAAGATCATCAGCTAAAGGGAGGCAGACTTTGGCTCATTATAGAAAGAATTACCTAAACAATCCTAAGGTCCAACAGTGACACAGGCTATTTGTCATCAGTGAAAGTGGCAAAGCAAAGGAAGGATCACAACCCATTGTCAGGGCTGCTGTAGAAAGGATTCCTGTATCAGGGCAGAGATTGGCTGGAGTGGACAACTTCTAAAGCGCCATCCAGTTCTCACATGATATGATTCTAAAACCCGCCAAATGTCATTTTTAACCTGAGTCAAAAGGCAATGTTTAAACAGCATCTTGTCCTACTTATAAAATTCAAACTCAGCATTTTGTAGAATCTAATTTAGATATAATATCATTGACACCTTTATGGTGTTTTATAGCTGCAAAGTGTTTTATATCAGTCATTTATTAATTTGTGCTATTTTTGTGAAAAAGGGCTAAGAACAGAGATAGGTAATAGAGCTCTGGGCAGGACACTGGACTTGGGAGTCGGAAGAGTTTGTTTTAAATCCTGCACCAAGCACAAACTAGCTGGGTGATCCTGGACAAGCCATTGAATGTTTTAAAGTCAGTAAAATGTGTGTGTGTGTGTGTGTGTGTGTGTGTGTGTGTGTGTGTGTGTGATATTTATATTTGCTACCTCACAGGGTCGCTGTCCTAAGGAAAGCATTTTGCAAACCTTAAAATGTGGCTTATCTTTCACAGGAATATAATATCTCAGTCAATGAGTGAAGATAGAAACACCATCATCAGAAGCAAAAACAAGAATAATTTATGTTTATTTGAGATTTTGCAAAGATTACAAAGCATTTTTCTTCTCAGAATGGTCAGGAGTTCAATATAGGAGAGTGGCAAGAGTCTCTGAGGTTAGGAGACCTGTGATCAAATTCCACCTCCAAAATTTATTAGCTGCATGATGCTGGACAAGCCATATGACTTCAATGAGCTATTGTTTTCTCATCCCTAAAAATGAAGATAAGAATCTTTACATCAATGACTCACAAGGCTGTGAGTGGGTTGGGCATGGAGTTACATGCCAGTGATGCCTGCTACTGGGGGAGGCTGAAGCTGGCGGACTGCTTGAGCCCAGGAGTTCTAACCTGAAGTACGGGGAGCCTCTGAGAGGAGGGGGCTATGACACTGCACAAGGAGGAGTAAGTATCGCTGTTGTCACCATCTTGCTCATAGTCACATGGTCCATAAATAGTATAGGGATTTGAAACCGGGTCTCCTGAGACGACAAGGTTTGAGAGTAAATATCGTCCAAAGAAACTTGTTTAATTTGGACCGGTTGCTGGAGGAACAATAAAAGGTATAGATAAGGACTTCTACATCATTCAGTCCAAACTCTGGATAAGAGCAGGAAAGTGAACACGGGGGAAGGGACATGACTGCCAAAGACCACACTGAGAAGAAGCAGTACAGCTTGGAGAACTCTCCAAAGTGCATCAAGACTGGAGTGCTAACCTTTACAGAGTGCTTTAAAGCTTAAAAAGCACTTTGCTCACATTATCTCATTTGATTCTCACAACAACCCTGTAAGCCAGGTGCTATTATTATTATATTCATTTTACAGATGAAGAAACTGAGGCCAAGAGCAGTCAACTGACTTGCCTAGAGTCACACAGTTAGTAGTATCTGAGGAAGGATTCGAATTTCTACCTTACCAATTGAAGATTCAACACTCTATCCACCTTAATTGAAAACAGACCCAGTATTTTTGGCTTTCATGTAGCTAGAAGGAGTAGGAAGGGGAGCTCTGGCAGAGAGAGTTTGTGTCACTGTGGGAGAATGACCATGTTCTTGTATGAGTCTATGCCAATAGGATATGGCTTGACGGGAAAATCCCTAGTGTACTTGTACTCCACTGTTTGAGATGAGCTCTGTAAAGGAGAGTTGTAATCTCAAACTAGAACTCGAGTTTTATGTAATGGCAGAAAGAATAGGAAAGAGATGGAGGGAAAGGGAGAGATATACAGGGAGGGAGGAAGGAAGAGGGGAGAGAGCTAGAAGACAGAGAAAGAGAGAGAACAGGGGAAGGACACAGAAGGCAGGCAGGAAAGATAAAGATAGGAGAGAGAGAAGAGAGACAGAGGAGAAAAGGGAGAGAAGGAGAGAATGGGATGACCAGGGGAAGGGAGAGGGAAAAAAATCAGAGTTCAACTCCGTTCGTTAGGATGTTAGTCGAGAGGTCGAAGCTATGCAACATAGTGGAGACAGTGCTGAATCAGGAGGAGCCCCAAGTGTGCATGGATGCTATGATGCTTCTAAGCCAAGTGAATCTGCCCTGGGGGAGTAGAAAGAAGACTTGAAAGAGTGAGATGATTTGAATCCTGGCCCTGTTCCTTATAATCCTGGACAAATCACTTCCCCTTTCTGGCCCTGACCTCCTTCCATTCCATCTTGTAAAACCAGGGCAACAAAACATAGAATCTTTAAGGCTCTTCCGAGTTCTAAGTTCCTGTCTCTTAAACTCCTGGGCCTTAATTTCCTTGTTTGCAAAATGGGAGAAATAATATTTGCATTATCAATCTCACAGGGTTGCTTTGAAGAAAGTCTTATAAACCTTCGGGTCTCACATGATTGGGAACTGATATAACAAGTCCCAGGAGGACAATTCTGAGAGCAGTGCAGGGAGGGCCCAGATACACAAAGGTCCTCCCACACTTGGCCTACAATTAACTTGTTGCAGAATATGCAGAAATATTTGCTTATTCTTTCATTCCAATAAAACTTTCTTTTGAGACATTGTGGACATCCTTCTTGCAAATGGAAATGTCGGGTATCAGCCAAAACCCCTCCAAATGAAGAAAGTGTCCCTTAGATCCCAAGTCAGGGATTGAGTCAAATAATGTGCAGCCCTCACAAGTAACAGAACTCTTCAATAACTAAAAGATGTATGATGTGGCTGATGTAGGGGGTCCCCCCGCCTCCCCAGAACCACGTGCAATCCCTCTGACTTAACTGATGGTCTCACAGGAGGCTGTGGGGGAAAAACTCATCACTGTTGGACCAACCTAGTGATAAGTCTCTCCCAGCTTAACCTGAGTGGTCTTTGGATGGCTAGCTCCACACAGAGCTGTGCTAGCTTACTAAGACTTAACAAACCTTGTGTTCCACTTTAAGAACGCAGGGTCACTGCCACGCTTTGGAAAGGTACAGATGTAAAACTTCAGAAAAGAAAACAGTGATGATGATGATGGTGGTAATGAGTCACATTTCTAAGGCACTTTAAGGTTTACAAAGTTATTTCTTCACCATTTGGGAGTATATTATTAACCCCTTCTTGTTGGCCCAGACCTGTGATTTCGTTGTTGTCAGGAGAGGGGCATATCAGCACCTCATCTGCAACTGACAGTCTAGGGTGACTTGCCCAGGGTCTCACCACTAGCACGTGTCAGAAGTGCAACGACATTATAGATCTTTTAGTTATTGTCGAGGGTCACCCGGCTTCTAAGTAACAGATGCCATATTGAAACTTCTATCTGCTGATTCCCAGACCAGGGCCCTTTCCACTACACAGCTTAATGTCTTTGACACAAGGATTACACTGAACAATTCAAGACCGAAAAACTAATCTAAAGTCTCTAGAGCTTATAGTTAAAAAGGGCAAACTCCAATAAAATGTCAGTGTGACAAATACATTTCCCATCTCAGGGCTGATCTATGACACAGAAGCCAAAATGCATCCTAGCAAAAGAAAAAAAGGGAAAAAACTATCAGTGTGATGACCACATGCCCAAATGAGGTCAAATCAAAACGAACCCTGCCATGTGCCTGACATTATTTTATTATTAGAAAAGAAGGAGGAAGTTAAAAAAAAATCTCTGGCTACACTCATCAGAATGGCAAAGACAAGAAGGTGTTTTTCTAAATGTGTGTCATTTTCCATTATTCTGAACCAAATTTGGGGCAGTTTTCTTTTTTTCCCCTTCTCTGTTTGTAACTTCTTTCCAATTTTATTTCTCATATAACTACAAACTTATGCTTTGGATAAAAAAAAGCCAATGTTGGAAAGATTCTTCTGACCAAATTTTCTTTCCCCTGGAACCCAGACAGAGGCTAGATAGAGGCCAATGGGGAAGAAATAGGTTTCTAAGTAGTTGGGTCCTGATAAAGAAAGCCAGTCATGGAAGGCTGTGTTGCCAGGGCACTGTGCCTCCCAAGCATCTAATCTCCCAGCCTCTTCGCCCAATGGGATACATTACAGAAATAGGGCAGGGGGAGAATGTTACCATTAAAGTGGGAAGAGATATGGGGAAAAAAACCACACTAAAGACAAACCTCCTGTCATTACCAGTGATGGTCCTCTTAATATTTACGTGACATAGGCTTCAGAATATTTGGTCATCATTCTTCTTCGGTGACATTACGGACTGTTTGTAGGAGGAAAACTTCTTTTGGGGGCCTTGGTTTAACCCATTTTATTAAGTAGAAGGCCCTGTGCCACAACATCAACATCTTTTAGGAAAAAGAAAACCCAGCTAACCCATAACCTATGAGTTTTAGGTTCCTGGGATAGGCGATTTGTGACCATGGCAGAGGGGGAAAAAAAAGGAAAAAAAATTATCTTGGGATTGGGGAGCAGAACAGGACTATGGTTTTGCTGATGTAGAGAACTCTCAGGAAGAAACTTCCTCTAAAAATGCAGGTCTGAAATTCACTGAAATCTTTAAGAGATGCTTGGGGCACTGAGGAGTTAATAACTAACTTGTCACACAGTCAGAGGTGGGCCTTGAACCCAGGAGTTCTGAATGAAATGGCCACCTATCTACTACCCCAAATCACTTCTGCATATTGTTCATTAAAAAACAAAGCAAACAAAAAAAAAAACTCAGTGTAGAAAGGAAAGGGTGACTTCTCTGTCTCTATGGAAGGGGGAGAAAGGGATAAAACTTTTAGTATAGTTCCCTTCCTTCCGTACCCTCCCCCTCCCCCCAAAAGAGAGATATATCTCCCCAAGTGAGGATGCACAAACCATTTCTAGACTTATATGCCACTTCCCTAAGACCACAGAATCATAGAAAGTCAAAGCTGGAAGAGGTCTTAAAATACAGAACATTAGGAGCCAGGAGGTACCTTGGTGATTTAGTCTAATCTGTCAATAACCAAGGGAAAATGGGACAGTTTTGGGCATGAAGGCAGAGAGGCACAGATGATGGCTTATACTGAGATTGAGAGATGCCCCTAGAGGACCCTTGTCACATAGCCACAGGCTAGCTGGGGGATCTATTGTACCAGGGCTTAAGGACTCAGGAGGGTAATGCACTTGAGATCAAACTAGCCTGAAGGTGATGGTGAGAGGAGCTCGTGGTGAGCATGAGAGAAGGGGAGAGTCAAGTTGAAGCTTGGGGGCTTGGTGTTGTTGAGGTACTTAGTGCTGGAACTTGGGTCTCATCCCCTCATGTCAGTCTTATGAAGCATTCATGGACGTACAAGTTGGTCCAGGTCACACCTCATACTGCATAGAATGTTAGAGCTGAGAGGAGTGTGCATGTGTTTGTCTGTCATTGCCAAAGAAGACCATGCCAACAGAGAAATGATGACATGACTTGCACTTGACATTGTTTTGAGTAAGGGAGGGCTGTGCAGGTCACCAGCTTCACTTCTCCTCTAGAGCCATCTGAATCCAGTGACCAGATATTCATCAGGATGAGTGGAGATGACCCAGGATGAGGCAACTGGGGTTAAGTCACTTGCCCAAGGTCACACAGCTAGTGAGTGTCAAGTGTCTGAGGTGAGATTTGAACTCAAGTCCTCCTGACTCCTGCACTGGTGCTCTATCCACTGCACCACCTAGCTGCCCCAGAGCTGAGAAGGTTTTATAATACAGCCCTCTAATTTCCCAGGTGGAGAAACTGAAAAAATATTCTGCTTGACCCCAGAACTGAGAATTAGGAGCAAGGGTTGGAAAGAGCCAAGAGGCAAACTGAGGCTTGATAGGTGCCAGTCACTGTGTTAGGCAACCCAAAGATATGACAGTCTCTGCCTTTGAGGAACCATTAGAACTGTTTCTAAATGGAACAGGCTGTCTTGGGAATAGTGTGTTCTCCCTCCTGGGAGATCTTCTACTTAAGTCTGGATAACCTCTTGCTAGGTACATGAAAGAAGAACTTGCACATATGGGTTGAATAAAATGGTCACTGGAGTTTTTTCAGTGATGAAATTCTGTGATTTTTGTGAAGCCCAAAAGGGTTAAGTGACTTGTCTAAGGATCACACAAGCTAGCTGAGAGGCTGAGATGAGTCTTGAACCAAAATCTCTTGATTTCCTGAAGTCTGTGTTTTCTCCTTTCCCATCTTTTAGCCTGGTATTGCTTGCAGAATTGGTGGGGGTGAGTGTGGGGGTTAGATAATGGAGATAAAGTGAGTGAATGGGCAAAGTGAGGTGTGTTATTCATTTATTGTGTCTTTATTCCTCTGCAGATGCCACAAGTGTCACTTCTGACACTTCCCTGAAGCAATGTCCTGGGAACAATACGGTCCCACAATGGTTTTCATCCTTTACTCCTTTCACCTCCAACCCTTTCACAAATCAAAATTCCTATCTTGAGACCTTGAAAATTAAGCTTTTGGAAAACAATTTGGAAATGGGTATCTATCCCCATTTCACCCAAAGTTCCCTTGCAGTTTCCTTTACCTGGTGCTTCAGGTACTGGGAGAGGGATGAAAGGATCAGACACGTTCAGAAGAGGAGGGCTAGCATCCAGACCAAGCACATCTTTCGTTTTTTCAGCTGGAGGGTTGAGAAGTGAGCAAAGATAAAGAGAGAAAAAGAAAGAGAAAAGCAGAAAACATCAAGAAGCTATATAAGATTTTTCTGCCCAGGGAATTAATTTACTCAGCAGCCAACAAGGTTTCATGTGGTCTAAGCTGGAGCAATTGCGGTAGATGGAAGGGAAGGATGAAAGGAAAGGTGAGGGTAGGGGAAACAGAGAGGAAGGAAGGATAAAAGAGAAAATTTGTTTAGATTTAAGTCCATTTTACTGCAGTAGACTTCAGTGTTTACAACCAGACTATAGAATATTTCTACATACAAGACTTGTCTGTCACCATAGTGATATTGGCAGAAGATTTCCATGAGTCCTGGAGTTCCTCCTCTTCATATTAACCCACACAGATGTCTCCCCCTTCTTGGAACTCCCTCAGACTCACTGTCTGGGTCACGTGCTTTGGTACTTAACTCTATCCTTATTTCCACATTTCACGGATGCCTAATTTCATGGCCCGGGTCATTCTTTTATTGATGCGATCACACATCCTCACCTAATCATATAAAGTTTCCTATGATTATCTGCTTCCTGAGTGAGAGTATCTCCCCAGTGAGACTGTTAACTCTTTGAAGTCATGTCTTATAGGCTGATCACATCAGAGGGGAAAAATACTCATTGAATCAACTGAGCCAGGGACAGTCATTTCTCTCAGACCAGTGGGATATTCCTGGAATACTGTTCATCATATTAAAATATGACAGTCAACCAATAAGCATTTACGAAGCACCTGCCTTGTCTAAGACACTGTCCTAAGTGCTGAGTATACAAAGGAAGGCAAAAGACAGATAGTCCCCGCATTCTGGGAAGAAAGCACGCGAATAACTTTAAATAAATAAGATAAATTAGAGACAACCAACAGAGGGAAGGTACTAGCATAAGAGAGAATTGAGAAAGGGGGATTTTAGCTAAGACTTGAAGGAAATCAGGAGATAGAGACAAGGGAAGAGAATTCAAGGAATGGGGCAGAGTCAATGAAAATGCTTGGAGTGAGTATCTTACATGAAGAACAGGAAGGAGACCAATGTCCAGAGTTGGGAGTGTATGTTTCAAATATAAGAAAACAAATTCATAGAATCTTGGGGTGCAGAAACCTTAAAAAACAATGTGATATAGTACAAAGGACACTGGCACTGAAGTCTGATGTCCTGGGTTCAAATCTTGCCTTTGATGCTAATTACCTGTGCGGTTTTCAGCACTTACTTGCTGGGACTCTATCCGTTTAGATGGCCTCTGATGCCTTAAGGGATTACACACCTTACACCGGTGGTATCAAACTCAAATAGAGACAGGAGACAGTAATCTCTACATCAAGATCCTGATGGGTTGCATATTGATTTAGTTTTAAAATGTAATGTCATCTATGTTTTATTATGTATTTATTTTGTTAAATATTTTTCAGTTATATTTTAATCTCGTTTGGGCCCCTGCACTTGGGAAGTGTTGCAAGCCACACATATTGGACACTTCTGCCTTAATCCATGATCTAGTCACAGTGGTGACTTAACCACCTTAACTATCCAATCACACGGGTTCCACACACTGGGGATCCATACACTTGCTTTTTTTTTTTTTTAATATTTTTATCTTTGTATTTCTATATAAATGGTTTCCCTGGTAATCCGTTATATTTTATTCTATGAATTATAAAACATTATTCTGAGGAATCCATGGACTGCCAAAGAGGCTCAAGACATAAAAAGGTGAAGACCCCCCCCCTTTAGTCCAACTCTTCCATGTCAACAGATGTGAAATGATCCTGAAGTTGTTACTTACCTAAGTTCACTCAGGTTATTTGTCACAGTAGAAGGAGTAAAACCTAGGTTCTTGGACTGCTTTAACGCTGCACTTTTGCTTTCATAGGAGCATCAATTCAGAGCTGGAAGACTCCAGAGGTGTTCTAGTCCAACCTTCTCATTTCATAGACAAGAACTGAAGCCTCAAGAAGTCAGGTGACAAGTTCATACAGGGAATTCTGTGGCAAAGTTCTGTGAACCCTGGGTCTTCTGATTCTAAACCCAGGACTTCTCCCTCATATACCACAGTGCCTCCCCAGCCATTAGTATTTTTCAGTGTCTTTACTGGAAGAGGATAAATCTTTTACTAATTTAAAAATGAAATTCAGGAGCTGAGTTATCAAAAGGCAGGACTGGTTTTAGTTACCAACCCCAGCCTGTATAAAACCTGAGAATCCACAGCTACATCTCGTTTGCAATTTGCACCAGAAAAAAATGTTTTAAAAGAACCCCTTGCCCAAAGATCATGCTTGTTCCATTTCCTGGCAGATGATCTAGGCTTAGTAAAGGTCTGTGCCCATGTGATTTTCACAGCCTCATTTCATATATTTGAAGGCAAACAAGCATCTTCCTTGGTCAAAAGATGAAGGTGAGATGACCCAGAATTGTGATGTGACAAAGAAAAAAAGGGAAAGAAATAGGGAATGCCCCAAACAAAGATCACAGTAAACTAATGTAAAAATGAAAGTCTTTCAAAATGTTTGATACTCAGTTATGCAACTTTTTGTTGTACGTTTATTGCATAACTAAGTTATGTTAATTGGTGGTGTCTGTATTTTCTGGAAAGCAACAGCTATGTATTATTTATCATACTATTTTCTGCATCTAGCAAGAGGGCCTTCCACATGCTAATTACTTAATAAGTATTTGTTGAATTTTACATCAATCTCTCTGGAGACTGATGGCCTGCCTTAGTAGATAGTGGGTTTCACTTTACTGGAAGTCTGTAAGGATAATGACAGCTAACATTTCTACAGCACTTACCATGTGCTTATGTACTGTCCTAAGGGCTTTAAAATATCTCCTTTGATCCCTGGAGATAGGTGCTGTTATTTTCCCCATTTTACAGATAGCATAGGCTTATCCCTTTAAGGGTCAGGTTGTAGAGGAGATTCTAGTTCAGTTATGGGATGGCCTACAGGGCCCTCTGAGGTCCCTTTTAACTCTTTATGATTATAGGATTCTGTGTATATGTGTGTGTGTCTTAACAGATATTTAGACATTAAAAGGTTGAAATTAAACTTAGAAAAAAAGCATCTGGGATAGATTCTCGGTTCAAATATTTAATGACTCCATAGCAGATTGTTTTGAATGCTTCTTAGATTTTTGGTATCTTTGTAATGGTCAAATACAAGAAATGAGGGTCTGAAGATTCACTTAATGAAGATATAAAAAGAACTGGGTTGACCTTTCTTCTTCTGCTCTTCTGAAGTCAGTCTTTGAAATCTGTATTCTGAGATGTTTCTTGGGTAAGAAAAGGAGATCCATAGGACCAATACTTCCTATGCCCCTCAAATAACATGTTGGCCTCTGAGGAAGCCAAGAGAGAGAACGTTGGCCAACGTACAGCTCTAGAGATTCTGGGATTTCTTCAGAATTTCATGCACAGCCCTTGAAGCAAGTGCAGAGAAATAGAAAATTTCAAAAAAATAAAATAAAAACAAAATCATATATCAAAAATCATATCTAAATGAACACATGGGTAATATTTCCACTAGGCAGAATTAAACGAATTAGAAACTTGGAGAAAAAAATTACTAGAAAAATCATGTCTCTTAGCCTTGATTAGGTTTGCGTTCTTATATTTTAGGTCTTTGAAATATATTTGCTACTTTTTTTTTCCAGCTGGAAAAAACATCAATACGTGGGATCCTATGAAAGCATGTCACCTCAAGGGCAGGAACTGTCTTTTGTCCCTTTATACCTCCCCACAATGCACACCAAGGACCTAAACCCTGTACCTAGTAGGCAGGAATTAGCAAGTATTTGTTGATGATGCCATTTGAGATGCTTCTAGTCATTTTCTCTTGGAACACTTCTCCCCTCTTAGTTTTTATTTTAAATGGTACTCTTTGAAGCAATTTGCTTTTCAATTTAATTCAATCTGATTCAGATCAAGTCAATACTTAAGTGCCTACTATGTGCAAAGCAGTTTACTAAGCACCAGAGATAGAAAAACAAAAGAGTTCTCAAAGAACTCATGTTCCACTGGGGAACTACAATGTATATACAGAAATGTAAATACAAGAGCAAAGTTACAGAAATAAATTTCAAGAGGGAGAGAATGCTAACAAGTGGCAAGGGGGAGGGGAATCAAGAAAGGTTTCATGGAGGAGGTGACATCTAAACTGAGTCTTAAAGGAAGCCTGGATTATAAAAGGTGGCGGTGAGGAGGGAATATACAGAAGTAGAGGCACAGCCTGTGCACAGTCATAGCAGCAGGAAACGGAAGACTGGTAGTAGACCAATTTCACTCTTGTACTTTTAAAATAAAGTGAGTTGGGAGCACACATAAGGCTGGAGTGAAGTAAGAAATCAGTGTATAAGTACCTCAGTGTACTAAGAAAAAAAATATTCTAAATTCCATTAGTGTTATACTATATTGTGTAAGCTTCTAGTCTTCAAATTTAATTCTTTTTGAATTCTGAAATTTTGAAAGACATTTATTTAGCGAAAATATCTGTCTGCTCATTTTGTAAGTTATAGTCTGCCTCAAATACCCTAATCCTGTTCCGAGCAAGCTCTAGAACAGGCGTGTCCCCAACATTTTTGTGGTAAAAAGCTACTGTGCTCATCAGCTGAAGCACTGAGATTGACTGGTAGGAGTTTGGGAGAAAGAAAGGGAGGTTACTCCATAAAAGGGAAAGGGAGGTCAGGGTGAAACCAGAACTAGAAGACACCACTACTTACTCACTCTTCCCTACACTTCACCCCCATTTCAAGCAGAAAGTGGGTAGGGAGGATATCTGCTGGTGACCGACCAGATGAGGGCACTGTGTCTAAGAAGCAAAGTCCAGGAGCAAGCACTGGAATCTAGATTCAATGCGTAGATTCTAGATGTGAAGGGATAGAGTCTTCAGATTAGAAGTAAATGTCTAACACTTAGGGTTCTTAAATTCATTCCAGAGACATTAAGAGAAAGCACCTCATTAACTCAATACAGTAAACCTTCCCTAAGTAGGGAAAATTTCCTTTGTCAACATGGTAGACATTTCATGCTAGCAAAGATCAAAAATACCTGTTTAAGTCTTTGCCCAAGACAGAGAAAGTATAAGAATTGTAAGAGAACACCTGTTTGTTTTGTTATCACCGCATTGCTTTAACAAGCAACACTTCACCCATATTCCTATATTTCTATCAAATCTTTAGGGGGAAAAAAGGCTGGGTCTCCCCGTTTTGTTTAGGCAAGAAGTTCAGGACTACTGACCCACAAGGGAGCGTTCAGTAGCTCTGTGTTTGACTTACTTTCTCCTTAGAAAACTTGATGGTTCCCCACTCCTGAGGTCCACCGTACCAATGTGTTCAAACGCTCAATTAGCATAGCCCACTGCAGTTAAGAAGTCCATAGACCAAGAGAGCCACCAGCCTCAGCCTCCCTGGTCACTGGAATGACAGGTATGTGCCACCATGCCCCAACCTTCAAGCTCCTTGAAACATTCACCCATCAATTCATGCATGCAACGCATTCACTCAATGAATCTCCTCCTCCACTACTCACAAGTCCTCTAACTATCCCTGACCACCTCTTTTCCACCATACAGTTTGTGTTCAGAAACATGAGTCACCATAAAGTTATAGGGCTTGATGGCCAGCAATGTATATGAGACCAATGACAGGATTACTTTTTCTTTGAGCATTAATCATCCTTACCAGTTCCAGGAGAAAAGGAGGAGGAGCCAAAAGCATCTGCTTGAGTAGTGGCTGGACCTGGTTGAAAGCCTGGGATCAAACTCTCCGCTGAACCACCAAGTTTTTCAGGAGGTTTGCCTAATGTAGTAAAACATACAATTCTTTGTGGGAATATGGTTCTGAGTATACACACCCCACTTTCTAGATCTGGGGGACCAGAATCACATTCCTGTTTGATTCTCTGATGTTATAATAAGACCTCACTCATGTGGCAACCTCAAATTTGAGGAATGCAGCTTAGAGGCAAGGGGAGGGGGGAAGTCTCTGAGCAGGCAACATAATACACAAAATAAAAAGCCCATGTAGCAAAAGTCAAGTAATTTTAATTTCTACACTTCAGTTTCCTCATCTACAAATGAGGATAACAATATTGTACTATCTAACTCACAGGACTGTTATAAGGAAATCACTTTACCTCTGGAGATACACAAAAATCACTTTAAGAGATATACAGACACAATTTACTATTATTATTTGTACACCGGAAAAAGCATCACATTCTCATACAGAGCATATTTTGTATTTTACATGGAGTTCTAAGAACTGTTAAAATCTCAGCCCATTTTATATTGTTGGTGTTGTTCACTTGTTTTAGTCACATCCAACTTTTTGTGACCCCACTGGGGTTTTATTGGAGAAGATACCAGAGTGGTTTTCCATTTCCTTCTCCAGCTCATTTTACAGATAAGAAACTGAGGCAAGCAGGGCCAGATCTGAATGTAAGAAGATGAGTGCTCCTGATCCACTGCACCACCTAAATGTCCCCCATGTATATCAGAAACAACAAATGAGAAGGGGTAGGAGGATACAAAATCTTTACAAAGTCCAACTCTTGTCCCTCATCGGGGCAAGGAGATGACATTAGCTTCTTGAAGGTTATTCCCATGGAGCAGATTCTGAAACATTCTACCAAACTTGAAAGGCACTAAGTACGGACCCAATCATAGACTCTCTGGTATTTTAGCACCAGCTTAGTGAAGCAGGGAGAGGCTCATGGGCAATAGCAAGCTAGGCAATTCACTAGGCAATGAATTCCTTGGCCATGGCAACCCATGAGACAAAGAAAAAATGTAAAAGGGACCTCAGTCCTATGGGACCCCCTCTTCTATCTGAGGTAATATGGTAGAGCAGTGAGAAAAGGAAGTAGAGGATACACAATTTTTACAATACCTGTCACTATCAACTTAACTATCAGTACTTGTAAGTAAATGATGTTTGTCCATCTACTAGGAAATTGATACACTTTTAGAAAAAGTGGACCATAAGAATACAGGTCATTCTTTCCATAAGTGAAACGGCAAGATGTGATACAATGATGGCCCACAGGTTCTCCTCGGAGGGACAAATAAAGGAGTTGGTTTCGCTAGATGCCCAAAGGCAACAAGAAACATATTTCCACCTATCTTACAATACAGGAAAGTGGGGGAGAAGGGGATAACCAGGGTGGGGGGGATGATGGAAGGGAGGGCAATGGGAGGAGGGAGCAATTAGAAGCCAACACTCTTGGGGAGGGACAGGGTCAAAAGAGAGAGCAGAAGAAATGGGGGCAGGATAGGATGGAGGGAAATATAGTTAGTCTTACACAACACAACTATTATGGAAGTCACTGGCAAAACTAGATAGACATGGCCTATGCTGAATTGCTTGCTTTCCCAAAGGGGATGGATGTGGAGGGAGGAAGGAAGAGAAGTTTTAGGAACAACTGCTGAGTATTATTCTTGCAACTAGGAAATGAGAAATACAGGTAATGGGATATAGAAAGTTATCTTGCCCTATAGGACAAAAGAGAAGATGGGGATAAGGGAAGGGAGGAATGTTAGAAGGGAGGGCAGATTGGTGATAGGGGTAATTAGAATGCTCGGCGTTTTGGGGTGGGAGGAGGGGAGAAATGGGGAGAAAATTTGGAATCCCAAATTTTATGGAAATGAATGTTGAAAACTTAAATAAATTAATTAAAAAAAAAAAAGAAACATATTTCCATGGCAGACTTGATCATCTTGCATGGACATTCTCATAATAAGCACAAGCAAAAAGACCATCACAAAGCTAACTGTGTCCCTAAATGTGATCATTTATTGTAGCAGACAGAGTGTGAGGAAAGTGTTCTATGAACTTCACAAGATCTCCAAACCAAGACAACATATAACTCAATACTCAGTGACTTTGGTGGAAAGGTGGGCATAGAGAAAGACAAGGAAAGTAAGTTGGGAAGTTGAGTTGAAAGTGATGAAATGGGCCTCCTGACTCCAGCTTTTACTGGTGAGGGGACTGCCCACTTCTTGGGAGAACCGAATAAAGGAGCTACATTCATCTAAAGAAATGGAGGTTCAACCATTGCAAGAAACAGATCATTAATCCATGCCAGTAGTGGTGACTCAGACAAGCAAGATAGCACAAGTGTCAATAGTGTTATCACAAGATTTGTGTCGCGTGAAGAGAAAATCTTGTTTGAAATCCAAGAGGAGAAACAAACACTAGAAGAATTAAAACTTTATATGGACAAATACCTCCCAATCTCACTGGACATGGTTAATATCCAAGAATCTTCAGAGGAAGATGAAGATTGTTTTAAAGAAAACTCTTCAAGAGACAAAGGCACATCACTAGGTTCTCTGCCAAGCAACCTCCAGGCATATAAGAATACTATGGAAAATATCAGAGGTGTCAAGAACAACATCAGAAAACTCTTGTGCCAGCTCTATGAAGTGACTGAATTGACTTATCAATGCAAGCAAGATTCCGAGGATCGGTAGAATTACCATAAGGGCCTACTTGAGATGTGGAGCAAGTGGAGTAAGAACCAGTGTGAAGGTGATACACAGCACCTTGAAGCCCTGACTCTGGACATGTCCCGTAGCATTGCCCTGAAATTACAGTTGGCCTTCATGGACCTCATGCCTAAAGTCCAAAGTCTCCCAAGCAGCCTCCAAGACAACCTCCAACAGGCTTGTTATGACACGCAGGAGCTTCATTCTACCTTTTCCAAGAGTGGTAGTTTTCAAGATCTAGACAAGCATCATCTGACCCATAGCCAGTTTAAGCTGACCCAAGCCCAGGGAAATACAGAAAAATTATTCTGTTTCTTAGAAAATAGTATTCCTTCTGGTTGGATTGTAGGACCACTTTCTCCTTTTGAAAGTTATTCCCTTCTCAGAGGGAATAACTAACACTCCCTAAATAAAACATCTTGAATTGTGATATGGAAGCTGGCAAAGAAGTATTGTGTTAGTTTATAGTTAAGCACTATACTCTGAATACTTTTGAAATTATGATAATAAAGTTGCATTGAAAATTTTAAAAAAGAAGAAAATGATGAAATGAAAGAAGCCAAAATCTGTAGGCTACTCCAAAGTGTCACAGTGGTACAGCAGCAAGAAGAGAGACAGAAGGTGCTTTACATGGCCAACACCGACAAACAACATCATATATGTGTGTGCCCACACACGCGTGCCCACACACACATACACATACTCTCACACACACACACACACACACACACACACACACACACACACGCACGCGCCTTTTAGCTGATGGGCCACTCTACTTCTGCACAGTTTCAGGTGTTAGGACATTTTTCTTTAGCTCAATCCTAAATCTGTCTGTCATTTCCACCCTTCCAAAAGAAACAATTATAGATGATATCATTGCCCACCCCGCAACATCCAAAAAAGGGACAACTGAGAAGACACCATAAACTATTCATCTATACACCTATCTTCTCCTGTCTATACTCTCATATCTGAGGATGATTTATGACTATTTGTGGGCATTCTTGATGAAATTTTGAGAAGGGAACAAGCAGTCATTTGCAAATGATTCAGGCACACAGTTGAATAAAAGCTGTGAAGACAAGTTTTTACGTGCTTATCGATTATAAAAAGCATTTCTTAAGATAAAGGGATCATAGAACTAAAGCTGGAAGTGACCTCCAATTCCTTCATTTTAAAGATAAAGAAACTGAGGCCAAAAGAGGTTAAGCAATTTCTCCAAGGTTACAGAGACATTAAGCACCAAAGAAGGGATTTAAACTCAGATCAAGATCATATAGACACTGAGTATCTAAGCTTCAGAGATGGAACTTCACTTGATAGCAAGATGGAAAGGTTCTCCATCAATGTGCTTCCCATAATATGATAAAAATCATATAAAATTCCTTGATAGCTTCAACCACAGAGAACTTCATTTGAAGTTTCTCTAATTATCAGTATCATCAGGGGATAAAAAGAGAAGATTGTATGCTTGTCAAACATGTCAGCCCCTGCCATGGGGGAATGATTCCTGTACTTATTTAAAAGGAATAAAGAATTTCTAAAAGATGATAACATTTTAGACTGTCAAAAGACATCAGGCCAATAACGTACATAGAGCAAAAGTAAATGGATGAAGAATGCTACAATATTCAGTTGGGTTATAAGTCCATTGAATTATATGTACTGATGGAATTTGTGTTGGGCAAATGGACAAAGACTTGAGTCCAAAACTGAAGAAGAGAAAAAGAAAGGCTGGCTTGCAATGGGAAATTACAGTGTGTTCAATAATTCCAAGCTCCTCCTTGACATCTGATTCTCTTTTTTTTTACATCAGTCTTCTCCTGATGATGCCATATAGTTACAGACTGAAAAATATCACAATCTCCTGAAGAATCCAAACTGCAGGTCACACAGAGAGTAAAGGATGGCACAATGGGCCTAAGTAGGCTATGGCATGTCTAGTCAAGTCAATAAGCATTTATTAAGCACTTAGTGTATTCAAGGCATGGTGCTAAGAATACAAAGAAAAGTAAAAACAGGATCCCTGTCCTCAAGGACCTCTCATTTTAAAGAACAAGCAACATGTAAATAACTACGTACGTAAAAGGAATACACAGAGTATAAAGAAAAAGGTAAGCTCAGAGAGAAAGGAACTATCCACTGAGGGCAACCATGAAATACACCCTGAAGACAGAATTTGAACTGAGTATTTAATGAAGCAAGAAAAACTAAGAGGTAGAGGTGAGGAGGAAGAACATTGCAGACATGGGGGACAGCCAAGGCAAAGGTGGGGAGATGGGAGAAAGAACGCCATGTTCAAAGAATGGTGAGGAGTGAAGCAAAATGGAGCATACAAAGCAATCCAAATTTTTATTGGACAAACATTTATTAATTGCCTACTATGTACCAGGCACTGTGCTAAGCAAGAGGAATACAATTAATTAAAAAGACAGTCCCCACCCTCAAAGAGTTTATAATCTAATGGAGTTGGGAAAGGGAGAATACACAAAAGGAAGCAAGAAAGGGAAGGGAGTCAGGGGATAGAGTGGGAAAGGGAGGGGAAAGAAATTGGATACCATGGAGTAACTTGTTCTGTGGAGCTGAAAACAGGCAGAAAGCAGAAACAGTGGAGTGAGCCCCAAAGTCCACCTTTTGCCTTCTATAGGCATTGGGAGGACTTTGGTACTCCATCCTCTAGACTTCCAATCAGAGGGATGAGGAGACTGAGGCAGGTGGTGTCAATCAAAGTTTGAGTAGGCTGAAATGTGATGAGATTAAAGCTCATCCTGGGATTGTGGAATGTGAGAAAGGCAGAATATGCGGAAGGGAGAAATAGGGTAGACAGACTGAAAAGGTAAGAAGGGGCCAGGTTATGAAAGTTTTAAATGGCAAACAGAGCTGAATTTATACCTGACCCTGACGGTAAGAGGGAGCCACTGAATTTACTGAGTAGAAGAAATGACAAGCTCAGCCTCAAGCTCTAGGAAAATCACCTGGCCACTCATTTGAGGATGGATTGGAGCCAGTCATTCAACAAATATCTGTGAAGTTCTTACTACGTGCCAGGCACAGCACCAAGCCCTAGGGCTTATTATTGTTGTTCAGTCATGTTCAGTCATTTTCAGTCCTCCCTGACTCTTTATGCCCCCTAATTGGGGTTTTCTTGGCAAGGATACTGGAGTGGCTTGCCATTTTCTTTTCCAGCTCATTTTACAAATGAGGAAACTGAGGCAAAGAGGGTTAAGTGACTTGCCCAAAGTATCTGAGGCTAGATTTGAACTTGGAAAGATGAATCTTCTTGATTCCAGGCTGGCACTCTATTCATTGCGCCACCTAGCTCCACTACCCTAGAGCTACAAAGAAAGCAAAAAAGAAAACTCTCTGCCCTCAGGGGAGCTTACATTCTAATAAAGAGATAATAGGTAAACAGAGAGTAAGCAGAATTACCAAAATAGCATAAGTGATTGTGCTCATCCCACCCAAGTGATCCTGGATCCTCTGGCTTATAGAACAGGTAGGTCGGTGTGGGGGAGGGGAAATCAGGCTGTGAGAGGTAGGGGAACTGATCACAGTCAGGAAGTCCCTCAGCCTGACAGACAGAGCAAAGAGCCTACATTGCAGGGCTGTTATGGAGTAAAAAACAACTTTATGAACTTTAAGCTTCTTTAGAAATGAGGTTTATTATTGTTTCTGTCGTTATTGTTGCTGCCATGAAGGCAGCTTGGCACTGTGGAAGCTTGATGTGGAGTCAAGAGACCTGGGCTGATTTTGTGCTGCCTCTACTTACTGGAAAGGAAGGAGACAAGCATTTATTAAGTGCTTACTATGCACAAAGAACTGTGCAAAGTGATGTATGAATACTATTTCACTGGTTTCCCAATAACTCTGGGAAGTAGGTCCTATTATTATCACTCCCATTTTATAGTTGACTAAACTGAGGTTTAAGTGACTGGCCCCAAATCACAAAAGTAGCAAGTAGAGGTGGAATTTGAACCCAGGTCCTCTGAATCCAGAATCAGTGTTGTTTTTAACCATACTATGATGTTCTTGAAGCTTTTTTTCTAACTTCTCTCTCTGTCTCATTGCCATAATAAAATAGGTCACCAGAATTTCTTGAGGACAGTGTAAATTTAGGGTACTGTGCAAAATACTTTCTATCTCCAAATTTTAAAACTCTTTACATGCAAAAATTTCTTGGCAAGGGAAATAAAGGCTCATAGATGTATCTCTACTTAGGCAAATTAGCTCTGGGAGCAGGTATTACCTGCCTCCTTTTGATTATGGGATATTTGCCAGCATGGATAATTGGCATCTGCCACTCACCATCACCAAGTTTTGCAAAGTCCTTGTTCAGCAGCTCCTCAGCCGTGAGTTTGGAGAAATTGTCATCATCGAAGGGATTCCAAGTAGAGCCTTCGGAAGGATTGTAAACGTTTTGCTGAGAGGTCCGGGGAGACCCTGATGGAGTGGTGGATGCAGACCTAAAAATCCCCACCCCCACAAAACGAAAGTGGTGAGTACAAGTAGAATGAGGAGAATATAGTATTTTAAGATTTAGGTTGATAGATTAATCAACAAACATTTATTAAACACCTGCTGTGGCTCAGGCACCATGCTAGAGACTGGTGATGCAAAGAGGAAAATGAGAAAGATCCCACCCTCAAAGAGTTTACATTCCATTGGCAGGTTCAGGTTCACAGATAAGTAAATATAGGCCAAAAACAAAATGAATAAATGGTAACTGGGGAAATGTGGGAATCAAAAAAGGACTCCTGGGGGAGGAAATACTTTAGCTGAGCCTGGAAAGCTGCTAGGAGTTCCAGGAGGAGATGGTAAGAAGGTAGAATGTTTTGGACAGGTTTTTTTTTCTTTTTTGGGAGCGGGGGCAGAAGTTTTGGGAAGAGGGAAATGGGGAGGGGAATCTGTGAAAAGGCAGTGAGATGAGCGATGGAATATTATGTGTAAGGAACAGCAAAGCAGGTTAACGTGGCTACTACAAAAGGGTGTGCAGAAAGGGGAATAAGGCATAAATCAATCTGTAAAGATTGGTGGGAGGCAGACTGTGAAGGGCTTTACATATTAAACAGAGGCAAGAAGAAATCACTGGAGTTTCCTGACCAAGGCAGGGATGGGATCAGACTTGTGCTTTAGGAATACTGACTTGGGAGGAGTAGAATGCTTGGAATGGAAAGGGCAGAGAGTGGAAGGTACCTTAGAAATCACCTATAAATTAAAGCAATTCTGAGGTACTACCTCATATCTACTAGATTGGCCACTAGGACAGAAAAGGTAAATGACAAATGTTGGAGGGGATCTGAGAAAAACGAGACAATGCATTGTTGGTGGAATTTTGAATTGATTCAACCATTCTGTAGAACAATCTGGAGCTATGCCCAAAGGGCTATAAAGTCATGCCTAGCCTTTGACCTGGCATTACCACTACTAGGTCTATATCCCAAAAGAGATAAAAAACAAAAAGGAAAAGGACCTATATGTACAAAAGTATTTATAGTAGTTCTTTTCTGGGGCACAAAGAATTAGAATTTGAGGGGATACTCATCAATTGGAGAATGGCCAAACAAGTTGTGATATGTGATTATGATGAAATTGTATTCTAAGAAATGATGAGCAGAATGCTCTCAGAAAAACCTGGAAAGACTTGCATGGATTGATGGAAAGTAAAATGTGTTGAATACAAAGTTAACAGCAATAACATAAGATGATCAGCTGTGAATGACTTAGCTATTCTCACCAATACAATGATCCAAGACAGCTCTGAAGGCCTTATGATGAAAAATGCTATCTACGTCCAGAGAAAGAAATGGTAATGTGTGAATACAGATCAAAGCACGCTGAAAAAAAAAGAAATCACCCAGTCCCACCATCTCATCTGTATAAACTCCTCATAACTTCAGAATGAAACTACATTCACTGAGCTGATTTAGGTTTGAATCTTGGCTCAGTTTGCTAATTATCTGTGTCAGTCAGTCAGTTGAGCACTGTGCTAAGTACTTGGTACATAAAGAAAGGCAAAAACAGCCCCTACCATCACAATTTAATGGGGAAGACAAGGAGCAAATAACTAAGTAATATAATATGTATATATGGTGTATATGGAAGATAATCTCAGAGGAGAAGGCACTAGTAGTTGGAAGGACCAGGAAAGGCTTTCTTTGGGTGGGATTTGAACTGAGTCTTGAAGGAAGCTAGGTAAAGTAAGAGGTGAAGGTAAAAAAGGCAGAATATTCCAGGCATGGAGTGGGACATAGACAGTACAAAAGTATGGAGATGGGAGATGGCATGTTTGTTGTCTTAACAGTAAGCAGGTGTGATTTTGGCCAAGTAATTTAGTCTTTCTGGGCCTCAACTGTTTCACCTGTGAAATGAAGGGATTGTGCCCCTTCCTGTGATCCTCTCTTGAAATCAGTTCCGACCCTATCCTCTCCCATGTCCAGTACCATTATTCAGAACATAAACCATTTTTGACCAAATACCTCTTTGGTTTAGCTTCTCAAGGTTTTGTTTTCTTTCTAATTTTACAAAATGTTTCCCTTCCATTTAGACCTTGCTGGGATACTAGACAAAAATCAAACAATTCCTGCTCTCCAGTACCTTAAAATCAACCTCTTTACAAAATTTTAATCTCTGCTCTTCTCTTCCGACATAGCTCCCTCTCAAGCTCCAGCCAGGGTCTTTGGTAGCCCACAGGATTTTGGGCTAGTTCACACTGGGTTTTGTTAGGATTTCCCATGCCCTGTGTACATACATCAATAAGAATTATGGATGACCAAGCAGACAGAAACAGAATATACACCAAGTAAAACTGGAAGATCCCTATCTCCTATTTCTATGATCTATGATCTATTTCATGTAGCACAGGTTGGAATTGGCTTTTCTGACCCCTTCACTCAGTTGCCTACTTGAACCCCAGCCTCCCAGAGGTTTGGGCTTTGCCTCTCCTGCTGCCCAAAATCTCCTCAGCACTACGGAAATGGTAAAAACAAAGGAATGGTTGGTTCTCAAAGCAGTTGGAATGTTCTCCCCCACCTTCAGCTCCCTTCTACCAACCAAGGTAAATTTTCAGGTTGCACTGACATCATAATTTCGTACCATGACTAGTTTCTTGACCAAGTTGGAATTAGGATTTCTCTTCACTGAATGAACCAGGCAGTCAAAAGGCCTTTTGACACATAGCTCCCTTGGGCAGCTATTACCAACTGGTCTATGACATACCTCTGGTAGGGAAAGGGAGACTGTTACATACTTTGCAGGTGCTTTCTGGGTACTGAGTCAGGGTTCAGCCTGGACTGAAATAGCACTATTGGATCAGGTTTGTAGGCAGGTGCAAAAACCCGGCTGTGATGAACTCATTAGCATCATGGTAGTCCAGAAACCTAAGGCCCTGATAAGGAGTGACTCAAGATGGAAGACTACATCCACTCCATCGCCATTGGCCTGACCTACCTATTCTATATACTTGAGCTTCATGGGAAATCCCAGGCCAACTTTGAGGAACCCACACAGATGTGGTGGTCCTGATTCCAGCTCATGTCCATGGTACATCTGTATTTTGTCCAGCTGTGTCATTATCTGCCCAGCAGCCCTGCCTAGGGGTAGAAGAGAAAAATGACTAGATTCTCTGGTAAAGGGACTTTTACCAGAGTGGCACCACCTTCCATTCAGTTTTTATTCTTTAGAGCGTGGACAGCCAGGTACCTAGTTTTTCTAGATTCTAGAACTTCTCAGCTACAAGGAACTCTAGGAAGTCACTCTCATAAATTCTGGGGCTTATAGAAACTTTACGGATCTCAAATAGGTCCAGAAAAGATTAAATGCCTACAAGGGTCAGAGCTGTCCCTGTGGTGGGAGGCAGCTCTAAAGAAAAGCCTCTCAGTTCCCAAAATCTGCCTGAAACAGGCAGGTTTGATCACACATAACAAAGAGAAGGGGAGATATGATGACAGATAGAGCTAAGGCAAGCCCAGGATCCAAAGCAGCATAATCATCCCTTATCTGTTCCCCTCAGGTGGGTATATTTGTTTTCTTTGCCTATGGACATAAGATCTCATAGAGCTCTAAGTAGTCAGCTGCCCAGACCGAGCTGATTTCCTGGTATTTGACTAGTTAATTCTATGACTTGCTTTTATTACTCCACCTGCTTTATCCAATATTCACACCTGCACTATTTTGATAGCCTGCAAAAGTTAATCTCCCTGCCTCAAGAATCTCCCCACCCCATCCCCCAACCCCCGACAATTCAATAACCCCAGTGACTTCCAATTGCCTCTGAGATCAAATAGAAAATCCTCTGATGTTCAAAGCCCTCCACAATCTGGCTTCCTCCTACCTGGACAGTCTTCTTATTCCTTATTTCGTACCCTGGACTCCCTCAACATATATCCAATGATACTGTTTTCCTTGCCCAAGACACTCCATTTCCATATTCCAGACATTTTTACTGACTGCTGTCCATGCCTGTACTATTCTCCCCTCCTTATCTTTGACCCCTGACTTCTTTCAAGTCTAGATAAAATCCTATGTCCTCTCAGAAATCATATATATCTACACACATACACATACACACACATACATATACACACATATATATGTAAAATGCGTAAATAATTTATACATAGTTATTTCCACATAGTCTCCTCTACTAGACTGAGCTCCTTGAGGCAAGGGACTACATGAAGTCATTGTCACTTCATGCTAACCCAGAGGCCCTCAGAACCATTAAGAGTGCGGTGGAGCCCTCAAATGCCTTGTCTCTATGCCATTCCCAATACTGTATTGATTAACACAGATTCTTTAAGGGGCAGGCACTGTTTTATTTTTTATGTCTTTGAATTACTAGTGCCTGGCATATAATAAATGCTTTAATGAATGCTTACTGAATAAATGACCAAGTGAGCTAGATACAAAAGCAGTTAGGTGGCTCAAGGGATACAGGGATGGACTTAGGAATCAGTAGGACTTCATTTTGAAACACATCTCAGTCTAGCATCACACACTAACTGTGTGATCCTGGGTAAGTCACTTACTCTCAGTTTTAGCTTCTTCATCTGTATAATGAAGGTTGAGACAAATGATTATTAAATAACCAATTATTACCCACCCCTAATGGGGAAGCCCATTTCTACACAGACTTCGGTGGGGGCGGGGATGTATGGATCCTTTGTCTAGAATGCCCAAGACTGGGGGTGGTCTGGGAGCAGTCTCATTATAATATTCATTCTTCTCATTAATTGTTAACCAATCAGAGTTGATTGCCACCCTCAGGAACACCCACTCTTCCAATCGCATTATAAGTTCTGAGTGACTTCTATGAGGGGTCTTTGGCATTTGAGAGTGCCACTAACCCCTTTCATTAATTATCTATTAGCATAATTAATATAATGATTAAGTACCCAGAAATTATGTCTCTCGAACTTTTTATATGCACTCACCTCCCAGGATCATTGTGAGAATAAAATGAAATACTCCATGCACCATGTAAATTCTAGTGACCATCCTTATTATCACAAATAGAAAGCACTCTGCAAACTACCAAGCACTTTATCGATGCCAGCTATTATTATTTTAATAAATGAATAAAATTTGGATTGAAGACGAAGCTCCTGGCAGACTACTTATACTCCCTGATGAATCTAGAAGACTGTCACAATGAATTCCTCAAAGGACACCATCCTCATAAAGGATCCTTTCAAGCGTCTATCTTCTGTTCCTGAGATCCAGTGTTCTTCATTCAGAAGTACAGGACATTCTACTGGGGGACTGATCCCTGGGCTCTCAACATAATCACTGTGCTATTAACACTGTCCCTCCTGGAATAGCTGGGCTGAGTTAGCGGGCTCACCAATTTGGACTTCCAACTGGATCTTTTTTGGAAAGGGAGACGTGGGAAAACTATCTGCCAGAAAGAGTCAGGCCTGTTTGGAAACACGGTCCTAAAAAACAGGCCTATTACCTTCCCTGCCTCATGAGGTGTGTATTCTCCATTTGTGTGGACTGGACCTTTCCTCACTTCAGCCTTTCCAATTCTTGTTCAAGCCTCTCCTGGAAATTATAACAAAAAAGCTGCCATGTCTTTTAGCATTCCATGTGCAGAAGTGAGTGTCCATCTTTCTGTTCTCACTCTTTATGCATAACTGGTTCATCTTCTTTCCTAGTCATCCAGCTCTCTGATTGCATTTTTATTTCTTTGTAAATCATTGCTAGTGATGTGCTAAAAGCTATTAACATCCCTCTGCCCCCCCAACCAGTCTCAACCATGTTTCTTTCTAGTACCCCTTGGGCTTCTTCAGTTTTGATTCTTTTGATCTGCAGAATCCATAGCCAAAGCACAACATCAGCCTTGTGTTTTTAAAAATGGGGTTTTGTGGCAGCAATGGGCTTGGGATCTCTGAAAGTGCTGCTCAATATCCCAGTGGAAATCTAGCCTAATTTCTTCCTCAGGCAGAGAAGACTTTCCACAAACTGAATAAAAGCTCCCTTTGCTCATCTGTTGGCACACTGCCACCCTCACCAACCAGCTCTTTGTGGTGAAAGCAGATGCATCGAACTTGACAAATGGAGCCATCTTTCCTCAGGAGGACCCTGGAACCCGCTCTGTTCTTCCTGGAGCCTATTATTCCCAGAAAGGCTCATCAATAGTACTATGTGATCTGGGTAAGTGGAGTTGCCATCTGGGTGTCCTCTGAGGTTGGGTTTCATCCCTTGGAAGGGCCACAGCACCCAATCACTGTGCCACCAAAACTCAGGAATTTCAAACATCCACAATAAATCTAAAAATGAAGCCTGGCAGACTTAGGGGTGGGGCGGGTATTTTTCTGCCCAGTTAATTTCAATTACCCTATGACCTCAGATGGCAGAATAAACGCATTGATGTTCCATCCTGGAAACCAAAGATAGAAGGGCAAGAAGAATCAGCCTTCAAAAGCAACCCTATGGAGTGAGGACATTTTAATTACCAAGCCATGGCTAGGCAAATCGACCTTACCAGATAACAGGAAAAGTGAGGCATATATACCCAGACACAACTCTGCTCACAGAGGCAGCTGCCACCCCGGAAGGAAGGGGACCTGTCTCTGAGGAGCCTGCATGTGCTCCTGTTCCTGTGTGGGTATCCCTGCTAGAATCTTAATACACAATGGAACTAATAGATTCCATGAGTCACAGAGGGATTTTTAAAGCTATCTAATCAGACAGCTATGACTTTTCATAGGTGACACATGCTTTCACCAGGAAGTTTGATGGGTACATGCAAGTCTCTAAGACATGTGATGAAGACAGGAAACATCACGGACATATCCTTCATTCACACTATTTCTTGATTTCATAAAAAAAATTCCTGTTATTCCAGGGCCAGGACCTCATCCTGATCATAGTTCTATATTGACCAAAGCAGTTCATTATTTTGTTCCCTCGGCTAGAACCTCACCCACTCACCACCGGAGGTGGCATGCCCATTCCCCTGATGAATTTCTTTTCTGATTATGTATCCCAATTCACCTCATATTTTGGAGGGCCTTGTTGGCTGTTCTTCAGGTCAAGAACCACTTTCAAACAACTTATTACTCCCAGGCTTGTTGAAAGAAGAACACATATATTTCCAAAAACACCTCTGCTGTTATTTTCTCATTCCACTCAGATAAGTGGTAATCCCCATTCCCTACTGCAAAATTCTCTGCAGTAAATCCATCCATTTATTCACCTAAGACACGCCCCTTCCAAGTAAACTATAGTTTTTATCCAAAGTTCTTTCTAGCTCCCACATTTCATACCCCCATGCCTATGTTAATAATAATAACTAATATTTACATAGCACTTACTGTGTGCCAGACACTGTACAACTTACAATTTGATCATCTCATTTGATCAGCACAACAACCCATTATCTTTATTTTGCAGATGAGGAAGCTGAGGCAAACAGAGGTAACCGACTTGCCCAGAGTCACACCTCTAGCAAGTATCTAAGGCCAGATTTAAACTCAGGTCTTCCCAACTCTAGGACCAGCACTCTATCTATTATGCCACTTAGCTACCTCAGTGTTAGACTTTAGTAAAATGTAGACTACTTAGAATGATATACAGATCATTCCTGGAAGTGATCACAGAGACATATAAACAGAGAGTTAATTATCATTGCTCCCCTGAAAGTCTGAAAAGGGTTGGCTAGATATGCTCTTATAAGCTGTCCTGGAAAGCAGAGGACCACAGTTTTGGGCCCTGCATAATCACTCGGGCTATAAGCCTGGAGACCATTCCATAAAATATGAAACTGAAGATATTTATTTTAACTTGAAGAGAAGATGTAGGCAGGAAAAAGGACAACTTTCTTCAAGTGTTTTGAGGGGCTGTCACATAAAAAAAGAGATCAGAACAGGGATCAATCAGTTCTGCTTGGCCCCAGAGGCCACAAAGTAAATGCAGGATGCGCAAATTTGGAATATCCACCCCAAATATTCACACGGACTATCTGTGCCCAGCCAGCCTGTGGTAGAGCATTCCAAGCTCTTATTGGTCTGATCAGCCACAGTCGGACACACTGAAATTTCACTTTACAATGGTGATGTCATTTTGGTCCTCTTCAAAGACGAAGAACAACCAACCAACCAGTAGAGGGGATACCTGGTTGAGCTAGTATATGTTGGATGAGGTGACTTCTGAGTCCTTCCATTTCTGAGATCCTAGGGAACTTTAAGATAGTGCTTTCTCCTGCCCGTATTTCTACAGAAAGGGAAGCTAGGTGGTGCAGTGGATAGAGTACTGGGTTTGAAATCAAGAAGAGTCATCTTCATGAGTTCAAGTCTGGCTTTTGACACTCACTAGCTGTGTGATCTTGGGTGACTCACTTAATTCCACCTCCCTCAGTTTCTTATCTGTAAAATGAGCTAGAGTAGGAAATGGCCAACCATTTCAGGAACCCAAATGGGGGTCACAAAAATGACATGACTGAAACAACTGAACAACAACATTTCTATAGGAGCCACTGGCATTTTATCAGCTGTTTCTAGACAAAGTACCTTCATACTTTAGCTTGCTAACTTAGTCTTTATAGTTGGTCAGTAGTTTTATCATCATAGAAGAGCTACTAGAACTGTAGCAGCAATGGGGCTGGTTCTAATCTCTTACTGACTTGGAGAGACACGGGCCAAGCAATCATTCCTTTGTGTTGTCCCCCAGGTCAAGAGATTCCATCCAGACAAGCAAGCCTCAGCCTGAAAGGTCAAGGAGTCCTTTCATGGGGAAGAGTACCTATAAGACCTTATCACAGCACATGGATGTGGAGGGGAAGATGGATGGAGAGGAAATCACCCGCACCTCTGCTCTTCTAAATGCTGACAAATATTTTAAAATTAACTTATGTTTAGATGAAGATGGTACTGAAAAAATGTGAACTTTGCGCATGTGAAGCCTTGGTTCTACATACAGAAATATCTCCTCCCATCTCAGAACAGTGTACTTTGTACCTTCTCTTACTGGACTTTCATACTCTGCCTTTGATGGGTCTTAGCTTCTGTACTAAATTGTAGGCCCCATGAGGGTAGGAATTGTCAGGGGCTGTTGTCATTACACAATTACAACAGACCACTTCCCATCACCCCTGATCTCTCCCCCCCTCTGAATTCATAGCACTTACTGGCTGAACTCAGTTCCATATTACTACTTTCAATGAAGTTTATGCTTCAGTCAAACTAGATCACCCTCTGTTCCCCAAAACCCACCATGTGCTTTTTGTTCTGGATACCTCCTATTCTTGGAATGCCCTCTCCTTCCCTGGTTCATCTCTTGAATTTCTCTCTATTTTTTAAAACCAAACTCAAATGCCACCTTGGACATGAAGTGTACAGTTACCAATAATCGTTTTCTTTAGACCTTATGTAGCACTTTGTTCTACTATTCTCTAAAGTTCTTATCCTGTAGTTTATATTACAGGATAATCTGTAGTAATTTGTATTAGGTATTTGTGTTTATCTCTTATCTCCCCCAATAAACTGTAAGGTCTCTGATAGTGAGGGATCATAGTTTCCTTCAAAAACTGTCTCTCTCAATGCAGTGCCCTGTATACAGTATGGGTTAAATAAATGGTGATAAAAATGAGCAAAGGACACATCCAGAGAAAGAATTACCGAGTCAGGACGCAGAATAAAGCAGACTATCTTCTCTTTGTGAGGTTTGGTTTTGTTCAGTATTTCTCATGCTTTCTCCCATTCGTTTTAATTCTTCTATGGAACATGACTACTGTGAAAATGTGTTTAATAAGAATGTATGTATAGAGTCCATATAACATTGCATGCCATCTTCGGGAGGGAGGGGAAGAGAATTAAAAACTTATCAGAATGATTGCTGAGAACTAAAAACAAATAAGTAAATAAATTTGAAAAAAAAACGTTTGTGGAAAAAATGAATGATGAATTAGTATTTCTTAAATTCAATAAACTGAGCATTTCATAATTGGTTCAATATTGGCTTGGAGAATACACATTCTGGCAGGTTTTTTTTTATACCTTCAAGATGTTTGTGAAGAAATATAATGCGCAAGGTGTATTTTAGCTGGCAGACAGTTCCATTCCCTATCTCTGCTCCCCACAGCTGGAAGGAAGATGAAAAGAACGGAAGCACGTACTTGGACTTATTGAGGCTTGCTTCAGCCGCAGCTGCCTGGAGCAGTTGAGTTGACTGGCTGGCAGGAACTCCAAAAACAGCGCTGTGGGTTACATCACTGAGGATCCTCCGGTGGCCGGCCCGCTGGGCTTTGGGGGATGATGGAGGGGTGAGAGATCCCAGCTTCTGCCCCTGGATGGCAGGGGGTGGGGCGGTCTGAGCCTTTGCTTGCTGTCTTACTGGTGCTTGCTTCTGCTAGGAAAAGAGAAGAGGAAGAAGAAGAAGGAAAGAAAAGAAGAAAGAACACTGTCTGAAAACTGACATGACGACTTAACAGCCAACTTCGGGCAATAAGCCTCCCCTCCTCCCTTTCTGCCTCAAAATGGCTAAATGGCCTCTGAGAACATCAAGTGTGGTGCCAAGACTGGCAGTTGATGGTGTATGAATGTGAACTTTCTCAAGAAAACGTTATAGGGTAACTATGAACAATCATTTAGCCAGTCTACTAGCATTTATTAAGCACCTACTATGTGCCAGGTGAGGTAGCTAGGTGGCTAAGCCAGGAGTCAAGAAGACATTGACTAGCTCTGTGACTCTGGATAAGTCATTTAACCCTGTCTGTCTCAGTTTCTCATCTGTAAAATGAGTTGGAGAAGGACCATGCCAGTATCCGTGCCAAGAAAACCCCAAATGAGGTCGTGAAAAGTCAGACAGCCTGAACAAAAACAGAATGTAGCTTCAATATAAGAAATCTCAGTTAAGTAAGGAATAAAAACTTGGAGCCACAGGCACGCAAATAACCATGTCACAAGTAGGACTCTTGCTTTTCTCTTTGTAGCCTTATTACCCAGCACATAACATACGTACAAAAATGTGGAGTTGTTGAGTTTAATTGGAACTGGGAGGGCCATTGGAGACCATCCAGTTCAACTCCATTTTAGAGATGGGGGAAACTGAGACCCAGAAAGGTTAAGTAATGTTCACTTTCATTTTAATAGCATTAATTAAATACTTTCTATGAATTAGTCAATTAACAAGTATTTATTAAGTGCTAACTATGTGCCAGGCATTTCCTGCGGAATTCAAGAGCAAAGAATAAAATAATTCCTACTCACAAGAAGCTTACATTCTAATGGAGACAAGAAGTACATATAAAAAATTATATTATATGTGTGTACATGTGTATATAATTGTACACATAAATACGATAGCCAGGAAACAAAAATACAGAATGTTAGATCTGTAAAGGACCTTAAGGATAATCTTTACAGAGGAAGAAGCGAAAGCAGAGCAAGGTAAAGTCATTTGTTCAAGATACATTTTGCTTCCCTGATGGGGCTCCCACACAAGACTGTGGGAAGGGAGATGAGATTTCTCTGAAATGAGAGGGAAGGCGCTGAAAAGAAACACAGTCCTCTAACCTTTCCTTCACTGGAGGTCAGGGCTGCTATGTTCATTAACTGCAGTCTTTCAGCTGGAATGGGAATAAGCAGGACGCCAAGGAGAAAAAAAAATAAAGAATTGCTCACAGCTAGGCTGATAACGCAGGGACTCAGACAACGCTGGCCATTTTTATTCTTCAAGTCTAAATAAAAGGCATCATGGAGTGGAAAGAAGGCTGGTCTTGAGTTGGGAAGAGCTGAGTACAAGTCCTGTTTCTGACACACACTGTCTGTGTGACCATGAATAAGTCATTTCACCACTCAGCATCTCAGGCAACTCTCTAAGGCTATAAGTTACAGAGGAGTAGCTGCTCTGAATCAGTGGAGGGATTTTGCGTACTTGGGAGTTTCCTATGTGGATAAAAATCACATTTCACAGCTCATCTTTCTTTACCTCTCCTCATCCCCATAAGAAATAGTCAAACACTAATGTAAAAATGTGTTTAACAGGAATGTATGAGTAGAGCCCACATCAGATTGCATCCTGTCTTGAGGAGGGAGGGGGAAAAAATGTAAAACTTATGGTAATGAATATTGAAAACTAAAAATAAATAAATTGGGAAAAAAAAAGGAATGTTCAAACCGTCACTGGAGATCAGGAAAAACAACATTCAGATGGCTGAACAGTCCTAAAGTCAAGATAGTTATTCCCTCCATTCATTCATGTACTTATTTATTAAGCAGCTACTGGTCCTAAAGCACTTACTATGGAATATTGTACGGGTGACTAATCCTTCTATTATGTTATAAGCTCCATGAGGGCTCTATCTTATCTAAAATTTGCTGTGTCCCTCAGTGGTTCCCAAGAAAGTGTTCTGATTAGTTGTTTTTCACTTGTTTCAGTTATGTCTGACTCTTTTGACACCATTTGGGGTTTTCTTGGCAAAGATACTGAAGTGGTTTGCTATTTCCTTCTCCAACTCATTTTACAAATGAGGAACTTACTATGGGTTGAGTGACTTACCCCAGGGTCACATACCTAATAAGTGTATGAACCCAGATTTGAACTCAGGTCTTCCTGATTCTTGGCCCAACATTCTATCCATTGTGCCACGTTGCTGCCCTCATCTCAGTACACCTTACCCTTGGTTTGCCATCTCAGTTTACAATCCTAGAAGGTAAACTCGGAAAGAAATGGGAAGGCTAGAATATTCAGTGAACCAAGCCAGTCTATCTAGGGACATGGAATGGAGCACTTGCTGTTTTTGCAATCAGAAGCCTTGGGTTAACATATTGGATTTTTTCCTTATTAGCTATGTGACCTTGGGCAACTTATTTAACCCTCAGGCCTCAGTATCTCTTTCTGTAAAATGACTCTGTGGTCCCCTCTAGCTCTCATCTATGACCCTGTGATTCGAAGATTCTTTATTCTTACATTGGAATAGTCCTGGAGAAATTACCAGGATATTTGCAAGCATGCATGTGTGCGTGTGTGTGTATGTGTATGTGTGTGTGCATGTGTACACATATTTGTCTGTGTATACTCGGGTATGTCAGCTGCTTTAATGACAAGTCTTTTTTGATTCTCTAGGTATAATACTTTCTCTTCTCACATCATGGTTGGTCTAATATATATTTATCTTGTAATGTACCTAGTTACTTACACAATGATTTCCTCATTAGAATGTGAGCTCCTTGAGCAAGGAATAGTATACCTGTCAGATCTATGGGGAAGGTAAGAATTTATGACCTAACAAGAGACAGAGAGCATTATGAGATGTTAAAAGGATAATTTTGATTACATAAATTTTAAAAGTTTTGCACAAACAAAACCAATGTATTCAAGGTTAAGGAAAGCAGAAAGCTGGGAAATAATTCTTACAGCAAGTATCTCTGATAAAGGCCTCATTTCTCAAATATATAGAGAACTGAGTCATAGTTATAAAAATACAAGTTATTCCCCAATTGATTAATGGTCAAATAATAGGAATACACAGTTTTTAGATGAAGAAATCAAATCTATGTATAGTCATATGAAAAATGCTCTAACTCACTACTGATTAGAGAAATGAAAATTAAAACAACTCTGAGGTACCACATCAAAACTCCCAGTGTAGGACAGAAGAGGAATTAGGCTGCCTACCAAAGTGAAGGTCTACAGAGCCGTTATGCTGACCTCATTGTTGTATGCCTGTGAAATCTGGACAGGATACTAGAAACATGAATAGTTTCCATTTAAATTGCCTAGGAGATTCTGAATGTTACCTGGCAAGATAAGGTACTGGACACTGAGGTCCTTTTTCGAGCTAAACTGCAAAGTACTTAAACTCTACCACAGAGAACGGAGCTCTGATGGGCTGGTCACGTTGTTCAAATGCCAAATGTACATTTGCCTTAAAGACAATTTTATGGAGAATTCACCCAAGGCAAGCACTCAGAGGGTGATCAGAAGTGATATAAGAACACTCTCAAGGTCTCTTTGAAGAACTCTTGAATTGATTCCACATCATGGGAGACACTGGCACAGAAAAATGCTATCCACATCCAGAGAAAGAACTGATGGAGTCAGAACGCAAATTAGAGCATACTATTTTTCATTTTACTTTTTTCGTGATTTTTCTTTTGGTCTGTTTCTTCTTCCATAACATTACTAATACGGAAATATGTTTTATATGATTGTACATATATAACCTATATTAAATTGCTTACTGTCTTAGTGAAGGGGAGGGATCATAGAAGGAGGGATAAAATTTAGAACTCAAAATTTTAAAAAATGAATGTTAAAAATTGTTTTTACATGTTATTGGGAAAAAAATAATATATATGTATATGTATGTGTGTGTGTGTGTGTGTGTGTGTGTGTGTGTGTGTATAAATAAATAAAAATGTGAGTTTTTCAGGTCAAGAACTGTTCTACAGCCTGTGTATACCCCCAAAATTTAGCAAGGTAACTGGCACATGGTAAACAATAAGTGCTTGCCGATTAACAAAGCAGAATTCTTTCAGCTACAGGCTTCTCTGTCTCAAGGAGTTGATGATTTGAAGTAAGGCCTCATAAGCTAATATACAATTCTGGTATCAATTAAATAGAAGAAAAGCCAAGGTATTGTGGGCCTGGGTTCCAGTCCTGGATCTGTCATTTGCAGTCTTGCAAAGGTCATTTTGGTTCTGTGCATCTCATTTTTCCTCCTTTACAAAATGAAAACTGAGACTAAACTGTATCTAGGGTCCCTCACGAAGCTATTCTCAGGAGCTCGAAGTAGCTATTTTCCCAGTTTCACACAGTGGAGACAAACAGCTGAATAAAATCAAGAGTAACAAAAATGAATCCTAGCATCTAAGCACTTGGGGTGACCTCACTGGTCATCAAGATGAGCTCACTATCAGTCATCAGCCTTCCAACTCTATTTCAACATGTTTGGTATGAGGAATTGAGCCAAGATATGTCCAGATAAGAGACTTCTTGAAGCATTTTTTAAGCTACTGCACCCAGAGTCCGGAATTAAACTCCTCCTAGAATTCCTCATTATGTTGTCAATTCACTAAGAACTGTGCTAGCAGAGTGTAAATCCTGGTAGGTCCCTACCACACCAGATTACGTACCTGTCCTCCATGTAATGTGAAAAGGCTCACCTCCAGGACGTGCCAGCCTGGCACAGAAAAATGCTATCCACATCCAGAGGAAGAACTGATGGAGTCTGAATGCAGATGAAAGCATACTATTTTTCACTTCACTTTTTTCTTGATTTTTTTCTTTTGGTCTGTTTCTCCTTTCACAACATTACTAATATAGAAATATGTTTTACATGACTGTACATATATAACCTACATGAAATTGCTTACTGTGTTGGGGAAGGGGAAGGGTTAGAGAGGAAGGGACAAAATTTCGAATTGAAAATTTTTAAAAATGAATGTCAAAAATTGTTTTTACATGTAATTGGGAAAAAATAAAATTTACATATATGGATGTGTGTACGTATATCATCAAGCCCAAACTGATGATCTTTTTTTTTTTTTGCCCATCTACTAAGGCATAAGAAGATTATGATCTGCATAAGGAAGGGAAGGGTCACACCCACAAAATCATGACTGTCAATATCATGAACAAGAAGGGGTCTTTGAAATCATCTAATTCACCCCTTTCATTTTGGAGAGGAGGAACTTGGAGCTCAGAGCAATTCTGTGACTTTGTTTAGGTCACAGAGCTACTCAGCAGCAGAACTGAGACTAGACACCAAAACGCTGACCAATGTCTTTCCCCTGCTCCAAACTGCCTCACACAGATGCCCAAAGTCACATCAGTAGTTAGTGGCAGAACTGAGAATACTAATGATGATGATGATGATATTACTGATCGGTTTTAAGATTAATAAAGTGCTTGCTCCAAAATAACCCTATGAAGTAGATAGCAAAAGTACTGTCATTTTATAGATGAGAAAATTGAAGTTTGCGAACGTCATATGGCGGGTCTAAGGTCATATATATAGTTAATTAGTGCCAGAGCCGGACATGGAATTTAGGTTACTGAAGCTCTTTCCACTTTATTTACTATGATTTGACTGAGGTTACCAAATTTCAAAGTCAAAAACTAAGTCCCAAGTCTCTATTCTAGGGTCTCATTAATTGTTAATACTAACGCTTCTGCTGCATTCTTAAATGCATTTGTTCCTTGTGTGCATTCCTAAGCAGATCTAAGAGTACACAAATGGGTGTGACTTTCCATGGGTCACAAAGAAAACCACCCCAGGATTGTCCAGGACTGGATAAAAGTAAAGAGGAAGTTGGATTTTATTTTTTTATCTCCCCCTTCTGTCCCAATTCCTAGTCAAAAGTAATTTAGTCTTCAAAGTAATGCTTGTTCACAGGCAAATAGGAATGTGGAAGAGGTTTGTAATTCATGCCCAACACAGCTGTAAGAGGGGCATGAAGAGGATAACCTGTGATCAGAAAAAGATGACAGAGGATAACAAGTGCATGACCAAGAGAACTTGATCTCTAAGGCAAAGACAAAGACCCAGCTCATCCCGGATAAAGCCTTGTATTCACAGTCAGTGGTGGAAGAGGCACCCCAACGTCATGGAGAATGGAACATGACATCCGAAGACCTAGGTGTGAAATCCCAGCTCGCTCTTATTCTGCGTGCCCAGGAGCTAGGTCTTCCTTTTTTTAGGACTTCGGTTTCTTCATCTGTATAAGAGGCATAATGACAGCTATTCATCACTGGGGTGATATGAAGAAAGCACCTTATAACATTTAGATTGCTACAAAAACATCTTATTGTTATTAAAACAACACAAGGTCTAGGATGTCTGGCGTTAGGATAGTGCTAAGGACTCAAGCCTTGATGTCGACCGAGGGTTTTATTTGATGAATGGGAGGACACTTAAATGAAATGCCTACTATATGCCAGGCACTGTGCTAAGTGGCAAAAATTATTTTGTCTGAAAAATAAAAAACTGAGAGAAATGGTACAAGCCAGAAACAAGCTAAAAGCAGCTGATAGGGAAAGAGCAGGATGGAGACTCTATAATTTACAGCTTCATCATGGTGACGCTAGCTTTTATTGGAACCACAGAGTACTATTATTGTTTTTGCGAGCATTTTCTCTCAAGAGTCCTTGGAGCAGAGACATAAATAAGACCCACTGGACATCAGTTTGTGAGTGTGTGCATGTGGGTGTGCATATGTTTGAGTGTCTGCACATATATATGCATGCACTGTGCACATGTAGCATGTGCATTGGGCAGAGTTTGCATGTGTGTATATGCATGTGTGTATGTGTGTGTCAGGGTAGGGGAGCTCTCCCAGAGAAGTCCACAGGAAGCAATCAGGGGCTGGTCAGGATGACCCAGCAGCACCCAGTGGGGAAGTGCGATGATGTCATAGCCAGGATGACAAGAGATCCTGCTCCATAGTCTGAAGTGGCAGGTGGCAGGATACACTAATAACGTTGTAATGATGATAAACAAAGAGATGGGATCGCCTCTCAGCGCTTGTTTGAATGAAGGCTGGAGGCTGGCCATGGTAGTTATGCTTCTAGGGAGGGGAAGAAAGAAGAGAGCGCATAGTATGCCTTGGTAAACAGAAAGTCCTCTATTTTGGGGGATTTGGGTGGGGAATGGAGCTCTGCTGTGCACTGCAGTTTAGTCATTCTGCTATGTGCTACAAGTCTGCTCTGCATAGATTCTAGTCAGAGCCATGTGAGCCAGTAAATTAGAGAAATTCAGGTTTTCTTTTATTGCCAAGGAAGCACCATGTGGAACATGGCCACAGACTGATTGCTACTAAGCCAGGTGGCCAGCTAGACAAAAGAACTATGTCACAGAGCCCATCAGCAGTTATGATGGCCAGACTGTGAGGATGGGTGTCTCATTGTTTGAGATATACTAGAGATGGGAATCAATTCCTTTAGACCCCTGGGTAAGTCATAGCAGGGGAGGAGTCAACTGTACTAGCCGGATCCTTGACACCTATGTAATGTTAATGTAAGTTTAATGGTGGGAGGGGGAGGGAGAGTTAAAGATCTTCCCCTCCCATTAATAGGTCTCAATACCTTTTGCTAATTTCTATTGAGGCACTGGGTCAGAAGGTCATGCTTCCAGCTCTGAAAAATATATAAATACTCTGAGGTGAGGTTTTACTTTGGGGCTTACTCATTGGAAGTGTTCATTTGGCCAGATGAGACTGTGGGTAGCCGCTAAGGAGCCTCCTGGCTTTGAAAACTCAGATGCTGGTGCTTCTCTCTTTCTGGTAACTATGTATATGGTCAGAGAGTTGGATCTGTCTATTGATCTGTGATGTATGTATTGTCTATCGTCAGACAGTTGGAAGCCCTGTCTGTTGATCATTCTGTTTGTAATTTCTGTTTGTATTTTTCCTGAAGTTCAGGGTGCTGACTTTTTCTCCTGAACTAAGTGAATGATATATGTGCTTGACCCCTCAAAAGTTGTTTTCCTTTTAGAAAAGCAGATCTAAGAACCTGTACAACAAGCACTCCTGTGTATGCTGGGATCTTTGCTGTTATAGCCTATGGTAGGAAGCAGTTCATACGAGTGGTGGTAGATTCTGGGACCCAAAGGATTTGGAATGCAGAGAAGGAAAAAGTGGTTATTTTGACTGAAGCACTGCTTTAGTAAAGTACTTTACAATCATTAAAAAGTCATAATTTTGTCAAAATTTCTTTGTTTTCAATTATCTCTTCATTTTCTCCTTCTTATCCTTTTCCCCTAGACTAGAAACTTGATTTGACCTATTTCAAGGTCAATAACCTGTTCTAAACTCCAGATGATGATGATGATGAGAGCTACCATTTATGTAAGACTTCAAGTTTCACAGTTTATCTAACTTATTTGATGCTCATGGCAATGCTGATGAGGCAGGAATTCTTATTATCATCATTTACCAGGTGAAGAAATATGGTGAGGGAGGTGAAAGTTGCCCAGGGTGGCACAACTATGATTTGAGCTTCTGAGGCAGAATATGAATTCAAGTGTTCCTGATTCCAAGTCCAGCACTCCATTCATAGCACTACTTAGCTGCCTTATTCTTTTTGTTAAAATGATTCTCTTCTACATTCAGAGTTTTCAAGTATGCTGAGTCGCCATTTTTTAGAGTTGGTTAGGATGAGTCCATTCTGTAGAGATTCTGGTCAGAGCTGTGTGAGCCAATAAATTAGATAAACCTCATGTGGAATAAGGCTACAGACTGATTGCTACTTGACTGAGTCAGGTGGTCAGCTGTACACAAATACCATATAAAACGGAGCCTACATAGTTGTAAGATAAGGAGGGCACAAGAGACCTCTCTTAAGATGATTCTACCACAAATACTGAGGCAGTTGCTAAAGGCCTCAGTTTACAAAAAGTAAGACCCAGAGATATTCAAGGGATTGTCCAAGGTCACACAGGTAGTAAGTTGTCTGATCCAGGCCCTCTCCACACAAATTCAACCTTTTGGTCGAACCATGCCCTCCCTTTTCTTCAGCACTCTGATACTTAAGACATTTCGGTTAGGAATTCAGAAAGATCCAAAGGCCTGAGCCTACAGAGAATGAAGTGCTCAACTGGAAAAGGCCACAAGCTTGTATGCCTCAGAAAATGTTATTGAACATAGCCTGATTCCCAGTGGAAATATACTCCCCACATCTGAGCCTGAGAATGAATGTGGCAAATACTGTTACCCATCAAAATACACAACTGGATGCTCAGTGAATCCGAGTTCTTGTCTGGATCCTAGAGAGCCTGGACCCAAGCAGAAGCCCATGTAAGGAAGTTGTTTGTTAAGCTGACATCTGCTTCTTATTAAAAGGCCTGACTGGTAACTTATTCTGAGGTAGGGAGAAAAAAACACTTCCTGCACAGTGTCAAGGCTCATGTATCTTAAGAGAAAAAAGGGGGTCCTTTTAGAAAAGCAGGCTGCCTTTCCTGAAGAGAAACACCAGTCTCTTACTGGAGTCTTGATTTCCAATGAAGATGTTAACAGAGGCAAGAGATTCCCTTTGCCCCTGTAACTGCAAGTCTGTATGGTGCAGAGAAGACTGAATTTGGGGCCAGAGGCTCTCTTCCACTAATACTAACTGTATGACTCAGGGCAGGTCACTTAACTTTGAGACTCAGTTTTCCCCTGTGAAACAGGATGATTATGTATCTTGTTCTACCTATCTCAAGTTTGCTGTGAGAGCAAACAGAGAGAGACATTCCTTTCCCTCTTATGGCTCCTCTAAGAAGCCCTATACTTCTTAAAGATCCTACCTGAAAAGCCTGTACAACGTTCTGCTCCTCAGACGAGACCATAAAAAGGGTAGTACCTATTCTCTCTCTAAAGGCAGGCACCCGCCTTAGCCTTAAGGACAACCAGAATCACCAGGGGCCCAGGTCTCCCAACTCCCACTCACCAGCTGGTCAGGCCTCTCTCTTGCCCTTCCCCTACCCCTCATAGCATGCTCCTGCCTCCTCTGCTTGTTCTCAGCCCAGATTGATTCTTACCCCGGGCTCCTGGGCAGGGGCTGGCTGTTGGGCTGCAGCCGGTGGCGCCTGTGGCTGGGGTTGGGAGGGAGCTTGTTGCTTCAGCTGTCCGGCTGCCACAGCTGTCTTCTGCTGTAGCACGGCTTGCTGAGCCTTCAGCAGCTGCTGCTGCTGCTGCTGCTGGTAGAAGTTCTGCATCAGCTGCTGCTGAGGGGCTCCTTGGGGCGGCCCAGGCAACTGAGCAATTGCTGGTTGCTGGGCTCCCTGGTGCATCACCTGGAACTGGGGGACCAGTAAGACAAGACGGTGAGCAAAAGCTTGATCCCAGGACTGTGCCCCCAGGGACAAGCCTTAAGGTACACCTAATCATAGTCCAAAGGGGCTGAAGTCCTGGGAAAATTCCTACTTGCAGCTCATTAGAGACAGAATAGCAAGAGAACTTTCTCAACCAATCTGTCTCCCTCATTTGACAGAAAAGGAAACTTAGGACCAACTCCCTTGGTTATGTAATGCCACTCAGATCAAATGCAAACTCATTAAGTCTCCACAACCTGGCTCTAGCCTACCTTTGTAGCCCAATTTCACATTATTCCTCTTCATGGGGGTACTACTTGGGTAGTATCATGTACTACCCAAAAGGGTGCCATCTTCTTCAGAAAGCCTTTCTCCATCTCCCCAGTTGTTAAGTGTTCTCCCCGTCCTCACATTTCTTCCACGCTGTATTTTTCCCCCTATGTTCACGTTATATCCCTACAGCAGAATTTAAGTGCTCACCTCTCCAGAGTCCACTTAACCATAGTGCCTCGTGTGTGGGCAATTAATAAATCTTTGTTGAATTGAAAGAACTTGCCCCCCAGGGAATAATAAATTGAGACAGGCTTCAAGCTCAGGATTCAAACTTCTGATTCCAAACCCAGTACTTTTTCCAACGTGCCATGGGTTAGACTCAAGGCCACAGCTTGTACTGGCAGCCTCAATGACATATTATTAAATATTAATATTTAATATTAAATATTAAATATCTGGCCCTACAGGACAAAAGAGAAGACGGAGACAAGGGGCAGAGAGGGATGATAGAAGAGAGAGCAGATTGGTCATAAGGGCAATTAGAATGCTTGGTGTTTGGGGGGGGAGGGGATAAAAGGGGAGAAAATTTGTAACCCAAAATTTTGTGAAAATGAATGTTAAAAGTTAAATAAATTTAAAAAAATAAATAATATTACTATTAAAAATAACACAAGGGGAGGTGAGAGAAAAACATGAAGTCTACTCTCATCACATTCCACTAAAGGAAAGAATAAAATGCACACTCATTTTGGTAGGAAAACCTATCTCACAATACAGGAAAGTGGGGGACAAGGGGACAAGCAGGGTGGGGGGGATGATAGAAGGGAGGGCATGGGGAGGTGAATGCAATTCGAGGTCGACACTCATGGGGAGGGATAGGATCAAAAGAGAATAGAGGTAATGGGGGACAGGATAGGATGGAGGGAAATATAGTTAGTCCTATACAACACAACTATTATGGAAGTCATTTGCAAAACTACACAGATTTGGCCTATATTGAATTGCTTGCCCTCCAAAGGGAAGGGGTGGAGAGGGAGGGAGCTAAAGAAGTTGGAACTCAAAGTGTTAGGATCAACTGTCGAGTAATGTTCTTGCCACTAGGAAACAAGAAATATAGGTAAAGGGGTAAAGAAAGCTATCTGGCCCTACAGGACAAAAGAGAAGACGGAGACAAGGGGCAGAGAGGGATGATAGAAGAGAGAGCAGATTGGTCACAGGGGCAATTAGAATGCTTGGGTTTGGGGGGGGGGGGAGGGGATAAAAGGGGAGAAAATTTGTAACCCAAAATTTTGTGAAAATGAATGTTAAAAGTTAAATAAATTAAAAAAAATAAATAAATAAAAATAACACAGATGCTCCTGTGATGCTTCTCTGGGTCACAGAAGCAATCCTGGGTTCTTGGGGCCTATGGCAACAGAGTAGAAGCTCTGACAGGTCTTACTAAGATGGGAAGAATCTGAGGATGATCCTATTATGAACTGCATGTCTATCATGAGGACCGGTGTGTTCATCCTTCGTTGCCAAAGAAGACCATGCCATCAGAGAAATAATGACATGACTTGAAATTGACTTTGTTTTGAGTGAGGGACAGCTGTGCAGGTCACCAGTCTCACTTCTCCTCCAGAGCCATCTGAATCCAGTGACCAGATGTTCATCAGGATGACTGGAGATGACCCAGGATGAGACAATTGGGGTTAAGTGACTTGCCCAAGGTCACCCAGCTAGTGAGTGTCAAGTGTCTGAGGTGAGATTTGAACTCCGGTCCTCCTGACTCCTGCATTGGTGCTCTATCCACTGCACCACCTAGCTGAGGACTGGTGGGGCCAAGCTGAAAGAGCCTCATCACCTGAAAGCTGGTCAACAAGTAAATGATGCAGCTACATCAATGAAGACAGTCTGCAAAGGTCTGCAGGGCTTGCCCAGACAGACAATGGTAGCGTCTTCAAATACAACAACAACAATGACAACTTGTACCTGGAAAACACCGAGCTATTCAAAGGACTTTCGCTGCTCATTTCATTTTATCCTCATTTAAACTGCACAAAAAGACTGTTGTTTGACAAGTCAAGACACTGAATTGCTAAAGTTCAGTGACTTGCCTGCTTAGGATCCCAGAGCTAAATAAGGGCACAGCCAGGATTAGAATTCCTATGATTGAATTCACTCTGGGAGACTCTTTCCACTGCACTGTGGGAGGTATCCAGGAATGAGCATTACTCTTCCTATGGATCTCCATCAACGTCAAGGGAAACTAGGCACATAACCACCCTCAGCTCTGCGTAGCAGCCCAATCCCAGTCCTTGGAAGTGATTCTCCTTTAGTATAAAGCCATCTCAGAGATATCTCTTTGTACCCTCCCACACAATGGCCCATTTTATTAACATTTCAACCCTTATTACATGAATGAAGCCAAGAATCATCCAGACAGCTAAGTTGCATTAGATAGAAAGTTGGATCTGGATTCAGGAAGATCTGAATTCAGATGTAGCCTCAGCTACATAGCTAGCTAGCTATGTGGCCCTAAGCAAGTGACTTAAATTCTGTCTGCCTCAGTTTCCTCATCTGTAAAATGAGAATAATAATAGCACCTAACCCCTAGAGGCATGTGGGGATAAAATGAGATATTTGTAAAGTACTTAGCAAATATTAGCTATTATTATTATCATCTTGACAAATGAGATGAAACTTAGAATAGGTTAATGAAACTAAAACATAAAATCAAATCAAACTCAGGACCCAAGAACCAGGCAACCAGAGGAAGAGCCCATATTTTGGGGAAAGGGGATAGAATGGAGAGTCAGGGTATAGAGATGAGGAGAAAACAAAGGGATGAAGGAAGAAGAAACTTTTATGACTGAATAATAACCACTCTCTTTAACAATTACAAAGTGCCTTTCTCAGAACAAGTGAGTGCAAGTTTTATTATGCCAATTTCACAACTGAGGAACCTAGGGCAAGAGATGTAATATGATTCATCAAGTTCCTCAGTTAATAAGAGAAAACAGCAGGATTTGAAGCCAGGTTTCCTAAGTCAAAGGTTAAAAAAAAATAAGGCAGCAGTAGAAATAAAATGTGGAGTCAGAGGACTATGGTTGGTAGACAGCGCAATAAAATGGACCTTGAGAAAAGGTCAGGAAGGGTCACCCTCTGGTGGGACCAACAGGCTTCTCACACCATGGGGGACCTGAGTGGGAGAGGGAGTAATCCATTTTTAAAGGAAGCCATCCCAACAGTAACTCATCTTAGGGGGAGATTTAGAAACAGTTTATTAATGAGATGAAAGCTTCTCTTTCTGCATCACCAGCAAACCACCCACTCAAAATGGCAAGCTTAGAAAACAATCTTTAAGTCCAGGATTTATCACTGGTTATGAAAATCAAAAGTAAACTAAGATGAACCAGAAAGGCATCATGAGGATTGCTAGATGTGGCAACAGGCTCACAAAGGAGACAGTACAAGTATTTTTAGCCCCAGTTTTCAATGGGGGCAGGAGGAAGTGAGATGCAAAAAGGTTACATGACTTTTCCTGGTTACACAGCAAGTAAGAGTCTTGAGTTGGAGGCTGAATCCAAGTTCCAAAGCCAGTGCTCTTTCCACTAAGCCAGGCTGCCTCCCTTAAAGATCCAAAGGAATGCTAAGGAGCCCTAAGTCCACTGTGATCTCAATCACTTCGGATTTCATTAATCTATCTCATGTCGCCTGGAGACATGCTTCTGATGTTATTGAATCTTTCAAGTATCGATGTCTTGTCTCCCTGAAGGGAAATCCTGTGTCATATATACATTGTTGTCTCTCCTATAGCGCTGAATACAGTAGCTAGGACTCAGATTTACTTCTCACCCTATGACCTCTTTTCATCGTGTCACACTTTCTCAGTGGGGATATAATAACAAACATAAAAAAAAGGGTGGACATCCTCAAAGTCTAGAAACAGGAGAGCTGAGGAGTCTATTGCACTACCCAGGGGAGAGGGGGCCCTGACCAGCTGGCACAAAGATCTTCTAGATCTACTCTGCTTGTACTGGAGAAGCACTATTTACCAACCTAACCTATGACAGCATCCTCCCGGACCACCCAAATGTCTTTACTCTGATTTATACTTATTGCAAACATTCTGAATCTCTTCATGGGTTGACGAGTCAATGTGCATCTTTCAGTTCATTTGGCAACGACATAACTCAATACTTTAATCACTCTTGGTTTCATCAATACAGACTACACTCTCTTTCTAGGACTTAGGGGATAATCTTCAAAAACTCCTGCAGTCAAAAACTTCATCGCCCTGTAGATAACTTTAGGATGAAACTCTTTGAGCTGAGCTAAATGGGTCACAGGTGACAACCACACAGTCCATTCCTTGGTCCATACTTGGTAGGGCCTGTTAGAGCTTACACTTTGACACTGCCCAGGCAGAACTCAAGATAACCTTCCAAGCCATCATGAATCACTGAAGAATTTTAGCAGATGGACAAAGAACTATGTCATTGTAAATTTTAAAACTGCAAGTCTTACAGATAAATACTTCTCTAATGAATGGCTTAGTTAGAAATAATTAATTCTGAAGTATTACGGGAAAATGGAGATTCAGGCCTGGGGTTGGAAGAGGTCTGTGGTGACCCCAACAATATAGTAATTCTGGTGTCTTTCTTCTGTTACTTCCTGTTTATTCTACAGATAGCTTCCTTTGTATGCATTAGTTTGCATGCTGTCACTTCCATTACACTGTAAGGTCTCTCCTTGAGGACAGTGATTTATCTTTTGTTCTATTTGTTTCCTCAGCACAGTGGAGTATAATTAAGCACACAGTGGGTGCTTAATTAATGTTTACTGGTTGATGGGAAACTCAACTTGAAACAATGGGTCGGCCTTAGACACACATTACACCCCAGTAATCTGCCAAAATCAGTTGCTTCCGTCCTCAGTGGAGTGACGGAGGCATTGTGAAAGACAATGCCATCTTTCAAGGAATAGCTCAAGCCCCAATTCCCAATTCCTCCATGAAGTCTATGTTGGTAACCCCTACCTACAATAAATTTTCCCTAGTACGTTTCACACAATTTGCCAAGATACTGGTGCAAGCCATCATTTTCTCTTGCTTAGGTTACTGTGATATCTTTCTAATTATTCTTTCCATGTCATATCATTCTCCTATGTTCAAACCATCCCTCATGCTTCTACCACGAACCTTCCTAATGGATGGGTCTCTTCACATCCTGCCACCACTTAAAAACCTTTATTGCCAGCCTATTGCCTAGAGACTGAAGGGCCTTCTTGTTTTTAAGGTCTTCCATAATCTGTAGCCACCCATCTAAGGTGCTGCTTCTCTAACAGAAGAGCTAGAAGGGATCTTGTAGTTCAGAAGTTCTCAAAGTTTTTGGTCTCAGGATGCTTTGTACTCTTGAGGACTCCCCCCAACCCCCAAAGAACTTTTGTTTATATGGATTCTATGTATTAATATTTACCCTATTAGAAATTAAAATGTCTTAGTATTGTTGTTGAAATAGTTTGGATCTCAATAGTTTGACCTCAAAGAGTCCCTGAAAGGGTTTCAGGGACCCCAGGGGACCCTGACCACATTTTGAGATCAAAGTTGGTCCTTGGAGTCTAGAGGACTTTATAGCACTAGATAAAGATCATTAGTGGTACAAATGAGAAAGCTGAAATTCAAAGAGAATAAACTTTCTGCTTTGGATTTCAATATTCTTGTCAATAAGTGAAGAGTTAGGATTAGATGCTCTTTCTGTAACTATGCTCTACCAAAGTGGACTTCTTATCATTCTTTCTATGAGTACCTACTGTTTATTCCCCGCTCTGCTGATGTTCTTTCCCTATACCTAGAACATCACATCTCTACAAACGCCATCACCTCTATAAACAGACTTCCCTGATTCCACAAGTCAGAAATGAGTGTTTCCCATGAGTTCCCATGGCACTCTGCTTATGATGTTCTGTTTTGGAGCATGGTATGTATCTTATATACCCTATTATGAGGTAAGTTCCTTGAGGGCAGAGGCTTGCCTTATAATATTTGTAATTCCCCTAGTGCCTAGGCTCTAAGGGTTCTAAGTACAGCAGCTGCTTAATAAACTCTGATGGATGATGAACGTCACTTGGTCATTGTTTCACAGGTATATGTCTCTCACTACTTCACTGTATTTTGTTGCTTAGTCGTTTTCAGTCGTATATGACTCTTCATGACCCCACTTGGATTCTTCCTTGCAAAGATACCACAGTGATATGCCATTTCCTTCTCCAGCTCATTTTACAGATGAGGCAGCTGGGGTAAATAGGGTTAAAGACTTGCCCAGAATCACACAGGTAGTTTCTGAGGCCAGATGAACTCAGGAAGATGAGTCTTCCTGACTCCAGGTCTGGTGTTCTATCCACTGTGCCACCTGGCTGCCTGACTTCATCCTACACACTGCTGCCAAATAATTTTCCTTAAGCACAGATATGACCAAGAGACTCCTCTACTCAATCATCTCCAGGGGTTTTCTATTTCCTCAGGATAAAATACTTCTAAAGTCCTACACAACCCAGCTCCAATTTATTTTTCTAGTCTCAATGGACATTGGAACTCCCTTTCCTGCACTTTGTGATCCACCCAAACTGGCCTTCTCACTGTCCTCACATGATACCCCATCTCCTACGTTCCTGCCTGTGTACTAGCCATCCCCTATGCCCAATCACCCTTCTCCTTCACTCTGCCTCACTTCCTTTAAGCTCAGGCATCATCTTCTATAAGGTTATCCTTATCTCTCTGGACCAGTGCCCTCCTTCCCTAACTATTTTGTACATATTTATACTTATTCACTATGCCATGATGTTCTATATACTTATATGTATACTTATATACATACTCCTCTCATATATAAGCACATAACTTAAATGCAGCAGTCTATTTTTATGCATACACATACACACACTCCTCTATTAAAATGTAAACTCCTTTCAAGTAGGGATTATTTCATTCTTTGTACATATATACCAGCACTTAGCTGAATGCCTGGCATATAGTAGGTCCTTAATAAATGCTTGGGGATTGACTAAAGATAAGTCTTATCCACCCAATGCAATAAGCTCAAGGGGAAGGAGAGTTGTATATTTCTGTATCTCTTATAGTGCCTAACATAATACTTGGATAGAAGGAAATTCAGTAAAGATATCTGAACAGCCTGAAATCAAGGGACAGGTTTACATATATACATTATAAAGGTTAACTTTTAATGTGACATGACTGATTAGACACAGTTAATCCCCAAAGGGAACATTCAGAGGCTAGCAATGAGGTGAGTCTAGAGTAACTATCCATGTTAGAAATATGTTATTTTAGCATCTCACCAAGTGCCAGAATTAAGTCTAAAGCACCAGATCCAAGGGATACAGGCTGGACTCCTGGCTTCCATACCAAACCTGCTGCCTCTGTGGTGATGAAGGTCTTCACTCAATTGCTGCGCTGAAGACAGGGCCAGATATTTGGCCCGTTCCACCAAAATACATCTCATTGTGTACTAAAGGAGACACCCAAGCTGTCTGTAAGATGGCAGAACAAACACCTGCTGTAAGTGGTCCATGTGGCAGCTATTCCTCTTACCTGCTGAGCTGGTGCCAGCTGCTGTGGCTGCTGCTGTGACTGCTGCTGGTAAAACGTGGCTTGTTGTTGCTGCTGCTGCTGCTGTTGCTGCTGCTTAAGGAATAGATGCTGCTGGTGCTGGGGTGTGGCCTGGGCTTGAGCAGGTAGAACCTGGGCCTGCGTGGAAGGTGTCTGCTGTGGAGTGGGTGGAGCCTGTGGCTGCTTGGCTGGAGCCTGTGGGAGTGGCTGACTAGGTGGAGGCTGGGTTTTTGGTTGAGGGACATTGGTGGGTAGGCCAGCTGGAACACTTGGTCCTGAAAGTAAAAAAATTAAAAATTCAGAATTAGGGTATAAATCCTCCTCCGGACAAAATGACCATCCTTGTTTCTAAGATATCAGAACAAGTGATGAGAAGTTCCAGTCCAGCTTAAAAATGTATCGCTCTTTTGTTTTTTATTTTTAGAGATCCAGTTGTTAAATATTTACCAGTCTAACCCTGGCTAGAAATCAATGCTATGCAAAAAGGACTCTATGTTTGTTAAGCATATTGACTGTTAAATGAATGAGAAAACATCTTCTCAACAGGATCGTATGCTAAGCGGAGTTTACTGTGCTCCCATTCATAGCAATATTGTGAAGGGATGTCCTGTGTACGAATAGCCCCGTTATCAGTCAATCCGTTAACATCTACCATGTGCAAGGCCTATCACTACTGTGACAGGATGAGTGGAGATTTAGAGAGTGTTTTAAGGTTTGCAAATGCCTTATGTACATTATCTCATTTGGGCCTCAGAACAATCTGATGGGGTTATTGACTCCAAACTGCAGATGAAGAGACTGAGGTCCAAAGAATCTCAGTGACACAACTAGTAAGTGTCACATGTGGGGTTTGAATGCATCTCTCCTGACTCCAATATTTAAAAAAAAGCAATAAATAAACTGTATATGCTAACTGGCTTAGGACTGCATGTTCACAATGGTTTTCTAAGTCAATATGTAGCCAAAGGATTCTTACGTACAGTTTAGTGGGCCCCATTTCTATTTTGACACCACAACTACACTGGATATATGGATAATGGTCCAGGTAGCAGGTATACTGAATACTACAATAGCCATCCTTTGAAAAATAGAGTGGTCTCAGCAGGCACTATGGGGACATAATTTTTAGTAACAACCAGGGATAAAATCAACATAGATCTCTTCATCAGAGACTACAGTATATGCCCAGAACCTGGGGCAACTTGAATTCATGGCTATGGCAATAGGATATAATCCTAGGAAGTTAAAGTCCATGCCTTGTCACCTTCTAGTAGGCCCTAATGACCCATACAGAATAAAGAACATGCTATGTGAGGAAAATGACAAATGCTGGGGGTAAACAGGCACATTAATGCGCTGCTAAGTCATTCTTTCTGAAAAACAATTTGGAACTAGGTTCAAAAAGTTATTAAACTATGTATACCTTTTGAACTAGCAATAGTGCTACTATGTTTATACCTCAAAGAGATCAAAGAAAGAGGAAAAGGACCTCTATGTACATAAAAGAATATTTATAGCGGCTTTTTTGTGTGTGTGGTGATAAAAAATTGGAAACTAAGAGGGTGGTCATCAGTTGCAGAAGGGTCTAAGAAGTTGTGTGGCGTATGAATGCAACAGATTATTACTGTGCTTTAGGCAATGAGGGTGATAGCTTCTGAAAAACCTGGGAAGACTTCTGTGAACTGATGCAAAATGAAGCAGGCAGAACCAGGAAAACAATTCTTACAACAGTATTAAGACCAACAACTTTGAGAAATTCAGGAAATCTGATTAACACAATGAACAAGCCCAATTCCAAAAGACTATTGCTGAAATATGCTCCCGCATCAATCACACTGCAGATTGAACATACTGCTTTTTTTGGATATGGCTAATGTATTACATGATTATACATGTGTTTGTGTAATCGGTTTTGTTTTTCTTGCTTTCTAAACAGGGGTGGTGCTGAAGGGAAGACTAGAAGGGAGAGAATTTCAATCTGAAAATAAAACAAAACAATTTTTAAAAAAACAGCAGGCTACCATGTGCCAGTAATCCCACCTTCCTATACCTGTTGCTCTTGAAAAGGATGGTCCTTTCCTAAGTCAGATTCCAGATACCATCACCACTTACAGAACATTCTCTGGGATCTAGGTTGGAGGTGGGGGGGAAGAGGGAAATGATTAGATGCTTTAGAAGATGTCATCATTACCAGTGCATAGAAATTCCTGGTACATTTCCAGGTTCAGTTGTCCTGACCATAGCCCACAAAATCAACAGGGCACATACAGGATATAACATGGCTCATGGCTAGAGTCTAAAATACTTTTGACCACAAATTTCAGAAGTAGTAACATATGGAAAAAAAAAATCTGTTTTTTTTTTCAGAAAGAAGATAAAAGAAGAAAGTGACTAGGAATTTTTAAATCTTCAGTAAGACCATCAAGCAAAAACATCATTACTGATCACAACTAGGTCACTAGCAGTGTTTTGATAATCTGGAATCCTTTCATGTGTGGCAATCTGTACCATGGAAGCTTCACTGAAGGCCACATGTGGGACCATGGAGTGAGAGAAAAGAGTTAAGAAGCTAAGAGTGTTTGTTTACTTTACTTGTTTTGTTTGACAATATTATCTTCAGTAGAAGTAAGGAAGAAGCAAGAAGTATTTATCAGTTTTGATTTCTACAGCATGATCACTTCGCATACAATTACTGGTTGTGATAACAGTTTACTATAAGTTATGGATAAAATGCTATTAATTTTTTTAAACTTTTATCTGGATGAATAATTATCAAATAACACAAGATAGGGTGAGAAAGCATAATGTTTCCAGGAGAAAAATTTACATGATAATCACAATACTGGAAAGGAAAACTACTCCAATCAATTAGTAGACTGAATGTTATTATTGTGTTAAATTTAATGTTCACTTAAAAAAACAAAACTACATAGCAGAAGTTCATGGATTTGAATACAATCCTATGTTTTGTTCATGTTTGGTTAGTTAATAATAAAAAAAGAAAAAGAAATTCAAAAGCAGGATAAAGAAACTATGCTTAGACTTCCATGTTCCAAAAAGCAGGAGGGGTAAGCAGTTGGTTTGCTATGACTGTTAGCAGTAAGCAAGTTATAGAAATTCACAAAGAAATGGAAATTTGGGGCCTTGGAGGTATGGAAAATAATTGGGGAGAACTATTCCCACTGACATGAAGGTACTGCCCCACATTTGCCTTTCTTCCACAGGAAATACACAACTAGATGAGTATTAAATGCAAGTTGTTTTCCTTGTTAGAAGAGAAGATGAAAAGGTTTGGAGAACATGTCTTTACACTGCAACTTAACCAAAAATACAGGAGAAATGATTTAAGACAAAAACTAAGAAGAGAGACTGAAGATTATGGAAATCGAAACAACTTTCCAGAGGTAGAAGAACACCGAAGAAGATGCTGAGCAATGGAAGAGATCTCATTAAGTCCAAACTGTCCCTGGCTAGGAATCCACACTGCAACTTCCCCACATGTGCTTCTAGTGAAAGTGACTACTTCTCTTCCTGAGATCAAATCTGGCCTCTGACACTTACTAGCTGTGTGACCCAGGACAAGTCAATTAACTCTATTTGCCTTAGGCTCCTCATCAGTAAAATGCAATATAATTAAAATGTAAACCACCCTGATACATTTGCCAAGAGAATTTCAAATGAGGTCAAGAAGAGTTGGACAAGACTTAAAAATAATGATGACCTTCTGAAGCAGGTGATTCTACTTTTGAACAATTCTCATTTTTAAGAAGCATCTACCTTTCTGCAACTTCCATATATACCTCACACCAGTACTCCTCTCTCCCTCTCTATCATCCCTCTTAGCTTTCTTTTATGTTTTGTCTTTCCTCTTTAGAAAGTAAGTTCCTTGAGGACAGGAACTGTCTTTCTGTTTGCATATGTATTCTCTGAGCTCAGCACAGTACCAGGCATATAGAAAGTACTTGTTAACTATAGTTTCTAATTTTGCCCCCTAAGGCCAAGTAGAACCAGTTGAATTTCTCTTACGAAAGAGGACTCATCAAATACTTCAAGATAGTTATCATTTTCCCCGTCCTGGATCTTCACTTTCTCTTCTTCAGAATAAACATTAACATTCTTTTCAGCTTGTCATGGTATGGCACAGCTTTCAATACCTTTACCAGTAAAACTGTCCTCTGCTGACTACGCTATTAATTTCCTTCCAAACGGTTGCACTAAGAACTAAAAAGAATACTCCTTATTTAGGGGTAAAGGTGGGGAACCATATGCAACCCTCTAGGTCCTCAAGGGAATCCAAAGGAATTCAGTCAAAGGGCTGCACTTGAGGACCTAGAGGGCCACATGTGGCCTTGAGGATGCAGGTTTCCCAACCCCTGCCTTATGCGATCTCAGGAAGGAAGAGTAATGCTTAAGATTACAAATCTCTATCACATACAGCCAGAAGTTGAAACTCGTCATCCTGTAAGATCATATCAACTCTGAAACTCATTCCTCCTTAGTACCTCTCCTTTCCTATGATTGGAGAAGGTGGAGGTGGGAATCAGGAACCTCCTTCCAGATACTCCATTAAAGGAGAGCACCCAGGACTGCCATTTCATCACTTCCCACCTTGCTGCAGGACTTCATCATGACCCTGCTGGCCACCCTTCCTTCTGCCTGCTTCTAGCTTGTTTTTTATGTTTTGTTTTTCTCTGTTAGATTGTGAGCTCTTTGAGGGCAGGGACTGTCTTTTGACTTTCTTTGTATCTCCAGCATTTCATACAGTGCCTGGAACATAATTGGCATTAATAAATATTTATTGATTCACTGATGTTATCAGTTAGGTGGTATGCTATCCCTCTGGGGTATATGCCTTATGACCAGCATTCACTGCTGGTGATTCTTTTGGGAATTAATGATACTTCCAAAATGAAGCTGCAAATAGTTGCTGCAATCGTTCTTAGAGAAACATAGGAATGGATGTCTCCGAGACATATATTTGATGAAGAAAGTATATATTCCTGAATATCCGTTATTCTGAAGAGAGGGAAAGAAAAGAATGCCCAAATATAGTTGCTAAACCAAATACCATGAAATTAAAGGTATGACACAGGAAAAAAATAGGTGAAGTGTCCATTAATTTATAGGGGAAAATAAATAGAAAGAGGACCAGAAATAATATCTATGGGCTCAGGTCAACACAGCTATGTGAGAAACAAAAGAAAGAATTTTGTTTCCACAGGAGTTAAAACTACTCCCAAATCTGCAGGAGTGATAACAGGATGTAAGTCAGAGGTGAGTGGTTCTAATTGGAGCTTTGACCTAGCACAGGTGTGATCAAACAAAAGGTCAGGAGCTTATACGTATACTTAACAAGCTGTTTGAGGGGGACCCCTGGTGTGTGTGTGTGTGTGTGTGTGTGTGTGTGTGTGTGTGTGTGTGTGTGTGTGTGTGTGTGTGTGTGTGTGTGTGTGTGTGTTCATCCTTTGTTGCTGAAGAAGACCATGCCATCAGAGAAATAATGACATGACTTGCATTTGACTTTGTTTTGAGTGAGGGAGGGCTGTGTAGGTCACCAGCATCACTTCTCCTCCAGAGGCATCTGAATCCAGTGACCTGATATTCATCAGGATGAGTGGAGATGACCCAGGATGAGGCAATTGTGGTTAAGTGACTTGCCCAAGGTCACACAGCTAGTGAGTGTGAAGTGTCTGAAGTGAGATTTGAACTCAGGTCCTCCTGACTCCTGCACTGGTTCTCTATCCACTGTATCACCTAGCTGCCCTTGTTTGAGGGGAAACATATCAAGGAGAAGAATATAGAAGAGGTGGTCTAGGAATGGTGCATCTAGTCAAAGGGGAGCAAAGGGGAAATTTGAATGGGGACAGGAAATCAGAATCGGGACAGGAAATCAAAAGCCTTGCATTTGTCTGAGAAAGTGTGTTCCATTAGGGAGTTACCCATTCACAAGAAATGTAAATAAATGTAAAATAAGAGCTTTCCTGGCTGTTCTTTCTAGAGTGAGCAGGCTTCTCACAGCTAGGTCCCAATTAACGTAAATGAGTCCCATGAAGTAGTTACATGTATTTGAATCAGCACTATTCGAAGTTATAGTTATACAAAATGTGGTTAGTTCTAGGCCAATGAAAATATGCATTATGAATTTAAATAATGTGATTTTGCAGGATTCATTATTCATATAAATTGTAATTTTGCTGTATGCCAATAAGAATAGTAGGGATAATAAAATCAAGTTGAGATTTTTTTAATGTAAGCAGTAATGTTAGTAGGTCTTACAGAAAGATGCATTCTTCTACCATGACCGGAATACGATGATGGAAACATGTACTTTGTTTGAAAGAGACAAGAGTACCTAGAAAGGATAAATGAGTATTTGAAGAAAAGAGGAATGATAAATAAGGATTTTATGGACATGTGCAGTGTTACAGACTGCCTGGCCAGATGGAAAAAATTGATAGTGAACTTTAGGCACAGATCATAAAGCCAACAAAGAGGCTGGGTATTTGTGAATTTAACTATGAAGACATCTGCAAGGGTGTGCTGTCTGCTAAAATCAACCACCGAAAATTCTCGCCTTCCCTTGCTGATCCCTTTTAGAGAATATAGAGGAAGTAATAGGGGGAATTTTTCATCTGGGCTTGCTCTAGTCTCCTAAATCGGGAAATGGTTGGCTCTTTCACAGTTCTCTAGTTCTCTTCTATACAAATACCACCCTACTATCCTACTTACTTACTGTTCCTCACACACATAAGTCCATCTCCTAACTCCTTATCTTTCTCCCAAAACTGGAATGGGTTCCTAAATCTCCATCTCTTAGAAACTCTGTTTTCTTTGAAGCCAGCTCAAATGACCTTTTCTGGTTGAATTCTCCTCTACTTCCCACAACAGGTAATGTCTTCTTCTCCAAATTTAGCCTGTATCTGATTTATATGTGTTTTGCACAAGGAGATGGCCATTTATCAAGGCATTTAAGTTACTGCACAATCTGGCCTTAACTTACCTCTCCTTTAAGAACTATTCCCCTTCAGGGCCTCTCAAGTTCCAAGCAAAATGGATTATTAATTTTCATCTCATTCTGTCTGCTCCCACCTCCGTGAATATGGGGCGAGCTGTCTCTTAGACCTGGACTGCAATCTCTCTACATCAGGGGTTCCTAAGTTGGGGTTCATGAACACTTTCCCCCCCTAAACATTTGGATAACTGTATTCCAATATAATTAGATTCCTTTGTGATCTTATGTATTTTATCTTATGCACTTACAAACATTCTGAAAGGAGATCCATGACACAGAGAGGGTAAAGAATTCCTGCTCTCCACCTGCTAAAATCCCTGCCCTCCTCACCACCTCCTCCAGCCCAGATGCCATGTCGTCTGGTCACCCTCATAGTTTCTCCCAGCTGAGCATAGTCTCTTCCTTGTCTCCATCACACTGAAGGTTGTATTATTACTTATATACTTATCCTCCCTAACTCCTTCCCTTCTTCCCTCCCTCACTATCCATCCCCATAAATAGTAGGATCCTTAAGAGTAAATCCTGCGTCATTTTTCATCTTTCCATCTCTAGCGTTGAGCACAAGGCCTGGAACAGATTACGTACTTAATAAATAATGAGGAGAAAGGCTAGAACTCTTTAGGTATACAAAAAGATGCCCCAGTCCGTTTTCAGCAACACTGCTGCTGTTTCAGCACTTTTGTTGTGGCTGATACATTTCAGTCATCTCCAACTTTTGGGGGTTTTCTTGACAAAGATACCAAGGTGGTTTGTCATTTCCTTCTCCAGCTCCTTTAACAGATGAGGAAACTAAGGCAAACAGGGTTAAGTGACTTGCTCAGGGTCACACGGCCAGCACTACATACTTTCAAACCTCACACCTGCTGCTCAATCTCCCATCTCCTTGCCTTCGTACTTGGCCACCTTCTGTTTCTGCAATGCTGCCCCACCTTTTAGAATCTTTGGCTTCCTTCTCTATTGGATGGAGCACTGGACCTGGAGTCAGGAAGACTTGAGTTCAAATCCAATCTCAGACACTTACTATCTGTGTGGCCCTGGGCAAATCTCTTAACCTGTCTGCTTCAGTTTCCTCCACTTTAAATGGAAGTAATAATAGCACCTACCACCAGACTTGCCGCAAAGAACAAATGATATTACTTTTGTAAAGTGATTTGCAAACCTTAAAAGTGTGATATGAAAGCTAGTCATTAGTTAGCCTGACCTCAACACCTGCTAGTGCTTTCTCCTCCAAAGTTACTATGTATCTTATGAGGCATGGTGTGTCCCCCATGTGAATGCAAGTTCCCTGAGGGTAGGAACCGTTTTTTCCTTAGTGTTAGTACAGTGGCTGGCACGCAGTATATATTTAATAAATGCTTCCTGATATATTTTAACAACATTCAGAGAAGCACAGGACTTAAGAATGAGGAAACTGAGCCCCAGGGAAGGTAAGTAATGTGCCCAAGGTTACAAAAAAGAGTAAGTCTAAGTACGGAGAGTACAAAACATAAAACATAAGCAGTGAGATCAGAGCCAGTCTAACACTGCTTCTCTCTCAAGTTGGGCACTGTCATTCTCTTTATCTCCAAGAAGGGGGCTCAGCTGTCCTATAGCTCAGTCAACATGATGCCCCCAGACCTCATTCTTAAAAGCCACACTAACCAGTCCCCATCCTCCCTCCCAGGTGAGGCTGAAACTGTCTGGCAAAAGTTTCCAGGCTCATGATGTTGATGAGGTAAATTAGGCTGCTTTAGCTGACCAATTTCCTTACCTGTAGGTTGAGCCGGGGGCTGGACAGTGGGCCTCTTTCGAGGTGTCAAGGCTGGCTGAATAGGAAGAATCCCTGGGTTTGGTTGGGTCTGTCCAGCTTTTGGCCTTTGGCGAGGTGCAATTGATGTCTCCGTTGTGGGAATAGGGTCTGTCAACCTATGAAAGTTTAAAAAAATAGTTAGAAGTGAAAATTAAAGATGCATACTTAGGGAAGAGTGTTGATGTGAGAATTTTGTTGTGATCAAAAGGTCAGAACAGCTATTGCCAACAATCCTAATAAAGATACCAGATATTTCCTTCCCCTTTGAGCAAGATGGCAGTCATGAACTAATAAATGCTGACTACTCTGGGCTTCTAGGTTGGTATTTCTAAACTGGCCCTTAAAATACAGAGATGACTGTGCTCACATGAATCAGAGCAGGCAAACCCTCTACATGGGAAAGCAATGAAGTTCTGGTGCATCTAGTTACAGGACAGATTCTCCTAAGAATCTATGTGTCCCTGGGCACTGTCCTATGCAGCTCTCATGCAACCCAATGGAAGTTTTAAGGCATAGCTTGCTTGGCAAGGCCTGGGACAAAAGCATCCTGACCACACCTTCTGAGTGCTTTTTCATCTTCTCAGGTGTGACTAGGAGGTCTCAGAACCCCTGACAAAATTGGACCATCTCAACTCCTACCAAAACTTTCTGAATCAAAGAGATTACTCAGACCAGCTGCCTTAAATGGTCACAGACACAAAGATAAAGCACGCCAATCTAATTACATCTAGCTGTCAGGCTGGCAAGCAGTGGGAATCAGACTTCTCTTTGGAGAGAAACACACATCTCCATCAGCAGGTGAAGCTGACATCAGAGAGTGATTTGGAGAAATAAAATAAAAGATTATCCAGGAAAAGGGCTTTGAGCCATTTCCGTGCATTTTTTTTTTTTGGAAAAGGCAACACTCACGACTCCCATTTAGCTAGGTACTAGCCGCATGGCTTTGCTCCCAAAGGGCAGATGGGATCTTGTCAAAGATGCTTAATGCATGGGCTGTGTTGCAAGTCTGCCCTTTGGGCAGACATGCAGGACAGGTGAAGGCAGAATGAACTGACTTAATAGCAGTAGCTGGACAGGGATTGATCTCCAATCTGCTTTTATCTTCAAGGTTTAGGTTTAAGTGCCCCCTCCTATATGATGTCTTTCCTGATTTCCCCACTTGCTAGGGGACACCTCCTGACAAATGACTTTGTGCACGCTTTGGCAATATGTTTTATTTACATGTTTGTTCCCTCAATAGAATGTAAGCTTCCTGAGAGCAGAGACTCTTGTCTTTGAATCCCCAGTGCCTGGCACACAGAATGTTTGCTAAAAACTTACTGAGTGATTGACACAGCCAAACCAAGAGTCCATATTCACCCTAGCCTGGTCCATTTCTGAATACATGGGGCCCCAGCAAACCCTTTATTTCCCACTATTTGTAGGCTGTGGGGAGAGCTGGTCCCCCAAACACTGCAATGTGGAGAATAACAGGAACCATAGCCAGCATTTAGACAGTGTTACAACGCTGCAAAATGCTTCCTGTACATAATTTTATTTGTTTCTCTCAATAATCTTGTGAAGTAAGTGGTGCCAGTATTCTCCTCATTTACAGATGGGGAAACTGAGGGCTCAAAAAAAGGTGAAATGATTTGCCTATGCTCACACAGCTGGTAAGGACTGAAAGCGTGTGTTTGTCCTTTGCTGCTGAAGAAGACCATGCCATCAGAGAAATGATGACATGACTTGCACTTGACTTTGTTTTGAGTGAGGGCGGGCTGTGCAGGTCACCAGCCTCACTTCTCCTCCAGAGCCAACTGAATCCAGTGACTGAATCAGGATGACTGGAGATGACCCAGGATAAGGCAACTGGGGTTAAGTGACTTGCCCAAGGTCACACAGCTAGTGAGTGTCAAGTGTCTGAGGTGAGATTTGAACTCAGGTCCTCCTGACTCCTGCACTGGTGCTCTATCCACTATACCACCTAGCTGCCCTAAGGATTGAAAGTAGGGCTCAGACCAAGCTCGCTCGCTCTTTCTCTCTCTCTCTCTTTCTCTCAGCTTTCCAAGTCCAACGTTCTACATTGTGCTGCCTCTGAAGAAACTTTGGGAAGGAAGATTGGAAAGGAAGAAAGGGACAGGAAATGGGGTGGCCTAAAGCAGAATGCAGAGCAAGAAGAGAACACCAGAGAGTAAAAGGAATGAGTGAGGAGACTCATCACCCACATGAAGACTAAAGAATAAGACACACGTGCCTGGACAAAGGGCCAGAAGCACACTGAGGCATTTGGAGATACCATCTGGCAACCGCATCTTTATGTGCTCACAACAAGTTCTGAGCCCCATTAATATAAGGTCCTCACACGTGGCTCTGAGTAGGACTGAGAAAAAAGCAAGCTCAGGAAAGCAACTAGAATTTCAACACTCTATAAGAACTTTATATCAGGCCTTAAAAAGGAGAGATGAAGAAAGTCTTCTTTGCTGTTCTTCTCTATTGCGTTGTATACCTATCATATACTGGAAGCTCATTGAGGGCAAGGAAATGGGTCTGATTAATCTGCATGACTATCTATGTTTACTTCTTCTAAAGGGTAGCAAGTAAAAAGGAACAGGGCTGATGTTCTCTTGGTGGCTTAAACCAGCTTTGAAGTATAGGAGCTCATATTTCTATTGGGTTTCAAGGTTTAAGAAATACTTTGTCCATACAACCCTGTTAGATGGGTAGTATGGGTATGGTTATTCCCCATTTTCCATCTAGATATACTGATGAAAGGATCCAAACTCTGGCAGCTAACAGGCTTCCCAAGTAAAGGAAAAATTCATATAATCTTAATACTGTTAGAAGAGAGTCTAGAAATTGGAGTCTCCTACTTCCTCATTTTATAGATAAGAGAGAGATGAAGTTTTTGCCCAGAGTCAAACAACTAGGAAGTGAGAAAGCTATGATACAAACCCATGTTTCCTGACTCCAAGTCTATTTCACTCTGCTGCTAAAAAACCTTGGAAAGCAATGGTCAAAGTATAGTTATGTTCAGAAATGTCTGATCCACCAACAGCCTCACTGGATTAAGTGGATGTATCCCAGTGGGATTGCTTCCAAGGGATAATACTCTTTTAGATGGAGATATTCTGGTAGCTATATTAGAAAAATCATTATGAATGTGGCAGAGTGAACAGAGAGCCCGCCTTGAGAGTGAAAAAAGACCCATGTTGAAGACATACCTCCAATGCATACTAGATATGTGACCATAGACATGTCATTTAACTGCTCCAGATAATTCAGATACTTGTTGCCAGTGGTAAAGAGAGTTTACACACTGGGAGTGTCTGTACCCTGATAAGATCACAGGTCAGAACCCTCCCACCCGTAAAAATATGATCACCTCAGAGTGTTTCCTGCAGATTGAAAATGTCCCCTTAGCTCTGGGGCAGATTCTTGACCTGCCCACTACCACTGGGACAGAAAGTGTGTTGTTCTTACCTGGCCTTTGGCTGGCTTTTTTTAGCAGCTGCCTCACTGGCTTTCACTGGTTCTGGAAGCTTAGCAGGGATGGGAGAATTCTGCAGATTAAAACAAAACAAAACAAAAGAACAAAATAACCTCCAAACCATCAGAAACAGTCAAGAACAGCAAGATGTGGGCAACACAAACAGCAGAACAAAATGACAAGTATTCTAACTAGTGGATGATAGGAAATGCATCAATGGGTGCCCTTCTTCTGACCTCAGTCTGACTGGGGTGAGAATACTCATTCCTCCCATCAACTCAGGATACAACTTGTGGCAGTATAGGAGGTTGACAGCAGCCTGTGTAAGAGCACATGATACAAATGACACTAATTGACTTGATTGTGGCTCAGTCAGACTTAGCTGCTATCAGTCAAAATGCCAATGTGGTAATGATTTGTGATCCATAAAGTCCACTCAACTTTATGAAGAGGCATACACTCACCTCTTCTAGGAACAACTCAAACCCTTTAAAACCACACCTGCAAGGCTTTTGGTACAATAGCCCCTGTGTGGGATATAGTCTCATATCCCCATTATAGAGATGGACACATTGAGGAGTTCAGGAAGATAAAGTGATTTGTCCACAGTCACACAATTAGTAAGCATTATAATCGAAAGTTGAACCAAGGTCTTTTGATACCAAGGCTGATACACCTCATACAGTAGGTTGTGGGACTGTCTCATCCCTCATAGACTTTGAGAGCTGGAAGACACCTCAGTTGCCAATTAGTCTAATCCCCACATTTTTCATAGTCAAAATCTAATACCAAATGAGTACCAAATGCCTTTGGACTCATGGTAAAGACTGCCATTATTGAGCCTTTGAATGGCAGAATTAATGGGTGAATGGGAGAATGGATCGATAGCTCAAATGGATCTAGGATTTCATTAGCATAAATTCATCCCCCAACAGATGCAGACTGAAACCCATACGATGTAATTCTTGTCCATGTCCTTAAGTTTACCACAGGGGTCTACCAACATGCTGGTAACCTTCCTTCTTTTCATCTGACACTGAAAGGATACTAGCAGAGCACATGGATTGTCCCTCATTCTAGTTAATATATCACTCATTCTAATAATGGAATCAGGCCATCTTTTTCATCATACTTTTCTCACCTACTATGATCTTCTCCAACGCCCTTTATGTGACATAAATTTTGAATTCTTTGGAAATCATAGTGTTCCATGACTTGCAGAATACAACGTAACCAATAATTTAAAAAATGGCTACTCCTAGAAGAAGTATGAGGCCATTAAAGAAGCTTTATAGTTTTAAGAAGATAATCTAGCTTGCTGCCCTGTTCCTGTTTAGTTCTGGGCTCAACTCAGTGTCCATTTGTACTGTCTATTGAGAAAGGTGAGAAGGAAGAAAGAGGAAAGAAAGAGGAGGAATAGGGAAGGAAAGGGGAAAGGAAAGAAGGAGGGAAGAGATGGGAGGAGGGAGAAACTCTTTTTGATGGCCATTGAACTACAAATGATAATTTAAACACCAAGCCTTCTCCATGCCCTAGATTTCTCCTGCATGGATGGTTAACCAAACTCTTTAAAGTGATTATGGATTTCTTCCAGGGAGTCCTGTAGTGTTCCAGACTCAATTCAACCAGCTGAATGTCACCCACAAATCGATCTGGAGGACTTTGCCATCATCCATAAGGAATGTCTCTTCAACTTGGAGTTTGTGCTAAGTCATGACAATAGCAACACCTTGCCTGATCTTAAGATCAGTGGGTCATTGAACAAGAATATTTTGCTATTTATGTATGTATGGGAACATTCTCTTTGGAAAACCTTTAAAGTGACATTTTGCTCTAATGGAACAAAAGCTTTTTAATGATCAATAAAGTGCAATAAAATATTCTCTGTCTGTAAGTCAACTGTGTGATGATGAAGATGTGGTTGATTGTGCGAATATTATGTTCAAAAACCTACTTACATTCCCTACTAATATATTCATCAAAGATGTCCTTAATGTGCTTAAGTAAACGATTCTCATAAAAATTTTATATAGATGGAAAAACAGGCATAAAAGTCTAGGTCAATGGTAACTGTGGTCAGCTTTTATCCTTATAATAAGGTTTCCATGCCTTTGGTGTTTTCCCCTTTTTCAGATCTACCTTGTGAATTGATTTCTCAATGTCCTCAACACTGTATTACCTATAGCATGAATGAACCTCTTCCATTTACACTTGACCTAACTCAGTATTTTTTTTCATCGTTGCCCTCTTCAATGTCATTTCTACCTCATCCATGAACACAACACGACTGTGATGTTAAGAGTCCAAGTATGCTGGCTCATACCTTGATGGTAAAAAAATTTTGTCATAAAAATCTTTTCCATTTTTTTTGTATTGCCTTCATCCTTCATCCTTAAACATCTTTAGGATGGCTTTGGCTAGTTGGGTCTCTGACCAAGTTTTCTTTACATTATTTTTACTCTCCACTATTCCTCTGTTTTATGAGGAAACATTTCCTATGATTTACCATCCGTTTTCCTTTAAGATTTTGCAGACGATTTTATATTCCAAACCAGTGTTGGCCTAGGATGCTCTTTCTCTCCACTTGGCAAGTAAGTCAAGCGTTTGATGACTAATGTGCTTTTTATGATCTTTAAAGTCTCCTTTTTATGGCAATTATTTTACATTGCTTAAACTTCTGCGTGTAATTCTTGTAGACTATGTCCTGTATTCTAGCCATCGGACATTTTTCATCATCAATAAACTATTTCTAAATAGGTCAGGATGGAGTTGGTTTTCATCATCTTTTCTGTCTTTTCATACCTTTTTTTCTCATTTTTATTCTGTCTACCAGCTTTGTACTAATTATGATCTTTTTTCATTACAATCACAGAAAGTTGATTCCAGAATGGCAACAGGCTAACAATAACAAAAATCTGTGGACAAATAAAATTCTTTTTATAGGTACTCCTTATTTTAGCTGCATACATTTGAAATAGAGGATAATTCAAGCAGTAAGAGATACAAGGATTGATTTATTTTAAACAGAATGAGAGAATTTTCAGGGATCACAGAGGTCAATCAATCCAACACCTTTACTGTACAGCTAAGGAAACAGCTGGAGAGAAGCCATGTGACTTTGTTTAAGGGCAGAGTAGGATTTGAACATAAGTGATGTGCCTGAAAACCTAGTATTCTTGTTACTATTCCACACTACCTTCTCAATATTGGATTTTAATCAATATGTGATGGAATGTTTGGCAACATCCAAAAGAACTGGATCAATTTAAATACCCAGATCAAAAAAGGAAATAAACTAACCTCTGGAATCTCTGAGCTATGGAGCTTGGCATTCTCAAGCACAGGGAAAATTTATAAATCACAGGATCATAGGAAGTAGAAGGAGAAGGGGCCCTCTGTTCCGATCTCTGAGGATTGTAACCTCAGGGTTATAAAGTTTAGGAAACTGAGGCACAGAGTAGTCAGGTGACTTGCTACAGGTTACACAGATAATCAGTGACAAAGTCAGGATTTCAACCCAGGTCAGCTGACTCCAAGTACAATGTTCTTTTTTCCATACCATACTGCTTCTAGTTTCTATAGTTTAGGCAGATTTTGGGGACAAAGGAACACCAGCAGGCCCACTACCAAGGGAAATGAGACCAATAAGTGAAGTCAACAACTCTTAGGATGTACAGGGCTCTTGGTATATTTGGTGTATATGTATATATACCAATATACTTCTGGTATATTTCAAAAGACACTATGTCCTGCCTGTCCAACCTGTATTTGCCCTAAGCTGTCAACTCAATCTACTGATGAGATTGATCAATTAGTAAATTAATCATTTATAAGACTATTCAGACTTATAATTAGTAGCAAATTAATAAAGTTAAGTCAATGCAATAGAAACAGAATCTATGGCAAATTGTGCTAGAAGAATTCTATTCCCTGGAGCAAGTAATAGGGAAACAACTGGACCTGTGGTTTTCTTGGGATAGGGAGTACCCCAGTGAGGAAACTTTTAATGGCTGCCTGGGGTATTGATAGGTTAAGTCACACAGTTAGTATATATATCTATATATCTATATCTATATCTATATATCTATATATCTATCTCTCTCTCTCTCTCTCTCTCTCTCTCTATATATATATATATATATACAAGGCCAATTATTTGTCAATAATAGCATGTTGCATAAGTATGGGTATATACATGTTTATATACCTTTACAAGTTTGATTTACACTTCATTTCCTTATAATAACCCAGTGAGGTAGGTGCTGCCATTTTATAGATGGGAAAACCAAAGCTCAAGTTAAGGGACTTGTCTATACTACAAACTTATAGCTAATAAATAACAGAGGGGCAGCTAGGTGGCACAGTGGACAGATTGTGGGGTATGAAATCAGGACTCAGACACTTACTATCTGTGTGACACTGGGCAAGTCACCTAACCCTGTTTGCCTCATCCATAAAATAAGCTGGAGAAAGAAACAGTAAATCACTCCAGTATCTGAACCAAGAAAACCACCAATGGGGTCGGGGAGACACAAATGAAAAAAACCCCACTCAATAGTAAAAATTTGATACAAGAGATGGGATATGGAAGTCGAGTCAGAAGATTTATATTCAGTGTTCTTGGAACTATACACTGTGTGGCAATATGTGTACGTCCCATTCTGGACCCTTCTCTCTTAGAGACACTTCACATACCTGAACGTTCTGAATGGGGCAGTCTCTCTTGGCGAGCTTAAATGAGAAGTATGAGATCTGATAAATATCTGGCCTCTTGTCAGGGTCTGGCTCCAACATATACCCTAAAAAAAAATGGCATCACAACAGTTTATTACATGTGGCAAAAATATACATTACAGTTATTCTTCCTTGTGTTCCACACAACATGGTAGGCAATTTTATCCTCCCATAAAGTAATCAATGGATATATGAAATACTGGAAAAGGCAGTATCAGGGTTGACAGTATTCAAGGTAATTTGGCATTATAATTTCACAAATTTAACCTCCAGGAAGGTTGCAAAGCTATGCAAGTCTTTAATTAAATGTAAAGTAACACCTGTTCATGTTCTCAACAGAAGAAGGAAGAAACAAAACAAAACCCAAAACAGTAAATTTGTTCATTGGGATTCTATTTTCAACCTTCATTATTTTTATTTTCCAAATATGGTTTCATATTCTTTTTCAAATATGGTCACTAGTGACCATTACCTAACGGTAATATATTTAAATTTTATCTAAGATATCAGAATTTTACATAATTTGCCTTTCAAAGCAGGGATCTACATTAATCAAACATTTTCATTTGTGGGTACCTAGGAGGTATGTTCTCACTTAGGCTAACACATGGTAATTCTTTATGCAAAATCATAACCAGAATTCTGATTCATGAATTTGCTAATTATTATTCTTTGCTACAGCTATTAAAATTTTTGTCTTTAATCAAAACGTACTCAATTTTATTTTTCATCTGTCTTTAGCTTATGTCTTTTGATCTTTCTTGACATCTAGAAAAGATGTGTTTTGTGTATAAAATTAACAGAAATTACAACTGAAATTGATCTCAGAAATCATCTAAGGGGGGACTCTTTCTAACATCTCTGACAAGCTTTTATCCAGCCCTGACTGAAAAATGCCAATGGCCAGGAACCATTATGTCCCAAGGCAGGGCAATTCATTTGGGAATGGTACTAATTGCTAAGAAGTTTTTCCTTATAATGACTCCAAATATGCCTCCCTGTAATTATTGTTTCTCATCCTGCCATCTGTAGCAAAGTAGAACAAGTCCAATGCCTCTGCAAGAATTTAAAGACAGCTATTATGATTCCTTTAAGTCTCCCCTTCTCCATACTAAACACTCATGTCCTCTAATCTCATATCACACCTTCTATATCCCCCTGATCATCCTGGGAGCTCTCTTCTAACCACAAACCTCCAATTGTGGTGTATCCAGAGCAAAGGATCGGGAGACTCTCACCTTCCTCACCCTTTACGCCGTAATTTTTTTTGAATGCAGCTGAAGATTTCATTAGTGGTTTTTTGGCTGCCACACCACATTGCTGACTCACAATGAGGCTGCAGTTCAAGAAAACCTCCAGGACTTTTTACATAACCTGCTTTCTAGCCTATCTCCCACATCCTGTGCTTATGAAGTAGGATCTTTGAACCCAAGAAGTCACAGGACATCAGATGCTTCAAATCATCCTTCCAGTTTAACAAGTTGTTTTTGGTCTCCAATTCTCTCATCCAGGATATGAGCTACTGCAACTAGCTTCATGTTAGCCACAAATTTGACCAAAAACACAAGCTTGTGCCAAGGGCTTATTTTCAATAGATTACAGGGAAGTAGCTACTTTGTGACATAACCTGACCCAACAGGCTGCCGCTGAAGGATTTAATACTAAATGCCATGTGAATGTGCAGTGCATGATGGATAGCCCCATGGGGGGAGGCTTGCCATCTACCCAGGGCAATAATCTTGAATCATGACCACCCTTGAATTCCCAAGAACCCAGTCCTTGGACACCATTAACTGGCTTTATATCTATAAATACCTATGTAGAGAGCTTCCCCATGCCCCAATTGGAATGTAAAATATGATATAAAAATATAAATAAATAAAAATATGAAAAAAACCTTTTTTTGTATCATGGACTCCCTTTTTCCCCAGTGCCTTTGGCAGTTTGGTGAACTCCATGTACCCTCAGCTCAGAATAGTTTTTAAATGCATACAAGAAACTGCACCGGGTAACAACAGAAACCAAATATATTGAAATAACAATTATAATTTTTTAAAAACCCAGTTCAAAGACTCCAGCTTAAGAAGCTTTGCAAAAGAATACACATAGAAGAATAGTCATTTAAATATGTGCTTACACATTGTTTATTCCAAAACTGAGACTAAAACTAAGGATGAAATGAGAAGTAAGACAAATGTTTTCTCTGCTCCTTGAGCTTCCTGTGAAATGCCTCTCTCCAGCCCACCTCTATCACTCATTCTTTTCAGCGACAAATAAGCACATCAGAAGTTCACCTGAATGCAGCGATAGATGCATTCTGCACCACATGTCTCAAGGTCATTCCAATGCTTTGCATCAAATTGCAATTTATATATTGCATATATGTATATTTTATATACAACAATTATTAGTTGTAAAATAATATTTTTTTTACTTTTAGTTATGAAAGTTCAGTTTAAATGTATTGCTTTTAAAGGTCCACAGTATATATAGTTCCTTTGTAAAATATCTTTCCATTAGTATAACAAAATTTTTAAAATTATGTACATCAAAATTATGCCTAGGTGTTTACAGTACGCTGTATTATATGTATGTTACAAATACATACAATATCCACCACTACATTTTTTATCTAATACGTTCACTCACAAGGCTGGATGAGGTTTAGAATATCATTGACTTTTACAGATATATACTGAACACAAATGCTTACCAGTAGGCTAGGTATTGAGGTGTATACAAAAACAGCATAAGACATAACCAGCTTACAAATTAGTCATTAAGGCAAGGGATGTGCATGAAGCAATTAAGTCACAAGGTATGACAATACATGGCTAAATGCTGAAATGAGATTTAGATAGTAAATATGATTGAATTTCAGATAATGGGAAGCAGCTGGGAAAGGCTCTCTCTTTGTAAAGGTGGGACATGAGCTAGACATGTAGCAGAATGGAGGAAGGAGTATAGTGCATGTTCCAGGAAAAGAGAAGGGAACAGCATTGGTGAGAACAGAGAACCTGTATTTAGGGGTTGAGAGAAAAAAAGAGCCTAGATAGCTAAGATGGTGGCTGCTTATGAAGGCATTTGGGGTCAGGCTCAGGACTTTGGACTTCATTACATTTTCTGAGCAGAAAAATGACAGGATGAAATGAGTGTTTCTAGAAGATTAGTGTGGGAGAAGACAGCATGTGATGTGAATTGGAAAGGGAGAGACTAGAAGCAGGAAAACCAGTAATGATTTTAATTTTCAAGATTTACACTCTGGTTCTAACAATGGACAACTACCTGGGGACATCTGATACAATTCTGCCTGCCCTTGAAGCCATTCCTCTCTACAGCTAACCAATTTTACAAAAATTATGTCAGCTAATATTCTCCCAAAGAACTCCTCTGAATTTAGGGCAAGGTACTGGTTACTCTCCACAACATCTCCACTCACAAAGTAGAGGACTCTTAAATCAGACCATGCTCTGGGATCCACACCCTTCACTTCAGAAGACTGCAATAGTTCTCTTTTGACCTGGGGACCATAACTAGTGACAAGCTGAACTCTTCAATATACTTAGGGAGACCCAGTCTGGGTCATGCTAGACTCCAGTCATCAGTGAGGTCAGCTCCACTTCCTCAAGCCTGAGAAGAAATCAAGAGGTCAAAGTTGGACACCAGGTAAATGTCCATGCTCACAGACCTTTCCCTAGCAAGGGATCATTAAAACAGGGTTAAAAGCTGAAGGAAGGTCATGTGGTGTAAGTGCATTGTTTTTACAGATTAGGATTCTGAGGACCAGGGAAATGAAATCCCATGAGTAGTCAGTGTCAGAAGTAAGATTAGAAGGTAGGTCTTCTGAATACAGAGCCCTGGGACCCCTTGTACTGCTCTATGCTATGTCTACCACTGTGAGACTAAGATCAAACTCTGATTCCTCAAATATTCCACAGGACAAGAAGGAAGAGTTCAGAACCAAAGGACAGCAGGTCACTAGGCCTTTAAGGTGGTGGTGTGGATAGAAAGCTAGGCCTAGAGTCAGGGAAGCTCCTCTTCATGAGTTCAAATCTGGCCTCTGACACTTTCTTACTAGCTGTGTGACCCTGGGCCAGTTACTTAATCCTTCTTGCCTTAATTTCCTCATGTGTGAAGTGAGATGGAGAAGGAAATGGCAAACCACCCCAGTATCATGGCCAAGAAAACTCCAAATGGGGTCACAAAGAGTCAGACTTGACTGAAAAGCAACAGAACAACAACAGACCTTTAAAAACTCAAGAGGGAGGGTGGGAGGGAAAGTGCAACTTGATTTGTCTTAGATTTCATCTGCAAGACCCTTCTGGTATTTTGGGTTGCTTCTGTTTTGCCCATCACGCTGGTACTTATGTATACATATTTTCCTTTCATATATCCACGGCCAGCAGGCTGATATTTTGGTTCTGGTTTCTTCACTTAAGAGTATCTTATAGACCTTTTCACATTTGTTTATATTACCCAAATGTAGTCTTAGTGGTATAATATTCCATTAGGCTGATACACTGCAGCTTGTTTAGCCATAACCCAGTTGTTAGACATCAGATGGTAGACAGATTATGCAATTACAAATAATGCTTCCATCAGTATCTTGGAACAGATAGCCTCTTTCCTCTGTTTTGTGACATTTAAGGTACATTCTCAATTATCAGATTGTTGGGTTGATGGCTGTGGGTATTTTGAGAACACTTACAGATTACAGGCAGAATGCTCTCCAAAAAGATTCCAGCTATTTGTTATTTCACCAACAACATATGAGAGTGGCTGCTTTTCCATCAGTTCCTTGAGATTTTTAAAATCTGAATATCTTTGATCCTCAAGGAAGATAGAATATGCTTTATCAGTACATATGACTGCTATGGATAATGGGGGAGATGGAAACTAGCGATAAGTTGCTCAAAAACAAAGAAAAGAAAGTCATTATAACAGCTTTTAAAATGTATGCAAGAGAAGGAAGTTCAGTAGGAAACAGATAAGCAAGACAGCTTTGAAAGTAACATACTGAATTTATTATTTACTTTTAAAAAGCAACCTTTATGTAATGGGGATTTGTGCTTTCATATATAACCTCTTTTTCTTTTTGCTTTGTATAGGAAAATGTTCTTTGTTTTACTGTGTATTAAATTCAGCATAGTAAAATAAACATAAATCGTTATGTATATTTTTCATGATTTTTTAAATTTTAGCAATTTTTTGTTGCTATACAGACTCTTGTATAAACCAGATCTGTCTACCTTGCTCTCTATAATTACTATGATCTATTTACAAGATAAACATCCAAGTCTCATCCATAGTTGAGATACATTTATTATTCAGTCTTTTTTGTTGTTATTCTTTTTTATGATTGTCTATGATCTAGCTAGAAATTATTACGGTATATAGTGTGTGGTGAGGTGCTAAATTAATTTTCAGCCATACTGCTATCCAATTTTTCCAACAATCACTAAATAATGAATAGTTTTCTCTAGTTTTTATTTCCCTTGAGTTTATCAAACATTAATCTTTTGCATATATTTTCTTCTGTTCCTGATATGTCTATTCTATTCCATTCATATGGTTTCCTATTTATTGTTCAGAATATGATAGTTTTGATGACAAATTCTTTTTATATGTTCTAAAATCAAGGTAAGTCTAATTTTATTAGGCTTTTCTTTTTCTATGCTATGATCACAAACATTTTTTCACAAAAATTTCCTCCTGATCTTATTTAGCTGTTTTGGAAAAGTGTCAATTAAAATTATACGCAAAAGCAAGAAAATAACTTGGGGTATGCTGTTATTTGGAGGGGCAGTCAGGTAGAGTTGTGGATAGAGAGCAGGGCCTGGAGGCAGGAAGACTCATCTTCATGAGTTCAAATCTGGTCTCAGACACTTCACTAGGTGTTTGACCCTGGGCAAATTACTTAACCCTGTTTGCCTTAGTTTTCTCATTTGTAAAATGAACTGGAGAAGGAAATGGCAAAACACTCCAGTATCTCTGACAAGAAAACCCCAAATGGGGTCATGAAGAGTCAGACATGAATAAAAACAAAAAAAATTGCCATTTTAAGTACAATGATCTGGGCCATGTATGAATGCTGAAATCTCCCCGGTATTATTTCTGTAGATTTATCTTGTAACTTTTTTGGACCAAAGCTGGGGATGCCACAAAAAAATCCTCACCACTAATAAAGTTCAGCAACCAGCCTGTGACATAAAGTCTTAAAGATTTGCTTGAAGTACTTGGAGGTTAAGTGACTTCTCCATGATTATCTAGAGTCAGTGTAGTCTTTTGCAAGCATTTCTGATTCCAAGCTCAATTCTCTCTCAATTCCAAGATGCTGTTGAATGTAACATTTCAATTAGCTTCCACGAAAGTTGATAGATTTTCCTGTTAAATGATCACAGCAGCTGCTAATAATTTCATTTTGATCTCTTCCTGCCCAATGCTAATGCTTTTAATTTATTTTTCCCACTTTTATTTCAACCAAGAGTAAGAGTAACTCTTTCTAACAGAGTTAGAAAGACCTGAATTGAAGGCCTGTCCTTGGCACGTAAAGGCTGCATGTCCCAGGCAAACCTCTAGGACAGCAGTTCTTCAACTTTTTGGTCTCAGGATTCTTCTACATTTTTAAATATTGATTTAAATTATCATATATATTATATATATATAATATATTAAATTAAATAAAAATTAAATATTGAGGACTCCAAAGAGGTTTTATTTATATGGGTTACATCTACTGAATTTCCATATTAGAAATTAAAACTCATAATATTACAATTCATTAAGATAATTAATATAATATAAATAACTTTACCTGAAAAAAAATCTCTATTTTCCTCAAAGAAAAGTTAGACGGAAAAACGCGACATTGTTTTCTAAATTTATATATTCTTTCATGTCTGGTTTAATAGAAGACCGCTAGATTCTCCCATTTGTTTCTGCATTTAGTCTGTTAAGATGTTGCTTTGGTTAAATGCATAAATATATAAAGAAAATCCAGCCCCACGCAGTTATGTAGTTGTAAAGGGGAGAAGTATTTTAATGGGCAAATAATACCTCAGTATTGTTATGAAAATAGTTTCACTTCATAGAAAGACTCTCGTGGACCCCAAGAAGTCTAAAGACATGTTGAGGGCTGCTGCTCTGAGATTGTAGATTTCAGAGAAGGTGGCAATTTTTGTTGATTAAAAAAACTGCCTTACCAAGAAGATTCCATATGCCAATGGAATCACAGGTCCAGTTCAAAAGAAAAATACAATTGCTACATTCCGAATAGTGTTGACCTAAATTACAAGGGATCTTAGTGATCACCTAATCCAATTTCATTTTACAGAGAAGAAAATTTGAGGCCTAAAGGTAAAGACTTATCATGATATCAATGAATCAAAGATTTAGAGCAGGAAAGAATAGGGGGCCATCTAATCTGACCCCCTCATTTTAAAGATGAGAAAAAGATCTAGAAGAAATGACTGGCAGAATCAAAACTAGAATCCCTTTTTTGAACAGGCATAATGTGCAGTGGGTAAGGTTGCTAGCCTTACTGATAACCTGTCCAACTCCTCATTATCCCATTTGGGGTTTTCTTGGCAGAGATAATGGAGTAGTCCACCATTTCCTTCTCCGGATCATTTTACAGATAAGGAAACTGAGGCAAACAGGGTTCAGTGACCTGCCCAGGGTCACATAGCTAGTAAGAATGTGTCTGAGGTCAGATTTGAACACAGGAAGAGGAGTCTTAATGACTCCAGGCCCAGCACTCTACCCACTACATCATGTAGCTACCTTCTTGTTTCTTAATATCTAGTAATAATTTGTGATCATTTCTCTTTCAAAAGTTTTATCAGGTATTTTTTTAGTAAAAGAAAGAATTCATGAATAAATTTGCTCTATTTTCTTTTCTGGGATAGATCCATTGAAATTCTTAATTTCTTGTGTCAGTTTTGGTCATTTATATTTTGGCAAATATTCACCCATTTCTTCATTATTTTATTGGCAGCACATGGCTTTCAGTACCTTAAAAGAACAATTTTGTAACCATTAACATTTCTATCTTTTCAATTTTTTTGTTTTTATAACTCGATTATGCTTCTTTATGCTTTCTTAATCTTTTGTTAAACTCATGCTATTGTTACTTCTAATTTTACTACACTATTATTGGTAAAAAACAGCATGCATAAGTTTTTTTAAAAATTTGCTCAAGGATCCTTATAAATAAAAAAATTAAAAACTACCATTTAAATAGCCTTTTAAGGTTTGCAAAACACTTTATATACATGACATCATGTAAGCCTTGCAACAACCCTATGAAATGTATTCTGTAGGTATTATTTTAGAGATGAAGAAGCCAAAACCTGTTTGTTGTTGTTAGTCATTCATTTCAGTGGTGTCTTCAGCTGTGACTCTTTGTGACCCCATCTGGGGTTTTCCTGGCTGAGATGTACTGGAGTGGTTTGCCATTTCCTTCTCTACTTCATTTTACAGAAGAAGAAACTGAGGCAAACAGAGTTAAGTGACTTACTCAGGATCACACTGCTAAACTCCTAGGAAAGTGTCTGAAGCCAGATTTGAACTCAGGTGTTCCTTTCTCCAGGCCTGAAGTTCTATGCACTGTGCCTCCTAGGGCTACAGATGATGACAAGTGACTTGCCCACAGTCATACAGCTAGGAAGTATTAAAGGCAGGATCTGAACCCAGGTCTTATAACTCCAATCTCACCATATATCCACTGAGCCAAGTAAATGATTTATTTTAATGAGAATTCCAATAGTATTCCAAAAAAATGTGTAGTCCCTGACTTTTTACATTTAGTTCTACATAGCTATTTGGCAAAATAGTGTTTTGGATTTCAAGTCCCTAAGACCTGAATTCAAATCTTGCCTTAAATTCTTTCTAGCTCTGAGACTCAGAGCATGTCACTTAATCTCAGTTCTAATTTCCTTATCTGGACAACAGGGATGACAAAACCATCTATGTCACAGGGTTGATGTTGCTGATATCAAATAAGGTAACATATGCAGTGAAGCACTTTGTAAACCAAAAATTGCCACATATATACCACCTGCTATTATTATTATTAAATATTCACCACTGCATAATGATGTAACATTTTTATCTTTTTTTAATTACGGAGTCTAATGTAAACATTAATATCATTGCTGCTACTCCTGATTTTTTAAATTTTTAATTGCATACAGATATTTTTAGACCAATCTCTAATTTTGAATCTAATTTTTTTTCATTAAATGTGCTTCTTAGAAACAACTTTGATGAATTTTCTTTTTCATTCTATTCAATTAACTCCTCCTTTGCAGGGAAATTCACATAATTAATATTTGATTTCATTAATATTAAAGTTGATTCATCTTCTGGCATTTAAAATCTTTTCTATTTTAGCTAATCCTATATGGAAGGAGCAAATTTTTTTTTTGGAATGACTATTTCTGCTACTACAAGTAATAAATAAAACAAACTAAATTTTAGCTTTTTTTAATTACAGCCTAATCTATCTCCTGAAGCCTGACACCCTTTAAATAAATTGAAGATAAAAGCTTTCCTTTGGGGATTGCTATCTCCATTCCTTTTTCCCTCTCTTCTTTTATTTCATTTTTTTTAAAAGAAAGATTGTTTCTTGCCCATTTAAATGCCTTTTTGGTGAAAGAGATTAACAAATGTAAATTACGGTTTTTAATCTCTTGACTTTTAATAATCATCATAGGTATTATGTGATTATAAGTATTAATTTCTTATTCTAAATCATTTCTTCATTCACTCTATATCTCCTTTTTTGCTCCTTCAACTAATTTTTAAAAAATTCTTCACTTAAATTGTAATTTTGGTCTTTTTTTCTAAACTCTAATCTTGCATTACCTACTGCCTACTGGACATCTGCAACTGGCACATCCATAGGCATTTCAAACACATGACAAAATCAGTCTTCCTTTTTCCTCCAAATTATCCCCAACTGCTCATTTTTCTAATTTAGTTGAGAACTACCATATTTCCAGGTGCCCTTGGCTTATAACCTTGGAGTGAACCTCAACTCATCTCCTTCCTTTTCCACCCAAATCCAGAGCCACCAAGCTTAGCTGATTCCTCTTCTACAATCTCTTATATACCTGCTCTTCTCTCACATGACCAGCCACTGTCCCAGTTCAAGCCTTCATCATCTTAATATCTTCTTAATTGGTTTCTGAGCTTCAAGTCTCCCCCTTCTCTAATTCATTCTCTAAGATGACGCCAAAGTGATATTTCTAAAGCTGACCATGCCATTCCCCTACTCAAGAAGTTACAGTGATCTCCTCTTGCCACGTATTTTTTTCTATAGCACTTTAAAATTTATTTCTTTCCTTATAATAATGATAATAATAATAGCTAGCACTTCTAAAGCATTTTAAGACTTGTAAAGTTTACTTTGCTAATATAATTTCATTTTATCCTCAAAACAACACATGGAGGTAAGTGCTGTTATTAACCCCATCTTACAGATGAGGAAACCAACACTGACAGTGGTAAAACAACTTGTCCAGGATCACAAAGCTGGTAAATGTTTGAGGGTAGAATACAGTATTTTAAGGCTCTTTTTACTGACACATAGAGAGAGGTTAAATGACTCGCCCACAGTCACCTAACTAAAAAATGTTAGCAGGAAGATTTAAATTCAGATCTTGAAGGCCTGAGTGCAGGGCTCTTCACACTACACTAGTGCATAGCCTCTTTTTCCTCTGGATCAAATCTCTTTCGGCACCCCCCTGGAAAAAGTCCTTAATTTGCTGTCACTGAGGAATGGTGGAACTTTTTAACCTCTTTCATGTCATGAACCCCTTGGGCAATCTGGGGAAGCCCACAGATCCATTTTCAGAATAATGTTTTTAAATGCATAAAGTGAAATTGATATTGATACGAAAATATTTTTAAAACACACAGTTTCATGGACCCCAGGTGAAATGGGGTCTGACTGGAGTCAGACTGGGTGACTAACCAGCCAAGATACTTAGGAGAGCTTTTAATTAGTCTGAAAACAAGCCAGAAGTCCAGAAATAGCCATAGATGAAATCCATAGCTGAGAAATTCCTCTGTCTTTCTTGAGAATTGGTTGAGATGACTGATAGGACATGAGGTCAGAGGGTTGTATACTGCATAGACGGGGTGGCCAGTGGGGTCCTATATGGTCAAAGCGACATCTTCAGTAATGAAGTCCTATTTTATAAAGGTATTGCCAACCTTGTAACTCTCCTAGCCTGAGGGGGAGTTATAGGAGTTAGGGGGTGAAACAAGAGGTCCATGGTTTTGGAAGAACAGAAAGGGAACAGGTTTTACATATAAAGGCCTTGTGCAACAAGGTCATGAAGCCACAAAGCCTCAGGACATTCACAAGATTTCATCCCAGATATCAGCCATGAGAACTAGAGATTTCTTTGAGTCTTTAAAGCTGGGTAGAAGCGAGCAGAAAGCTCAAGAGCCATGCTTCTCAAACTTTTGGGTCTTAGGGCTCCTTTTCACTCTTAAAAATTTTTTATGTGATGTTTAGTATATGAAGAATTAAAGCATCACACTATTATTACAGAAATAATTTTGACCTTGTAGACATTCTGAAAGGGCCTAGGGGTCCACCAACATCACTTTGAGAATCACTGTATAGGAGCAAGAAACAGTAAGAAATTAGCAAATCTGAGACAAGCTGTAGAATGTCAGGGATCTGAAAGTGAGGATCTTTTAGTGACTGGTGGTGCCACTGACAAAAACAGGGACATTAATGGGGGACCTTTTTCACAGGAAAGATGATAAGTTTCAGGACATGCCAAGTTTGAGATCCTCCATGAAAGGCTATTTCCAGTGCTTCATGAGAGGACTCTGGGTTCTCTGGGCCATGCCTAGGGAATGCAAGCTCTGTCATGTCTTACTCCAAGGGAAGAAGGCTGATGAGTATCTAGTGACAAACTGGATCCAAGGACTAGCCTATTTCAAATCATCAAATGGTTATCAATAGCATCTAATAAATAAAAAGCAACATGCTTAGAAAAGGTCATCAATAAGTAACTTAGGTCATAATATAATAAAATATTCTGATGTTAGTATATATAAAAGAACATATACCTAAGACACCTAGGGGATGAGATAAATAACCAAACCAAAACAAAAAAAATCACAGATATTTTGAATTATGAAATTAGAGTCTAGGGTGATAGAAGAATATTCAACAGACCTACTGATAGTCAGAGACCTTGGGTTGGATCTTAGATAAGAAACCAGAGCTTAAAGGCTTATGTCTTTATTTTGAGAATAAATAATTCCTTTAAAAATGAACTAGAGGCATTAACTTCAGAATGTAAATATATCTCAGGGTATCACTGAAACCTAACAGAATGCAGTTCATGACTCATACACGGCAAGGGAAGGGCACATCAAATTCAAAGGGCATATAAGAGAGAAGAGGTGACACAACAGTATTATGCACGGAGAGGATATTCATCTGTTTGGAAATTCACCCAATCAAGGCAAGGGGGAGGGCATGTATACCGAATGGACAGAATGAAAAACAAAGGCAATTATCATGAGGGACAAAAATGGAAAGAGAAATTGATGACAGCATGAAGTTCATAATGCAATATAAAGAAAAACAAGACATCTGATTACACTGTATTCAAGAATTGGCTTAATGACCAAACCCAAAGAATAGTGATTGACAGTTTAGTTCAGAACCTTCTCTGGTTTGGCTTCATTTTGTTTATCAATCATATATAAAGGTTGTACATCTATATGGCTTATTTATCAAATCTGTGGATAACACAACGTTATTAAGTGTTGGGTAATACGCTGTCACAAAATAAGATAAATGAAAATATTTATCAGACTTATGCAACAATGGGCTAAAACTGAAGTTTTAAAGTTAATGAAGGTAATAAAATTAAATGAAAAAAATTCCATACTTGGGTCCAAAAAAGAACTGTACAAGTGTAGAACTACATACACAGAACTATAGCTGGAAAGCAATAGTTGTGGGGAAAGAAAATTTGGTGATTTTAATGGTCCACAAGCTCAGTGTAATAATGAAAATGGCTAGAGTAAACAAAGTGCCCATACTGTCATACTCTGCCCCTTGTTAAGACAATTTTGTAGCATTCTGTCCAGTTCTTGGAACTAACATCTTAGATAGGTCAGACAAGTATGTCAAGCCTGATGGAACTGAAGAGTTTGAAGAGACTTCGGTAGCCATTTAACCTCCATCTGAACAAGAATTCTTTCTAAAACATTTTCATGCCCAAAATGGTCATCTTGGCCCCGACAGAAAACCTTAGAATTAGAAGAACTTACTATTTCCTGAGGCAGACCAGACCATTTTTGGATAGCTAGTACTATAAGGAAGTCGTCCCTTACATCAAGTGTAAAATGTGTCTCTGTGCAACTCCTACCTACTGCTCCTAAGTCTTCCTCCGGGGGACAAACAGAGTAAATCAAATCCCTCTCTTCCATCAGAAAGCCCTTTGTTAAATGACAACTAAGTCTTCTCTATGCCCAGTTCCTTCAACCAATAATTTTTTGTCCTGTTGTCCAGCAATCTCCACATCTTGGTCATTCTCTTTTGGAAACGGTCCAGCTTCTCTATATCTGTCCTAACATATGGTGCCAAGAATTGAACTAGTAATCCACATGTGGCCCAACTGGGAAGAATATAGAGAACTTATCACCTCTTTCTTTCTGGACATGATACTTCTTAATGTAGCCTATGACAGTGTTAGCTTTTTTGCCTCTGTGTCACACCAATGACATATATTAAGCTCACAGTCCACTAAACTCCCTCCCCCATATTTTTCACAGAGAAACTGTTGTCTCTAGCCATGCCTCCCCCATCCAGTATTTGTGAAGCTGATTTTTCCAATCCAAGTTTAGGCAGAAGGGTAACCAGATGGTGAGGGGCCGTGGAACCATGCCATGCCAAAAGAAGACTGGTCTAAGGAACTAAAGATAATGAGCCTGGAGAAGAAACAAAAAAGAGGGACATGATTGCTGTCTTCCACACTGGAAGAGGGATTCAGACTCGCTTTTGTTTGTCCTCAAAGGGAAGTACTCAGATGAAGAGGTAGGAGTTTTAGGGGGATAGATTTCAGCTCAATATAAGGAAAAACTTGCTAAGAGTTAAATCTCTCAAAAAATGGCACAGGCAGCCTAGGATTGCTACTGCAGTCATCATGACTGGAAGTTTTTAACTGGAAGCTTAAAAGACCATTTTCAGGGATATCATAGGTAGTGTTCTTGCTGTGGGGAGAGTTTGGACTAGAAACACATGGGTCACATATAGTCCATAACAATTTCAAGCATGGCCTGAATTAGATTAACGTTTAGCTCCTGTCTGGTTTTAATGTGCCAATGTATTCATCAAAAAAGTGTAAATATGTGATTTCCTTAGGCGACAGGCGGCCCTCAGGGATCCTTATACATTGTGTTTGACATGACCTGACAAGATAATGAGTTCACTTAACAACTCTGCAATCTGATGATTCTATGGCTCTCAGATCCCAGTTTCTTGCTCTAAATGTTGGTTTGGGGTTGTTCACCAGGTGAGAATAACTCAGTTCTGAAGTTCCTGATACAACATAAAGAAAAACAAGACAAGTGATTATACTATATTTAAGACTTTGATTCTACTAGTTTATTCAAAGTTCAGAAACAAGGATCACCTAACATTATAGGTCTGAACTTCAAGTTATTAGGTACTTCTATCTATATGCACAGAGCATAGTGACACTCAAGTTCAATGATTTTAGAATGAATATTAGGATGAATAAGGAACGTTCTTTAAGTATGCAAAATGACTCAGAGACCTTTCGTTCAAGGATGCACTAACATCATGATACATTCAAATAAGGACCTTGATATCTAATACATTCTCCTACCATAAAAGCAAATCTTGAGATCAGAACTCTGACGCTATGATGAGGCAAACGCGATCACGATCCTCATTAGTCTACCTACCCCATTGCATTTCACAACATCTCCCCATTTATTTCTGTTCAGTTGCAAGCAAGGTTAAAAGACAAAGTAGACCACTCTGTGACAAAGTGAGCCACAGACCAATCTGGGGCCTTCCGTCAACTGGCAATCCATCCAACCCAGAGGGAACCCCATTCCTGGTGCTACAGCTCTGTAATCAGCAAGATAGGATAGAGGAGTGACAAGCTACATGGCCTGGGAGTGTTTAACAATTCTACCCCAAAAAAGGCTTGCCAAGTACCTCTGTTTCCATCTACTTTGTATCAGAAGAACTTATGGTCACCCTGCCATTTTGTTCTTAATGTATGTATGATGCAATAAGGTAACTGGAGAGGTTGAAAAGTCAAAAGGCAATGTTAAACAGTGCTCCCTGTGATATGAAAATGGATTCTTAAATGCCACACCAGTGAAGGACAAGATTTGACAAGTATTCCATGCTAGAAAGGCTTTGCAAATGGGAAACTATATATTTCTGTCATCTGAGGGCCAGCCAGGTATGCAATGGCTCATCACCAGAGGCCTGGCCACCAGCTGACAGATTTTTAGTCAGAATGATCCCAGCACATATCATAATGATTAACCTAAAAAGACAGTAAGACTTGGTTATAGGCCTCCATCTTCAGCTCCTAGGGAAAATGCATTCATCACTTAGCACAATGTTCTGCACACAGTAGGTACCTAAGAAATGTCTGTTGTATTAAAATGAGATGTCGCTATTGGAGGCAAGTATTCAAGTAAAACATTGCACTACTCTCCTCTTCACTGGAGTAGGTCCGAATTTTGCAAAGACCGATGCCTCACCTCTTGACACACAATCAGTCAGAATTCTATTGCTCCAGGATTTCTTCAAAGACTTTAATGGCATGCAGCTCTTGTACATTCAACACTTCTGTTCAAGTGATTCATGTAGGTATGAAGTACACTTTGGAAATATACCCAAAGGATCCTGTTTGAGCAATTGGAGGTCCTTGCTTCAGAGATATCTCGTCATCTCTGTTCCTACCCCCTATCGATCCATTTCCCCGTTCCTGCCTTCCCTTTTGCTCTCTCTCTGCCTTGGGCAATCTCTCCTCTCCTGCCAGTATAATTCAGTCCTAGAGAGAAAAGGTTACAAACCAAGAGGAATCTGGGAAATGGAAATACTTACGTATGAGGCAATGCATGTCTTGGGAATACCGTGAGTTATCAGGAATCGTGAAGTTTCCATCGCAAATGGCTACCTGACTCTCCCCAAATGGTAATGTGAAGTAGCATAATTTATACAACAAACAACCAAGGGCCTAAAAGACAGAGGAAAAAAGGATTGTTTTCACTCTGTAACAACTGAGCATGGGCTTCTTTCTATAACCTCCTCATATATAGTCTAAGAGGTTGGTTACTGCTATTGGAACTGGATGGGATCCTAAAGATCATATAGTCTAAGCTCCTTGATTTTAGAGGTTGAGATACACAGATAGGAAGTGATTTGCTCAAGGTCTAGCATGCACTAAGTAGCAAAGACAGGATTAACTCAGATCCTCTGACTTCAAATCTGGGAGGCATTCTACTAGGCCATATTACTATTTGTTTGTGGATGCACAGAGCCATAACTGGCAATTCTGGTACCCATAGCTATTAAGATGGGGTCAGGGCAAAGGGTGTGGAGGAGCTCAGCTGGGATGAAGCTAAATCAAGAGAGAAGCATATAATGTAGTACCTTCTTATTTTAACTATTTCTGTAACTAGGTGTTTTCATACTTCAGAAGGAGGGTAAGTACTATCAGTGCCTCCTAAATTTCAGCACCATGTGGCAAAGCCCCAGTCACTCTACCCTAGTCACAAGTCTGCAGGTATACAAACTAAGACACTAACAACTGAGCACCTACAAATTAGAATAATAATACACAGTTCTCTGGTACATTCAGACTTCCAAAGCTCTTTCCTCATCACCCCTCTGGGTGATAAATGGTGCCAACTTTATCCCCATTTTACAGATGAGGAAAGTAAAGTGAAGTGAGCTGAGATCTAAATCCAGGTTTCTTGACTCCAAGGCCAAGTACTGTGCTGCCCATCAAGTCAGAGCTGCAAATTACTCAACACATACCCAAATGTCAGCCTTTGTAGTGATAATCTTGCCACTATACAGGTTGACCATTTCTGGAGCTCGGTAGGAAAGCGTCGTGTACCTACAATCAGAAGAATCATTTCATTAAAGATGTCCACCATGCCCCATTTCATTGGCTTGCCAATCCTGTGGCAACAAAAACATTTCTATGTTTTATAACACAGACTGCAACATCTCTACTTCAGACAGATATGAAGATATATGTTGTGCAGAAGGGAGAAACTGGAATCGGGAGAAACTGGTATTCAAATCCGAACTCTGACACTTGCTAGCTATGTGACCTTGGGCAAATCACTCTACTTTCTCCAGGCCATGGTTTTTCTATCTAATAAAATGGAGGTATGATAATATTTGTGCTACCTACCACAAAAGGATATTATGAGCAAAGTCTTTTGTAAATCTTCAGATTCTATGACAATTAGCTATTATTATCATCACAATCACTAAGCTGTGGGTTTTTTAGGGCAAAATGTAAACTGGACCTTCCTTTTCAAACCAGCTTCCCCAGATGAGGCCTCAGGATGAATTTGTTATTCCAAGCTCTATCCTCCCTCTTCCTTTCCCCCAAGTCCTTCTATCCTGCAAGGCCCAGCTCTTCGTTTCTCTAACGATTCCAGCCCACACAGACACCTCTTTTTGAGGGGCTTTTGAGTCACAGGACCTTATCAAACACTGAGTTCAGTTATGATGGCTGTCATCTACTTAATAATAGCTCCCATTTCTATGGTGTTTATAGCACATGGAAAATATTTCCTCATAAAATGCTATCCACATCCAGAGAAAAAAATGGAGTCTGAAGGCAGAGCGAAGCATGTCATTTTCTTTTTTTGTTTGTCTTTTCTTTCTTGTGGTTATTCCCTTTTGTTCTGAATCTTCTTCACAACATGATTAAGTAACTGTTGCTGTTTCCCTCCCAGCCTGATGTCTTTCTTTTTCTTGGCCTCATTAAAGGGGCCATGCCCTGGCTACTTCTTAAACAGGCCTATTCAATGAATGGGAGTTACCTTACCCTAAGTGAGTACCTGCCTAGACCTTGGCCTAAAGGGGCCAAGGTCTCCCAGTGTATCCTGGGTCATCTCCAGTCATCCTGATGAGTATCTGGTCACTGGATTCAGATGGCTCTGGAGGAGAAGTGAGGCTGGTGACCTGCACAGCCCTCCCTCACTCAAAACAAAGTCAAGTGCAAGTCGTCATCGTTTCTCTGATGGCATGGTCTTCTTCAGCAACAAAGGATGAACACAATGTGGAAATATATTTAATAGGATTATACATGTATAATCTATATCAGATTGCTTGCTATCTTGGGGAGGAAGGAGAAAAAATTTGGAACTCAAAATCTTATAAAAGTGAACGATCAAAACTATCTTTATATGTAACTAGAAAAAACACTGTTAAGTGGAAATTTTTTTAAAAATTTAATAATATATTTTTAAAAATTTTGTCATAATGAACCCCATGAGGCAGACAGTGCAAGTATTATTACCCCATTTCACAGATGGGGAAAATGAAACCCAGAGAAACAGTGTTTTGCCCAAAGTCACATAACACTAAAGCTGGAATTAAAACCAAGTGTCTCTGTTTCCAAACGTAGTGCTTTCCCCCCATAACATAATATTTAGCACTTGATTATACACTGCCACACTATCCCATCTAATACACACACACACACACACACATACAATATTTACATATGTATATGTTTATACATGATTTCTGAGATGGTCAGGGACATTTCTTTCATTTTTTTTTTTTTTTTTTGTATTTCTTACAATATTTTATTGTAGAGCTAAGTACACAGTGGGCATTAAAAAAAAAAAAAAGAAAACCATCCAAAATTTCTTTACTAATTTGCCTAATTTAAATACTCTGATAAGTGATTTTATTCTATTTGTATCATTAGGCTTTAAGCCAAAGGCAGAGTATTTTTAAAAATCTAAAGAAAAAAACTTTTAAATTTATTAGTCTGGATTTCTCCACTAAATTAATGGGGAACTAACTGATAAACTAGTCCACAAAATTCACAACTGGAAGGAAACTTAGCAATTATATAGTCTGATTCCTCATTTATTTAAGACTAGGAAACTGAGAACCAGTGAAAGGAAATAATTTTCCTAAGCTCACATAGGTAACAGTGACACGAAGATTAGAACCTTAGTCCACTGATTCCAAATAGAGGTGTTAATCTGATCTTAAAAAAGAAGTCAGGCTTCTCTGCATTTCCATCTTTAATCCAAGAGACCTCTCCAAGTACGGGATTAGAGTACCTATATTCTTTGAAGTGTCTCTTACATCAAAACTGATCTGTTCTGTTTTCTTCTCTCTGAATTGAAACCTAGATCGTCAACTTCAAATCCCATGTCGTTTAGTACAACCTATTAATTCTTTCAAAAATGACTGCATTTTCTGGCAGGTGATCCTTTAAATCTCATAGTTACAGGATTTAACGATTCAACCAATTCATCACTCACACACACACACACACACACACACACACACACACACACACGCACACACACGCACACACACACCTCCCCCCAAACCATTCTCTTCCCAGCCCAGGCCCCACCCTCCCTATGCTCAAAGAGAAGCCACAGATGTGAGAGTAGAGCCAAGCCCCAAGGAAGGAGGAGGCTTACTTTTTAATCTCATCCTCTACCGCATTGACTCCCTCAGCTTGTGGGTTCTGGAATCTGTTGGTGGCACTTCCAAAGTCACATAGGACATAATGACCTCGGTCATGTAGCAGGATGTTTTCCACCTGAAAAACATTCCCCCCAATACCCAGTAACAACAGGTCATTTACATGAGGAAAATAAATTGGGTTCTAAAGCAACATCAGTGAAAGCATTTCTTCTGCTACTCTATCAGCGTGCATAAAGCGGAGGTCTATCCCCCACTAACCCTCTTAGCAAGGGTCTCAGAAGATGATCTGGGGAGACTGATAATATAAACTTAAACAAAAAAGAGGAAATAAAAGGGAAGGGAATTCACTGATATTTTCATATAGAAGATCATTTTAAAGATAATCCTATTCCTAAAAGTCATATTTACAAGAATTGCCCACATATACAAACTATCTCCCAAGTCTGAATCACCTCTGATTCTTAAATTACTTAACTTCTTTCAAAATATAACTCAGGAGGGAGTCTACCTACCAAAACAAATCCAGGGACTATATGAACACAATTACAAGGTACTTTTCGCACAAATAAAGTCAGATCTAAGCAAGTGGAAAAACATGAGTTGCTCATGGGTAGACCGAGCCAATGTAATAAAAATGACAATTCTACCTAAATTAATTTACTTATTTAGTGCCATACCAATCAAACTATCAGATAATTATTTTCTAGAGCTGGAAAAAATAATATCAAAATTCATCTGGAAGAACAAAAGGTCCAGAATATCAAGAGAACTAATGAAAAGAAATGCTAGGGAAGGTGGCCTAGCCCTACCAGATCTCAAATTGTATTATAAAGCAGCAATTATCAGAACCACTTGGTACTGGCTAAGAAACAGAAGAGCAGAGCAGTGGAATACGTTAGGTACTCAAGATACAGTAGTCAATAAATATAGCAATCTACTGTTTGATAAACCCAAGGACCCCAGCTTCTGGGATAAGAACTCACTGCTTAGCTTTTCTACTGCTATCCCCGGCACCTTAGTCCACTGCCTGGCACATAGAGTGAACTAAATTGATACTTTTCATTTATCCCTCTTGAAATTATCCTGTGTACACTCTTTACGTCTTTATCCATGTACACAGTATATCCCTCCAGGGGCAAGTAAATTCCTGAGAGCAAGGACGAATTGACTTTTGTCCTAGTATAGAGCCTTGAGCAAAGAAAGTGGTTAATATATGTTTGTTGAATTGAAGCCATTTTAAAGATTTTATAAGCTTTTTAGCAAATTCGTTTCTTTATCTTGACTTTTAAATACTTCCTACTTTGTTTCAAAAAAAACCACACAGAAGCAGCATAGTTTAAACTGGAAAAATGCCATGTTTGGAGGCAGAATTAAAAAATCCTGTTATTTACTATCTGTATGACCCTGGGCAAGTTCTCTTCCCAGTATGGAACAGGATTTCCTTAGAGGATATTCTCTTCTAGCTCTAAATCCTGTGGCAGTGTATTACTGATGCACTAAAATGGTTTAAGGAGGGGGGGCGGGGCAGCTACTTGGCTCAGTGGATAAAGCACTGACCCTGGAATCAGGAGGGCCTAAGTTCAAATCTGACCTCAGACATTTACTACCTGTGTGACCCTGGACAAGTCACTCAACCCTGACTGCCTCCAAAAAAAATAAAAATGGCCTGTGTGATCTATTTGCAAAAGGTTCGTGATTTTAAAAGCATTCATTCTCCTTTTTCCTGTTATTTTATTTGATAAAAACAATGGAAACAAAAAGTTTAATGGACCACAGAGAGAGAACAGTAAGTTCAGTTTACAATTTCTTGGGCAGGATCCTTCATCTTGTGGGTCTATGGAGATGGAGGTGGGATGGGGGATGATTTTCATTTCCTCAGAGTTTGGAAATTACTAGTGATTGTTTAGGAGGTACAGATAATGAAAAGTCCCAAAACAAGTGGGAGGAGAAGGCCCAATACTTGATTCCCTGCACTCAACTTTCCAAGTAGACAAGAGGCACAGTATGGATTCATGGAACTATAATGGGCCATAAAGATCATCTATAAAAAGGAAAACAATTTCTTTATAAAGTCCTATAGGAAAGCAAGCCATTGCTACATTTCTTCTGAGGGAGGGCAACCTGACCAAGATCATGAAGATAGTTGGTTTTACAACTTGCACTCCAATCTAGACTTTCCTAGCTCCTTTTCCATGAGCCATCAGCTTAGAGATCTACCAAAGGCCAGGTGGAAGGAGTCTCAGACTCCTCTAGTCCAACTCTTCTATTTTACAGATGAGGAAAATTAAACCAGAAGTCAAGAAGGCCATTTCAGAGTGAAAAAATCCCTGAACTTGAAGCCAGGAGACCTGAGTTAAAACACTAGTTTTGCCACTTCTGCCTCAGATAAGGCAAAGGCCCTTTTTGATTCCAACAATCTATGATCCTAAGTCTTCAAATCCAGGGTCCCTTTCACCACAGTATGCTGCCTCACCTGCAGGTCTGTTGGTATATCCTGATACGTTGGTTGGGGACCATGACCTTGGAAGTTTACATAACAATATTTGCTCCTGAGTCACTGGAAGTCATCAGTGAAGCAAACCAATAAATGGAAAGATCTTTAACTGCTTTCCCAAGAGAAGCACTTTTCCTAGTTTTAGCAGTACAATCAAACTGCTGCAGGCTGGGGCTTTTGTGATGCCTTTGCTTGGCTCAGGTCTTTTATCAGGGAGCAGGAGTTTTTGCTGACTGTGGCCTCTGAGGCAGATGCAGAAGCAATAACCATCATGAAGGTCAACTCAGGATCAGAGAGCTGAAAATGAATGAAACTCGGGCAACATCTCGTCATTTTAAGGAACGACTGGTGGTGGACCCTTTAAAAAGACAGATCCTTTTCATGCAGATTCAGACACACAGGCAACAAGGTAATACTTCGACCTGATAACTTTTCCTACTTTTCCCCAAAATGCTTTCATATCCATCCTCTCACCTATCCATTATAAACTGTGAGGTAGGTTGGGAAGGAATGGTTATGCTTATTTTATAGGCACAGAGAAATCAAAAGATTTACTAAAGGACAGTCAGCTGGTTTATAGCAGAGTTATAACTAGCTCCCAGATTTCCTGAATTCCAGCTCAATGTTCCCTCCATCATTCTTCTATCCCTCCTAAAGACCTCAGTTGCTCGTGAGAGAGAATAATTTTTTCTTGAAGAAAGCAGAAACAGAGCACAGAGATGCCCCTAGGCTCTCCAAGACTTGGCCAGCAGGGGCAAAGGCCTTAGCAGGTCCTCCCGGTTGGACAGACTCTTTGAGTACAGGGTTAGTCATGGCTCTTAAGTCTATATGAGGATCAATCTAAGTGCATGGAGACTCAGAGCAGGTTGGCCTCAAGACAATGAATTTTTCAGTTACAGGAACTAATAAAGGTCACATACTAAGGCAAAGAGGTAGCATTCTGTGTCAGTGGGGAAAATTCTTACCCTGGTGAAACCACGGGTTTTTGAACTATCAAAATTTTAAAAATGAAGTACCTAGAACATTTGTTCTCCTCGCTACCAACTACAAGCAAATGGATGCCTCTTTCTTTAAGTAATGTTTGGTTAACACCTCCTGTAGCCCAGGGATCATCTGTCGGCCAAATATGGCCCTCTGCACACTGCTTATTTTGTTGTATGGCCTGCTTTTATTTTAAAATATAAAAACTATTCTTAGGTCAGGCCCAAACAAAAACAAATGGCTAGCTGGATATGGCCTATAAGCTACCATTCAATGTTCCCTGATGTAGACCACCCATAGGAGTTAATACTTATCTCCTGCTTCAATTTTCCTTACAATATATTTATTTGTATACAAACTGTATTCTTCCAGTAGACTATAAATTGCTTCAGGGTAGATACTGTTTTGTTTCTGTCATTATATGCACAGTATTTTGAACAGAGTAGATGCTTAAAAATTGCATATTGAGTTGTACTGGGTTACTTACTGTTATATTAAGTCAAAATATACAGTTAGGTGGCACAAAAAAAAGAGTATTAGGCCCACAGTTAGGAAGACTCATCTTGATGAGTTCAAATCTGACCTCAGACAATTACTAGCTGTGTGATCCTGGGCAAGTCACATAACTCTATTTGCCTCAGTTTCCTCATCTGTAAAATGAACTGAAGAAGGAAAAGGCAAAATGCTCCAGTATCTTTGCCAAGAAAATCCCAAAAGGGGTCACAAAGAGTCAGACACTGCTGAAACAATTACACGACCCATTCTTTCCTATTTTTTCTACCTGTTGGAAGATTTCTACCCTCCTGGATCAAACAGAACAAGTCTACCTCATGGCAGTGTTTCAAATACTCTAGAATAGAAGAGTCAAATGTAAACAGAAAGGAGACCACATATTGACTTAGAAAACCACAAATATTATCTCTATTGTATTCTTATTTATTTTTGTGAAAAATTTCCCCAATTTTATTTTAATCACTGGGCCCAGTAAGCAGTTTTTCCAGCTACATTCTGGCTATGAGCTTAATGCCTCTCCCCTAAACTGCTGTTATATCCCTCCAGATATTCCCATTCCCTGACTAAATATTCCCCTTTCTTTCAACTGTTTTCTCAAAGGACATGATTTTAAGATCCATCTCCAGACTGGGCACACTCCTATGGACATACTCACTAATTTGCCAGCGTTCCTCCTTAAAACATGACTGTTGGAAATAGAACACAACCCACCTGAGGTGACAAAATAAAAGGGTTATTACCTCTCCCTTGTTCTGGACACTATCCCTCTAATTAACGCTGCCTAAGTTCACATGAACTTTTTGGGTTGCTACCCCCCAGTGCTGCACTGGTAGCCCACTGAACTCAGAGGTCTGGTTTAGTTTTAAGTAACAACATCCACCTTTCCTTTCTGAATTTGTTTAACAACTCTTTTGGAACTGAAAGATATGACTTTTATTCTGCCAATAATTCCAAAATCCCACTGAGAACTTTTTGAATTCTGAGTCTCTAAACTATTAGGTTGGCTATCCATCCCTCCCAGCTTCACAACAATCACAGAAGCCCAATGCTGGAAGGGATCTTCAGAGCCCACCTCATCTAACCCTCTTCTACCTATCCAACAAGTGATCCTTTGGCCTCTGCTTGAGGACCTCCAGGGAGAGAGAACACATTACTTAAGCCACTTAAGTCTACTTCTGGATAATAAATAAAGCCTAAATTTGTGCCTCTAAGAAATTCCTCCTCATTGCTCCTAGTTTTTCCTTTTGGGGTCAAACAGAAAAAGTCTAATCTCTTTTTCATGCGGCCATCCTTGACTTGAATATAGTGATTATTTTCTTTAAATCTCCTGTTCTCCAAGCTAAACATTATCACTCCTTTGAACCAATGCTCATATGGCATATTCTCAAAGCCCTATAACACTCTGGTTGCCTCCCTGGATTACCAATATCCTTCCTAAAATGTGATGTCCAGATAAATATGACAGTCCACATGTGGTAAAAGCAGAACTCACACTTCCCTAGTCCTTGATTCTCTGTCTCTCTTCCTGAAGCCTAAGATCTCATTAGCTTTTTTACTTGCCATATCATATGAATGACTCATAATAAGCTCACAGCCCCTAAAAACCCTCCTGTCGTTTTCATGTAATTCTCCAATGTAATATGGCTGCCATCTTCATTTCCATGCAAGTCGGTGAGAACAATGTGAAACAGACAAGGCCAAAGGTAGAGTCCCTTCCATAGCAAGCCATCCACCCAATCAAATGAGACAACCTGAAGTAGCCTACATTGTTATTTAGAGCGGCTCATTTCTTGGATCTAAACAAGTCACAATATGGTTAGAATCAATAATTTGATGTTTTAGATGTTGATGAAAACAGAGCAGGACACCAGAGTTGAAAAGTAGAACAGAATGACTTGTTTCAGTCTATTGAGTTCAAAATCTTAATGTTTGCCAGCGGTTCAATAAAAATAATTGGCAGCAATAAATGACTGGCAATGTTTCAGGCCTTCTGTCCTAAAAAGGGACTGGAAATATTAATTTAGTCACTAGAAAATGAAAGAGGACAAAGACCAGCCAACTTGTTTCCTCAGGGTTCCTTCTTCAGTACTTGAAGCTTGTTCTTGGAACAAGCACCTGGTACACAGTTAGTGCTTAATAAATACTTGATTGTTATAAAACTTTCTTCCTTTGCCTCCCCATTCTCTTGTGTACTGTCCAGATCCCAAAGGTTTTTAAAGACCCATCTTCACTGTGAGAGCTTTGCTGATAATGATTTTTCCTCTCTCCCTATGAACTCCTGTAGAATTCATTTGGTAATTAATCATATCCTGCCTTGAATAGAGTGCTATAAACATAACAGTCCCCTAAATAAATATTTGCTGTTGAAAGTATTTGTTCAAGGTAATTCCAGGATAAAGTGTATCCTAATTCCTTATTATCTTTGTTTTGTGAATCTCAGATCCAGCTCTGGGGCTTTCAGGTATGGTCTTGCCAAGTATGTGCTCTATTTCTAGAGATCATCTGCACATTTTCAGGACATTAATGAGCACCTGCTTTCATCAATGTCCTCCACTGATGCCTCATTATGGCACTGAAGTGACACTGGAGTTAGGTGTTGCCAGTGGGGTGTGAGCTTTGGCATGTCCTACTAAACTGGAGAAATTTCCAGTGGAGGGCTGCTGCTGGACTTTGTGCCTGCGCAGGAGGTTCAGTCTAGCTAGCTTGGAAGTGGTTCATTACTCAGGGTGAGGGAGGTCACTTGATGATGAGCTCAAAGGCTGTAGCAACTCATAACAACTCATTAACGAAGGTAAGGCAGGGCTGGGATGTGGCTGCTCATAATGGTTGTTAACATTTTGTAATGGGTAAGTGTTTGAAGTAGTCCATCACTGCTTACATCCAGGACTCTAACAGCCCATGGACAATGGAATGAGCTCAGAACTAAATGAGAGGAAAAGAGAGGACTACACTGCATCTGAAAATTATAACAGATCTCCAAATTATATAACAAATTCAAGCTGTACTTTCAAACAAAAACTCATCTTTTTGATATCAATATTCTTCCAGCAAACCTCCATAGCTATGACTCATATATTGAACACTGTCACTGAAAAAAAAATCAAAATTATGGTAGATTCAAAGGGCAACACAGAGATCCATGATGGGCATAAATAGGCTGAAGCATATTGCCAGTGATAATCTGCTCAAAAATGAAGTAAAAAAATCAATCAGAAAATGTATCACTGGAAAAGAATGTGGGCTGGTGAAATAACAGGACCAGGACATAGCTCCTGGTGCTCTTCTGGTACTCCACAGTGTTAAAGGCCTAAAGGAAGGCCCCTTCTGTTTCGGACAGATTAGTTATGGTGGTTTATGGAAAGATGTGGATGACTCATGCAGGGGCAGAAGGTGAAGACAGGCCACAATATGTATCAGGAGATGGAGTTCCCACATCAAAAAGATCCTAGATGCAATAAAGTCTCAAAATATACTGACCACAGGGAACAGTATGAAGGAAGAGTTGATAGCACCTGGTGACTTATTAGATGTGGGGAGTGAGGAGTCTGCCTTGATTCAAGAAGAACTCAGAGGTTTTGGACTTGATCTAGGATCTAACTGGAGAAAAATTGGATGTATGGCTACTTTGTTAGCTAGATTCTCTGACTCAAGAGATGCTACAATTGTTATTACTGCTTAAAACCCTCAGCCGGTTGAGATTTTGTGGTGGCTGACCTTATCACTTTCTAAATCTGTCAGCTTTGGAAAGTCACTACAGTTATCTCCCCAGTACAGCTTGTAGTTTTTGCTAAAAGTTAAAGAAGCCTTACCTCACTGACCTTCCCCTATTCGTTGAACTAAGAGAATTTAGGCAGCTCAGGTACTAAAAAGTGATTACTGCTGAATAGGTCAGGTAAAATACATGTTGTAAAGTCCTTCTCTTCCTCCACTATCTTTTTTTAAGTAGATAAAATGGGCTTCCTTATCCTATTGCAACACACAAAATCAATTTCTCTTCTTTAGGGAAAGAACTTTTCAGATTGGTGGGATCTATCAGTTAGTCTTCAGTCCTTCAAAAGCCTGAGAACTCCCTTCAATGATGAGAGGATTATATTCTGAGGTGGAATATATGACTATATGACAAATAATCATGGAATTAGATAGTCTGTAATTCTCATTCTTTGTCAGTCAAAGAATATCCTTTTCTCATCTGAGGGTATCTAACCCCCACAAAATAACAACAATAAATCAAATAAAAATAACAACAATTAAAATTAAATCATCATAATAATAGCTTGCATTTCTATAATGCTTCAGGGTATACATGGCACTTTACAATTATCTCATTTTATTCTCTCAACAATCCCTGGAGATGGGTGCTATTATTATCTCCATTTTACAAATGAGGAAACACTTAGGTGGTCAGAGGTTAAGTGACTTGCTCAGGGTCCTATCTGTCATATCCTGCATCTTAGAATATAATCCTTCTTGGAGATTTCATGATGGAAAGGAGTTCTTGGGCTGTGGAGGGCAACATCAGCTTAGCACAAGCTCTGGCAGATCTTGCCAAGCTGGAAAGGCTATGAAATAGCATGGGTATGGACTGTGTGCTTATTCTACAAAGACTAACATAATGGAGTGTAGAAAGGTTTATGACAAGCATGCTGTCACTGCCATGGATTGATTTTAGCCAGAGCAACTCTTGAGAAGCTAAAAGTATACCCGTATAATCCCAGATTGTTGTAACACTGGGCAGTAGTACCCTAAAATTTCTTGTATTTGCAGAATGCTTTTGGCTTTTCAAAGAACTTTCACATGACTGCTCCTCCTAAATGGTACTCACAACAATTCTGGGCTTTGAGAATAGAAGAATATCACCTTCCTCTCTCCATCACTCTGAACTTTATCAGGTGTGGAAACTCCCTCCACTCCACTCTGGTAACTTTATGTATTAGAGACTGGGGCCTTGAGAACTTAAGTGGCTTTTCTAAGGTCCCAGCCAGCATGTATCAACAGCACAACTTGGAAAGAGATCTTTCCAACTCCAACGATTAACTAATATTCACTCTAATACACGACTTCTTACAACCTTTTCACAAACCCCTGAGGCACAGAGATGACACAGAAGTTAATGACATGAAGATAATAATTAATGATAACAAGAAGCTAATGACAGAGGCAAACCTGGTTTCCACATCTGATCACTGCTGGGGTCAAGAGATCCATCCCTCCTCCATGATAGTGACTTGCCAAGGTGAAATGAGAGAAATCATTTGAATAGAATTGTCCACTATTCCTTGAGAAGACAGCCACAGAGTGGAAGCATACATAATAAACAAATGTTTTCTTTAGCGGACAATACATTAATAATCAGAAGGCAGCATGCTATTTTTCTTTAAAATGCCACTCTGCCTTATTGCCTGAGAAAAGTCAATTCACATTTCTAAAGCACTTTAAGATATATAAGGGGTTTTCTTCAAACCAGCTCTGTCAAGAACTGTAAGTATTATATCCTTATTTTACAGAAGAAAACTGAGACACAGAGACGTGACATAATTTCAATGCAGAAGGGACTTAACTGACTCCAAGTTGAGGGCTCTTTCCACTATACTTTGCTACCTAGTCACACAAGCTGTGAATGTCCAGGCAACATCATGAATAACACTGTAAGAATGACCACAGGGCAAAGGCAAGAATCCATAATAGAAGGACTTCAACTGAGTCTTCCTATCCCAGTGGACTCAGAAAGGTAACTACCCTCTGATGATTTCCCCATTGATTCAAGGTGTATCTTCGACCCCCATCTCAGCATCACTAGAAACATCTCAGCATCACTAGGAACAAGTTCCTCTATACAATTACATGGCCTGCAGGAAACTTTTACTTTTACTATGGAAAAATAACTTGTGCTGCCTAACATGCTAAAGACAGAATGAGGAGGGCATGAGGAAATGGGATTGGCAGTTTAGGTCAGTTATAACAAAGAACACAGGACAAAAATGGAAACTGAGCTCCTGACCACTTACAAAGAGCTAATATTCCACCTTGCCTACAGAGTCACCTTTGAAGCCTCTTGGAGGACACTCATCTCTCCATATTTCTGAAGTAGATAAATCAGGAAATTTTCTTCTGGCCCTTTGCCTTGTGTCAAATCTGTACAGAACCTGCTCATGTCTTCTCCCACATTAAACTAAGCTCATTGAGAGCAGAGTCTCTGCCTGGGCTGTATTTCTCTTTGTATCACTCTTCCTGTCTGGATCTTAGTCCAGACTCTTGCATTTGCTACAAGATTAATAAACGTTTAATGATCCGAATCATTGAAATAGTGATGTTTTAGGAATGGCAGTGATGAGGAAGGACCACAATAATGGAAATGGGCAGACATCATCTTAATTTTCAAAAAGGGGAGGATTATTCAAGCTACACGCCAGTGAATTTGGCATCCGTTTCATTAAAAAAAATTCTAGAATGGATTCATAAAGAGATGATTTCTAAGCAGATAGAAAGAGGTGTGATCTCCAAGAGTAAGCGCGGTTTTAGGGATAAAAAATCTTGCCATCTCCCTAGTTCAGGCCTTTATCATTTCTTGCCTGGATGACTCCAGTAGCCTTCTATTGATGCCTCTGCTTCAGGTCTCTGTCTATTAGAATCTGTCAGCCACATAGTCGGCCACCAAACTGATGCTCTGACCATGTCACTGCTCCACTCAAACTCCTCAGTCCCCCCAGTATCTGCAGGATCAAATATAAAGTCCTTTGGCATTGAAAGCTTTTCACGATATAGGCCCTCCCCTCACAGGAGTCCCTTCCATGTATTCCATGATCCAGCCACATGGGTCTACTCACACTTCTTCATGAATGACAATCCATCTTGATCTTGACTCTGAACTGGCTGTCCTCATGCCTGGCTTCTCCTTCTTTCTTCACCTCTACTTCCTAGCATCCTGGCTCCCTCCTGGCCTTTCTGTGTCCTGCCAGCCCCTCCTACATGACTCTACAGACCTTAGAGGTACACATTTATATACATGCTGTCTCACCCATCAGATTGTCAGGTCCTAGAGGGCAAGAGCTGCTTTCCCTTTCTTTGCATCCCCAGAAATTAGCACAATGCTCAGCACATAGTAGGTGCTTTCATTTGTTCTGTTGTTTTTCACAATCCTTGATGACCCCATTGGGGGTTTTCTTGGCAAAGATACTGGAGTGGTTTGCCATTTCCTTCTCCAGCTCATTTTACAGATGAGAAAACTGAGGCAAACAGGGTAAAAGTGATTTACCAAAGATCTCACAGCTAGCATGTGTCTGAAGTCACTTTAACATTTTAACTTTAACTTAATTTTAACTCATGAGTCTTTCTGACTTCAGGCTCTCTCCACTGTACTACCTAGCTGCCCTGCAGGTACTTATAAAATGCTTACTGATTATCTAATTGATGCCAAACTAACTTCACTTTCTTAATCACCAGGGTTATTATGAGATTGGGAACCACCAGAATTCTCAAAATACTACAGATAGCACAGAACTAGACTTGAGGATGGCATTTGACAACATCTCTCATAGCATTTATTCTTGTGGATAAGAAGAAGAGTTGTGGTCCCAGTGAGAGTACAATTAACCAGATTTGGAACTAGCTAAGTGACCAGACCCAAAGAGTGGCAATGAACAGATTACTGATAACTTGAAATAAGGTCCTTAGTGAAATGTCATAGAGGTCAGTTCACTGCATAATATGTTTATCAATGATCCAGATGAGGGTATAGTCAATATGCTTATCAAATTTGAAGATGACTCAAAACTGAAAGGCCTATTACATTAGATGTTAACAGGCTGGACTAGTAGATTACTACTAACAAGGTGAAATGCAAAAGGAGCAAATGCAAATCCAAATTGCATTTGGGTTAAAAAAAATATCAGCCATACAAGAATAGGATGAATAAGATATGAGTAGCCAACATCTCATGTGGAAAAAGGCCCAGAAATTACAAGTCAAAGTCAGCATTGTGATGTGATAATGAAAAAATCCAATGAAGAGGCAAGTAAAAGACTTTTCAGTGGAGGGAAAAAGCGGGGAGGTGAGAGAGAAAACATGAAGCTTACTCTCATCACATTCGACTAAAGGAAGGATAAAATGCACACTCATTTTGGTATGAAAACCTATCTTACAATACAGGAAAGTGGGGAAGAAGGGGATAAGCAGGGAGTGGGGGATGATGGAAGGGAGGGCAATGGGAGGAGGGAGCAATTAGAAGTCAACACTCTTGGGGAGGGACAAGATCAAAAGAGAGAACAGAAGCAATGGGGGGCAGGATAGGATGGAGGGAAATATAGTTAGTCTTACACAACATGACTATTATGGAAGTCATTTGCAAAACTACGCAGATATGGCCTATATTGAATTGCCTGCCTTCCCAAAGGGAATGGGTGGGGAGGGAGGGAGGAAGAGAAGTTGGAACTCAAAGTTTTAGGAACAACTGTTGAGTATTGTTCTTGCATACAACTAGGAAATAAGAAATACAGGTAATGGGGTATAGAAATTTATCTTGCCCTACAGGACAAAAGAGAAGATGGGGATAGGGGAAGGGAGGGATGCTAGAAGGGAGGGCAGGTTGGTGATAGGGGTAATTAGAATGCTCAGCGTTTTGGGGTGGGGAGAGGGGAGAAATAAGGAGAAAATTTGGAACCTAGAATTTTGTGGAAATGAATGTTGAAAACTTAAATAAATAAATTTAAATACAAAAAAAAAAAAATCCAGTGGAATCTTAGACGCTGGTCCTACTGTGCTCTGGCTCTGCCCTGGTCAGACCATACCTGGAACACATCCAATTATGAGCATGACCTTTTAGAAGGAGCATTTAAAATTTGGGCCACATCCAGGAGAGCAACCAGAATGAGGAGAAACTTGGAAAATGAGGCCATATCATGATTTGTTGAAAATTCCTGGTAAGACAAGATCAAGACATGATAGCTGTCCAATTTAAGAGATTTTCATGTACAAGAGGGATTAGGCTTATTTTGCTCAGATTTCAACTGAAGTTAGGAGAAAACTTCCTAAAAACTGTCCAAGAAGGCCAGAGGAATAGAGTAGAAGGAAGAGGAAAGTTCCCAACTACTGTAGGGTCTGAGCTGAAAGTGGGATGATCACTTGCAGGTGATGTGGTAGAGAGGGTTCATCAACTGGTCTATGTGACCTTTGAAGTCCTTCCTCTTCAACTTTGCTCTTCTATGAAATGAGAAGGTGGGGAGGAAGTGGCCTGAGCTAACCACACTGAGAACAGCAAGAAGTGAAAACTGACATCCTAACAGAGAGAAAAGAGGCATGAAAACTAATAAAGCCCATAAGTATGGGACCATTTGGTGACAAACTATCCTACATATTTCAATTTCCCTTTGGAACTTATATTTATATAAACATTTATAGGTCCTCTAAATTCATCCCCTAGGGTATCACCGATTTACAGTTCAGCACAAAAAATAAACATTTATAGGTCCTTTAATTCATCAATAAAACAATCTTAAGAGTAAGCTCTTAATACAAACCTTTTGTTGATTAAAGGCATAAGTTTCAATTATGTGGAAAATTCAGAACTTCAAATAGTTCACTTACCAACAAGGTGAGATAAATGAGATCTTATAAAAACTACTAGAATAGACAAGGAAGGAAATTGATCATCGGACTAGGAAATTGATCAGTGGACTAGGACATCAGTAGCCCTGAGCTTGAGTGCTAGCTTCTAGCCAGGAGTAGATGTAACCTCAGGCCACTTACTTCACCCTTACGGGTATAAAAAGCAAAGGCTGGGGAGAAGTATTCGATCAAATGATTTCCTATGGGGCCTTTCAACTGGAGGAGCAGTGTGGCACAGTGGTAAAAGCAGAGGCCTTGTGTCAGAAGATGGAGAGCTTTGAGTCCCTGATGAGCAAACTCAGCTTCCTCATCTGTGAAATGGGGACAATCATCCTGCCAACTTGCTATTTCACAAAGATGTGGTGAAGGAAGCACTTTGTAAAGCTTTAAAAGTGCTAAGAAACACGAGCTATTGTGATGACAATGACAATTCTAAATTTGCAATACAAGTGACTTCCTAGAGGAGGCTTATGCCTATGTCCTGCTGATGAAAGGCACTTATTTTCAAATTAAAATTCAGGGAAAGGGAAAATGAGGCACATTTCACCTCTATCCTGTCCCACATCCTCCCTCCTCCCCTGCAACCTGTAGGCAGAGAATAATGAAGATTCAAAGCCCTCTCTGTAGATGAAGCAAGCCTGTGCTGCAGACAGCCCCCTGGGAAGACAGCTTTCCTCATCTAAGTCCCAAGAAAAGCTCCTCTCTTGGGTGGGGGTAGGGATGAAGAAGGGTCATGGGGAGATATTGATATGAACTGCATATCATCAGCCCTCCAGATGAAGCAGCTGAATCAATTCACTCAGCGAGGCTACCCCTGAACGTAGGCTAGATTTGGTGTTCTGGACTTTAACGCCTGCACCTCATTTGTCTCCAAAATGTCATTTCCCAATCCAGTACAAACGTATAAATATCTATTAAGTGCTTCTATATGCATGGCACTGAGCTTGACACTGGAAATGTAAAGGTGAAACAAGCTTAACCTTCAGCCTCCACTCCCTCCAAAAAGAAGACTCACATGCCTCCCATCAAAACTTCAGCCTTACTACCAACGCTGTGAGGATGGAGGCATGAACATTATTGTCCACATTTTACAGGAGGTGGCTGAGGCTTGGAACGTTTAAGTGATGTTCCCAATCGTCTCTGAGTTATTAGGTGTTAGAAGTTGGATGCAAGGCCAGGGTTCCTGCCCAGTCTAGTGCTCTTTCTATCCCACCAACTATGCTTGCTCAAAATGCTTTGGTAGTGTCCTACTGCCCTCAGACTAAAGTTCAGACTCCTCTGTCTACCACTCAAGACCCTCTACAATGCCCGAAATATCTCTACAGCTTGGCCCCACCCTTCCTGTCTAAGCTTTTCTCCCACTATTCCCTCGGTGACAAAATCTCTGCTCCAGTCAGGGCAATATACATTGTACCTACCCTCACCCCAATATTCAATACTACCTTTACTCTTTTCCTTGCAGTTTTCTGTGCCTGAAATATCAAAATGTCCAGTTCACTAAACCCATTCAAATTCCTGTTGTTCAGTTGTTTCAGGGTTTTTGTGAAAATTGTGTTAACATATGTAAAATGCTTTGTAAACCTTAAAGTGCTATATTTTTGTTTGTTGTTGAGTTGTTTTCAGTCATGTCCAACTCTTCGTGACCCCATTTGGGCTTTTCTTGGCAAAGAAATTGCAGTGGTTTGCCATTTTCTTCTCTAACTCATTTTAAAGATGAGGAAACTGGGGCAAACAGGGTTAAATGACTTGCCCAGGGTCACACAGTTAGTGAGTGCCTGAGGCCAAATTTTAACTCAGAAAGATGAGTCTTCCTGACTAGAGGCCCAATATCCATTGCACAGCCCAGCTGCAAATCCCACTTTTTCTTGAAGGACAGCTAAGGTTTCACCTAAAGTGTGATGCCTTGCCTGTCCACTTCCACCCATGGCGACACAGTACAGTGGAAACAATATTGGATCTGAAATGAAAGGAAATGGGTTTGAGTTCTGGAGCCAGATAAACTGCAGCAAATTACCCATCTCTTCCCTGTCTCAGCTCCCTCATCTATGAAATAAAGGAGCTGGATCAGGTGACCTCAAAGGTCCCTGTAAGCTTTAAATCTCTGATGCTATTATCCTGGGATGAGCCTTTCCTTCTCTGCCCTTCTCTGTGAGTGAAAAGCAATGTAACCCAGGAGAAAGATCATGGCATCTGGAGGCAGAGAAGCTGGGTTTACATCTTCACTCAATGCATTTCTTGGGTGGCCTCAGGCAAGCTAGTTGACCTCCCTGCGCATCAATTTTCTCATCTATTTGCGGGACTTCTTATGATGAATATGCTTTATAAAAACCTTAAAGTCCTATGTAAATATCTTATGTATTATTACTATTACATGTTTAGCACTAGAGTCTATGCTGCTGGATGCTAGTCCAGCTATTTCATGTTAATTGTAGGGAGTAATAATAGCCAGCATTTGTGTAACAATGAAGTCTGGCACAAGGTTTCATAGATTATCTCATCGGATCTTCACAACAATCCTGGGAGACAGATGTGGTTATTGTCCCCCACTTTACAGTTTTATAGCAAGAAGAAATCACAGAGGCCATCCCATCCAAACTCCGGACATGTCCAGGAGGAAACGAGGTCAAGTGACTTGGCCCAGGTCACACAATGAGCTCAGAGTGTGTGAGAGAGAGAGAGAGAAAGAGAGAGAGAGAGAGAGAGAGAGAGAGAGAGAGAGAGAGTGAGTGTGTGTGTGTGTGTGTGTGTGTGTGTGTGTGTGTGTGTGTGGTCTTTTGGAGGCATCACATCATACCCTTCTACCCTTCCTCCCCAATTGTCTAATGCAGTGAAGGATATGGGGTAACAGTTTAGTGAATCCCTGCTGCTGAACTGACTGGCCTATTACCTTCAGATCCCGGTGGATAATGGGTGTCTTGCACTGATGGAGGCGGGCGACAGCCTCACAGGTGTCACAGAATATCTGTAGCACTTCATTCTCAGTGAAGCCTGTCTGTAAACGCTGGTTCATCAAGTTCACCACTTGACCTCCTAGCAGAGAAAAGACAGGAAGTTGACAAAAATTAGAGTCACTGAATTTTCAAGTGGAAACAAACCTTACAGAAAGATCACCTAGCCCAACCACCTCATTTCACTATGAAGGAACTTGAGGTCCAGAGAGGTGAAATGATTGGCATACAGTCCTTTGAAAAGTCACCCTATGATACCCTGTTCAATGCTCAATCCACTGCAATGCCTTCTGCAATGAAGAAACAGGAAAAAAAAAAAAGACTCCTTCCATTTAGACAAACACTGACAACCTAAAAAATAATACATTTGGAGAGAAAGAATGTTCCTGAAGGACCTGGGTTCTAATCCTAGCTTGGCTGCTTATTTTAAGCAAGTCATTTAATTTACCCAGGTCTCAATTAGTTCCTCTATAAAACTGGGGGGGGGGGGGGGTGGTGGTGGTTCAATTAGATGGTCTCAGAGGCCTGCTGGCTCTGCATCTATGAAGCTATGACGAATATATCACGAGGAACAATCCATGATCTCCTTGGCTGAATTTTCAGCTGTCTGCCCTGAGGAAATGAAATGCCATTAAAGGCACAGCTGGAACTCCTGATTTCCGAGGACTGTCTCTCATTTTCAGATTATCCAGACCCCCGAGTATTTCCCACTGGTTGCCTTCTGAACATTTCAAGGCTCATTGTCCTCTTCACCAAAAATGAACAGGAGAAGAGATGGTGACAATGGCCAAGTTCAGACACAGCTCAGAGGGTGGGGGTGGGGGTGGGGGCTATGCCTGGTGGAAGCGGCTAGAGTCCATGGTTAAAACGAGGTCTGAGAAAGACTGTGGTTTGTTTGTATCCATTGTCTTTGCTCATCATGGATGGAGATGATTGAGAATTGGTGATGATTACGGATTCATTTCTCAAGCATCTGTCATTGAAAAGTGTAGGTGGTAGATACACTCACTGCAATGCAAGGCAGCAGAACCATGGGGAGACTGTGCAGCTGGCTGCTCACAACAAGAGGGGCCAGGGAATCGAACCCTTCCAACAACAAGAGTGTTAAATGAAGTCTCCTCAACGATTCCTCCTATTGGGCTGCTGAGGGAAGGGCACGCTTGTTTTCACTGAGACACAATCATCACCTCTCTCTGTTTAAGCCTTCAGTTTACAACATATACACCAATCCTAGAGTTTCAGAGGTGGAGACGGTCTCAAATCTCATCCCGTCCAATCTTCTCTCCTCTGCAGAAGTCCCCTGTCCAGCACTTCTAACAGCGCCTCAAACACTTCCAGAGACAGAGATGTGCCCATCCAAAAGGGAGGCTGTACTAGAATGCCTCTGAGGTCTCTTCCAACTCTCAGGCTATGAGTCAATGATAAATAGGGCAGTCTCCATTTTTAGACAACTCCTCCTCTTGTGCCAAAGTTCTACCTAATATTAAGCTAAAATCTGTCTCCCTGATACTAGATAATCATTTGGGGATTATCCAGAGCTCTAGTAACTCCCACGGACTCTCTCCTAGACAGTTCAGGGTTTATTGTCTCCTCCACCAAAACTGAATTAGCGAAAAAAGTGATGAAATTCATCAAATTCAGCAATGGTTTTGAAAAAAATGGTTTGATAACGGGACCATAGTATTAGAGGTTTGAGCTAGAAGGGGCCGATGAAGGCCATCTGTCCAACCACTTAATTATACAGAAGAAAGAACTGAGGCTCAGAAGAGTGAGTTGTCCAAGGTCACAAAAGTGGTGAGTCATTCTGTTCACCATTTTTACCAATGATTTGGATGTGGACATACCAACATTTTGAATGCTATAAAAACCTGAAAAGGAGTACTAACTGCCTGGCCTGCTCAACAGAATTAAGATCTCAAAATACCTCCAGGCAGAACCACAATTCAAATTTAGGTTCTGTGATTTCCAAATCAATGCTCTTTCCCCTTCCCCCAATATATTCCAATGGTTAAAATGAAGTTTGAGAACTATCTGTGGATTTCATTAATGCTTCTCCCACAACATCAGGAGAATGAGGTTATATAGCCTTGGTTTTTAGAATAACAGTAAACTTGATAGCTTTCGATTTCTAGACATTTCTAACTCTTACTGAAATGAAATCTAGTTCCCACTAATTCTCATTCATTGCTGTTACTTCTACCCTTGAGGCTGATAACCTCACACTGCCCTCCCTCACCAAAAACAAAGTCAAGTGTATGTCATCATTTCTCTGGTGGCATGGTCTTTGGGCAACAAAGAACAAACACAACCTTGTCAGCAGACTCAGCTCCTCCTCTCCTGTCTGTCTCCCCCTCCCCTTCCTTCCCCTCTCCAAAGGAAGGTAAATTTGGATGGCCAAAAGATGTCCAAGTTGACTCGGGTTTTACTGGCTACTCTCCCTTCTTTCCCTTCCCTTCCCTTCACCTTGGGCCTACTGCACTCTGAAGCTCAGACAACACTGGGCCCATGCTTAAGGGCTCTTCTGGACTCTCCTGGCTTCAGAGGCATGATCAGTAGTAACTGTTACTGTTTTCCTCCTGGCCTGATGTCTTTCTCTTCTTTGCCTCATTAAAGGGACCATGCCCTGGCTACTTCTTAAACATGGGCATTACCTCACCCTAAGTGAGTATCAGCAAAGACCTTGGCCTAAAGGCCCCAAGGTCTCCCAGTGCATCCTGGGTCATCTCCAGTCATCCTGATGAATATCTGGTCATTGGATTCCGATGGCTCTAGAGGAGAAGTGAGGCTGGTGACCTGCACAGCCCTCCCTCACTCAAAACAAAGTCAAGTGCAAGTCATGTCATCATTCCTCTGATGGTGTGGTCTTCTTTGGCAACGATGGATGAATACCACAACAACCACTGAGTCAAGTGGAATCCTTCTTCCACGTGATTACCCTTGATCATTGAAAGCAATTGTTTTTTCTTTTTTTATTTGTAATTTTTAAAATTTTAAACTAAATTACAAAATAAGAAAAGAAAAAAACAAACTTAAATACTAAAACTAAAATAATACAAAATAAGAAAAGAAAAAAGTATTGCCATGCACAGCAGAACGTGAAAGAGGATTCAAAATATATAGCAATAAATTTCCATTCTTTTCTTAAAAAAGACTCTATAATTAATAGTACACATTGTGTTGAGAGCTATCCATCTTTTCTTTGCTTCCTTATGTTTTCTTTTGTTCTCTGCTGTGCACTTTTTACTTTATTCTTTTTTCCCTTTCCTCTACCAGACGACTACAATTAAGCACTGATACGTGTGTGTATCTGTCTGTGTACACACATATGTACACATATAAACGACATGCATATATGCACATAGGCATATGTACACAAATATATACATATATTCATATACACACCCACATATACATACTTACACTTACATGTACATATACTTGGATATTGATAATCATAGTCATATATAGACATATACATTCATATGCATCTATGTAAGACCATACTATAGTTATTTATCTATCCTCTGTTTCTCTAACAGTGGATAACCTCTTTCTTCCTAAGTCTAAGTCTTTCCACATTTTTCCAAGCTTACTAACTCATACCGTACCATAGCAACATTCCCCATCTTATACTGTCTAGTTGTTTTAAGTAGTCTGAATGTTTTTTCTTTTCTATACTAAACAGCCTTCCTGCAAATTATCCTCATGCTTGACCTACTTGGAGACAATTAGGTGATGCAGTGGATAGAGCACCTGGTCTGGAGTGAGGAAGACTCATCTTCTTAATAAGTTCAAATCTTGCCTCAGTTACTTACTAGGCATGTGATCCTAGGCAAGTCCCTTTGCCCTATTTGCCTCAGTTTTCTCATCTGTAAGATGAGCTGGAGAAGCAAATGACAAACCACTCCAGTATCTCTGCCAAGAAAACCCCAAATGGGGTTACAGAGAGTCTCAACAACAAATGACCTACATAAAGGGTTGTCAAGCAGAGAACTGCACATGGCACACCATATCACTAGGGGTTATTTTTAGTATTATGGTCTTTGACAAAGCATTTTTTCCGTCAGGATGCTGTCCAGGTGAAAAGATCAAAGATCATAGAATGATGATGAGTTGGAAAGCATTCTAAAGGATACCTAGCCCAACCCCTCATTTTGCAGATGAGAAAACTGAGGCTCAGAGAGGTTAAGTGATGAGTCCCAGGCTGGGAAAATGGAAAAACTGAGATTTGAACCCAAATTCCTCTAATTCCAAATCCAGCAACAATTTCTAATCTAGCACGCTGCTCCTAGCAACCAGATGGTACAGTAAATAAAATGCTGTACCTGGTCTTAAGAGGATCTGAGTTCAAATCCTACCTCAGACACTTAATATCAGTTTAACCCTGGACAAATCACTTAACTTCTGTCTGCTTCAGTTTCCTCAACTGTAAAAAGAAAAAAAATGGTGATAATAACAGCACCTGTCTCCTGGGTTGTTGTGAGGATCAAATGGGATAGTATCTGTAAAGCACTTAGCACGGTGCTTGGCCCATAACAGGTTTAATAAATATTTGTTTCCCTCTCCTACTAGAACAAGGAGTTATTTATTATATGAATAGTCCCAGAGGTTACGGTAAAGTATTAGACTTCTAGTAGATCCTGGAGGAACAGTTCTTAAATAATAACAATCATAGCTACAATTCAGAGGTTAGCAAATATTACCTCATTTATCCTCACAACCAACCTGGGAGGTAGGTGCTATTATTGTCCCCATTTTACAGATGAAGAAACTGAGGCAGAAGAGGGAAGTTAAGTGACTTGCCACAAGTCACACAGCCAGGAAATATCTGAGACCAGATCTGAGCCAAGTCTTCTAGGCTCCAGAGCTCTATCTATCACACCACCAAGCTTTTAAACATAAGGGAGAGAAATTTTCAAACTTTGCCAAAAATGTGACCACATGCTTTTCCCCCCACTTTGCCTAAATGATAAAGTGTCCAATTCCCTCATTATCTTTGCTGATCATATCAGTCACCTTAAAACGTCATGGAAAGGACTAAGGTAAACTCTCTAAATTTCTTCTTCACCTTTTAGAATTCCTGGCTTCCTTCAAGGCTCAGTTCTGGTACCACCTACTAAATGAAGCCCTCTCTGATCCCTCCAGCTGTTCTCCCACTTCCCATTAGCTACGCTGCTTTAGGACTTCTCTATCATGACTTCCTTCCCCATTGGAAAATTTCATTATCCTGTGAGATTCAATCTGTCTTGGTATTCGCCTCTCCCCCTTGGATCGGACCCTCCCACTAGAGGACAAGGTCAGCGGCTCCAGTTCCTTCATGGAAGGGTGGGGCTCTCTACAGTCTTACTCCACATCTCATCAGCTACACTCCTGTGGGCTTCTCCATTACGCCTCCTACACTGGTTTTCCATTTTTGGTGTGTTGTTGTTGTTCTTCTCCATTAGACTGCAAGCTTCTTGAGGGCAAGGGACTGTCTCTGTTTATGTTTGTATTTGAAATGTTAGCACGTGCTACAGTGCCTGGCGCAGTGTAGGGATTTAATACTTATTAGCTGATTGACTACTTCCTCTGTCCCTCCTGAAATTCACCTTCTATTTACTCATCTATGCCACTACAATCTCCTCTCCCACATGCCAGAATGGAGCCTTGCACATCGCTGAAACATCTTTTTATTTATTGAATCAAAGTGAATGTGGTTCGACCTGAACCAGAGGGCAGTCCAGTGGGCCCTTCTTCTTCTTTCTCCTGGATATTCTCTTTTTGTTAATATATACTATAACTCAATATCTATAAGGTAGATACTCTGAAAATTCACACTGAGCTTGCAGTACCCTGAATTCCCCACATCTTTCCTCATATGAAATGCCATGAAACTGTATCTTCCTCCAACCTGCTCATGATTTCCGGAACCCAAATGAAAGATTTTACGTTGAGCTCTGTTCACTTTCATTTGGCTTGCTTCAACCCCTTGTTCCAGCCTGTCAAGATATTTACGGATCTTGGTTCTGTCCTCCAGAGAGCTGGCACACCCGGCCCACTTTATGTCATCTGCAAACCTGATAAGCCTGTCATTTATATCTGCGTCCAAGTCGTTGATAAAAATCGGGGCCAGGACAGGGAATTATTGGAAATTACAGCCTGTAGCTCAGCAGGGGCTCAAAAAGACAGAAATTTTAGGTCTTCTTTCTGAACCAGAAAAATTCTGAGTGGCAGCTGGGATTTAGGGTAGGGAACACAAGACTTGGAGGCAGAAGACCTGAGTTTAAGTTCTGATTCTGGCAGCATGACTCTAAGCAAGTCATTTAACCTCTCTGAGCCTCAATCACCTCTTCTTCAAAATGGGGATAAAAATACTTGGGCTATCCAGTTCAGAAGGCTATTATAAGGAAAGAATTTTGTAAACTACAGCACTTTTTAAAAAATAAAAGCACTGAAAGGCATGTCATTCATTATTTCCTATAATTCCTCCTCTCACCTATAGGCTCTTCCTTCTCACCTGGTTGGTGCTTTACAGATATCTGCTGGTATCTTCATCGCCAATAGAGATAGATCACCAGAGTGAGGCCAAAAAAAATTTTTTTTTGAAGGATAGGGAAGAAAAATGAATCCCCAGGCCATTTTTCTAATTCTTGAGTTGTTTCTTCTCTTCATGGCTTTATCATTCATTCTGAAGTATCCTGATTTCCCAGATCAGACTTGAAAACATGCAGAGGATCCATTAATCCATCCATCAATGTAAGGAACTTTCCGATGAAGAACTCCCTCCCCCAAAGCAGACTATAACGCAACTGGGGCTTAGTAAAGAAGACTTAGTGTCACCATTGAAATGAAGGCAAACCAAGGCACAAAGTTCTTTTTTTTTTTTTTTTTAATTTTTTTATTTTTTTAATGTTTAACAATCACTGCCATACAATTGCGATTTTATCCCTCCCCACCCACCCCCCACTACCTCCCTCCCTCCCCATGACTGCATACAATTCTGTATAGATTCTACATATACTTTCCTATTGAGTATATTTTCACTATAGTCATGCTATGTAGTCAGACTAAGATAAATGAAAGAATCCGTATAACAAATCAGAACATGATACACAAACAGATACACATACACAAACATGATCTGCTACATTATGTGAGTGACTTCCATATTTCTCTCTCTGAGTGTGGAAGGCATTTTGCCTTGAGGTCCACCATTGGGATTTTTTTTTTTTTTCAGAAGTTCTTGTGTTATTACAAAAATCTAAGTCTACCAGAAAAAACTCTCACACACTGTGGTTGTTGCTGTGCATAAAGTTCTCCTGGTTCTGCTCCTTTCACTCAGCATCAGGTCATATAAGTCCTTCCAGGACTCTCTGAAGTCTTCTTGTTCATCATTTCTTATGGCACAATAGTACTCCATTACATTCATATACCATAATTTATTCAGCCATTCCCCAATTGATGGACATCCCCTTGACTTCCAGTTTTTGGCAACTACATAGAGTGCTGCTATAAATATTTTTGTACATGTGGGACCCTTTCCCATTTTTATGATCTCTTGGGGATATAGTCCTAGTAGCGATATTGCTGGGTCAAAGGGTATGCACATTTTTGTAGCCCTTTGGGCATAGTTCCAAATTGCTCTCCAGAATGGTTGGATGCGCTCGCAGCTCCACCAACAATGAATTAGTGTTCCAACTCTCCCACATCCTCTCCAGCATTTATCATTTTCTTGTTCTGTCATGTTTGCCAATCTTATAGGTGTGATGTGGTACCTCAGAGTTGTTTTGATTTGCATCTCTCTAACCAATAGTGATTTAGAGCATTTTTTCATATGATTATAGATAGCTTTAATTTCTTCCTCTGAAAATTGCCTGTTCATATCCTTTGACCATTTATCAATTGGGGAATGACTTGTATGATTATACATTTGGGTCAGTTCTCTATATATTCTAGAAATGAGGCCTTTATCCCCGAGCTTAGCTGTAAAAATTCTTTCCCAATTTACTACATCCCTCCGGATTTTGGTTGCATTGGGTTTGGTTGTGCAAAAACTTCTCAGTTTAATGTAATCAAAGTTATCCATTTTGCATTTCATAATGCATTCTATCTCTCCTTTAGTAAAGAATTCTTCCCTTCTCCATAGATCTGATAAATACACTATTCCTTGCTTCTCCAGTTTATTCATGGTATCAATCTTTATACCTAAATCATGTACCCATTTGGACTTTATTCTTGTGTACGGTGTCAGGTATGGGTCTATGCCTAATTTCCACCACACTGTTATCCAGTTTTCCCAGCAATTTTTGTCAAACAATGAGTTCTTATCCCAGAAGCTGGGGTCCTTGGGTTTATCAAACAGAAGGTTGCTATATTCCTTGCCTACTGCATCTTGAGTGCCAAGTCTATTCCACTTGTCTACCTCTCTGTTTCTTAGCCAATACCAAGTGGTTTTGATAATTGCTGCTTTATAGTACAGTTTAAGGTCTGGTAGCGCTAGGCCACCTTCCCAAGCATTTCTTTTCATTAGTCCCTTTGATATTCTGGACCTTTTGTTTTTCCAAATGAATTTTGATATTATTTTATCCAGCTCTAGAAAGTAATTGTCTGATAGTTTAATTGGTATGGCACTAAATAAGTATATTAATTTGGGTAGAATTGTCATTTTTATTATATTAGCACGGCCTACCCATGAGCAACTAATGTTTTTCCACTTACTTAAATCTGACTTTATTTGTGCAAAAAGTGTCTTGTAATTGTGTTCATATAGTCCCTGGGTTTGTTTTGGCAGGTAGACTCCTAAGTATTTTATACTGTCTACCCTAACTTTAAATGGGATTTCTCTTTCTATCTCTTGCTGTTGAACTTTGTTGCTAATATATAGGAATGCAGAGGATTTGTGTGGGTTTATTTTGTACCCTGCAACTTTGCCAAAGTTGTTTATTAATTCAAGTAATTTTTTACTTGAATCTCTGGGATTCTCTAGGTAAATCATCATATCATCTGCAAAGAGTGATAACTTAGTTTCTTCTTTGGCTATTCTAATTCCTTGAATATCTTTATCTTGTCTAATTGCTACAGCTAACATTTCTAGTACCATATTGAATAATAGTGGTGATAATGGACAACCTTGTTTCACCCCTGATCTTATTGGGAATGCATCTAGCTTATCCCCATTGCATATAATGCTTGCTGAAGGTTGTAGATAGATACTGCTTATTATTTTATGGAAAGTTCCCTTTATTCCTACGTTCTCCAATGTTTTTAGTAGGAATGGATATTGTATTTTGTCAAAAGCTTTTTCTGCATCTATTGAGATAATCATGTGGTTTTTGTTAGCTTTGTTGTTGATGTGATCGATAATGCTAATAGTTTTCCTAATATTGAACCAGCCCTGTAGTCCTGGTATGAATCCTACCTGATCATAATGTATTAATCTCGTGATAAGATGCTGTATTCGTTTTGCTAAAATCTTATTTAAAATTTTTGCATCTATATTCATTAGGGAAATTGGTCTATAATTTTCTTTCTCTGTTTTGTCTCTTCCTGGTTTGGGTATCAAAACCATATTTGTATCATAGAAAGAATTTGGGAGGACTCCTTCTTCCCCAATTTTCAAGAATAGTGTATGTAGTATTGGAATTAACTGTTCTTTAAATGTTTGATAGAATTCACTTGTGAATCCATCTGGCCCTGGAGATTTTTTCCTAGGGAGTTCATTGATGGCTTGTTCAATTACTTTTTCTGAGATGGGGTTGTTTAAGTATTCAACTTCCTCTTCTGTTAATCTGGGCAATTTGTATTTTTTAAAATATTCATCCATCTCGTTTAGATTGTCGAATTTGTGGGCATAAAGTTGGGCAAAGTAGTTTCTAATTATTGTTTTAATTTCCTCCTCATTGGAGGTGAGTTCACCCCTTTCATTTTTAATGTTAGTAATTTGGTTTTCTTCTTTCTTTTTTTTGATCAGATTAACCAAAGGTTTATCAATTTTATTAGTTTTTTCATAAAACCAACTATTGGTTTTATTTATTAATTCAATAGTTTTCTTTATTTCAATTTTATTAATCTCTCCTTTGGTTTTCAGTATTTCTAATTTGGTATTTACTTGGGGATTTTCAATTTGTTCTTTTTCTAGCTTTTTCAACTGCAAGCCTAAGTCATTGATCTCCTCTTTCTCTATTTTATTTATGTAAGCATTCAGAGATATAAAACTTCCCCTAATAACTGCTTTTGCAGTGTCCCATAAGTTTTGGTACGTTGTCTCACTATTGTCATTCTCTTGAATGAAGTTGTTGATTGTTTCTATGATTTCTTCTTTAACCCAATCCTTCTTTAGAATTAGATTATTTAGTTTCCAATTGATTTTTGGTTTCTCTTTCCATGGCCTTTTATTACATGTAATTTTTAATGCATTATGATCTGAAAAGGATGCATTGATTATCTCTACCTTTCTGCACTGGATTGTGAGATTTTTATGTCCTAGTACATGGTCAATTTTTGTAAATGTTCCACGTACCGCTGAGAAAAAGGTATATTCCTTTCTATTCCCATTTAATTTTCTCCAAAGATCTATCATATCTACCTTATCCAGAGTTTTATTTACCTCCTTAACCTCTTTCTTGTTTATTTTAAGGTTGGATTTATCTAGTTCAGAGAGGGGGAGGTTGAGGTCCCCCACTAGTATAGTTTTGCTATCAATTTCTTCCTTCAACTCCCCCAACCTCTCCTCTAAGAATCTGGATGCTATACCACTTGGAGCATACATGTTTAGTAATGATATTGCTTCATTGTCTATGGTGCCTTTTAGTAGGATATAGTTTCCATCCTTATCCCTTTTGATTAGATCTATTTCTGCTTTTGCTTTGTCTGAGATTAGGATTGCTACTCCTGCCTTTCTTACATGAGCTGAAGCACAATATATTCTGCTCCATCCTTTGACCTTTATCCTATGTGTATCCCCCCGTTTCAAATGTGTTTCTTGTAAGCAGCATATTGTTGGATTATGGCTTTTAATCCATTCTGCTATCCGTCTCCGTTTTATGGGAGAGTTCATCCCATTCACATTCACAGTTATGATTACCATCTGTGTATTTCCCTCCACCCTCTTTCCCACCATTTGTGCTTTTAACTCTCCCGTCTCCCTTCCCCTCCTCAATAGTATTCACTTTTCTCCCCCTCCTCCTGCAGCCTTCCCCTCCTTCTTTTAGCCCCCCTCCCTTTTAGTCCCCTTTACTCTTATTGCTTCTTTCCTCCCTTTTAGCCACCCTCCCCTTTCTTCCCCCTTCCCCTCCTACTACCTATAGAGCTAGTTAGGATTATCTGCTTAAGGTTATTGTTCCCTCCTTTGAACAAATCAGATGAGAGTACCTCTCAAACAATGCTCATCTCCCTCCCCTCCTTCCCTCTACTATAGTTTTGTACTTCTTCCTGTGATATAATTTGCCATTTTCTGCTTCCCCCTTTCCACACCTCCTATTACATTCCCTTCTCATACTTAAATCATATTTTTGCCATGACATCATTTACTTTATGCCCCTTCCCTCTACATATATCCCTTTTATCATAATAGCTGCACAGTTCTCAAGATTAACAGGTATCATCTTCCCTTACAGGGAGGTAAACAGATTGCCCTAATTGAGTTGCAAGTTTTTGTTTTTGTTTTTTCCCCTCTGTTTACCTTTTTATGATTCTCTGGAGACCTGTATTTGAAGATCAAATTGTCTATTGAGTTCTGGTGTTTTGGTCAGGAAGCTCTGGAAATCCCTTATTTCGTTGAATGACTTTCTCCTTGCCTGAAATGTTATGCTGAACTTTGCTGGGTAGTTGATCCTCGGTTGGAGTCCCAATTCCTTTGCCTTACGGAATATTGGGTTCCAATTCTTTCGATCTTTTAATGTAGAAGCTGCAAGGTCCTGTGTGATCCTGACTGTGTGACCTTGATATTTAAATTGTTTCTTTCTGGCTGCTTGTAGTATTTTCTCCTTCACTTGATAGCTCTGGAATTTGGCAACTATATTTCTTGGGGTTTTGAGTTTGGGATCCCTTTCCGGTGGGGAACGGTGGATTCTTTCGATGACTATTTTGCCCTCTGAGTCTAGTACTTCTGGGCAGTTTTCCTTGATGATTTCCTGGAAGATATTGTCCAGACTCTTTTCTTCATCATGGGTTTCTGGCAGGCCAATAATTCTTAGATTTTTCTCTCCTGGATCTATTTTCCAGGTCAGTTGTTTTTCCAATTAAATATTTTAGATTTTCTTCTATCTTTTCATTCTTTAGATTTTGTTTGACTGATTCTTGTTGCCTCATTGAGTCATTAGTTTCTACTTGCCCAATTCTAATCTTGATCGTATTGTTTTCTTCAGTTAGCTTTCGCATCTCCTTTTCCATCTGGCCAATTTTTCCCTTTAAGGAGCTATTTTCTCCATTTAATTTTTGTACTTCTTTTTCCATTCGACCAATTTTCCCAGTTAGGTTTTGGGTTTCCTTTTCCATCTGATCAATTTTCCCTATTAGGTTTTGAGTTTCCTTTTCCGTTTGATTAACTCTTCCTTTTAGGGAATTATTCTCTCCAGTTAATTTTTGAACTTCCTTTTCCATTTCTTCAATTTTCTTTTTCAGATTGATGTTCTCATCAGTGAATTCTTTTTTTATGGTTTTAAAATCATTGGCCAGTTTTTCTTTTATATCCTTCTTCAGACGTTCCAGGTAATCTAGTTGTGCTTGCGAGAAATTCATAGTCCCATCTGAGGTTTCAGATGGAAGTACAGTCTCAGCTCTGACCTCTTTGGTGTTTGTGTTTTGGTCCTTATCCCCATAGAAAGATTCTATGGTTTTTTCACTTTTCGTCTGCTTTTTCCGATTCATGATGTTGGCTGAGTGTTGTAGCTTTTGGTTCTTTCAGTCAGAAGATACAGATCTTTTAAGTTGAGTTGATGTTTGTCTAGGCTAAAAGCAGGCTTTTTTTTTGTTGTTGTTGTTGTTGTTTCCCAGATCAACCCTGGGGTTAGCTTGATAGGTGTGTGGGAGGTGTGGTCTGGTCTCAGGATATCTCCTCAGCTGGCCTGAGGCAAAGGCAAGGTCCGGGGATGGTGATCCCAGCTTCCCTATTGTCTTCCCTTTTCCCCTGGAGGGCTGGGGCACGCCTAGAGGCTAATGCGTGTTCCTGCCCCTCCTGGGGCTCGTCTCCCGGGCTGCGGCTTGCCTGGGTCTCAGTGCGAATTTTTCTCTGTCCTGGGTCGTCTGTCCCTCCAGATAGCCTCCACCACGGTAGGAAGAATCCCCCTTTGCCACCTCTCCAGCCTCTGGTGTTATGAGACCACCCGCCCCCTTCTGCTGCTCCCACTGATCCAGGATCAATCTGGGGAAGAATTTTATGGTTCCCTCACGGTCATCGGGGGGGGAGGGGAGAGCACTTACTGATCACTCCGGCATCCCAGCTTCTGGATGTTCAAGTAGTCCAAAGTTCTAAACATATTCAGTTTATTGCTAAGGCCAGTAGTTACCAATAAAATGGTTTTTTTCAGCTCCTCAGTCAGTCAGATGACCAATAGGTGGGACTTACTGGTCATATAGTTTTGGGAAGTACAAGAAAACAAAGAACAGGATACATCACAGATGGAAAACTATCATTATTTGCAAAGTCTGAAGTGTTCTATCTGATGAAGAACAATATGACTAGATAGAAGTATAGAACATAGGGCTAGCAACAAGCTCTCCTTCCATCTTGTCTCTATGAACAGAAAACTCATTGGTGGTGTCCACTTGTTTGGTCAGTTAGTATCACAACACTAAGAGACCAGAAATTTTTGAAGGACAGTCAGTGTTGCAGAGATAACAGACCAGACTCCCTGGCATCTACCTGCACCCTCCATGGATAACAGATTTCTTCTAATTGTACAAGGGCAGCTAATGGTACAGAGATAACAGTTTTCTTTCAATTAAAGTGACTTGTGGGGAAGCTTAACTTTTAAACTGAACTCAGAAAGGAAAACTGAGCTTCTGGATTCATGAACTTCTAAACTTAACTCAAAGAAAGAGAAATATGGCTTAGGCAACTGCAGAATACAATAAATTACAGAATGGAATCAAATATAAAATACTAACTTTCTCATAAGGGAATAGCCCTGGTCTAGTGGTCTAGTGGAAAGAGTGTTGAACTTGGAAGTCACAAGATCTAAGGTTCAAGGATAGTTTTATTTGCTACCAATGTAAAATTTGGTCAAGTTACCTAACCTCCCTAGATCTCAAAGTCCTCATCTATAAATTGAGTGGGTTAATTTAGATAAACTATGAAGTCCTTTCTACTAACAGATCTATGATGCTTTGACAAACATGTAAAGTGACTTTTCTGTTAATTAATATACAACATAGATAGAAAGCAAGTCATCATGATCATCATGATTAACATCGTCAAAACTTATGTCTATATAGCAAAGCACTTTAAATACATCACCTCATTAAATTCTCACAACCCCTATGAAGCATAGACTAGAGGTAATATTCATACCATTTTACAGAGAGAAAACTGGGTTCATAGAATTTAGGTGGCTTGCCCATGATTATACATCTAGGAAGTATCACAGGCAGGATTTGAACCAGGTCTTACTAAGTCTAAAAATAATATTCTTTCTCCTATACAATACTGCCTCCAGCTCAGACACATATATGAGAAATTATTTTTTATGATGTCTTTGTCACTGTTGTTTGTCAAAACTACTTATCTCCTGACCTTCCGGATCCCATGTTTAACCTTTAACCCAGGGATAACAGCATGATTAGCAAAGACATTGGCAAGCCTGTGGCCAACAAAATGCCATGGAAAACACCATGTATGCACACTTACCTCGGCAAAAATCCATGAGAATTAGAACTTCCCACACGTCGCCACTACTCACATTGTTGATACTAGAATCAATGTAACCAACGATGTTCTTGTGTCCTGACAGATCCCTCTGTGAACACAACAAATACATGTTAGGCATTTCTATGTTAAAGGGAGAGTCTTAGACCAAAAAGTCTTTCCAAAGCCTGGCTCTGACCATTTCATTCCAGTTCAAAATCTTCAGTAAAGCTTCCTCTGCCTCTAGGATAAAGGTGACATTTAATGTCCTATGCAACCTGAGTCCAAGAACTATTCCAGACTTATTTCACATTGGATTCTCCCTCATGTAACCTCTATTCCTGCAAAATTAGCTTCCATTTCAAGAAAGGGAATTTCATTTCCCTCTATGGCAATCATTGCACAGATTACCCCACCTGCCATGCCTGGAAAATGCTCCTTCTATAATCCTTCCTTCTCTTCAAGGGTCAACTGAGAGACTGTGCTAAGCCTACGTCAGTGCCTCCTCAAATTATATGTATTTATTTACCTGGATCATTCCTAATACAATGTTAATTCCTTAAAAGCAGGGGCTTTTTTTTCATTCATTTTATCTATATCCCCAGCACACTGCCTTATATATTTGGGGGGGTAGGGGCAAGTGGTAAGGATTTAGACCTGAGATTTCCTTAGCACAGGGACCTCCCGGGGGGAAATGCCTACTAACAAAGCAGATGGACAACTGTTCTACAGCCTAGTGTTAAGGAACTTTCCCAGGATCAAACAGTCAGTATATATCAAAGGTAGAACCTGTTCCTGGGGTCTCTATCTGCAGTGACAATTTGTCATTCCATAAACAACAGGTTTATAACATATAATGATAAGTTGAAGGAAGTGAACAGATTTAGCATGGAGAAAAGAAGATTTGGGGGAATATATGATACATCTACTCTATCCAAATGTGGAATGACCTGCCCTGAGCCACTAGTGATGGGTTTCTCCAACTTAGAAGTCTTCAAGCAAAAGCTGGTTGACTGCCTTTTGTATATGTTACAGTAGAGATTCCTTTTATATATGGGTAGACTAGATGGCCAACTCTCAGAATCTGTGCTTCCAAGTCAAAAGAAGAAAGTGACCTGCAAAATGAGTGTGGGAGGGTAGAAGAAAGGCTTCATCAGAGAGGCAGCAGCTCTGGGAGCTCCAAGACCTTCAAGTTGATGGAAATTTCATTTCATTTCTTGAGCATCTTCTGCTCCCTGGAGTCAAACAGAACAAGTCTGATCTCTTCTCCCCACAACAGCCCTTCAACTATCTGAAGATCGCTATCATTTGTTGCCCCAAATCTTCTTTTCTCCAGGCTAAATCTGTCTAGTTCCTTCAACTTATCCTTATATGTCATAAACTTGTTTATGGAGAAATAAAATGACATTGCAGGTATATTTCCACTTGTTAACAGGCATTTGTTCAACAGACAATTGCCAAAGGCAACACTTGAACTCAGATCCCCCTGAAGTTAAAGTAACCTCTATCACTATATCAAGTTGCCTCTGCCTCTGTAAAATATCAGATGCTTAGTAAATGCTCACAAACTGAAACAAAATTCCCATTAGCTTGAGGAACCTCACACTCTCAGAGTTACTCAAAGCTGCCACCTCTCATGACGTCTGTCTTCTAGCCCTCTCTTCACAAACTCAGTTGACGACCACCTTCCTCTGACACAGAATCACAGATTTTGAGAGTTGGTCATCTATTCCCCCCATACACAAAAGTAACCTTTACTCTAACATGCACAGAAAGCAGTGGACCAGCCTTTTCTTGAAGATTACTAACTTGGAGGAACCCATCATTGCTCAGGGCCAGTCATTCCACTTCTAGACAGCGCTAATTGTTACTAGGTTTTTTTGGATATCAAACCTACATCTGCTGTTTTGCAAACTTCCATTCATGGCTCCTGCTTCTGTGCCCTTGAACCAGACAGAACAAGTCTGATCCCTTCTCCCATGATCCCATGATAGCCCTTCAAATATCTGAAGACAATCATCATACACTCCCCCGGATCTTCTTTTCTCCAGGCTAAATCTGTCCAGTTCCTTTGACTTATATGTCATAATAGGCTCTTCCCATTCTGAATGTCTTCCTCTGGAAACATTCCAGTTTCTCAATGTCCTTTTTAAACTGTAGTGCTTAGAAATGAACACAATATTCCAAATGAGGTCTGACAAGGTGAGGCTATAGTCTGACTGTCAGTGTCCTCTGCTCGGAAGCTGGAGCACACTTAACGCAGCCAACGGTTGCTGTATCCCACTTCAACCTCCTCTTGAACTTTCAAGTCCACTAGAACTCCCAGGTAGTTTTCAGAATCGCTATCTCACCCTGTCGCTCTCATCTAATACTTATGAAGTTGATTTTGTTGTACCCAGGTGCAAGACTGTTTACAGTGATCCCTATTGAGTTTCATCTTATTAAATTCAGCCCAAAGCTCTCTGTCAATATCCTTTTGAAGAATGAAAAGAAATGGCTGGGAAGGTAGAAGGGGGATAAGCAGAAGGTAGTATCACGGAAGTCAAGGAAAGATAATATATAGAAAAGAAGTAAATGGGTAGGGGTGGGGGAGTGTCCAAAATGTGAAACTACAACAGTCAAGTAGACCTGAGAAAAGACCACTGAATTCAGCAGTTGTGAGAAGTCTAGTAATGTGTAGAGGTTTGCATGGGTGATAAGCCTATGTACAAGGAGTTGGGAAACGAGTGGGGAGGGAAGGAAGAGAAGCCAGCTGGTCAGTTAAGACCCATGTATTACTAGGAGGCAGACACTTCACTAAATACTGAAGTTACCAAGAAAGGCAAAAGCAATACCTGTTCTAGAGGAGGGTTTTTCTAGGAGGTAGGCAGTACAAGGGAGGAAAGATCTAGAACAAAGCTTGGCAGCGTCAAACGAAAGTTTCTTAAGGACCTAGTGGAAAGAGGTCATCGAAGACGAGAATGAGGGGAAAACTGCTTGGGCAGGAGGCAGGAGGAGGAGGAGGAACAGTCAGCATTTATACAGCAATTTAAAGTCTGCAAAGTATTAAACAAATATTTCATTTGATTGTCAGAACAATCCTGAAAGGTAGGAGTTATTATTACTGTCCCCATTGTATAGATGAGAAAATATAGGCAGAAAGAATTTCAGTGACTTGCCTAGGATCACATGACCTTTACGTGTCTAAGGCAAAGGTAAAGTTCATATCAGATTCAGGCTGGGGAAGGTCCTTAGAGGTCATCTAAGATTCAGTTCCCTCACTGGAGGAAATTGAGGCTCAGAAGTTAAGCAAATAGTCCATAGTCACACAATAGGTAAATGTGAGAGGCAGAATTTGAAACAGATCTTTCTGATTCTAAGTGCAGCACTCTATCCACTAGACCAACCTGCCTCTCATTTCTACACTTGGGTTTAAGAAATGAACTTCCTATCCTCATTAGATAACACTTTCTGTGGGGGAAAAAAACCAAAACATCTAGGAGTTTTAGTGGTCTTCAAACTCAATGAGTCAATAGTCACAAAAGCTAACATTATCCTGGATTTCAGTAAGAAAGGCATGGCTTTCAGGAGTAAGAGTTGATATTCTCATCTGCCCTGATAAGAGTTCATCTGGAATATTATGTTCAGTTCACCAGAACTGAACAACATTTCAGGAAGGACCTAAACAAAGTGTGTGTCCAAAAGGGGGGTAACCAAGACGAAAAAACAAGAGAATATACCAAACCGTGACTGGCAGAAGGAATTGGGGGTATTTAGTTCAGAGAACTGAAGATGTGCCATTGTGCCGTCTGGGATCCCCACTCTAGTTTAACTGCTCGTATTCTAGATCTCTTGCCTTTATACTCATTTCATCTTCCTGCACTCTCAGTCTGCAGTCACTTTTTCCAGTACTAGGTATGCCTTCTATATTCCCCAAGCACTGGACCAGGAGGAAGGGTTTCCTCCTTCCACTGTTTTCCATCTTTCATTTATGTGTTGCCTTTCCCCACTAGAATGGGAAAGGGTAAGAACTTGAGGATAAGGACCGTCTTCTCTGCTTGAAGGTATACTCCTTGCTCCTCACTCCATTTCTAGACTGTTTCTTTTTCAGCGACGTCTCTTCCTTAAAGGGTCACTCAAATTTTATTACTTAATCTAACTTCTTATCACAGTCATCTGCTGACATATGGATCATTCCTTTTATTTTCACAAAGAATTCACCACCTTACTCAAACTTCAACTCTCCACCCCAATCTCCACACCTATATTTGAGGACTTCAACATACATATATTGAATACCTTGGCCTTTCAGATCACAGAGCTCCTAAAATCCCATGACTTCCAACTTGACTTCACTTCAGCTACAATAGGGAGAGTTATGTCCTTGAACTAAGCAGTATTCTAAATCTCTTCCTTCCACCTACAACCTCTAAATCCCTAAATTTCTCTTTCCGTCCCACCCCTCCTAAGCCTATTGCTCATCCTCATTAGGGAGTTCCGCTGTCTCCTGATGGCTGATTTCCTCCCCAGGGTCACTATGTTAGGAAAGACATCAGCATGTGTGCCCTTATTCATACCTGGGCTGTCTCCGTACTCCTTGTTCTCCTCCTCACTGCTTACATTTTCCCCTCTCGAAAATCAACACATTCCACCCCCTTCATCCACTGCCTACTAGCTCCCATTGATGTGCTGTCTCCTCCCCAACTAGAATGCACACTGCTTGAAAGTAGAGACTTATCTTACTTGTTTGTATTTCTATACCAGGTACTCATCAAAGGGCTTGACACAAAGTAAGCACCTAATAAATGCTCTCTCTCTCTCTTTTTCTCTCTCTCCCTCTTCCTCTCTCGCTCCCTCTCTCTCTCCCTCTCTCTCTCTCCCTCCCCCCCACCCATCCATCTACTTCTCCATATTCTCCCATTCCATTACCTGCCTTCCCCTTCAGTTCTGACCCAATGCCTGACTATCTCTACCATGTGTTATTAGCTTCTCTTGAACCCCCAAGGCTTGCCAAACCATAGTCTTGGATCATTCCCCCTCCTCATTTCTCTGTTCCTATAAGAATGGAGAAATAATGGACATCTACCTTAAGCTCCCTCTTCTCCTCTACTCCACATCTCAAAATCTCACTTCATCACTTCCTATTATATTTCCTCTTAGGTTCAGCCTCTGACAAAAAAAAAAAATGGGGCTTCTTGTTATAGCCAACCCCATTCACTGATGCCCTTAATCCCACCGCTTCCCACTTCCTCTGGAAGCTCACCTCTCCAAGCATTCCCTCTGTCAGATCCAAAATCTCTCTTTACCCAGTGGTTCCTTCCTTGATGCCTACAAACATGCTTGGAACTCATTTCTCCTGCAAAATTTTTACTGGGCTCTGCCATTCCATCAAATTATTATATTCTTCTCCCCCTTTCATAGCCACACTCCTGGAAAGGGCTGTCGACACTCATTGCCTTCATCTTCTCACGTTTCACTCTGTTCTCAATCCCTTACAGTTTGGCTTCCAATATCACCTCTTGACTCACTACTCTGTCATTCTTTGGATTCCATGATACTGCTCTTTCTTGGTTCTTCTATCAGCTGATCAGCTTATTCTCATTTTTCTGCTCCCATCCACAAAAACTGAGTGTCTCCCAGCACTCTGTCCTGGACTGTCTTTCTCCTCTCTCTCGGTATTTGCTCTGGGTTATCTCATCCACTCCCAAGGGTTCAATGATCATCTCTATGTAGATGACTCCCAAATTCACATATTCAGACAGCATTTCTCTTTTGACCTTCAGTCCCACATTGCCAACTATTGATTGAACATCTTCACCTGGTTGTCCCCTATGCATTTCAAACTCAACATGGTGAGAGAGGGGAAAGTATTGATTTGCATCTTTTAATTTTATTTTCTTTTGAAACTAGTATGTCATCTTTGATTTGTGAGGTAATGTTGTCTAAATTAAACTAACTTGTAGAGTTCTGTCTTTATTACCCAGGAAGACCTGGGATCAGGTCCCACCTCTGAGGTATAATGGCTATATGACCCTGCTCAAGTCACTTGACTTCTAAGTACTCCAAGAAACTCTTAAAGATGATAAGTAGCAGAAAAAATGCTGAGCTACACTGGTAAATGGAATTTCTTCACCTAGAAATAGTTCTCTATTCAATTAAATAGCTCTCAATTATCTCTCATTATTCAATGAAATAGCTTTCTATCATCACCTGTCGATGAACAGTTTTTTAATCACTGAAATCATAGATCTAATCCCTATCCATTAAAAAAATTGGGGGGAGTGGGGAGTAGAGGCAGTCAGGGTTAAGTGACTCGCCCAGGGTCACACAGCCTGCACCTGTCTGAAACTGAATTTGAACTCAGGTCCTCTTGACTCTAGGCTCTGTCCACTGCACCACCTGGCTGCCCTTTCATAATTTTTAAGAATAAACAAATGAAGATGTAGAAAATTCATGGTTATAAATGGAATGGCCTTGAAAAGAGTCAGCACAGGATGCCCTGATAAAATACAAGCCTTACAAATGAACCACAATAACAGTAAACTCAGAGATCTACCACCCTGGCAATAGAGCACCTTACATATAATTCACTTATTTAGAGTAATGAAGGAACTTCCCGAAAGTTGAAATTGTAAAACCTAACAAGTGACAGAAAATCTGGGTCTGAGATAACTTCCATCTGGATCCTTCTAATAGCACTTTCTGCACTGGGAATCAGCCTGCCTACCCTTATTACTAAATTTCAAAGTGAACTTATGAAACATGTTTATTTTTCATTGAAATGCTAGAGGTTTTTCACTTGTGTAAAAGAACCACTTGGATTGCAGGGACTTGTTTTAAAACCTTCGAGGTATTTGGTCAATTTATTAGCTATAGTCCCTGTGACATTCTCAATCTGTTTGTCTCATTTTTATTCTCTGAAGAAGCGGAGCTCCCTATTTCCACAATGCCTGAGGGTTATGTTTAGATTAACTATTCTCTTCCAAATAGTTTTTTATCACCCCCTTAGAGCTTTTACACTGAATTCCATTAGAGACAATTTATATAAAGCTGTCCAGTGCCAGGTGGAATTAAGTAGCTAGAAATTCCTTGTCTGAGCAATAAACGATTGTTGAAGAAGGAATAGAGATTACCAGATAAAAATAAGAAGTCAAGGAATTGGGTTTTCTTCCCTGTGGCTCTTCTCAGGTTGGCCTCAGATACTTAGTACCTGTGTAAAGCCGGGAAAATCACTTGACCTCTTTCTGCCTCAGTCTTTTCTTCTATAAAGTGGGAATAATAGAACCTACCCCTCAATGTGGTCTGAAGATAACATGAGGTAATGTGCAAATCTTAAAGTTTTACATGTAAATGTTAGCTATTATTAGCTTAAAAAAATACTGTTTAAATTTAAAATTTCTTTAAATAATTTTTTTTCTCGTACAATAAAATCCAGAATTTGGATCTCAGTAGCCACCTAATCTAGCTCATATCTGAACAATAATTCCTCCTACAATATAACTAACAAGGAATTGTGCAGGCTTTGCTTGAAGACCTCTAATAAGGAAGAACTCACTACCTCCCAAAGCAACCTGTTGCACTTTTGGATTGTACTTCTCAAATAGTTTTTTCTTGCATCATGCCTTAATGTGTGTCTTTACCACCTACACTCACTGCTTCCAGTTCTGCCTTCTGGAGTCAAGGAGAGTAAATCTAATTTCATTTTGATGGGGCAGGCTTTCCAATGATTGAATGCCTGATGAATAAATGAGTTATATTTATCCCAAGTCTTTTCTTCTCTAGGCTAAAACATCACCCCTTCTTTCAACCAATTCCCATATGACATGAGAACAAAGACCTTTATCATCCTCATTTGCCTCCAGCTTCTCAACATCCTTTCTTCAATGGTGGTACTCAGGATGGGGACGTTCCAGGTATGGCCTGACCAAGACAGAGTTCTCCTGGACACTATATCTCTATTAATACCATAATGCAATAACAATGCATTTGCTTACTCCCTGCTGACTCAAAAGGAAATGGCAATCCATATGAGGCCTACACACTGGCCTTGGAGACAAAAGACTGGAGCTGATGTCTCAGCTCCATCTGTAACCTGTATGACTTTAAGCAAATCAATTAGTCCTTCTGGGCTGTATTTTCCTCAGCTGTAAAATGATGGGGTCAGACTCCATGACCTCTGAATCCCATACTAGCTCTAAAATTTATGATTCGCACAAACTTCTAGCCTTCTCACTCCAAATTTGGCCCTTCCCTGAATTTGTTTTTATTTGGAAAATAAGATTTACTTAGGGGAGTGGATGGAAATGAAGATGATTCTTTGAAGCCAAAATGAATCAGAGATTCTTTTAGGTCATGTCCTTTAGAGGGTCCAGAAGAAAGAACAAATAATTCCTTTACATTTAATGGAACACACATCAGCTGTGATCCGTCTGAGCTAGTCTATAAATCCTGAAAAAAAATAATTGGAAATCTGGAAAAAATCTGGGTTGATGCCAAATAAGAGAAGTGGCCAAGATCTATTAGTGAGAGTCCATCTATCAGCCAGCCAGAGCAAGATAATTTCCTAAAATGGGACCCCTGTGGAATTAACTAAGAAGCATCAATAAAAGGGACTGATCGAGCCCCAATAAATGGCAATTTCACTTACTTCATCTATTGTAGACACCTAGCCTGAAAGAGACATACACTTTTGTTCTGCAAATATGGGAAGTAAGACCAAAGGCTGAGGTATATACAGCTGGTCTTTCAGAGCAAAATACCAAAAGTAGCAAGAGCCTTCAAGATGATCTAGTCCAATTCACTCATACTACAGATCAAAAACCTGAGGTCCACCTGGAGTAGGGATAAGAAAATGAAGAGGTAAGACACTAGGGGTCTGGGATATTGCATAGTTTTGCAAACATAGTTGACTGAACTTGTTTTTTAATCTTTATTGCCAGTAAAGGCTTACGAGAAGAGAGGTATGTTTGGGAATCAACATGATAATAAAAGTAAAAAAGCACTGATAATAAAAACAAAAGCAAAACTGAGAACCCAAGAGAGGACATTACTTGTCCAAGGTTACACTAAGCATTTGTGGCACCCAAATCATCTGATGCCAAATCTAGTGCTATTCCCATGAAATGGACCAGTAGGTGATTTGCGGTTGTTTTTGTTCAGTCAATTTTTCCATGTCCAATTCTTTATGACCTCATTTGGGGTTTTCTTAGCGAAGTTCCTGGAGTGATTGTCATTTCCTTCTCCAGCGCATTTTACAGATAAGGAACTGAGGCAAATACTGTTCAGAGACTTGCCCAGAATTATACAACGCATTGTCAGAGCAAAGGAGCTGAACTCAGAATGGTAAAGTGGAAAGTGCCTGGGCTCTCCCATCAGAGGGAGGGGCTCTCCCATCAAATGTCACCTGTGTGATCCTAGACAAATCACTTAACATCCCTGAGCCAAAGTCTCTTTATCTGTAAAAGGAAGGGGTTGGACCAAATGTCTCTGAGATCCCACCCAACTCTAGATCTATGATTTTCCAACTTGAAGTCCATCCCTCTCTTTTCACTACCACTTTCTGGACAAAGCTCCTCCATAGCTTTTTCTCACCCAAAGGAACCCATCCCCCACCTTTGGTTTGCCTTGCTCTTTGGATAATCATACCCACAAATTTCAAGAAAATTAGTTATCCTCTTAGAGAAAGGTTCCTTGGACTGAATGAACTTTACATATTTGTACTTGTTCTGATCAGTTTTTTTAAAACTAAGGTATAGAAATATCACCATCATCATTATTATTACAATGACACTTTATGGTTTATTAAGGACTTTCCTTACCTTTACTACTGTATGAGGTATAAATATTACCTCCATGTAATATTTGGAGAGGTAGAATCAGAACAACTGTGCAACTGGTCTAACACCACAGTTACTAAAGGCTAGAACCATAACTAGAATGCAGGTCTTCTCATTCCCAGTTTAGTGTTCCTTCCATTATATCCCAATGTCTTTCTCATGGGTCACAAAAAACAGGATTAAATTCTGAAACCAACAGAATCATAGAATCTCAGAGACTTCCTGCTTCCACTACTCACCGTCTGGACTTCTCCTCCATGTCCCAACAAGGATCTCACCCAGAAAATGCCTCCACTCTCATAGCCCTTTCTTCCTAGAAGATCCTTCTTCCCATGCAGCCCCATCCTCTGACCAAGTTCTTCCTAGAACCTCTGTTTTGAAGGTGTCAAAGCCAGCCAGGCTGACTGTCTCCCATTCCTCAGCTAAAATCCCCTCAATAATAATCCTGGAAAGGTATCATTTAGCTTTTGCTTCAAAACTCTCAGGGATTGAGGACTTACTACATCCCTTGGGGCAGCCCTTTCCACTTTAAGGCATTTTTAATTTACAGGCAGTTCTTCCTTACAATGAGCTAAAAACTGCATCCTTCCACCTTCCACCCATGGCTTAACCCAATCACTAAGCTGTCACCTTGATAGATTCCCAAGCTTTTTTGAGAAAAAGAGTCTAATACCCAACACTGAAGGTCAGACAGCGCAGGCTCTTAGAAAGACCAAGGAGTTACTACACTGCCAGCAGGAGATAAAGTGATGGAATAACTATTTGTCATCTTCCCAGGTATCAAACACAAGGAAAAGTCATTTGGATATATAATGGCCATAATGACTTTAAGTACAGGAAACAGTTAACTGTGGAGGAGGGTGAGGGAGGAGAGGAAGGGAATCTTTATAGAAAACTTATCTGCTAAAGGTCTGATATATATGTGGAATCTATATATAATATGTATTTGAACTGATACAAATATATATATTTACATCATGTGTCATTTGCTTTATAAATGTTTGTTTAATTGAAATGAACAGACTTACCATGATCTGAATTTCTCTCTTGCACACTTGGAGGTCATGTTCATTGTTGACAAACATGCGTTTGAGGGCACACTTCATCCCATTGCTTGTCCTGACCAGGAAGACAATGGCAAATCCCCCTATGAAAGAAACAGACCATCTTTTCAAAGTTCCATCCTGGCCACAGCTAAGTTAGTTTCAGGCATGGTGTTTGAATAGATAAGACAGAATTAGAGTGGTCTAGGGGGTCAGGACAAAGGAGCTCAGATTTCTCTGAAGATCAATTGACACTACTGGTCAACTCCTGGGCAACAGGAGACAGGGTTCTTGCTTCTGTGCACAGTGAGATTAGAAAAGCATGGAGACAATACAAAGAAGGGCAGGAAGAAAAATCAATCATTGTCCTAACTCAATAAACATTTATTAAGTGCCTACTGTATGCTCAGTGCTAGGTACAAAATGCTGGAGATATAAGTACAAAAATCAACAAACAAAAAGGGAAAATATCCTACTCTCACCTAAGAACAAACCAGCCCTCCATATTCTTGAGAATAATGTCAACATAGGAGGTTTTATTAATGCTGAAGCATTTTCTACTTAGAGCCCTGACTAAATGTTGATAAAATAATGGCTGAAGAAGCTCTGTTTTGGGGAAGGTCAGGGAAGGGAAGCAGCAAATTTTTCTCTTTCCTAAAAAAGTACAAGCATGGCTCATATGGCTCATAAGTCATGGGACACATACTCACATATTATCTGTGCATATTTGTCTGGTTACTTCATTCAAGACCTGTGAATGGTTCAATAACTAAACTGTAACAGAGTTATCCTCAAGGAATGAAAAACTAAGGAAACTAAAGTCAAGGAACTCAGGGACAAACATTTTTGGCATTCCAATGACAAATTATTTTGTCTGACTAAGCATATTTGCTACAAGGGTTTCATTTTGTTTTGTTTTGGGAGAGGATAGTGGTTCTAGTGGAACTTGGGGGGGAGAGAAAATAAATGCTTCTTAATTAAAAGAAATAAAATTTAATTAACAAATTACTAAGGGAGGGTAAGTCATTTAACCTTTGAACCTCAATTTTCTCATCTATGATATGAGGGGTTTTGACTAGAAGGTCTCTGAGATCTCTTCCAGTTCTAGATATAAGAAGGAATTTACATTATCAAGAGTGAGAAAAATCATATACTACACAGACAGAAGAAATACAAAAATAAAAGCAAGGTAGTTGAATACAAAGTTGTTAACAGTTAAGGCTACCAGAAAAGTACGCGCGTGCGTGCGTGTGTGTGTATAAAGCTGAAACATTTAGAATGAGGCAGATTAGGTATCCAAGATCCATTAGCAATTGAACATAATAGCATAGTACTTAACAAACCCAAGGGCACCAATTATTGGGGATCTCAACAAAAACTGCTAGGAAAACTGGAAAGCAAACTGGGATAGACTAGGCTTAGATCATCATTTTACACCATGTACCACCATAAGCTCCTACTGGATACATGATGTAGATATAAAAAGATCATATAATAATATATACATATATATTAACTATGATCATAAACTAATTAGCCTTTACAACTATGGCTAAGAGAAGAGTTCTTGACCAAATAAGGAAAAATGAGACTCATGGAAGATAAAATAAGTTATTTTGATTAAATGTAATTATACTAGAGATGCTTGCTGTGAGCCTTCAACTAAAAAAACTTATTTTATTCACCTATGTAAAGGCCTGGAGAAGTCACAACCTCAGTTTCCTCATCTGTAAAATGAGCTGGAGAAGGAAATTGCCAACTATTCCAGTAAATCTCCCAAGAAAACCCCAAATGGGGTCATGAAGAGTCAGATGTGACTGAACAATAACAACAAATCATCCGTGGTACATTAAATATAAAAGAATAATGAAGATTTTGACAACCCAGGTCCATTTCTATCTTAACCCCAATTAAAAGTATGAGCACAATAAGAATAGATGTTTCCATAGCCTATTAAGGTCTGTAAAGTGCATTACATCCATTATCTCCTGTAATGCCCACAACAGCCCTACCAGAGAGGCACTCTTAGTGTCATTATTTATCCCCATTTACAGATGAGGAACTCAAGTCTTACAGAGGTGAAATAACTTGCCCATGGTCTTACAAAGAGGTGCCAAAGGCTGGCTTCATTCAGGGCAGCTAGATGGCACAGTGGATTGTGTGGACTCTGAAGTCAGGAAGACATCTTCCTGTGATGGTGTTGGGAAAGTAAGTGACTTTCATCTGCCTCAGTTTCTTAAACTCTAACAGTGATGAAAGTACTACCAACTGCAGAGACTACAAGGTTGCAAGGCATCTGTGAAACAAAATGAATAGGCACCAGATGAAAAAAAATGACAGGAGGATATAAGTGAGTTTGGAATTTTTCTGGCAAGGCTATTCAAAGATTTCTACTAGCTGAAGTTACTGCTCACACTAGAGGAAATTAGAGCATGAACAAGAGACAGCTAATTACTGGCTGAATACCTAAGAGATCAGAAAAGGAAGTGCAAATGAAAAGGACTTCAGTGCCCTATGAAAGCAAGAACTCCTGAACCCATGGCAACAGGGCCTGAGAAGGGAGAGAACACTTGTGGCGGTCTGCCATGGTGCTTCCCAAGGGGAGCCGTCACAGGAGACACAAGTAACAGAGACCTCAACATCTGCAGGTATGTTGGATGAGAACAGTCACCATTCAAGTGACCCACAGAGTTCGTCATGTGTCAAGCAATCTACAAATTAGACTTCCTGCAAGGCAAGATGATCAAAGGGCGAAGGGGCACTTGGACCTTTGCTTTCCAACTTTCTATGGAAGGGCAAAGTATTCTCCTGCAGAGCAGAAGAAAAAGAGAGATCAAAGTACAGTGGGAAAAGCATTAGAAGACCTGATTTCAAATTCCACCTCTTGGGATTTGAACCCTGGGTCCCAAAACCCTGGGACCCAGTTTCCTCATCTGTAAAATCATGAGAGTTGGATTACATAACCCCTGAGGTTCCTTCCAGCTTAGATCCATGATCCCATGAAAAAAAAGGATAAGAAGGAATTAGTTTCTAAAGCAATACATAGTGATTCAAATCAGAATTATTTAGGGTTGTCAAGAAGTGAGAAAGGGGAGGAAAATCACGATGAAAGAGGGAAAGATGATGAAAGGCATCTGGAACATCTAAAGATAGATACTGTGTACAAAACTCTTTATAAAAAGGATGGCTCTGAACCTTCTGAAGAGTCAGAGGCCTCCCCTTCCTCCATGAAAGGATAGAGGAGATTTACCAGGATCTGTCTGATTCTGTGGGGAAAAAAAGAGACATGTTTGGAGGTGGTAGGGAAAAGGAATGGAAGTAGCCATATGTCTACTTGAAATGAAAAATTGGGATGCATAGAATCTTCCCATGTACGTATTCAAGATGGGACAGAGAACCCTCTGAGACTTCTCAGTAAAACCTGAGGTCTACCACTCCCTACAGTGATTCATTTTTGAACTGATAATATTGCCAGGAATAATCTGGAAAGAAACTCTAGGAATTACGAATTCTTAGTTAAAAAGCTAAACTAAGATTTGTGTTGTGTTATCACAGATATCAATGGTAGGGAAGAAAATGGATGTTATGGGAAGTGAATAGTTGCTTAAGATGTTGATGTCAGAGAATGAAATTTGGTTTTTTGGACCAAGGATAATACTGAGGAACAATGAATGGACTCTTAGAACAAAGGACGTCAAGACCAGGGAAGGATTTGTTTGCTTGGAGATAGCTGATCACATTAAGTTAAAAAGAAATAGGAAATAAGGAAAGTGCCCAAATACAACAAGTATGGAAGACACTAGAGGTCCTCAGTTACCCAGTAAACAATAAATGGGGAAAAGGGGCAGAAACTGCTCTCTCTGGAGGGGCAAAAACCATACTCCTAGATGCAGATGTCTGTGCACCAATACAGAGAAGGTTTTCACTGTGAGAGAGATGACTGTAGCCCTGTCCTCTACTGGGGTTCACTGTGACCAGATGACGTGAGAGTCTCTGATTCTCATAATAACTGCTGGACATCTCCAAACCACTCTGCCTTCATCTCAAACCCAACATGTCCCACACTCATCTTGCCTTTTCCTCTCACAGAACCTTCCTCTTCTCTAAATTTCACTATTTTTATGCATGGCACCACCAAACTACCTATCATCCAAGTGCCCAGGTTCATAATTATCTTTGACTCTCTCTTTATCTCTCAACCCCCACATCCAAAAAGTCCTGATTTTGCCTCTGCCCCCTCCTTTCTACATCCATTTCAAGCATCCTTGTTCAGTCCCTCTCCACTTCTTAGCTCAACTATTTGTGACAGCCTTCTAATTGATCTCTCTCCCTTCAGGTTTTCTCCTCTCCAATCCAGTTATCAATCCAGCTTCTCTGAGCAATTTTCTTAATACATATATAAGACCGATCACATTACAGCTCAAAACTTTTCAGTGACTTCCCATTGCCTATCAAATAAAATATAAACTCTCAGTGGCATTCCAGGTCCTCCACAACATACCTTTCTAATCTTATTTCACATTACCCCCCCACTTCATATATTCGACATTTCAAGCCAACTACACTACTCCCAGTATTTTGCTGCTGTCTCCCAACTGTCTTTGCATACAACATTATGCTCCACACCTGGAATAAACTCCATGTGAACTTCTTCCAGTTAATATCCTCTTCTTTCTTCAAGGATCAAGTCAGGTGTCATCTCTTTAATGAAGCCTTCCCAGATAACCCTAGCTACAAATAATCTCATCCTCCTCAAGTATCTCATGCCTCTTTATTTGGACCTCTTCTACAATAATAATGTAAAATAGTATAGCCCTATAAAGTTTCTAGAGTGCTTCCACAAAAAAAAAATCCTCAAATCACATTACTTGTATATTACAGTTTTCTATATTTTTATTTTATTTGCTTTTCCAACCCCTTAACTGCCTATAAACTCCATGAGGGCAGGAACTATATGTGATATCTTATTATGCCTAGTACAGTATATTGCAAATTTTAGGCCCTTAAAGATATGTGTTGAATTGAATATTGACATAATGTGTTAATTTTTTTATTTCAGAACTGGAATGAACTTTAGGGATCATACGTAACAATTCTTTTTGTATGAGCTGAGATGAAAAAGATGGGGGACCAAGAAGTTGTGCCATTTTTCATGGTCACAGAGCTGGCAAGTAGCCAAGTAAAAACTAGAACTCAATTTTTCAATTTCCAGTTTGGCACTCTTACCATGAATGCAAAGTCTATATTTCTAATCAATGGCACAACACAATGCACTCCACAAAATGTGAAATCAACAAGCATTTATTAAATGTCTACCGTATATGATACATATACCATAGGCTATATGGGAAAAGGGTACACACTCTACAGTAAGAGACACCTAATTATCTCTTATTAAATAATAATACTGAAATGGAAAAGCAGCTAATCCAAGGAAGCAAATGATCACTATCAATTCCTGTGCATTTTTGACAATGATATATACCCATCTGTGTTTCTACATTTCTTTCTACCTTTCAGTGTTAAGTCAGCAAACATCCATTAAGCACCTACTATGTGCCAAATCGGAATTTCAATGATAAAAGTGTAACATCCCTGCCTTCAAGGAGCTTTACATTCCATCAAGGAAAAGCAAATTGCATACACTAAAATGCACATAAAATAAAAGATTTTTTTGTGTGTGAAGGGGAAATACCTCACTATCCAGATAACTTCAGTCTTAAACTTTTGTTGTGGTTTAAAGATATAGGAGTGGTTTGCCATTTCCTTCTCCAGATCATTTTACAGATGAGGAAACTGAGGCAAACAGGGTTAAGTGACTTGTCCAGGGTCACACCCTAGTAAATGTCTGAGGCCAGATTTGAACTCAGGAAGATGAGTCTTCCTGACTCTAGGCCCAGCATTTTATCTATTGCACCACCTACCTGATTCAATAACTTACCCCTAAAATGCCCTTCCCTTCCTTACCCTTTTTTTCCTTTTCATTCCTCCCCTGGAGAAGCCTATTCATCTTTTCAAGCTCAATTCAAATACTAACTCATATAGAATGCTTCAGAATGTAGGCTATACATGGCACTCTGTTGCATATATATTTAAATGTATTTATCATGTATTATTGTGTATCCAGATTACCTGAAGTTGTGTCTCAGGCTATAAACTCAATTATGGTAGGGATTGTGTCTTAGCTAAACTTTGTGCCGCCTCCAGTGCCCAGAACATGTGTTGGTGTTGGTTCAAATTTACCTCTCTGATATCCTTGTACTCCGGTGATATTCTGTTTGTCAATGACACTTTTTGAGTTATAGGTTCACAGATCAATTATATTATTTAAGTGTTGGCTCCAGTTCCAACACATTGAAATTTTACATATTTCAATTAATGCAATCTAACAGTCAATTACTAATGCTAACCGTTTAGTCATATAGTAAAAAGGCATAAATTATCATTTTAGCTAGTCAGATTTATATTAATATCCAAACTGAATATATATTTATTAGCATTCCACATATTTATCTCAATTCAATGGTATTTCAATATTTCACAGAGTTTCAGAATATTTAAGTTAGAGGGGACCTTAAAATCACCCAGTATAATGTTTTCATATTATTGGTGAGAAAATTCAAGGTAATAATTTCAAGGTCACATAGTTAACCTACAACTCCGATCTTCCACCTCTCAAAACACCTAACCTTTACCAGTGTCTGCAATAGAAAAAGAATCTCGTGACATCCCTTGATATAGCTAAATATATCTTCAAATTTACAAACAAGGATTATGAATCACTGATCTGTGATTGAGACTTTCCCCAAACTAGGGTTGAAATGGCAGGCCCTATAGAAGTGGGATTTCTTTTGAAATTATTTCTGAAATCTGAGGTTAAATATATAATAATACTCAAGTCTCTTTTTCAGTCTTGTATGACTCTTCATGAGATGTATTTGGAGTTGTCTTGGCAGAGATAGTAAAATAGTTTGTCATTCCTTCTCCAACTCATTAACAGATGAGGAAACTGAGACAAATAGGCTTAAGTGTCACACAACCAGTGTCTGAGGATGGATTTGAACTCTGGAAGATGAGTATTTCCGACTCTAGGTCTGGTACTCTCTCTATACACTGTGACACCGAGTCCCTCAGCTGAGGTTAAAATCATCTTCTAATAATATCTTTTTACTTTCATTAGCAATTTGGCTAAGTATAAATAACTTAAAGATGTCAAAAGCTCTTAAGATTTAAATAGAGAATCATGGATATTTTTTATCCAATTCTGCCTTTCTCAAAGCCAAAGTGATCTTGGGCAAGTGACTTCTCCTTAATTTCCTCAACTGTAAAATGAGGGATTTGGAAGAAGACTTCCAAGGTCCCTTCCAGCTCCGGAGCTATGGGATCTTAAGATCTCTTCCTGTAACTTATAAACACACCATCTAACTAACAGAACTGATGCTGAAGAGATGTCTAATTCAGAAAAACAAAAAACAGTCCCTTTCCAGAGCAAGCTCTATAAAGTGAGCCTAGTGGCTCAGGGCTGAGGTCTCTGAGATGGGCACCTATCGATGATGGCGGAATTAAAATCCATTCTCCAATGAAATAATCTTTATAAACTCTTAAGATTACGACAGCACCGATCATTGGGTGGAGTGGGGAGAGGAGTCTTAATGTTTAGTTTCAAGTAACATAAATTTGGAATAATATTAAAAGAACCTCAGATTAGAGTTTGATTGGCATCCCAAATTCTTGCTTTATGCCAGGGATAAAATGGTCAGAAAGGATGGAAATCCAGTATATTTTTCACTTCTTGTCTGTACCTTTCTTCCTATTTGCCAACATTTTCAGAACTGGCTTGATGAACTTCAAAATACCCTTGTAGGCAAATGCAAAAAAAAAAGTCTTTTTCCCTCAAAGAGGTACAAAGAAAATAATATTAACAATAATTGGGAGCATCTGAGTGGTGCAGTAGATAGAGCACTGGTTCTGGAGTCAGGACCACCTGAGTCAAATCAGTCCTTAGATACTTGACACTGACTAGCTGTGTGACCCTGGGCAAGTCACTTAAACCTGATTGCCTCACAAAAAACTCAAAAGCAAAACCAATAATTGACCATCACCTCATCCGTGTGAACATACTCTACCTCAGATTTCATAACATCGCTCCATTCTGGTTCTCTTTCCATGTCAGACTGTCTCATTATGCTGCCCCTTTTCTGGGCCAGCATTCTCATCTTGCTCCCCTGACCAGGAATATCCCCCAAACATATCCCAAGGACCCTATTCTACACCTCTCCCCTTTTCTCTCTATCTTCTCTTGAGTGATTTCAACAGCCTCCATGGGTTGGATTATAACCAACATGTACACAAATGATTTACAAATCTACATACTCAGTTATCACTTTTCAAGAGTTCCAGTCTCACTCACATCACCAACTACCTGCTGGACATCTCCACATTATAGACATCTCAAACTCAACCTGACCAAACCCAGGTGTGCTGGCACACCCTGGAGGAGCATTCCTATTGACCCTTTCTTGGAGGGAAAGTGGTGTGTCAAAGGGCGTACTGACCTTACTCTCTGCAAGGCTATGATTAAGAAGTGAGGCATGTTGTAAGGAAGCTAAGCTATATTACAACATAAAGAACACTTACCTTTCACTTACTTACAACTTCACAATTCGGCCCTTCTTTCTTTCCAGTCTCCTCCACCACTCTACAGTCCAGACAAAATGAACTACTTAATGTTCTTCACACATACCATTCCATCCCCCAGCTCCATGCCTTTGTACTGACTGCCCCATATCTAGAATGTTCTCCCTCTTATCCTCTACCTCTTTGAAGACTCAGCTCTAAGACCACATCCTGAAGGAGACTTTTCCAGATCCCTCAACTGCTAGGGTCTTCTCCTCTAAGGTTATCTTCCAACAGGGGGGCATCTCCAGTCATCCTGATCCATACCTGGCCACTGGACCCAGAGGGCTCTGGAGGACAAAGTGAGGCTAGTGACTTTGCACAGGCCTCTCTATCCTGCATCCAATTCACTTGCAAGTCATGGCATTAACTTCCTGATGTTATGTTCGTATGTGCCAATTTATGAATATGCTATATGCTCCATTAGAATGTATGTTCCACTCTCAATGTTTGTCTGGATTTAGACTTCTCAAAGTGCTCCCTTATACATTTTCTCATTTTTGCCTTAGGACAAATTCTATAAAAGGAAAACTCTATGAAGATTTTCTTTATCTAGAAACCAGGGAATTAAGAGGTTAAACAACCAAGAGGTCACAGGCAGTCAACTTTTGGAGCTGGGACTAAAATCTTACCTCTTGACTCAGTCTAGTGATTTGTCCTCTACAGACCTCTCCACTAGGGAGCTCCTTAGTTTCACTGGAACACATAGAGACCTACACAGCTAGTAAGTACTTTTCCAAGAGCCTTCTCCCATTGGGTGAAGAGGGCCAAAGGTTTCTGCTGGGAGGAAAATTGGATAAATTGGCTAATTGGTTTCTTTCACTATAAAATAAGGGGGTTGTTTTACATTTGACGGTCCCTTTCAATTCTAATATCAACTGACTCTATGACTAAACCCAAGATGCCACCCCAAAACCTAAATAACAACAACCATCATAGCACTACTGGGGCTCAGAACTGCCTTGGCAGAAACTTGATCCAGAAACAAATGTTACCACAGAACCAAGCTGCTCAACTGCGTTCTGCATTATGCTGGTGAGAAGATTGGGAGGCAGAACGGATTTGAGCTGTCATGGTGCATGGAAAGCAGAAGTGTTAAAAGTTTTGGGAGGGGAGGAAGGGAAGAAAAAAACTCCAAATTTAGGATTTGAATAGTAATTTGAACAGAGATAGGATATTACTGGGCTTCTGGAAAAGATTGGAAACACCTGGAACAAGAAGGGAAGGAAATTCACTAGAGCAGTGATTGCAAGATTTGTTGTCAAAGGAGCTTTTGTGACAGTTCTCTGACACATGGATTCTTCTTGGAGAATTGTGAGTGCTTAAATGTCTTCTATTTTCTTCAGTTTCCTTATCCCATCGAGGAAATGGAAATTGCTTCCCCCTCCATCATAAGAATCCTTATCCCTCAGCTCGTAATTTTACATGGCTCTCCTAGTTTTCTAAGGTGGAAGAAAGACTTGAGGCTAAAGGAGCCACAGATACATCAGTTTAATTCAATTCAATTCAGCAAACGTTTCATTAAGTGCCTGCGATGTAGAAGGCATTGCCTTCAGGATTTGGGATATAAACATGAAAAACCACATACTCCCTAGGAGGAGTGATCCCATGGCACATGCACCCTTGCTCTGTGAAGAGGGATATGCCCACTGGCCTCCCCCTCAGAGAGAATCCCTTGATTTTACTGAGATGACACAACTCCCAATTGGTCCTCACAAATTCTCATGACCAGGAATTGATTCAGAGGGGACTGACCACTGAATTGGGGGAGGACAGACTTGTAGGGGCCCTCCTCCCTCACTAGCCTACAAGACCTGGAGAAAAGTTCCAACCCCTCTCCCATCTCAGCTTTTTCAGTCAGCCAACAAACATTTATTAAGCAGAAACTGGAGTCAGGAAGTGCTGAGTTCAAATTCAGACTCAGACACTTACTAGCTAGAGAAGGACACAGCAAACTACTCCAGTATTTTTGCCAAGGAAACCCCAAATAAGGCCATGAAGATTCAAACACAACTGAAATGAATGAACAACAACATACAATTATTATCTCTTCTTATCCTCATATCAACCTGGTGAAGTAGATGTTATTATTATCAACCCCATTTCACAGGTTAGGAAACTGAAGATGAGAAAGGTGAAGTGACTGGCCCAGGGTACACACTTAGTAAGTGTCTGAGGCAGGACTTGAACTCAAGTCTTCTTGACTCCAGGCCCATTCCTCTACCTACTGTATTACTTAGCTGACTCTATATCATGCTGTCTCACTAAGCATCTTTTCTGATGCTCAGGGCACACTACCAGCCTCCCATTCACTTAGGCTCAAAAGCCCCCAAATCATCTCTGAGTCATCCTTCTCCCTGAATCTTCCTTGCATCCAATCAGTTGCCAACTCCAGTCAGTTCTATTGCTTCATCTCTCCTAGATCAGTCTAATATCCTAAGAGGTTTCCTTACCTCTAGTCTATGCCTTCTCCACTCCATCCTTCATAATATTTCCTCTGATCAAGAGTTTACTCAAAACCCTTCAGTGATTGTCCTTTCAGATAAACCCTGGACCCTGACATTCCAGGCCAACTACAATGCAGCTCCAATCTGCCAGCCCAATCTCATTTTACAGTACTTCCCCTTGACACATGCCCATTTTCATGTCACATTGTTCCATCTCTTACTCATGCCTCTCCTCAAGCTTGGAGTGTACTCTCCGTCCTTCAAGGCCCAACTCAGGAGACTCCTCCTTACCTGACCTCTCCCCTACCTCTACAATCTGGCTAAAAGTGTTATCTCCCTCTTAAACGTTCTCATAACACTTTGCCTAGACCTCCCTTTTGTCCTAAGGACCAAAGATTTTAGGTTGACTTAAGTCCAGTAAACCCTTTCATTTTACAGGTGAGAAAATGGAGGCCCAGAATTTATATGTCCTTCCCAAGGTTACAAAGATAGTAAGAAGAGGACCTGAAATTTGAACCCAGGTCTTCTGACTCCAAATCTGGCGTCCACTCTCCATCTGCTCAAGCGCCATGTGTCCAACTTCCACTCCCTCCACCTCCATTACTTTTATATATGTTTTTTTCAAAACAAGTTTGCATTAGGAATACCCTTGTACCTCTAATATCCAGGACAATGTTTCGAACATACAGTAGGTCATAGTAAATACTTGCTGGATGAATGAAAGAAGGTACGAACAAGTGAATATGGATGAATGAACAACTTTCACTGCCAGTGAGGGTGGAATGAAAGGATGTGAAAGGGAAGAGCTTGGCAGAGGGCTCCTGAGGGCCTGCAGCAGTCTCCAGGAGCAGGAGCTAGCAAAGTCTTGAAGATGGCTGTGGCGTTGGGGAATCTAGCTGGGAGGCTGAGCTGCTGGCAGATGCTACTGTTGACAATATGCCCGTCTTTGCTTTGTTCATGTTCAAGGAAGGATATTGACAAGACTTTCAAAAGAAAAATCATAATCCACAAATCCAGAACAGATGGTGAAAAGCATGGCAGGGATTTTACAGAGAAAAAGGTCAACATGATGCATTTGTCAACATTTTTTAAAAAGTTAATGCCTATTTTCCAGCTCTTTATTGGGAATACAAAATTGGGTGGCATTTTCCCTTGAGTAGAAGGGGTAACCCTGTCAAATGGAAAGAATACTGGACCACAAGTCAGCAGATGTGGTGCTAGCTGTAAGACCATGGGAAAGTCACTAGGTTTCTAGGGTAATCGCACCTAATACTTACAATGTGCTTATTATGGGCCAGGCACTGTGTTTAACATTTTACAATGATCACCTTTGATCCTCACAAAGTAGGTGCTGTTTTTTTTTACAGATAAGGAAACTGAGGTAAACAGCAGTGAAGTGGCTTGCCCAGGGTCACACAGTTAATAAGTGTTTGAGGCTGGTTTTGTAGATGAGCCTCTATTTCCTCATTTGCAAAATAAGGCTAATTATGTCAGCTCCACCTACCTCACCAGGCTGCTGTGAGGACCAAATGAGACAACATGTGGGAAAGCACTTTGTAAATTACCATCAGGGCTTGTCAGCATCACCCCTACACGATGACTGATTTGGAGCTGGTTGTTCCAACCCCCTCATTACACACCTGAGAAAATCAGAGGCCAAGAGAAGTTAAAGTCACTTGCTCAAGATCACAAAGGTAGCAAGAGGCAGAGCCAGGATTTGACACCAGGTCCTTTGAATCTAAATCCAATCTTCTTTCTACCCACGTACTCTGGCTTCCCTATTTTGAAGCTGTCTTGAAACTTAGAACCAGAGAACATCAGAGATCAGCTAGTCCAACCCCTCCCTCAAATAAGAATCATCTCTGGCAAAACTTCAGGTAAGTGACCATCCAAGTCTCTACTCAGAGACCTCTAATGCTGAGAAACTTCATCCTTCTTGACATACATACCCCATTCAGCTCTGTCAAGAAAGTTTTCCTTACTTAGGTTCAAAATCTGCCTCTCCATAACTTCAACCAAGTGGTTCTAATTCTAACTTCTGAGGCCCAAAGAAAACTTTCCTAAAGCAATCTTTCAAACATTTGAAAACAACTATCATCATCACCATTACTATAACCATCATCCACTTTATCTTAATTAACATTAATACTTTAATAATTGACATTAATAATTCAAAGTTAGCAAAGCACAATGCTTGATATCAACCTCCTATTAGTCCTATTAGAGAGGCTGAGTTCATTTGTATGTCACAACAAACCCTGTTCAGCATGCTGTATTGTCTCTCATGTCTGCTCTCTCCTCCCCAAGGCTTTTCTTGAGTTCCTCTAAAATAGAATGTGGTAGCAAAGGAAATGGGGCAGCTCAGCTAGGTGGTATCTATCTAATGATAGAACATTGAGCTTGGAATCAAAAAGACTCATCTTCCTGAGTTCAACTCTGGCTTTACAAACTGTGTGACCCTGGGCAAGTCACTTAACTCTGTTTGCCTCAGTTTTCTCATCTGGAAAATGAGCTGAAGAAGGAAATGGCAAACCATTCCAGTGTCTTTTGCAAGAGAACCTTAAATGGGGTCATGGAGAGTCAGACATCACTGAAAAACAATTTAACACCAAGTGAGGTAAAATGAGTAAACCTTTTGCAAATGTTAAGGCTTTGCAAACCTTAGAACACCATATAATTGCTGTTGTTGTTGTTGTTATCCACAGAATGTTCCAAAGTGGATAGCACCACTAGTACGCTGACAAATTGAATATTGCATTGAATACAGGAAGAATGAAGAGGTAGTTTTAAATCAAGAGGTATTGGCTGGATCCTGCATTGGCAATGTTTCCCTCAATTTAACTGTCATAACATTAAATAAGTCTGTTCCAACCAGTGATCATGTAACAAAAAGGGTGCTTAGAGCTAAAATTCCCCAGTCTTTGGTTAGAATGCTTAAGAAAATGATTCCCTCAACAAGTCACTACTTCAAATTCCATAAGTAATAACTTCAAAAACAAAACAGAAAAATTTCTATCTGCACTTCTTGCCAAGTCATTCTCTTCTGGGGCTTGATCACAACATAGGGGTAAACGATCCTGGGTTTTCCCAAGGCTAGGTGATTTGGCAGATCCTCCACCAAATTAGAAAAAGATTTTGAGGATGGAGGAGCCTGGGGATAATCAGTGTATCTGTCCCCAGAGGACTAGCCTAGCAAAGAATGAAGAGGCTCAAAGTCCAAAGGTTGATCACTTAGTGATCAGTTCTATTTTGGCCGCCACTACTCATAAGGAGCTAAATGCTGCACTGCTAGACCTAGAATCAGGAGGGACTCATATTCCTGAGTTCAAATCTGACCTCAGATACTTCCTAGCTGTGTTATCCTAGGCAAGTCACTTAACCCTGTTTGCCACAGTTTCCTCATTTGGAAAATGAGCTACAGGACAAAATGGCAAACCACTCCAGTATCTTTGCCAAGAAAACCCGAAAAGGGGGTCACGGAGAATGTGTCACAACTGAATAACAACTGAACAACATTCTTGTTATCATGAGCCCAAGTTTCTCTACTATTATAAGGTATGAGTGCTTCCTGGCACATTATATTCTTCAAAGGGAAAGGATGACACTGTAGTAAGTGGGAACAAAGGCTTTCAGCTTGAGTCACAATATGGCACATATTTAATAAATGGAAAAAATACCCAAAGGAAAAGAAAAATATGGTTAAAAAATTAATCAGCATCCTAAAGAAACTGGAGATTGTTGGTTTCAAAATTTGGGCATGCTGGCTACTTTCTCCTCTTACCTCCTGGAAACAGTATGTAGTAGTCAGCGACCATGTATCAAACACATCCAGGTAATACAGAGGGAAGACTAAAATTTGCAAAGCACTGCTGGCTCTCATCTGATCCCCTCAATAACATTGTGAGGTGGGTGCTATTATTATCCCCATTTTACAGATGAGGGAACTGATGCTCCGAGAGGTCAATAGAGTCAGAGTCACAGAGCTAGAAAGTACTTTTGTAGAATCTGAACTCAGATCTTCCTGACTCCAAGTCCAGCATCCTATCTGCTAGGCACTATACACCCTGTTAGGCAATGGCAAAGATACAAAGGAAATAATATGTGGTCCCTGCTCTCAAACAACTACTAAGTCATGTAAGAGCTTACTATCCTGATTTCAGAGAAACCTGGGAAGACTTATATGAATTGATGCAAAGTGAAGTGAGCAAGACCAGGAGAACATTGTACAGCAATATTGTAACAATGATCAACTGTGAAAGACTTAGCTACTCTGATCAAAGACAATGATCCAAGACATTTCTGAAGGACTCATAATGAAAAATGCTATGCACCCCACAGAGAGATCTGAGTATACTGAAGCATAATTTTTTTAAACTTTCTTCATTTTTTCTTGCCTTTTTTGGCAATATGTCTAATATAGAAATGTTTTGCATAACTTCCCATACATAACTGATATTACATTGCTTGACTCTTCAATGGGTGAGGGAGAAGAGGAAAGAAGAGAATTTGGAACTCAAAAACCTTTTTAAAATTAATGTTTTAAATAAATAAATTGTTTAAAAAAATAAAAAACCTTACCATCCTGCTCACATTTGAGACTGATGAACACTAATGTTTGATCACTATATTATTCCAGAGATAGTCAAAATACTTATCTTGCCTCATATTTTGGCCTGCCAGAGGCTCCAAAGAACAAATTCATAGGTAAAATAGCTTAGTAGGCCTGGCATTAAGCACACTCATGCACAGAGTTTTAAATTAAGTTCAGCATACTAGTCAAGCAACTCCATTAACTATTAAAAATGTTTGTAGTTGCACATTCAACCTCATGCAGACTTTTCATCAAGCCATGCCTCCCTACAAAGCAGGCCATTGCTGAGGCCAGCACAAAGCCAGACAGCTGTGAAGTGGGGCATTCAACCTATAGTTTTAAGAATCTAGTTCCATACTACACCCAGAGGGCTATAAAAGTGTGCATGCCCTTTGATCCAACAATACCCCTACTAGGTCTGTATCCCAAAGAGATCATAAAAAAGGAAAAAGGACCAACTCTTTTTGTGGTAGCAAAGAATTGGAAATTGAGGGGATGCCCATCAATTGGAGAATGGCCGGAAAATTGTGGCATATGAATATAATGGAAACCTATTGTGCTATAGGAAAAGATGAGCAGGCAGATTTCAGAAAAACCTGGAAAGACTTACATAACCTAATACTCAGTAAAGTGTGTAGAGCCAGGAGAACATTGTATAAAGAAACAGCAACATTGTGCAATAACCAACTTTGATAGATTTAGCTCTTCTTAGCAATATAATGATATGAGACAATTCCAAGACTTGTGATGGAAAATGCTATCCACAGCCAGGGAAAGAACTATGGATTCTGAATGCAGATCAAAGGACACTGTATTTTCTCTTTTTTCCTCTCTTGCTTTTTTCCCTTTTGTTCTGATTCTTCTTTCACAACATGACTAATGTGGAAATATGTTTAATATAGTGGTACATGTATAGCCTATATCAGATTGCCTGCTGTCTTGGGGATGGGGAAGGAGGGAGAAAAAAAATTGGAACTCAAAATCTTAACAAAAGTGAATGTTGAAAACTATCTTTACATGTAACTGGAAAAAAATACGATACTATTATGCTGTGGGAACAAAAAAGCTAGTTCCATTCCCAAGGCTACAACATACTTGCATAAGGATCTGAGCTATACAAAAAGACTTTGCTCATAATAATCCTATTAGATAGGTATGCTACATATTATCATCATCCCCATTTTAAAGAAGAGGACACTGAGGTTTAAATAGCCCATGGTCACACATCTAGACGGATCAGAGACAGAATTTAAACCCCTGATCTTCTGACTTCAAAACAATCAATGCTCTTTCCATTATACCACACTGCCCTAAAATACCATACGATTATAACATAACTTCTGACTGAGATTAAATAAGTGGTCTCGTAGCTTACATGATTTCTCAGAGACTATTTCAATTGGTCAACCTAGCATCACCATTTCCTGGTTCCTAACTAGATTCCCTACGTCCCTATCTCTACCTGTTCCTGCTTTCTTCAAGGCAGGCCTCCTAGGACACAACATTATAAGGCTGGACCCTCAAGAGAACACCTTGGACAATGTAATCACCTGACTCCCTCAATGGACCTCTCTTCCACCACCTTAAACTCTGCTTAGATTCTTGCTTAGTGGTTAACCTACTTCCACCCTTTCATGTTCTCCCCATCCCAGAGATTCTGAACCCTCAACTGCCAATGTACTAATAATTAACCTCATTCCCCTGCCTCAACTGACTATTCCCTCATCCTACACCCACCTCAACTTTACCCCTCCCCCAATGTCCCACTGTAGATGTACCCACCCTTTTCACTCTGCATTCTGAACAGCCAGATACATAAATGAACAAATTTCCTTTTCATCCTAAATCTTTTCCTTTCTTATGCCACATTCAGAATTGAAACAGCTCAAAGGAAATGCAGGATGCGCAAATTTAGAGTATCCACTCCAAATGTTCACACAGATTATTTATGTCCAACCTGTGGCACAACATTACGAGCTAGCATTGGTCAGCCACATTGAAACTTGACTCTAGCATAGTGATGTCACTTTGGTCCTTTCTGAGAATGACGGACAACAACCCATCCAACTCTCTACCCTTTCACTATTTTCTAAACATTCTACAATCTAACTTCTAAACTCACAATTCAACTGCTAGTGCCCCCTTCAAAGTGACCAGGGACCTCCTGATTCCTCTCTGGACCACTGCTCACTGAAAATACAAGATTTTAAAAAGAACAAATAAATGCAGTTGATCAGCTGTATAGTATCAGAAATGGCTCTGACATTTCAAACTAGGACATACCACTAGAAAATTAGTGATAGCTTGTGGGAGCCTACAAATCAGAAGAAAGTAAGAAATTCTGGGAGCCTCTTTTTTACAGAACTTATTTCTGAACATAGTCTATCTCCCAAATAATTTGATAGTACTGAGAAAACCAGCTTATTTTGGCAGTGCTTGCCAGTCTCTACCCACGAATGCCAGTGAATCAAATAACAGCTCCCCAAGATAATCAGAATAAAAATGGATTGACTGTCTCATATGTGCTAATACTTCAGACTCTAATACGATGAATCCATTCCAGACCTTTCAAAGATCTTACTCATTTAGCCATTGCCTATACAGTACAAGATTTGGATAAACAAATTTCCTTCTGACTTATCATCTATTTGTTCCTTCAGAGAAACAATGTTCCCATTTTTTGCTAATCTGAGGGACAAGAGAGCTGGCTCTTGCTTAAGCAACTATACTTATCCAACTTGAGGAAGCTAAGTTAGCATTCAGAAATGCTTTCATCATCTTTCTGCCAGGCCACATTCCCTTTACTGATCTAGCAAATGCACCAGGGTGTTATTCAAAAGAGGAGCTGTTATTACAAAAAAGAAAGAGAAAGTCAGGACTTTCAATCCTGTTATGACATTAAAGATACAATGCCCAGAACTGTATTCAAAGTCAGACACAAGGGAAAAGAAAGTGTAGTTTTGATGTCTTCCAAGGAAGAAATTTTAGAGTAAGCTACCTAGAGAAGACACTAAAAGGAATTACCATTCTCCTTCACGCTCCATTCGTCCAATTGACCAAGAGCAAACATTCACATGAACTAGAAGAGGAGATGTCAGGTTTTTGTGGCACAGATAAGACAGATAATGATTTGAAAGGTGCTAAGAAGTCAAAGAAAACCAACAACAGTGAAGATTATCTTGTGGCCTTCCCAAAGTCACACAGGTAGAAAGTGGTAGAGCCTGGAGAAAGAGGCACTTGAGCAAAATTTAAGATGACATATCAGGAACTTGAAAATTAAACTACTTTTAAACTATTTAATAGAAACTACTAAGATACAGAATTAAAAAGATCTCCCTCCACCACCCAGCAAGCTCTGCTTTCCAGAATGACTCCTACTCCAGGAGTCCAGGGTAGGTTTTATTGCAGCCTGATTCTCAATTCCAGTTATATATATTATCAAAAGTTTGACATTAAGCAGATATACTGCTTTCTTTGAGCTACTATACATGTTCATCTGCTATTAATCAATCAACAAGTTTGATTAAGAGCCTACTATGTACCAGGTACTATGCAGTGTACTAGAGATACAAATATAATAAATGGAACAATCCCCCCTGAAAGCCTGTATTATAATGAAGATTATTATTATTGTTGTTGGTCATATCACCTGAAGATCAAACATCTCCTATGGCTCCCTTTAGACTAGACTTCAAATTCTTTCACATGCCTATGGATCTCTCTTGCACCTTCCCCGCCCCCCCACTGTGCACTGGTGTCTTATCCCTCTGCTACAATGTAAGCCCATGAAAGTGGGGACCACCTCTTAACCTAAACTTTGTATCACTCCCATCTCCTAGCACAATACTTTAGTTTTTAATGGAAATGCTTTGCACATTTAATAAATGTGTTATCAAATGTTGTTGAATAATAACATGATCTTCCTCCAGCATTATCTAGGAGTGAATGTTTCATCCACACAAGTTAAATTATCCAAAGTTTACTCTTCCAAGCACCGAAACTTCTTTTTAATTAACTATTATTGATGGAAATCTTTTGAAAGTGTATTGCATACTTCCCAGTCTTTTTAAATAGACTGCAACGAACATAAGTTAACCTTTTCTTAATGACTCAGCACCATCTTATGAACATCCGGAAAGAATGAGAAACAGAAGACTTAGTTCCAGTCTAACCAATGCCCACTCTACCAACTCACTGTTGACTTTCTGAGTTTCAGTTTCTTCATCTATAAAAATGGAAGGATGAGGTATTTAAATGAATTACTCTCTAAGGTTACTTCCAGGTTCAATTTTTTTTTTAATTTATGGAATAAAACAAGTATTTTCATAACAGAGTATAATAAAAGATAATTGCAATGAAACTGCAAAGCTATTATGTACAACTTCTTATTCCTTTTACTTTAACATTCTTTAACACTCTGATTCTCCCATTATTCTCCTTGACAGCAAAAACCATCCCTTTTTCTATTTGTATCCCCAGTACCTGGTACAGTGCTTTGCACACAGTAAGTGCTGACTAAATGTTTCATTCATTCATGAGAATATAGAGAAATCATATAGAAGCTTCTTTGTCAGATTGTCAATTGCAACTTCTGTTCCTGGGAACATATGCCTGCAATAAATAGTCCTCCTTTTCTATTTCCCTACTCTCCCCTCTTTTTAAATAAGCCAATGCTTCTGATCAGCTAGCAGCTGGAAAACCAGGTAAAACTCAGGTTGTCAAAAATTGTGCATTATTACAATGTGCTATATCAGGATGGAGGACCATTACAAACAGTTTGAAAAGCAATATAACAGTAAGCAACATGAGTCACAAAGCCAACCATGTCCTTTAACCCAGTGATTCCACTGCTAAGACTTTATTCTAAAAAATACCTTTGGGGGGAGGAGGAAGAAAAAGGTCCTATATTTTTAAAATATTCACTACTACTTTATTTGTAATAGCAAAACACTAGACATAACCTATATGCCAAATGAGAATGGCTAAATAAATTGTGGTATATTCCTGTAATAGGATATTATAGAGCCATAAAAATGGTAAACATGATGCAGATAAGGAAATATGTTAGATAAAACCTATATGAAGTGCTACAAAGTGATGTCAGCAGAAGCAAAAGTGTACATGCACTCACTACAGCTGAGGATATAAAAAGGCAATATAGAAATGGAACTTCAGACAGATTTGGAAGGAGGCAGAGCCAAAGGAGCTTTGTTTGGTGCCTCTTCATTTCCTTGGTTCTACCCTGTTAAATGCTACCAGTTTTTGGTAGATTTTATTTCTTACATGTTATATTTATGAAAAGACAGATTTTGAAAAAAGAATCTCATATTCATTAAGAGCCAATAGGAAAAAATGAATGTTGAATTTTTTTTAAGAAAAACATTATCACTAGCCCCCCAGGTCAGAGGGGGCCTTTGTTGTTCAGTTGTCTTCTGCTATTGTTACTGTTATTTAGTCATCTGAGTCACATTTGACTTTTTGTGAACCCATCTGAGGTTTTTTTGGCAAAGAAGCTGGAGTAGTTTGCCATTTCCTTCTCCAACTCATTTGACAGATGAGGAAATTGAGGCAAAGGGGTGAAGCGACTTGACCAGGGTCACACGGCTAGTAAATGTCTGAGGCCAGTTTTAAAATCAGGAAGATGAGTCTTCCTGATTCTAGACCCTCTGCCCAAGACCACCTTGCTCCTTTTCAGGTTTCAGGCAATATTGAAAATGGCTAAAACAGCCCCAGTTATGACCTCAGGACAAGTAAGAATATCACCATAACTTCTGTGTATCACTTTTTCACATTTCATTTGATGTGAGATCTTCACAACCATCCAGTGTGGTAGGTACAGCAATCGGATGACATCAGGTATCCTAAGAGTTGGGTAAAGTGAGGCTTACATGAGATGAATAGGCTTATCCAAGGGATAAGGACCAGTAGAGGCAGGGGCAGAAACCCACACCTCCGTGCTAAGCAATAAAAACAGCACTGGAGTTGGAGGCAGTGGAAACATGGATTCAAGGCCCTACCTGCCTTAGTTTCCTCATTTATAAAGTAAATGGGACTAAGCAAATATACTAGAGGGAATAGAGGGCCATATCGTGAAGAGGGTTAGGAACATAGTGAATATATATATAGTGGATAGAGTTAGGAAAATCTGGCTTCAGGTCCTGCTACATACTGTGAGACATGAGGAAGTCACCAGCCCTCCCTCAGTACCCCCCTGACCCCTGACTTACAAAACAGTTACCTCCCCCATTGAAAATGTCACAGGTCCTCCCTCACCCCATCCCAATATACAAAAATGTCATTTGTACCTTCAACAGTCTGTGATTCTTTTGATAGTTACCACCAGGACTTTCTACTATATATAACACGTTGTTGTCTGTTCAAAAGACTCAGGTACAAGAAATGAGAAAATGTACCTCCTTCTTGTCTTTGCCAGAACAAGGTACTCTGGACATGGAACACTTTATACACCATTTGACTCAGGTGAAGTGCAGACTGGGTTTCCTGAACTGCTTTTCTCCCCCCTCCCTTTTCATTTTTATCCTTTGTTACAAGGGATGACTCATTGAGTAGAGGCAGGGAAGAGATTTAGTCAGAAATGAGGGTATTTAAAAACAAAAGATTGCAATAAAAATGGTGGAAAAAGGCACAGAGTTCTCAGATGAAAAGCACCCCCAGAAGAGTCCAATGACATATCTCTAAAACACCTGAAACAAAGAACCCTGTCAAACCTATTTATATTAGAAGTTTGCCCTTGTAACCCAACACTTTACCAATCCTAAACCTAGCAGTAAATGAAATTCCCTTCAAAGTCATAACCCAACTCAATGCCATTTTCCAATTTCTACATTTAGGAATAAAAAAAGCTAGAGTGGACCAAAAAAATCCATCACGTTAGAAACGTCTGCCATGCACAGAGTTGGCTCATGAGGCTGTTTCAATGCAATGACTGACCTTTAGAGCCAGGCTAAAGGGAGGTACCCCAAGCCCTAGGTCTCTGCCAATTCCTTTGTCTTCCACTGCATTCCTGATGCAATGTAACCCAGAGCAGCTATGGGACAATGAATTCCACATCTGTATCATCAAAAGAGAAAATACCACCTTTCTTCAAATCAATTTGATTTAACAAATATTTATTAAGCATCTACTGAACATTTATTAAATGCCTACTATGTACAAGATCCTTATTTAAATGCCTACTGTGTACAAGGTCCTTGGCTGAGGGTGACATGGTGGAGAGAGGGAGACCACAGCAGTCCTGCTCTTACACAACCCAGGAGGTAAGGAAAGAGACAATCAATAAATCAACACTTATTATTCACATTTTACAGTAGAAACTTAGGCCAAGAACGATTAGATGACTTATGCGGGGTCACACAGCTGTGTGTATAAGGTCATATTTGAACTCAGGTCTTGGGAATCTTGGGATTCAAAGTCTAGTGCTCTACTTACTGCACCACCAAGCTGCCCAGGCTCTAAGACGTGTTATCCTGGGCAAGTCACTTAATTTCTCAGGGCCTCACACAATTCTCTAAGACTACAAGTTGCAAAAAAAGGTTCTAACTGACCCACATGGTACTTGGAGTTTCCTCATCTGGGAATTTTCTGTAGCAACGAAATCTTAGGTCTAGTGCCTATCCCTGTAAAAAAGAACAAACTTCCTTACAAATAGAACCGCACAAAAACGAAATGGGCTGTCTTTGGGGAGATAATGCATTCTCCATCATGGGAGGTCATCAAGGGTAGGCTGAATAACTAACCAATTATCAAAAACAAGTATCAATCCAGGATGATACTGAGGTTCCTTCCAGCTCTCAAATTCTTTGGGTCTATGATTCTGTGGCCTCCTGGATCCCCAGTCCTAGAATTATAGCCCTAGAGCCAGATTAAGTTCTATTTCTAAAACAATTCCACCATATGGCACACCAAGATAGAACCATATCAATAATAAATCATGACCAACAGGCCAGTCATTTTGCTTCTTTGATAAAAATGCATAAGGCAGCAGAACCTGATATGTTCCGTCCTGCTTAACAGAACACTTTGATATTTAGATGGCTCTGTGGGTGTTCCCACTACTTGTACAGATTGCAACCCAGTTATATTTTCCTAGCCTGGCTCAATGGAAAAAGTGTTGAATTTGGAATCAGAAGACTTTAGCTCAAACATTGGCTCTGTAACTCTGTGACCTTGGGCAAGTCACTTACATTCCCTTGGCCTCAGTTTTCTTATCTGTATACTGGGGTTTGGGCTTGATGACATCTGAGATCCCTTCTAACTTCAGAGCCCTTATGCTCTAATTGTCCTAAATGATGTTAGTCGACCCATACAGATTAGAAGTAACATAATTTATAACTTCAAAGAGCAATGAGTTATGGAGATGGAGAGATATGAAGACAATGAGGCTACAGATAGAGCATGGACTTTGAGTCAGGAATACCTGAGTTCAAATGTCACCTCAGATACTTACTAGCTATGTGACCCCTGGGCAAGTCACTTAACTCCCTCAGTTTCCCCATCTGTAAAATAGGGTGATCTGCCTTACTTGTAAGAATCAAAGGGAATCACATGTAAAGAGCTCTGCAAATCTTAAAGGATTATATAAATGCTTGCTGTCATTATTACTCTATGTTCAGTGGAGGAAAACCTCCTAAAGAAGGGCAAGGTGCAAACACAGTGAAAATGATAATGCAAGGCATTTGCAGCCTTGACCTCTCTTTTCTGCTGCCCATTGATGAAAAAACATTCAAGAACCCTGAGCAATGAAAGCCCCAGAAAGGAATGCCAAGGTGACATCTTGTTGGAAACTAGCAGAAAGCAGGTATGGATAAGACTTGGCCCCCATCTATGGACAAAGTTACATGATGGGGTCTACAAAAAGAGAGCTGAACTGTGAAGAAGTCTGGGAAATTTAACGATATAATTTAAGCAAAAGGAACCTCAATTATTTTTTTGTAAGGGAACAACTTTCTTCCTCCATTAATGGAAAACAAGTCTATTATTTTTCTCTGGTACACTTGAGAAAAGTTGATACAGTAAAAATTATAACAAAATTCCTGAATCCAACCAATCGATTTATTACCTGGTTCTTACATATCAGGCACCAGAGACACAGAGATAAAAAGACAAAAGTGGATAACATACCAACCTTAACGGCGCTAGGGGCAGTAAGAAGTATGTGACGTTAGAGGATCCTAGAACTAACTCCCCAGAACTCAGTTTCCTGATCTGTTAAATGTCAGAGGAAAGGACTCCATGGTCCCTCAAGTCTATTCTGCTCTACGAGGTAGAAATGAAGAAAGGCATTCTAGACATGGAGGCTACCATATGCCAAGGTGTGGAAGGAGGAGATGGAACATCACATAGCCATAAAGCAGTAGAGGCATACACGGGAACTAGCAGGGGACCCATCTCTTAAGAGTTATAAAAAAGTTACCCAGTCATACCTAGAGGATGTTTGCACATTGGAGGACTCAGGATTTCACTGCTCTGACACAGTTCCTCCTCAGAGTGTGACATTCTTCAGCCATTTCCCACTAAATCCTCCACACAAGGATTGTGGAAAGACAAACACACTAACAGAGTGATGACAAGGGCTGTAAATTGATATCATCATTCTGGAAAGCAATTTGCAATGATGCTAAAGTCACTCAAATGTCCTTACCCTTTTGCCCAGAGATTCCATTACTAGGCACATATCCTAAGAAGGTCAATAGTAAAAAAGAAAGGTTCTACATACATGAAAATATTTATAACACACATTTTTGTATTGGCAAATAACAGACTATATGTTTATCGATCGGGGAATGGCTAAACGAGCTGTTGTACCACAAGATATGATGATGATGAGGAGACATGGGAAAACCTACATGAACGGATGAGAGTGAAGTGAGCAGGACTAGGAGGCTAAATGCCATGAAAATAGAATACCCAACCTTGGACCCAAAGAAGGGATACAACAGGTACTCAGCTTCTCTGGGGAGGTGAGGGACTATGCATCTACTGTCAGACTGTTTCAATGTATGGGTTAGTTTTGCTACATGGGTTTTTTTCCTTTTTATTCTTTGTTACAAGGGATAGTTGTCTAGGGGCTGACATAGGGTACTGTAAGTGCCATGAAATCAGGGATTCAATTTAACCCTGTTATTTCCCTGGCACAATGAAGTTCAGCATTTGAATTCAATTACAATTACAAAGGATGGCTGCCTAGGGAGATAGTAGTAAAAAGCTGAGGTAGGTTAGATTATCTAAATAAGTGAGAGAAGACAGGGTAAAGGTCAGGCATTACAGCCCCCTTGCCCCACTCTCCATCAGACTTGCCTACTACTACCCTTAAGCTTGGAGTACCTACTGAAAACAACCACAACAAAAACTGAATATTCTGTGATAATCCCAAGGGGAGATGAATAAAATGTGCTTCCCTGAAGTCTTTGCAGAAGTGGGGGACGACTATGGGTGTGGAACTGGGAATTCGACTGAAGTTGTTGATTTTCCTGAATTGCTTCCTTTTTAACTCTGTCCTTCTTATTTTTTATCACAAGACCTCACTTGGTAAGGGAAGAGAAATGGATATATTTAGAAATGAAGGTGATGGACAAACAAAACTCAATACAAATTAAAGTCAAATGAAAAGGAATCCCTATTTGGAACAGATCTGTGAATACTGTGGTTAAAGCCCCTTTTTTACCTCCCTCTCTTATTTTACCTGCCGTTCTAGCATTTAATTTACAGCAGAGGCAGGCTGGCAGAGTGGAAAGAGCATTGACTTTGGAGTTAAGATCTAAGTTCAACCAACCCTGCTATTTGTTATCCTGCGATGTTGGCTTCTATGATCCAACTCTTTCAGCCTCTGTTTCCTCATCTGTGAAATAAAGGGGCTACTAGATCATCTGTAAGGTGCCTTCCAGCTCCATAACTATTAAAAAAACAAAAACAAACCTGTTTTAGAGATGAAAGAAAGGAGATATTGAGAACTTAAGGGACTTTTCCAAGGTCATACAGCCAATCAGTGAACTGGCAAAAGCCTAACTCTGGCCTGTGTATATATTTAACCTAAGAAGCATTCTTCCTCTGGGGTAATCAGCATGCTCTGCTCCATGCTGTTGTTGATCAGTCGGATTTGACTCTTGGTGACCCCATTTGGGGTTTTCTTGGCAGAGATATTGAAGTGGTTTGCCATTTCTTTGTCCAACTCATTTCTATAGATGAGGAAACTGAAGCGAACAGGATGAAGTGACTTGGTAGGAAATGTCTGAAGCCAAATGTGAATTTAGGAAGACGAAGCTTCCTGACTTCAGGTCGGGCACTATTTACTGCGCTACCTATTGAAAAACTTTAAAGTACTTTAGCCTATCGATTTAGGTCTATTATTCTTCTCAGAGAAAGTGCTATCCTCTTATTAGAGGTAGAGGAAAAGGGTGATGAGATTTAGAACTGGCAAGGCCCCTGTTAGAGAGCTTCTGTTTCAGACCTCCTTGTTTTACAGATGGAAGGAAAGAAGGAAGGAATCTCACCCAGATGGTGGGACATAAAGCTGGGATCTGAACCCAAATCCCAAATCCTCCTAAATGCAAAGCACCCCCCTGCCTGCCTCTCCACTGTTAACTCTTCTCTCACATCATCCTCAGTGCCTACTCGCCCTGCCTCCTTCTAAGGGAACCTGGGCCAGGGAGCTGGGAGTTTGCCAACGGCCTATCTGCATACCCTTTTCTATTTATCATTGTTGGGTGCTTTTAGAGGCCTGCTACTGGTGAAGTCATTTCCCAAGCCTGGCTTTCCCAACATCAGCAAAACTCGAGTGTGAGGAGTTGGCTGTGACAATGGTCACATTCATCCCTCGAGTTTTCCACCTCCTTCCTCTCCTGGTTCCCTTTTCCACTACCTCCAGAGCAGGATATAATCAGCCATGGTCCACATGTCTGAGACAGTCCTGATTCAGCCTTAAATGGGCCTGAAGAGCACTGGAATCAGTTTCTGGGTAAGATACCTCCTTATTCCCATCAAGTATCCATTCTCCAAAGAAGAGGATGGAAGTCAGTCCAAATCTTGTAGAGAGAAGCAAGGTTCTATAGTAGAAGCAGATGTCCCGAGCTTGTAACCATGAAAGACTTAAGTTCAAATACAGCCTCTGATATTTACTAGCTATGTGACCTTGGGCATGTCACAAATTCTGAACTGTGATTTCTTCATCAGTAAAATGGACCTTAATCATTGTATCTATAAATATTGTTCTTACTAGATGGTTATTAAGGATCAAATGAGGTTATGTCACTGTAATCTTCTATAATCCTCTAAGTGCTATTTTAAAAGTGAGTTTTGGGGCAGGGGGAGGAGAGAGCTAGGTGGCCCAGTGAATAGAATGCCAGTCCTGGAGCCAGGCGAGCTGAGTTCAAGTCCAGACCCAGACACTTAGTAGTATGGGATCCTTGGCAAGTCACTTAACCCTGACTGCCTCAAAAAATAAAAAAAATGAGCTTCTGTTATCTAAAAGACTCAGATGAAGTAATCTGAGCTCCAGTTTGGGCTGGGCTGCCCTTCTACCCCCTTGTTATGTAAGGGAGAACGAAAGAATGAAAATGGAGAAAAGCTGTTTCTGTTTCTCTCTGGAAAACATGAATTCTGCTCCATCCCTTACTTCCAGCTGGCCACAAGCACCCCTTCCACATTCCCATTGACTTCCTTTCCCTCTAGAATAACAAATTCTTGGGGGATCTGGTCAGGCAGTGCTATTCCCCTCCAAGCACTCAAGAGGTCAGACAAAACTGACTTCTCTACATAGTCTGGGTAAAAGAGGAATGAAAAGGGACTCCAATCAATTTTGATTCTTTCCTCCTTACATCAATACCTTGCTACTTCTATCTCTGAAATGGTAAAATTTTGCTTACCTAAAATCAAAGACTCTCAGAGCTTGAAGAGATTTTAAAGAAGAATTAGACTGGAGGTCTACAAACCAAGGCCTAGAGGACATAGTTTCCCAACTCCAGACTAGACCAAGTCCTTGATCTTTACAGGTGAGGAAACTGAGGCCTATAGAAATTAAGTGAATTTCCCATGATCACACAAGTTAGCGGCGATGCAAGGGGTTGCTGTTGTGGTTGTGTGGTTTGTCCTTCGTTCTTGAAGAGTACCATGACATCAGGGAGATGATGATATGACTTGCAGTTGATTTGGATTTGAGTGAGGGCAGGTTGTGCAAGGTCACCAGTCTCACCTTCTCCTCTAGGGCCATCTGGGTCCAGTGGCCTGATATTCATCAGGATGAGTGGAGATAGCTGAGGATATAGAGTTGAAAGGGACCTTGTAGGTCAGATAGTCCAGCCTTTTATCTTAGGATGAGGAGCCTGGAGCTGAGAGAGGTCACATGGATAGTAAGTAGCAAGGCCAGCTCTCCTACTCACTGTCTTGCCCCTGGAGTCTAGAGCTTAGCACCTCCAGCCCAGTGTTCTTTGTAGTCTGCAACACTGCAGCCTACTTCTCAAGCGATGATTCCTTCATAAGAATCATGGAGTGTGAGAACCAAGTTGTAAATTATCATTAGTAAAAATCAGGTATACACACACACACACACACACACACACACACACACACACACACACACACACACACACACCCGCCTCCCCAGGGAAAAACCTCAGTAAGGGAATCTGGAAGTGTTTGTGTATGCATGTGTGTGGCAAGAAATGAGATGGGGAGTTCTGAATTTTCAGCAGGGCCTGGCAAAGGAAGATAGATGCTGTGGGCTTGATGACAACTGCTAAATAATAGATTGTCTGGGGAGGTCTGAGGCTGCCTCACAATGAGTGATTTAATCCTAATGAAACTGGAGAGCTCTCTGCTCAATACCACTAAACTTCCTGCTTCAAAGGGCTTGGAAGTCCCAATGCAATGAGATCCTACCCTGTAATCAACCAAGCTGCCCAGACAGCTCTGTAGCTCTTGTCCATCTATCTGCCTCTAGCAGTCATAAAGACCACTCAAGCAGCATGGGCACTGCAAGATGGAATGGGACAAGAGCAAAAGAGGACAACTATGAATTGGAAAGGACCTTCTGGGTAATTTAGTTCAACTCACTCTTAGAGAGTTTTTTTTACAGAGTTATACAGTTTTATAGGGAGGGAAACTGAGACTCAGAGAGGTTAAGTAAACACACCCATGTTTACACAGTAATGATACTAGAGTACTCCTTCTCCAGCTCATTTTACAGATGAGGAAACTGAGGAAACAAGGTAAGGTGAGTGATCCAGAGTCACACGGCTAGTAAGCATCTTGAGACCAGATCTGAATTCAGGAAGAAGAATCTTCCTGACTCTAAGCTTGGCACTCTATCCATTGTACCACCTAACTGCCACCATGGAACCCTAGAAAACTTATGTAACCTCTTGGAGCCCCAAGCAATTTCCATGAGACTGTATGTTGTCAAATGATTTATGATTTACCCTGGTGGAAGAAGTTTCCCTATATCAATAAAATCAGACATATGGACTCCAGTCAGAGAGGAGGACAGAGAAAGAGACAGACAGAAACAGAGAGAGAATCTTAAGTGTTAAGGTTGGCCAATGAGCAGGGCACAGAACTGAGCAGGAGGGAAGAAAGTCAGACTACATTCAGGTAGCTTCACAACCCAATGCTTTCAATGATCTCAAGCTATTCCCTGATACAAAGTCCTTCTCTTTAATGATATTCTCCCAGTGATGCTATATGACTATGAATCATGGAACATCAGGATCAAAGAAAAATTCAAATTACAAGTCACCCAAAGGGCAATGATAAAGCTGCATGGTGGGTGTTAAGTAGGCTGCGGCATATTGCCAGTGATGACTTGTGAGTGTGAGAAGTGAGAAAGACAACACTGTCGAAGATATGTGTGACCAGAAAGGGAGGTGCGCCGGTCATGAGACACAACAGATGGATAGCCTGGCTGCTACATGATTACCCCAAGACACTGAAGAAACCAGAGGAAGGCCTCCAGTATATTGAGCACATCCTTTAAGAAGTATTTATGGAAAGCCATGGATGGGACTCAAACAGGAAGAAAAGGAATGGAAGGACTGCAAAATCCACCAGCGGGAGGAGTGCCCACATTTATAAGTAGATCACAGATCCCTCCAAGAGTAACAACATCAACAACAACTGATAAGAATCACAATTGACACCTATATCCTACTTCAAACTCTGAGCTAATATTTACGGAAGTATGCCATGTTTGTCAAAGGGCGACCAGCTACATCACAGAAAAGAACCACCACTAGACTTGGAGTTAAGACCTCAGTTTGGAGACTAGATCTTCTACTTATTAGCTGTGAGAACCTGGGCAAATAACCTGCCATCTCTGGACCTTGGTTTTTATTACTATAAAATGAAGGGACTAGACCAGATCAAGGATTCTTAGCCTGGAGTCCATGGACCTCTACATTTCAACAAACCTATGAACCTGAATGGGAAAAATATTCTGGTAATTGGATTTCACTAGAATTGATTTCCTTTGTATTTTGACATATTTTATTTTGGCTATTTAAAATGCTATTCTAAGGAGCCCATAGGCTTTACCAGACTTCCAAAGTTTAAGAACCCCAAGACTCTAATATCTTCAACAAGTACAAATTCTAACAAAATACTCCTGGTCCTCACTCTACTTTTCTGCAGGGTCACAGGAAGTCACAGGAACAGCCTCATGCCCTCAAGCAGGAATAACCACAGAGAGAACACTGATGGGGAGTCAGGACCCCGAGACTCTAGTTCTGTGACTATCAAGCTGTGTGATCTTCATCTTTCTCTATGTGGTTTTGTCGCATGTTTTCCTCAGCTGAGGAGAATAGGATCGGTGGGGTTTCATGAATATTAGCTCAAGTAACAGAATGTCTATAAAAGAATTTGCAAAGTTTAAAGTAGGATATAGGTTATCAATTGTGATTCTTATCTAAACAAAAGCAGTTAAAATGAGCCTAAAAATCAGGATTAAGAAACAGTAAAAGAAACAAGCACCAAGCTCTCCTTGAAGAGTCAAGTCACAGCTGGAAGGGACCTCGGAGGTCTAAGGATCATAAGATTCAGATTGGGAAGTAGCCTTTGAGATCATCCAGTTCAGCCCCCACATTGTGTAGATCAGGAAACTGAGGCCGGGAAATATGAACTGATTGGCCTAAGGTTATCTAATTCAACCTGTCCCTCAGTGGAAATCTCCTGTCCAACACAGGATCATACACTGAGTCAATTAAGTAACTTGACCAAAATCATACTGGTAGGACAGACAGAGGCAGGATTTGAATCTAGACCTTCTGACTACAAATCCAGCCTTTTCTGCACTACATCAAGTCGCTGACTCTAACGTGTTAGAGTCCTATGCCGAAGACCTCCACTCCTGGAGAATTCCCTACTTACCAAGACAGCTCATTGTACTTAGCTACCTGGCTCTAAATGCAAAGGAATTTTTCCTCCCAAGCTCGAACCTGCCTCTCTCTAAAATCCATTTATTGCTCAAGCTCACACTCTAGATCTTGGCATCCAGAGTCCCATCAGAGCAGATGTGTCTGTTATCCATGGCTGACAGATGATCAATGGTAGCCATCAGCTTACAAAGACCAAGGAGCTGCCTTTCCAATAGAAACCACAAAGGGGTTTAGACAGACTGGGAGGAACAACTTAAAACATAGGCTTTGTTGGCATCTTCTAGTCTAGGCAGGGGTGGGGAATCTGCGGCCTTGAACATGTGGCACTGTAGGTCCTTGGGTACGGCCTTTTGACTGAGTCCTTTCAAAAAGGGGATTTGCTCTGTAAAGTTTGGATTCCTCAAAGGGTTGCACTTGAAAACCTATAGGACCTCAAGGCCATAGGTTCTCCCCCTCCCCCCCCACCCTGTTCCAGGATATCAGGACTCATCCAGCAAATATAGTCTGCACTTATGCCTGGCCTGCACAAACTACTTCCCAAAGCACTGAGAGAATGAGAAGATCTAATCACGAAATCACTCAGTCAATAAACACTTATCATTTATCACCTATCATTTGTCAGCACTAGGAATACATCCAGGGCAATTATCATCAGTGCGGATGAATATGAGAATCTGTGCTGAGGAGAAGTGTCATACGACTGGAGATGAGCAAATATTCTCCCCAAATGGGGAAGGCTCAGATCTAAAGCTCAGATAACCTGAATGGAGCTGCGCCCCAGAGAGGAGCAGGGTCCATTCTCCGCTTCTCTGAATGCTTGCTTTCTGCAAACCTGCCACCTGGGATCACAGGAGTGGGGACAAAAACTCAGAGAAGCCACCCCATTCTGGAATGGCCATGTTGGAGTCAGAGGAAACCAAGCATTTCTTTTCTTGATTGGCGGAATCCAAAGTAGGATGGGGCCCACGTGAACGTTTCCTTGATCTATTTAATCATTATTTTATTTCTTCTCATTTCTTGGATCATTACTCAGTTCTCCATAAATTCCACACACAAGCCATGCCCTTTGCCATGCTAACATTCCTTACATTATTTTAGTTCCATTTTCCTGTTAACAACCTAGTGGACATCTATTGCCTTAACAATATGGTGGATGGAGACACAAGTTCCTTTTCACATGACAAATTCTTACATAGATTATATCTCTGGGGCCAAATGTGCACTAGATTTCTAAAATCCTTTAACTACTTTGGTTTAGAAGTCAGGAGACCCAGTCCCCAGTTCTACATGTTTCCTTAGAGGTCAAATAAGGGTATCCATTCATGCATTGAGGAGTAACTATAAAAATCTGTGGTATATAATGGAAGTGTTGTGATAAAAAAAACCAATAAATATAATAAATACATAAAAGTAGGGGAAGACTTCTATGAACTGATGAAGACCCATCAAAACAATGTGCACAATGTAAATTGAAAGAATTTTAAAAAGTTAAGAATACTACATGATTATAATAACCAAGTTTAGCCTGCTTCTATAAATAGTTCAATGACTGTGCTTTTTTTTTTTCCACAAATAACATTTCATTTGATCCTCACAAGAACCCTGGGAAGTAGGTGCTAATATTATTTCCATTTTATAGCTCAGGAAACTAAATCAAATAGAGGTTAAGAGACTCCTTTCCCGGAGTCTCAGACAGTGACCCAGGTCTCAGCACACGATCTTCATGAGCTGCTGTTACAGAAAAATAAAAATCATTGATTGTCCAACCTTCTGAGCATGAACCTCTCTCACAGCTAGTTTAATCCCCAGACAAAGGATATGGTGATCACTAGGCCCATATTTTTCAGCTGCTAAAGGCTTAACCTCTACTGTAAATGCTTTCAAGAATCCATGGTCACCACCAAATCAAAAGGATGCACCAAAGGAAGGACTTTGGAGGAAATGATGGGGGAAAACGTGCAGAAACAATAGGCCAGTCTATCTGCAAATGGCCCACGACAGTAAAAAAAATTTTTCAAGGCTTTAAAAACATCTAATTCAATTAGATAAATTGAAATTTCAAATAAATTTCAAATTAAAAACAGGTAAAGAGAAACACTTGAAAACTCATTTCACTTTTAAGCTCATTGCACAAACATATTTTCAATACCTTTTCTCCAATTCACTGGCTCTGAATTCCAAAACTGCTGAACATCTTTCTCTTTCATTTTTTTTTCATTCAGTTCATTGAAATGCTTAGCATGGAGAGATCACAGGACCATAGATGCAGAGCTGGAACCCACCTTCTCATTTATGAGAGAATCAACTCATCTGCAAACAGATCTGTTTCTATAAATTGACCTATAAAACATATGTTCAGAGAACATATCAAATTATTTGTACCTATGTTATCCTATGAAGAAAAAAACTACACCAAAAAGCTGGAGTAAAACTCCAGAATAAGGAAGGACATGAAGACATAGGGCCCTTTGATGAAGGAAGATGAAAAGGGGAGAAACTGAGATGGAAATGAAGGAGTATAACAATTGGAGATGGGACTCAAATCCAGGCTTTTGGACCCTTTTCACTAGAATTCCTCTAGATACACTGAGGACTTGCTGCCTCAGGGTAGGAAGCTCAGTGACAAATAGAGATCCCAAAGTATTTTATTGATGAATTCTGCAAAATCATGCTTCCACAGCAATCACTTCCAGCTGCCCCTGCTGGGAGCAAGGACCTCTGGAGTGAAGCAGAACACTTTTCTACATCAATCAAATCAAAGGGCAGCAGGGTGTAAGGAAATAAACACTGGCTTAGGATTTGGAAAACCTGTGTTCTAGCTCTGTGTGACCTTGGGAAAATCACTTAAACTCTCTGGGCTTAAGTCTCTTCAAGTACAAAATGGAGAGGTGGAACTAGATGCTCTGTAATGTCCCTTCTACAGATAATTCTAAAAGGTTACTGAATGATATTGCTTCCACTGAGAATCATGGAGGAAAAATGAAATTTGTCCTTGGAGATTTCATGGCAATTTGATAATTCTCTGAGGATAGCTAAATAAATAACATCCCAAATATCCTGCAACCCCCCCCCCAACCCCCCCATTACACATGGAGATTAGAAACAGAAAAGACTACTAGACTTCAGGGAAATTCTCCAATGTATGAACTATGTGCAAATTACAAAAGCTGCTCTTAATACATCAGTATCCTCACTGGAAAAATGGGAACAGTAATTACTTAGACTACCAACTTCACAGAGTAGTTATGAATAGAGCATTTTGTAAACATTAAAAAATTCTAGAAATGGGTACAGACATAATAACTATTGTGACTAAAGAACCAGTTTTTAAAAAGGGATTATATTTTTTTCAGGGGGAATAGGATTCAGATAATTTATAAAGCCTTAGCTTCCTCCAAGATTTTTGCTGTACAATGTCACAACATGGTTCCCTAGACCTTCCATCAATCCTCCCACAAACTAAATGTCTTACAAATTCTTGATAAATATATTTCCAAGTCCCTCAAAGCCAAGGGCTTTTCCTCCTGAAAAATATTCCCCTCAGAAAGTGAAGTGTTTTCTTTTAAAATCCCTTTTATGGAAGCCTAAACAATTTGCTGGAATCCTAGAATCTCAAGAGGCAGAAGGGATTGGAGAGTCATCTGGTCCAACCAACCCCCTCCACTTTAATTCAATTTGGTTTCCTTCAATAAGCATTTATTTATTAAACATATTGTGCTAAACACTGAGAATACAAAGACAAAAATAAAGCTGTCTTTGACCTCAGGGAGTTAATGTTCTACTAAGTGAAACAAATACAAATTATAAACCAAGGAATCACAAAATAATGAGGAGGGTTGGACAGAGAGCCTTAACAACTAGGGCCATGCATTCCCTAAACGATAAATGGTCAAAGGATATGAATAGGCAAGTTCTGAAGAGGAAATCAAAGGTAGTCATATGAAAAATACTTTAAACCTACCAATTAAATTAAATCAACTCTGAGATACCATCTCAAACCTATCAGATTGGCTAACACGACAGAAAAAGAAAATAATGAATGCTGGAGGGGATGTGGAAAAATAAGTATATCAATGCTTTGTTGGTGAAATTGTGAACTGGTGCAAGTATTCTGGAGAACAAGATGGAACTATTGCCAAAGGGCTATAAAACTGTGCATACCCCTTGACCCAGCAATACTACTACTAGGTCTGTACCTCAATGAGATCAAAGAAAAAGGAAAAGAACTCCTATATACAAAAATGTTTATAGTAGCTCTTCCTGTGGTTGCAAAGAATTGGAAACTGAGAGGATACTCATCAATTGGGGAATGGCTAAACAAGCTGTGGCCTGTGATTATGATGGAGTACTATTCTACTATAAGAAATTATAAAAGGGATGGCTTCAGAAAAGCCTGGGAAGACTTACTTGAACTGATGCAAAGTAAAGTGAGCAGATAAAGAATATTATATACAATAACAGCAATACTGCAGTAATTATCAGCTGTTAAAGACTATCACTCTGACCAATACAACGATCCATGACAATGTCAAAGGACTCATGATGAAAAATGTTACCGACCTCCAGAGAGATAAATTCTGAGTGTAGAATGAAGCATATTTTCTTTCACTTTATTTTTCTTGGCTTTTTTTTCTTTTGCAGCATGGCTAATGGTGACATTAATTAATAAATGATAAATAACTAGATAAATAAATAATCGCTAAGTTAAGTAATTAAACAACGAGGACAACGAGGAAAGGTCTCCTATAGGAGTTGACACTGAGCTGAGCCTTGAAGAAAGCCAGGAGGTGATTCCTAAGAAACACAGCTGAGAAGGGAAAGCATCTGGGCATGGGGGATGGACTGGGGAACCAGCCAATCCCAAGGCAAGGATAAACCTAAACTTTTCAGGCAGATTGGCTTCACTCATTGCCCAGTCAATTCTAAATGGCTGCGAATATTATTTCCCCCATACTTTATGCACCACACACCATCCATCCCATTGGCAATCTAACATCCTCCCTGGAAAACCTAATCAGGGAAGCCTAACTAGGCAGGCGTGACTCCTAAGCAGATGGCAGGTCTCATAATTAGGTCATTATATAATTCCTCATCTAGAGCTGCCTTCAATAAACTTCACTTGCAGACCTCAAGTGGATAAGCTTTACACTGTTATTATAATCCTGATTACAATTTAGTCTCAGGAACATAATGATACCATGTTTTCTATGGTTTAATAAAAAAAAAAAAAAGGAAGATAGGGTAGGAGAGTAGGAGGACTGATAGTCCAACTACTGTTATTTTATCCCCAGTTTTCTGCAGAGAGATATTATGTAGGTAATCTAGGGAGAAAGAATGCAGTATAGTAGAAAAAGGGCAGGAATGGGCTTTGCTACAAATATTTTTGTATATACAGATCCTTTTTCCTTTTCTTTGCTCTCTTTGGGATACAGACCTAGTAGTGGTATTGCAGAAGACTGATGTTCAAATTTTTGGCTCTCTTTTTACCTGCACATGCCATGGGGCACCTCGGTTTCCTTGTTTGGGCCTCAGTTTCTTCATACGTATAAAGGAAGGGGTTGAAATAGATGATTTATAAGGTCCTTTTCAGTGCTAACCAACTTTGGCCCCAAGTTCAGGAAGGGAGATAGTTCAGTGGATGCAGCAGGGCAGGATGGCTACTCTGTGCTACAATCTTGCTTCATCTCCACTTTCTCAATGGCCAGACACGCCTATGGACCCCAAGTGGCAATGGTTCATACTTATAATGACTCACTTATAGAGTCATCATTTCTCCGATGGCATGGTCTTCAACAACGAAGGATGAACACATACACAGAGGATGTATATTACCTACTTTCCAACTTCTACAGCCCTCTGTTTCTTATGTGCTTGGAATGCTAGACTGGTGGCAACTTTTTGGGGGCAAGTTGGTGACTAATTCTGGATAAAGTAAGCAAAGTTGTTCTCTGGTTCACTGTTCTGCCTCACCTCCCAACTTGGGTCTGGTCTCCCCTGAAGTACTCCTCACTTTCAAATACCACTGTGGTCTTCTGAGCCCCACAATCCAGACTCCCAGACCCACAAATTTCAGCTAGGAGAAGAGCAGTCTGATTATGAAATTAAAGTAATTCACAATGAAACATAAGTAACCAATAGATTTAACTTTTATTAACCCAAAGGACTCTGTAAATGGCATAGAGTATGGGTGGGGAAAATACTTTCCATTTTTTGGACTGGACAATGAATTGTGTTCATTAGTAGCCTCAATCCTCAATCTTCTCTGGCATAGAGTGGTTGGTCTTTTCTTCCGGCCTCACCCCTGCTTGAGCCTCTCTGTGGGCCTGGTTCCAAGTGCATAGGATCACAGATCAAAGAACTAAGTTCTAGCCCCCTTGTCGTAGAATCAGATACTTAGAGCTGGCAGGGATCTTAGAGGCAGTCTAATTCAACTTCCCATCCAATGCCAGTTTTCCCCTCTACAATATCCAATCAACCAATCTACAAGGGCCTGCTCTATGTCAGGAACTGTGCTAAGAGATAGGGAAACTAAGACAAAAACTCAAACAATCCCTGCCCTCAAAAAGCTTACAATCTATCAGGAGAGAGATCGTGTACACATATAGAGATATGAGATATAAACAAAATAAATAAAGATGATTAGGGAGCAGGGGAAGATCATATAGGAGGTGGCATTTCAGTTCAAAGGGGCTTTGAACAAGTAAGAAGGAAGCATGGGGGTGGGAGGGAAGGGAGAGAGGACAGACATCCTATGCTAAGGTACAAAGATGTCACGTCATATGTGAAGAATAGTTTAGTGCAAAGGTCACTTTGGCTGGACCACAGAGTACACTTAAGGGAGTAACATAGAAAAAAAAATGGAAATGGAGGTTGGAGCCAGGTTGTTAAGGTTTTCAATGCCAAACAAAATTTATCCTAAAGGCAATAAGAAATCTTTGTTTGAACAACACCAGTTAGTCCACCCAAACTGGATGCTTCACTCTTATCTTACCCTACTTAACCTCTGAAAGGTCATTTCTCCCAGTACAGATATTGAGAATTTCTTCCTCCTTTGTTGACTCAAGAGACAACAGAAAGGGAAGCATTTACTGGCAAGGAAATTACTATTAAGACATAACTCTACTGAGTTCTGATTTAGCACCTGTGGTTTATTTATAAGAACACAGAGACTTCACTACTTTGACAGATGAAGGTCTCCCCATATGAATGTTTCCTCCAACACCGCAGACCACAATCCATTCAAACCTTAACACGTGTAGTAATGACAGCAACAACAGTTAAAGCTAAGAACGCACATAAGAAGCTTTGGGAAGCTGAAAGCATTCTACGTATTCTTAGGTAAGCCTAGAAGCAACCCTGTGACACGGTGTCATGATTCCCATTTAACAGATGAGGAAATTGAGGTTCACAAGGGTGCAGTGACTAGCCGGTGAACATGCAGGCTGCAAGGGTCAGAAGCAGGATGTGAAACCAGGTCTCTATCTACTACACTATACTTCTACCCAACTAAGAAGACAAAATAGAGAAAGTCAATTGTAGACCAATATCCCTAATAAAGGAGAAAACCTGCTGCGTGGGTCAACAGTAACACACTGAAAAGGCTGTATACACCATGTCCGGACTGGACAAAAATGCAATACTGGAAAAACAACAAACACCATAGAACATACTGATAAAATCAGAATCATATAACTGATAATACCAATAAATGTAGAAAAGGCTTTTTGCAAAAATGCAAGATCCATTTCTATTAAAAATACTAAAAGTACTCGATAAATGGGCTTTTCCTTAATGATAACAGTATCCATCTAAAACCAAGAATCAGCATTATAGGTAATGAATGGTCTTAAACTAGAAGCCTTCCCAATAAGGATCTCCATTATTGCTACCCTTATTTAACAAAATACTAGAAATGCTAGCTCTAGCAATGACAAGAAAAATAAACTGAGAGAATAAGCTGCTAGGATGGACCCTAGAGAGCAGACTAAAAAATGAATCCAAACTGTAGCTTCAGTAATGCAGCAGGATACAAAATAGGAAGAGCTAGAAAGAGAAGTTCCATTGAAAATAATGAAGGAATTAGTTTCTTGTTTGATCACTGCTTTAAGAGTTGACTTTCTGGGTAGAGAAAAGGAGATTCAGAAATGCAGATGACATAAAAACAATCAATAAAACTATTTCTCTCTCCCCTCTTGCTCTCCTACTCTTGTGACACTGTTGCTTATCTAGTAGTAACCAAAAAAAGTTTTTTATATAAAAAGTGGAAAACTTGCCTCTGTATCACATAATTTAAAAGGGTTCTTAATTCACCCCTAAGAGAAGACTTAGGAGGAAGAACATTTCCCTCTTCAAATGTTTAAAAGGGTTATTATTAAGGACAAGATGGGTTAAACGTGTTCTACTTGGTTCCAAAATACAGACCTAAAATCCTTTAAAAAAAAATAGAAATTAAGAGGAAAAAGGATTTCAGTTCAAAAGAAGGAATATTTTCCTAACAATTAAAGGTTTTCCAAAGTGGAGTGGACTGGCTTGTAAGACTGTAAGCTCCTTACCACTGAATGTGCTCAAGCAGAGTCAGAATGACCACTTTGTCAATGATACAGATTAATATTCTTTAAGAAAAATCTGGCCTACACATCCTCTAAGCCATTCCATGGCTCATATATAGGTTTTCTCAGAAGCAGATACAGTATCTAGATAACGAAGGAAGTAGGTAGAGAGGATATTTTGAGGATTATAAAGCACAGATTGGCAAGACAAAGGATATTAGGGTAGATGAGGGCTCAGAAAGTATAGCTAAGCTATGCATTTACAAGGATTTTCCTATTTTTTTCTCCAATAAGAGAGGAAAAGATGCGGAAAAGAAAAAACATTAAAAAATACTGTCAAGGATGCAGCAGTTGCTTATCTTGTCACAGTCATCCTCGCCAAATCCTTCCATGTTTTCAGGGCTCAAGGCCTCCAGGAGTTTGAGGTGTAGTCCAGTGCACAAGACAGTCCTCCAAGGACACACAGGACAAAGGAACACACACACAGACACACACACACAGACAGACACACACACACACAGACAGACACACACACACACACAGACAGACACACACACAGACAGACACACAGACAGACACACACAGACACACAGACAGACACACACACACATACAGACACACACAGAGACACACACACATACAGACACACACACAGACACACACACAGAGACACACACACAGACACACACACAGAGACACACAGACACACACACATACAGACACACACACACAGAGACACACACACACACACACACACACACACACACACACACAGACACTGACACAGACACACAGCGCCCCACAGCCAACCTCCTTTGCAACTGAGAAATCTCACCTGACAATCTACAGCAGCAAGATAATAGGCCAGCCTTTGATGAATACGAATAAGGAATCCCACCCAGGCTGCCTCAGTTATCTGTCAGCTGCAGGCAGCCCTAGGGACAAGAGAAGCTCACTTATTGCTTTGGGCTATTAGCAAACGCCAATCTGCCACTTCTGGCTACCGGGAAGGGGCCACCTTTTCACCTCTACAACCAAACTACTCCGCTCTTTTTTTTTAAGGCTGGCAATACAAAGAAAATAGAGATAAAAGGTAGATACTAAAGAATTCGGAGAGAACAGTGAAGTATAAAATCTAAAATTCAAGAATGGGGAATTAGTGAATTTACTAGGGCCTTAAGGGGATCCTTAGAAGACCCAAAGACCCCTTTCTTAGGCTGGACGAGAAGCATCATTTTTTTTTAGGATTATTGCCCAGGTTTAGGAAGCAAGTGAGGAATGGAATAGCAGAGACACCCCACAATGGCTTTCAAATGCTATCATACATTTAAGAACCATGAGCTAGGTTTTTTCAGAGCAAATATTACCTCTGAAAAATGGAGCAATAGGGACCAGTGAAATAGCACCTAGTTCATTGCCTGGTTGTGTTTGTTGTTTTGTTTTGGTTCTTGAAGCATTATGGATAGAATGATGGACTTTGGGTTAGGTCACCAGTTCAAATTTCACACTAGTATAATGACCATGGATGAAATGGTTCAACTTCCCTAAATCTGTTTCTTTTATCCACAAAATACAGATAACAAGAAGTGAAGATCAAGTAAGATTAATAATGCTAATATGTCTTTATATAATAATGCAAATTTGTACCACTCTAAGGTTTACAAAGAACATTCTTCCTAATAGCCCTTGGAGGTAGTATAGCAAGTACCAGCATCACCCCTTCCACCAATCAAAACACATTTCTGTGCCTATTTTGTGGCAGGTGCTTCATAAATGCTTGTTAACTTATTGGCAGTTTATAGATGTCTGAGAGGACAGCCTCTGAGGCAATGGCGGGCCTGCTCTAAGGTCAGCGCAAGCAGCCGTCTAACTCAGGCCTCCCAACTCAAAGGCCAGCACTCCTTCCACTATGCCTGGCTAACTCTCCTGCTCTGTAACCATAAAGACCTGAACAAATGTCAATTTATATTTTTTGGGTTCATTATCATTAGTGTGGGAAATACCTTGGTGTACATGCTCCTTGCAGAGAAGCAAATCAGAAGCTCTTCCATAAGTTTGTCTTAAGACAAATGAATGGTTCAATAACTTACTCAGGTCACTGAGTTAATATTAAGTACAAGACAGAACCTGAACCCAGAACATCTTTACTCCTAAGTCTGTAATTATCTCTCCTGTAATTTTTGTGTTTGAAGATTTAGAAAAAAAAAATCTAACTAGGACCTAATAAAGAGAGATTTTTCTAGTAATCAAGGGCATGAAACCTAATCTGCAAGACATGAGCTTCCTCTTCCAAATTCCTCCTCCTGAAGAAGGTAATTGATCCATCTTTATGTTAATTATGACATACAATTAGATCACATCCATTTAGACTTCTAGGTTCCCAGTATGGTTTTGGCTTATTTCATAAAACAGATACTGACTCTCATATAATCCAGCACCAACCACCTTGCCAGATGAGCAAATACTAAAATTAATCAGGCAGCAGGGGTCCACTTAGTTTTATGGGTTTCTCCTTCTTTTAGCAATTGACAGGGGAGGGGTCAGGCAGCTCAGAGTTAAGATTACAGAGAAGTTGCTGATCCTCTAGTTTATACAGATCTCAGGTCACAATCTTGTATTCTTTTTTGCTCATTATTTCTCATTTCAGGTTGTGTGCACGGATGTGTCATTTGGCATTGAGACCTCCTGCTACCTGTGGGTGGGAGTAAAACATCTGCGTCAGCACTCCTGGCAAAGCCAGAAGAGATAAACACACGCCACAATATTCTTACATAATATTTGTCACCAGAGCGTGCCAAAGCTTGGTCATCCATTCACTAAAGACATCTAACACTCCAACGTGTTAGACAGGAATCCTCTACTGTAATGACTGAAGTGTCTGGATACAGAAAGGTGAGGGGGCTCATGCTCACATTCACGTTCAAGAACACATGGTGAGAGCTGAATTAGGGGTCTTGCCAATCAAAGGGCTGGGCACTGAGAAGTGTTTTTAAATTTGCTATTAACTTAATAATCATCTCTTCTATTTCATTTCTGTGTAGTCAGCATTCCTTTTCCTTAGTTTTCTCCTGATGGACAGCACAAGTCAGAGGTCTTTTCTCAATCCTCCTTCTCCTTGACCTCTCTGCAGTCTTTGACACTGTTGATCACTTTCTCCTTCCCTGATACTCTCTTCTCTCTAGGCTCTCAGGATACCACCCTCTCCTGGTTCTCCTCCTACCTATCTGACCACTCCTCTGTCTTCTTTGCTAGATTCTTCTCTAGATCATGTTCCCTAACGGCAGGGATCCCTCAGGGTTCTGTCCTGGACCCTCTTTCTGTTCTCCTATACTACTTCACTTGGTGATCTCATCAGCTCCCACAGATTTAACTACTGTCTTTGTGCTAATGATTCTCAAATCTACCAATTCTGCCCCAACCTCTCTATTGACTTCCAACTGCCTTTCAGATATCTTGAACTCAATGTCTTGGAGACATCTTAAAAACACTATGTCCAAAGCAGAACCTATTGTCCTTCCTCCAAACCCTCCACCTCTCCTGTAACTGAAGAAGACAACACCATCCTCCCAATTCCTCAGTCTCTAAACCCTAGGAGACACCCTGGTGTCTACCTCCATCCATCATATCCAAGCTATTGCCAAGGGCTGTCAATTTTATCTTTGCAACATTCCTCAAATACATTGCCTTCTCTCCTCAGACACTGCTCCCACTCTAGGGTAGATCCTCATGCCTTGATTGCTACAACAGACTGATGGATCTGCCTGCCCCAAGTCTCTCCCCACTCCAATTCATCCTCCCTTCAGTTATTAAAGAGATTTGCCTAAAACTCAAGTCTGATCGTGTCACTCCCCTTACTCAGTATATTTCCAGTATATCTCTATTGCCTCCAGGAGCAAATACAAAATGCTCTGTTTGGCCTTCAATGTCTTTCATACTCTAGGCCCCTCTGCTTTTTGAATTTTTTTGTGCTTTACTCCCCAACACATACTCTCTGATCCAATGAAAATGATCCTGATTATTCAATAATCAAGACACTCCATCTCTCAGCCCTATCTAGGTATTCTTTTTGGCTGTCCCCTGCCTGAAATGCTTTCCCCTCCTCTACTCCAAATACCTCCCTGGTTTCCTTTAAGTCCCAACTAAAATCCCACCTCATATAGGAAGCCTTCTCCATCCCCTCTCAATTCCAGTGCTTTCCTTCTGCTAATGACTTTCTATTTATCCTATACATAGCTTGCTTTGTATATTTGCATGTTGTTCCCCTCACCATCACCACCATCACCACCACCATTAGATTATAAATTCCTACAGGACAGCAACTGTCTTTTGCCTCTTTTGTGTCCCCAGAGCCTTAGCACAATGTCTAGCACAAAATTCATGCTTAACAAATGTTTAGTAAATTGAATTGAAGTAGATTCTCTTTAAAAGACCTTGGGTCATAATTTTTCACCCAGCTGCCACCATCTGAAACCTTGCTGTTATCTTTAACTTTTTCCTTTCCTCTGCCTCTCATTAAGTTAATTATTCTTCTCCTCAAAACCTACTCCTGATTTCTGACTTCATAATTTCTGTCAATAGATCTACCTTTAACAAAATAGCCCATGCCTGACTTCCTTCTCCTAGTGATTCTGCTTAAACAATATTCCCACTTCCATGTCTCACTTAATTCCCACAATCAACTACTATTGATCATCAGTTGTTCATCCTTCTTTTTTCCAAAGAGGACCAATGCAACAACATCACAGACGATGTGCTGACTTATGTGTGAACAGGATTTAAGTGAGAAAGAGTTGCACAGATCAGCCTCATTCTCTCTCCCAGGGTCATGGAAGTCCAATGGCAAGACAAAAGTGATGATGACTGGTGATGGCCCAGGATCCAGTGGATGACCTTGGCATCTTGGATGTCTGGCCAAGCTCTCAGGACTCCACTGTGCCTGTTTCACAGCCACTGGAACATACTGCTCTCATCTGTCCATTCTTCATGTCTTCACATGCTTGGGATAAACACCCCCCTAATTCACCAGTGGGTTTGAAGCTTGTCAGTTATCTTCAACCTGGTTTAGCTCATCTGCTGAGATGCTTTTAATCAGGTGTGGCTGCTGTGCATGAGGCAGCTTCTTGAAGCCACAGGTGAGAGTTGGGTGAAAGGTGGACAACAAAGGTAGAAGAACATCTCTGAAAAGGGATTAGCAAGGCCTCACCAGAAGTGCTAGTCTCCCTAAACACCCCTTACATACTCCCTACATACAAAGGGCTTAGCGTTCTGTATGTGGTCATCACAGCCACCTCCCTGGACAACAGCAAAAGCTTAAGGGCAATTCTTATTGCTTCTCCTGACTGCCCCTCCTCCCATGGACCCTAGCGCCCTCTTACACTCTGACCTCACCTAATGTGTCAGACCACTCATGTTACTACATTATATTATACATTTTATTATAGTTACCGATTCCACTATCACACTGTGAACTCTGGGAGGACAAGGACTCTCTTCCTCAAATCTCCTCCTACCTCAACAGAGTTCTGTACACAGTACATGCTTAAATTAAGTCTGCTGAATTAAAATGGATTGATTTTTCACTCCAACAACCCCCTTAGTATTTTGACAGCTGTTGGCAGTTTTACCTTATGGACATTCTAGAGGTCTATCAGAGATCAAGAACACAAACACATTCAACATCAAAACCTTTGGGGAATTTTTGGCTCTGGGCTATAAGTAATCATTTTATTTGATACTAGATCTTTACCTGGAACATGTGAAAAAACAATCTTCATTTTTAAGAAGTATACCTTGGGGGCAAGAAAATAACAGGGCCCCAGACACCAACTTTAACTTCTCCCAACTGAAAGAAAAAATAACAAAAGGGATCTTTAATCTGAGCAGTCTGATGTAAGCAGTGGCAGGAGACCTGAACACTAGTAACTCCTACCACTAATTCAAAAGACAACAGAAAACTTTGAAAGGGCTTTGAACAGAGGAAGGATGTGGTCAGACAGAGGATAAAGAGGATGAATCTGGCAGTTTCATGTAGGAAAGACTAGAGAAGGATGAATAAGTGGCAACAGACATACAGATTCCTTAAAAGACCTTGGAGGTGATGCCTACACTAGGCATGAACCCCACCACAGCATCAGTTTCCCCTACATCCAAATTTCCCAGAAGACTGGAGGCTCACTTATGTGTGGCAGCCCCATTCTATTTTTGGACAGCCCTGAATGTTTACTGAGCTTACAGTGAGTTGAAATTTGCAATTCTAACTTCTACCAACTGGTCCTTAACTCTGCTTTTTGGGACCAAGAAAAATAAACTTCATCTCCCTGACACAGGACAGCTCTTCAGAAAGTCAAAGATGGTCACAGATCATGTTCCCGTGGATTCGTTTGTTCTTTAAACTAAAGAGCTCCTATAACTATTCCTCCCATGGCTCGCCATCCTGGTTACCTCCCAGTAGGCCAGCTTTAACTTGTCAACAACATCCTTCCTAAAATGTGGTGCCCAGCACTGTCCACAGCACTCCGGATGACTCGGGCACAGCACCGCAGTCTTCTTTAATCTTAACACTATACTTAGAGAAATGCAGCCTAGGATCAAAGTGGACCTTTTAGCTGTCTCATCCCACTGCTGATTCATACTAGGCTTGCCATCCACTGATCCTCCCAGGTCTTTTTCACATGCTTTCTAGCCAAGTCCTTCAGTCCTTCACTGGGTTCAAAAAACCAACTTCAGAATTGCAGCATTTTTTTTTTCTTAACCCTATTAAATTTCACCTTATTAAATGCTGAGCCTACTGAAATCATTTAAGAACCAGATCTGGCCACCTAATTATTAGCTTTCTGGGCTGGGTGTTATCTGCCAGGATGGTAAGCACATGCTCCCTAGACCTTCATTCATTTCCTCCCTCATCCTGGGAAGCTCTACATGCAATAAGACCAAGGATCAATGTAATCTCTATGTAGGTATCTAGAAAAAAATAATTGTGTTAAGTACCTGCGCTACAGTAGAGAACTAGTAAGAGAGGTGTTCCCATTTTTTGCAAGTAAAGGTAACTTCTAAAGAGTTGTGGACATGAAAACACAATCAAACAAAAAGTCTTACTATAAAATAATTGTTTTTAATTAAAGGAATGCTTTATTCCAAGCTTAACGCCAAAAAAATTTGACATTTCCATATTTCATGGTAGAACGGAAACAGGATGGTAAATGAAACTGTTAAGTCTCCGTTATGTACAGCTTGCTTTTCTTTTTAAATAAATTCAACATTTAATTTTTAAAACCCTCCTGCTCTTCCCTGATTTTTTTTCTGTTCTGTTCTATGCATTTTTCTTCAAAAAAATGCAACAACAGAGCTTTTAGCAAGAGTAATAAGAACACTCACATTGCATACACTTTTCCATACAGGGGCAAAAGATGCATCACATATCACTCTGTACCTGGAGACATAAATTCAGAATTTAGACTTTGATGAGACTTTTGTTGTTCAGACATTTTCAGTCATGTCAGACTCTTGGTGACCTCATTTTGCGGTTTTCTTGGCAAAGATACTGGAGTGGTTTGCCATTTCCTTTTCCAGCTCATTTTACAGATGTGGAAACTGAGGCAAACAGGGTTAAGCAACTTACCCAGGGTCACACAGCTGATTCCAGGCCTGGCCCTCTATTCAGTGAGCCACCTAGCTACCCTGGATGGGACTTTGGAGATCAATGCTCTCATTTTACAGTAGAGAAAGATCTTCCTAATAATTAGGACTATCCAAAAGTGGAATGGTATGACCCAGGGACATCAGTGGGTTTCCCTTTATTAGAGGTCTTTAGGTAAAGGCTGAAAGACTCGAGTTTCGCAAGGAGAATTTAGAAAGGATTCATTCTTGTGTATCTATAGTTTGGACTAAATAGACATGAGAGTCACTTCTGACCTGATGTTTGATGGCTCTCAACTCAGACTGGGTTAAGATCATAGGCTCTAGAGCTACAAGGGGACTTAAAATACAGAACACAGAATGTCATATCTAAAAGGGACCTTGGGGGGTACCTAGTTCAAGCACCTTATTTTTGGTGAGAAGGGAACTATGGATCAGAGGTAGAAATGGGCATAACTATATCAAAGCTGGGATTGAAACTCAATTCTTCTGGTTCAAAATCCAAGAAATGGGTCAATACATACAAAAATATTGATAAAAGCTCTTTTTATTGTGGCAAAGTCTTGGAAACTAAGGAGATGCCCTTCAATTAAGGAATGGCTGAAAACTGGAGTGTTTGTACTGTAAGAAATGATGAAAGGGATCACTTCATTTCAGAGACACTTATATGTACTGGAAGTAGAGTGAAGTGAACAGAACCAGAAAACATTTACACAGCAATTACAACATCGTAAATAAAAATAACTGTGATAGCCTTAACTCTAAGCAACACAATGACCAACCACTATCCTAGAGAAGTGATGATGACCTGCGCCACCCATCTTCTGACAGAGAACGAGGAACTTGGGTACGGGCAATGGGAGAAGTTGTTTTGCTCGACTGTGTATATTTGTGACAAGGGTTTTGTTTGGTTTTGTTTCCCCAAAGGAGACTAAGGAAGACATGAGTGGGGGTAAGATGAGTCCTAAGGACACAGCTACCAAATAAAAAAGGAGAGACTCATTGAAGCATTTTCTTTTTAAAAATGTACAGAGAGAATGGAAGGAAACATACAAGCTGGACACATCTGAAAGATAAATGTTGAACTTATTATATACTTAGAAAAGGCAAGCCAAATGTAACAGATCTGTGGATTCATGTTCAATCTCTTTCAGTTCAATCTGGCAAGTGGAAATGCTTATTTTATTTGGTGTTTAACAACAAAAACCAATAAAATTTTTTAAAATAATAATTCTACGACTGGAATGCTTCTCCTTGGCTTCTGAAAACTAGAGTCCCACTGGCTCTGCTGCTTTACTATTGCCCCCATTCCAAAGGCACTGGTCATTACCCTACTCATCATGATATGGGAGAGCAGCAGCCATTCCTCAGATCTAGCTCTGAATATATCTGTATCTACATCTATCTAGATATAGATGTAGATACAGATATATTTCTTTTTCTCTTGGAGAGGAGTTTAAGGAGTTGCTACTGTTTTTGTTTTTAATGTGCACACAGATAATGACCATCTTGACACTTAAAGGATACCTTTCATTCATTTAATATGTAGGTGAAAAATGAGCCAGCATTTCTCCAAGCAGGCATTTACCTAGTGCACTAGAAAAAGCATTAACATCTTAGAGTCTGGAGACAGATGGTTCAAATCTTGGCTCTGAAATTTCCAATTTGTGGGGAAAACAATTATTACTGAGTCTCAGTTTTCTCATCTGTAAAACAAGGATGATCCCTAAAGTCTCTTTCAGCTTTACAAATCTTGTGTTCCTATAAGCCTCACTTTAAAGCCAACCTATGCTTCACAAACCCCCAAGGAGTCTATAGATCCCTAAGAAGTCTATAGGGGTCCATGAACTTGAACAACTACAAAAAAACCCCACATCTTTATTTTCATTAACCTCTCAGTGAAAATTTATCATTTCCTTCTATTGAAAGGGGCCCTTGGGTTTCACCAAATTGCCAAGGGCTCATGATACAAAAACGTTAAGAAGTCGGATTGCACCAGTCCTCACATGTCTTAAAGTGAAAGGGTCTTGGCTTGGCTGGCACACAAACCTTAAAGCACTGTATGAATCTGAACTGTTATAAAAGGAGTGTAGACTGCCTGGACAAAGAAGCAGCAAAGGCTCAGTGCCCTTCCCTCTGTTCTCCAGATCTAGCTCAGGGATGGCCCCAGGACTCGGAGTCAGCTTCTCAGACCACTCTCTCTACTTAGATTTCAGGATTCTAGGTATCTGACCTTCAGCCCAAGCTTTGTTTACACAATACTTTCTTAGATCTCAGGAACAGAGTTTGATGCTGGGACTGCATCTGTAGTCTCTAGGTTTAAAGACTCCCTCCCAGTCTGCTAATCACCTGCTAATCCCTGTCCTACACTAATCTACCCATCCTCCACTTACTCAGGGACAAAACAACACATAATTCAAGAATGGTAGACTGGATGACTGTCTACTCCAACCTGGTCATGTTATAGAAAAGGAAACTAGATCCAGAGGAATAAGGACTTTGCTGTGATCACATGGTGAATAACTGGCAGAGGTGGGACACGAAGCCAGGTCTTTTGGAATATCATATATATATATATATATATATGTATAGTAAAAAACAAACGAACCTGGATTTGTGTGTGTGTGTATACACATATTTGTGTGAATATGTCTTCTACTAATACAACACAAACTAGAGAGTTCTCTATATTGCGTTTGCACAAAAAAGCAACAAGAAAATGATTTGATAATTATAAAGAAAAGCCATTTTTTTTGGTCCTTTGCTTGGTGTCACCAAATGGAAATAACAGGAGAGTTTTTTTGATTTTGCTTTGATAGGACCAGAGGTTTCACTGGAGAATTCCCAGGGGGATCCCCTGTTCCAAAGCAGGCCAGGATCAGAGGAGTTTAAGCGGACTTGCCCAAGGTATTCAGGAGCCACACTTCTCCCTGTCCTTTTTATCCATTCCATCAGCCTTCTCACTTCTCACTAAAATGATTGTTCCAAAACTCCCATTTCTAAAGTGTTTTAACGTTTATACAATTCCTTCTTCGCAACAAACCAGTGAAGTTAGCAGTGTTTTACAGATGAGAATACTGATACTCACAGAAGTAAAGCAACTTAAGAGTCCCACAGCTAGTCAGAGATGGGAGCAAAACTCAATTCTCCTGTTTTCTCAATTCCAATGACTTACTAAGAAACACTTCAGGGGAGCACATCAATCTGCTTAAACCACAAACGAAATTTATGATAATGAGATCAGTAAGCCCTACCTATCTCTAGCTTCCCCCAAATCAATCACTCAGTCAACATTTATTGAGGGCCTATTATGTGCCAGGCACGGTTCTAAGCCCTGGGGAACAAAAGGAGGTAAAAGGCAGGTCCTGTGTTCAAGATGTTTGTAATCTAATGTAGTAATATATAAAAAGCTCTATACAGAATAAATAGGTAATAATTAACAGAGAGAAGGCACTAGAATTAAAAGGGTTTGGGGAAGGCTAAACATAAAATGTGCCATTAATTTAAATCACTTTTGAGTTTTATTTCCTGATCATTGTATCATTGTCCCTGAAGGCGCAAACCAATAATATTCTAAAGGGCTTTTCTCACAACTGTGTAGCTACAGTCATCTTTTGCCTTCATGAAAGTCTAACAATTAGCACAGTGCCTGTAGTAGATCTTGAATAAATAAATGCTGATTGGCTGACTGACAGGTATTTTACAGATGAGAAAACTGAGGTACAGCAAGGTTAAAGGGTCACAAACGCAGTTCAATATCAGCACGACTGAATGAGGATGCATTGAGTGGGCTTAGTAATCTTCCAAGTGCTCCCTCAATGAGAGAGGCTACTGGATAATAAGCAGGAGACTCAGTCCAAACAAGATCATGGACCAAAATCTGCCTCTTTGAAATCTCAGTAAGAGATGCAACAATTTATTACAGCACATGTCTCTCCTTTGTGCAGGGGACACTGTGCTAGTAAGTAGAGATCCAAAGACAAAAAAGTGAACGGTCCCTGGCTGCAAAAAGCCTACATTCTACTAGGGGAAGGAAAGAGAACCAACATTTATTAAGAACCTACTATGTAGAAGTCAAAGGAACTAGGACTAAAACCAAGAATCACCTACCCAGCAAAACTGAGTATAATACTTCAGGGGAAAAATTGGTCTTTCAATGAAATAGAGGATTTTCAAGCATTCTTGATGAAAAGACCAGAGCTGAAAAGAAAATTTGACTTTCAAACACAAGAATGAAGAGAACCAGGAAAAGGTGAACAGCAAAGAGAAGTCATAAGGGACTTACTAAAGTTGAACTGTTTACATTCCTACATGGAAAGACAATATTTGTAACTCTTGAAACTTTTTAGTATCTGGGTACTGGGTGGGATTACACACACACACATGCACATACGCACACACACATAGAGACAGAGTGCACAGAGTGAATTGAAGAGGATGGGATCATATCTTAAAAAAATGAAATCAAGCAATGAGAGAGAAATATATTGGGAGGAGAAAGGGAGAAATGGAATGGGGCAAATTATCTCTCATAAAAGAGGCAAGCAAAAGACTTATTAGTGGAGGGATAAAGAGGGGAGGTGAGAGAAAAACATGAAGTTTACTCTCATCACATTCCACTAAAGGAAAGAATAAAATGCACACTCATTTTGGTATGAAAACCTATCTTACAATACAGGAAAGTAGGGAATAAGGGGATAAGCAGGGTGGGGGGGATGATGGAAGGGAGGGCATGGGGAGGAGGGAACAATTTGAGGTCAACACTCATGGGGAGGGACAGGATCAAAAGAGAATAGAAGTAATGGGAGACAGGATAGGATGGAGGGAAATATAGTTAGTCTTATACAACACAACTATTATGGAAGTCATTTGCAAAACTACACAGATTTGGCCTATATTGAATTGCTTGCCTTCCAAAGGGAAGGGGTGGGGAGGGAGGGAGGTAAAGAAGTTGGAACTCAAAGTGTTAGGATCAACTGTAATGTTCTTACCACTAGGAAATAAGAAATACAGGTAAAGGGGTATAGAAAGTTATCTGGCCCTTCAGGACAAAAGAGAAGACGGAGACAAGGGCAGAGAGGGATAATAGAAGAGAGAGCAGATTGGTCATAGGGGCAATTAGAATGCTTGGTGTTTGGGGGGGAGGGGATAAAAGGGGAGAAAATTTGTAACCCAAAATTTTGTGAAAATGAATGTCAAATAAATAAATAAATTTAAAAAAAAAAAGAAAAAAATAGTAGATGCTTAATATTTGAATTATCCTTGCACAAGCAAATTTACCATGTACATACATTTCAAAAGCAGCTACTTATTTGAAATAGCCTGGACTTAGCAAAAGATGGCTGGAACCAAAAAAAAAAATTAAATTTTCATAGCTGGAAAGATTGGTGTTCAATAATGAATATATATATAAATAAATCTTAACTATTGCTCTTCAAGGAACTTAAACATTCTTTGGCCTCAAGTTGTTGAAATTGTTTTAACAAGCTTAATTTACCAAAGTAATGTTTTATTTTTTTTTCTCACAAGTGTTCCCAGCTAACAATTTCCCCCATATACCTCACATGGGCTAGAAATGAACAACTGGGTACTTATGTATGTATAGGTATACCTTGACTAACTCTCATCATTCTTAATTCATTCAGATCTTCTACAAAGCAACTATTCTCAACCATTCCTCACGGGATGTTCAATCAAAAGCAAAAGAAGGCCAGAGTAGTGAGGCTAAGAAACTCCAGTGGTATTTCACCACAGCAATTCAGGTCCTTTTATTTGACTCCTCAACCTCATAGGCTTAAAAAAATTCATATAAAAATATTAGTGTTTCTAAAGAAGGAAAAATATATTTCACTTCTTCCAAAGGCAATAGCCTCTTTACTTGTGATTGAAAGTAGCTGTGGAATTATTATATCTGTAACATTAAAGTTCTATATTTCTTATATAAGGATATGCTTTCAGGTTTATGATTTAAAAATTTTCTAACATTTTAACTTTTATTATGGCTATGACAAAGTTTTCCATATTATTCTTGCAAAGTAAAAGAGATTCAACTAAAACCAAACAACTTTTAAAAGAATAGTTTTTATTTAGAAAAATACAGAAACAGAAATAAAAACAAAATGATTTGCATAGGATAATGAAAAATATGGCAAAATTCTTCCTGTGCTTTTTGGGATAAAGGCTCACAGTTTTACATAAGAAACTCTATAATCACCATTATTTAATAGTCAACATACAAAGTCAATATCTATGAAATCTATTTTTCTTCATTTCTCTAGCTTTAATATATGTATTATTTACAGTGTAAGATGAATTGTGCCTTACAAATGCTTTACACAGTAGGATTTTGCTGAAATTCAGAGTTGTATTTGTGAGAAAATGGGACAATAAGCTGTGAATAACTTTCATGCACTTAAGCTAGACCAATAAAAAATTTTGACATAAAAAAAAAAAAAAGAACCTACTACGTGCAGGGCACTGTGGTAAGCACTTGACCAACAGTATCTCATTTGATCCTCACAACTACCCTGGAAGGTAGGTACTATTATGATCCCCATTTTACAGCTGAAGTAACTCAGACAGACAGCAGCTAAGTGACTTGCTCAAGGTCATACAACCATACTGGGGAAACACAACATACCTACAGGTACATAAATGTCAGGCACAGTAACACAGCTATCACGTTCCTTTCTCTTCAATTTTCTCTTTTCCAAGTTATACATCCCTAAATTCCTGGAACCACATGGTCTCCAGTCCACTCACTATGCCAACTGCTCTCCTCTGGATACTCTCAAGTTGATTCATGACCTTCCTACACAAGGTAGCAACCACAACTGAACAGCACTTCTGAGACGGTCTGACCAGAACTATCCATTCCCTGATTGGTAAGTCTAGGCTTCTCTTAATGTAGCCCAAGAAATGCATTTATTGTCTTGGCTGAGATGACATGATTCATACTGAACTTGCAGATTATTAAAACCTGCAGCTCTTCTCAGAGCTGCCTACCTAGGTCTCTCTTTCAATTGTGAAGCTTTTTTATTCAAATATAGGAATTTTTAATTAATCTCTATTAAATGTCATCTTCTTAGACTCAGTCTGCTTCCCTAGCCTATTTAATCTTCCTTGGCCCCTACCTCTGTCATGCAGTGTTCTGGCTATCCCTTTCATCTCTGTCAGGATCTACAGATTTCATAAACTTGATATCTGTAAGGCAGCTGGGTGATGCAACGGATAGAGTCAGGAAGACATGAGTTTAACTACAGTCTTAGACACTGTGTGACCCTGGGCAAGTTACTTAATCTCTGCTTGCCTCAGTTTCCTCATCTGTAAAATGGGAATGATAATAATAATCCCTAGCTCCCAGGGTTGTTGTCAGAATAAAATGAGATACAATTAGATGTCAGGGCAAACGACACATGAATTTCAGTCAAATGATTCAAATTCATGTTACATATTTCCACTAGGGTGAAATCAATTATCATTTTTATATAACTTTTCATATTTTTATTCATTCTTACTTCTTGGGATTCACTATTTGCATTAATCAAGACCTAGCCATATTTGTGGGCTAGCACAGCGTATAGTGTATAGCACAATGGATAGAGTCCCCTGCCTGGAGTCAGGAAGACTCATTTTCCTGAGTTCAAATCTGTCCTCAGACACTCCCAAATGGGGTCACAACAAGTCAGGTCTAAACAACAAGACCGAACAACAAACGCTCTAGGATACAACTGAATAACGAAAAGCTATACTTGTAAGCTCTTCGCATACCTACAGCACTACATAAAATGCTGGCTACTGTTATGTCTTCAACTCATAAAATATCTATTACATAATGACTTTAAACAAATCATTAATAAAAATGTTAACAGAACTAAAAAGATGCCTGGCCAATTCCAAAGATCATCTATCATTAACTACCACATCGTCCATTCACCTAACTTATCCTCGGAGATATGGGTAAAATGGTTTCTAAAAAAACAAAAACAAAAACAAAACTCAATTGCTCATCCTTTCTCCAAACCTCCTGATTTTGAAGTCAGGAAACGGAGGTTCAAGGCTCTGGTCTTCTCCTTCCTAACTCTGTATATAGCCTTGGGTGAATCAATTTCCCTCTCTGGATCTCAATTCCCCTATATAGCCAAAGATAACAAAATGTGTACCTCAAAAGGATGGGCAAAGCACTTGATGTTGCAAGGAAAACAATTCCTGATACTTAAAACCAAATATGTCGTCATTATCAATCTCTCCTGTTACAGAGAAAAATAATATCTGACCTTCCTACCTCAGTAGTAAGGATCAAAGGATCTTACAACCTAGCATGTCAGCACTGGAATGGACTTTTAAAAACTCCCTCATTTTTTAACTCATTTTACCAGCATCTTTTGTCTTTAATATCTCCCTCATTTCTGAATATTTTCCTACTCCTTCCTCTACTAACATTAAAAGGTAAGAAGCAGATGAGCAAGAGAAACCAACACATCAAATGAATTGAACAGTACACATAGTGTTCTATAACCACAGTCCTTCCCCCAACTTCTGCAACAGCTGGAGGGAAGAGCATTTTTAAATTCCTCTCCAGGGCCAAGCTGACATCGTGGCCATCATCACACTTGTTGCTTTCCCGGTTTTCTTTACTTCACTCTGTATTAGTTTGTATAAACCTTCCATGTTTCTCTGTACTCTTTATATATACCATTTCTTAGTATTCTGTTACACTCATGGACCATAATATGCCTATTGTTCAGTTATTTTCAATTTCAATCAGGTACTGCTCTTTGTAACCCCATTTAAGGTTTACTTGGCAGAAATACCAGAGCGGCTTATCATTCCCTTCTCCACTCATTTTACAGATAAGGAAACCGAGGCAAAAAAAGGTTAAGCCCAGGGTCACACAGCTAATTGCCTGATGCATAAACTCAGGTCTTCTTGCCTCCAGACCTGCTCCATCTAGCTGCCCATAAAAAGCTGCCTCTCACACAACACAGGATTATTTAGAGTTGTCAGGGGACTAAACAGCACTACATTCAACCTCATTATTTACAGATGAGGAAAACGAGGCCAAAGAAGTTGTGACTTAACCACATATGGTCACAAAAATGTTAAATGGCAGAGCCCAGACTGAAATGCAGACTCCAAATCCAGCACTTTTAACTGAAAGCATTTTGTAACCATATTTGTTCGTATATGTACGTGTACAGTCACTCTATTTGCTGTAATGATAACGGTAATATCTATTTATAATATATATGTGTGTATCTGTCACTTCATTAACGTTAGAGAAATATGAACCATTTTTAAGCAAATAATGAAGTATCACTTCATGTGTCAGATGGCATGACTCTTGGTCATAAATATTAAGGATCTTGTCCAAGGTTACTTGCTCAATTACCTACTGTAGCAGCATTAGCATTCCCATGCTCTCAAACAACCTCTGTGGATTTAGGAATTCACTCCTGACCTTGCCCAGGAGAAAGCAAATACCAACCCCCCCCCCCCCCCACTAACCACGGTGGCAAAAGAACTTGTCTGACATTTTTCTTCCCTGGAAGCTCTGTCACAAGGCTACTCAGGCATTTACTAAATGGAGTATCATGGCAAGGATGCTGGGTTTACAGGCAAAAGAAAGGACTAGATTCTGGAGGTCCGCCTCTTACTTGGGACCTTAGTCAAAGCACTTCCCTTTTCTGGGCCTCAGTTTTCTTGTTGGGGGGCAGATGTTTTTAAAGTCCCTTCCAGAGCTAGATCACATATGGTCCCTTCTCTCCTACCCCCTTCAGAAAGGACTTTACTGATCATCCAATCTCCCACCAGAAGTCATCCAGTAAAGTAGGTACTTTTATTGTTTTTCAATCATGGCCAACTCTTCATGAGCCCATTTGGGGTTTTCTTGGCAGAAATACTGGAGTAGTTTGCCATTTCCTTATCCAGTTCATTTTACAGATGAGGAAATAAAGGCAAATAAGGTTAAGTGATTTGCTCAGGGTCACACAGCTAGTGTCTGAGGTCTTTTTTGAACTCAGGATCTTTCTAACTCCCGGAACAGCATACTCTGGGACAACTAGCTGCCCAAAGTAGGTGGAAATAATCTTATACTCAGAGCTTGAAAGGACTTTAAAGATCCATCTAAGGGTCCATAGACACACTTGAGGGAGTCCCTGAATTTTGGAAGGGGAAAAAAAAAGTTACATCTTTATTTTCACTACCCTTCAACACAGGAGTAGTAATATTTTGTGTCAGGGACCACCTTGGCAGCTCAGAGAACCCTATGAACCCCTTCTCAAAAAAATGTTTTTAAATAATTCAAGGAAATATCAAATACCAGCTAGAGGTTAGTGAAAATAAAGATGTAATCTTTTTTTCCACACAAGTTCATGGACTTTCTGAAATCTATTTCTCTTTGGACCCCTTAAGGGTCCATGGACTGACTTCAGGTTTAGAATTGCACTAAGTAAAGAAGCAAATTTAATTTGTTTAAAAAGAAATTTAGCATCTCTTTCAATTATTCAAACATTATTCTGAGAAAGGAGGCATAGCTTTCAGCAGGTTACCAAAGGAGTTATCTCTATACAAAAAAGATTAAGAACCTCTAACCTAATCCAAACCTCCCTCTTTATTGCAGCTGCCCAGGCTCACAGAAGTAGAGGCAGAGACAGAATTCATTGCCCCCCTCCCAACCCTCCTTGCTCTACCCCCAATTTCAGGCCTTTATCAGGGTAACTCTAGTACAATGCTACCTAACAGTCAAGAATTCAGGAAGTCTTAAATGGACTATCTATATAATCACAGTAGGCTTCTTCCATCTTATTGAGAATAGCTTTTCTCACGGCACACCAGTGTTTAAGGAACGTGATAGTTAAACCAGAGTGTAATGTTGTCCTGGAACAAAATTAAACAACTATACATAGCACTAGGGAATCAGGAAGGGTAAGTGAAGAAATCCCCATTTTGGATAGCAAGTCAGAGAAGGGACCATATAAAAACATGAAGTTTTCTCCCTTTCCAGGTGGATGGTGAAGGAGATTAAAGTAATTAGAAGGACAAAGGATGGATATATCTTATTTCACTTCTTGTTGGGAGTGTCATGTGGTCCAATAGTGAAAATATGAGAAATACAGTCTTCTAGTAATTATGAAGGGGAGCAGGTGGCTCAGTGGAAAGAGATCCAGGGCTGGAATCAGGAAGAACTGAGTTTAAATATGGTCTCAGACACTAGTTATGTGACCTTGGACAAGTCACTTAACCTTGTTTGCCTCAGTTTCCCCATCTGTAAAATGAGTTGAAGAAGGAAAGAGCAAAGTATCACAGTGTCTCTGCCAAGGAAACCCCAAATGGAGTCATGAAGAATTAGACATAAATAAAATAATTATTACTATTATTAATAGGTAGCATATTTCTCTAGAACCTAAAATGTATCTTATTTCATCTTTGATAATTCTGGGAAGTAGTTGTTACTATTATTATCCCCATTTTACAGATAAGGAAACTGAGGCACTGAGAGGTTAGTCTCTGAGAATAGACAGTGTCTGAAACCTTATTTGAACTCAAGTCTTCCAGCCTCTAGGTCCCTCACTCTATCTCCACTTTACACTTAGCTGCCTAGCAAGAAAACCTCTCCCTTTCTCTGTATTTTCTTTATCTTGGGAAGGCAGATTTCTCCCATCTTTTTGCTAGAAACTTATTTTCTGACTGTTTTATATCACTTAAAGGTTATCATCTTCATATTCACATTTCCCTCTCTTTCTTCTTCTGAGTTTTCCATCAGAATCCCTGCTTCCCCCTAAAAGAAGAAAAAATTTTATCCACTTAGATCAGGACACCTGCTGATAAGAGGGAAAGGGATTGGACCAGGTGAACTCTGGGATCCTTCCCAGCTTTAACATTTCAAAATTCTATGACTGTGAACTGTTGTAAAGCCAATAAGATTCAAGATCAGATTAAAGATCTTTCCCACCCATTAATGGACCTGCCCATTAAGGGAAGCTTGATTAGGGGAGGCCCACACCTTTTGTTAGTTTTCTAAAGAAGCACTGGTTCTCAAGGGTTGTGATGCCCTCTGGCATCGCTTAGGTCAGGGAGCTGGAAGCCCAGTTGATTTTAATTTCTCTGTATTTTCTTGTTAGTTCAGGGTGCTGACTGCCCCCCACCCCAAACTAAGTGAATGATATATGTGCTTGATTAAAATGATTGCTGATTGTTGACCCCTGACAAGCTGTCTTTCCTTTTAGAAAAGCAGATCAAAGAACCTGTGATAGCAGGCCCTCCTGTGTATGCCAGGGTGCTTGCTTTTACAGCAGTCAACCCAAAGTTCCGAGCTGGGAGGCAGGCAGAGCATGATGTAACAGGAAGAGCCTAGAACCAGAGTCAATCCTCAGAAGACAGGAGATCAGTCCAGGCTCAGCTACGTTATAACTAACATGGCCTTCAGCAAGTAAATCACTTTCCCTCGGGGACCTCAGATTTCCTTATCTTAAGGGCAAAATGAGGAAACTGGACTAGATTGTTTCTAAAATCCTTTCTAATGCCAAAATCTAGGTTCCAAAGATTTGAGAGTCACTCAGGGAGGGTGTGGTATGAATCTGCATAAACAGGAGCCAGAATAAACTGAACTTCTGGGTCAGTTCACCTTAAGGGACAACTGAACTCAGCATGCCCTGGGTGTGCACTTGGGAGGTTTACAAAAGATAACCAGAGACATAGTGGAAGAGCACAGGTCCAAGGATCAGCACATCTCCACTGAAGTCTTGGCTCCGCCAAGAGCTAGCCATGTGACCTTATGCTAGTCACTATCATCCTCCCCACCCTTTCCTTTATCTGTAAAATAAAGGAATTAGACCAGTTTTTCTCTACTAGTCCAAGAAATTTCCCAACTTAGGATAGATTTGTTGGATATGAATTTGATTTCTATTTCTCTTCATTTGAAATGGAGGACCCTACACCCCCACCCCAACCCCCCCCACCCCATCCCCCGCCATACCCCAGGATAGATTGTACTTGTTTCCAAATTAGATTAATAGGCACACTTCCAAAGATGGAATTTGGCTATTTTCCTCTTTTGCTTTCCCTCTCCCCTGCAAAATACAAGCTATTCTACTATTAATACTATTTTACTACTGTCTATGGGGATAGCCCCTGTCTCTTCCATTGAAGTCAAACACTAAATGCTTTCTAACAAACTAGGTGGCTCAGCAGATAAAACACTGGAGTTGGGAGTCAGGGAGGCCTGAGTTCAAATCCAGCCTCAGATACTAAGCAGGTCATTTAACCTCTCTGTCTATCTTGTAAAAAATAGGGATAATAAAGCACCTAACTTACAAGGTTGTTATCAGGATAAAACGAGTTAACCTATGACAACATTTTGCAAACATTAAAAGGGATATTATACAAGGGCTGGCTCTAATTTCCATGTTCAAGGCCTTCAGTTGACAGGCATTTATTAAGTGTCTACCATGAGCCAGGTACCGTGTTAAGTGAAAGGTTAAAAAAGAAAAGCTTCTGCTCTCAAGGAGCTCACAGTCTAATGGGGGTCAGTATAAAAACTACTGTACAAATAAGATCTACAGAGAACAAACTGGAGATAATCCCAATAATACCAATGATAATAGTTAACATGCTTATATCACCTACCATACACCAGGCACTTTACAAATATTCTCATTTGATCCCAACAATAACCCTGGAAGCAGGTGCTGTTATTATCCCCGTTTTACAGTTGAAGAAACTGAAGCAGAGGTGACATGATTTGCCCAAGGTCACAGAGCTGCTGTGGGTTTGAGGCAGAATGTGACCGCATCTCCGAGAGAAGTACTAGCATTAAGAGGAATCAGAAAAGGCTTCCTGGGGAAAGTGGGATTTTAGATGGGATTTGAAGAAAGTTCCCCAAGGGAGGAGACGGGGGAACATTCCAGGGATGGGGGAAGAGCCACTGAGAAGATGGAGTGTCATGTAGGAGAAATTTAAAGGCAGGTGAGGTCACTGGATCACAAAATGTACAGGGGGGGTGCAAGGTATAAGAAGATCTGGAAAAGTAGGAGGGGGCCAAGTTAGGTAGGGCTTAGAATGCCAAAGAAGGTGACAGGCACGATGTGAAGTACTGGACCCTTTGTTCACACTTTTAAGGTCTGCAAAGTTTTTTTTACATGTTATCTGATTTGATACACATAACAATCTTGTGAAACAGGTATGGTTATTGACACCCCCCATTTCACAGATGAACAGACCAAGACTGAAAGAGGTTAAGTGACTTGCTTAGGGTCACACAGCTAAATGTCTAAGGTAGAATTTGAACTCAGGTCTCTAAGTACAACACTTGATGAGTTTCCACACACTGGAGAAAGGCTGATGGTTTTGTTGCTGTTGAGTTCTTACAGTTGTGTCTGACTCCCCTTGACTCCATTTGGGGTTTTCTGGGCAAAGATGCTGGAGGGATTTGCCATTTCTTTCTCCAGCTCATTTTAAAAATGAGGAAACTGAGACAGGGTTAATGACTCAGCCAGGGTCACACAGCTAGTGTGGCAAGTAAGATTTTAACCCAAGTTCTTTCTGATTCCAGATTTTGACGTCTAAAACCACAGGCTACTGGGTAGAAAAGCTGAGATCTGAAAGTCTTTGGAGCCAAATCAAGGCTTATTATGTTGCAGCTGCCTCAGAACAAAGTATCCAATCTATCCCAGGCCGAGCAATGCGGAATTTTTAAAAAATGTTTTTCTACCTGCAACTCAAAATAAAAACCTCTATTTTTAACAAAGAACATCAGAGGCTCTAAAAATTATATCTCTTGCAGGTGCTAAATTTATTTAAAACCTTTACTTGTTTAGTACAAATGAGAGAAATCCACTGTTCTCTGTATAGTAAGGTAAAATAAATCCTGTTATTACATGATTTGTTCAATAACCACAATAATTACTAATAGCTCACATTCTTCAGCACTTTTTTTTAAACAAAAGTTACCCCCTCCCTCCAACAATTCTGTGAAGGAGTTGGTTCAAGTAAGTATATTATCCTCTTTTTACAAATGAGGAAACTGAGCCTCAGATAGTTTAAGTGACTTGTCCATGGTCATAGAGTTGGAAAATGACAAAGCCATGATGCAAGCTCAGGTCTTCTAACTCCAAGCTCAGACCACTCCAGGCCTCTCAAATGCTCATGAAATAAATGCTAAATTCAACTGCATCCTCTGAAATGGGTAATAAATAAAATGAATGTAAATTAATAATAGTTAATAAATAATTAAAATTGATATAAATAAATAAAATTTGATATAGTAATCATCTATCATATGGGTGTGTTGGTCCTAGCTCCCTCTCTTTTATTATCAGGATACTTCTACATAAAATTCAGACCCAGAAAGGCCCCTAAAAATCATCTTTGTTTTACAGATGAAGAAATGGGCCAGGAAGGGAACATAACTTATAGCACAAGAGTTGGGTGTCAAACATACTCAGTGATGAGGATCTTAACTAGGCTGGTGGTAATATGTGGAGAGAGAAGAGGATGACTGATGTGGGCATGACTCAGGTCCTACAAACTGCTCCCAAGACAGTATTCTTATATTCCCTTAGTTGTGTTTCATTTTGTTGGTTTTACCCCATCATTTTCATCCCACAAGATAAATGACACAATCCTAGTCTTGTGTCGTTGTGAATGTAACTGTAGATATCTGTTCCAACAGCTGCAAATCTACTTAAATATTACCCATTTTATCTAATTAGGTTATTATTGAACTTCTTGCTAAACTTAAAAAACACGGTATCTACAGATCTACTCATCTAGAAGCCCTATCAAAAACAAGGAAATTAACTTGTTTTGGCATGCCTTGTTCTGAGTGAACTCCTGCTGGTTTCCTGTGATTACCACTTCCTTTTCTAAGTACTCACAAACTACCTATTTAATAATCTTTTTAAGAATTTTGGCAGAGGTTACCCCTCTGGAGTTTCTAGAATGTAACTTTTCCAATTAAAAAAAAAATCAATGTAACATTTGGTGCTTTCCACTTTTCTGTTACTTCTTCCCATTTTCTACCACTTATTAGAACTTTTAAGATTGCATCTGTTGATTTCTTCAAGGCCCCAAAGTGTAGAGATAGGAACTTTCAACCTGGTTGATGGTCAGCTACATTCCTGAAGTTCCACTCATACCTCAAACTCAACCAGTCTAAAATGTCCATCTCAGTTCCTGACTTACTTATTTCTGTTCGTGACAATAACATTCATGGTCAAAATCATACCATCAAATAATCTTTGATTCTCCTCTTCTACATCCAGTCACCATGTCCTGAAAAATCTATCTCTACATTCTCCCTCAGATCCATGACCTCCTTTCCATTCCCACTTTTTCTCCTACTCAGTCCAAACCCTTATTAACATGTCAAAACTGAATTCACTGCTTTCCTCTCTCCAAAACTTCCCTTCCTCCTAATTTCTCTTTTACTGCTGAGGACCCCACCAGTCTCCTACCCACTCAGGTCCTCAACTTGAAGTCATCTTCCACTCCTCATTTTCTCTCACAGTCCCATATCCAATCTGTTGCCAAGGCCTGCCATTTTTATCTTTGTAACCTCTCTTAAATAGGCTGCCTTCTGTCCTTCGACACGGCCACCACCCTGGTGCAGGTCCTCGTCACCTCAAGGATGGACTATTACAATACTCTTGCTGCCACAAATCTCTTCCCCTGAAGTCCAGCTACATTTGTACATAGGTGTTTGCATGTTGTTGTAACTTCCGTGAGAGCAGGGACTGTCTCTTACTTTCTTTGTATCCCTAGTTCTTAGCCTGACACACAGTACACGCTTAAAAGATATTTATTGAAGGAAAGAAAGCAGTGTCTATTAACCACGTGCCAGCATTGTGCTAAGCATTTTACAATTATCTCATTTGACCCTCACAGCAACTCTGGGAGGTGGGTGCTTCTACTCTCTTCATTTTATAGCAGAGGTAACTGAAGGGGAAAGAGGTTAAGTGACTTGTGCAGGGTCACACAACAAATAAATGATTGAGATCATATCTGACCTCGGCTCTTCTTGCCTGAAAGGCCCGGAGGCTCTCTTCACTGGGCCCCCAAGCTCTCTCTAGGCAAGCTCACTGACTACTATAACAATTTCCTGAACTGATTTTTGTGATTCTAGCTGCTCCTCATTTCAATCCGTTCTATACTCTGTGATCAGGATAATCATCTCTTCCTAAAATATAATTCTAATCATGTCAATCCAGGCTCCATTCCTTTCCCATCATCCACATTATTCCTCTTCTTGAAAACTCACTTGAAAACTCTGTGTTGCCCACAGACTAAAGCGGAAACTCAAGTTAACCTTCACTACCACCTTTCCAATCCAGCTCTAACAGGCCTTTCCAACATTATGTCATACTACTCCCCTACATACTGACCATTTTGGTCAACTTGGCCTTCCTTCTGGGTGCTTTCCAGGGTCATCTTGAATTCTACCTCAGTGTATTTATACATATTAACACCCCTGCCCCTCCAAATGCATTTCTTCATTTCCACCTACTAAAAAATATTTTTCCTTTCTTATAGTGTCTGCTATATAGGGTACTACCTCCTCTGTAAAGCCTTTTTTGATTCTCAAAGGATCTTCTCCTTTGTCTCTATCATAATCTACCTTGCATCATATTAACATATATATTTGTCTTATTACTCAAATTGACTCTAAATCCTAATTCATTTTTCAAGCCTCACCTCAAATTCTACATCTAAAAATAAAGCCTTACCTGAACCCTCCTCACTGACCTCCATGTTCTCAAAATTTCTTGATTATACTAGGAAACTTAGAATAAATTACACACTCACACATTGTTTGCAATTGTTTTATGTGCCATTAAACATGTCTTCTCCTAGAGGGCAGGAATCCTATTTAATCCCTGTCAAACTCCACTGTTTCTGCCTTCAAAAGTCCAGGGTCACCTGCTGCCCCACGACAAAAAGTGTGATAAGAGTTCCAGGATGACAGGATTTTAGAAAGCTGCAGTCACCCTAAGAAATCATCTTGTCTACAAACCTATGAAGCATTCCGTATTTTTTTTTTTGAGTTTTTAGTATACTCTTTCTCCTCAAATTATCTTACTGGTATGGTTACTGATCTGTGCAAATGTAGGAAAGTACTATTAGAACCCAGCTTGAGGGTACCAACAGTTCCCTGTTTTGTATTTGTTTCCAAGAGATTATTTTAGAGTATTGCTCAAGGTAGATGCTTAATAAAACCTTGTTGAACTTAATGGAACAAGCCAACTCAGTGGAAAGAGACCATACCTACATACATGGCTCATAAGTGGTACAGCCAGAATTTGAACCCTGGCTTTTTAACTCCGGTAGTCTTTCTGCTATACTATATCGGCTTTCTAGAAAGGAATCCAAACAAGTTACTGCTTTCACAATCTGCAATGCTGATGTAAAATCTGGCTGTAATGGTCAGTGATGATGTGGCCACACATACCTCATACCCTGAAATCATGCTAGCCATGTGACAGGCCCCATTTGCTGGGAAAGCCTGCCAAGGTTAAGGGTCCATCTCATTTCACTCCTAAGGGGACAGGAAGGTTTGCCCAAGATGTTGTTGGCTAAAGGTCAAAGCTCATAATGAGGTAATTAAAAACAGAGGCAGAGAATCTGAGGCCAAAGCCACATCCTCCCAGTAGGTAGGGAATTCAAAGAGGAAAATCCTTTAACAAACAAACACTTCATCAGAACAATATTTCCTGATACATATACAAGGCCAAGGATATTAAGACTGGCTACCACCTCAGTACTTTTCAATGCAAATTAAAGCTGAATGGGATTTAGAGGTAGAAGGGATCTTAAAGCTCATATAGTCCAACACACTCATTTTTCTGATTGCAAACTTCAGTTCCAGAGTGGTTAAATGACTTGCCCCAGATCTCACAAGTAATGAATGAGTGGCAGAGCCACAATGCAAATCCAGGGCCTTGAACTGTCAATCCAATGTTTTTGCTACTGCAACAAGATTGCCTCTAACTCCAACATTCTTAACAATTTTTGTGTTGTTGTACCTTTGGCTGTCTAGTAAGGAAAGTCTTCTTGGAATAATGTTTTTAAAATGCATAAAATACAAAGGATCACAAAATAAACTAAATTATACTGAAATATAGTTTGAGAGAGAGGGAGGGAGAGAGAGAGAGAGAGAGAGAGAGAGAGAGAGAGAGAGCTCTAGCTATTCACATATCTATGTATATAGATATATGGATGGACAAATATAGCATATTTACAGACATAGACCATAAAAAACAAGTTCACAGAACTTGTTTAAGAATGTTTGCCCTAACTGAAGTTGAAGACTTTTGGGGATTCTCACCTGTTTAAATTTCATAGCTCATCTGGCAAAAGAAAACAAAATCATTTTTGTATCTGACACAAACAAAAAGTAGCCTCAACAAGGAAGTTTTTTACTAAAAATAAATAAATCTGCAAACAGGAGTTAACATAGCTAAAATAATAACACTTTTCTATAGCACTTTATGGTTTACAAAGCATATGAGAAAGTAGAGATATGAATCATCTCAATTCATAGATAAGAAAACTGAGGATGAGGCATCCCTTTCCCAGGATCCCACAGTTTGGAGTTAGTAACTGAACAACAGACTAAGGCAGGCAGCTGAGTCAGGAGACAAAGTTCTTTGTGGGTGAGAAAGTGTAACAGTATTCCCAGGACTTCCTAAGTGTTAAATGTTGGTAAATTATTTTTTTCTGTTTAGGGCCCTGACTCAAAAAGAATAAAATAAAACCAATTGAAAGCTGTATCCAAGTAAAAGACAACTTCATTTTTCTTGGAGAAATAGAAAATATTCAATGCATCTGCCCTTTAAATTAAAAAGTAGAAAACAAATTTTTATTAAATAAACCTAATAACTACTTTTTAAAAAATAGTAATAGATTTCACTTTCATGGCCAGTGACAGACTGAACCTTTAGGAAAAAAGAAAAGTGAACAAAGGATTCAGGGCTAGAAGGCACCTTGGAAATCATCTAGCCAAACCTTTATTTTACAAATAGGGAAACTGAGGCTTCTAGAAGTTAAATAATTTGCTCACAGTTCCCAGGGAGTAAAGTGGTAGATATGGAATTTGAGTCTGTCCTTTGAGGTCAAAGCCAATGCTTGCTCTTCTTTCCCTTGCCTCTTGACAAGTCATTTCTTCTATAACAGAACACAAACTCTATCAGAGCAGACTTTCCAGTTACGTCTGTGTACCAATTCCCTCTCCTGGCCCGGTGCTGTAGGAGCCATTAAAAAAAAAAAAAAAGATATGATCAGCCTTGGAGAGAATGACTGGGGATGAGGTGAGGTTTTCATGGCTCCAAGAAGGTAGAAAGAGTTGGAAAGGAAGAGGTCTAGAATGGCAGGGAATAAATGACCTTTCCTCCTCCTAATTCTGAGGTTCTCTGATTGTAGGCAGGAGAAACACGACCAGGGGTGTGCTGGAGCCAGATCCAATTGGCTCCTGACAATTGTTAAATGTTCAGTAGAAGCATTTATGCCTCGGAAATACTACAAATCCAGGAATGAGTTCTTGTTTTTATTGTCTAGACATAAAGGTGATGGAGAAAAATTAGTAATTCAGATTAAACTTAAAAGTCTGTCCTGTACACATTTTTCTCTTCAGAGGACCAATTATTAAACATTTAGTCACATGTATCAACTCTGCCACACTGGATATATCATCTCTGCTATTTTCTGGAGTCGTTTATAAATGCAGGTGACTGGAGCTACAATGGACCTTAGAGATTATCTACTCTAGGGGTGGACAGCAAACCAAGTGAATGAATCCAAACCCTCCTAAACATTTACAACAATGAGGTGCAGAGCTATGAACAAGGTGAAATGACCATGGCTTGGGGAGGGGGGAGTAGAATGCTGATACTCAGGGCATGCTATCCCCATGATCCAGGGTCCACAGTTCCTTAGGTCCCCTCATTTTATGGATGAGGTTAAGAAACTTTCCAAAAGTCACAGAAATAAGTGATGATCTAATGCCAAGTATTGTACCTCAGCCTTTAGGTTTGTTTTCTCCCAAGTAGCAAATGTGCTCCTTGAATGCAAAGACATATATTCTAGTCTGTACTCCCAGCACTCAATGAATAAAGAAATCCCCTAGGCAGGGGTGATGGCCCATGCCTGTAATCTCTGCTACCACAGAGACAGAGGCTGGCAAACCGACTATGCCAATTGAGTGTCTGTCCTAAATTTGGCTTCAATATGGCAAACCTCACCCCCTCCCCCTCAGTGGGGTGGGGGTCAGATTACCTACAGAGGGATGAACTGGCCACTGCAAGAAACCAAGTAGGTCCAAGATTCTCTAAGGAGATCAGTATTTGAATGGGGGGTGTGAGTCACCAGCTCCTGCCTTTAAAATAAATAAATAATAATCAGTAGACTCTCTTAACTTCAGAGAACAATCAGCTAAGTGTAAAAATTCATCGGACCAATGTGCCATCGAAGGTTCCTGAGGGTCCTCTTTCCAGTAACTACACACATGGCTACACCCATGAAGCAGAAGAAGGGCCTTCAAGAGAAGGGAAGAAAATATTGTATTGTCCTATAGTAGTCTATTAACGTCTATAATTTGAGCAAAATAATAGAGCTATGTCAGTACAGATGAGGTGAATGTAAGATCTCTTTGGCAATAACTGAAAACTATGTCGGAAAGCCTTTTTATAATCAATTACACTGACTTCCATTTGGAGTTACAGAACCTGGGTTCAAATTTTAGCTTTGCTACCTATCTTGGTGATCCTAGGCATCAAGGAAGGATTCCTGGAGGAGTGGGGAGAGGGAGGAGAACCAAGAGAGCAGCATCTCCTAGAGTGAAAAGAGTATGTAAGAGAAAAGAGTGATTGACACAGTCAAGTGCTGCAGAAGTCAAAGGGGATGAGAAAGGGACATTAGATTTAGCACTTAAAAGAACTGAGGACTTCTATTAATTCCACTAAACTACCCCAGAACATACTAATATAATCATCATGAAGGCTGGTTTTCTGAATCTATTCAGGTGACATAATATACAGTACAGAAAATCTCTTCCTTGACCCTCAGATATACCTCATCCATCTGACTGACCAGCCTGGAAATTTCAATGGATGTACCAAATGCTAGACAGAAGCTATCTGGTCTGATCCTATTAGCACTTAGCATAGATTAAATCAAGGGATCCTGTGGGCCTTCAGGGGATGGAGACATAGATCAGCTTTAACAGTGTTCTTAGAATTCTAACATTTCTCAACCTGGGGGTTTTCATGGTCTCAAGGGAAATTTAATTTGCTAAGAATTTATTAAGGACCAACAAGTACCAAACATAAAGAGAAGGAAGGCAAAAGTGTTGGATCAATTTGGAGCCATAGTGTTATCTGGGCTTTAAGAACTCTGAAGTGGAAGGTGACAGATTGGGTATGCATTGCGTAGAGGTGAGGCCTGGCATTCTAATACAATCCAGCCAATATTTATTAAGGTTCTATTATGAAGGGCTGCTAGGTAGTACAGTGGATAGAGGACAAGGCCTGGAGTCAGGAGGACCTGAGTTCAAATATGGCTTCAGACCCTTACTAGTTTTGTGTGACCATGAATGCCTCCCCCCTCCCCAAAAAGGTTCTATTATGTACACTGTTCTAGACACCTCAGGGATACAAAGACAGAAAGTGAATATAACCTACATTACATTCTTTAGAGCAAAAATAGTAAGTTTTTATCTACTAAACACATAAAATTTAAGAAACACAGAAAACAGGAACATATTAAAATGCTTTTGGGAGAAGGCACTAGCAACTGAGGGAATGAGGATCGACTTGCCTTAGGAAATGAAACCTGAGCTAAGCTAAGGATCCTGTGTTGAAGGAGAAGGGAGAGCTCCTACCTTCCAGGAATGGAAGGGAACCTTTCAAAGCTCTGGAGGAGGCAGGAAATGGAAGGTTCTAGAATAGGGATCAGCAAGGGGACAGTCTGACTGAGCTAGAGAGTAAATGAAGAACAGTCATGTGCTTATTTGCACATAACTGAAAAAGCTGGCTGAGCTAAAGCATGAATGACTTTAAAAATCAGAGGAATCTGTATTTTATCCTAAGAGGAAGTCTGCTAAAGTTACTTGACATGGAAGCCACACGGCCAGATCTGTGCTTTAAGAATATAATGTGGCAGATGTGTGAAGGATGGATCAGAGAGGGAGAGGCTAGAAGGGAGTGGGGAGGGGATAGCAATTAGGAGGCTATTGAAATAGTATGGGAAAACAACTTTGCATCTTTCCTAGAGAAAAATTATACTCAATTACACAATCTTCCATTTGGAGTTATAGAACCTGGGTTCAAATTTTGGCTTTGCTACCTATCTCGGAGGTCCTGGGCATCAAGGGAGTTTCTTGGAGGAGTGGGGAGAGGGAGGGAACAAGCTTCATTAAGTTGACTCAGGAAGGTTAAGTAATTTGCCCAAGGTAGAAATGGCAAAGCCACAAACTGAAGTGGGTTCCACATCCATCACTCTATCCCTTCTGTACTACATTCACCTATGATTGCTCCACTTTGGTTTGGGAATAGCTGAAAAGAACACTCCAGGCTCAAGCAGAAGCCTTAGCTTTAAGTTTCAACAGATGAGCCAAGGTCAGAGCCTGGAGTTACTACTGTACACAAGGAGGTACTGTACACACGGCTGGGTAGCCTCAAAGTGCACACGCCATGAGGGGACTAAGAGGGAAGCGCAAAATGCAACAAAGGGCACTTTTAAAAGTGACTTTTTAAAAGTGCCTAATTTCAATTCAAACCCTTGGACTTTGGAGCACAGCTGTGAAAGAAAGACTCTTTTCACAAGTGAGCTGGACTGTGGTAGAAGGGTATCCCTTTGGGCAGACTGCCGATTAGGGTGGCTTGTTCACAATGATCACAGAATCACAGACTATTAATTGTAGAAGGGAATGTTGGAACAAAGAATAATAATAAAACTCAACTCTTAATAACAACAATATATAATTATTTAATTATTTTATAAAATAAAGGGTAAAAGCACTTTCTTTGCAACAACCTGATTGAAGTAGAAGCCCAGATATTATTAACCCCATTTTAGAGAAAAGGAAATGAGCTCTGAATGGTTAAATTATTTGCCCAGGGCCACACAACTAGAGGCTCTGGAAGGATTCAAAGCTAGGTCTTTTAGATCATAGGTTTAAAACTGGAAGAGTCACTAGAGAGCACTGATTAGATAAGGCCTTTTATAGATGAGGAAACTGAGGGCCAGAGTAGTCACCACTTTCTCAAGGGCCCATAAGTAGAGCAGTATTTGAACTTGGGACCTTACGCTTTGAATCCATTCAGCTTCCCACTACATCACACTGACTTCAAAGTAATACCCTCCCCAAGCTGTTATTTAACCCACACAGCCTACTCCTTTATAAGAAAAACTGTGTTCATACTGTGGGGTGGGGCAGATATTTTCAGACCTTCCCTAGGCTGATTTTTCTCCCCCTCTAGCCAAGGACAAACCTGGATGTCTAACCAAGCCAGACCTCTTTATCTTGGTGACTGCAGGTAGATTTGGGCAGAAGGGCAGAGAATAACACCCTGAATTACCCAGCAAACCTGGAATTGTTCAACATCAGCCCTACTAGGGAAAAGTGAGCACCAACTGAACTGAGTAACAGAAAGGCAGGAAATGGGGCAGGAACCTGAATGAATGCTAAAGGAGGCCAGGAGACACACCCAAAAGCCAAGTGATCACATCCACTGATCAGGAGAGAAGGAGTCCACACAACTGGGCAAGGGCCTTTTTGCTAGCAAAGACTATACCCCACATTAAAGAATCTATAAATGGCCATCCACCACTCAAAATAATATAAAACAAAAAGCCTTCCTTGCTCCACGCACCCCAACACACACCTTTTAAAAATTATTCTGGAGAAAAAGATTCCACTTACCCATTCCTGCCCCCACCCTCCATTTTTAAAAATCAAGAGCAGGAATATCTCCAGACCTCAGTTTCCTCATCTATAAAATAAAGAGGTCTCTAAAATTCTTTCCAGACCTAAAAGTCTATGATTTTATAAGCCTTTATTCAATGAGTGCCACAAACAAAAAGGGGATGTTTTTGTTCAGAATTACAGCTTCTTGAGGGAAAGAGGAGACAGAAAAGAGGGGCACTGTTAAGTAGGAAAGAGCCAGATCTTTCACTAGGTTTTATGGAAAGTGTAGTAAATGAAATGAAATAATATATGTAAAGAGATTTGCAAACTTTAAAGCCTAATACAGGGTCCCAAGAGCCTTGGTTCAGTTTAAAGCTATTAAAGTTTATGTAAAGCTATTTGCTATTTATTATTATTATCATTACTGGTGGTGAATCTCTTCTCTTGAAGAGGAAGAAACTTGAGTTTGGGTTCTCAGGGTAAGTTATCACCCTCAACCTTGGAAATGCTTATTATTTCAGCATTGGACAAGTCAATAAGCAGTTGTAAAGAACATACTATGTGCCAATGAATACTGATTCACTGATTGCCAAGCACAGTGAAAAATGCTGAAGATACAAAGAAAATGAACTCACAATCTAATGGAAGAGATAAGATGTAAACAACTGTGTACATACAAGAAACAACTATGTACATACAAGACGTTGTTGTTCATTTGCTCAATAGTATTGGACTCTTCATGACCCCATCATAGACCACAGCATGCCAAGCTGCTCTCTTCTCTGCTACCTCCCAGAGTCTAAGTTCGTGGTCATTACTTCCATGACCCGATCTATCCATCTCATCCTCTGCCATCACATCACCTCTTCCCTTTTGCCATCAATCTTTCCTAATATCAGGGTCTTTTCCAATAAGTCCCATTTTCTCTTTATGTGGCCAAAGTATTTAAATTGCAGCTTCAGAATTTGTTCTTCAAATGAATTAATTTCTTTAAGTATCTAGTGATTTGATCTCCTTGCTGTCCAAGGGACTATCAAGTCCTCTCCAGCACCACAACTCAAAAGCATCGGTTTCTTCAGTGCTCAGCTTTCCCTATAGTCTAACTCACAAAAACCAGAGCTTTGACTATACAGACCTTTACTGGCAAGGTGAGGTCCCTGATTTTTAGAATGCTGTTCAGATTTGCCGCAGCTTTCCTTCCAAAGAACAAGAGTCATTTAACTTCATGACTGCGGTTGCCATCTGCAGTGATCTTTGAACCCCAAAATTTAAAATTTGATGCTTCTTCCATTTTTTCTCCCTCTATTTGCCAGGGAGATATCTAAAGGATATAATCAACAGGGGGTAGAGTGTGGGGGTGGGCCAGGAAAGGCTTTGTGGGATTTTAGCAGGGGCATGAAGGAAGCTAGGAGAAAAGGACACGGAGGTAAGGAAAGAAAGCAATACAGACTTCGGAGAAATGTGCAGTTAGGAATGGAGTGCATTCTCAGTCAGTCAATAAACATTTATTGAACACCTACTATATGCCAGACACATATATTCTGAGGATGCCAAAAAAAGGTAAAAGATAGTCCAATTCCTGCCTTAAAGGAGCTCACAATCGAGTGGAGAAGACTTCAAGCAAACAAACGTGTATAAACAAACTACATACAGGATTAACAGGAAATAATCACAGAAGGAAAGCACTAGAATTAAAGACTGGTCTGTCTTGTTCAAGGAGCAGCAAGAAGGCCAAGTATCCCTGGGGTCTTAAGAAGTCCTGAACTAGAGTGCCTAGAGGAGAGTAAAATATAAGAAGTAAGAGTCAAGTTATGAAGGGCCCAGCCCCATCAGAACTTTCCAGCCTTCTAGTAGGCTGTAAGAAATAACTTATCTGCTGGGAGGCAGAGCACCATGGTATGGCAGATTTAGAGAACCAAGGTTCAAACTCTCCCTCACCCCCATGATTATTATCAGTGCACCTTCACTTTCATCATTGGTGAAATGAGGAGGTTAAGTTAGATGACCTCCAAGGTCTCGTTCAGCTCTAAATGGATGACTCTGCGGGAAACGCTTCCTGATTTTCCTAGTTCAGATGCTAGGAAGGCCTTTCCTGATCCCCTCTACTTGTTACGGCCTTTCCTGATCCCCTCTACTTGTTACAGCCCTTCAATTACCTTCCATTTACTCATAAGTTTATATGTTATAGCTTCGAGTAGATTGTATACTCTTTTGTACCACACCAGCACCTAATCCAGTGCTCAGTGACACTGGCCTCCTGGCTGTTCCTTGAACAAGACATTCCCATTTTCCAACTTTGGCCCATCCCCCATGCCTAGAAATCTCTCCCTCTTCATCTCAGTCTCTTGGCTACCCTGGTTTTCTTCAAGTCCCAGCAAAATCCCACCTTCTACAGGAAGTCTTTCTCCATCCCCCATAATTCTAGTGCCTTCCCTCGGCTGATTATTTCAAATTGATCTCTTCATATGTAGCTTGTTTCTGCACAGCTGTTTGTATGTTGTCTTCCCCCATGTGACATTGTGAGCTCCTTGATAGAAGGGACTGTCCTTTTGACTTTGTATCTGCAGTACTTAGCAAAATGCCTGGTACACAGTAGGCATTTACTGACCAGCTGAGTGACTAAACAGGTACTTAATAAAAAGCTTATTGAATTGTCTGACCTTGGACAAGCACAAGGCTTTAGTTTCTTTATCTCAAAAATGTAAGTGCTGCTGTAAGGATCAAAGAGGAAAAGGACCTATATGTACAAAACTATTTATGGCAGCTTTTTTTTTGGTAGTGAAAAAGAAATAGAAACTAAAAGGCACCTATTCAGTAGGGAATAGCTGAACGAATTGTGGCATATGCATGTAATGGAACACTATTGTGCTGTAAGAAATTGTGAAAAGAACTGTTTCAAAGAACCTGGGAAGACTTATATGAAACGATGCAGAGTGAAGGGATCAGAACCAGAAGAACAATGTATACTAAAACAAAAGCACTGGGCAAGTGAACAATCTTAAAAGACTTAATAACTCTGATCAACAAAATAATCCACCATGATTCCAGAAGTTGGGTTATAAAGAATGCTACCCACCTTTCAAAAGAGGTAAATAAACAAAATGAGACACCGTTTTAGACATGGTCAACATGGGAAATTGTTTACTTGACTATGCATATTTATTGCAATGGTTTTGTTTTGATTTATTTCAAAATGAGAAGGAAAGAAAAGAAATGCTTGTTAACTTTAAGAAGAAAACTTTAATAAAATAAAACGAAAGCTTTATAAGACTCTAAGGACCTTTCTAATTCTAAATCCACAAGCCTGTGAATCATGGGTGCAGAGGACTTAGTAAAGGGATTTTAACAGGCTCAAGATAATAAGCTTTGGTACCACCTGCTCAAGGATGAAATCTTTTGAATAACATTCCCATTGTCCACAACTCCATTCTTTCTATTCCTGTATACCACTCTTCTCGCTGGTGAATAAGATCTAGAAAAAAATAAACCCTCACATTATGAAGTGCATGATGTCAGAAAGAACAGGGGCTAAGTAACTGATAGGACTGACAGAGCAAGGGTACACAGATGTGGAGCAGGAGGAGAAGAGTGAAACAGAACAGCGGTCATCACAGAAGTTGAGCTGGAAGGGATTCTGGAAGTCATCTAATCAAATACCCCCACTGAAGAGTTGGAGAAATATGAGATTTTCTGGACTCCAGACTAATCACTCTTTCTATCAGATGTGGCCAATCAGTGAACCCAGAGAGCCAAGCAGGCCAGGACCATAGGACCACAAACCCAAGATTGACAAGGCTCACAATTTAGATTACAAGAAAAATATTCACACCCCCACACCCCCACCCACACCCTCACCCACCCCCCTCTCAGGTTAACCCTAATCAATCACATGAAATTTTACTTTGTCTAACACAGGGCTGTTAGGTGGCATAGTGGACAGAGTGCTGGGCCTGAAGTCAGGAAAACTCATTTTCCTGAGTCAAATCTAACCTCACCTATTTAATAGCTGTGTGACCTTGGACAAGTCACTTAACCTCATTTTCCTCATCTGTAAAATGGGGACAATAACAGCACCTGCTTCCCAGGGTTGCTGTGAGGATAGAATGAGATAATATTTGTAAAGGGCTTAGCACAGTGCCTGGCACACCGTAAATGCTATGAAGCTATCATTATTGTTATTATCATCCTATTATTACCTCTGTGTGACCTTGAGCAAGTCACTTAAACCTCTCTAGGCATGTTCTTCATCTGTAAAAGGATGCTACTGCCCTCAGTAACCTCTCCTTTAGGAACTAATGCACACTGATTCTAGGAAGACACCTACAACCTGAGGCAGAGTGAAATAAAGTGCCTAAAATAACGTGAGCCAAAATAAAATTAAAAAGTAAATAACTCCTTCGTTCCTCTTCAGACCACTCTCTGGCCTTCCTCTACCCATGCCTCCGACCTGCCCCTCCCACTTGCTTTTTGGCTCCCTTTTTTGTGTAACCTGTCTATATTAGATGATGAGCTCCTTGAGGGCACGACCTACCATTCTTTTCACTAGTATCCTGGTCCATAGTAAGCAAAAGCTTATAGGCCTGACTCACATTAACTGTAATGACCAATCTCAATTCTAAAGAAGATAAAACCAAATACCTTCCAATAACTGACATTAATTGTAATGACCAATAATCTCAATGCTAAAAAAGAGAAAACCAAATACCTTCCTGTAATTGAAATTAATTGTAATGACCAATCTCAAATCTAGAGAACAACCAAACCTCTCTTTGAAGAGAGGGACAGGTTAGATCAGGGCTAGTTAGATCAAGGTTAGTTTTACACCTTGATGATTTTAACAGGGGCAGGAGAATATCAGGAAATGATAAAACTTTCAAAGAATAAAATAAAATACTATGATTTTAAGTTCTTCCTTTTTCCTGTTTTATTTTTACTGCTATAAGTCATTAGTGTGGATAAAAAAGAAAAAGAAAAACACACACCTTTATCAGGGTGTTAAGTAGGTTGTGGCATATTACTAGGGTAAAAGACATCATACAGGCATGACCAGAAAAAAAGGCGGCCCAGTCATGTAGTGAGAATGAGGTATAACAGATGGCCAGCCCAAGTGAGGTAATGGTTATCAACGAAATGTTAAAATATTCAAAGGAAGGCTTTCAGTATAAAACTTCTATGTAAGCTTTCTGGAAGGATGTGGACATCAGGGGTGACTACCGATGAGAAGGTGCAGAGAGAATTCACACTCTGCAGTAAGGTTCAGGGTTATGAAACTCCAAAGAATTTCTGGGTAGATATTTTAATAAGAAACCTCTACAGGGACATCTAGTTCAACTCAGAACCAGCTGAAGGCCTTTTGAGATTTTTTTTTTTCCAGGAGCGAGCATGGGCAGTAGATTAGAATATGAGTATTCTATTCCACTAAAGGCTAAGATCCACTCTTCCAAAACTGGCCCAAACTGGCTACATCTTTGTATTAGTTATTGTTGCCTGCTATTAAGTAACACCATGTGCGTAAGTGGTAGAAGGATCTAACTATTTGGGTCAAATTTCTTTAAGTCTAAGTGGGACATATATAGCAAGAGAGGCCACCCCTCTCCCCTGTTCCCATTTTCAAAATTTATCCTTTCCAACTTCTAAAGGCTCTGCTATGAATCAGATAAGAGAAGAGGGAGACAAAGGCTTTTTCTGTGATTACATATGGTAACTGGGAGGCTGCAGGTTCTCCAGTTCAGCTTTAATGTCAAGATTGGTTGGGAAGGAAACGCAAGTCATGTCAAGCATGGAATGGATTTTAATAGGAAGAGGTTGAAGAAAGTCCCTCTCTCTAAATTCAAATTCAATACACTTTTAAAAAATGTCTTGTTATATCACATTCTTTTCTGAATACTGTACAACCTTTTTCCCTTCCCTATCCACTGAGCCATTCATTATAACAAAGCTTTTTAACAAACACATTGACCATGGTTGACAATAGAAGTAATATCTCATGCCCCATTCCCCTACCTCTGGAATAAAGAGGAGGGAAGCTCATTTTCCCAACTCTTTGCCAGAGCTAGGCTTGGTCATCAAAATTACATGAGGTTCAGTTTTATTGTTTGTTCCAAACAACAAACACTTAGTAATTTTCTGCTGTAAACAGAGCACTGTGTTAGATCTTAGGGGAGACACAAAACTTCAGACATAAAACCATTCTTGCCCTCGGATAAGCTTAACTGCGATGAGGGAATAAGTCACAGACACGGGTAATACACCACATTACATGAAAAGTACAGAGCTCTGAGGGGAAGAAATGGTATTCCTTTCCCCAGATGGCTGGCCTGGTAGAATCCCTGACTTCTTTGAAAAGTACAGGTCAGGTGCCACCTCTCACACCTTTCTGGATGATGTCCCCAGATCATTACCACTCTTGCCCACATGAAATGACTTTGTAACTTTCTATTTCTATGTTTGTTAGTCCATCCCCAAGTACTATGGAAGCTTCTGGAAGATAGGAGTGCCTCCTTTTTATCTCCAGATGCCCAACACCAGTAGTGCCTCCCTGTCTACACCAAGCGCTCAATAAATAAATGTTTGTTGACCTGAACTAGATTACTGACAGGTGTTACTAGTGAAGAAGCTAAAAGAAGGGGGAGAAATTCCACAAGTGAAAAGGAGGAAGAAGGACGAGGGAGGACACACTTTGTGCTTAGGTGGACAAGGAGTATTTTGGGTTGCCTGGAATGAAGAAAGGAATATGAGATAAGGTTGGAAAGGTATAGTGGTTCCAGATTATGAAGGGTTTAGCATTTAACATGTTAATAAGAAAGGGAGTTTGAACTTTAATCAACAAGGGGAGGAGAAGAGGAAGGTAGGGGGAAAGGAGTAAGCATTTTATTACCACCTACTATGTGCCAGACACTGTGCTAAGTGCTTTTTACAAATACGATCTCATTCCATCCTAACAACCCTGGCAGGAAGATGCTATTATGATCCCAATTTTACAGTTGAGGAAACAAAAGCAAATAAGAGGGTCACACAGCTTGTTAACTGCTATGACAGAATAAATACACAGAGTAGTTACATCCAGACAATTTATTTAGCAATGCTTGTGGTTGCAGAAACAAATCGGGTCCCAGGCTCTCACAAGGCCTCAGAACCTTCATTTCTACAGTTACCATATAATTGGAGGCTATTTCTTGGCACATTTATTAACCAGCCTTAATCACTGCATGGGTGTTGCCTCAGTCAAAGTGAGAACTCAGAAAGATCTCGTGGCTTAAAAGGGCCAAGGTGTCCCACTGCATCCTGGATCATCTCCAGTTATCCTGATCTATATCTTGCCACTGGACCCAGATGGCTCCAGAGGAGAAAGTGAGCCCAGTGACCTTGCACAGCCCTCTCTCCCTTATATCCAATTCATTTGCAAGTCATGGCACCATTTTCCTGATGTCACGGTGGTCTTTGAGATGGCAGCACACACAACAACATTATTGAAGGAAATGGAAAAACAAGATTATAAGGACTGAGATACCTGGTTTCTAACTGGTGGAGGGAAACACTGAGGTAGGGGGATAGTCTTGTGACTTTCTCATGATCAGGTGACTTACCAGAAGTTGGAACTTAATTTCACAAAATGGTAGATAAAGGCAAAATGGAATTACTCATGCTATTTTTAATGTAACATAAGTGTCCAGCACCATATTTGAACTCGGATCTTCTCGACTCCAGGCCCAGTACTCTATCCTCTGTGCCACTAGCTCTGTCAAAAGGCAACAGTGAGACACTGAAGCCACTGGGTAGGCAGGAATGTAAGTCTAGTAGAGAGTTGAAAAAATGACTGGAGTAAGGGAAGGGCATACACATCAACCCCAATCACGACTGTCACCTCCTAATTTACAGCACACAGAGGTCAGGATAATTCCAACAATCCCATCAATGGGCATAGTCCCTCACTCCTGTATAAAGCAAAGCTGGCCCTGCAAATCAAACCCCTGCTCCCAGACACAGCCTTCACAATGACAAACTATTGCCCATCCATTTGGTTAGAATATCACCAAGTATGAGAACTAGAGAAAGACCACCTACTCCTATCTTCACATTTTAAAAAAACGGGACAAAATAATATTTACATGGGGCTTAGCACAGTATCAGACACTTAGTAGTTGCTATATAAATGCTAGCAATTATTATTATAATTTACTATAAATTTTATTATTATTATAATAAATGGGGAGGCCCAAGGCCAGAGTCTGAAGCAGGATCAGGGATACAGCCCAGGCTTCACAACTCCCACTCAAACACTTGCCAACACACCTCTTTAAAATGATCAACATAACATCTGGAATCTATAGAAATTCTAGAAATCAATAGTTTGTAACAAACCTTAGAGGGATTTCCTAGACAGAAACTCCCTAGAAATCCTTCTTGTTTTACTGATAAGGAGAAAGAGACCCATAAGGTTAAGATCAAGAGTGGCATAACAGAAAGAGCATCCGATCATTAAATCAAGAGACCTGGGTTCTAGTTCTGCCTCTCTGTTTCCTTAGTACTTGTGACCTTGGGTAAGTCACTAACCTTTCTTCAGACCTCAGTTTCCTTTTCTGTAAAATAAGGAGTTCAGACTAGATAGTCTCTAAGTTCTCCTTTGGACTTTGATTCTGACTTTCCTAGCAACTATAAAAAAGGATAAGGCTTTACCTGATTCACCTAGGTTTAGAATAAGGGATCAAAGTTTTAGTGCTGGAAAGTACCTGAGGTCATCCAGTTCAGCATCCTCCCTTCGTGACACAGAAGTGACTCTGCCCAACGTCACACTGAGATAGCAAGAAGTGGCAGTCGGGATTCAAACTCAGCTTCTCTAACTTCAAACCTAGAGTTCCTTTCCTCCACACCACACATATCCCAGCTAAGGCACCTTCTTGACTTCCAGCTCTGTCTTTTCACTGGATAACACTGCTACACAGGCAACCTCATACTCTCCATCTCTGAGAGTCAATGAAATGATATAAATATCCGAGGTTGAACTTCATAACCTCCAAAGTTCTTTCCAAAGCTAGGCAGTATGGGATCTTATCTGCTCCAAGGCAAATATTTTGAAAATACAGCAGGACAAACTGATACTGTGTCCATACTACAATGGAAATGGAAAGTATGAGATTAGTACTCCCAGGACCTGGCTTCTAATCTCTGCCATTTACTATCTGTGTGACATTGGGCAAATCACTTAACCTTAGTGGGCATAAGTCAAGTGACCTCATCTGTAAAATGAGAAAGTTAGAACAGATGACCTCAAGTCCCTAATTCTATGGTCTAAATGTAACTAAATTTAGATTTGACTTTAATTAAATGATATGCATTTATCCCTTTTCATCTTAAAATTAAGGATTAAATAGATAAAACACTTCATAAAACTTAAGGAACTACATAAATATTGGCTATTACTATTATTAAATCTATGGTCCTGGTGGCAAGAGTACTGGATTTGGAGTCAGAGGAACTGAGTTAAATTCCACTTCTGCTTTCTACCCACGGTGGCCTTGGTTAAGTCATCACTATTTGGGCATCAATTTCATATCTGTAAGATATAGACATTGGAATGGATGACCTCTACAATTCTTTCCAGCTCTAAACCCTATGAATTCATAGGGAAATAAATACCTTTTTTTTTTCTTTTTTGGAAAAAGTCACCAAGGATGTCAAGCATTTATTGAGCTCCCATTATATGCCATGCACTCAACAAGAGAGATGCAAAGAAAAACAAAACAATCTCTATTATGTGGAGCCAACATTGGTCAAGGGATGAAACAACTTAGAACTTACTTTTAAATTATTTATTCATTTTGTTTTGCCATTGAAAGAGTTCACAAGGGCCACCAGGAAGATGAAGATTGGCCTATTGGCCTCACTACACCCATCTGCTCTGGAACCACTGTCACCTGGGTGAAGATGAAATCACAGATGAAAGGGGGGAGGGAAGAAAGAGAGGTGAAGGGAAAGAGAGAATAGAAGGAAGGAAGGGAGGGAGGGAGACAGCAAGGAATGAAGGAAGGGAAGGAAACAACAGCTAGAGAAAGTGAACTGCCTAAGGCTACACAGCTAGTTATCTTCAAGAGCCCGGGGTCCTCCTATAAAGTTCTTCCTTTCAGGGATCCTCTCTGACCTCCCTAGCAATTCAGGCCCTGAATTCCATATGCTGAGAGCTCAAGAGATTGGGCCCTAGGTTAATTAAGATAAAGCCTTAAGATTTATGTCCTGGATTTTATCCTTGGTTATTCACTTCTGTTGTTTGACATCTCAAATTCTATTACTGACTTTATATAGTTGAAACATCTGGGAGACATCTCCAGTCATCCTGATCTATATCTCGTCACTGGGCTCTGATGCTTCAGAGGGGAAAGTGAGGCCAGTGACCTTGTACAGCCCTCCCTCACTTAAATCCAATTCATCTGCATGTCATGGCATCACCTCCCTGATGTCTTAGTACACCTCAAGGATGAAGGACAAACAAGAATAGTTGAACATCTTTACGTACATTAGACTGATCTCTAGTTCATAGGGCAATCCTCTAAATATTCTGTTCTCCATCTTCTTCTTCATCAAACACAATATTATTCTGTCTATGGTCTAACCAGGACAAAGCATAACAGGCCCTGTGAATGCAAAGCATATTACCCCTCTTATTCCAGAACTTGTATTTCTCAATTCAGCCTTTGGGGGACAGGGAGGAGCTAATACTACAAAAGGAGCTGGATTCAAAGTTTGCAACCCATGTGCACTCCTTCAAACAAGTCATTTAACCTCCAGAGTTTCTGAAACTGTAAAATTAGAGTTATCACAAAAATGCTCTCTTCTAAGACGGCTTCCAGATCTAAATCCTATGCTCTTAACCATAACGTTGACTCTTACTTAAGTTTTCCCTAAAAAACTTCAGTTCTTTCAGTTTTAATTACTCTTAGGCCATGTCCCCCATATTATGCTTATGTCACTAATATTTTTAATAAAAACCAAATGCAAGACTTTTAACATTTATCCCTAACAACATGCCACCTTTTTGGATGTGACCCATCATTCCTTCTTGCCAATATATTTTTGAATTCTCATTCTGTCATCCAATATAATACATTCATTATACTCCCAACTTTGTGTTGTCCACAAATTTGATAAGCATGATATGTAAACCTTCATTCCTACGGCTGATTGGGGGGGTGGGGGAGGAAGGCTGAAAAGTCAGGATGGAGCTCCACATCCTCTACTGTGGAAGCATTGATTCATTAACATTTTTCGTGTTTGGTTATTAGGCCCACTCCAAATCCACCTACATATACTTCTGTCTAACTCATGAAAATATCATGAATGATTGGGTTATAAAATTCAGGTATATTATGGCTTCAGCATTCCCCTGACCTATACCTCTACAATAACCCTGTCAAATAAAAAAATAAAGGTAGCCTAGCACCATTCACATAGTATTCTGGCATTCTCAACAAAAGGAAAATATTTTAACTGTGGCAGCTGCATATTCTGTGGCCTCATGACGGAATTCCAGATTTGACTAATTTTAGTCAAAAGGTCAGACAGTCAACTAGAATTTATGAATTGCCTACTATGTGCCAAGTGCTATGTTAAGCACTGGAGTGAATAACAGTCTCACATAAAAAGCCAGGGAGAAGACACCATTCACAAACTCTCCATAGCCTGAAGGACTATGGAGCAGGTTTATTTAAGTCTGGCTTTCAACCTTATTTCCCACTACTACCCCCAAAATTACATCCTCAACTCAAGTCTGGCTGATCTAACTCTTCTCCAAAGCATAGGACGGTACACTCATTCACCCCTCCAGACCTTGGCTCATTTTGTTGCCCCTGTAAGAGAGATATTCTTTATTATTCCCTCATCTTGAGCAAGAGCCATCCAACCTCTCCTGAGCTAGATGTCCTCACCTGTAAAATGAGGTTGGATCAGATACGACCTCTAATGTCCCTTCCAGCTCTAAATCTGCCTCCAAGTCCTAGCATTACTGATCAATTCAGCAACTACCTTTTGTTTTACGAGTCTTGTTTCCTTTCATACTGTAAGAATGTAAATAAGGTCCTTAGGGGAGGTCCTGTGTCATATTTGTTTATCTCACCCAGAACCACTCATAGTGCTGAATACCTAAGAGATATTTTATACAGACTACCTGATGAATTGATCCATAAAAGAAGTGAGAAGATGATACAACCAGACCTAAGCAGCTTACACAAGAAAATCTGGGTCTTAACTTTTACGCTTGGGTATTCAAAGAATCAGGGACAGGTAGGTCGTACAGTGGATAGAGCACCAGGTCTAGAGGGTCAGGAAGACTCATCTATGTGAGTTCAAATCTGGCCTCAGACACTTATTACCTGTGATCCTGGGCAAGTCACTTAACCCTCAGTTTCCTCATCTGTAAAATGAGCTGGAGAAGGACGTGGCAAACTACTCCAGCATCTTTGTCAAGAAAACCCCAATGAGGTCACAAAGAGTCAGACACAACTCTAAAACAACTGAACAACTCAAAGACTCTCCCAGCTAGAAAGTAACTCAAGTCATCTAGTCCAAACTGGCCTGACCAAGAATGTATCCCTGACTAACAATCACCTTGCCTCTGCTTGAAGAATTCCAATAAAGTGGGGATCCACAACCTCCTGACACTTTCTATCCCACTTTATGAGAGCCAGCTCTAATCATTAGGAAGATTTTCTTCAAGTCTAATAGCTAGGTAGTCAAGTGAATAAAGCACTGGAACGTTGTCAGGAAGCCCAGAGTTCAAATCCAGCCTGACACTTACTAACTATATGACTCTAGGCAACTCACTTTAATTCAGTCAGTTTCCTCATCTGTAAAACAGGGATAATAATAGCACCTATGCCCTGGGTTGTCACGAAGACAAAATGAGATAATATTTGTAAAGTGTTCTGCAAGCCTTAAAGACCTATAAAGGCTAGCTCTTATTACTGTTGCTAGTATTACTATTGATGATGATGAGGAGGATAATAATTCTATCTCTCTGATATTTCTACCCGTCATTTCTAGTCCTAATCTTCCAGGGCACCAAGCCAAACAATTGTAATCCTTGCCCACAGGCCAGCACTTGGAAAACTTGAAAGACCATGATAATGCATCTCCACCCCATCTCCAGTCTTCTCTTTTCCAGGCTAACCATCCTTCAGCCTTTCCTCATTTGACACATTCTTCAGTCCTTTCCCTATCCTGATAACCTTCTTCAGAAGTCACACTAATTTGTTAATGTCATTCCCAAAATGTGATATCATCACAGATAATAATATTCGAATGTGGCCTGAACAGGGCAGAATACAGTCGATGACCCCACTGTTCTGGATGCTTCATCTCCATTCATGCAGCCAAGGACAACATGACTTTGCTCAGCTGCTAGGTCACAAGGTTGACTCACACTGAACTCACATTCCATATCAATGACCAACACTCAGCAACGAGGTGCTTCTCCTCAGACTGTGAAAAGGAAGGCAGCTAATATTAAGTAGTATTAACAATTACAACAATAAGGCATACCTAAAAAGCATTTTCCTCACCACAACCCAGTGGAGTTGGTACTAGTATTAACATCAATTACCTCCGAAAACTGAGGTTGAGTGCTTTGGGTCACACTTGTAAGTAGGTACAAGTGCTGTGACTTGAATCTAACTTTCCCCTGGCATGTATGCACACACACACCCACATACACACCAAGAATTTCCATCACGCCTTTTGTTTAAAAAAATGCTTTGTTAATGTTTTTTATTTTTTTTTAACACAGCAATGGACTAATCAACACACAATTATTGCTTCTATGTGTCAGGCACCATGCTAAACACTGGAGATACAAAAACTAAAACAATTTTAAAGAGAACAGTCCCTGCCCTGGGTGAACTTACATTCTAATGTAATAAATTAGTACAGACAAGATACATGCAGAGTGCACAGACGGTAGGCTTCAAGTCTTCTTCCTGTTTAAAAATGTTTAAATTTATTCTCACATTTTGAGCCTTACCACAGCCTTCTGAGGTAGGCAGGACAGGTAGGAACATTCCTATTTTACAGATGAAGAAATGATACACAGGGAGGTGAAGGAATTTGCTTAAGGTCACATAGCTGATCAGTGACAATGCCATGATGTCAACACAAAACCTGTATATCCGGGACTCTCCCAGGAAGAATCAATCCATTGCACATCTACACACTGGAATGAAAAACATTAGCATCTCTCCAGGTGCTTCCCACTCCCTAGAGTCAATGGAACAGATTAATAGGGATCAAAGCAAGATTACTTTTCTTTCTCCAAACAGTGATGCAGGAAACTTTTCCCCATCAATCTCCCAAATAAGCAGCCACATGCAGCCAATTATGTCTTGTGTAATTGTTCCCTGAGTTTTACAGGGATAGTTAGACATTATGAACCTGGACATCTTAGAAAAAGCTGACCTCTTCCCCAACCCTTGGATGGTGGCGTTCTGGCATTCATCACCAACACTACTGAAGAATTCACTTTGCGCCATGGATCTTAGGTTTTAATTATACTTAACAGTGAATTATTTCCTCAGTAGAGTCCCATACTGAGTTAGTCTGGAGGCAGAGCCTCCATCTTTTGAGACTCTGATTGGGGTTTGGGTATTGTACATGCATGACAATTTTAAGCATTTCTTACTTTGGGCCATCCTTCTCCCTGAAGTCTGGCAAGCTCAAGTGTCCTCTTGAAATTCAGAGAATAAGATAAGCAGGTTGATAAAGACTTCTCATTGAAATGTTAGTCAGTCCTTAGAAGAAGATAGGGCCCAGGACCTTCACTAGAGCATCTGGAATCATGGGAACCATATTGTAACAGCACTTCTGACCCTAGACCAAAATAGATGTGAACCAACCACATTATCCCTCTGAGACACAGGACTGGCGTAGCTAAATAGACAGATTCTCATCACCAAAAGGGACGTTGTTATGTAGTTTCTTTCTCTTTCTTTTTTTTTGGGGGGAGGGGGGGTGACATGGCAACCCATGGAACAGAAAAAATTACACAATAGTCCACAGACCTCACAACCTCTTTACATATCTGTGTGGTGATAGCAGGGAGAAAAGTGATATTAAAAATCATGCAAGCCTTAGAATAACCAACACTCACTTAAATCTAAGTCCTCTCTGTACAATTTCTGTCCAATGATAAAGGCATTGTTGACATTCTCACTAAAAATGAAGCCAAAAATTATAAAGAAACTGCATAAAGTGAAGCCAAATGTGAAATAACAAATAAAAATGTTCTTGTAGGAGAGGCAAATGAAGGAGTTACATTCAAAGCAAAAAAAGAAAAATCAAACCCCTCTTCTGTGACAATTGATCACCTTATCTAGAAATGTCCAAAATGAACACAATAAGCAAGCTGAAGACTATTGAAAGTCATTGCAGTTTATGTGGATATTCTTTCTAAAAGATTTTTAAAAATCAAGAAATCTTAAAAAAATCTTTAGAAGATCTTCCAAACTAAGTCAATAAATGTCTGATATTTGGTGACTTGTGAAACGTGGAGACAGGAAACAAAACTATGCTGGAACGAAATACTAGACATGGTAAGCACTTAATGACATTAACTTTTTAATTTGATTTTCAGATGAAAATGTATTTTCATTTGATTAAATTTTCATAATAAAAATTAAAATTTCAGTGAAACTGACTAGATACATACATGTACATGTAGACAAGCTGGAAACCAGTCATCAATGTAGTAGTCATTTTAGAATAAGTTATATACAAAGTGACTAAATGATCAGAGAAAATTCAAAATTAGAAAGATAATAAGACATTGAACGCGATCACAGCAGCTCCAAGCCAACCTGATTAAATACAAACTAAACTTAAAAATCGAAAATAGTCAAAAATAAAGACACTGGTCATAAATCAAGAGGTGGAAGTTAACTTGGAAAACCCATCTACTTCAACTCCTTTATCCCTGCTATCATGCCATCTTTTAGAGAAGTTAACTATTGTAAAACAGTTATCATGATAAAAAGGTTAAAATAACCCAGAAACTTCCTCAGCCAGCATACATATACAATATCCATTCCAAGCGAATTGTGATGGGACAAGGGCAACGTTAGTTTAGAGTCCAAGGATACAAGCGGCATTTTCCTCACAAAACAGAAAAAAAAATCATGGAGAAGAAAACAAGTCACACAGAGTGTGGCATAAAATCTAGGTAAGAATAGTACTTCTGGATGAAACTACGAGGGCAACAATAAGCCAATGAGAAACAGGACAGATTGTCCACTGTTCTCAGATTGATGAGTTTTCAGAGGCATTTAATAGGAAGAAATTAGTAAGAAATAGCTACATGGATCATACCACATGAAGACAGAAAAATCCATTTTGAAGGGTTATAACTTTAAAGGGGCCAAAGAATTAGTTTACAATGTTTTCAACAGGGGGAGATTCTCAGAGAAAAATCAGTGACCAAGAAGATACCTTGTTGTGTATGCCTACTTTCTCATCTCTCGAAAATCTTTGAGACTAGGTTAGATGTACAGATCAAAAAAAAAAAATCCCAAAGGGAATGGGAAAATACATGAAAAACATAAGTGGGTTGTAACATGTTAATTATTAAATATGATTTGCATCCAAGAAGTAGAATAAAAGATATCAGTAAAGATGTATATGAACTTGCAAAGTAGTAGCTAAGGAAGTTGTGCATCCTAAACGATACACCTTTTCGTTCAATTCAGTTCTATTATTACAGTAGCATCACCAAGTTTTTTTTTTTTAATTTTCATACAGTAGGTTTGATGGATGGATCTTTCACTGAGGATTCATGGAAACTCACAAAATTTTCATGGGATGAGAAAGTGAAACGTGTTGGTGGTGAAACAAGGGTTGGTGGTGTATCCAGATGAAATCCCAGACCTAAGTACCCACACAGAGAGATCTGTAACTCACCTGACCAGAACTAGATAATGACAGAAAACCATTAGTGACCATTAGGATTTAGGGTGTGATTTCTTTTTTAAGGGTCGTTCTTGAAAGAAAGATGAATTCACCTAGAATTAAAATTCTGATCCAGGGCTACTTAGAGAGACAACATGGTCTAACAGGCACAGGGTTATTGTAGGAATCTGGAACTCAGAAGGATCCATCCACCAACAAACATTTATTAAGAGCCTATTATGTAGCAGAAAAGATAGAAAGACTACCTCGGAATAAGTAAGACCTTGTGCCCCCCCATACACACCATCTAGAACATGAGGAAACTGTCCATCTTTAAGATCTGCTTTTACATTCCTTGAAAGAGGGGGGTCAACTGAAGGAGAGCTCAGGGTTATTATTACTTGTGACTCTAAATTCTTTCTTGGCCTTAAAACTCGCTAGGTGTTTGCTTCTATCTTCCTTGCTCTATTTCTAGAAAATCAAGCCAGACCTTTCCCCACCGTCACAGCTTTGCCCATTGCCCTGGAGCAAAAAGACTTGCCTGAGTTCCTTAATGAAAATAACACAGGTAAGAGTGAGGCCCACCCCAAGCTTAGAGGTAGAGACTGTTCGAATGGGGAGTCAAGTAACTTTTTCTGACATCCTTCTTTTACCAAGAGGTCTCCCAAGTGCTTGCTACCCTGTGAAATCTAATAGGGCGAAGGCTATCTGAAGAACAGAGGCACAAAGGTATGAGGTCTTTCCTATTTGCATCAACCCCTTCTCTGAAGCTGGGCTCCTGTTATAGCTTCAGGTTCAGAGGCCACTTTGAACTTTTTCTACAGGCCACAAACAGAAGCCCACATGAGAGATTCCATAGTATTTACATGGTGAGCAACAGGTCTGAGCCTGAGTTTCCCCCACCATGCTGCTTCCTGATGTGGTTCCCTACTATAGAATGTAAGCTCTCACTGTATCTGTATCCCAGGGCCTGGCATACACGCAGTAGGAGCTTAATAAATGCTTGCTCACTGAATGACTGGTATATAGCCTAGGCTTTTCATGGTCCTTTGGAAACCCTGGCTGGAAGATATGGACATATAGGTACCTAGATTTGATATGGAGAAGAAGAGTTTAAAGTAGGGAGTAGTAGTACCCAAAAAGCTCTAAGTTGGTTGGTCAAGGCCTGAAAGGGAATGGTAAGACTTCTACACAGTAAGGCCACACAGCTCTTTCCCTAACCCTTGGTGGGCAATCTGGGGAAATGACTATTCAACCTTAATATTTCCTCAAACAGATCATGCATAAACATTCCTGCTTCCTCATCTTTACTCACACTACTGTGCCCTTACCATCTGACTCCTACCCAATCAATTAACAAAGCATTTAACTGAGGTGCAGTGCTAGATGCTGGGGATATAAAAATAAAGGTGAATCTTATCCTTTAAAGTCTCAGTCACGAACTGCTTCTTCAATGTAGTCTTCCACAGAGCCAGAGGCTTTCTTGGTATAAGGTAAAAAGAGCACCAGACTTGGAGTCAGGAGATCCCAGTTCAAGCTCCAGCCCCAACAATGCCTAGTAGTAAGATCTTGGGCTGGTCATTGAATAATAAAATCACATTCACATAGTGCGTTATGGTTCACTAAAAACTTTCTTCTCAAAAACCCTGTAAGATATTTAAGGCTGGTATTATTGTACCCAATAAAAAGGAGGAAATCAAGGCCTCAAAGCCAGGATTCTGACCCAGGTCTTCTGAATCTAAGGTTGGCACTGCATCTATAAGAATTTACAAAGCCTCAGCCTCCCCTTTGTATAGCAAAAATCGTCACATTTCTGCTACCTACCTCACAATGTTATTGAAAGGACTTAAATTTTTAAATGAAAGTTATTCTTCCTCAGTTTCTTCATCTGCAAATGAGAAGGCTCAAATAAATGATCAGGAAAGTCTCTTCGTTTTCAAAATTCTATGTTTCTCTACCTCTTCTAAGCTCCTAGGGCATCTGTCCAGTCTCCTCATTTTGCATTTATTATATGTATGTATGTATATATGTTTATATGTATATCCATATATATGTATATATAAATATATGTGGTCTTGTTTTGTTAGTCTTTTTCTATGTCTTTTCCCATGACTATAAACTCCCTGAAGGCAGAGTCCTTAACTCCTTGTCTGCATTTACTCACAATACCTTGCACAGACCTCACTTAGTATAAGTTCTATAAATGCCTTGTATATTGGCTCCTCCCTACCCCACTCCCTGGAGCCTCTGACTCAGGCTCAAGGAGAGACTAGGGAACAGACAGGCCCAAAGCTTCAGATCTAGCCTCTATAATCTGAAGTGAAAAGACCAAAACAAGGTCTTCCTCTAGCTGAGTCACAGTTTCCCCTAGTGGTCCCATTTTCTTAGGATCCCCAATCAACAATGGCCACAATGCCCTTCCCAGGTACCATATGTCATGGTTACGATGATGATGTGACAAAGCATTTCTCATCAATGGCTTTCAGGGAAAAAAAGAGCAATTCTGGCAGCAGTCCATGGAGCCAGGTAGAAAGACTCAAGATGCCTTCCTTCCCACCTACCCCTCTGCTCTGAACAAAATCCCCTCCCAGGAAGACTGGGTGACAGTCCTTAGGTGAATTCCTGGGTGACAGTCCTTAGGTTAACAAAGTCCTCTCCAGGGATCTCAGACAGCAGAGAGACCACTGGGATCAGGATGAGCAAAAGGTAACAGATCCATTTCCCTTTATTTCCCCAAAAGGGAAAATAATGCTTCACTACTGCGGTCAAGGACTCTGGTATAGGGATAAAAGTGAAAGACCAGACACTGAGGTGGGGAGTCTCTCATCCTACCCCAAAGCCCTTAATGTAGAAAAAATTCTGAGACAGTGCCTCGATTACCAGAAAAGATCTAGCTATAAAAAAGGTAGAGAACAGGAACAAATTTCAGAAAGAAAAAAAAAAAGGGAATTTTTCCTTTTTTTTTTCCATATAGGAAGGAGGTAGAGAGGAGGCCAGAGGCTTCAATCCCCCTAGCAAAGAACTGGGCCCTAGCTGAATCCAGTGATTATACAAGCTCAGAGACAAACACAGCTCCTTCCTCCTCCCACCACCCAGTCAGCACCCTGCCTGTAAGCACTCACCATGACCGGCATTTCAGAGGCCCCAGGTCAGGACCCAGGGCTTGCTTAAAGCATGGCTTTTCATAACAGAGAGTCTTTTAAAGTGAATTCTCCCACTTTCTTCTCCCCACTTTCTTTGGTTTCCCTTTCTCAGGGTCCTGTCCTCAGAGTTTGAATCGCCCCAAACTGCTTATTGCAGAAATACAGGCCTGCTCCCTCTGCCCATCCCCACTACAATCTGTAGCACTGCCTTCAGCAGGCTGGCTCCATCCAATTAGTTTGAAAAGCTTCATGCCAAGGAAATTTCTGCTTTTATTAAAAATAAAGACATGCTGGGCATGCAATGGACTGTGAAAAATATAATGAGTCTGGCATAATCATGAAGGTCGAGGATAAGGTTACCAAAACAGACATACAAAGTTATCCCTGAAGTGGGGGCAGGAAGGCGGAAAGGAGTTAAGATATAAACATTACATATATAATATATAACATCTGTGATGCATATATAATATATACCACACAATACACTGAAGTAGCATTACAAATATCATACATGTGCTATATATGATATGTGCATGTGCTTTGGGGTGTATAGTCTTTAAGGGAGTGGGAATGAAAGGGAGAGAGCCTCCCCTTTATAAGCATTTCAAGAAAAACAAACCCAAACAAACAGAAGAAGGGCCTCCATATCTGAGCTGAGAAACAGACTCATTTCAAATCATGTCTGCTACCTCTGCTCTACTCTGAGGACCTGCTTCCAGCTGAGCTGGGGGGCAAAGCTGGCTCATTCCACCAAGAGCCTTGGCGCTAGGCTCGGTGCATCTGGGAAAACAGACTCCCTTTCCTCTGAAAAGCCTCTCTTCCTGATATCTACTGATAGCAAAGGAAAGTCAGGAGGAGAGGTAGAGTCTCTCTCCTCATCCCTTCCTTCTCTTTCTCAAATCTCCCCCATAACCATATTCCAAATCCTTGGTAAAGGAATTATAACAACCACCCCCATCTATTTTTTTATAGTACTTAGTACTTTTTCCAGGGCTTTCCCATACAGTAGTTCGTTTGATCCACAAGGCAGCACTGAAAGGTAGGGTGGAATATTGTTCCTTTTATATTGAAAATGTATACATATGTACGTATATAAGAGAAGTCTGTGAAAATTGGTACCTGTCGTTTTCCTATCTCAGTTTTAAATCGCTCAAGGACAATGAATCTGGGGACTAGGAATTGGAGAGGGGACCAGGGAGGAGATTCAAAAGGCCTGAATCTGTTCACACATACTGAAAATCCGGAAAATGTAGGCATAGGAAGAGAATTGTTCCGAAAGCACTCAGCCGTTTCCCTTACCTTCGGCCAATACCTCATCCACAGTGACCTGATGTCTCCCAATGCCAAAGACGCGGCCGATGTACCCACTCCCCGGGCCCGAGGTGCTCCCCCCTCCTCCGCTGGAGCCAGACCCGGGGCCGGAGCCTCCTTGCTCCCGGCGAGAGTCAAAAAACTTCTTCATCTTGCAAAACGAGGTAGCAGCCAAGCGGCGGATGAAATGGTTCCTGGCTGCTTTTTTCTTCTCTCCTTTTAATTATGAAAAGCAAGAAGTCCCAAGGTTTCCTCTAGGAGCTCTATTCAGATAACAAGAAAAATCCGCTCATGGGGGAGGAGGGAAGGATATGTATAGATTTATGCATATAATGTATGTATGCTTCTAAGTAGTGCAATGTTCTCTCCTTCTTCTGGAAAGCGATTTTTTTAAAGTTTAGACCTGTGATGGCAGAAAAGAGAAGATGAGTCAGTTACTCAATTATAATGATTCTTCTTATTATAATTATAATAAATCGTGTGCTTTTTTCTAGGGGAACACACACACACACACACACACACACACACACACACACACACACACTCTCCCATCCCAGGAAGATGCTACCTGCCCTTACATAGTGAGGAAAAACACCGGGTCACCCTCCCTCCCACTCCCCCCCACAGCCCCATCAAGTGACAGCCACTGAAACCGCCTCCCCAGTCTCGGGAGCCAGGCATATCCTGAGTCGGTATTTTCCGCAGGCACAGAGGGAGGCAGGCAAGGCAAGGAGGACAGGGTAGCCGGTCTCCCGGCAGCTAATACAACAGCAGCTGGCCGCCCCCTCCCCCCACCCGGGGCACATCGCCCCCTCCCCGGACCCAGCCAGCGAGCATCCAGGCAGTTTTTTACCCACTTGGTACAGCTTTGGGCGGCTGGCTCCTGGCTACCAATTCAGCAACATTGTCACAGCCGCCGGATCCCAGACTGCAACTCTGTTGCAAGGCGAGGATCGCATGAGGCTTCAGCTGATCGCCGGAGAGACCATCGGAGATTGACCCCCCTGCTACCCCTCCCCCCCGCCGCCCCACACACCCTCTTCGGCTCCATCCATCCAACCAGGAAATGAACTGTCACAGGAAGTGTCTTTCCATTGAGGGCGAGCAGGCGGGGCGGGGCTGCCTTAGGGGTGGAGCCTCGCATCTCCAAATTCACATCATTTCCCGACCTGGAGCACAGAAGGAGGGAGGGAGGGAGAAGGAGTTGCAGTAGCTGGGGAGTAGCCCAGGCAGGTGGTTGGAAGACTGCGTGCAGGAGGAGAAGCTGGAGGCTGGGGAGAGGTCGAAGTTTTAATTTTCTTTCTTTTAATTCTCTCTTTTGAAAAAAGACCAAGAAAAAAACCCACCCCAAACCCCTGAACCTTTCGCTCCCTCGCGGGGCATCCTGGGAAAGGAGTTCCGCGCAGTTAAAGGAGGGAAGAGAGGGAGGCGGGACGCACCGAGGGACTACAACTCCCAGAGAGCTGGAGAAGGCAGGGAGGGGGTGGGGAGTGAAAAGCCGGGAGAAGACCGGACTGCTCCGCAAAATTGGAAGGGATCGCTGAGAGGTGTTCGGCGGTCCCAGATACGTAAATAAACACTCAGCTGGCTGAGTAATTCCACCCAGTGAAGCCGTGTGAATTGCGGGCTGACCTGCTGGCAAAGATGCGCTGGGAGTTCTGGTTTGCAGGCCCTGTGTAGATGCTGGGAGGATACTCCGTCCAAAGGAACCCCTTTGGGGCCTGTAATACTAGGATCGTATAAATTTAGAGGGATAGAAGAGCCCCTAGAGTGCCTGTAGCCCCGTCCTCTCGCTTTACAAATAAGGAGATGAGACATGACCAAGGTCAGGAAACTAGTAAGATCGTACGTGGAGCCCAAGTTCGCACTCTCACCCCCCGAAAGGAAGGCTTTTCTGTCCAGCCCAATACATATTTACAGAGGCACCTTCTATATCCCTAGTTTTTTACTTGACAATGCTGGGGATGCCAGAGAAGAGGACACAGTCTCTGCCCCAAGGAGTAATTTACAGTCCACTGGGGAGTTAATTGGGAGAAATAATACAGTTAAAAGGAAGTGGAAAGGGAGAAGCAGTTTGGTGGGGTAAGAAAGAAAATTAGTTTAGAGTCACACACTGCCTCAGCTACTTACAACCTATGTGACCTTGTGCAGAGGCATTTCATCTAGGAGCCTCAATTTCCTCATCTGTGAAATGATCATGTTAGACCAAATGTTCAATCCCCAAGGTCCCCTAAAGCTTTTAAATCCTATGAGCCATAGAACTAAGACAGCAGTACTATACCCTACTTTAAAGGCTGGGCAGTGACTGAGAGTGGTGGTTCAGGGAGAAGGAATTATTCTATTATCATATGCCCATCCATTATACCATGCTGTCAGAGCTAGCCTTGGTGCCAAGCAAACCCCCTAGTTCAAATCCCACCTCCAGAGAATACTGTTGGTGTAATTCCTGGCAAGTCATTGCCCAAAGCAGGCAGAGGCAACTCCTACAGGGATTGTTAAAGGGAATTTCCTAACCTGAGAGTTACCTATACCAATGAAATTACAGATCCATTTCCTATCCCTTATTCCATACCTTGCCTTCCATCTTGGTTTTAGGGCTGAGTAACTACATGTGATGAAGCACCTTGGTTGGAATACTGAGGCATACTTCCCAGTTGTGTGACCCTGGACAAGTTTGCCTCAGTTTCCTCACCTGTCAATTGAGCTAAAGAAGGAGATCATAAACTACTCCAGTATCTTTGCTAAGAAAGTCCAAAATAGGGTCTAAAGAATCAGATGTGATTTAAAATCACTGAACAACTACATGTGATACATTTAGATAGCAAAGTGCTAATTATGCACTCAGCTCCTGGAGATAATCCTGTTCTGTTTCCTTTCCTCACCTCTTGCCTTTCAAACTACTGATTGCCCATTGATGACATTTTTTTTCCCACTCCAGAGCTGCCTATGAAGAGTATTTTAACCTAATTTGTTCTGTATAAAAATGGCTTGGGCATATTCTATGAATGAATGGCCATGGGTGAGGGGGATTTTAGGGTTGCAGAAGCCATCTCTGATAGATCTAAATCTTTGGCCCCCATCAAAACTAACCAACACTTCGGTTTTATCTGATTAGTGGAGCTATTGGCATCTACTGAGACAGTCCCCCAGGAACCAAGATGTTTTCACTGAAACAGGAAATGGTTGAGATAGTTTTTGTGGAATTGGCTAACTGGAATTGAAGCTTGGTACTGGGCCTTGTTCTTTCTAAGTGGAATTTAGAGCTGGAAGAGACCTTAGGCTCATGAGGTCTAACACTTTCTTTGCAGATGAGAAAACTGAGGCACAGAGAGGAAAAATGGTTTGTCTATATACACGCAGGTATTAAATGACAGAAGCATAATTCAAACCCAGGCCTTCTAACTTCATATCTATTGCTCTTCCCACTGCACCAATCTGCCTTCAAGCTTTAGGCAGCTAGGTGGTAGAGAGTCAGCCTGGAATCAGGAAGACCTGAGTTGAAATTTGACCTCAGACACTTACTAGCCATGTGACCCTCAGCAAGTCATTTAACCTCTGTCTACTTCAGTTTCCTTAAAGGTAAAATAGAGATATTAGTATCTACCTCCCAGCATTGTTAGGATCAAATGAGAATTTTATAAAGCCCTTAGCATAGTGCCTGGCACATGATAAGTATTTAATAAATAAAGCCTTGTTTCTTTCTTTCCTTCCTTCCTTCCCTCCATCCCTTCCAGTAAAGGGACCTACTGAAACAATAATTCATAGAATAATGCAGTAAACACTTTTAGGTCCTGGAAGTTGGCAGCCTTGCCCCCTTTAAAAAATAGAAAATAATTTAGGGAGAATGCAGTGTAAAGGGGCATTTTGAAAACATGCTGAGTATAGCAAAACTGTCATTCAGTGAAAGCTCAGCTTCTGGATTAGACTTGATTTACCTGACTCTTGACCTCTCTTCCTATCCCAACATTTTCATCATCATGCCAGTTTTTAGTTCCTGTGTAAAATGACCTACATCCTTGCTCCATCCTGTAGCTGAATGACTTGACTTATTGAATCCCTGTTCCTGCCCCTTGCCATCCCCAGTACCTAGGACAGAGTGGACAATAAATTTATATAACATTTTAAGGTTTACAAAACTGTTTACAAAAATGTAACAGTAAGCACCCCAAAATACACAGGGAGCCTGCTATCACAGGTTCTCATATCTGCATTCATAAAAGGAAAGCAACTTTCAAGGGGTCAACAATCACTTTAATCAAGCATATATGTCATTCCTTTAACCAAGCACATATATCATTCAGTTAGTTCAGGGACTCAGAACCCTAAAATTCAAAGAAAATACAGAGAAATCAAAAAGTCAACAGACATGGCTTCCTCTGCCCGAATTCAACTGACAATTCCAACTATCTGACCATAAGTCCCAGAGATGGAAGCATGACATCTGGTTTCTCAAAGCTGGAGGGGCAGACTCCTCAGCAGCTTCCCAGAGTCCTCATCTGGCACTCAAACCTTTTAAAAACTAAGCCCCAAAGGAAAACCTCACCCTCAGAGTAGTTATACCTTTTTTAGAGCCAGAGGGTATCCAACCCTTGAGAACCAGTGCCCCATAGCTGTGGGTGTTCCTACAAATCTTCCCTAATCAAACTCCCCTGAATGGACAGGCCTATTAATGGGTGAGGAAGATCTTTAATCACATTAACAATACAAATACATTTACTGTTTCTAGTTACTAGTTTACTCCTAGTAAAGACTCTTGATTGATAAAGGTGAGATTCAATCAGGCACTTGATTATACCAAAACAAAAACAGCAAAAGATGCCAGTTTTACTTGCCATTACAAAACATGTCCCTTTGATCATTAAATGCCTCTGAGGGGTAAATGCTCTTATTATCTGCATTTTACAAATGAGGAAACTGAGACTCTGAGAGGGTAAACAACTAACTATTGTCACACAGCAAACAAAAGACATAGTCATTAACCTGATAACTTTTAGTTTATATAAAGAAAAGAATATATGTTCAGAAAAAGAATGGGAATAATTACAAACAAGTCAAAAGGTTTTTTGAAAAGTCCCACATCACCAAAGCTTCAGGTGAACATTCCTCTTAAACTTTGTTATCACTTATATTCTGTACTACTCTATTGGGAGGAAGTGTGACTTAGACTGGGCACGGTAGGTTTGTAATCAGAAGACCTAGACAACTTCTGGCCATCTTACTTACTAGCTGTGAGCTTTCTTACTCTCTAAAATAAACTTAGGAAAAACCTGGAAAGATTTGTATGGGATGATGCGGAGTAAAATGTACCATGTGCAAAGTTACAGCAGTGTTGTAAGATGATCAGCAGTGAATGACTTAGCTATTCTCAGCAATACAATGATCCAAGACAACTCTGAAGGACTTATGATAAAAAATGATATCCATCCCCAGAGAAAAAATTGATGGTTTCTGAATACAGATTGAAGCATACTTTTTTTAAACTTTATTTTTCTTCATTTTTTTTTTGTGGCTATGTTTTCTTTCACCACATAGACTATTGTGGATATGTTTTGCATGACTACACATGTATAACCTATATCAAATTGCTTGCCTTCTCAATGAGGAGGGGTGCGGAAGGAGGAAGGGAGAGAATTTGGAACTCAAAGATATTTTTAAAAATGGTAAAAAATTGCTTTTACATATAACTGGGGAAAAATACAATACTAAATTTAAAAAAATAAACTGTTGGACTATGTGACCTGTGTGCCTCTTAGATAGTTATTTCTTTTAATTTTTTAAAATTATTAACTGTCAACAAAAACAGTCATATAAGTGAGGCACAAAATCTTAGCTATAATGAGCCAGAACCAAAATAAATTAACAAACAACAAATAAAACGATTTTACTGTATTCTATTCTAGCTTTGCTCCAACATCTGTTTTCCTTACTAATATACATGCATATATATTCATACATATGTATATATCTAATCAATCCTTAAGAGTTACTGGATATTTTTAGAATAAAAGGTAATATATGAGAAAGAAGACAGGAAGACAAAAAGGATAACAGTGGAAATATATGTATACACTTATATATGTGCATATATTCATACACACACATACACAAATAATATATTGTGATGTTTAAAAAGTTTGAGAGACATAAATGAAAGCTCAGCTCTCAGATTAGACTTGATTGACCTGACTGCTGACCTCTCTTCCTGTCTCAACATTTTCGTCATCATGTCAGTTTTTGGTTCCTCACTCTATCCTCTAGCTGGATGACTTGACTTATTGAATCCCTGTTCCTGCCCCTTGCCATACCCAGAACCATCAACTTTCTCTACCCAGGTAGGGAAGCCCAGTGTACTCTACACCAGTTTGGGTGGGGATAAATTCTTTAATTAGGTTACCTAAGCCTGAGCAATCTAGAAGTAAATGACATAATCAAAGTTACATTTCCCCCCCCCCCCTTCATTAATTGTTAACCAATCAGAGTTGATTGCCACCCTGAGAAACACCCACTCTTTGAAGTGAACTCACCTCCATGATTGGTCTTTGGCATTCAAGAGTATCACTGACCCACTTTATTGGCAATGTGCTAACATGATTAATAAAATTATTACTTACCCGGAAATTTTCTCTCAAAATTTTTTAAGCATCACAATATGTATGTGCATGTATGGTGGTTGTTGTCCTTCGTCTTCAAAGGATACCAAAATGACATCACCATGATAAAGTGAAATTTCAATGTGTCCTACTGTGACTGATCAGACCCATATGAGCTCGGAATGCTCTACCACAGGTTGGGCACAGATATTCTAGGTGAATATTTGGGGGGATATCCCAAATTTGCACATCCTGCGTTTACTATGTGCTATCTCAATTCTGCTTTGCTCAAAGAGCACAGCACCCTTTCTAATGTGGGTGTGCCATGCTAAGCAGTCCTGTACCAGTGTCACCCATGTTGTACAGTCAAATTCAAAGTTCTTGAGAGAGATCTTGAGAGTGTCCTTGTATCGTTTCTTCTGGCCACCATGTGATCACCTGCCCTATGCAAGTTCTCCATAAAATAGTCTTTTTGGCAAGCATACATTTTGCATTCAAACAGTGTGGCCAGCCCATTGGAGTTGCTCTCTCTGAAGCATAGTTTGAATACTTGGAAGTTCAGCTCGAGCAAGGTCTTCAGTGTCTGGTACCTTATCCTGCTAGGTGATCCTTAGAATCTTCTTAAGACAGTTCAAATGGAAGCGATTCAGTTTCTTGGCATAGTGCTGGTAGGCTGTCCATGTTTCACAGGCATACAACAATGAGGTCAGCACAACAGCTCTGTAGACCTTCAGTTTGGTAGTCACTCTAATACCTCTTCTCTCCCAAACTTTTTTTCAGAGCCTCCCAAACACTGAGCTAGCTCTAGCAATGCATGCATCAACCTCATTGTCAATGTGTACATCCCTGGAAAGTACACAACCAGGGTAAGTGAACTTATCCACAGCATTCAAAACTTCTCCATTTGTTGTAACTGATGGTTCCACATATGGATGGTGTGGTGGTGGCTGATGGAGCACCTGTGTTTTCTTGGTGTTAATTATTAGACCAAAAGAAGCACAGGCAGCAGAGAATTGATCCACACGTTGTTGCATCTCAGCTTCAGAGGCTGCATTGAGTGCACACTCATCTGCAAACAGAAAATCATGCACCAATACTCTCTCTACTTTGGTCTTGTCTTGTAGCCTTTTCAAATTGAAGAACTTACCATCAGTACGGTAGTTGACCTTGATGCCATGTTCATCCTCATTGAAAGCATTTGTCAACATGGCTGAATATATCATGCTAAAAAGCATGGGAGCAAGCACACAGTCCTGTTTCATTCCATTGGTGACTGGGAAGGCATGAGAGCATTGTCTGTTATCCAGACATAATTTTCCATAAACCCTCATGACTAACATTGTCAAAGGCCTTGGTCAGATCTACAAACATTGTGTACAGACCTCTCTGTTCTGCTCCTGGCATTTCTCTTGGAGTTGTTGGGCAGCAAACACCATATTGACTGTTCCTCAGCCCTTTCTGAAGCCACGCTGGCTCTCAGGTATAGGACCATCTTCCAGGTAAAGGATCAGCCTTTACCTCTGGTTAAGGAGGACTCTAGCAAGAATTTTGCCAGAAATGACTAAGGGAGAGATCCTGCTGTGATTGTCACAGGACAATCTATTCCCTTTACCTTTATAGAGATGGACAATGGAGGCATCCTTGAACTCCTGGGGGATAACCTTCTCTTGCCATAGAACTTGGAAAATTTCAGTCAGCTTTTGTATAAACAATGGTCTTCCTACTGTGTAAATCTCAGCTGAAATAGAATCAGCAGCAGGTGTTTTGCCACATGAAAGGAGCCTAATGGCCCTCAAAACCTCTTCTTCAGTTAACGTCAACAAATTAGAGCTCTTCTCTGAGCATGAACAGTTAGTTGCTAACTTGGAGGGAAAGGTGAGCCAACACACAGTTGGCAGAAGTGGAGCAGAAAAGGAGTGGGCAGTTTTCAGAGATTTGGTGTGCAGCACTACATTTGCTCATCTGGGTCAGAATACTCACAAACACCAAGACTGGTTTGATGAAAATGATGGGGAAATCCAGAAGCTGCTAAATGAAAAACGAGAACTCCACAGGATTTACCAGCAGGATAGTTCATCCACCTCTAAGAAGGCAGCATTTAATTCTACCAAAAGCAAAGTACAAGCAAAGCTTAGAGAGATGCAGGATTCCTGGCTCAGAAAGGAGGCAGATGAAATTCAGTTTTATACAGATAGTAACAATCCAAAGCACTTTTATGATTCCCTGAAAGCTATTTATGGACCAAAAACCTATGGTGCATCACAACTTTTCAGTGCTGATGGAGCCACATTCATTAGTGATAAGGACATGATCCTACAGAGATGGGCTGAACACTTCCATAGTGTTCTCAACAGGCCATCATCAATCAGTGCTGAGGTCATTGACCCCATTTACCCTCAGGTTGAAGTCAGTCCCTCCTTAGCTCAACTTCCTCCTGATGTGCATATATAGTATAAGTCTAATATAGCATATATACATGCATACACATGTGGGTCCCATATCAGATTTTTATTGCATAGTATTCAGGGGTGGGGAACCTGCAGCTTTGAGGACATATGTGACCCTCTAGATCCTCAAGTGCAGTCCTTTGAATCCAAACTTCACAGAACAAATCCCCTTATTCTGGATACTCACATATATCTAGGGAAGAACTTAGACACAAACTTTAGGCAAATTATCCTTGAGGTACCAGGGTAAGGAGCGTAACAAACCAAAGAGTCTGAGAAAAAGAAACCTAACTTTTCTTATTGAAGACCAGGCTCCCCAAGGACTAAATGTGGTTAATCCAGTTTAGTAAAAAAAGGAAAAATGGCTTTGTCATAGCTACTTGCACTCAACAACAGTGTATGTGTCCTTATATAATCATATATGTGTATATATGTGTGTATATGTGTGTATACCTTTTTTTTTTCACTTTGCTTTGTTGTGCTTGGCAGGTACTATGGTTGGTTTTTTTTTTTTTTTACAAAATGAAGGTTTGTGGCCACCCTGTGTCCAGCAAATCTATTGATGCCATTTTTCCAACAGCATGTATTTACATCATGTCTCTGTGTCACATTTTAGTAATTCTTGCAGTATTTCAAACTTTTTCATTATCATTATATCTATTATGGTGATCTGTGACCAGTTATCTTTGATTTTAGTATTGTAATCGCTTTGGGGCACCACGAACCTCAAGCATGTAAGATTGCAAACGATCAATAAATGTTGTGCGTATCCTGACTGCTCCACTGACCAGCCATTCTGTCTCTCCCTTTCCTTGGGCCTCCCTATTCCCTGAAACACAACAATGCTGAAGACGATTACATAAACTTAGTTGATAAAGCAGCATCAGGGTTTGAGTATATTGACTCCAATTTTGAAAGTTCAACTGTAGGTAAAATGCTATCAGACAGCTCCAGAGAAATATTTCATGAGAGGAAGAGTCAATTGAGGGGAAAACTTCATTGTTATTGTAAGAAATTGCTACAGCCACCCCAGCCTTCAACAAATACTACCTTTATCAGTCAACAACCATCAACACTGAAGCAAGACCCACCAGCAAATCAATTCTAACCCACTGAAGGCTCAAGTGATGGTTAGAATTTTTTTTGTTTTAGCAATAAAGTATTTTTTTTCAGACATAATACTATTGCACACTTAATAGACTACAATATAGTGTAAACGTAACTTTTAAATGCACTGGAAAACCAAAAAATTCATGTCACTCACTTATTGCTGTAGTCTGGAACGGAACCTGCAATGTCTCAGAGCTATACCTGTATACACATGTAGACATAGACTTGTAGGTATAGTTGTGGCTATGTATGTGTGTAGATGTACACATATGTAAACAGACAAATATGTATTATAAATATACAGATACACGGGCATGTTGCTGGAGCAAACTCACAGGGCTCTCAAGATCCAACTGTCAGATTGAAGACCTGAGTTCACATTCCAGCTCAGACACTTACTAGTTATGTCACTTTCAGTAAATCACTTAACCTTTGTTTGCCTTAGTTTCCTCATCTGTAAAATGAGCTGGAGAAGGAAATGGCAAACCACTCCAGTATCTGTGCCACAAAAGAACCCCAAATGAGGTCATGAAGAGGAGGACATGACTAAAGAACAGTGACAAGAAGTTGTTTCCTCCTCTGTAAAATGAGGATAATAATAGCACCTACCTCTCTGTTGGTGTGAGGTTCAAATGAGAGAGTAGTTGTAATGCTCTTATCACAGTAGGAAGCTCTCTACAAATGCCACCTATAGTAATGATTAGTATTTACAGGGTAGGCGTTTTTATATCAGAAATCAGCAATGCTACAAATTAGAGATTGATTTTTTTGTCTAGACTTAAGAGAGTGATGGAGGAAATGTTGACAATGTAGATTAAACTTAAAAGCATCTATCAGCACTCCTCTGTATACACATACACATGCATACGCACAGATATAAGCACGCACACGTGTGTGTGTGTGTGTAAAATAGGATCATTGATTTAGAGCTAGAAGGGTGCTTAGAGATCATCTGATCTGGCTCCATTATTTTAGAGCTGAAGAAAATGAAGACTGGAAATTAAGTGACTTTTCAAAGGTCATAAGGACAGAAAGTAAGCAGGTTCTCTGATTCTAATTGCAGCATTCATTCCAACTACCGTGTAGTTGCTATGTATTCAGTTCAGAAACTGCCTGATTTCACTCGGCATCTAGTTATATAGGTTGATTCATATTTCCTTGTTTGCTTCATATTTATCATTTCCAAGGGTAGTGTAATATTCTGTTCTATTAATATACTATTTCAATTTATTCAGCTGTCCTTTAAGTGTTTGACACAGGTTGTTTCTGAATTTTTGCTATTACAAATAAAATAGCTATGGTTATTTTTGTATAAATCAATTTTAATGAGGTTTTTTTTTTTTGTGATGGTGTTTTAGCCATGGGGTTAGAGAGAATAAAAGAAAACAAGCATTTATTAAGTGCCTATTGTGTGCCATTTATCATGCTAAGCACCTTACATATATTATCATACCTGATGAATAGAATTAAGGAGTGCCATTTTATGGCTTTTATTGAATATTGGCATTTTGATATAATACTCTGCACAATGTCACTATTAGTCTGCAGATCTACCTACAATGTATGAGAGTGCCTGTTCATGTGATTATTTCTCTTTTCTCATAAATACAACTTATTATTTTACCTAGATTGTAAATTCCTTTGAGAGCAGAGAATGGGTCTTATAAATCATTCAACCCCAGAAGCATATATTACAATGCTTTTGTCCATAGTGTGTATAGTATTTGTTAACTAAATAGAATAAGTATTTGTTAACTAAATAGAAATACTAGAATGCAAGTTGAAGATACAAAGTGACCCAGAATAATGCTGTGATCATAGCAATTGTGGCACTGTGGATAAAGTGCTAGGTCTGGAGTCAGGAAGAATCATCTTCCTGAGTTCAAATGTGGCCTCAGACACTTACTAGATATCTGACCCTGGGCAAGTCACTTAACCCTGTTTGCCTCAGTTTCCTCATCTGTCAAATGAGTTAAAGTAGGACATGACAAACCATTCCAGTATCTTTACCAAGAAAATCCCCAAAGGGGTCATGAAGAGTCTGAAATGACTGAACAACAACAAACATAGAAATTGTTAGAGACAGAAGACAACTGGTGGTGCAGTGGATAGAGCACTGGTTCAAATCCAGCCTCAGACATTATCTGTGTGACCTTGAAATCACAACCTCTGTTTGCCTCAGTTTCCTCAACGTAAAATGAGGATGATAATAGCACCTACCTCCCGGCATTATTGTAAGGATAAAATTTGTTTTAAAAAGAAGGTTTAGCATAGTGTTATATGCATCCTTGTTCCCTTATCCTTATCTTTCTGAAGAAGGCCGGATTTCAAGCTAGATCTAAGGGAAGTTAGAATAGTCTATACAGAAATTCCAAATAATATTACTAATAAATATTAAGCATTTTAACTAGTTTGATGGTATGATTTAGTGGAAAAAACACCAGGCAGGGAGTTAGAAGATCTGGATTCAAACTCTAGCTAATGAATATGAAAAGACTTGGCCCTATGAAGAAAGACATTAACCACCTCAGAGAAATAGAGGACAAACGAGAATAGTATGGTCTTAAATAGATGCATATGAATAAATATTCCTAAATATGAGTATGATTATAGCTATCTAAGTATATATATATATATATATATGTATGTGTGTGTATGTATCCATATGTGAGTATATGTATATATAGATGTTTGTGTGTATATAAATATATGTGTAGATATGTCTATATGTGTGTATACACATGCACATACATACATACATGTGCTTAATTATAACTTTCTTGAGGGGAAGAGGAAGGAAAAGGGAAAAGAACAAAGGAGAAAGTGCACAGAACAGAACAAAAGAAAACTTAGAAGGAAGCAAAGAAAAGCTGGACAGCTCTCAAAACAATACACAGTATTTACTATACAGACTTTCTTGAAATGGAAATTTATTGCTATATATTTTGAATCCTCTCTTATGTCCTACTGTGCAGTTGGCAATGCTTTTTTTCTCATTTTGTATTTAAGTTTTAGCATTTAAGTTTACAGTATGTTTCTTTTTCCTTTCTTATTGTGCATTTTTTTAAAGATTAAATAAAACAAAAGCCAATTCTAGCTAAGGAGCTGTGTGAATTTAAGCAAGTCATCTAAGTTCTCTGAGCCTCGACTTCCTCATCTGCAAAATGATCTTTTCAGATCCTTTCCAGCTCAGAAATTCTTTAATTCTATGAGCAATGCTTTGAGCATAGCTGATGCTTAATAAATATTTATCAAGAGAAGCATTGTTTAATTGAAAGATCCAGATGATCAAAAATGTACTGTTTTCCCCCATTCAAAGCACTCTGCCTGCTTAAAGTCATTAAGATTATGGATAGAAAATAGTAGTCAAAATTATTTTGTTCTATTATGCTCTTTTTGTACATATTCCTGAGACAACTCTTCTCCTTAACCAAGGCCAGCTCTTCTACATATAGTCTTCATTTCCACACCCTCTTGTCTTCTCTACCAAATTGCCTCCTCAGGGGCCTCACTCAAAGTGAGAACTCAGAAAGACCTTAGCTTAAAAAGGCCAAGGTCTCCCACTGCATCCTGGGCCATCTCCAGTCGTCCTGATCTATATTTGGCCAGATCCAGATGGCTCTGAAAGAGAAAGTGAGGCTGGTGACTTCGCACAGGCCTCCCTCACTCAAATCCAATTCATTTGCAAGTCATGTCATCATCTTCCTGATGTCATGGTCCTTTTCAAAAATGAAGGACAAACCACACTCCTCAACACTTCCCCCTCCCCCAATATATTTATCCACAGATTCCTTCCCTTCTTCCTATAACATGTCCAAGTTGCTCTCATCTTTAAAAAACTCTACTAGATTCTTTTATCTCTACTAGTTAACCTCTTTTTCTCATCTTTCATAACTGAACTCCTTGAGAAAACATGTATACTTGGTGTCTCTTCCTCCTCCCCTCTCCTTTTCTTTTTAACTTTGCAATCTCACTTCAGACCTCATGACTCAACTAAAATTGCTCTCTCCCAAGTGATCAGTGATCTCTTAGTTGCCCAAGTTAACTGCCTTTTCTCAAGCATTCTTGATTTCTCTGTGGCATGATTCTGTTGACCACCCTCTCCTTCCTGGATATTCTTTCTTTTCTATGGCATTTCTCGCTCCTGGTTCTCTGCTTTATAAATATTAACTCCTTTGATTCTCAAAATAACCCTGAAAGGTGGTGTAATCATCCACATTTTACAGTTGAAGTAACCAAGATAGACAGATGTTAAGCAACTTGCCCAGGGTTACACAGCTATTAAGTGTCTAAGACTAAGAATTCAGGTCTTCATGATTCCAGGTGAATGGTTCATCTACTGCACCAACTAGCCACTTCATTTTACAGACCTTTGCCCTCATTAACTCCAGAAAAATGTGACCAAGAGAACATTAATATCTACCAACCTATATGGCTATTCTCACATCTGTACAAAATCTTTATGAGAGCTATTTATACACAAAATAAGAGCATCATTCTCAATGAGACATTTACGAGCAAGCTTTCACAAATGACATTCAACAACCATCTCAAAATTAAATGAAAGATGTAGAGACTATAATATCCCATAGTCCTTTATTATCATTGGTTAGTGATGAGCCTGCCTCACAGAGGCTCTTTTATATGCTCCCATCTGTGCATCAAAATCCTTAAGGATTTCTTAGGAGATGTAACAACAAAAATCAATTTCAATAAGCATTTATAAAGTCTTTACTGGAAACAACTCTACTCACTGACCCTTAAATTATAAACATTAGATGAGACATAAAGCAAGGAGATGTATGTTCACCAAAAGTATTTGCCACCATGATGGTGGAAATCCAGGGCACAGTCCAGTTTGAGGAGGATTCCCGTGTGGATGGTAAAGTCCTCCTAATGCTATTTGTTGCTGATATCCTGTTGATTTTATCAAAACCCAAAACATTGCAGAGCTTCCTGGAGGATCTGTAATCAGTCGAAGGAGTTTGACCTGTCTGTCCACACAAGAAAGGCCAAGTGGATGTCTACAAACATGCCCATGACTCCTCCATCCTTGAATCACTTGATTCAACCATCCCCATTAGCTATTATACTATATCTCTTTTCCCTTTGTGGCTAAAACTGTTCTCACTCAGTGCCTCCATTTCTCTCCTTTTACTCATAAATAAACCCTTTGCAATTAGCCTCATCATTCAACTGAAATTGTTCTTTCATATTGTATTGTATTTTCCAATTGTATGATCTTTCAGTTGCCAATTCTTTTCTCATTCCTTTCTTGACCTCTCTGAACTTTTGATCCTGTCAGTCACTCCCCTCTAGGTTTTTGTGATACAGTTCTCTCTTGGTTTTCTCTTGCTTCCTTTCTCATTACCTCATTCTCTTCTATTGGATCCATATCCAGGTCTTGCCCACTGATCTTTCGTGTCTCCCAAAGGCTCTATCCTGGAACTTTTATCTTCTCCCTCTCTGTTATCTCTCTTGGTGGTCTCATCAGCTGTCATGGATTCAGTTATCTATGCAAATGATTTGAATCACTAGCTACTTCTTGGATATATCTCATAGACATCCCAAATGCTGAATGTCCAAAATAGAACTTTGCCCTCATCTTCTCCCTTCTTTCTAAGTTCCTCATAACTACCCAGGGCACATCCTCCTTAGTCACTCAGGCTTCAACCTCAGTGTCATACTCAACTTCTCTTTCAACCCACTTATCCAGACTTTTGTCAAGTCTTATTTTTTCCTTCAGAACATTTTTCATATATGTCCCTTCTCTCCACTCCGACAGCTGCCACCCTGGTGAAAGTTCTCATCATCTGATATCTGACATAGTGCAAGAGCCTTCTGGTTTGTATCCCAGCCTCTTGTCTCTTGTCATTTTTTTGCCCATCTGTGAATGTGATTTTTATTTAGTAAAACACAAATCTGATCACATCATGCACCCTCCTACCCCAGTTCAATAAACTCTATCTTTCCCAAGTGCCTGCAGGATCAAATATAAAATTCTGTTTGGCTCTTTTCACCCTTCATAACCTGACCCTCTCCTACATTTCCAGTCTTCTTACTCTTTATTTTCCTCTACATACTCTTGTGGTTCCTCCCACAAATAGTCCCTCTCTTGACTTTGTGCCTTTTCAATGACTGTCTCCTGTGCCTGGAATGTTCTCCCTCCTCATTCTGCCTAATGGCTTCCCTGGCTTCCTTCAAGATCCAGCTCAGGTTCTGCCTTCTGTAAGAGTCCTGTCCCAGAATCTCTGCTATCCCTCCCCCTGTCAGAAATGCTTCCTGATCTACATAGGTATCAAACCCAAGATTTTGATTGCACTTTGGGGCTCTAAGAACCCAGGATTATCTACAATACTCTCCTAAGATTTGTCAGAGATAATGCTCTCCTACAGACCCTGTTATCCTACAGAAAGCTTCAAAGCAAAATGAATATTATTCATTTCAAAGAACAAAAAGGCAACACTTTGAGGGCAGCTTGGTGGTACAATGGATCGAACATCGGGTCTGGAGTCAGGAAGACCTGAGGTCAAATCTGGTCTCATACACTTACTAGTGGACTCTATTATGACCCTGGGAAAGTCATTTAACCCCTATTTGCCTGAGTTCTTCATCTGTAAAATGGAGGCACATGGGAGAAGGAATAGGCAAACCGCTCCAGTGTGTGGGCCAAGAAAACACCATGAAGGACTTACATGATGCTGAGTGAAGTGAGCATGACCAGGACATTCTGCATAATGATGGAACCATTGTGCAGAGATTAACCTTGATGGACTTGGTTCTTCTCAGCACACAATGACAAATTGTATACAAAGACGATTCCAAGAGACTCATAACAGAAAATGCTATCCACATCCAGAGGAAGGACTAGGAGTCTGAATGCAGATCAAAGCATACTAATTTCACCTTTTTTTTCTTTTGTTTTTTTCCTTCTCATGGTTTTTACCTTTTGTTCTGATTCTTCTTTCACAATGTGACAAATGTGGAAACATGTTTAATGTGACTGTACATGCATAGCTTATATCAGATTTCTTGGTGTCTTGGGGAATAGGGAGGAGAGGGAGGGAAAATAAATTGTAACTCAAAATCTTATGAAAGTGAATGTTGAAAATGAAAAATAAAATAAAGAGGTGGAAAAAAAGAGAAAACACCAACAAAAGTCTGGGGAGTCACACGAGTCGGGCACAACTGGACAACAGGAAGAGAGGCCACTTTGGAGTCAGAAATCTTGGGTTTAAATCCCAGCTTCAACACTCTGTACATGACCTTGCTTGCAAAGTTATTTATCCTTTCTCTACCTTTGTTTCTGCATTTTTAAAATGAGAAGGTTGGATTAGATGATCTCTAAATGGATCATCTGGGAGCTTGTGTCACCCTTAGTACTCATACCTCATCAGTACCCTCTGATTGGAGGGCAGAGCAAAGAATTTCTCCCAAAGCCTCCATTTATTTATTTTTATTAATTTATTTAACTTTTAACATTCATTTTCACAAAATTTGGGGTTCCAAATTTTCTCCCCATTTGTCCCCTCCCTCCACCCCAAAACACTGAGCATTCTAATTGCCCCCATCACCAATCTGCCCTCTCTTCTATTATCCCTCCCTTCCCTTGTCCCCATCTTCTCTTTTGTCCTGTAGGGCCAGATAACTTTCTATACCCCTTTACCTGTATTTCTTATTTCCTAGTAGCAAGAACAGTACTTGACAGTTGTTCCTAAAACTTTGAGTTCCAACTTCTCTTCCTCCCTCCCTCCCCACCCATTCCCTTTGGAAGGCAAGCAATTCAATATAGGCCAAATCTGTGTAGTTTTGCAAATGACTTCCATAATAGTTGTGTTGTGTAAGACTAACTATATTTCCCTCCATCCTATCCTGCCCTCCATTGCTTCTATTCTCTCTTTTGATCCTGTCCCTCCCCAAGAGTGTTGACTTCAAGTTGCTCCCTCCTCCCATTGCCCTCTCTTCCATCCTCCCCCCCCCACCCTGCTTATCCCCTTCTCCCCCACTTTCCTGTATTGTAAGATAAGTTTGCGTACCAAAATGAGTATGCATTTTATTCCTTCCTTTAGTGGAATGTGATGAGAGTAAACTTCATGTTTTTCTCTCACCTCCCTTCTTTTTCCCTCCACTAAAAAGTCTTTTGCTTGCCTCTTTTATGAGAGATAATTTGCCCCATTCCATTTCTCCCTTTCTCCTCCTGATATATTTCTCTCTTACTGCTTGATTTCATTTTTTTAAGATATGATCCCATCCTATTCAATTCACTCTGTGCTCTCTGTCTCTGTGTGTGTGCGTGTGTATATGTGTGTGTGTGTGCGTGTGTGTGTGTGTGTGTGTGTGTGTGTGTATAATCCCACCCACTACCCAGATACTGAAAAGTTTCAAGAGTTACAAATATTGTCTTTCCATGTAGGAATGTAAACAGTTCAACTTTAGTAAGTCCCTTATGACTTCTCTTTGCTGTTCACTGCCAGGCCTAGAGGCCTGTGTGGGCTACCCGAGTCTTCTTACCTCACCTCCGAGGTCTTCGGTTGGCCAAAACCGGATGCTCATATGAGAGAAAGGACGTTCCAGAGTCGAACAAGGGTTGAGCTTTATTTCAGGGTCTCGGTTACAAGTGCAGGGGGGTCTTCCTTAGGAGGAAGAGGGGGAGATTTCCTAAGGAGGCTAGGATCTTAAGGGATTGGAAGTAGAAGTACAAGTGGGGAGAGAGGGGGAGAGGAGAGAGGAAAGAAGAAAAGAGGAGCCTACTGTCCTCTTGGCTCCTCACGTGCTAAGAGAGCTTTCAGGCTTCCTCAATCCTACTTAACCTTCAGCCGCATAGTTTGCATCTGAATACCGTGCTGTTAGGTAACTAGGTGTGCCCAGATCCGGGACAATCTTGAGGGCGGGGAGATCTCTCTCCCATCACGTTTCTCACGGGAAGAGGCGGAATTACTTGAGATAGCTCGGTTCACCTCGATTCCCTGCCGTTTCCTGGGGGGGGTCTCGTGAGAGCTCTAAGATTTAGAAGCTCCCACCTTTACCCGCCCGAGACTGTCCACATGGAATTGAGCTTCCAATCCCAACAGTTCACCTTTTCATGCTTCTCTTCATTCTTGTGTTTGAAAGTTAAATTTTCTTTTCAGCTCTGGTCTTTTCATCAAGAATGCTTGAAAGTCCCCAATTTCATTGAAAGACCATTTTTTCCCCTGAAGTATTATACTCAGTTTTGCTGGGTAGGTGATTCTTGGTTTTAGTCCTAGTTCCTTTGACTTCTGGAATATCCTATTCCAGAATCCTATTCCATGCCCTTCGATCCCTTAATGTAGAAGATGCTAGATCTTGTGTTATCCTGATTGTATTTCCACAATACTTGAATTGTTTCTTTCTAGCTGCTTGCAATATTTTCTCCTTGACCTGGGAACTCTGGAATTTGGCCACAATGTTCCTAGGAGTTTCTCTTTTTGGATGTCTTTCAGGTGGTGATCTGTGGATTCCTTGAATATTTATTTTGCCTTCTGGTTCAAGAATCTCAGGGCAGTTTTCCTTGATAATTTCATGAAGGATGATGTCTAGGCTCTTTTTTTGATCATGGCTTTCAGGTAGTCCCATAATTTTAAATTGTCTCTCCTGGATCTATTTTCCAGGTCAGTTGTTTTTCCAATGAGATATTTCACATTATCTTCCATTTTTTCATTCTTTTGGTTTTGTTTTGTGATTTCTTGGTTTCTCATAAAGTCATTAGCCTCCATCTGTTCCATTCTAATTTTGAAAGAACTATTTTCTTCAGTGAGCTTTTAAACCTCCTTTTCCATTTGGCTAATTCTGCTTTTGAAAGCATTCTTCTCCTCATTGGCTTTTTGACCCTCTTTTGCCAATTGAGTTAGCCTATTTTTCAAGGTGTTATTTTCTTCAGCATTTTTTTGGGTCTCCTTTAGCAAGGTGTTGACCTGCTTTTCATGCTTTTCTTTCATCTCTCTCATTTCTCTTCCCAATTTTTCCTCCACCTCTCTAACTTGATTTTCTTTCTTTTTTTCTGTTTTATTTATTTATTTTTAATTAATTTGTTTTCAGTTTTCAACAATCACTTCCATAAATTTTAAATTTTCTCCCCCTCCCTTCCCAAGAAGGCATGCCATCTTATATGGGTTCTACACTTACATTCTTTTTAAACACATTTACACATTAGTCATGTTGCATAGAAGAATTAAAACTAATGGGAAAAACCATGAGAAAAACCAAATGAAAACATAACATAACAAAAGAAAAAAATAGTCTGTTTCATTCTGCATTCTGACTCTATAGTTCTTTCTCTGGATGTGGACAGCATTTTTTAAAAAATTTTATTATTATTATTTTTTAATGTTTAACAATCACTGCCATACAATTGAGATTTTATCCCCCCACACACACCTACCCCCCACTACCCCCCTCCCTCCCCACGACTGCATACAATTCTGTATAGGTTCTACATATACTTTCCAATTGAGTACATTTTTACTATAGTCATGCTATGTAGTCAGACTAAAATAAATGGAAGAAATCATATAACAAATCAGAACATGATACACAAAAACACATACACACACAAATATGATCTGCTACATTCTGTGAATGACTTCCATATTTCTTTCTCTGAGTGTGGAAGGCATTTTGCCTTAAAAAAAACCACCATTGGGATTTTTTTTTTAAAGAGGTTCTTGCATTATTATGAAATTCCAAGTCTACCAGAAAAAACTCTCGCACACTGTGGTCGTTGCTGTGCACAAAGTTCTCCTGGTTCTGCTCCTTTCACTCAGCATCAGGTCATATAAGTCCTTCCAGGCCTCTCTGAAGTCTTCTTTTTCATCATTTCTTATGGCACAATAGTAGTCCATTATATTCATATACCACAATTTATTCAGCCATTCCCTAATTGATGGACATCCCCTTGACTTCCAGTTTTTGGCAACTACAAAGGGTGCTGCTATAAATAGTTTTGTACATGTGGGACCCTTTCCCATTTTTATGATCTCTTGGGGATATAGTCCTAGTAGTGCTATTGCTGGGTCAAAGGGTTTGCACATTTTTGTAGCCCTTTGGGCGTAGTTCCAAATTGCTCTCCAGAATGGTTGGATGCGCTCGCAGCTCCACCAACAATGAATTAGTGTTCCAACTCTCCCACATCCTCTCCAGCATTTATCATTTTCTTGTTCTGTCGTGTTTGCCAATCTTATAGGTTCTAACTTGATTTTCAAAATCCTTTTTGAGCTCTTCCATGGCCTAGCCCATGGTATATTTATTTTGGATGTGTGGGATACAGAAGCCTTGACTTCTGTGTCTTTCCCTGATGGTAAGCATTGTTCTTCCTCATCAGAAAGGAAGGGAGGAAATATTTGTTCACCAAGAAAGTAACCTTCTATAGTCTTATTGTTTTTCCCCCTTTTCTGGGCATTTTCCCAGCCAGTGACTTGACTTCTGAGTTTTCTTTCCACCCCCACCTCACCTCCAGATCCTCCCAGCCAGCGCTGGGGGTCTGAGATTCGAATGCTGCTTCCCAGCCTCAGGGCTTTGGGTGGGGGCAGAGCTGCTATTCAGTGTGAGATTAAGTTCAGGTGCTCAGGTGGGGGCAGGGCCACCACCCGGGACTCAGTTCCCTCAGGGGGTTACCAGGTGGATACCTTCAACATTGGATCCGAGCTCCTGCCTGCTTTGGGAGCCCCTGTCCGCCACCCTGCTGCTGCCTCCCGAGGGGGCCCGAGCCATGGGGACACCCCACTCCCCTGTTGGCCACCCAAAAAGACTCTCTCACCAACCCTTGTCACCTGTGGGTGGAGGGACCTGCACAGCCGCCAGAGATTCTGTCCCTGAAGCCTGCTGGGACCTGCTCCTCTTGGTGCCGCGTGGCCAAGGCAGGGCTGGGCTGGGCTCTGCTCTGGGTCCGGTGTGCTACGGACCTTTCACATCAGGTTTTCAGGGCTCTCTGGAACAGAAATCTCCTCAACTCTGTTGTTCTGTGGCTTCTGCTGCTCCAGAATTTGTTGGGAGTTCTTCTTTACAGATATTTTATGGGCTGTGGGTTCGGAGCTAGCATATGTGTGTCTTTCTACTCCGCCATCTTGGCTCCTCCCCTGCAAAGCCTCCATTTAAAGAGGCCTTCCAGGCCAGCCACTTCTCTATTTCCCATCCAGTTAACAGCCTTTGGACAGTACTCCTTGTGCATGGTACCTTTCTCTTTTCAGTTTTCTTTTCCCTTTGAATTCTAAATTCTATGATCCTAATGGCCTAAGAAGTTTCATGCTTTAAGCTGGGTGAACAATGAGACAGATCAGTTTGGAGTTTCTTTCTGAGCTATAAATGAACTTCCTTCTATCTTTTGCATAATTCCATTCAACTGAATTTCATTAAAAGTCTACTGTATGCAGAGCATTGTATATTAGACCCTAGGGATGCAAAGATGAAAAGGGCATGCCCTCTGCATTCATGAAGAAACAATACAAGCATTAATAATGAAAATAGAATAAGTGCATAAAGGAGGCCCAAACAAATTGTTAAGTGTGGTTCAAGGAAGGAAATATCATCTTCTACTGTGTCAGAATTAGACACCTTCCTTATGTCACTTGTCTTTGTGATGAATAGGATGTGCTGGAAAGCCCGGCCCAGAAGCACCTCTGTGACGGTAATTGTGCCTCAAGGGGAGTAATCATAATACACATAAAAGATGGGCCACCAGTTTACCACTACAGGTGACTGTCAAATTGGCAGCATTGCTTTTAGACATCGCAGAGCAATCATTTCATCAACTGATACATTTGTTGGACAGGGGTTGAGACTGAACTGAGGCATCAGACTTTGCCCCCCTACCCTTTCCTGTTCCCCGTGATGGTGTTAAGATCTTGTCCTCTTTCTACCCCTTGTGCATGTGTGTGTTTTCTGGTTCACTGATATTTCCTAATCCAAGGAAACACAAGAGATAAATCCTGTTGGTATATTCTCTAAGGGGAGTGAAAGGCACTAGGGAGCCTTCACTTGTCAGTGTATCTCTATGGAGTTAGAGGACAAAGCTAAAAAATCAGTCAGGCTCAGGCAAAGCACTGTGTGATTTCCCTATGAGGAAACCAGACCCAGGTTCTGCTATTTACTGTATACGTAAGAGTATTATGTTTATTTATTATTATGCTATATTATTACATAAATTGATTTTTTCATATAAGTAGTTTCCTTTCCTTTAGTTAAGCAGCAGTAGCAGGGAAGAAATGACAGGATTCAGCAGACTGGGGAAGAGAAGATCAGAGACATATTTACAGAGGAAGTAACAAAGGAAAAAGAGATGAGGAGGCTGATAGTCCCCCTGCTGAGAAGAACAGAGGTGGCCATAAGTCAGCCTGACATGGACAGTGGGGAAATAGCTTTATATCTACCTTTCCAGGATATATATCCAAGATAATGGAGAGCTCCTCCATGGCTTATCAAAGCTGATGGCTATTATCCACTTATGATTATTTATGTGGGGGACAAAAGATGACACCAGAAGAAGGTCAGAAAGCATTTGTAGGAGTTATGATATCCTGGGCAAGAAATAGGAGATCGTAGAAACAGAGGTGGTGTGTATGTGTACGTGTTATCACTACTGCTGGATGAAAATAGGGGCTATAAAAGAGAAAGATGACTTTGAGAAATGTTGGTTTAGTAGATGGCGTTTAAGAACAGAATTGAGGAAAGACAGAGCAAAGATGGCAAAGTAGGAGGGAGCTGAACACCCCCCCCCACACACACACACATGCACATACACACACACCCCTCCAAATAGATCTAGAAAATGCTCCAGGCTGAATCCTGAACAGAAAATTCAAGAAAAAATTACAGTGAGTCATTTTTCTAGCCCAGGTTGAGTAAGGAGACAGAGAGGTCTATGTATATTCGAGAGAGGAGTATAACCATGAAATGCTTCATGGAGATTTCTAGCAGAGAGCAAAGTCATGCACTAAGGCAAGAAGAGGTTCCAAGTCCAGAAAAGAGGGGCCCAATCTTGTCCAGGGTGCAGGAGTAGATACCAACTATCCACCCTTTGGTTACTATACAGTTCCAGGTCACAGATCCAGGGCTGACTGAGGAAGGGACATTGCCTAAAGTCCCTTTACTGTTGGGTTAGGGTATCTGAGGGTACAGAATGGTCATAGACTCTAGAAGTTGTTCATTGAGCAGGGAGCAAGTTCAAAAGCAAGAAGTAACTGTGTGGTTTTGACATGAGGAGTAGAGCAGGGTCTCAGTTCTAGCTTCCAGCCCAGTCTGAAGCCTGTACTAGAATAACCAGGGCAAGAATCCCAGCCAAAAGAGAAGTCTTCAGTTCTGTCACTCTACAGCAGCAGAGATTTTAGGTTGGATTTTATTGACCAAGACCAGCAGCATTCTATTGGAACTCCACCAGTGTGTTGTTCAAGCCCAAACCAGAACAAGGATTTGAAGGAAGGCAATAAATAGACTTTGAGTTGAATCTGATCACTTTGAAATCACTGAAAGCTTACAGATTCCCTACCTGAGCTGTCCCTGAGGTCCTGGAATAATGCCACAGTCAATACCACAAGAAAACAGGAAGAAGAGCACAGACATTCCCTCCAGAAATGAATAGATTCCAGCCCTAACATTAAGTCCAAAATTAGGAAAGTAGGCTAGAAGAATGAGCAAACAAACACAAAATATCACATAAAACCTCTTATAATGATAGGATGTCTCAGATACAACCCAAGAAGAAGAGAATGATTCCAAAGTTTCTTTAAGAAAAAATGTAAAAAAGAACCCAAAGAACCCCACTGCTTGGCACAAGTTCAATTAAAATCCCTGGAAGGGATAAAGGAAAGTTTAAAAAAGGGATTTTTAAAAATTTGTAAATGAAATGAGGACTTTAGAAGAAAAAATTGGAAAAGTAATAAAAATTATGGAAAAAAGAACTGGAAGTGGAATGAATAGCTTGGCAGAAGAAGTACAAAACCTTACCCAACCTATATAGTCATATGGGCCAAATAGAAGATAATACTTTCATGAGTCAATACATACTTTGAGAATATTTTTATATTTTAAAATATTTAATAAAAAAAGAAAATGTAAGCTATCTCATAGCAAAAGATAACTAACCTACAAAATAGATTTGAGAAGAGATAATTTGAGAATCATTGAACTACCTGAAAGTCATAGCAAAAAAAAAAAAGAACCAAGACACCATATTTAAAGAAATTATAAAAGAAAACTACTTAAATGTCTTGGAACTCAAGGGCAGTGTAGCAATAGAAAGAATTCATTTAGACTTTATCTGGGAGGGAAAAAAGCAAAACTAAAACTCCCAGGAACATTATAGACAAAATCCAGAATCTTCAGGTTAAAAAAATTCTACAAACATCTGGAAGGAAAGAATTCAAGTATCAAGGAGCTGTACACAGTTAGGATCACATGATTTAGCAGCCACTGATATAAAGGAGCAAAGAACTTAATATATGTCACAGAACTCAAAAGGTATATGTAGGTTATCATGAATAATTTCCTCAACAAAACTGAATATAAGTCTACAGGAAGAAAATGGACCTTGAATGAAAGAGATGACTTCTAAGCATCGCTTCATAACAAGTCTAGGTTTTCATAGAAACTTTGAAGTACAAACACAGAAGTCAAGATAAACATAAAAGGTAAACATAAGTGAGCTAGCACAATGGACTAAACAAGTATAGATGGTTAACATTCCAACATGTGACTCCTAAGAATCTTATCCTTATCAGGGATCTTAGAGAGAGTCTAATTAGACAGAGGGTTTGGGAGAAATTGAGTTAGGTTTTGAGTATCTTTAAAAATGAGTGGAAAGGAAGAAGAAGAGGAGTAAGGAAGGAGGGGGAGAATAAGGATGGGAAAATTGTCTCACATAATTGAAATGCACAGATAGAAGTCTCTCCAAACAAGGAGTAAATGATGGGGGGAGCAGGTGGCACTTGAATCTCAAATTTATCTGACCTGGTCAAAGGAGGGAAAAATACACACACACACACACACACACACACACACGCACACCACTTAGATACAGAAATACATTTCGCTCAATAGGAAAACCAGGGGGAAAGGGAAGAATACATTAAGGAGAGAATATTCCAAAGCAAAACAAACTCTTAACCAAAGATGTACAAAAATATCTTTCTGTGCAAAGAATTGGAAACTGAGAATTGGAAACCAGTTGGGAAATAGTGGAACAAATTATAGTATATAGATGTGTTGGAATATTATTGTATTATATTGTATCATAAGAAATAGTACAGGGGATGGTCTTAGAGAAACTTAGAAAGATTTGTGTGAACTGATGTAGAATGAGTTGAGCAGAACCAGGAGAACAATTTGAAAGACTTAGAAATTCTGATCAACAGAATGACCAGGCATGATTCCAGAGGATTCATTATGAAACATGTAATCTACCTCCTTATAGAGAGGTAAGGGACTCAAGAGTGTAGATTGAAATACATATGGTTTTTGGACATGACCAATGTGGAATTTTTTTTTTTTTTTGCTTAACTATATATGTTTATAACAAGGGTTTGGTTTTTTCTTCTTTCTCTATTGGGGTAGGGGAGGTTTTTCCCAGGAAAAAAGACAATTTTTTTAAATTAGGTTTTTAAAAAAAGAGTGTGCTTAGGATTTCTGAACCACAGTTAAAAATGAGGAGAGGGTGGGTTCTGGTCAGGGATAGAGTACATATAATAAGGGTTAGGGGTCACATACTTTGCTAGGAATCAGGCATTCACTGTGTTCTCCCAGCACAATTGGTAACTGAGTCTCAGGATGATGGGTTCTTGTCTAGAGGAACCACCCCCTCTGTAGCCAAAGAGAATGAAGCCCCATTTCTCTTTCAATTTTTCTGCTTTGGGTTTCTTTTTCTGTAGTTAATCTCCCTTAGATTTCCATGAGGCTGGGGAGAGGAACAAAAGCAGTTTTTCTTCTTTCTCTTCTGTTTAGTGGCCACAGTAGCTTGTAGCAGAAGCATAAGGTGGCAGAATCACATACACCTATCTAGGCAAGTCAGGTATTGGACCTCAAATTCCAGGTTTCCTTTTTCTGTCTTCTTTTTTTAGGAGTAGAGATCAATAATTAGTGATCCTAAAAAAAATGGACATTCCCAACCTTAGTGGTTACTTTGTGAGTTCAAGAGTTCCTTAGTTTGAAAGATTGGTGCCAGCTTCCCAGAAAGGTAAGAGGATTTCTTAACAACATGCTTTTTAGAAACAAAGATAATCACTTCCAGGATCATTCAGTAGCTAAAGGACTAAACAGGTCATGATCTAACTGCCTGGAGATCCAAAGCTCACAGATTGCTTGGTCCACAGTGTTACAGGTCCAAGGCAATTTATATTGTTGAGCAATTCAGCAAAGGGTATTCACCTTTGGGGAATAGGGGAAAATGTGATGGACTCCTAGGGTATTTTATGTTCTCTGTATTTATTTATGTATGCCTCTTCATCTTAAGCATTTTCCATGGGATAAAATAAAGGCAGTCCCATACCTGGTGCCCATATTGTACGTAGAGTATTTTTGTGGAATGAGAATCTGTTACCCTTGTTTGGGGAAAGCCCTAGACACGAATGATACCAGAATTTTACTTTGGAGACTTGGATGGATTAATTCCAATGGGGCAAAGAATCAGAGTCCAGGGAGAAAGATCCTAGAGGGTAGAAGGAATAGGGAACCTCCTAGGATGAAACTTGGTTTGTATGAGCCCAGTCCTTTTTAGGGTGTTCAGAGACAGAGGGTACTTATCTTTGCCTGGAGTCATGTCAATTAATTTTTTTTAAGCCTTCAGTTAAAAAGAGAGAGATGGAAGAAAATTTCTTTCATATATTTGCCAATCCAGTTACCGTAGAAAGAAGCAATTATAACACATGAGGAATAAGAGTAGAGAGGCCAGTAACTTACAGAGAACACTAGAAAGAGATTCATTACAAAACCAATAGCATCATATGTTTATACACAAATGCACCAAGTGCTGACAATCAAAATGATGAAGTAGAGACCTTAACGCAAGCATGTCTGAAACCTGGTAAGACGGTTCTCATGATTGGAATCATGCCCTGAGAGGGTATAAATTATTCAAAAGAAAGAGAATATATAAAAGTGGACAGGAGGTATTGGTGTTTATCCAATTCAACAAGCATCCATTAAGCACCCACTATGTGCCAGGGACTAGACACAGGAGATACAATGAACAAAATGAAATTGTCTCTGCATCTTTCACTTTTCCATAATGCATTCCATATCATTCTGTAACTTGAGGCATAAAGTCAATTCAGACATGGATGAGACTTCAGAAATCATCTAACTGAAAGCCTTTTATACAAAAAGAAAAACCTCCTAACTAGCTGAGTGATTATCCAAAAGTAGGATAGTTTGCTTCAGAGGAGGTAACATGTTCTTCAATGGAAATCTTCAAGCAAAGGCTGGAAGACCATCTGGCAAAAACAGAATAGATTTTATGCCTAAAGGTGACTTAGTGGCATGGTGAGCTTAGAATCAGAAGATGACCTGAGTTCACATTCAGCCTCTAGCTGTGTGACCCTGGGCAAATCACTTAATTTCTCTCTGCCTCAGTATTCTCAACTGTAAAATGGGGATATTAATAGCACCTACCTCCCAGGGTTGTGGTGAGGGTCAAATGAGATAATACCTGTAAAGTGCTTAGCACAGGGCCCGTCACGTAGGAGGAGCTTAATAACAGCTTGTTTCTTTCCTTCCAATGCTGAGATATTGTGTTTCTTGGAAGTCAAAGGTCAGAGCTGGTAGGTTTGTAGACTTCAGTAAATCAAAGCTGGAAGACACCTTAGCGATCACCTTCACCTCAGAGGGAAGAAAGTGAATTCTTCAAGGTCAAGATCATACGGCCAATATCAGAGATAGGACTGGAAGCCAGTTACCCTGAGTCCAGCGCCAACTCCACTATATGGCAGCTGTCAGATCATTTTAACCCATCCACAGTCGTTCAACAAAGATCGCTGGGGGGCCTACGTGTAAAACACTGAAAAGCATTTTTGCAGACACAAACAAGAGTAAGATAATCAAACCTAGTTAGTAAGGAGAGCTAAGATAGACCATGAGCTATTATCCAAGGCAGAATGTGGCAAGTGAAAGGTCAGCAGGGGTGACTTCCATGGAGCTCAGCAAAGGTGACGATACCCCCAGTGAGGGATGGACAAGGAAGATTTTGTGAAGAAGATGGCATGATATGAGCAGGAAGGTCATTGCTGGTGGAGAAAATAATAGGAGCAAAGACCCAGAGGAAGGAAAGCAATCGGGGAATGTCCAGTTTAGCTGGAACCTAAGGAACCAACAGGAGAGCACAGGCAGATAAGACTAAAGAGTTTAGACTTTACCTGTAAAGTCTAAGCACTGGACTTAGAATAAGGAAAACCTGAGTGCAAAGGTGGCCTGAGACGCTTGGGAGCTGTGTGATCCTGGTCAAGTCACTTGATTCTACTTGTCTCAGTCTCTCATCTGTAAAATGAGCTGGAGAAGGAAATGGCCAAACCCTCCAGTATCTCTGCCAAGAAAACTCCAGTGGGGTCACAGAGTCAGACACGACTGAAATAACTGAGCAACAACAGATTGGAGGCAGGGAAATCAGGGAGGAAGAGAAAGTGTTCTGTTATGGAAAAAACACTGCATTTATAGACAGAGACCCCTGAGTTTTAATCTGGGCAAGTCATTTCCCAGAGTTAGGTGGCAAGGGTCTGTTAGGTAGTGCAGTGGCTACAGCACTGGCCCTAGAATCAGGAGGATCTGAGTTCAAATTTGGCCTCATATACTTACTAGCTATGTGACCCTGGACAAGTCACCTCACCCCTATTGCCTCAAAAAAAACAAAAAAAGATAGTTAGGCCTCAGTTTCCTCATCTGCAAAAATGGAAAGGGGAGGGATAGGAATAGATGATTTCTAAGGTCTATTCCTGCTCTCAAACTATTATCCTACTAGGCACAGCTTCCAAGTGACAGTTGATGAGGGGACATAATTAAAATGGGGATAAGAAAGACCTAGGATCTAGAAATACCTAGAAAAGGCAATGGGAGATTTTACAGAGAATCGTTGACCATTTACCTATCATGGATGAATCCCTGCAAAGAATGTGGAAGGAAGGGCTAGATGACCTCTAGTTTCTCTGAGCTTCCATGAGTCTAAGGCTGGGGAAATGTTCTTTGGTTTCTGAGAACCAGGGTTCCATTAATACCCTCGCTTTACAACTACTTCATCATAGTCTGGGGCAGCAGCTAAGCTTTAGTCCTAGCTCCAAGCATCTGTTTTCCCTTCTGGCATGGAATTTAAGGTGTTGCATTTGTTTTTAAATGTACAGATAGGTAATAGCCATCTCAGCACTTAAGGAAAGCAGGCTTTCATTCATTTAATGGAAAAGTAAAACAGCTGAACCAGCATTTTCCCATGCAGGTATAAAGGGACCTATATGCTGTATTGGAAAGAATGCTGAATTTTAGAGTCAGAAAATCCAGTCTTAGTGTCACCCCTCACCCTGCCCCATACAATGATACCAGTATTAGGGGGTGAAAAGAAAGCCATCAGATCTTATGTGCTGACTGCCAAGTTTCCAAGCTCCCTGTAGTCTCTGTTGGGCTCTGGCGGATTGGAGGGAGGGAAGAAGCCAACCTAGAGCATGGGACATGCATGAATGCCAATGGGTCCATGATATCAGCAATTTCATCTCTTCAGTCTGGCATGTTTCCAGTTTAGCACTGAAGTGGTACTTGGCAAGTCAGCTCCAACGTGACTCACATCCACTGGAGGTGTTTGTAAGGGGTATTTGGAATGGATGAGGCTTACCTCCTGAGCCTCCTTTTGAAGTGGAGCCCTCAGAAAACAGCAGATAACTTCTCCAAGAGGAAAGGAACCCAAGATGCTCCAAGACCACTGTGACAGCATCGGCCCACTCAGTTGGATTCCATACCCCATTCTTCTTTACATTTGCTGAGCATCGCACCTCATGCAGCTGCTGCAGAATGGTGGGTGCTGCTTAGCTTTGAATCACAAATATCTTTCTACTGCTGAAGCACACTCTTGAAGTATCCCATGGATAATGACCATCTGGTGCAGCAGGAAGCCCTGATGCCCTTGCTGGGGCTAGAACCCATCTCCTGCTGGCCAGAATGTGGATGAAAGTTTCACCAGCACCTGAATCTCCCTCAGATCTCTGCCTCCTGATGACAGGAAGTCATAGCGCTAGGGAGCAAATGCATCAGCAAGAAGATGACCCAAGTTCTGTCAGCATGGTCGGCTTGAACTCCACATTTCTCTCCGTGTTCAAAACTCATTTCCCATTAACCCATTTTTTTTTCCAAAGTGAAATTTATATTTGAACTCTACAATAAGGTGTGAAAGAGTAAGAAGGATACCTTAGGGAGTTTTCCTACAACTCCTTTACAAAGTATAAACAAATTAGCTGGACCTCTGGGGGCTTTGGCTAGCCTAAGCCTTGGAGAGTGGGAGAACAGGTTCAGAAAGTTTGTGGAAAAGACCCTTGAAAAGGGAGATGGCGCTTTTTCTTTTCTCCCTGATTGGTTGTAATTGTAGCAGCAACTTGCTCAGAAAAAAAGAAATCTCACCTGTCATTTAGAGAGTCAGTTCAGGAGAATTTGAGACCTACTTGAAGGAGCAGAGATATATACTACATGGGTGCATATGTATACACCCACACACACACACACGCGCAGATGCACGCACATGCACACACACAGGCACACACTCATATACACATATGGTCACTGGAGAAAGGAAAGAGTTGCCAAAAGACAGACCCTGGCAGTGAAAAAAAACTGGCAGTGGACTCAAGAAAGAACTAACTATAGGACCTTGACCAAGTGCCTTAACTCCTATGGACTTTCCTTTCTTCAACTATAAAATTAGGGGATAGGATGAAATGACTCCTAAGGTCCAGGCTCTGTAGTGTGATCCCATGAGTCTTTATTAACTCCATTATTTTGATTCCCTAGATATAACTTTCCTCTGCATGTAGGCAGCTTCTGCCACTGGTTCCTGATGGGCAGAACTTGCCCACATAGGTTCAATTTCATATAGAATTTAATATACTGTTAAAAACACTACCCAAGTAATGAACACTCTAAAAAGGGAGTTCTCCATGAACACTGAATAAATAAGAACATGAGCACAGAGCTCAAATGCAGGCAAACCATTATTCTGACTACAGGCTCTTTTAATGCCTAACTTTACCCTTGATTTTATGCATACTCCCTTCTAGACCTGGGACTGCTTCCAGTGGATACATGTGTGCGTTTCCAGTTTTTGTTTTCAATGAGCCATGTTTACTGGAATAGGAGGTTTGAAAAGCAGATCTTAGCTGAGATAGCTTTGGGAGTATGTGGGTGAAAATGATCAGACCCAAAGTGGGTTTGGCCCTGGGCCTTCGCTTTCTCCCCTGTTGTTATCTTATTTTTATAGACTGGCATCTTTTGTTTTATAACACTACTCATGCAAAACCAGGATAGAACAAAATTCTCCTAACCCTCTAACGACACAGACCAGGAATCGGGAAAGCCCGGTGGTCTGCTTCACTACAGAATCATAAATTCTTGAAGCTGAAAGGGACCTTGGAGGTCACGTCATCAAACCTCCTTAAATTACAGAGGAGAAAAAGTTAACCCATTCAGTCAATCAGCAAACATTAAGTATTTACTATGTGCCAGAGACTGTGCTAAGCACTGCAGATATAAAGAAGGGTGAACCTATCTTACAATACAGGAAAGTGGGGGAGAAGGGGATAGCAGGGTGGGGGGGAGGATGGAAGGGAGGGCAATGGGAGGAGGGAGCAATTTGAAGTCAACACTCTTGGGGAGGGACAGGATCAAAAGAGAGAATAGAAACAATGGGGGGCAGGATAGGATGGAGGGAAATATAGTTAGTCTTACACAACACAACTATTATGGAAGTCATTTGCAAAACTACACAGATTTGGCCTATATTGAATTGCTTGCCTTCCAAAGGGAATGGGTGGGGAGGGAGGGAGGAAGAGAAGTTGGAACTCAAAGTTTTAGGAACAACTGTCAAGTACTGTTCTTGCTACTAGGAAATAAGAAATACAGGTAAAGGGGTATAGAAAGTTATCTGGCCCTACAGGACAAAAGAGAAGATGGGGACAAGGGAAGGGAGGGATGATAAAAGAGAGGGCAGATTGGTGATAGGGGCAATTAGAATGCTCGGTGTTTTGGGGTGGGGGGAGGGGACACATGGGGAGAAAATTTGGAACCCAAAATTTTGTGGAAATGAATGTTAAAAGTTAAATAAATTGATTAAAAAAAAAAGAAATACTAAAAAAAAAAAAAAAAAGAAAGGTGAAAGAATGGTCCCTGACTTCAGGGAGCTCACATTCAAATGGGGGAGATTTTAAATCAGATGACATTTACAGTCTACTAAGAGCTGATGAGATTTGCCCAAATTTCTCTGTCTCTCTCTCTCTCTCTCTGTGTCTATTTAGTGACACAGGTGACAATAGAATCCATATCTTATGGTTTCCATAAAATCATACAATTTTTATAGCTGGAAGGGATTTTAGAAATCCCTGCCTAGTTCATCAATCCCCTCTAAAACAATCAGGGGACTGGTACATATGAATCTAGTTTTTCAAGTATGTGCAATGTGCTCTACTTGTTACCAGCCCACCCAGAGGCTTGATGAACCTGCTTTTGGGTGACTAAGTATAGGAGATGGAATGGTCTAGATCAGGGATGGGGAACCTATGACCTCAAGACCACATGTGGCCCACTAGGTCCTTAAGTGTGGCCCTCTGAATTCAAATTTCATAGAACAAATCCTTCAGTTTTGATTTGGTCAAAGTGCCATGCTTGAGAATCTAGAGAGCCATATGTGATCTCAAGGCCTCAGGCTTCCCAACCTCTAATCTAGGTTATAAGCTGATCAGCTTTGAAAGTTAAGAACCACCAAAGGCACAGGAACTACGTTCTGAAGCTATTTGCTGGCAGCCAAGTATGGTGAGAAGCTAGCCCTGAGAAATGACCTGTTCTACCCAACCCAGCTATGGACCAGCTTGGCAGCAGAGACCCTGTATCCTCTAAGTGACAGGGCAACTTCTCCATCAGCAATGGTGCTCTCCAAAGAGAAGAGACAAAAGAAATATTTTGCAGCAAGCAATTTAAGTTTGGGTCCAATCTCGTCCAGTGACTGATGTGGAGAGGAGGGAATGTGTCCTGGTTTGATAGGATGTCCTTGCTATACTTTCTCAATAAATAGCCCTTTGTAAAAGTTAATTGACGTCAGCTAGATAGCAGTGATACCAAGGAGATATCAACTGATCAAAATTGTATTTGCTTGGATGACCAAGTAGCCTGGAGTTTCACATGTGGCCCTGAGAACAGGGAACAATTTATATCCCAGCTGTGGCTAGTTGGAAATAAAGAGGGATGTTCCCTGACCCAGTCAGGGTCCATTCTAGTCTCCTGCCTCTTTGTTCTGTGCTCCCACAACTCTTTGTTGTTTAGTACGTTTACACCTAAGATCCAGATGCCAGCTATAGATCATTGGTTGGTCCTCAACCAGTGTCTGGATTATGGGCCAATGTTTCTGTTAAAAAACAAACAAACAGAAAACCCCAATAAATCTTCCTGGTTGAGTCAGGAGAAGAATTTGTTCAGGGACTGTCAAGAAAAACAACTCTGAAAGATTTAAGAACCCTGACCAATGCAATACAATAACTAACCATGACTCCTGAAGATCAATGATGAATCATGCTTCCCTTCTCTGGGAAGAGACATGATGCAGTAGAGATGCAGAGGCAGACGTCTTCACAAATGGCTAACATGTGGATTTGTTTTGCTTGACTTTGCTATTTGTTACAATGGGAACATTTTTTTATGGGGGGAAAGGAAGTCAAAAAGAAATTGAGAGACTTGGAGGGGAGAGGGTAGCAACAGTGACATCAGAGAAAGGAAAGAAAGAAAAGCGTTTTAATGGAACATTTTTAAAAATAAATAGAAGAGAATAGAGGGGAGTTCTGAAAAAGATATTTATAAACAGATAGATTTGAAATTAAAATGTTGAAATTTATATACTTAAGTGGTAGATAATAGGAAGTCATGGCAATCTTCTTCTCCTATTTTTTAAATTGTGGAAATGTTGAAGGAAGAAAGGAATAAGCATTTTTATATGTGCTAAGTGCTTTACAAATGTTATCTCATATGATCCCCACGACAACCCTGTGAGATATGTAAGTGCTGTTATTATTCCCATTTTACAGATGAGAAAACTGAGGCAAAGTTTATGTGACTTACCCAAAGTCATATAGCTATTCTGTAGCTGGACCAGATTTGAACTTGAGTTTTCCTGACTCCAGACCTGGCACTCTATCTATAGGGCCACCCAGGTGCTTCATAAATGTTTACATTTGTTTGTGTGTCAAGTACATGATAAAAAAGAGAAATAGAGTCCCACAACCTCTGTTATCTAGTTCACTGAACCTCAGACACGGACATGCCCCCAAAAGATTAGGAAAAAACTCAGAAAATATTAAAAGGGTTACTGACTGACCTTGTGAGACAGTGTTACCATCACCCAAACCCTTCATTAATTTCTGATCCCCCAGAACCTCAGGCAGCTTGCAAAGTAGCCCGATGCATAGGAACTCCTCAGTGACATGAACATCACAAGCGAACATGAAACACAGACACACTGTGAAAACCAGCCAGGTTAACCAAACCCGCAGGGTCAAACTACCCTGCTACAAAGAGATGCCACCCAGCTTCCATGCTCTCCCTTCCTGCCAACACGCACAGTTCTTCCACTGCAGTAAAAAGAACCATTCTAAACACCACCCCCGTCTAGACTTTCTTGCTGCTTTAGTAAAGGCTGCTGCCATTGTTAACAGGCCATCAGGAAGCAGACACCCCACAGATTTCCTGCCCTGACTTTTTGATTGTGGTGACACCTTCAAGGACCAGTCCATTCCATGCCAATCTCCCTGTTGTTTAGGGGCAATGATGCAGTCTCGTCACCTGGCTCTATCTTTGTTCTTTTGAATGATTCCAGTTCTGGAATTTGGAATCTGGCACAAATGACTACATGCCTCCCACTTCTGGTCTGGCTTAATGCCTGATGTCAACAGTGCAAACACACCCTGACTGACAACTAGGAGACTCCCTGGACCAGCATGCAGGCATTGGATGAAAAGTAGATAGAGCCTCATGGTCCTGGGGAAGGCCATGACCACCATGGAAGTGTCTCAGGCACAGTTTGCTCTCAAACGAGCTGGGGCTGAGAAGAGGTGAATGTTTAAGAGGTAACAAAATTAGGATGGGTGCCCATTAGATTAAATTGAAAAGGTATTTACTAAGTTCCTACTGAGCCCAGAACACCATGCTGGCTGCCAAATGAGGTATAAAGTTTAAATAAGACAAAAAGCCTCTCCTTGTGGAACGTAAACTCTAATGGGGTAATAAGATGTACAAATATGACTATAATATCAAATAGTGCCAAAGTATTGTGGATTTAGTACTGGAAGGTACCACTTTAGATATGAATAGCTGAGGCCTCCAGAAAGGTTTGGCCCAAGGTCAGAGATTTCAACTATGTCATTCTGACTATAATTCCAGTTCACTTTCCACTCTATCATACTGCTTCTCACTAGAAAAATGCAAAACAGAGCTTTGGAAGACCTAAGAGGAAAAAATCAGAGACCAAATTGGGGAGGGGATGGGAGAAAGGAAGGAGAGCTAAGAGGGTGGACTTTGAATTTGAATTGAACCTTTAAAAGATTCCTGTTTAAGGCCATTATCTTCTGCTATCAGAACTACCAGTGGTGTCCTCCAGTGACCTTATTAAGGCTCCTTGTCTCAATATTTCTGAAGTAAGTTATTACAATGGAAACTATTTAGTTTCCCAGATGTAAAGTGTAAGCAGAACTATGTGACCTTGGAAATTCTTCACCTGTAGTGTTTTGGGATCATAGCCCCTTCTGACCTTGTGGGTTGAATTTGTATGCCTCTCCCAGGAACTAGCACTCTGAGATTGGCCCAGGGAGGCTGGCTGGTAGGTGTGTTCCTGGGAAAACAGGGGCCTTAGTCATCTGTGTTTATCAGTAGGTAGCCCCAAAACTGTGGGAACTGGCCTGACCTGGTCAGATCTAGGAATGACAGACTCTAATGAAAACTCGTCCCAGATTAAACAAACACACTTCGTTCTGAGAGTGTGACTCTGAGGTGCCCTGAGGGTCAACCACAGAAAGAGAACAGAACACTGAAAGTAAATGGCTTGTTTTTTTTCTCTCTCTCTCACAATTATCACAAGGGCTAAACCTAAAATAAGAGAATCGTAGAATTTGACGACTGGAAAAGACTTCAGTGACCATCTAGTCTAACTAATACACCAAACAAATCCACAGTGACGTGGTCATCCAGCATCTGGATTAAAAACCCCAGATGAAGGGTAACCCACTACCCCCCATAGTGAAGGGGAGGCCATTACCTCCCACAGTATAGGAAGCGAGGTGGCACAGTATCACAGTACTGGGCCTAGAGTCAGGAAGACCTGAGTTCTAATCCAGCCTCAGACACTGACTATGTGATCTTGGACATCTATCTGCCTCAGTTTCCTCAACTGAGAAAAGATATAATGCCTAGTTCCCAAGGTTGTTGTGAGAATTAAATGAGATATTTGTAAAGCACTTAGCACAGTTTTTGTTGTTATTCAGTTGTTTTTAGTCATGTCTGAATCTTCATGACCCTGTTGGGGTTTTCTTGCCATAGATACTGGAGTGGTTTGTCATTTCCTTTTCCAGTTCATTTTACAGATGAGGAAACTGAGGCAAATAGGGTTACGTTGCCCAGGGTCACTCAGCTAATAATTGTCTGAGGCTGAATTTTAACTTAGAAGAAAGTGCACCCAACTGAGCACAGTAGCTGGCACACAGCAGGCACTGAATAAGCACTTGTTTTCTTCCTTCCAAGATACCCCATTCCACTTTGGGACATTCTAATTGTTAGGAAACTTTTCCCGACATTGAGACCAAATTTGCCTCTTTGCAGCTTCTGCTCATTGCCTGTAGTTTGGTCATCTGGAGTCAGACAGAAACTACTGCCTCTTTCACCTCACAGCGCTTCAGATACCGAGGACAGCTACTTCCCTCCCCAACCCCCTCCCTTCCCAGTCTTCTTTTCTCAAGGCTAAACATCCCGTTCAGCTGTTCATGATAGGACCTGCACTCAAGGCCCTTCCTTACCATCCCTGTTCTGCTCTGGACAGTCTGTAGTGCAGGGGTGGGGAACCTGCTGCCTCGAGGTCACATGTGGCCCTCCAGGTCCTCAAGTGCAGCCACATGTGGCCTCGAGGTCGCAGGTTCCCCACTCTTGCTCTAGTGTTCCTGCTAAACTATCCTGCCCCAAACTGAACACAATACTCTAGACCCCTGTCCAGGGCAGAGTACGGAGGGTCTATCACCGTTATTTTTCGAACTTTGTTTCTCCTAAAGCAGCATAAGATGTCTTTAGATTGGGGGGCTGCCACATCACACTGATGACTCCACTAAAACTGCCATACTTTTTTTCAGACAGCTCTTGAACCATGCCTCCTCCAATTTTTACTCATAAGTTTGATTTTTTGAAGTAAAACACAAGTCTTTACATTTATCCCCAATGGATTGTACTTTATTAGATTCATACCAAGACTAGAGCCTGTCAAGATGATTTTTTTGGATCCTTTCATTAGCTGGTAGCTCTCCCTCCCTAGGAATCATCCACAGATTTGACGAGCACGTTATCTATACCCTTATCCAAGTGACTGATGAAAATGTTAAACAAGACTGGATCAACCACAGAACCCTGAGCCCCATTAAACCATTAACAACTACTCTTTGAATCTGGCCAGTTGACCAGTCCCAAATCCACCTCATTGTATTATTGTCTGGTCCACTCCCCCTCCATCTTCTCCACAAGAATGGTATAAGATTCTTCATCAAATGTGTAAAAGGAAGCATGGCTAGTGGATAGAGAGCAGGCCTCAGCCAGAAAATGTGGGTCTCAGTCCCATTTCTGCTTCAATACTACCTCAGACACAGAATGACTGTGTGATCCTGTGCAAATCACAGCTGCTTAATCTCTCAATTTTCTAGCCAGTGCTTCCTAAATTGTGGGTGGGGTCATAACCCACAGTTTAAGAAGTGCTTGAAGGGGTCTCAAATGGAAAAAGTTGAAGAAGCCCTGCTCTAGGCCACTCTCTAAGGCTGAAGATGTAGATCTACCTTGGAAAAAAAGATTTTCTCATTTAAGAGTTCTATATGCCACTAAAAATATGGGTCTAGTTCCTATCCCTAGAAAATGCTTTACTAAAACCCAGTGAAATCATTTCTATAGAGAATCCCAGGTCTCCTGATTTAGTAACTTGGACAAAAAAGGAGTTAAGATCTTTATGGAGTCATGAGGGCTCTTTACTGTCACTACTTCCTTTTCTAAATGTTCATCTGCCTCTTTCATCTCCTCCACGACCCTGAGCCCAGGAGTTCTGGGCATCTTTGTGTTTCCAAGTCCACAAGCCCTGCTTCCATCCTGGCTCCCATAAGCCATCACTCAGAGGAGTAACACTTGTAGAGAGGAGGCCTGCTCCCCATCTCCCCCCCTTACCAAAACCCGCTGCTAACAGACTGTCACCAATGGGACAAGCAAACCAATCTGAAGTCAATAAATCAAGTCAAGTCAATGAGCATTTATTAAGTATCTACTATGTGTGAGGCACTGTGCTAAGTACTAGGGATACAAAGAAAAGCCAAAAAAAAAATTGATCCTTAGTTTCAAGGAGCTCACAGTCTGATGGGGAAGACAAAACAACATGCAAGCAACTATGTACAATTCAGGACACACACACATAACTGGAGATAATCTCCAAGGGATGGAACTAAGATTAATGAGTACTGGGAAAGATTTCTTACAAAAGATAAGACTAGGTGGGACCTGAAGGAAACCAGGGAAATGAGGAGACAGAGATTGGAAAGGAGAGACTTCTAGGCAAGGGGTGGAAATTCCAGGAACTGGAAGATGGAGTGTCTTGTTCAAAGCTCAGCAAGGGGACAATAACATTGGAATGTAGAGTATGTGGATGGGATATAAGATGTAAAAAGACTGAAAAGGTAGTATGGCAGGAGTAGTTGTGAAGGGCTTTGAATGCCAAAAAGAGGGTTTTATATTTGATCCTGGAGTTGATGGGGAGTCACTGGCGTTAATTGATTAGGAGGTCAGACTTGTATTTTTGGAAGATCAAATATGACAGTTTGATGGCCCCCTTATCAAAATTGTAGATGACACAAGGCTAGGGAGGGATAGCTACCAGTTGATGACAGGATCCAAAAAAGATTTTTCACAGGTTGTAGTATTGGTATGAATCTAATAAGATACAATTTATTTGGGATAAATGTAAAGGCTTGTGTTTGGGTTCAAAAACTCAAACTCACAAGTAGAAATTGAGGCAAGCATGGTGTAGAATGGAATGGAACAGCAAGTACCCTGAGAGAAAGATAGGAAATGGCATGAGCCAGTTGAGTCAAGTTGCCTTGAATACTACATCTCCTCAGACCTTGGTGGAAAAAGCCCAGAATCCTGATACCAAGAGGTTAGGGAGTAGCAGTGCTCCCTGGATTACTAATCCTGCTTCATTCTTAGCCTTTATAATCGTATTTAAAGGAGCAACACTTATGGAGAACCATCCATGCCATGACCAATATCAGTGGACAACCAATTACCCCTGATAGGCAGATAAGCCCAATGAAACAGCATGCCTTGCCCCAGAACACAAATCCTGCTTCTAAGCTTGCCCCATATTTATGGTCCAGTTAAGCAACCTTTACAGAGAGGTGACCTGATGACTTACTTTGCATATGTGGAGGTCCAACTTCCTCAGCAGCTATAGGTATTAAAGACAGTCCTTAGAACAGTTAAACAGTTCATCATTAGAAACTGGTGTCATTTTATTAATCTAAGTGACGTTAAAGAAGATACATTAGCATCTACTTTACTATAGCAACATAGCAACTATTGGACTATTCCATCTAATTTGCAGCTGAAATCGCCTAATATATATGACCTCTTCTCATTAGAATGTGAGCTCTATGTATTCTTAGGACTTATGACTTTGAACATAGCAAGTGCTTAGTAAATGTCTTTTCATTCTTTCAAGACTTTTCACAGGAACTTTTCACAGTCAAGTTCACTGACCTATACTTATGTCACACTCTGTTCTCTTCCTTTGTTTGAAAATTAAGACATTTACTCATCTTGCATTCTCATGGTCTTTCAAATACCACTGACAGTGGCTAAGTAATAATAAAGGGAAGTCATTTTCATATTGAAGGATATAATTCATATGAGCCGATTTCATGGGTACCAGGTACCTTACAATCAATCTTGTTCCTTATCTTGGTTATCAGCTCCCTAGTAGCCATTTCTATTTTGTCATTTCCAGGATAAAGATCATTCTTCTTGGCAAAGAAAAAAATTAAGAGATGGAGCCAAGATGGCAGAGTAGAAGGACAGACCTGCTCTAGCTCTACCCCTATAGCCCATAAAATACCTGTAAAAAATGACTGTAAACAAATTCTACAGCAGTAGAAGCCACAAAATGACACAGTGAAAGAGATTTCCAGCCCAAGACAGCTTGAAAGGCTGACAGAAAAGGTTTATCACACTGGGCTCAGAGTGGAGCACTGCTCAGCCTTGGCTATACTGTGCAGCAGGAACAGGACTAGAGCAGGCTTCATGGCATGGAGTCACTGGTAGCAGCTGTTGTTCCCAGATTTCTCAACTCACAAATTCCAAAGACAGCTACAAATATCAGTGAGAAAGTTCTTTCCCTTGGGTGAGAAGGGAGCAGAGTCTGGCCCGAGCCCTGACCCCAGGGCAGCATCAGGCACTGAGGCAACAGCATCCATTTTTGGAGCCCTTGGCCTAAAGACCCTGGGGGAATTGAGTGGCTGATCTGCGTCTCACTTCTGAGAGGCGGTCCTGGGGTGAGGAGGAGCACTGACATGGTAGAGCTGGTGGAGGCTCTGGAGAGGGAATCTTACTCACAGAGCCATGGGCAGAAAAGCTTGTGATTGCTTCCAGATCAGAGTGCAGGCCAGAAGAGGAGTAAACTCCTCTCCCTTGATTGTGCCACCTTGGAGGAACTGAGAACTTACAGGTCCCTAGGTATACCTCCACTTGGACTCAAAAAGGACTCAAAAGTCAAGTAACTGGCTGGGAAAATGCCCAAAAAAGGGGAAAAAATAAGACTATAGAAGGTTACTTTCTTGGCAAAAAGGTATTTTCTTCCATCCTTTCAGATGAGGAAGGATAAAGCACACCATCAGAGGAAGACATAAAAGTCAAGTCTTCTGCATCAAAAACCTCCAAAAAAATATGCAATAGTCTCAGGCCACAGAAGAACTCAAAAAAGATTTTGAAAATCAAGCAAGAGAGGTAGAGGAAAAATTGGGAAGAGAAATGAGAGAGATGCAAGAAAATGGTGAAAAGCTAGTCAACAGCTTGTTAAAGGATACCCAAAAAATGCTGAAGAAAATAACACCTTTAAAAATAGACTAACCCAAATGGCAAAAGTGGTCCAAAAAGCCAATGAGGAGAAGAATGTTTCAAAAGCAGAATGGACCAAATGGAAAAGGAGGTTCAAAAGCTCACTGAAGAAAATAATTCTTTAAAAATTAGAATGGAGAAGATGGAAGCTAATAACTTTATGGGAAACCAAGAAATTACAAAACCAAACCAAAAGAACAAAAAAAAATAGAAGACAATGTGAAATATCTCATTGGAAAAACAATTGACATGGAAAATAGAACCAGGAGAGACAATTTAAAAATTATGGGACTACCTGAAAGTCATTATCAAAAAAAGGGCCTTGAATCATCTTTCATGAAATTATCAAGGGAAACTGCCCTGATATTCTAGAACCCAAGGGTAAAATAAATATTGAAAGACTCTACTGATCACCTCTGGAAAAAGATCCAAAAAGAAAAACTCTTAGGAATATTGTAGCCAAATTCCATAGTTCCCAGGTCAAGGAGAAAATATTGCAAGCAGCCAGAAAAAACCAATTCAAGTATTATGGAAATACAATCAGGATAACACAAGCTCTAGCAACTTTTACATTAAGGGATCAAAGGGCTTGGAATATGATATTGCAGAAGTCAAAGGAACTAGGATTAAAACCAAGAATCACCTACCCAGCAAAACTGAGTATAATACTTCAGGGGAAAAAATGGTCATTCAAGAAACAGAAGACCTTCAAGCATTCTTGATGAAAAGCCCAGAGCTGAATAGAAAATTTGACTTTCACACACAAGAATCAAGGAAGCATGAAAAGGTAAACAGAAGAGAAATCATAAGGGACTTACTAAAGTTGAACTGTTTACATTCCTACATGGAAAGATAATATTTTTAACTTGAAACTTTTCTCAATATTTCAGTAGTTGGAGGAATTATACACATATAGATAGAGGGCACAGGGTGAGTTGAATAGGAAGGGATGATAGCTAAAATAATAAAATTAAGAGGTGAGAGAGGAATAAACTGGGAGGAGAAAGGGAGAAATGGAATGGGTCAAATTATCTCTCATAAAAGAGGCAAAAAAAAGCTTTTTCAATGGAGGGTAAAAGTGGGGAGGTGAGAGGGAAAAAGTGAAGCTTACTCTCATCACATTTGGCTTAAGAGGGGAATAACATGAACACTCAATTTGGTATGAAAATCTATCTTACAGCACAGGAAAGTAGGGGAGAAGGGGATAACTGGTGTGGAAGAGATGATGAGAAGGAAAGGTAAATGAGAGGAGTGAGTAATTAGAAGTAAACACTTGGGGAGGGACAAGGTTGAAAGAGAACAGAATCAATGGAGGGCAGAATAGGATGGAGAGAAATATAGTTAGTCTTACACAACATGACTATTATGGAAGTCATTTGTAAAACTACACATATGTAGCCTATATTGAATTGCATGCCTTCTCAGTGGGAATGGGTGGGGAGGGGGGAAGGGAGAAGTTGGAACTGAAAGTTTTAGGAATGAATGTTGAGAATTGTTTTTACATGCAACTGGGAAATAAGAAATACAGGTATTGGGGTATAGAAATCTATCTTGCCTTACAAGAAAAGAGAAAAGATGGGGATAGGGGAAGTGAGGTGTGTGATAGAAGGGAGGGTAGATTGGGGGAAGGGATAATCAGAATGCATGGTGTCTTGGGGTACGGGGAGGGGAGAGATGAGGAGAAAATTTAGAACTTAAAATCTTATGGAAATGAATATTGAAAACTAAAAATAAATAAATAGATAAAATTTTAAAAGAAAGAAAAAAGTCAAAAGTAAGCATCTCTACTTTCACTTTGTTGTTATTTTTTTTAAATGACAAAAAGTATTTTTATTTTGACATCTGAACAAGTGTTGCCTCCTCAGTACATGGTCTTCGGCATCTATTTCAACTTATTCATCAGTTTGTTGCACTGTGCCTTTCTCCGTAACATAGATGCCAATCCAAAAATTTTCTTATGTCCTTGTTTTTGACTGTGGTGGCCTGTTGGATCAGGGCAGTTGAATTTGAAACCAGTTCAATACCATTTCCTTCAAGAATTGACTCATCTTTTTGGACTTGAGAAACAGCACAAGCAACACCCAGTCTCATGCATACTCTTCAGGTATATTTTTCATCCAAGAAATTTCTGACTTCAACAAGTGAGCCATTTTCTTGAATAACAACACTAATGGGGAGGTGAGCATACACAGACCTCATCTTATAAGGAAAACCCAGGGTAACACCTTTGATCATGTTTTGTCCATCATTATAGATTGTGTGCATGTTTGCAAGTTTTTTTTTGATTTCCCCACCATTTGTCCACCTGGAACCTTTTTTCTTCTTTCCAAGGAGACTGAGCTCAACATTGATATAGTTGAAATTCCTACAGAAGACCCCTCATAATAACTGTCTGACCCTTAAGAGAGATGTCAACATTTTCTGGAATGTCTACAGTCTGGTGCTCAGAATGGTCTTCATTCTGGTAGTGAACGGGCCAAAGAGATATCTGTTGTTATTCATCTGGAAGTAGAGCCTCTATTTCTTTTTTAAGCCTGTCCCTTTTCCCCAGTATAACTTAAAAAAATTCCAAAACCCTTTTTGGCTGTCTCTACCTCTTTCTTCTCTGGTCTTAGCCCATTCCAAACTTCAGCACTCCTGAATCTATTTTTATAGGAAAGTGTCTTGCCCTTATATATTCTCCTCTCTTACTTTCCCTTGTTTCTATCTTCTGTATATAGCTTTAAAAATCCATTTTCATTGGTGAGTTACCAGTCAAGCAATTTCCATGTTTTATTCTCTTTGGAACTGTTTCCTTTTGTGTCTTAAAAATTTTATTCTTGAGAATTTCCTATTCCTCCCAAACTGACTTCACCTATCCTTCCTCTGAGCCTTTCAAAATTTGCTTTCTCCAAATCTGGAGTGCATGTCATATTACACCCGGCTTTCCTCTTCTCTATCATAAACTAGGAGGGAGTGGTCACTTTTTCCAATGTTTCCATCATTTCTATCTCAGCAACAATACTCTTCCACCTTTTGAAGAATGAAATTATCATTAAGTCAGGTCTAAGAAATTATTACTTAGCTTTGCTTTGGGTAGAGAGAAAGTTCTAACAGATGTCCATATAAATTAATCTCTTAACTCTACTCTAGGCTTGTGACACTTGAAGTCTTCATCTAGTTCTTCTTTATGTCCAGGTGGTCTAGAGTATATTCTAGTAAAATATCATTTCTGTTTCTCCCTCTATTAACCTTCTCCCAAATGTTGTCCCCCATAATGACCTGCTTTGATTCCTAAATTTCTTTGTGAGTATATTTTCTTAATTCAAAAAGGCATTTTTAAAAACATCAATACTATGCTAATGATACTATCTGACTGTAAATCATGGAACACCAGCCTTAGAAGAATCAAAATTGCAAGAGACCTGCCCAAAAGGCAATGGAAAGTTGTATGGTAGGCATAAGTAAGTTGCAATGAATGACCAATGACTTTCATCCAAGAAGTGACATCAAAGACATTCTATGAAATCTACCTAGAAAGATACATATGATCAGAAAAGAAAATTGGCCTGTTGCAGAAGTCAAGAGAGGAGAGAATATCAAGAAGGAGGACAAGGTGGATATTTTTCAAAACTGAAGAAAGGTTAAGAAGGATGATAACTGAGAAACGGTCATCAGATCATTTAAGACATCCCTGATAACTTTGGAGACAGCAATTTTAATTGAATGGTGAGTTTGGAAGCCACATTGCAAGGGGCTGAGAAATGAGGCTGCTTCTTGAAAACTATATTCCCCATCTTCAAAAAGAAAGAAAACTCAAAGACAGAGATTCATAACTGGTTTAATTTAGGAAGGAGAAGCTTAATCATAATAAACATTATAACAATAATAAAAACAGAATAAAAACACACAACCCACAAGAGACTTACCCACCAGACACAATTGTGAGGTAGCCTTGACTGGCCTGTTCTCATTTATCCACCAAGATATCATCAATCTACCTCTACCTTTATTTCCCATTACTAACCTTCATGGACTCTACATTCCAGTCAAACTGGATTATTAACTCTTCCCTGAACTTTACATACCATGAACTTTGCCTCTGGTTGTTTGTACAATCATGTTTTTAAATATACTCCCATCATCTTCTGACTTTCAGATTCCTTATTTCCCTCAAGGGTAACTAAAGTATGACATGTTCCATGAAGTCTCCCTGGATTCCCTCAGCTGGTAGGGAATTGTCCCTCCCCAAATATTCCTGGAGCGCTGTATCTGAGTTTTCCCTAGACCTTCCCTTCCCTTTTTTCACTCCCTACCTTGCATTATGCTAATTGTCAAGGTCCCTTCTCTGCTTTTACATTACTTCACATTTTAATGAGAAAAGACTATGTGTAAAAAGCAAACTTTAAAAGAGGATATGGGGAAGAGGAAGAAAAGAGGAAAACGGTGAAGAAGACTGGAAAATCAGAAGCAAAGCCAGGAAAATAAAGAAGGCTATCCTGGGTGCTTCCTCAAAATGGAGGTTCCAGGGGCAGAGGTGGTATAGTGGATAGAACACTGGACGCGGAGTCAGGAGGACCTGAGTTCAAGTATGACCTCAGACACTTACTAGCTACGTGACCCTGGGCAAGTCACTTAACCCCAATTGCCTCAAAAAACCCAAAACAAAATGGAAGGTACTGGAGGAACCACAAATGGAAGAAGGGGACCTTTGGGGCAAAGGCATGCTCTGGTACAGATGCCATCACCTCCCTCCTGGACTATTCTAATTGTCTTCTATTGTCTCTTTGCCTCATATCTCTCCCCAGGCTGATCAGTCCTCTATTCTCATTCTGAAGCATAGATTTTCCCCAGTCACTCCCTGCTCAGGAATCTTAACTGGCTTTATACCACGTCTAAGACAAAGGTTTGTAACCTGGGATCTGTGGATATATTTTTTAAAAAAAATTTTATAAGTATATTTCAATATAATTTATTTCATTTGTAAAAATTATATGTTATGTATATTTTGTGAATGTAAAACCATTATTTTGTGAAGGTCAGAGCCTTCACCAGACTGGCAAAGGTTTCCATGATACAAAAAAAAAGTTAAGAGCCTCTGCTCCAGGATAAAATATAAGTCTATCACTTGGAGATTTAAATCTCTACCTTTTTGGACACTTCACATTGGACACTCCCATTCACACAGTCTGTATTCTAGCTAAACTGGCCTACTTGCTTTTGTCTGTATATGATGTGCCATCTCTGACCTCTGTGTCGTTGCATCATCCGTCCCCCATTCCTAGAATGTGCTCCATCCCCATCTCCTCCTCTTAGACCCTTTTCTTCTTTCAAGGTTCAGTTCAGGTGCCACCTCCTGCTCAAAATCTCTCCTGATCCTCCCAGTTATGAGATTTCTCTCCCTCCTCCAATTATCTTGTATTTATTTATCTGTATACATATTGTGTCTCCTGGAGAATTTAAGCTGCTTTCCTTTTTGACCTTGGTTTCCCTAGGGCGTTCTACAGTGCCTTACGCATAGTAGGCTTTTAATAAATGGTTGTTCAATTTAATTATTGCATTAGTTACAGCATTCAAATGGCCTCTGGCTATTGCTGCTGCTGCTGCCACCGCTGCTTCTGGGACATTAAATCAGGCAGCCTAAGAAATGCTAAGTCAGCTAGTTGGAGCAGCTGACTCATTATGACTCATTATGTGTGTGTATGTGAAAGAGGAAGTGGAAAGGATGTGGAGGGAGGGAGGAGGTGGTTTTATTTCCCCCACTGCACAGCTCAACTGGACCAATCCCTGGCGTTCTATCTTTGGAGAAAATTCCTTCTCCCTCTTCATCAGTAAAAATGGGATCTCACTCCCCCCTTCTGGAGGCATAGGAAATCGCAAAGAACAGTATCTTCAGCAGCAAATATTTATGGAGGGTCTATTTTGGGCAAGGCCCTATGCTAGGTGTGAAGCTGACACTTGAAAAGAGGGTTCTGGTACTGAATGATTCATCTGCTCTCACAAAAATAGTTAGCCTGGCAAAGTGTCTTTATTTAGCTACAAAATGACTGGCTGGCTTCCCTGCCACCAGTCAAGGACTGGAGACACTTACAGGATATAGGGACCCCTCTACCCACTTATCTTCACCACCATGCCTCAACTGCCCTCTCACCCTTGAAATTTCCTCAGAGCCTATGGCCTCCTCACCATCCCTTCCCCCTAGAGATCCCCTTCTCTCACTGGTGAATCCTCCTGCAGCCTCCATTTTGAAGAAGAGTCCAGGGTAGCTATCCTTTCTCCTTCTGGTTCAGACTCTACAGACTTCTACACCATGCTCCTTCTTACTTCTCCCCCACTTTCAATTGTTTTTTCACATGTTGTCTTCTCCCATTAGAAGGTCATGAAGGCAGGGACTGTCTTTCCTTTTGCTTAAACTTATATCTTTAGCCCTTAACACAATGCCTGTCACATAGTAAGAATTTAATAAGACTAGCTGTCTTGACATAGTTCATCTGCCAATCCAGAGTGGAGAACCTGCGACCTCGAGGCCACATGGGACCCTCTAGGTCCCCAAGTGCGGCCAAACTTTATAAGTTTGGAGTCAGAGAAATGGCTACACTTGAGGATCTAGAGGGCCACAGGTTCCCCACCCCTGTCTTAATCCCACCTTCAAAACATTCCTTCAGTGCAGCAGCATATTGTAAGGGAAGTAAATCACAAAAATGTTTTCTTGCAGATGGCATTAAGCTAACATAATAGATGGCAGGTTCATTACCTCATGAGACGTTGACAAGCTTGAATATCATGTAGTTAGTTGTATGCAGTAGACAGAGCACCCCAGCCTGGGATTAAGAAGACCTGAGTTCACATCCAGCCTCAGACACTTACTAGTTGTGTGATCCTGGGGCAAGTCATTTAACTTTGTTTGCCTCAGATTTCTGATTTGTAAAATGGGGTAAAAACAGCATCTACCTTTTGGAGTTGTAAGAATCAAATGAAATAAGACTTGTAAAATGCTTCACAAAATACCTGGCACATAATAAACACTATGTAAGTGTCAGCTAGCTATTATTATCTTGGTCCAAGTCTAATAAGATGAATTGTAATAGGATAAATGTAAAGCTTTAAATTTGGGTTCAAAAACTTGACTTTGAGGGTCAAGGTGGCAGAGTAGAGGCAGCAACCCAAATGAACTCTCCCAACATTTACCTCTAAACAACTTTTAAATAACACCTCAAATTGAATTCTGGAGCATCAGGGCCAACATTTTAAAAGGTCAGGGTGAGACATTTTTCCCACCCCAAGCCAATTAAAAAGCTCAGCAGGAGAGATGTGTAACATGGGGAGGGGCTGGCTTGGAGCACACAGCAGCAGCACCAGTGGTGGGCCTTGGAGGCAACTATGACAGAGAGAGCAGAAGCTTTGGGAGCTCTCAGCTCCAAGGGGGTAAGGGTATAAGAGATTACAGGGGACCCTTTGCTGGTGCTGGGAGCAGGACCTGGCTCACAAACAGTTCTGGGTGCCAGTTCCTGGGCAGAGAGAAGCACTTGTGGTCTGTCCCAAGGAAGCAGGGTGTCCTAGTCACAGGTCCAAGGCATAGAAGAGCACCATCACTTATATCTGCAGGGGAGCAGGGGCCCTCACTGGGCAAAAATTAGAATACAGACCAGGAAAATATTGACCGTACCTCTCCTAGAATAGTACCATTTTGAAAGCACTGAAAAATTGCAGACTCCCAGAATTAGCTCTGAAAACAGTAGCACGAAAAGGTCTGAATGTATCCCAACTTTAACATAAATTTCAAAGTGAAGAAATAGGACAGAAAAATAAGTAAACAGCAAAGAAAGAAACTAAGAAAGGAAGGAAGGAAGGAAAGAAGGAAAGAACTCGACCATAAAAAGCCACTATGGTAGTAGAGAAGACCAAGACACAAATTAGAAGAAGACTACAATGTGAAAAGAGCAAAGCCTAAAGGAAAAGTATGAATTGGACACAAGCATAAAAAGAATTCTGGAAAGAGTTTTTAAAAAAAGAGATGAGTTGCAGAGTAAAAGTTGGAAAAAGAAAAGAGAACAACACAAGAAAATATGAAAAAAAAGAATGAATTATTTAGTAAAAAAGGAACAAAAATATTGAAAAAAAATAACACCTTAAAAAACAATTGATCAAATGGCAAAAGAAGTTTGAGTGAGATGAGGAGATTGTGAAGACTTTTCTTAATAAAAAATATGGGGAATATTGTATTTTCTAAAATTTCTCTTCCATAAGGCCTCTCTCCTTGTGGACAGTCAGTTGCCCCTCCTCCCCACTTTCCAGCTACCAGCTTTCTTTGTGAAAGTACTGTGGGCTGTAGCCAAAACTTGGAAATTACTCAAATCTCCCCTTTGTTTCTTGTACTGTTGCCACATCAACATTACCAGCTCCCCCTTCTCCCTCTCCCCTCCTTTCTAAAGCCACATCAGCAGTTATTAGGTATTAAATGAGGTAATTGTGTTGGCATAGGTGAAGATTTCCTGGGGTTTGTCTAGTTTTTCATGCTTAGATTGTAAGCCCGCCTCCCAGACAATGGAGAGTTAGGATAGTGGGGAGGTGAGATCTCTGCATTGGGGTATAAAAATTGTGCTTCAATTTCTGTAAGTTGTCTCCTTCCATCAGATTCCCTAACCTGGTAGAGGGATGTCCCTTTCTTACAAGAATTGTAATAAATCTTCCCCAAATGATAAATGGTCAAAGGATATGAACAGGCAATTTTCAGAGGAAGAGGTTAAGGCTATCTATAATCATATGAAAAAATGCTCTAAATCACTATTGGTTAGAGAGATGCAAATCAAAACAACTCTGAGGTACCACATCACACCTATAAGATTGGCAAACATGACAGAACAAGAAAATGATAAATGCTGGAGAGGATGTGGGAAAGTTGGAACACTAATTCATTGTTGGTGGAGCTGTGAGCGCATCCAACCATTCTGGAGAGCAATTTGGAACTATGCCCAAAGGGCTACAAAAATGTGCATACCCTTTGACCCAGCAATATCGCTACTAGGACTATATCCCCAAGAGATCATAAAAATGGGAAAGGGTCCCACATGTACAAAAATATTTATAGCAGCACTCTATGTAGTTGCCAAAAACTGGAAGTCAAGGGGATGTCCATCAATTGGGGAATGGCTGAATAAATTATGGTATATGAATGTAATGGAGTACTATTGTGCCATAAGAAATGATGAACAAGAAGACTTCAGAGAGGCCTGGAAGGACTTATATGACCTGATGCTGAGTGAAAGGAGCAGAACCAGGAGAACTTTATGCACAGCAACAACCACAGTGTGTGAGAGTTTTTTCTGGTAGACTTAGATTTATGTAATAACACAAGAACTTACCAAAAAAAAAAAAAATCCCAATGGAGGATCTCAAAGCAAAATGCCTGCCACACTCAGAGAGAGAAATATGGAAGTCATTCACATATTGTAGCAGATCATGTTTGTGTATGTGTATGTGTTTGTGTATCATGTTCTGATTTGTTATACGATTTCTTTCATTTATCTTAGTCTGACTACATAGCATGACTATAGTGAAAATATACTCAATAGGAAAGTATATGTAGAATCTATACAGAATTGTATGCAGTCGTGGGGAGGGAGGGGGGGAGTGGGGGGTAGGTGGGGGGGATAAAATCACAATTGTATGGCAGTGATTGTTAAACATTACAAAATAAAAAAATAAAAAAAATAAAAAAATAAAAAAAAAAGAATTGTAATAAATCATTTTTATGTTCTTATTGTGAAGCCTCTTCATTTATTTAAAATTTTGAAAAAGGGTCTTTTTTATCCCATACATGTTCAAAAGCTCACTGAAGAAATTTTTCCTTAAAAATTAGACTTGAACAAGTGGAAGCTAATGACACTTGAGACATCAAGAAACAATGAAACAAAGTGAAAGAATGAAAAATAAAAAATTGGGAAGTATCTCATCAGAAAAAACAACTGATCTAGAAAATAGATTGAAGAGAGAGAATTTAAGAATTATTGGTATCCACCAATCATTACCAGAAAGAGATCCTGAGATGAAAATTCACAGGAACACCACAGCTAAATTTCAAAACTCCCAGGTTAAGGGGAAAATACTATAAGCAACTAGAAAAAAATTAAATACTGTGGGGCTACAGTCAGGATTACACAAGATTTAGCAATACCTACATTAAATGACTAAAAGACATGGAACAAAAATATCCCAAAGAGCTAAAGAGCTGGGAGTTGCAACCAAGAATATCTTGCTGCAAGGGCAAACAAAGTAGGATCTTTTGTTGTTTTTGTTTTAGTGCAATCAAGAAATATAAATGCCTCTGTTTGTTCCAGGATCCATGGCCATTTAGATTGTAAGGCCAAAGATCTTGGAAAGGTGGAGTGTGATGGCAATCAAATTAGGATCTGTTTTTGTTTTACTAAAAGTGCCTCTGATTGAATAATGTGATTAAAGAAGATCATTCCCACCCATTGATGGGTCTACCCATTGTTAGAAGCTTGATTAGGGGAGTACTTGGGATCCTCCTACTTTTTGTTTTTTCTATTGAGGCACTGGGTCAGAGGACCATGCCCTCTGGCTGTAAAAAGTGCATAAATACTCTGAGGGTGAGGTTTTACTTTGGGGCTTAGTTTTTGTAAGAAGGTTTGAGTGCCAGAAGAGACTCTGGGAAGCTGCTTTAAGGAGTCCCCAAGTTTTGAAAACCCAGATGTCGGTGCTTCCCTCTCTGGTAATTATGGTCAGACAGTTGGACCTGTCTGTTGAATTCAGGCAGAGAAAGCATGTCTGTTAATTTCTCTGTTTTTTTTTGAAGTTCGTAGTGCTGACTCCCCTGAACTAGGTGAATAATATAAGTTGTGTTGTGTTTGTCTTTCGTTCTCGAAGGGGACCATGACATCCAGATGTATGTGTTTGGTTAAAGGAATTATACTTGTGCTTGATTAAAGTGATTATTAACCCCTTGAAAGCTGCTTTCCTTTTATGAATGCAGATCTAAGAACCTGTGATAACAAACTCCCCTGTGTATGTTGGGGTGCTTACTGTTGCACTTACCCAGCAAAGTTCTGTGTTATCCTGAATGGAAAAAAAATGTATATTTAAAGAACTAAAGGACTTTTGTGAAGAAAAGAACAGAAATGGATGGAAAATTTGACCTACTAAGACTCAGGAGAAACATAAGTAGTAAACATTAAAGAACAATTATAAAGGACTTAATGAAGTCAAAATTTTCTTATATGGCAAATTGTAACTCTTAAGAATACTATTATTATTTGTGTAGTTTGAAAGAGTAGCTAGAAGGCTTGGGGCTGAGTATATTGAGAGGATCCTAAAAATTGAAATTGAGTAAGGAGAGGTAAAATGAAGCAATTATATCATACAAATGAGGCATGACTAGAAGAACTGTTACAGAAGAAGCAGGATGGGGTGCTAGAACCTTATTCTCATCAGAACAGAGATAAAGAAGGAATTTTTATATGCATCTGGAAGGGTAAAAAGACTTTTACAGACAAATAGGAAGGAGAGGGGACAGGATAAGGAAGGGACTTTTAAAAGGGCGTGTACATCAAGAAGTAGGAGAGTGGGCTGAGAGGATAAGAGAGGGATTCTTTAAAAGGGTGTGGATTAGGAAGGTAGTGGTTAGAAGTAAATCAAACTTGTGAGGAGGAACAGAATAAAATGAGAAGGTGAAAAGGGTAGAAATGAGGAAAAATAGGATGGAGGGAAATACAAAACTAGTAGTTATAACTTTGAATGTGAATGGGATGGACTCATCCATAAAATGGAAATAGATAGTAGAATAGATTAAAAGTAAAAATCTAATACTATGTTATTTACTAAAAACACATTTTAAAATGAGAGATATAGAGTTAAAATAGAGGGCCGGAGTAGAATTTATTATGCTTTAGCTGAGGTAAAAAAAAAAAAAAGCAGGGATAGTAATCATGATCTCAGACCAAATAAAATCTAAAATGGATTTAATTAATAGAGATAAACAGAAAAACTACATTAGGATAAAATATACCATAAAAAATAAAGCAATAACAATATTAAAACTATATATACCAAATGCTATAGCATCTAAATTTTTAGAGAAAAAGTTAAATGAATTAGAGGTGGAAATAGTGATACTATAATAGTGAGGGACTTTAAGCTTTCCCTCTCAGAATTAGATAAATATAGCCAAAAAACAAATAAGAAAGAAGTTAAGGAGGTGAATAAAATCTTAGATAAGATAGATAATATAGATATCTGGAAAGAACTTTTTTCTCAGTGGTACATGGTACTTCAAAAATCCACACCATATTACAGCATAAAAATGTCATAGTTAAATGCAGAAAGCAGAAATATTAAATGCAACTTTGTCAGATCACAATGCAATAAAATTGTATTCAACAAGGAACCATGGAAACATAGATGAAAAACTAATTGGAGACTAAACATCCTAATCCTAAAGAAATAGTGGGTTAAGGAACCAAGAGAATGACAACAATGAGACAATATATCAAAACAAAGGGGATGCATGAAAAGCAGTAATAAAAGGAAAAGTTCTATCTCTAAATGCTTGGATCAATAAAATAGAGAAAGAGTAGAACAAAAAATTCAGTCTGCAATTTAAAAAATTAGGAAAGCAAATTTGAAATCCCCAATTAAATATCAAATTGAAAAATCTGAAAATTAAAGGCAAAATTAATATCATTGAATTTAAAAAAATCATTTAATAAATAAAACTAGGAATTGGTTTTATGAAAAAACCAATACAATAGATAAAATTTTAGTTAATATGATCAAAAGAGAGAGAAGAAAACCAAATTACTAGTATCAAAAAATGAAAAAGGTGAATAAATCACTAATGAAGACAAAATCAAAACAGTTATTAAAAGTTATCTTGCCCAATTATATGCCAACAAATTTAACAATTTAAGTGAAATGGGAAAATATTTACAAAAATGTAAACTGCCTAGATTAACAGAAGAGGAAATAGACTATCTAAATAAACCAAGTTTAGGAAAAGAAATTGAACAGGCCATATGAGCTTTCTGAGAAAAAGGCATCAAGATTAGATGGATTTACAAGTGGATTCTACCAAACATTTAAAGATCAACTAATTCTAATGCTAAATAAATTCTTTGGAATAATGGGCAAAAAAAGAATCCTAATAAACTCCTTTTATGAAATGAATATGGTACTGAATACCTAAATCAGGAAGAGTAAAAGCAGAAAAAGGAAATGATAGAGTAATTTCAATAGTGAATATGAATGCAAAAGTTAAAAAAAAAAAATACTGGCCAGGAAACTACAACAATATGTCACAAGATGATTATGGAGAAAGGAAAAGAACCTATATATTCTAAAATATTTATAGCAGCCCTCTTTGTGGTGGCAAAGAACTTGAAATTGAGGAAATATCCATCAATTGGAAAAGGCTAAACAAGTTGTGGGATATGATTGTGATGAAATACTAATATGCAGTTAGAAATGATGAGTCAATTGATTTTAGAAAAACATGGAAAGACTTGCACGATATAATGAGATGTGAAGTGAGCAGAACCAGACGACACTGTGTACACTAATAGCTATATATGTATATGTGTGTGTATGTGTGTGTGTGTGCGTGCGTGTGTGTGTGTGTGTGTGTGTGTGTGTGTGTGTGTGTGTCTAATGGTGGCCCTTCTCTAGTGAGGGATAGGGTTGGAAGGAAGACAATTTGAAACTAAAAATTTTAACAAAAAAAATAAATTAAATTTTAAAAAAGAATTATTGCATTACTTGAAAGCCATTATTTTAAAAAAGAGACAGCTTAGCTATAGACACTATATTTTAAAAAATTATAAAGGAAAATTGCCCCCCAATAACTTAGATCCAGAGGGTAAAATAGAAATTGAAAGAATTTACTGACCACCTACTAAAAAAGATCTCAAAGTGAAAACTTCCAGGAATATTATAGTCAAATCTCAGAGTTCTCAACTCAAGGAGAAAATATTATAAGCATCCAGAAGAAACATTTCAAATATCATGGAGCCACAGCCAGGATCACACAAGATTTAGCAGCTTCTACATTAAAGGACTGGAGGGCTTGGGATAATATATTCCAGAAGGCAAAGGAGTTAGGATTATAACCAATAATAACCTATCCCCCAAAAATAGTACAGTTCTTTCTTTATTTCTTTCTTTCTTTATTTTTTTGCTTTCAGTTTTCAATAAGTTTTACATTTTCTCCCTCTCTCTCCCCTTGACAGCATACAATTTTATATGGTCTCAACACACACATTTTTATTAAATACATTTACGCACCAGTCATGTTGCATAGAAAAATTATAATGAATGTTGTATAATCCTTTAGGGGAAAGTGGGTATTTAATGAAATTGAAACTTAGGGGCAGAGTAAAAAGAGAAAAAGAAGGATAGACAGAAGAAAATAAGATGAAGGAAAATATACAGTAATCAAAACTGTGAATATGATTGGGATGAACTGAGCTATAAAAAGGAAGTGGATAGCAGAATGAATTAGAAACCAGAATCCAACAATATGTTGTATACACTTGAAACAGGAAAACACACACTCAATAGTTAGAAAAAGGGGGAAGAGGGCTGGAGCAGAATTGACTATACTTCAGTAAAAGTAAAAAAGTCAGGGGTAACAATCATGATCTCAGACAAAGCAAAAGAAAAAGTAGACCTAATTAAAAAATATTATCAAGGAAACTACATTTTGCTAAAAGGTACCTAGACAATGAAGGAATATAAAAAAATTTTACATAATTTTCCCTGATAAAAGCTTCATTTCTCAAATTGATAAAAGTAAGAGCCATTCCCCAATTGTTAAATGGTCAAAGTATATGAACAAGCAGTTTTCAGAAGAAGAAATCAAAGTTCTTTATAGTCACATGTTGTGATTAAAATTAAGATAAACTCAGGCACAAAGCTCCAAGCATGGTCAATTTATTATTAAACCACAAATTTGCCAACAGAATCTCAGCATCCTCACCTAGCTTAGGCCCTGAATGAGAACTGAAAGATAATTTTTATAAACAATAGCACCAAGGGGTGAAGTAACAGCACAGATTTTCTAGAACATTCCCACCAAGCCCAGCCAAATACCTGTAAAAAATGGCTCTAAACAAATTATGGAGCTGCAGAACCCACAGAATGAAGGAGAGAAGCAAATCTCCAGCCTTACACAGCCTGAAAGGTTGCCAGGAAGTATCTATCATATCATGCTGGGAGCAGAGCACAGTCCAGTGTGGGCTGTGAGTGCACAGAGGGGACCTGAGCAGGCTTTGGGAAGACTGAATTTCTCACACCTGTGGTAGTTTCCAGATTTCATGACCCCAAAATGCTGAGGATAAATTGGAAGGTCAGTGGAAAAAGCCTGTGGAGCCAGTGCAGGAGAGGGATGTAGTCCAGCCCCAGTCAGGGCTGCAGAGAGGGGAAGGGGCAGAGGAACAGGTGGCAGCCACAGCAGCAGCAGGGGCAGCTGCAGCCACTGTTTCTGGAGTTCTAGGCCCACAGATTGTGGAGGGATCAAATGGCTGACAGTACATCCTCAACCCCCCACTGGAAGCAAAGAACTACCTTGACAAAGAGCTCAGAAGTCAAATAAATGGCTAGGGAAATGAGCAAAAACCAGAAAAAGAATCAGCCTATAGAATCTTACTTTGGTGACAAGGAAGACCAAAGCATGCAAACAGAAGAAAACAAAGTCAAAGCTCCTCCATCAAAAGCCTCCAAAAAAATATGAATTGGTCTCAGGCCATGGAAGAGCTAAAAAAGGATTTTGAAAATCAAGAGAAGCAGAGCAAAAATTGGGAAGAGAAATGAGAGTGGTGCAAGAAAATCATGAAAAACAAGTCAACTGCTTGCTAAAGGAGACCCAAAAAATGCTGAAGAAAACAACACTTTAAAAAATAGTAACCCAAATGGCTAAAAAGCAGAATTGGCCAGATGGAAAAGGAGATCCAAAAGCTCACGGAAGAAAATAATTCCTTAAAGATTAGAATGGAAAAGACAGAATCTAATGACTTCATGAAACATCAAGAAATTATAAGACAAAACCAAAGGTGTTGGGGTTGGAAGCTCAATTCCGTGTGGACAGTCTCGGGTGGGTAAAGGTGGGAACTTCTAAATCTTAGAGCTCTCACGAGACACCCCCAGGAAACGACTGGGAATCGAGGTGAACCGAGCTATCTCGTGTATTTCCGCCTCTTCCCGTGAGAAACGTGATGGGAATTGGAAGTCAGACACCCCGATTTGGGTGGAGCAATGGCCCCTGACTCCAGAAAAACTCCAGGCACTACAACTATTGGTTAAGGAGCAATTAGAAAAAGGAAATATAGAGCCATCACAGTCACCCTGGAATGCTCCTGTGTTTGTTATAAAGAAAAAATCCAGGAAATTCAGGTTCCTTACAGATGTTAATCAAGCATTTGTAAGCACCTGGGAGCAACTATACCTAAGTAAAGAGCCAGTTTGCATTCTTATCAATTTCACCTTAAAGGCGATTCTCGCTAAACAAAGAAGGGGGAGATTAAGAGATTGCCTAATACAATCAGAGCTTGATACAGCTGTCTCAAAAAACTCACATACTACTCCAGCTATGAGACATTTTGTGACTTTTCCAAGACAACCCTGCAAGGAAAGTAATACCCAGGCTGGAAATAAGGACACATGGGCCATGGTAAAGGATATGGCCTCAGGGAAATGGAAAGGTCCGTATAAGATACTAATATGGGGTCCAGGGTATGTTTGTGTCTCCACAGGAAAAGGTGATGCGTGGATTCCCATTAGAAGGATCCGTAGGTGTAAACCGATGTCGGAGACGGCGGAGACGCAAGAGGCGGAGACCCCAGAGACCCCGGAGAAGGATCATGCACCACCTGAGCCTGCTGCTGACAGCTTTAACCTTGCTGCCCAGAGAGGAGGCAGCACTCATCGCAACCGCAGACACTGCTGCTGACAGCTTCCCATCTAGGCATCTCTTTCCACCGGCTGAAGGAGGACTTTGATATCACAAACCCAGGACATTGGGGGGGGAAGGGGTGACCAACTTTTCGCCTGAATACCACAGGCTTGGCCGTTGAGATCCATTTGCATGACTGAGGGGGTGGTGATGTGTAAGGCGCCAGCACTAGCTGCTTCTCTTAGAATATGCTTTGGAATTAGTGATTGCCCTTTCTCTTGCTGTAACTCAGCCATTTAGTTTCATCTTTGTTTTATTTGATGCCTCCCTTTGTCAGTTGTGCTAGCTGCAGATTTCTGTGTAAATGAAGTCTTGTTGTAGGGTACTCATATGCTAAAGGCCTTCCTAATCCACTCAGCCTCCAGCCACTGTTTGCTCTAGAGCCATGTGCGCGCCACGCAAAACAAAGTATGGGAGATGTTGGGGTTGGAAGCTCAATTCCGTGTGGACAGTCTCGGGCGGGTAAAGGTGGGAACTTCTAAATCTTAGAGCTCTCACGAGACCAGGAAACGACTGGGAATCGAGGTGAACCGAGCTATCTCGTGTATTTCCGCCTCTTCCCGTGAGAAACGTGATGGGAGAGAGCTCTCCCCGCCCTCGAGATTGTCCCGGATTGGAGCACACCTGTTGTTACCTAACAGGCTCGGTATTGACGTGCAAACTACGCGACGGGAGGGTTTAAGTAGGATCAGGAAAGCCTGAAAGCTCTCTTGGGCAGAGGGGAGTGGAGCGGACAGGACAACAAGGCTCCGCTTTTCTTCTCTCCTCTCTCCCCTCCCCCTCTCTCCCCGCTTATACTTCTACTTTCAGTCTCTTATTGTAAGATCTTTGCCTCCTTGGGAGATCTTTCTCTTTCCCTCCTAAGGAAGAATTCCCCTGCACTTGTAACTAGACCCTGAAATAAAGCTCAACCCTTGTTCGACTCTGGAACGTCCTTTCTCTCATACGAGCATCCGGTTTGGCCAACCGAAGACCTCGGGAGGTGAGGTAAGAAGACTCGGGTAGCCCTCAGGCCTCTAGGCCTGGCACAAAGGAATGAAAAATAGCAGACAATGTGAAATATCTCATTGGAAAAAACAACTAACCTGGAAAATAGAACCAGCAGAGACAATTTAAAAATTATGTGACTGAAAGCCATGACCAAAAAAAGAGCCTAGACATCATCTTTCATGAAATTATCAAGGAAAACTGCCTTGATATTGTTCAACCAGAGAGTAAAATAAATATTGAAAGGATCCACTGATCACCTCCTGAAAGAGATCTAAAAAGAAAAACTCTGAAGAATATTGTAGCCAAATTCCAGAGTTCCCAGATCAAAGAGAAAATATTATAAGCAGCCAAAAAGAAACAATTCGAGTATTGTGGGAATACAATCAGGATAACACAAGATCTATCAACTTCTATATTAAGGGATCAAAGGGCTTGGAATATGATATTCCAGAAGTCAAAGGAGCTAGGATTAAAACCAAGAATCACCTACCCAGCAAAACTGAGTACAATACTACAGGGAAAAAATGGTCATTCAATGAAATAGGGGTCTTTCAAGCATTCTTGATGAAAAGCCCAGAGCTGAATAGAAAATCTGACTTTCAAATACAAAAATCAAGAGAAACATGAAAAGGTAAACAGGAAAGAGAAATCATAAGGGACTTACTAAAGTTGAACTGTTTACATTCCTACATGGAAAGATAATATTTTTAACTTGAGATTTTTCTCAGTATTTGGGTAGTTGGAGGGATTATATACATATGAACAGAGGTCATAGGGTGAGTTGAATAGTAAGGGATGATATCTAAAAAATAAAATTGAGGGGTGAGAGAGGAATACATTGGGAGGTGAAAGGGAGAAATGGAATGGGTCAAATTATCTCTCATAAAAGAGGCAAGAAAAGCTTTTTCAGTGGAGGGGAAAGGGGGGAGGGAAGGTAAGAGGGAAACAGTGAAGCTTACTCTCATCACATTTGACTAAAGGAGGGAATAACATGCATACTCAATTTGATATGAAAATCTATCTTACATCACAGGAAAGTAGGGGAGAAGAAGATAAGTGGAATGTGTGTGGGGAATAATAAAAGGGAAGGCAAAAGGGAGGAGGGGGTAATTAGAAGTAAACACTTTTAGGGAGGGACAAGGTCAAAAGAGAGAATAGAATCAATGGGGGAGCAGAATAGGATGGAGGGAAATATAGTTAGTCTTTCACAACATGACTTTTATGGAATTCTTTTGCATAACTACACATATGTAACCTATATTGAATTGCTTGCCTTCTCAGTGGGGATGGATGGGGAGGGAGGAAGGGAGAGAGGTTGGAACTCAAAGTTTTAGGAAAGAATGTTGAGAATTGTTTTTACGTGCAACTGGGAAATAAGAAATTCAGGTAATGGGATATAGAAATCTATCTTGCCCTACAAGAAAATAGAGGAGGTGGGGTTAAGGGAAGGGAGGTGTGTGATAGAAGGGAGGGGAGATTGGGGGAGGGGGTAATCAGAATGCATGTTGTCGGGGTCGGGGGAAGGGAGAGATGGGGAGAAAATTTGGAACTCAAAATCTTGTGGAAATGAATGTTGAAAACTAAAAATAAATTAATTAATTGAAAAAAATAAACAATAGCAGCCAAAACCAGAAGGCAGCATCAGAGATGGGGAAAGCAATTCTATCAGTTACAAAGTCAGAAGCATCATAGATGTGGGGGACAATATGATTGGCTGGAAATTAGGAATTCAAGGCTAACAACAACCCCTCCTTCCATTTTGTCACTATGGAAAACTCATTGGTGGTGTCTACCTGTGTGACACATTAGTGTTACAGTAATAACAGACCAGATTTTCTTAAAGCACAGCAAGTATTGCAAAGATAACAGACCACACTCCCTGGCATCTACCTCCATCTTTCAAGAATAACAGATTTCCTTGACACAAGAATAGAACAGTGACTAGCAGGAAAATCAAACTTTTAAATTTAGCTCAGAGATAATGACTGATTTTCAAGAAATCTCAACTTCCAAACTTAGCTCAGAGACAAGTGAAATGTGACTTAGGTGTGTGTGCATGTGTTCGTCCTTTGTTGCCAAAGAAGACCGTGCCATCAGAGAAATGATGACATGACTTGCACTTGACTTTGTTTTGAGTGAGGGAGGGCTGTGCAGGTCACCAGCCTCACTTCTCCTCCAGAGCTCCATAAATGATAGCAGTGTTACAAAATAAAATCAATTACAGAATAGGATCAATTTGATCTTCTCAATTTTCACATATAAAAATGCTCTAAATCACTATTGACAAGAGAAATACAAATTAAAATAACTTTGAGGTACTACCTCACACCTATCAGATTAGTTAACATGATAGAAAACGAAAATGACAAATGCTGGAGGGAAAGTGGAAAAATGGGTACACTAATGCACTAATGGCAGAGCTGCAAAATGGTCCAACTATTCTGGAGAACAATTTGGAACTGTGCCTAAAGAACTATTAAACTGTGTGTATACATATATACATATATGTGTGTATACGTATGTATATGTGTATGCATGTGTGTATATATTTTCATATATATGTATATATATGTGTGTGTATGTATATATATATATGTTTATAGTAGATCTTTTGTGGTGGCAAAGAATTGGAAATTACCCATCAGCTGGGTAGTAGCTGAACAAGTTATATGATCATGATGGAATACTATTGTGCTATAAACATATACACCCTGATGATCAGGGCCAGAAGAGCAGAAAATTCTCGGAAGACTTATATGAACTGATGAAAAGCAAAGTGAGCCAAACTAGGAGAGCACTGTATCTGGAAACAGTAATATTGTAACAATGAGCAACTGTGAAAGATTTAACTACTCTGATCAATGAAATGATCCAAGACAATTCCAAAGGACCCAGAGTGAAAAGTACCATCTACCTCCAGAGAGAAATCTGATACACTCTGAATGCAGATTGCAGTACATTTTTAAAAACCTTATGTTCCTTGCTTTTTATTGTTTTCTTTTTTCCAACATGCCTAATATGGAAATATGTTTTGTATGACTTCATATGTATAATTGAAATCATAATTGCTTGATTTCTCAATGGAGGGGAGGGGAAGAAAGGAGGGAGGAATAAAATTTGGAACTCAAAAAAATTATTTTAAATGAATGTTAAAAAATAAATGAATGAATGAAAGGGGAAATTTTGACTCCGTAAGAATGAGAGGGTAGAAATATAGTTAGAAGGAAGGAAAGCAGTGTGTCTACAAAAGTTTTGAAGATTTTAGTGGACTAAAAAGCTCAATATGAGGTAACAATGTGAGATGGAAACCAAAAAAGTTAATTCAGTACTGGGCCTTTAAGAGAGGCAGTTTCTAATAGTAAACAGAGAATAATCCCACTACAATCTGTCCTGGCCAAATCAATCATCAGTAGGATTATGGTCATTTCTGGGCATCATAGTTTACAAGGGAAATGATATACTGGAGAGTCCAAATGAGGGCAATCAGAACGAAGAAAGGACTCCAGCATGTCTTATTCTTTCCTTCCTTCTTTCTAAAAAATTTTTTTTAAAGACAGTCTTTGTATCTGATATATCTTTGTATAGAGATTCTAGAAAGAAAGCTTACAAAAATGGCATAGACAAGTTTCAAAATTCCTAAGTTAAAGAGAAAATCTTGCAAGCAACAAGGAAAAAAGTAATTTAAATACTGTGGAAAAACAGTCTGGATTTCATTAGACCTAGCACTTCTACACTAAAAGACCACAAGTCTTGGAACATCACATTTTGAAGAGCAAAGTAGCTGAGGATGAATCCAAGAATAACTTATCCAATAAAGTTTAAAACAGTTCTGAATGAAAAAAAATGGATATTTGATGAACTGAAAGACTTTCAGGTATTTGTAACAAAGACCAAAACTCAATGCAAAACTTGATATAAAAGAATCAGAAGAAACATAAAGAAATCATTAAAAAACTAATTATAAGACAATGATTAAGGTTAAATTGTTTACTTATTATATATGAGAATGTTACTAATATTAATAGTATTCTTAAAACTGCTATTATTAAGGTAGTTTGAAAGAAAGGTTGCGACTGAGTTTTGTAGGATGAGGTAATTCAAAAAACAAAATTGTGTAGGAAAAGGTTAAAAAAAGAAATTATCTCATGAAAACAGGGTGTGAAAGAAAAGCTAATATAGAGGAAGCAGATTGGGGTGAAGGATTGATAACACTGGAAACTAACTTGCATCTGGGTTGAAGAGTAAAAAGGTCTGGGAGTTTTCTAAACTTCTAGATAGGTGAGAAAACTGGGGGATAGGGTGGGGAGGGAGTTTTAGAAGGGTATATAGATTAAGATTAGGAGGGGAAGGAGAATAGATAAGAGAGGGACTTTTAGAGGGGTGGTTAAAATAAGGAACAAGAGGGTAAAGGGAGAAGAGAAGGTAACCAGGATAGGGTGAAAAGAGAGACTGAGAAGGAAAACAGTGAGTAAAAAAATTATATGGAGGGAAATTCACAAATAGTAAATAACTTTTTTTTATATTAAATTTATTTAACTTTTAACATTCATTTTCACAAAATTTTGGGTTACAAATTTTCTCCCCTTTTATCCCCTCCCCCCCCAAACACCAAGCATTCTAATTGCCCCTATGACCAATCTGCTCTCTCTTCTATCATCCCTCTCTGCCCTTGTCTCTGTCTTCTCTGTCTCTGTCTTCTGTCTCCTGTAGGGCCAGATAGCTTTCTATATCCCTTTACCTATATTTCTTGTTTCCTAGTGGCAAGAACATTACTCGACGATTGATCCTAACACTTTGAGTTCCAACTTCTTTACCTCCCTCCCTCTCCACCCCTTCCCTTTGGAAGGCAAGCAATTCAATATAGGCCAAATCTGTGTAGTTTTGCAAATGACTTCCATAATAGTTGTGTTGTATAAGACTAACTATATTTCCCTCCATCCTATCCTGTCCCCCATTACTTCTATTCTCTTTTGATCCTGTCCCTCCCCATGAGTGTCGACCTCAAATTGCATCCTCCTCCCCATGCCCTCCCTTCCATCATCCCCCCCACCCTGCTTATCCCCTTATCCCCCCCTTTCCTGTATTGTAAGATAGGTTTTCATACCAAAATGAGTGTGCATTTTATTCTTTCCTTTAGTGGAATGTGATGAGAGTAGACTTCATGTTTTTCTCTCACCTCCCCTCTTTATCCTCCACTAATGAGTCTTTTGCTTGCCTCTTTTATGAGAGATAATTTGCCCCATTCAATTTCTCCCTTTCTCCTCCCAATATATTTCTCTCTCACTGCTTGATTTCATTTTTTTAAGATATGATCCCATCCTCTTCAATTCACTCTGTGCACTCTGTCTCTATGTGTGTGTGCGTATGTGCATGTGTGTGTGTGTAATCCCACCCAGTACCCAGATACTAAAAAGTTTCAAGAGTTACAAATATTGTTTTTCCATGTAGGAATGTAAACAGTGCAACTTTAGTAAGTCCCTTATGACTTCTCTTTGCTGTTCACCTTTTCCTGGTTCTCTTCATTCTTGTGTTTGAAAGTCAAATTTTCTTTTCAGCTCTGGTCTTTTCATCAAGAATGCTTGAAAATCCTCTATTTCATTGAAAGACCAATTTTTCCCCTGAAGTATTATACTCAGTTTTGCTGGGTAGGTGATTCTTGGTTTTAGTCCTAGTTCCTTTGACTTCTGGAATATCCTATTCCATGCCCTTCCATCCCTTAATGTAGAGGCTGCTAGATCTTGTGTTATCCTGATTGTATTTCCACAATACTTGAATTGTTTCTTTCTAGCTGCTTGCAATATTTTCTCCTTGACCTGGGAACTCTGGAATTCGGCCACAATGTTCCTAGGAGTTTCTCTTTTTGGATCTCTTTCAGGTGGTGTTCTGTGGATTCCTTGAATATTTATTTTGCCCTCTGGTTCTAGAATCTCAGGGCAGTTTTCCTTGATAATTTCATGAAAGATGATGTCTAGGCTCTTTTTTAGATCATGGCTTTCAGGTAGTCCCATAATTTTTAAATTGTCTCTCCTGGATCTATTTTCCAGGTCAGTTGTTTTTCCAATGAGATATTTCACATTATCTTCCATTTTTCCATTCTTTTGGTTTTGTATTGTGATATCTTGCTTTCTCACAAAGTCCTTAGCCTCCATCTGTGCCATTCTAATTTTGAAAGAACTATTTTCTTCAGTGAGCTTTTGAATCTCCTTTTCCATCTGGCTAATTCTGCTTTTGAAAGCATTCTTCTCCTCATTGGCTTCTTGAACCTCTTTTGCCAATTGAGTTAGCCTATTTTTCAAGGTGTTATTTTCTTCGACATTTTTTTGGGTCTCCTTTTGCAGGGAGCTGATCTGCTGTTCATGCTTTGACTTCATGTCTCTCATTTCTCTTCCAAGCTTTTCCTCCACCTCTCTAACTTGATTTTCAAAATTCTTTTTGAGCTCTTCCATGGCCTGAGCCCATTGGGTGGGCTGGGACACAGAAGCCTTGCCTTCTGTGTCTTTGCCTGATGGTAAGCATTGTTCTTCCTCATCAGAAAGGCAGGGAGGAAATGCCTGTTCACCTAGAAAGTAACCTTCTATAGTCTTATTTCTTTTCCCTTTTCTGGGCATTTTCCCAGCCAGTGACTTGACCTCTGAATATTCTCCTCACACCCACCTTGCCTCCTGACCCTCCCAGCCAGTGTTTGTGGTCTGAGATTCAAATGCTGCTTCTCAGCCTCAGGGCTTTGGGCGGGGGCAGGGCTGCTATTCAGTGTGAGAATTAAGTTCATGTGCTGAGGGCAGGGCAGGGCAGCCTCTCAGGCTCAGTTCCCTTAGGGGGTTTATGCACAGACCTTCAACAATGGATCCAGGCTCCTGCCCTCCTGGGGAGCCCCGGCCGCCACCCCTCAGCTTCTGCCTCCCCAGGGGGCCCCGAGCCATGGGGGCACCCCACTCCCTTCTCGACCAGCCAAAGAGACTCTCTCACCAACCCCCCGTCACCTGTGGGTGGAGGGACTTGTGCCGCCACTGGAGATCCTGTCCCTGAACCCTGCTTGGGTCTGTTCCTCTTGGTGCCGTGGCCACAGCAGGTCTGGGCTGGGCTGGGCTCTGCGTCTACAGCACGACGGACCTTTTGCAAGAGGTTTGCAGGTCCCTCTGGAACAGAAATCTCCTTCGCTCCACTGTTCTGTGGCCTCACTGCTCCAGAATTTGCCGTGAGTTACTTTATACCCATGTTGTATGGGTTGTGGGTTCGGAGCTATGTGTATTTGCGTCTTTCTACTCTGCCATCTTGGCTCCGCCCCCCATAAATAACTTTTAATGTGAATTAGAAAAAAATAATAAAATTTGTTTAGAAAAAAAGGCAAGAATATCAAAAGAAATAATGGGGGGAAAAGTATAAAGGAAGAATTAGCAGTTCCAGATCTTAAATTGTATTATAAGAGTAATTATCAAAACTATCTGGTATTAGCTAAGAAATAGAAAGGTTGATCAATGGAATAGAGTAGACATACAATTAGCAGCAAATAAACATAATAACCTTGTATTCAATATGTGTGAAGACTTAAGATTTTGAGATAAGAATTCATCATTTGATAAAAATTGTTAGGAAAACTAGAAAGTGGTATGGCAGAAACGGGGCAGAGATGAACATTTTACACTATTTACAAAGATAAGGTCAAAATGGACATATAACCCAAATATAAAAAGAGATTTTACAAGAAAATTCAAGAACATGGAACATATTACTTTACAAGTTGCAAAATGGATAAGTCCAATTACATTAAATTAAAAAGGTTTTGTACAAATAAAACAAATATAGCCAAAATCAGAAAACAAGCAGAAAATTGGAGGAGGGGGGAATTCCATAGACAGTTTATCAGATAAAGGTCTCATATCTAAAATATATGAAGAACTTTGTCAAATCTATAAGAATAAGTGTCATTCCCCGATAGATAAATGGTCAAAGGATATGAATATGCAGTTTTCCAATGAAGTAATCAAAATAATTTAGTCATGTGAAAAAAATGGTCTAAATCAGAGGTTCTCAAACTTATTTGACCTACCATCCCCTTTAAAAAAATTACTCAGTGCCCCCCCTTTTCTTTAACCCTTTAACGATTTTTTTGAAATTTGTGTCATTTAAAAATATATAAAATATATATATTTTTAAAATGACACATCTTACAAATGTAATGGAATACTGTTGTGTTATAAGAAATGATGAACAAGTGGATTTCAGAAATATTTGGGATAGACTTATATGAACTGCTGCTGAGTGAAGTGAGCAGAACCAGAAGAACATTATACAGTAACAGCCACAGTGCACAAGGACTGTTTTTCATAGGCTTAGCCCTTCACAGCAATGCAAAGACCTAAAGGACCTACATCCAAAAGACTCATTATGCAAAATGTCGTCTATATCCAGAGAAAGAACTATGGAGTCTGAGTGCAGAGTGAAGCAGACTATTTTCTCTTTTATGTTTGGTTTTGTTTAGTTTTTTTCATGCTTTCTCCCGTTCATTTTAATTCTTCTATGCATCATGATTATTGTGAAAATGTGTTTAATAAGAATGTATGTGTAGAGTCCATATGAGATTGGGGAGCAAGGGAGAGAAAATTTAAAACTTATCAAAGTGATTGTTGAAAATTGAAAACAAATAAATAAATTAGGAAAAGAAAAAAATGATGCATCTTAAATTTAATCATTTATTGTTCATTTGTGGTTTTTTCCTACACAAAATTTTGATGATGCAATATTGTGTCATGTAACCATATAGTGTTGTATTGTAAACAAATTAATACATGCGTGTATGCTTGCCATGCATGCTGGACTTCCTGACAACTCATAGTATTGCTTGCCAGCACTCGCTTGGTGAGATCAGACTTGACCGCTGATCAGTTACAACTTGCATTTTGTGTGTTTATTTGGAAAATAATGTAATCACTGAAACTTTTACTCTGTTACACAACAGACAAAACATGTATAAATGGTTTTTCAAAAAATTTTTATGTCCTTTCATTATGCTTCCACCAACCCTTATTTTTATTCAATGCCCCCACTCCCCCAATTGCACCCAAGGCTCCTACTGCCCCCTCTGATCATTTCAGTGTCCCCTAGGGAGTGGTATTGCCCACTTTGGGAACCTCTGCTTCATTATTGATTAGAGAAATGCAAATTAAAACAACCTGGAAATATTATTTTACATCTACCAGAATGGCTAAAATGTTAGAAGGGAAAAGTGCCAAATGTTGGAAGAGATATGGAAAAATTAGAGCACCAATTCATTGTTGGTGGAATTGTGAACTAATCCAACCATTTTTGAGGGCAATCTGGAATTTTGCCCAAAGAATTATTAAACTACCTATACCCTTTAACCCAGAAGTACCACTACTTGATCTGTTTCTGAAGATAATTAGGGAAAAAGGAAAAGAACCTATATTTTCTAATATGTTTACAGCAATTCTCTTTGTGGTGGCAAAGAACTGAAAATTGCGGGGATGCCAATCAATTGGGGAATGGCTGAACAAGTTGTAGTACATGATTGTGATGGAATACTACTGTGCTATGAGAAATGTGAGCTCAATGATTTTAGGAAAACATGGAAAGATATGAAATAATGAAGAGAAAAATGAGCAGAGCCAAGAGAACCATGGCTACAGTAACAGCAATGTTGTTTCAACAATGTTGTTTCAAGAGTGACTTTGAGAAAATAAGTTATTTTGACTGTTACAAATACCCAAGTTAACTATAAAAGACATAAAGAAAGATGCCATCTGCATCCAGAGAGAGAATTGATAAGTAAAAGTACATATGGAATAATCTTACATATATATGCCCATTTGTGTCTAATAGTCATTTCTAGGGCACGGGAATGCATGACCGGGAGGAAAAAAAATAAATGTACATGATAATTTTATTTTGTTTCATGTGCAATCATCTTTTTTGATGCACTATGTTATAGAAATGCTTGTTTTATTCCATAAGTTAAAAGCAATTTTAAAAAAGGAGTTAATGGTGTCATTGCAGCTAATTTGTATAAATGGAAAGAACACTTATGGGGGTTCATAAGCTACAGGTGTAAGTATAGACATATATTTTCCACACACCAGAGTTACTCCCCAGGACCTTGTAGTAACCTCATAGCTGTATGAGTGTTCATCCTTCGTTGCTGAAGAAGACCATGCCATCAGAGAAATGATGGCATGACTTGCACTTGACTTTGTTTTTGAGTGAGGGAGGGCTGTGCAGGTCACCAGCCTCACTTCTCCTCCAGAGACATCTGAATCCAGTGACCAGATACTCATCAGGATGACTAGAGATGACTCAGGATGAGGCAATTGGGGTTAAGTGACTTGCCCAAGGTCACACAGCTAGTGAATGTCAAGTGTCTGAGGTGAGATTTGAACTCAGGTCCTCATGACTCCTACACTGGTGTTCTATCCACTGCACCACCTACCTTCCCCAACAGCTGTATGACTACCCCCTTGGAGAACCATCCTGGTCTGCCAGAATGAGTACAGGTTGGGGTATTGGGGGCAACTCCTATCCAAGGATATAAAGAGAAATTGGAGAGAGGTAGGTCAGTCTCACATCTTCTGTGCATTCTACATATGTAAAGCACTTTATAAAATTTAAAAGTTACATATATATGAACAGTTCTCATTATTATTGACAACAACTCTATGAGGTAGTGTAAATACTATTATCCTTGTTTTATAGCAGAATAAACTGAGATCTATAGGTTTGGAAGTTACTTGTACAAGGTCTTCCTGCAGAAATAACAAAACTGGGACTTTGAACTCATATCTTTTTTCATACTATCAGTCTACAATTTCTTCGACTACTCCACATTATAACTCATTTTACAATCCTGAGATCATCTTATATATCACAGACTCACAGAATCACAGACTTCCATAACTTCAAAGTTGGAAGTACCTTTAGCATCCATCTGATCCAGGGACTCTTAGCTCAATAGATTTTAGAAATTCTGTGAACTTGGGTGGGGGAAAAAAATCACATCTTTATTTTCACTAATACTAATAACCAACATTTATATAAGCAGTGAGAGGGTACAGTGGATAGAGGTCTGCGACTGGGGTCAAGAAAAACTGAGTTCATATACAGCTTCAGAGACTTAAATAGCTGTGTGATCCAGGGCAAAGTGACCTAACCTCTATTTACCTCATTTCCTTGTCTGTGAAATGGCAATAGTAATAGCACTCAGCTCCTGGGGTTGTTGTGAGGATCAGGTGAAATAATAATTGTAAAGTGCTTAGCACAGTGCTTGGCACATAATGAACTCTATATAAATGTTAGGAAGGATCATCATTTTTGACATATAGCACATGCTATATAGAAGGCAAATAAGCAGAACGTAAGCCTACTCATAAACTGGGGTTAAACCCTTCCACTAATGACTACATATACTATCTACGAGGGAGAACGGACATACACTTACAGAAATTTATCATGAAGCACATGAATAGGGAAACTCATCTATCCAGAGCAACTCGCAACTCTGCATGTGTCTGGTGTCTTTTGGGAACTCTTTACCATGTCACCTGCTGTCCTTTTGAGACTCTGCTCTCCTGCTGAATGAAGTCGCTGCATTGTTACTGTCGGACTGCTGAAGCAGTGTTAAGCTGTAAGCCTGAGATTTGCTATACTTCTCAGGTCTGTTCCTTTGGCTAGGTGCTGAAGCAATATGATGTTCTTTTGATGAAAAAAATCAAGTAAACTCCCCTTTAACTTTTGAGATTTTCAAAGCCATTCAAGTCTTGTTCTGTATAGTTTTTGAGGGATTTTTCCTCTTCCAAGCCATAAAGGGCATTCAAGGACAATGTAGGTAGCCTTTGTGGGATGTTTTCCCTCTCTCAACCCATAGATGGCACTAAAGAGCAATACAAGCTTTCTCCAGCCAGCTCTTCACAAAGCAAGGGATGCTGTTTTTCCCTAAGAGTTCCCAGAGTGGAAGCTTTCCCCCAATCAGATCAACTCCCCGCATCAGCTCCTGCCTATCAGCCTAGCTCAGTTGCTGTCAGCTTTTCAATGCTGTTGACTGGCTGTTTTATCTCAGCTTCTCAACTCCCTTGGCTTGTGTTTTCTGTCTTCTGGAAATACTTTCTCTTTTGGGTTTCACTGAGTCTTCTCAGCTGACTTCCCAAGTGGTTTCTCAGACAGTGGATTCTCATCTTCTAGTCTGGCTCTTGATGCTTTGAATCAGGATTGGATGGGAAACATCAAATCAACATGACTCTCATATGTAACACAAACAGTGTATTGCAATTCACCATAGCCCCCAACTAGTTCTTTGACTCAAATTTTCCCAATAATAAGATCTAAAGTCCTGAAAACTGTGAGATTCAAAAGTAGCCATTGGGAAATAATGTGCTACAGCCATCTATGCTCTTAGTTAGTATCATTGCCTCTGAGTTGCTTTAACTTAGGTTCACTCACTACTTTTTATCTTCGAGGCTGTTTTTCTGTGTTTCTCCATAGTCAACTTTTTCTGTTTCTCATACAAATGCCATTTTTTCTGCCTTTTTCAATAAAGAAAATGTTCAAATAAGGGCAGCACCTTACACATACACTATTTCATCTGAAATTCACAACAAACCAGTAGATGCTCTTACTATCTATTTTTTTTAACAGATGAGTGGCTCAGAAAGGTCAAGAATCAGTCACACAATCACACACACACAATTAGTTTGTGGGATGATATTTGGACCCAAGTCATACTGACTTCTTGCATTATATATGAATCACCTTTCATTATTACTGTAAATGACTGTGTAAGAGGATAAAAACTATATACAGTTTAGGCAATTATACATCCAATGCCACTTAGAGTCAACTTTTTCCACAAAGAGAAGAAGAGATGGAAAGTAATCTCAGAGTGAAGGTATTAACAGGAGGGGAGACTGGGAAAGACTTCCTTTGGAAGATGGGATTTGAGCTGAGTCTGGAAGGATGCCAGGGAATCCATGCAGCAGAGATGAGAAAGGAGAGCGTTCCAGAAATGGGAGATAGTAAAAGGGCAGTCTTACAGGGGGAGCCACAACAAGGTTGTCACAATGTAGGGTATTCTTCCCTATCCCTCACCACCCTCATCTTGTGCCATCTGCAGAGTTGCATTGAGAGGATCCCAGCTAGATTTTGTCTCTTCTTTTAAAAGGTGCATGGAAATAATTGATATCATATCGCTCGCTTTCTCAACCAGTAGGAGAGGGGAAGGCAGGAGGGAGAAGAAAAAAAGACAAATGTTATAAATAACCAAACAAATAAAAAATATGTGGAAATAACAGCTTTGACTCAGCAGCCAATAAAGGGACTCTGTCATCTTAAAGTGTGTACTCCAGCACTGAGTCACACATTGACTAATGTAAGGTTCCGAAGCTTCAATCTAAGGACAAGACCCAAGAGAGCTGTTCCAAGTCCTTTTTACAGTACAGAAGAGTCACCATTGGTCCTAGGCCAACGTAAAGAGTTCTTACATCAGTGAATTTATGGATTACTCTAATATTGAAGTAAGTAAAGTAAATGAGAAGGATGCTCACTTACTGAGTTCAACATAGAGAAGATTCTTGTTCAGAATAGGAGCTGAACTAGACAGTCTCTGAAACTCCTTCTTACTCTGAGATTCTGTGTGGAGCAAGGCTTGCCATGCATTTCATCTCAGTGGCAGTTTGAGGGACCCTGAGGGCTGCCACAAGGGAAATAGCCTGTATTACATCAAAAGCTGGACAGGCTGAGCAGGACTGAAAAGCCACATAAGAAGCTGAGAGACAGGGCAGCTTTTGCCCAGCCCTTCCCTGTTAGGTAGACATGAGGTTCCTCCTGGGAACCTTGATTGCATTCTTTGCCTTCCATATAGCCAAAGCCCCTGCTATCCCTTCTGCTTTCTCAGCCAGAGCTGGGCACAGTAAAGGATGAACTGGGAGAGATCCTACAGAACTGCTGTGGCAAAGAGACTGTAGCAGTGTAGGACCAAGGAATTGTGTTGGCAAGACATATCAACCCTTACCATTCAAGTTCGGTGATATGGAAGATACTTGACTAGCTTAAGACTGAACTGGACCAGCAGCTGCTGTGAAACCAGAGTCACTGATAAGTTCAGGCAGAAGAACAATCTTCCTCCTTTCTCCAGTTTTTCACTGAGCCAATCTCATAAGAGCATAGGTTCACAGAGCCAGAGCTGGAAGGAATCGGAGAGGTTGTTTGGTCCAGATCTGCTGCTGCTTTTTCAGATCCCATCTTGCTCAGGCTGCACATGCAGAGGCTGCTCACAGGCCTTTCTCACCACTGATTGGCACATGAGCTTTAACCTGCTCTGCTTCTGACCCAAGACAGTTTGCTTTACAGGGGTGTGTGCTGGAGCCACATCTGACCCTGTAGAGCTATTGTGAAGTTTTCAGTATGAGCATTTACACCTCAGAAACTGCCAGACCCACAGGTCAGGGCCTGATCTACTCTTCTGTTAATTGTCACCAGAAGGGCAACACTCCAGCCTTTGTAGAATCAAGTTAAAATGTAACTGAGAAATGCTTAACAAAATAAATTTTAAAATACAATGCAACATATTATTAATGCTATTGTTTAATAGTATCTGAGTTTTTATGACCCTGTGGACCATGCAGTTTTCTTGGCAAGGATATTAGAGTGGTTTGCCTTTTCCTTCTCCAGTGGTTTAAGGCAAATGGAGGTTGAGTGACTTGCCCAGGGTAACACAGCTAGTAAATATCTGAGGTCACATTTGAACTCAGGTCGTCCTCACTCCAGGCCAAGTGCTCCACAATGCAACATAATGTTAACTGGTGTTTTTCTGAGTCAACCACAGTCAATCACAATTCATTTCTATTTAAATTTGACACTACTAGTCTAGATCAGAGGGGTCAAATATGCCCTTCAGCACTCCTTAGCGCAGGGAGAACTAAATTAAAATGCACTGGGAAATATTTAACAAAACAAATAAAAACACAACAGAACACAGATAATGCTAATATGTGGTTCTCAAGTCAGAGGGCAGCAGGGATCCTTTGCAGTTATCTATTTGAGTTAGACACTGCTTAACTAGACTTCGGAAAGTGATGGAGAAATGTGAATAAGGCAGATAAAGTTTAAAATATATCATTTGTACATTTTGGGGGGAGGACAAGTTGTTAAATATTTACCAGTACACCACTAACTTTAGGCAACCTGGTGCTCCCCACCCCCAACTCCAGAGGCTTATCATATTAATGCTGAATTTAGCACGGACTGATCTGCATAGTCCACAGAAACTCAAGAGATTCACCACTCTCAGTCTTCAGATGGCTGGGATTACAGGAGTATACCACTATACTCAGCCAGGGATTATTAACCTTTCCTGTGTCGCAGATGCTTTGGGCAGTCTTTTCTCAAAATATTTTTGAATATATAAAATAAAATACACAGGATCACAAAAGAAGCAATTATATTGAAATACAGTTATTAAAAATTTTTTTATTGAGCCCGAGGTTAAAAACCCCTCTAACCCTCTTATTTTATAGAGGAAGAAAGCTGATGTCCACTGAAGTTAAGTGGTAATCATCAGATGTATGGATTTGAACTCAGATCTTCTGACTTCAGAGGCAGTGCTACTCCTTCTTTAAAATTTTTTTCAATTACGTGCAAAATTAATTTTAAACGTACATTTTAAAAAATTGAATTCCAAAGGCAGTGCTATTTTAAATCTCAATGAGTGCCAAATTCATGAACCCTTCCTTTATTCTACCCTCCTGTCCTCCTCCTCTATAAGTGGGGAGATCAGGATTAGTAGATCAATTTAAATAGCTTCTTTACAATTTTGCTATCTGATAGTTTCTTTGCATATTTTAATAAATCACGTAGTAGCTAAAAAGTCAGTTGTCTGGATCTCAGTTGGTCAACAAGAACAGATTTCCCAAATTCCCTCAACAGGAGTAATTAGAGGTTTCCAACAATCTTAATATTTTAGAACTACTGTATATTTCATGTTCATACATGTAGATCTATATTGAATTGGGGGCAAATTGCCCAAAGAAACTTGGTGTGGTGGGAGTGGGTTGTGGTCTGAAAATTTATGAACAATTGCCATATAGGATACTTTTACCTTTGGAAAAACTAGCCCATGTTCACTAAATACCTACTGATAAAACCACTAGGTGGGTGGCTTGATGGTATTGCCACCTGGTGGTCAAAATATATATTTCCCAGTTACTCAAATAATTAAGGGGTATCCACTTTTGTTTAACTTGTGGAAAGCTGTGTTATAAGCCCATCATGGATGGCTGTTTCAAAGAGGAAACCAAAGACACCTACCAAGGCATACCTAAGCCACATCAATTATCACATGTGATTCTGCAGCTAATCAAAGATATAGAATTTATAGCTAGAAGAAGCCCTAGAGATTATTTAGTCCAATCCCTTCATTTTACAGATAAGGAAATCAATTAATTAATGAGCAAGTATTTATGAAGTATCTGTTTCAGGCACTCTCTTGTTCACTGGGGATTCAAAAACAAAAAATGAAATAGTCCTTGTCCTCAAGAAGTTTATATTCTATAAGAGAGACAATCAGTACATAATTAAGACATTAAAAAAGTATACACAGAATAAATACTAGGTAAAATGTGTGTGTGTGTGTGTGTGTGTGTGTGTGTGTGTGTGTGTGTGTGTGTGTGTGTGTGTGTGTAGAGGACACTAGTGACTGGAGAATGAGGAAAGGTTTCACGTAGAAGGTGGTCTTTGAGCAGTTCTAAAGCAAACAAGAAATTCAAAGAGGAGAAGGTAAAGAGAGAGGAAATACCTGGACCACACTCAAGAAAAGATATGAAGATGGAAGATGGAATGTCACATATGAAGAACTGCACGATTAGTTTGGCCACATCATAGTAAGTACTGCCCTGTTATAATAATTAGTTTGTTTTAAACCTGGAGTGATCCAATTTAGGTTCCTAAGGTCCAGGAGTTTTCTTCTCCAACAATAGGGAATTGATTTTAGATGAAAAGTTCTGAGTTCCATCACAATAACTCTGAGCCCCCAGTTTGGAAAACTCCTAATATATTAACCAAAGTTTACGTTTATATCTTGCACAAGTTAACCCCCCAGCCTCTTTGAAGTTGACACAAAATTCAATTCACTAGAAACATTAGTGTAACAAAACGTAGATTATATTATAGTGAATGTGAGGCAGAGACTGGGAGGGGAAGTTGGGGAATGAGCCCAGTTTTTTCTTAGATCTTCTCCTAGCATAAGTCCTCTGCTCCCAAACTTTTCTAGAGCTGATGTTTCTCTTACATAGCATCCTTCTCTTTCACAGCTCATTCGCTCCTTAGGTGTATGCTGGAAGGCCAGCCTCTTGAATCTAGACCCTCAGAATCTTTTCTTCTGCATACTTAGCTTCTTCCTTTAAGCAAATTCCTTAGGACATGATCCTGTCTTTTAAAAAATGGCTTTGATTGAGGCAGGTAGGTACCTGCTCTGTTTAGGCCCTGTTCACACTCAATTCTAATTGTTTAAGTCAATAAAAAGTGTTCATACCTAACAAGGGATATTACTTAAAGTGAGTGGCATAATCTAATGGAGTCCACCATAGCAAATACATAATATAACCTTGGAAATGTAAGTTGTCACCAGGTTGTGAAGGTCTTTAAAAGTCAGACTAACATATTTTATTCTAGAGGTAATTATTTATTGAATGGGGGACTGTCATGGTCAGACCTTTACTTTAGGAAAATCAATTTCACAGCTGCATGTAGAACAGATTAGCAAGGGGAAAGAAATGAGGTAGGGAAGACAATTAGGAAGCCTTGCAACAGTCCAGACAAAAGGTGATGAGGGCATAAACTAGGGTTGTGGCCCTGTGTCTAGAGAAAAAAAGACATGTCAAAAATGTAAGGGAGAAATGACAATATTTGGCATCAACTTGAAAGAATAAATGAATAAAAGACATTCAATAATCATATTAGCGAAAATTTAACAGTCAGCTCACAGGGGCTCTCAGGCTGGTTCTGGCATACCCCTCTGCGTCTGCCACTGTGCTAAGTGATGAGAATACCAGTATAAGCAAGTAAATAGTCCTTGACCTGAAGGAGTGAACAGTCTAATAAGGTAAGGCAACACATAAAGGGGAGCTGAAAGGATGCAGGGGATTAGACTAGTAGGAAACTGACTGAAAAGTAATAGGAAGTCTGATTCTGGGCAAGGAAGGGTAAGAGCTGACCTATTGGGGTCCAAGGTCCCAGGGGCAGAGTTCTGGTTACAGTGGGAAGGGAATGAGGAGGATAACCAAAATGAAAACGGCATAGTTTTGAACTGGATGTGTGAATATACATGTGGGGTGAAGAGAAACTAAAGCTCCAGGATAATGTCAATGTACAACACTGGTGACTGGATGGTGAGTGATACCTATAACAGAAAGAGCGAAGATGAGAGAGGAGTAGCCTAGAGAGGTGATGTAATTTCCCCAAGGACACACAAGTAGGGAAGACTTTCACATAATATGTGCTTTACACATATCTATATGTAGTTTCTGTTAAGTAGCAGAGCCAGAATTGGAAGTCAGATATTCTGAATCCAAGACCAAGTATTTTCTCAATCACCTTGCTTCCAATTTCTATTTCCTTCTGCCCCCACCTTTACTACTATATACGGTTCCACAATAAATTCAGTCATCTCATACACCCACACCTAAATGATGAATGGGCAACCTCTATCCAGAATTTAACTCATAATTAAAACAAAAATGACCCCAAGCACAAGTGTTTCCTGATAATATCAGCCAAAGGAGAGCAGGGTAAAAACGGACTTCTTATAGTTGACAGGCTAAAAAATGTCCCTATACCATCACAATTCATGAGAAGTAAGGTGGGTGAAAAGCAGGTGGAAGAGAGTGGTGGGGAGGTAGAGAGGATTCTAGGAAAATGAAAGTCCTCACCTTTTTACTGGTTAAGAAGCTCTGAATTGTACAGGTGGTTGCCTTGGAAACATTGTTCTGTTTACAATGCCATCTTCATTTGTCCTGTTACAGTGATGCTAGGAAACCACTGGGTGAAGGTAACTCAGGATCGGGAGAGGATGGGAGGAAATGATAACCACTCTCAGTAGGTATAGGGGTGCTGAAAAAGGTTCTTTGGGACTTGACTGTTTTAATTAGGAGAATTTCTTCCTAAGAGTTAGAGTTTAAGGGTAGTCTACCATCATTATGTCAGTCTACCACCATCATGGAATTGCAGCAGGTATTAAGAGATGTAAATGGAAGAAAAGGTCTGATTTTTTTCTTCCCCCTCTTCTTCCAAATCCACTGAGCAATGGAAACTGTAGAGTCTCTCGGAGCTTTTCAGACTGGCTTTGTCTGGCTCCATTTTTTCTGTGGCCCTCACCTCTCTCACAACTTGACTGGCAGCAGCTGACAGCATAATTAAGGTTGCAGAACATAATGAGGAGGAGGACAGGTAGTCAACCATTTCAACAAGAGTGTAAAGGGTAAAGAAGTAAAAGTTATTTAGATTTAGAAAAAAAAAATCTGGAGTTCTTAGTAGAGAAGGATTAGGAATGTCTTGGCCAGGACCCTGATAAGTGAGTGCAGAAAAAATTCAAGGAGAGGTAGCTTCCAACAATTCTATTGCCGTGCCTCTAGCTAATCTCCAGCAATATCCTCACCAGACTCAGCCTCTACACAAGCCACCAAGGAAGAAACCAGGGTAGAAAAAAACTGCTAATCTTGAGGGAGAATAAAGATAATGAAGTTTTGTTTTTTTTTTTTAAATAAATTCAGGGTAGCTAGGTATACAGTGGACAGAGAACTGGCCCTGGAGTCAGGAAGATCTGAGGTCAAATCCAGCCTCAGACACTTACTATCTGTGTGAACCTGGGCAAATCACTTAACACAGATTGCCTTCTTCCTCCCACCCCCCCAAAAAATAAGGTTGACAACCTATTACCTTTAGTTAAGAAGTGTCCTAGATGTATTGCCTTAACTAGTAATATTAGAGCAGATATTCTTTGATTTTTGAATGTTTGGAGATGATCAATTTTGCTTTCATTGTTTTATTTTGTGAATTAAAAAAAAATTTGACTGGCTTTTTAAATGATGGTTTTTTAAAGTGTGGTACAACAGAAAAGAACATTGAGTTTGGAACCAGAAGACATGGGATTCATTCCCTAGCTCTGCCACTTAGTACCTGTATGACCAAGTTTTATAAACTCTCTGGCCTCAGTTTCTCAATCTGAAAAATGAATGGATTATACTAAATAATTCTATCTAGTATAATCTTTGAGGTCCTTTGCAACTCTAAATCTATGAAACTGTGAAAGAAAAACTTTTGAGGACTGGATGTCCTTGTCAGACCACAGTTGGAATTGTCTGTGATAACATAAGATCATAGATCATAGCTAAAAGAATCTGTAGAAAGTTATCTAGTTCAATCCCTTCATTTTCCAGATGAAAAAATTGACGGCCAGAATGTTAAGTGACTTGCCCAAGGTCACACATGTATGAAAAGGCTGAGGCAAGATATGAATCTAGGTTGCCTGACTCCAAAGTCTACATTCTCTGGGTGCCATCATATATTTTAAGAGGCATATACAAAAAACCCCAAAACACACAAAAGCATATGCAAGATGGAATATGTCTCAAGAAGCATGACCAGGATGACAAAAGACTGTATATCATTCCATAAAAGGATTAGTTGAAGGAACTGGGTCAGAATTTTAACTAGGGTAGAGTGACTAAAACTAGGCCCTTGAGCAGAGAAATTTAAAGGGTGATACCTGCAATTGACTACTTTCTGAAAGTAGAAATAACTGAGCTCAGTACCTAATTAGCAAGAATAATTAACTAAAATAAGGAGCTATCAGTGGCAGGCCTCCTCCCTTGATGACCATAACCCAGGTGAGTCCTTCGCCAGCATGTCTCTACTTCACTATCCCTTCCAGTGGTATTTGTTCTGCAGCAGTCTCCTAATGACCTGAAGTTGAACCTCTATCAAGGCTGGTGTCCTGGGTCTCTCTGTCTCCTTGTCTTTGGGTCTTTTTCTCCAAGGTCCAAGATTCCACTTAGGTCTCCATTACTCCCCAACCCTACCTCTACTATATTTGTATTAAGAAGGTTGTTTGAGGGTACCTCTCGGGCTGTCATCCAGGAAATATTTTGTAGTGCTTTTTCTGGGAAGTAGAATCAGCATTTGTGGCTCTAATACGGGATTTTTAACCTGGAGAGAGGGAAGGTTTTGGGAGAAGAGGGGGGTGGAAGAGATGAGTACTATTGTCATCTTTAAGTATTTGAAAGAACCTCATGTGAAAAAGAGATTTTTTTGTTTGATCTTAGAAAACCAGCACTAGGTAGAATTTCTTCTTCTTCTTCTTCTTCTTCTTCTTCTTCTTCTTCTTCTTCTTCTTCTTCTTTTTTTTTTAATACATTTATTTATTTATTTTTAGTTTTCAACATTCACTTCCACAAGTTTTAAATTTTCTCCACCTCTCCCCCTTATCCAAGATGGCATGCCATCTGATATAGGCCCTATATACACATTCTTACTAAACAGATTTTCACATTGTTATGTTGTATAAAGAATTAGAACAAATGGGAGAAACTATGAGAAAGGAAAACAAAACAAAAGAGAGCAAATAGTATGCTTCAATCTGCATTCAGACTCCATATTTCTTTCTCTGGATGTGAATGACATTTTCCAGACATCCCTCTAACTTGCTACAGTGTTAACTGCAGTGTTAACTTAGCTAATACAAACTAACAGCTTCTTGGAGCCACAGGTGAGGGTTGAGTGCTAGGTAGACCCCAAAGGAGGATAAGCAGCCCTGAAAAGGGCTCAGCAAAGTCTTCATACCAGAAGTGCCAATCTTCCTTGAACATCCTATATAACTCTTCTGTTGATGAATAGTGGCAGTGGACTAATCTCACCATTATCATCAGAACCTTCTGCTTGGGTGTTCCATCATATACTCTGCAAGTGGTTTCTGCCCTTCTGGAGTGGAACTGTCCATGGGAGAATCTGCTGACCTCAGCACCAGTGGGCCAGCCAGCTCCCCAATTGCTAGGTTGCTAAAATCTCTGCAAGGTTCTGTCTTCAGTTCTATCCTGCTCAATCTATATCTATATCTATATCTATATATCAATATCAATAACATAAGTTCATGTGAAGAAGATTTAAGGATTTTAGTTGACTGAAAATTCATTGGATTCAGCAGTGTAATGTGGTTGCCAAAATACTGGTCAGATTTTTTTTTTAACTTTTTAATTCACCAAACATTAGTTAAGTACTTTTTTTTGCTGTTGAAAGAATTGGGGATATTTAAAGTCTTCTTGAAGAAGACTTTGAAGGACATGATCGCTGTCTTCATATATTCAACAAGCTGGCATGGAAGAGGGATTTGACTTCTTTTGTTTCAGCTAACTGCAGGACTGGTTACACCTTAGACCTTCCCATCATTTAAAATTGTTCTGCTTCCCTGATCTTGCCTCCTAAAATTCCCCTTTGTGATCAAGGTCACCTGACCTTATCTCTCTCCATCTCCCTAGCTCTTCTCAAACCTATTCTTTGTCCTCACTGTGACTTTCAATGCCTCAATTTAACCCTTAGAGAGATTATTCATAATTCTCACATCATTTAATTATCATCACACTCCTTCAGTTGACTATTCCAAATCTTCTGTCCTAAGGCCCCAGTGCCCCTTACCCTCTCAGCAGATGACCTCTCTCCTCTCTCTCTCTCTCTCTCTCTCTCTCTCTCACTCACACACAGATGTGCATATATCCTCCCTTTCACTGTTTAATTTGTAAACAAAATTATCTACACTTGTTGCCTCTTCTTCCTCACTACCAATTCATTCTTTAGTCCCTTTCCATCTGGCTTTTGATTCACCCTGCACACATTGTCCACCTCACCCACATTCTAATTCCATAATATCTCTCCCAACTGCTTCTTCCTCTCCACTGACAAGGCTATTAACCTAGCTCAGATAGATATTATCTTATGTCTCAACTATTTAAAGTCTCTTAATTGTGTCATTATTTTCCTCCTCTTTAATCTACCCTTCACAAAGCTACAAAAATATTCTTCCCAAGACATGTCTGTCCATATCACTCCTTGATTGGAAACTTTCATTGACCCCATGTTTATGAGCCTCTACAATCTTTCTCTAAACTTCCTTTCCAGACTTGTTTCATATCATTCCTCTGTGCCCATTCTAGTTTCTAGTTAAATGGTGCTGTTTGTTAATCGCTGGCCTTGACATTTTATCCCCTGCTTCAATAACTTGACATAGGTTTTCCCCATGCCTAAAGTACAGTCCCCCTCATTTTCACCTTTCAGAATCCTTTACCTTTCAGGTAGAGCTTGGGCCATCATCCTCTGTGAGACACTATCCTTGATCCTCTCATTGTTAGTACCTCCTGTCTTCTCAATTTTTCCTAGAATAATTTGATCTTTCCTTTGTTCCTTTCACTCATTTCTTTGTATTGAAGGGTAAGATTATTTTTCTATTATTTTAATAACCAATTATTAAATTAAGATTAAGGTTTTTCCTTTTTATTTCTGCATTCAGGAATCAGCCCTTGTAGGTCATTCAGCCAGTCTCTGAAGGACAAGACTGACAGATGAGATTGGCCCAATCCTTGGGGTACATGCTCCATGGTCTTGGGTGGACCCCACTCAATTAGGGGACCTTACTTTTGCTTAGAGGGATCTACAGAGTCTAATCTAGGTGTATTATAGTCCCAAAGCATTGAGCCCATACCCTTGCATCCCTTCATTGCGGTCTAGAGGAACTCAGCTCATCAAGGAGAAAATCAACCAGAGTAGTCTGGGTAGAGATAAATTCCTTTGTCCAGACTGCTGTAAGTGGCTGAGTCTCGTGATCAAGTAACCACGTTCTCAGCAGGAACAGGGGAAGACTTTTAGCTTACCTCCTTATTAATAGACCCACCCCTCTTGAACTGTTCACCAATCAGGGTTGATTTTCACCTGTCAGGGGCATCTCCTTTTCCAAAGGTATTTAAGCTTTCAAAGATCTCCATGGCGTTGTCTTTGATTATCTAGAGAAACCACTGACCAAAAATTTATTGATCATAGCTAGCCTAATTATTAGTTATCCCAAAACTCTGTCTCTCAGGCTTTTTATTCATCTCTGTATTCTATTGTATCATAAGCTCTACCTGGGCAGGGATTGTTTCCTTTCATATCCCCAGCACCAGGCATAGTGTCTTACACATAGTAAGAACTTAAAAAAATGTGTTGAATTGAATAGATCCAGAAGGTAGGACTATGATCAATGATTCCCTATAATCAATTATAGGGAAGAAAGATTATCACACTAGTCTTGCAACATCCTGCTTGTTGTAGTGGACCTGGATGAGACAGATAGTAGAGCTAGAATCATAGGAGCTAAAAATTGATTGTGGGTGTTGGGATCTCCAAGGAGAGGGAGGGTCAGAGATGAGTTAGAGGTTCTAACCTTGAAATGGTGACAGTGTCTTCAACTAGAACAGGAAAGTGGAAGAGACTGAAGTTTTGGGAAAAGGCTGAGTTCCATCTGGATATGTGAAGTTTTAGGTTTTGTTGGGGGACACGCATACAAAATTCTTGTAATCTGTTTTTGGGAGAGAGATAACCGGCTGTTACATAATTATGTCATATCAGACTTTTAAAAATATCATTGTTTTGTTCATAATAGGCACTTCATGCTTAATTCATTTTTATTATTTGATTGATGTGACTGACTTCCTGGATATGAAATGAGACGACATGTGGCATAGTGCAAAGGGGTCATAGCTTTCTGTATAGCTAATGACACTCCTGAGGGAGACTTGAAGCACACTAAAACATAACTTGGAAATATTTAACAAAACAGGCAAAAAAACAACACAGTGAGACACAGATATTACATTTTGTTTATTTTTTTTGGAGACAATTAAGGTTAAGCAACTTGCCAAGGGTCACACAGCTAGTAAGTTAGATTTGAACTCAGGTCCTTCTGTCTCCAGGCTGAGTGCTTTATCTAATGTGCCACTTAGCTGCCCCTTGATGATATATTTTAAAACTAAGTTAATATGTGGTCCATGGGGATTCTTATGTACAGATTAGTGCCCTTTCCCCATTTGTATTTGAGTATGACACCACTGTTGTAGTGGATACAAAGCTGACCTTCAGTTGGGAAGACCAAGCTTAATTCAGGTCCTGCCTGGGATAATATACACTGACTGTGTGACCCCTGGCAAGTCTCTTAGCCCCTTGATGCTTTAGGCAACTCTCTAAGACTATAACTTGCAGACTAGGATTTTTTCTGCATTCAAAGAGGGAGTGCCAATATAGAAACATGTTTTACATGTTTGCACATGTCAATTGTTTGTCATCCCAAGGAGGGGGAAACAGAGAAAATTGACAGCTCAAAGTTTTATGTAAAAAAAAAAAGTGTTGAAATTGTCTTTATATGTGATTGGAAAAAATAAAATACTATTTAAAAGGAAAAAAAACAAAGAAGGAGTCCTTCCCTGGAAACTCCCTCCAACAATGAAATCAAAAAAATACAAGGAAAAAAATCATTAAAAACAAGGAGGAGGTAGGCTAATCATGGAGCAGAAGTAAAAGCTGAATCAATGGGCAGTTTGAGTGAGCTACTAGTAACCATAAAATATTAAAAGATGAAGACAGGACTTCAGGAAAGTCCTCAGTGAAGGATTTAGGGAAGGACTGGATAAGAATCATGTAGGATAAAAAAGGGTATGAGTTGGAATCTACATGGGTGGATAGAAACTTCACACTGATGAGAAGATGGTCTATCTTAGTATGGTTGAAGTATTTCTGAATCAAGGTATTTGGTTAAATTCAATTCCTTCTTAAATGATTGTTAAATTTTCTTTAAATTTCTTTACATTTTTTTCTTAAATTCATTATTTAAAAAAAAATTCTCACTTTCCCTATGCAGCAACTGCTCTCCCCTCCAGTTATAACAATCCCTTGTAATAAATAAATATAGTTAAGCAAAGCATCAATATACTGGTCACATCTAAAATATATGTAATCGCATTCCTCCCCCACAGTCCTGCTCGGCATCAGTCCTCTGAAGTCACAGTTGGTCACCACATTGATCAGAGCTCTGAAGTTTTGTTGCTTTTCTTTATACCGCTGAGGTCATCTTGTAAAATGCTATCTTGTTTTTGCTTTCTGTAGAGATTAATTAAAGGCTTTTTACAAGCCAGACAGTGGTAGGTATTGGGGGAGATAGAAATACTGGATACAACACAGTCGTGCCCTCACAGAGTCTATATTCTGGTAGAAGAAGATGACACATATGCAGGTAATTATAGATAGCTTTAGTTTCTTCCTCTGAAAACTCCCTGTTTGTGTCCTTTGACCATTTATCAATTGGGGAATGACTTGTATTCTTGTACATTTGACTCAGTTCTCTATATATTTTAGAAATGAGGCCTTTTGTCTGATAATTTTTAAAGGCAGATAAACTCATTTTATGGTTGAACTCTCATGTTTTAAAAGATTCTTATACCAGGTACAGGACTTAGGTAAGGACAGAAACAGCAGATTGATATATGAACTGAAATTCTCTGAAGTTTCAAAAATGGAGAACCAAACTGAAGCGATTGTACTAATTTATATTGTCAGATTTGCCTGAGAATTTCTAGATATGAACCAGAGAAGCAGAACTCCCTTTTTGAACTGTCCCAAGAATAAAACCCATTGTCAAAGAAAGGATATCTAGGGATCAGATAACTACATGAGATATCTAGAATTCAAAAAGTGATGCTTAAATGGACATTGGGAGTATGTAACTGGAACACAAGGAACTTAATGTTAGTTAACATTGGTAATAACAAATTTGTATGGTTTATGTTTAAGTTTTCTTGTTTATCTTAGTGACATGTAAATCCCCTTTCTCAAAACCAGTCTATTGTGAGCCATCTAAGTTTAATCTGTGCCTGCCTTAATGTAAAAATGCAATTTTGTGAACTGTGAGAAAAACTTTATTGTATTGTTTGAACCTAGCTCTGCTTAGCTAGTAAACTGAACCATTTATTGTAGTATTTGAACTTAGTCCTGCATGACTGGGAAACTGAACCATTTTTGTGTGCCTTTAGCCATGTTAGCTATGTTGTGCTATTTCCTCTCATTATCAAATCATATGTTTTCTAGGGGCCCCTAACAGGTCTGTCTGATTGTATGGACTCGGATCCATTTGTCACCTGTTGCCCCTGCTCCTGAGTGGACATCTGAGCCCATAGGAAACCTTGCCCTCCAATTTCGAAGGGGCCTGAAAAACACAACATCAGACGTGGATACCTTTCCTGAGAGTCTTAACCAGACCTTCACAAAGAACAGCTCCCTCTCTCCCTGAGCCCCTTGCATACCCAGGAATGGTCACCTATATCTTTGGTAACTTTATGCTCCCTACCTTGACCCCCTTGCAGCCTGCTTCTTTTGCTTGTTTGCAATTGTTCTGCAGTGGCTGCCCATCTCTGGAGATGCCCAGCCAAAGGGAAAGAGCAACTCCTTCTCCCATCTCCCCACTTACCCCAGGTGCCATCTGACTAAGAACTCAACCTTATCTCTGGTGGCCCCTAAGTGGTTGGGGAAAACCTGAATTCACCTAGATAAGGAGTTTTGGAACCTCCCCCTGAGGAAGAGAGAAGTTTTTCCATACTTTCCTTGGTCTACAGGCAAAGCCTTCAGCTTGCCTTTGACTGAAAGGAGGAAATGATAACATTTAATATCACTTTTGGACTTAATAAAGGCCAAAGCCTAAACTAATCAATCTGACTGCTTTACTTTGCTCTAAAAATGCCCTTTCCTGTGTCAGTAACTTCAAAGACCTGTTTATAACAGGATGCCTGCAACCAGAGTGGTGGGATTTTTAAATCTTATTTCACAGAGACATATGCTATATAGAGGAAACTCAGATATCCTGGGATCGTAAATTCCAACTGACACTACCTTGTTAATTTTCTTGTCTCACTGTATTTACCACTTATTCAACTAAGAAAATTCCTTTTTCATGGTAATGTGTATTTAAGCCTGGTCATTCTGGTACCAGTTAGTCAGAAGTTTCTGGCTCCATAATCATATAACTGCTAGCTTAAAGAGAATAAACCATATAAAATATAACCTGTTTGCCTGTTTTAATCAAACTTTCAGGTTGACAAATGTAAGCTCTAAAAAAGGCAGGTTTCAGCTCAGTGTGATGAGCTATTGAGAGGCAGCTTGGCTTAGAGCAGGTCAGCCCTGACACATGCTATCAATGTGATCACAGAGAAGTCACTTAACTTCTCAGTGCCCTAGGCCAATGTTCTCTATTTTAACACTGCACCCCAATCAGTAAAAAGATTTATTTATTTCTAAATTATATGCATGTACTCCTGTATTAATATGTTACATTATGAAACATACACAAGAATAAGCCTTAGAAGGAAGATAAAAGTAAGATAAAGTTTAAAAAACATTTTATTTTATTTATGAATGGTAAAAAATTATTTCACTAAAATATAATTTTTACTATATTTAAATATTCATGTTAGAAGTGTGCTTTATGTTCTAAGCAGCTAACTACTTTTGATGATGCTTAACATTTTTAATATGACCTGCACTGGCTGCTCAAAAATTCTTGATGCTTTGCCTAAATACTGAATAATTCACAAAATAAGTGACTATTCGAAATTATTTTTGAAATATCTCATAATCATAGGTCTATTTCCACATATGATTAAGGAAAAAGGAAAAGAACCTATATGTTCTAAAATATTTACAGCAGCTCTTTTTGTGTCATGGCAAAGCAATGAAAATTGCAGGGATGCCCATCATTTGGGGAACAGCTAAATAAGTTGAGGTATATGATTGTGATGAAATACTACTCTGCTGTAAGAAGTGATGAGCTCAATAATCTTAGAAAAACATGAAATCACAAAGAGTGAAATGAGCAGAACCAAGAGACAATGGATACAATAAGAGTAATAGTATTTTAAGAATGACTGAGCAAATAAGTCATTTTGATTATTATATACATACTCCAATTAACTATAAAGGAATATAAAGAAAGACCCTGTCTGTATCCAGAGAAAAAACTGATAAATAGAAGTATGTATAGAATAATTTTACATATATATGCCCATTTGTGTCTTAATGGTAGCCATTTCTAGGTGGGAGGGGAAGGGAAGAAATAAAGAGAAATTTACATGATAACTCTGTTGGATCTTTAAAAGGAATGGCAAGTTGTACATCCACACAACAGATTTGCAGTTTCATGTGCAATCATCTTTTTTATTATACTGTGTTATAGAAAAGCTTCTTTTATTCCATAAATGAAAAAAAATAAAAATAAAAAAGAGGGAAAAAGAAAACTGTTATGATCGTTAATATCATGACTCTCAGTGTTTTAAACTTACAAGAGCTCTTAATGAAAGGGTAGATCGATAGCTGTCATCAAAATGCAAGTGAATTAACTCATGTTGTATAGGATAGTATCTTCTGTTAAGTAATTTTATTCTGAAAGCTGGATAGTCTGTGTACAGACTAGAATATTTAATATTTTTGTGTTTATGTGTGTTTAAGTTGTCATAAATAATAATGGAAAAAACTAAGGTGAAAAATTTTATATACAAATACTGTCTAAATTTACATCAGCAATTGAAATATAAGTTCTACTTGGTTTCCTTTTCTTAAATGATCATTTTGATGTATTTTGTAGGTTTAATACAAAATGATTACTCTTTTAATTTTTTAAAGATAGTTATTATATTTGAGGTTTCAAAAATGAGAGTATTATGAAATATAAAGATAGCATGAATATTCCATTCTCTGGTTGACTTATATTGCCAACACAACAAGTAATATTTAAAAACAACAATTTAAACTTTAGTATGAGATGCAAGAAAAATTATTTTTAGTATTGTTTTTCATGAAAATGAATATCATTGTTGAAATGCTTTTTTTCCTGCGAAATGGGCCAAAACAGAGTTCCAGTTGTGCGAGGGGACAGCACAAACCCCCTTACTCAAATTGTGTACTCAGAGGCATCTCAAGGTAAAAACAGAAAATCTCCTTTATTTGGTTCTGGAGAGAAACTGGGCAATCCCTTCATCAGTAAAGCTGAAGTAGGGAGGCGCCTTACAGAAGCAGGATGGTAATTTATATAGACACTGATGAGAAATCCCCCTCCCACTACTGACCATTATTCTCATTGGCTGAGAAGCAAGGTCTTACATTCCAGGCGCGAAATCTAATCAATCCCTTTTGAAACCCTGTTCAAATTTTCTGCTTCCCCTGGATGTTACAAAGCCCACGAAAATACTCATCATTATATGCAAACCAGGCATGGAAAACATATGCAAATGAAGCATCGATGACTCATGCAAATTGGGCATTGAGAACTTATGCAAATCAGGTGACCTGTGTGAGGACTGCAGACTTCCTGCGCATATGCAAATTAGGTATTGAGGAGTTAGTGAGTCATATCCAATCACTGATCCTAAAGCAATACATAGCCTTAGATGGAAATCTCCCGACTCTGGAGGAATGGAAACCTGGGCCCAAGGTCTCCTCCACTCCAGGGAGAAGACTCCATATTCCTGAGAAGTCTGCACTAAATCTGTTCCCATTCACAATCTAAAATAATTTTTATTTAAACTGTTCTATTCTTTGACACAGGAGAAGAAAGCAGCAAACCACTCCAGTATCTTTGCCAAGAAAACCCCAAACACTCTTTGAAAGTGAAGCTGTAGATAAATTGTGGAATATAGAGGGACTGAGGGAAATACTGAAGAGTGATAAGGCACATAGAGGAAATCATTTTCCCAGAATCTCTGATGAATGGTGTTTATCAGCGGTTGAGCACACTGAACAAAATGGTAACTCAAGCGGCTGCAGGAACTGCAACAGTAATCCAAATTTAGACATTTTCAGCCCTCTACAATTCAGTGTTTTAAATCACTCTACTTCTTTTGAATGCTATAGCATAATTATTCTAAATCGCTATCAATAAATCAGTATGCCTCACATGAAGTTGACAGTGTGAATGTGTGTGTGCGCATGCACGTGTGTGTACGTGTGAAACCACAGTATGCACACTTCTATTTATGACAGCGGATAGCATCAGTCTTCAAGGTTAGCAGACTGGCTCTGCCTTGGACTCAGCTATTTTTATGGCCTGTTCTCTTGCTGAGGGAACTTTTTGATGAATTTTCTGATTATTTTTGAAGCTCATAAACTCTATTCCATTTTTGATACTCATTGAACTATAGATCAAGAAAAAATAAAAATAAACACAGACAAAAGAAGCAGAAATGCCGTAAGTTAACAGACATATGTAAGAGTGGCTGAGTGGGAAAAAGAAGAGAACCCTTTCTCACCAGAGCTCCAGAGTAGTTGCTGCCATGCCAGTCATAATAAAAGAAAGAGAGCATTGGTCTCTATATCTTTTGTATACACACTTGGTTCTGCCTGAGCAACCAATTAAATGGATTTTGTAGGTCAGCAAGTAGGGTGGCAGATAAGCAGTCAGGAAATAATGCTTATGCTCTGAAATGGGGAGGAAAAAGGTCCCTCCATCATGCATTTGTGGAAGCAGGCTTGGTGGGGAGGGGATTTGGGCTGGACCCTTAAAAGGTAAAGACATGTCTTCTGGACCTGAACCTCAAAGTCTCTGAACCCAGTTCTCCTGAGGCACCCAGCCCATCCCAGCCAATAATCCTTTTAATTGCCCTTTCCCTGGGGCTCTCTGGCCAGTTAACCTTACATTGTCTGCACCTGGCCCCACTCCAGGCTACTTGCCACTCCTTAATTAATCCCATCCTGGTCTTCCCATATTCTTACTGTGTAAAGTATCAATCTTACCCTCCTCAATTGCACAGACTCGTTAGGATCTGGGCCTGCTTGTATTGGTATCGCAAATGAGCTTGCTACTTGGACTGAAAGTCTTGAGTGGTCCATCCTTTCAAGGCAGATCCATGCCCTGTACCCTTGCATTTCAGGGTTCCTAGCACCCTAGATACCATCAGGCTTACTCTATGTTGCTCTCACACGTGTTCTAAAGATTGATGTCTCATTGGCCAATTCCTTCCCCACCACCCCTTACATAAGTATATGTTAGATATTTTGTTTCAAGCATGTATTTTGTGGTGAAGGAAATAGTTACTCTATATGTACAAGTGACATCTAGTTTGTATATTTTTATACTTTGTATATAAATTGTATATTTTCTAGAGGGGATGCTGTTAATCCTTTTGGGGGAGAGTCTAGATATTAATTTTAAGATATTTTTCCTTAGGTCTCCAGGGTTGGGACTATGAAGCAAGAGCTTCAAGAAAGCCCTAACTCCTTTCTCTTTTTAGTCTGGCTCCTCTAAGACTAAATCCAGGCTATTGGAATACAGAGAAGGTGTGAGAGTAGGTAGCCATGGGCATGGATGAGAGGGAGCTAGCTCAGACTGCTTCACCAGAGCCAATTATTAAATTTTCAGTAGGAGCATTTACACTTCAGAAATCAATAAATGCTACAAACTGGTTTTATTGATTATTTTTCTGATTGCCTAGATTTAAGAAAAGAGGAGGGGGAATGTTAATATTAGAAACGTGCTTAACACTGAAAAGTATCAAGGAAAATTTATTAGAGTTCAGAGAAACTGAACACCTTGGTCAAGGTGAATTCCACCCTTCTTCAAAAAGAGAGAGCAAGATACAGAAGCGAGGGCATTTTTATAATGTTAGTGCAGGACAGATCATCCCATCAGAGGATGGATTGGTCCGTTCTTTTTAGGGTCACAATCTTTTGACATGCTCGTAATATGTCATTAAGCAAGCACAACTGGATTTTTAGGTGACCCTGCCAGTGACCTCAGCTGGTTTAAGTTGAATCAGTTCTGTCTTTTTCTTGGGTTTTTATGAAAGCCCCTAACCATTTTCTGATTGGTCAGGGCCACTTGCAGTTTTTATTCAGCAACCTTAGGGGGTATTGACCTGAAAGTTTGGTTTATAAAGGCAAACATGCTAAATTCATTATTGTTTATTCTGTTAAAGCTAGCACATACATGTCCATGGAGCCAGAAGGAAACCTCTGACTAATACAAGAATGTCCAGGCTTAAATCTGTTTTAGGACAATCCAAGATGTCTGTGTCCCTCAGATTTACAGTCTCTATATGTGTTTAACTATACTATGAGAAAGGAATCTTCTTAATTAAATAGGTTGAAAATACAATAAGATAAGAGAGTTGACAAAGTTTCAATTGAAATTACAACCTAGTATATCTGTGTTTTCTTTACCATTAACATGTTATAACATAGTATACGTCCACAAAATGGTAAGGTATGGAAAAAGTTCCATTGTTCAAGATGGTGTCTTGGGTTAGGGGTCTCATAATGCATGCTAAGTCAGCCCCATCTGGCCTTGTTGACATAAGAAGAGGTATTCTCTGAGTTTACTTCAAAGAACAAAGAGAGTATTAGGTCCAGATTCTTCTTCTGATTGATTAATTCAAGTTCTGGCCCTTATTAAAGTCCAAAAATGATATTAAATGTTATCAGAGGTTTACGACCTTTGTGAACCCTTAACCCCTGCTTGCTCTTACGAGTTTCTGACTTTTTAAAAAAATTTAATTATTTAACTTTTAACATTCATTTTCACAAAATTTTGGGTTCCAAATTTTCTCCCCATTTGTCCCCTCCCCCCACACCAAAACACCAAGCATCCTAATTGTCCCTATCACCAATCTGCCCTCTCTTCTAACATCCCTCCCTTCCCTTATCCCCATCTTTTCTTTTGTCCTGTAGGGCCAGATAACTTTCTATATCCCTTTACCTGTATTTCTTATTTCCTAGTACTCAACAGCTGTTCCTAAAACTTTGAGTTCTAACATCTCTTCATCCCTCCCTCCCCACCCATTCCCTTTGGAAGGTAAGCAATTCAATATAGGTCATATCTGTGTAGTTTTGCAAATGACTTCCATAATAGTTGTGTTGTGTAAGACTAACTATATTTCCCTCCATCCTATCCTGCCCCCCATTGCTTCTATTGCCTCTTTTGATCCTGTCCCTCCCCAAGAGTGTTGACTTCTGGGTCTGGGGCATGATGGGCCTTTCCTGTCACTTTTTCAGGTCTCTCTGGAACAAAAACCTCCTCTGCTCCATTGTTCTGTGGCTTTTGCTGCTCCTGAATTTGTAGGGAGTTCTTCTTTACAGGTATTTTATGGGCTGTGGGTTTGGAGCTAGCATATCTGTATCTTTCTATTCCGCCATCTTGGCTCCTCCCCCTCGACTTTCTTTACATGACCCTGCTAGGTCACAACTCTGATTAACTATCACCACTGAGAGTTTTGACCCTGTGGAAACTCCTTCCTCTGTTTTCCACATTAATAATGTAGTTAAACTTAAAAGTATATCTTGCATTAATTTTGTTTTCTGGAGAGCCTTATCAGTACTGCAATTAAACACTTGTTACCAAGTCATCTCTACTTTTCAAATTCCTTTAACTTCCTTCAAAGCTCAGCTCAGGTGCTACCTCTTCCCCATAGATATTGTTGATGGGAACCCTCCCCTCCAAACTTTCCCACATGGTCATGTCTCCAGTATTCACCTGAAGCATGGACCCATCCCAGTCAACTGGCCTTTCATTGTAGCCCCATGCCCAAACCTCCAATTCTCTGTTACCTCTAACCTAACCTCTAAGTTGCCTCACCCTAAGTGAGTACCTGCAAAGACCTTGGCCTGAAGGGCCCAAGGTCTATCAGTGAATCCTGGGCCATCTCCAGTCATCCTGAGGAATATCAGGTCACTGAATTCAGATGGCTCTGGAGGAGATGTGAGGCTGGTGACCTGCACAGCCCTCCCTCACTCAAAACAAAGTCAAGTGCAAGTCATGTCATCCTTTCTCTGATGGCATGGTCTTCTTCAGCAATGAAGGACTAACACAAACCTCTAACCTAGCCCAGGCCTTTATTGTCTCCTATGTCCCAACTGCCCCAGCCACTTCCCACCTTTAATTCCTTTGAGACCCCTTCTCACAGTCACCCTAGACTACTTGACCACTCCTAGATCACATCCAGATCTTCTCTGATCTTCTATACATAAGGTCCATCTTGCTTCCATTAAAATGGTTGTTTCCTTAAGAGTCTAGCCAATGACTCAGATTCATTCTGGCCCACTTGTCAATACAAGTGCCACAAATGCTCAGATTCCTTAAGAGTTTGGTCCATTTGCAGTCACAAATACATTCAAATACAGTCTGACCCTCTTGTCAATATGAATGTCATAATAGAGCAGATTCTTAAAATCTCACCCACCTGACCTTTGTTCTAATAAACCTTATCTTTGGCTGAAAGAAGGCTTGAGTCTAATTCATTCGAAGCAGGACCTGCATCACTTGCTCATGAATTTCGGGGTCCCAGTGATAGGGTATAGACTCTGGGAACCTCCTTGAACTGTCCTTGAATCTTCCCACTTAATCTGGCTTTTCATACTCAAATCTGTTACCCTTAACCTAGCCTGGCCTTCTATTATCTGTTACCTCTGGATTTCCTCACTTGCTCCCTACCCAAGCCCTCCACTGTCATTTCCCGATTGCCTCTAGCTGTTTCCCACCCTTGATCAGTCACCCCAGTCCCATTAAGATGCTTCTAGGACTCCCCCTCAAGAGTCATCACCCCAGACTACTAGACCACCTGCAGGTCCCTCCCACAGTCTTTCTATTTATAAAATCTTTCTTGGCTTCATGAAGGTGCTCAGATTCAGTCTAGCTCAGATTTTTTCTGGTCTGCTTGTCAATACAAGGGTCACAGATGGTGAAGTTTCTTAAAGAGTCAACCCAATATGGTGGATCTTTGTTTTACTCTAGCTGAAATAAGGCTTGGGTTGAATTCATCTGGGCAGGACCCAGGGTGTTGGTATTTTGGAGTCCCAAACACTCAAAACCTCAACATTATGGTTCCTACACTAACCTTAACACCAGCACCCCTAGACCTTAACATTGGGACTCCTTTCCTCCTCAAATATTCCTAGAATAGCATGTCTGATCTCTCCTCTACCCCTTCATTCCTACTCTGCATTATCCTTTATATTGTCAACATGAATTAAAGAGAAGACAGCCAATATAGCAAAAATTATGATCTTTAGTCAGAGCAAGAGAGTTGCAATGGGGATACCAAGAAAGAGCAAGTTCTGGAAAACACAGGCCCCCTCCCCACCCCACCCTGTGGGCTGGGCATGAGGTTATTATATAGCACAAGGGCAGAGGGAGAGGGGCACAGTTTTCAGAATGGCCAGGATGCAGGTATGATTGGGACATCTCACTTTTTGACAAGTTAGTTTGTTTGAAATAACAACAGAAAGTTCATCAAGAAAGCTGGGGAATCTCTGAAGGGAGAGTTAAATATTTACAAAATAAAATGAGCCTTAGGCAATTTATGAGTCAGTTCATAGGAATGAAGACAAGGTCAATCAACTTTAGAGACAATATGAATCAAGTTTCACCTACATTATGCACTTTAAGGTCAGGAATGATTTCATTTTTCCCTTTCCAGCCATAATATAATGTTTAACACAGTACTTAATAAATAACATTTATTGAATTCTTTGGCATGCAGGGGACAGTGGACAAAGGTTTGTTATGATGATGGGAATGTAGGTGGAGGAATTTTGGTTGTTCACCTTTTCCTTCCCACGTCATTCTCACAGTGAACTAGTGTCTTCCAGTGAGTAAAAGAAACTGGGAAATTTGCATATTCATATACGAATAATAATATCTTACATTATAACAGGCCTGCATAATCTGAATTTCCTCTACATACAAAGAATGTTTTCCTCTACATTTTTCTCTAGCCACCTGAAATCCTTTGGCAGCCTGCAGGTTCTGCAGGCCTGTATCACAATATCTTGCTCCTTTTGGGGTTTTCTTGGCAAATATACTGGAGTGGTTTGCCATTTCCTTCTCCAGTTCATTTTACAGATAAGGAAACTGAGGCAAACAGGATGAAGTGACTTGCTCAGGATAACACAACTAGTAAATATCTGAGGCTAGATCTGAACTCAGTAAGATGGATCTTCTTGACTTCAGGCCCGACACTGAATCCACTGCGCCACTGGTTCAACTGAACACCTTTTATTGATTTCTGAAGATTTGCCTGGTCTGTGAATTCAGTCCACACTGGATAGAGGCTCAAACTGAATTACATTTTTTTCTTCCCACATTGAAACTGAGTGTAGTGGAGTGGGGAACCCAGTTGGGAAAAAGGAGACTACTGTAACATAAATATAAAATCCTGAACTTCCAAGGAAAGCATGGAAAATTTTCTGAAATTCATTCATTTCAAAAAGGGATAGAATGTCATCCTTGAAAAGATGGCTACTGTGAACTTGGGTCTGTTGGGTAGCCTTGATGTGGAGGGTTTGAGCTGGGTGAAGAGAAAGTTTTATGTTAATTATTAATTACTGTCAGCTGAACTGAACAAGACTCTAACCTGTAGATTGCTGGAACAAAACAGAGCAGGTTAGAGATGAGAGTCAGGAATCAAATGGAAGTTTAATTTCAAAGTGTGGGAAATGACTTCCAAGCAAGGAGGGGAACTAGACACATGTGTTGGGCTCTGCCCCTAGTGGGGGTACCTGCTTTAGTGTGGGTGAATCTCAATACTTATACTCGTGTCTACGCAGTGAACCGTAACTCTGACAATAAGGTGGTAACAGCAACAATGAGAGAAGTTTGATTCATAGCAGGGCTTCATGACTGGAGCATGGTGTTTGTCAACACTCAGAGGACACCTGGTGCTGGCCAAAGCAATATGATAATCATATGAAACAATTCTGGGATTTTACTGTGGCTGAAATCATGAAGAGGGTGAGTGCAAAGGATTGTTGTTATGCCAAGCTCAGAGCACAAGCTTGCTTTCTGGGCCTTAGCTCTGGAAAACAGTGCCTCCTAATATCTTGACACTACCCTTTGTTCTTAGATCATTTCATTCCATACTTTTGAGGTATGGAATTCTGAGGCCTAAAGGTTGCCACTTTTTAATTACTCAACTCCATGCCTGAGGTAGACAGAGAGCAGGGTGATCCTTATCCCTGTCTAACAAGCGAAAGAAACAAAGGCTATGATGAGCTCAAATGACATGACCCAAAAGTCCCATGCCATATTGGAAATACAACATGAGACTCCCCCAACCCCTTTCCGTGTCATGGCTGCTTTCCCACAAATTCTTTTGTTAAAGTTACCTTTAGCTGAGTGTATATATGGCACATCCTTCCCTTCAAGGGCTTTCTCTCATGCCCTGCTCCCTTGACTCCCTTCACAATTCCTTATCAAGTCTGGTGTTTCTGTCAACAAAACAGTAAATTTTTACCCATTTTAAAAAATAAATTATTCTACACTTAAAGTAAAACATCCCCCCCAACCAAATTAAACACACACATTTATAGCTTTTTACACTGAGACATGAATTTCTAAGTGTACCATTTCCATGACACCTTATGACTAGTTCCCTCTATAAGCCTTCTACTCTTGGTTTGTGTATTCATTTCTTTTCTTTTTTTAAATTAATTAATTAATTAATTAATTTAACTTTTAACATTCATTTTGACAAAATTTTGGGTTCCAAATATTTTCCCCTTTTGTCCCCTCCCCGCCCAAACACCAAGCATTCTAATTGCCCCTATGACCAATCTGCTCTCTCTTCTATTATCCCTCTCTGCCCTTGTCTCCATCTTCTCTTTTGTCCTGTAGGGCCAGATAACTTTCTATACCCCTTTACCTGTATCTCTTATTTCCTAGTGGCAAGAACATTACTTGACAGTTGTTCCTAACACTTTGAGTTCCAACTTCTTTACCTCCCTCCCTCTCCACCCCTTCCCTTTGGAAGGCAAGCAATTCAATGTAGGCCAAATCTGTGTAGTTTTGCAAATGACTTCCATAATAGTTGTGTTGTATAAGACTAACTATATTTCCCTCCATCCTATCCTGTCCCCCATTACTTCTATTCTCTTTTGATCCTGTCCCTCCCCATGAGTGTTGACCTCAAATGGCTCCCTCCTCCCCATGCCCTCCCTTCCATCATCCCCCCCACCCTGCTTATGCCCTTATCCCCCCCTTTCCTGTATTGTAAGATAGATTTTCATACCAAAATGAGTGTGCATTTTATTCCTTCCTTTAGTGGAATGTGATGAGAGTAAACTTCATGTTTTTCTCTCACCTCCCCTCTTTATCCCTCCACTAATAAGTCTTTTGCTTGCCTCTTTTATGAGAGATAATTTGCCCCATTCCATTTCTCCCTTTCTCCTCCCAATATATTTCTCTCTCATTGCTTGATTTCATTTTTTTAAGATATGATCCCATCCTCTTCAATTCACTCTGTGCACTCTGTCTCTATGTGTGTGTGCGTATGTGCATGTGTGTGTGTGTAATCCCACCCAGTACCCAGATACTAAAAAGTTTCAAGAGTTACAAATATTGTTTTTCCATGTAGGAATGTAAACAGTGCAACTTTAGTAAGTCCCTTATGACTTCTCTTTGCTGTTCACCTTTTCCTGGTTCTCTTCATTCTTGTGTTTGAAAGTCAAATTTTCTTTTCAGCTCTGGTCTTTTCATCAAGAATGCTTGAAAATCCTCTATTTCATTGAAAGACCAATTTTTCCCCTGAAGTATTATACTCAGTTTTGCTGGGTAGGTGATTCTTGGTTTTAGTCCTAGTTTCTTTGACTTCTGGAATATCCTATTCCATGCCCTTCTATCCCTTAATGTAGAAGCTGCTAGATCTTGTGTTATCCTGATTGCATTTCTACAATACTTGAATTGTTTCTTTCTAGCTGCTTGCAATATTTTCTCCTTGACCTGGAAACTCTGGAATTTGGCCACAATGTTCCTAGGAGTTTCTCTTTTTCTATGTCTTTCAGGTGGTGTTCTGTGGATTCCTTGAATATTTATTTTGCCCTCTGGTTCTAGAATCTCAGGGCAGTTTTCCTTGATAATTTCAGGAAATATGATGTCTAGTCTCTTTTTTTGATCATGGCTTTCAGGTAGGCCCATAATTTTTAAATTGTCTCTCCTGGATCTATTTTCCTGGTCAGTTGTTTTTCCAATGAGATATTTCACATTATCTTCCATTTTGTCATTCTTTTGGTTTTGTTTTGTGATTTCTTGGTTTCTCATAAAGTCATTAGCCTCCATCTGTTCCATTCCAATTTTGAAAGAACTATTTTCTTCAGTGAGCTTTTGAATCTCCTTTTCCATTTGGCTAATTCTGCTTTTGAAAGCATTCTTCTCCTCATTGGCTTTTTGACCCTCTTTTGCCAGTTGAGTTAGCCTATTTTTCAAGGTGCTATTTTCTTCAGCATTCTTTTGGGTCTCCTTTAGCAGGATGCTGACCTGCCGTTCCTGCTTTGACTGAATGTCTCTCATTTCTCTTCCCAGCTTTTCCTCCACCTCTCTAACTTGATTTTCAAAATCCTTTTTGAGCTCTTCCATGGCCTGAGCCCATTGAGTGGGCTGGGATACAGAAGCCTTGCCTTCTGTGTCTTTGCCTGATGGTAAGCATTGTTCTTCCTCATCAGAAAGGAAGGGAGGAAATGCCTGTTCACCAAGAAAGTAACCTTCTATAGTCTTATTTCTTTTCCCTTTTCTGGGCATTTTCCCAGCCAGTGACTTGACTTCTGAATATTCTCTTCACACCCACTTCGCCTCCTGCTCCTCCCAGCCAGTGCTTGGGGTCTGAGATTCAAATGCTGCTTCCTAGCCTCAGGGCTTTTGGTGGGGGCAGGGCTGCTATTCAGTGTGAGATTAAGTTCAGGTGCTCAGGTGGGGGCAGGGCTGCCTCACGAGCTCAGTTCCCTCAGGGGGTTTATGCAGAGACATTCAACAATGGATCCAGGCTCCTGTCTGCTTCGGGAGCCCTGGTCTGCTCCTGCCTCCACTGTTGCCTCCTGAGGGGGCCTGAGTTATGGGGGCACCCCACTCTCCTCTCAACCCGCCAAAGAGACCTTCTCACCGACCCCAGTCACCTGTGGGTGGAGGGACCCACGTGGCTGCTGGAGATTCCGTCCCTGAAGTCTGCTCGGATCTACTCCTCTCGGTGTGTGCTCGGCTCCCAGTCCACAGCACCCAGTCCGCGGCGCGAAGGACCTTTTGCAAGAGGTTTGCAGGTCCCTCTGGAACAGAAATCTCCTTCGCTCCACTGTTCTGTGGCCTCTGTTGCTCCAGAATTCGCCGTGAGTTCCTTTTTACAGATGTTCTATGGGCTGTGGGTTTGGAGCTATGTGTATGTGCGTCTTTCTACTCCGCCATCTTGGCTCCGCCCCCTGTGTATTCATTTCTGTATTTGTACATTTACAGTACATCAGGTAATGGAAAGTACGTTGGATTTAGGCATAGAAGACCTGTGTTTGAAGTGGGTAGGGTACAGTGCATAGAAGACTGGATTTCAAATCAGATGAAATAGGGTTCAAATTCTGCCTACACTACTTACTAGCTATGGGACCTTAAGCAAGTCCCTTCCCGTCTGTGCCTCAGTTTCTTCTTCTGTAAAATGAAAAGGACAGGGCAGTTTGAATGGACAAGAATTTCTGTCATGTCTCTTCTAGCTCTAACTTCTATCACTCCATAAATCTGGGACAGGATTTTCATGGGTACAAGCTTGTTCCAAAAGGGTGCCTAAAGTACTATTATACACACACACACACACACACACACACACACACACACACATATATATAGTGTGTGTGTTAGTAACATCAAAGATTGATCAAATTCTTGACCATCTTCTCAATATAGGGCATGTATCCAAGTTAGGAGGGGATATTAGACTTTGTTCTGGAGGCTCAACCAGTGCAATCCAAGTCCTGACCTGGAGGAAACTTCTCAGGAGCTAACCAAATGGGAATGATAAAATTATTCTGTATTGACTATGGAGTGATCCAGTAGAAGGAAGGAAGCTTGAGTTAAGGCCAACCTTTTTTGTGAGTCTGGAGTGGGTGAAACTGTTTAACTTTGACCCTATCTTAGACTTCAGAAGACCGTTTCTGAAAGATAGCAACTCTGGCTTTGCCCAGAAATTTGAATCCCAGGGTTTTGCTCTATCTATCCCCTGCCCACTTCTCTCTCTCTAAAGTTGTTCTGCTGGCAGAAGCTCTGTTCTATCTCTTCATCCTCCAGCTTTGGTCAAGGTGGTTGGCTTATCTGTCATTTTTCTGAAGTTCCTGGCATTTTAACAAGAATCCTTCAGGAGAACATTGTATACAGTAACAACCACAATGAATGACTTTGATAGACTTAGCTCTTCTCAGCAATGCAAGGATGTAAGACAACTCCAAAAGACTCAAGATGGAAAATGCCATTCGCATCAAGAGAAAGAACTTTGGAGTCTGAATGCTGATGGAAGTATACTATTTGTTCTCCTTTTCTTCTGTTGTTTTGTTTCTTCTTTCTTGCAAACAGTAGATGCTTAATAAAATGCTTCTTCCCTTTCCTTCCTCTCCTGCCTTGTAGGACAGGATGATATAGCCTCACAAGAGTATGGCAATTTGTTCTACATGACTGTGATGCATGAATTCATTAGGACATTCTGATCTCGCTCAATATGCCTGCAATCTGACTCTTAACTAATGTTATTCTTAGCTAGACATTGAAGGACTGTTTGTGATGTCTGCTACCAGGGAGTACTGGCCATCAGTACTGGAATCAGACATTCCTAAACAGAAATGTTCTCAAGAACATTTTGAGAATGGCTACTTTCCTACCAATCACATATTTAATTGGCAAAATGCCTTGGTGAAAAGGAACTATTAAAGGCAGGTAGTCCAGAGCCATCTTTGGGGAGTCTTCCCTGTGGGTACAGACTACAAGTAGCCAGGGACCTTCCCATCAAAACTCAGGGGGCTGACCCAGGATTCCCCAGCCGTGATCCAGATGTAGATAATTCAGTCGGTGCTGATCAATTGTGGTAATATTGGATACCTGTTGAGATTTACTGATTGTGAGACAACTATTGAGATGTATATATATGTATGTATGTGTATATATTATATATATGTAAACATGAGACTGTGTCATTTCTGAACCAATCTGAACTGAAACTAAATTAAGCTGCAGCAAATAAGGTTGCTTCGCAAGACGATGACCTCAACCATAGAAGCCTTCACATAGTAGGCACCCTCACCCTCTGTTAATGAGGGTCACCTCTACACTCCTGAATTTGGTTCCAGATTTGGAGATTATCTCCTCCTTCTGGAAGTATGCTATCAGTCACACTTTCGTGGTGGTCCTCTTACTATGTTTATTTGGAATTTCCTTCAACTCCCACCTTTAGTGATTTTCTCTAGCAGGAATCTGAAGCTAACTGTGTTGGGGAATGTATTGTACCATTGGGGCTGGAGAGCTTACTAAAATATAAGCATGAATCACTTAATGGGCCTCACTGGGCTTCAGTTTTCTTATCAGTAAAGAGAGGATTTTTATCCCAAAGGTTGGCATGGGGATCAAATCAAATAGGATGATTTAAAAAAATTTTTATTTTATTTTTGTTTTTGCATAAAAACACTGTAAACTCTAAAGCACTATAAATGGATGAACTCTTATTGCCTAGGAATTTGGGAGAAGAGTGAAATAGCATATGGTTCACAATTAAGTACTTAAGAAATGTTTATTGGAAGGAAAAGTAACATTTTTAATGGACTACGAAATGGTTTCATTTTAGAGAGACCTGGGGAGCAAGGCAGAATCTTGATGCTGTACTGGTCATAACCCCCCAGATGGAACATTATGTTCTTTTATCTCTAAGAGTGAGACAATGTAGGGTGCTGCTCATCCCGCTGAAGAAATATCAGCAGTTGTGTCACCTAGGATATTTAAAATCTATTGGGACCTGTGGTAGAAAAAAAAAATAACACCCTAATCCCCCTAAAAGCAGACTACTTAGCCTCTGTCCCTGCATGTTGTGGGTGCTGAATATACTCCCATCTTGCAGCCTTTCTGTAATCTTCCATGTTGTCAAGGGGTTATGTTGGGAATATCTATGCCCTGTGGCTGAAGAGGAGGAGCACCTCCCTAGCCAATGTCTAGTAACTCACTCCTAGTGACTTCAGAGCTGAGAAACCAATCAGAAGTTCCTGAGGAGACACCCTGCCCCAATTGCAAAAAACAGTCCATTTGTAGTCCTTGCCTGCATCATTGATTGCTTTTTCCTGGTCCTGTTGTAGAAACATGGGCTGCCTTAATATGTGGGCAATCCTAGTTTGGAGATTATAGTTATCATCTTTCTTTGGAGGTCTAGGCTTCAACACTGGAGCTGTTGGTTCGGCATTTCCATGCACACAGCACAACCTAAAAAGAAGATTTACTATAAAACCACGAATTTACATTTCCCACTGTTTACTTTTTTGAAAAACTATATAATACTCATGTGTCTCTTTAATCATTGAGGTTTCCCTTATGTGAATTAAAATCTACCACAATAAAAGTCTACCACTTTAAGTATTTAATTGACTAATCAATAGAATTGAGTATATGGCGCTGTACTTATTCCCTTCCCTTTCCTACTATCAGAATAACTAGTTGATAGCAACTTGATTTCATCAGGAGGTAATCAACTTTAATGAGGTTTTTTTTAAACATTATTAACTGAGAAACTATAGCAAGAACAGAAGTTTCCAAAAGCAGCTATCTAAAACTAGGAGTACTCTCTCCCGTGTAAAAACCTCAGTCCCTGGAGAGAGCAGACTCAAACTTAAAGCAATTGTTTCCCTACCTTTGCCTCACCAAGTTCACATTTAAATGCAGGATAATCACCAGATGGTTCATTTCTCTGCGGTAGGACAGGGAATCTCCAGAGCCTGGTCATTTCACGGCTGGGATGGATCTCGTTTTTTAGCTCATGTGCAATTCATTGATATGTTCTTTGTGTTTTGTTTTTCTTGTTGTCGATGTTAAAATTGATTAGAGATATCCATTTCTTCTCAGAACTGCTTTGGCTGCATCCCAAGGGTTTTGGTGTGTTGACACAATGCTTCATTTTTTTAAAGTAAATTTTTCCATGGTTTAAAGAATTTGTTTTTTCATCCATACATTCTTTAGGACTGCTAGTTTACAGATATGTTTTTAATCTTTCTTTCAAAGGCCTTTATTGAATGTTGATTTTTATTGCATTATGATTGGTAAAGGATGTTTTAAATATTCATGTTTTTCTGAATTTGTTTGTGAACCTTTTATACCCTGGTATATGGTCATTTTTTAAAGATGCCATGCGAACTGAGATCTCTTTCCATTCAGTAATTACCAGATACCTATCATATCTCTTTCCCCCCTGAAAATTCTGTTTATGTCCTTGACTTCTTTCATCTTTAAGGTTTGTTCAGATTTGTCTAGTTTGAGAGGTATAGGTTGAGATCCTTAACCGCTATAGTTTTGCTATTGATTTCTTTCTAAAAATTGATTAGCCTCTCCTTTAAATATTTAGATGTCCTGCAATTCAGTATATATACACATATAATATATATAAATAAAATTTTATATATGTAATATATGTATAGATACACACACGTGTAGTATTGATATTAATTCATTGCCTAAAGTGCCTTTAAGTATAATAGTTTCCATATTTATCTCTTTTAATTATATCTATTTTTATTTTTCTGATTTGAGAATCATCATTGCTACCTTTTGCTTTTTTTAGTTTACCTGAAATAGCATAGCTTTTTCTCCAGCTTTATTTTGACCATATTAATTTTTATATTCCAATATGTTTCCTGTGAACAATATTGTTGGATTCTACTTTCTAATTCATTTTTCTGCCCTTCCCTGTTTTATGATTGAGGGAATCCCCTTCCTATTCACAGTTCTCATTATTAATTGTGTTTCCTTGTATCTTTTTCTCTTATACTTAGACCTCTCTTTGACTCCCCGATCTCTTTAAAAATGAGAATGTGCTGAGAGAAGAATATGCTGAACACTAATCATCTGTAGTTTATTTAAACTGCTTCCATTTCTCTTCTTTGCCTTCACCTAGGCTCCTTTGTTACTCCCATACCTTCCAAAGATGGAGCTTATTTTGTTTATGGTTAATCTCCCCCTGAATCCACCCTCCCTTTGGTGGATGGGTGGTGGGATTCCATTTTCATTTATAAGAGAATACTAATCAGATGGCCTCAGAGGGGTTTCCAGACTCTAGGAACTACTTTCTCTCCTGCTCCTTCTTCATTCTAAGACAGGCTTGGAGCACTTTCAGTACCATTTGCTATCTGCTTCTCAAACAGCAGTCAGTCTGGGTCCCCTAAGGATCATAGTGGAGTCAAAGTAGGATGGTAAAGGGTAGCCCTCAAAGTTGGAGGGATGGGAAGAGGGCAGAAATCAGTCCCTATATCTCTTAAGATTCTTTGGGCCTTTCCAGGAGATGCTCTCAACTTGTCAGTTCCCACATCAGTCATTTCTGTCCTTTGTTGAAAAAACATCCCTTAGTCCTGACCTGTCTTGCCCACTGTCCCCATATAGCCCCTAAGCTGTTGCTTCTCAGGTCCTCTGTGCTGCTCATGTGTGCAAAAATCCTTCCCCATTCCATGAGAAAGGGAAATGGAGCTTTCCTCTCCTTCTCTCAGTTCCAAGACTCTCAAAATATTTCTTTTGGTAAATTCTGGAAGTTTTGGGGGTGAACACTGTGCTCTAGAGTTTCTCCTTCTGTTGTTTGATGGTCATCTGGTCCCTGACTTTCCTGACTTGGTTTTGGAGCAAGATCACCTGGGAGACCTTCAGGTCAGTGGTAACTTGAAGACATGAGCTACAAGCCCTCTAACAGGTGGTAAAGGAACTCCTCCATAGCCAACTTGTCAATCTCCCCCTGAACCGTTGCATGGTTTCTCCTGGATGCTTCTGGTTCAGTTCTGGGAGCTTCACCTGGGTCAGGCCTGGGAGGCCATAGCTGCATCAAGAGCTCCAAAAACTCCAAACCCATGTACAACAATAATTCAAATAGGCTGTTTCTGGCTCTTGGAGCCCTCCCCCAGGACCCTCCTACTATCCCTCTTAATTCTCACCTCCTCTCTCTCCCTTTTCAACCTGAGTTCTTATTGAATTTAATGTATTTATTATTTTATATTATTTTGTCATATAGTTTTATCTTATTTTATTTTTTAATTGTGAAATTAAACATTAAAAATCAAAGAGTATTTTCATATACACAGCAGAACACAAAAAGAGGATTCTATATGAAACTGTAAATCTCCATTTCATACCACATCCCTTTGTTAAAAAGTGTATAATAAATTCTGCACATCACTTTCAAAACTGTCCTGCTAGTCAGTGCTTGTTTCTGAACTTGTTTCTGTTCTTTTCTGGGCATTTAAAAATGCCATAATGGCCAACTTTGGGGGTATCACTACTGCTAACCTCCTCTTCCCTCTTCCTCACTCCCCCGGTTAGGAGAGGTTAAAAGGAAGGGGGGTGGGGAGGGCACCTTTGTCACAAATAGTCAAGCAGAATGAGTCCACACGATGGCCATGTCCAAAAATATGTGTCCACTTTGTGTCTATCACCTCTGTGTCAGAAGGTGGGTAACATTCTTCACCACAGGTTGTCTGCAAGAATAATTGGTTATTGCTTCTATCAGAGTTCTTAAGTCTTTAAAATTATTTTTATTTACACCACTGTCCTCCCTTTATTTGTAGCAAAATATACTCTACTACATTTTCCTCCAGGATTCTAGAGGTACCCTTGAGTGGTTGGGGTATTTTTCCTATTGCTATCCTCCTGAGCACTTCCACTCCCTCTAATAAGATATGGCTAGAACAGAGGTACAAACATTTCCTCCCTATGCTTTGGGGCATAGTCTCTCCCATTACCACATCTCTCTGTGAGGAATTAGCACAATTTCAATACAGTATTGATGAGGTTTAGAATTGTTAGAGCTGGTTCAGGTGTGAAAGAATTTACTTAGACTATTTTCTCTTAACTAAGGGGAGTGTTATTGACTCAAAAGCAGCACGGGTCTCCTAGCAAGAAAGCTAAGTGAGACTCTGATTTTGGGGGTGGGGGGCGTTATGCTTATATAGAGGTTTCAGAACAGTGATGTAGCTCTAGAGATTTTTATGGAGGTTAAGGATGAGAGACAGGGTGAGGAAGATAGATGACAGTATAGGAGACACAAAATAAGGGAAAGAGGGGAATTTTTATGACCCAGGATGGGGGCAGACAAGGCCAGGATAAGGGGGAAGTTTTATAGTTTAAGGATTTAAAGACAGGGCAGGAGGACCCAGGTTAAAGATTAAAGGACCCAGGGAACATAACAGAAGAGAGACAAAAGCAATTCTTTTGTTACAGGTTCAAGATAAAGGGGGAAAGGCCCTCTTTAGGGCCTCTTCAGGTTACAGAATAAACTAGAGGCTTCACAAAATCAAACCTTAATATTATTTTTAACTCTTAGGCCACATCAGTATTGGTCCCACCAAGTTTCTGTCTAAATGTGGCATTATTACTATAGCTGGGCTGGTTCCTGAAGGTTACTCCTCATTTCATAGGGCATAGACACTGACTGGTTTGGTTGCAAAATCTGACATGGCATTCCCCAATTGATAAATGGTCAAAGGATATGAACAGGCAATTTTCAGAGGAAGAAATTAAAGCTATCTATAATCATATGAAAAAATGCTCTAAATCACTATTGGTTAGAGAGATGCAAATCAAAACAACTCTGAGGTACCACATCACACCTATAAGATTGGCAAACATGACAGAACAAGAAAATGATAAATGCTGGAGAGGATGTGGGAGAGTTGGAACACTAATTCATTGTTGGTGGAGCTGTGAGCGCATCCAACCATTCTGGAGAGCAATTTGGAACTATGCCCAAAGGGCTACAAAAATGTGCATACCCTTTGACCCAGCAATATCGCTACTAGGACTATATCCCCAAGAGATCATAAAAATGGGAAAGGGTCCCACATGTACAAAAATATTTATAGCAGCACTCTATGTAGTTGCCAAAAACTGGAAGTCAGGGGGATGTCCATCAATTGGGGAATGGCTGAATAAATTATGGTATATGAATGTAATGGAGTACTATTGTGCCATAAGAAATGATGAACAAGAAGACTTCAGAGAGGCCTGGAAGGACTTATATGACCTGATGCTGAGTGAAAGGAGCAGAACCAGGAGAACTTTATGCACAGCAACAACCACAGTGTGTGAGAGTTTTTTCTGGTAGACTTAGATTTTTGTAATAACACAAGAACTTCTGAAAAAAAAAAAAATCCCAATGGTGGACCTCAAGGCAAAATGCCTTCCACACTCAGAGAGAGAAATATGGAAGTCACTCACATAATGTAGCAGATCATGTTTGTGTATGTGTATCTGTTTGTGTATCATGTTCTGATTTGTTATACGGATTCTTTCATTTATCTTAGTCTGACTACATAGCATGACTATAGTGAAAATATACTCAATAGGAAAGTATATGTAGAATCTATACAGAATTGTATGCAGTCGTGGGGAGGGAGGGAGGTAGTGGGGCGTGGGTGGGGAGGGATAAAATCGCAATTGTATGGCAGTGATTGTTAAACATTAAAAAAATTAAAAAAAAAAAAAAATCTGACATGGACTCCCTTCCCAGACTACCTGAATTCCCTGGCTTCCAAACTTCTTGTGGCTTGCTCTTCTGACCTCTTGAAACTGATAAGATGTCTCAAGTAAATTTAATAAAGGTAGACTGAGCAAGATCAGTTTATTAACGGTTACAAATATACTTATATTTATATACATACACACACATATATAAACTGTTAACAAAATGGATCAGACTGGCAACCTCAGCAAAGTCAAAGGACCCAAAGAGAAGGAGGGAGGCACCGACATTCAATAAAGCAGGGGTTTTAGTAGGAATGGAGAAAATGTAATAGGTTGTAGGGTGGGGGCAGAAACATTACAATTAACTATACTGAGAAAGGTGGGGTGCCATTCAGGTGAGGCTAATCACACCCTCTCTGACAACTAAGGAATGCTAATTGTTTTATGGGACCCATTGGTATCTTGTAGTCCTTGCTAGGGGATCACAAGTACTAGACTTGCTCTCTCCTTAAAAACTCCCTTAATTACACAAAGGCAAACAAGGACTAACTATGTATCACAGTTAACTTGTTGGCTTAACAAACACATATTCAGGAAGTATCCCAGGGGGTAACAGAATGAGAGATAACTTTTCTTTAAACTAACTTTAAGCAAACTCAAAGGGAAAGTCAAATTCCTCAGCTCAACTCAAAGACATAGAAAAGTGGTTTTAGGCAGATGCAGACTCAATTATAAAGCTCAATACAGCACAAAATCAATTGTAGAATCAATACAGTAGAAATCCATACAGTAGAAATTAGAGATATAATACATGTTTTTATCTCTTCAAACTTTATTTCCTTCAATTAAAGTGAGACAGTCAAGACTCAAAGGTTGTATGTCAACCTCAGTGGAGAGAATGTCCAAAGCCTCTTTCTCTTTTAGTAGCATCTCTATCCACAGCTGTTAGGGAAGGAGTTCAACCAGAGAAGAACTCCGATCAAGAGAAGGGAAAAGGCCAACTGTGACTAAGGCATTTTGAAGGTACTCTAGCCCATGATTCCACAACTTCTATGGATCCCAGGGAGGAGGCTGCTTCCCACCTTTTGTTCATTGACTTGAACCTGTTACAAAATGTCTACACATGCTCCAAAGTCTCCAGGGCATATCATTATGACTTTCCAAGAAGCAGGAAGTGATCAATGACTGTTGTCTCCCTGAGCACAAGGATTTTGACACTGTTAAATGAGCAGTGGTTTTCACTTAAAATTCCTTTCTTCACTATTTCCTGTGAAAATACTCCTGAGACTAACATATCTGTTTTCTATGGGTTATCTTAATATACAGATGGAGTGGACACATGGTAAGTCTGTTTGCCAAAAGGAGACAATCAGGAGCCTACAATGAACCAAAAGTCTTGCTTATTACCAAATGCATTTACTGGTGTTTGCTGGCTGACCTTGCTGATCTGTGCCTCTTAAACTGGCTTAAAACAGCATTGTGGTCAAACCTTTGTTGCTAGAAAAATTTTGTTCCTGTATCCTACTTGTTCCTGGAAAGGACTATCCATTCATCACCATAAACCCTCTCATTTATGGTTTTCAAGCATAAATTGCCCCTGCCTCTCCTGGGCTGTGGGCTCCTTTGTACCTTTGGATTTGTGGCCCTGACATGCATATCTAATACCTTTCTTTATTTTTTTTTTTAGTTTATTTATTTTTAGTTTTCAACATTCACTTCCATAAGTTTCAAATTTTCTTCCCCTCCCTCCCCTTCATTCTCCCCAAGATGGCATATAAATTGATATAGGCTCTACATATACATTCCTACTAAACATATTTTCACATTAGCCATTTTGCACAGAAGAATTAGAATGAATGGGAGGAACCATGAGAAAGAAAAAAACAAAAAATGAACAAAAAAAGAAAATAGTTTGCTTTGCTCTGCATTCAGACTCCATAGTTGTTTCTTTGGATGTGGATGGCATTTTCCGTCATGAGTCCTTTGGGATTGTTTTAGGTCCTTACATTTCTGAGAAGAGTTAAGTCTATCAAAGTCAGTTATCAGACACTGTGGTTGTTACTGCATACAATGTTCTAGTTATTCTGCTCAATTCACTCAGCATTAGTACATATAAGTCTTTCCAGGTTTTTCTGAAGTTCACCTGTTCATCATTTCTTATAGCACAATAATATTCCATTACATTCATATACCACAACTTGTTCAGCCATTTCCCAGTTGATGGGCATCCCCTCAATTTCCAGTTCTTGGCCACCACAGAAAGAGCTGCTATAAATATTTTTGTACATGTGGATCCTTTCACCATTTTTTATGATCTCTTTGGGATATAACCTTAGAAGTGGTATTGCTGAATCAAAGGGCATGCATATTTTTAGAGGCCGTTGGGTATAGTTCCAAATTGCTCTCCAGAATGTTTGGATCAGCTCACAACTCCATGAACAATGAATTCATGTTGCAACTTTCCCATATCTTTGCCAACATTTACCATTTTCCTGTTTTATCATGTTGACCAATCTGATAGGTGTAATGTGGTTCCTAAGGGTTGTCTTGACTTGCATCTTAGTAATTTAGAGAATTTTTTTCATATGACTATAGATAGCTTTAATTGCTTCCTCTGAAAACTGTCTGTTCATTTCCTTTGACGATTTACCAATTGGGGAATGACTTGTATTCTTGTAAATTTGACTCAGTTCTTTATATATTTTAGAAATGAGGCCTTTATCAGAGACATTGGTTGCAAAAATTCATTCCCAGTTTTCTGCTTCCCTCCTAATTTTGGTTGCATTGGCTTTCTGCAAAAACTTTTCAATTTAATGTAATCAGAATTATCCATTTTGCATTTCATGATGTTCTCTATATCTTGTTTGGTCATAAATTCCTCCATTCTCCATAAATCTGACAGATAAACTATGTCTTGCTCTTCTATTTTGTTTATAGTTTCATCCATTATATCTAAATCAGGTACTCATTTTTACTTTATTTTGGTATACAGTGTCAGACGTTGATCTATGCCCAGTTTTTGCCACATTATTTTCCAGTTTTCCCAGAAGTTTTTGTCAAAGAGGGAGTTCTTATCCCAGAAGCTGGGGTCTTTTGGTTTATTAAACTGTAGATTGCTGTAATCATTGACTATTGTGTTTTGTGTACCTAACCTCTTCCACTGATCTATCCTTCTATTTCTTAGTCAATACCAAGTAGTTTTGATAATTGCTGCTTTATAAAACAATTTAAGATTTGGTATGGCTAGGTCATTTTGCCTAGCATTTCTTTTCATTAATTCCCTTGATATTCTGGACCTTTTGTTCTTTCAGATGAATTTTGATACTATTTTTTCTAGCTCTATAAAATAATTTTTTAGTAGTTTGATTGGTATGGGACCGAATAAGTAAATTCATATAGGTAGAATTGCCATTTTTATTATATTAGCTTGGTCTACCCACAAGCAACTGTGGTTTTTCCAATTATTTAGGTTTGATTTTATTTGTGTGAAAAGTGTTTTGTAATTGTATATGAATATATGAATTTAATTCATACAGTTCCTGGGTTTGTTTTGGTAGTTAGATTCCCAAATATTTCTACAGTAACTTTAAATGGAATTTCTCTTTCTATCTCTTGCTGTTGGCCTTTATTAGTAATACACAGAAATGTTGATGATTTGTGTGGGCTTATCTTATATCCTGCAAATTTGCTAAAGTTATTTATTATTTCAAGTAGTTTTTTACTGGATTCTCTAGGATTCTCTAAGTTATCATCATATCATCTGCACAAAGTGATAACTTAGTTTCTTCTTTGCCTGTTCTAATTCCTTCAATTTCTTTTTCTTCTCTTATTGCTAAAGCTAATGTTTCTAATAATATATTGAATAACAGTGGTGATAATGGACATCCTTATTTCACCCCAGATCTTATTGAAAATGCGTCTACCTTGTCCCCATTACATATAATGCTTGCTGATAGTTTTAAGTAGATGCTACTTACCATTTTAAGAAAGGTTCCATATATTCCTATGCTCTCTAGTGTTTTTAATAGGAATGGATGTTGTATTTTATCAAAAACTTTTTCTGCATCTATTGAGGTGATCATATGGTTTCTGTAAGTTTTTTAATCAAATCAACCAAAGTTTATCAATTTTATTGTTTTTTTCATAAAACCACCAGTTTTATTTATTAATTCAATTGCTTTCTTAATTTCAATTTTATTAATCTCTCCTTTGGGTTTCAGTATTTCTAATTTGGTATTTGATTGAGAATTTTTAATTTGTTCTTTTTCTAACTTCTTTCAGTCACATGCCCAATTCACTGATCTCTTCTTTCTCTATTTTATTCATGTAAGTATTCAGAGATATAATATTTCCCTTAAGAATTACTTTCCTAGGATCTCATGATTCTTTCAGCCCAGTCACTAATAGGCAAAAGTTAACCTTGGGTTCTTTACTTTGGAATATAACAGAAACTAGTTTGCCCAGTAAACCAGCTTTCCTGCCATGAGTAAAAGAGAGATAAATCATGTTTTGATTTTGCTCTAAATCCCTATATTTCCTTGCTTGCTCTTCTACTCCACCAAGAAATATTCTCTCAGACATAGCTCTGAACCCACAACCCATAGAATGGCTACAGGGAAGTAACTCACGGCGAATTCCGCACCCAGAGGCCACGGAACATTGGAGCGAGGGAGATTTCTGTTCCAGAGAGACCTGCAAACCTCTCGCGGGGGGGTCCTTCACGCTGCGGACTGGGCACCGGGACTGGGAGCTGAGTGCAGCCCTGCCGCGGCCGCGGCACCGAGAAGAAAAGATCCGAGCAGGCTTCACAGACAGCATCTCCAGTGGCCACGCGGGTCCCTCCACCCACAGAGGGATCTGCAAACCTCTCGCAAAAGGTCCGTCACGCTGCAGACACAAAGCCCAGCCCAGACCTGCTGCGGCCACGGCTGCGGCACCGAGAGAAACAGATCCGAGCAGGCTTCAGGGACGGGATCTCCAGCGGCCGCACAAGTCCCTCCACCCACAGGTGACAGGGGTGGGTGAGAGAGTCCTTTGGCGGGTCGAGAGGGGAGTGGGGTGCCCCCATAATTCAGGCCCCCCCGGGAGGTAGAAGCTGAGAGGCGGCTGCAGACAGGGGCTCCCCAAGCGGGCGGGAGCCTGAATCCATTGTGGAAGGTCTGTGCATAAACCCCCTGAGGGAAATGAGCCTGAGAGGTGGCCCTGCCCTGACCTAAGCACCAGAACATAATCTCATACTGAATAGCAGCCCTGCCCCCGCCAAAAGCCCTGAGGCTGGAAGCAACATTTGAATCTCAGACCACAAACACGGGCTGGGAGGATCAGGAGGTGAGGTGGGTGTGAGGAAAATATTCAGAGGTCAAGTCACTGGCTGGGAAAATGCCCAGAAAAGGGAAAAGAAATAAGACTATAGAAGGTTACTTTCTTGGCGAACAGGCATTTCCTCCCTTCCTTTCTGATGAGGAAGAACAATGCTTACCATCAGGCAAAGACACAGAAATCAAGGCTTCTGTGTCCCAGCCCACCCAATGGGCTCAGGCCATGGAAGAGCTCAAAAAGAATTTTGAAAATCAAGTTAGAGAGGTGGAGGAAAAGCTGGGAAGAGAAATGAGAGACATGAAGTCAAAGCATGAACAGCAGATCAGCTCCCTGCTAAGGGAGACCCAAAAAAATGTTGAAGAAATTAACACCTTGAAAACTAGCCTAACTCAATTGGCAAAAGAGGTTCAAAAAGCCAATGAGGAGAAGAATGCTTTCAAAAGCAGAATTAGCCAAATGGAAAAGCAGATTCAAAAGCTCACTGAAGAAAATAGTTCTTTCAAAATTAGAATGGCACAGATGGAGGCTAATGACTTTATGCAAAACCAAGAAATCACAGAACAAAGAGAGAAGAATGGAAAAATGGAAGATAATGTGAAATATCTCATTGGAAAAACAACAGACCTGGAAAATAGATCCAGGAGAGACAATTTAAAAATTATGGGACTACCTGAAAGCCATGATCAAAAGAAGAGCCTAGACATCATCTTTCATGAAATTATCAAGGAAAACTGCCCTGAGATTCTAGAACCAGAGGGCAAAATAAATATTCAAGGAATCCACAGAACACCGCCTGAAAGAGATCCAAAAAGAGAAACTCCTAGGAACATTGTGGCCAAATTCCAGAGTTCCCAGGTCAAGGAGAAAATACTGCAGGCAGCTAGAAAGAAACAATTCAAGTATTGTGGAAATACAATCAGGATAACACAAGATCTAGCAGCCTCTACATTAAGGGATCGAAGGGCATGGAACAGTATATTCCAGAAGTCAAAGGAACTAGGACTAAAACCAAGAATCACCTACCCAGCAAAACTGACTATAATACTTCAGGGGAAAAAATGGTCTTTCAATGAAATAGAGGATTTTCAAGTATTCTTGATGAAAAGACCAGAGCTGAAAAGAAAATTTGACTTTCAAACACAAGAATGAAGAGAACCATGAAAAGGTGAACAGCAAAGTGAAGTCATAAGGGACTTACTAAAGCTGAACTGTTTACATTCCTACATGGAAAGACAATATTTGTAACTCTTGAAACATTTCAGTATCTGGGTACTGGGTGGGATTACACATGCACACACGCTCACATACATAGAGACAGAGTGCACAGAGTGAATTGAATAGGATGGGATCATATCTTTAAAACAAAATGAAATCAAGCAGTGAGAGAGAAATATATTGGGAAGAGAAAGGGAGAAATTGAATGGGGCAAATTATCTCTCATAAAAGAGGCAATCAAAAGACTCATTAGTGGAGGGATAAAGAGGGGAGGTGAGAGAAAAACATGAAGTCTACTCTCATCACATTCCACTAAAGGAAAGGATAAAATGCACACTCATTTTGGTAGGAAAACCTATCTCACAATACAGGAAAGTGGGGGATAAGGGGACAAGCAGGGTGGGGGGGATGATAGAAGGGAGGGCATGAGGAGGAGAGTGCAATTCGAGGTCGACACTCATGGGGAGGGATAGGATCAAAAGAGAATAGAAGTAATGGGGGACAGGATAGGATGGAGGGAAATATAGTTAGTCCTATACAACACAACTATTATGGAAGTCATTTGCAAAACTACACAGATATGGCCTATATTGAATTGCTTGCCTTCCAAAGGGAAGGGGTGGGGAGGGAGGGAGGAAGAGAAGTTGGAACTCAAAGTGTTAGGATCAACTGTCGAGTAATGTTCTTGCCACTAGGAAATAAGAAAAACAGGTAAAGGGGTATAGAAAGCTATCTGCCCCTACAGGACAAAAGAGAAGATGGAGACAAGGGAAGAGAGGGATGATAGAAGAGAGAGCAGATTGGTCATAGGGGCAATTAGAATGCTTGGTGTTTGGGGGGGGAGGGGAGAAAAGGGGAGAAAATTTGTAACCCAAAATTTTGTGAAAATGAATGTTAAAAGTTAAATAAATAAATTTAATAATAAAAAAAAAAAAGAATTACTTTCACTGCATCCCATAAGTTTTGATAAAGTGTCTCATTGTTGTCATTCTCTTGAATGAAGTTATTGATTATTTCTATGATTTGTTGTTTGACCCATTCATTCTTTAGGATTTGATTATTCAGTTTGCAATTAATTTTTATTCTCTCTTTCCATGGGCTTTAATTACATATAATTTTTATTGCATCATGATCAACATCCTTCCTTTTTAATAAATAATTTTATTCTGACTCAACCAGAATTCCTCTATATTTGAAGGGTGGGTTTTTTACATTGACAATCCCAATAAAAGTTCTGGGTGTTCCTTAATCACTTTAAATCCAGGTTGAGGTTTTGTTTTTTTTTTAATAGCTAACATTTATGTAGCACTTACTATGTGCTAGTCGTTGTACTAAATGCTTTACAATTATCTTATTTGATCCTTACAAACAACGCTGGGTGGTTGGTGCTGTTATTATCTCTATTTTGGAGATGAAGAAATTGAGGCAAACAGAGGTTAAGTACTTAATTACTAGGTCACACAGCTCCTAAGTATCATATTTGGACTTAGTTCTTGAATATCAGCTAATTGGAGGCCTTCTATAATTTTAAAATTATGAAATCAAATAGAATTTTTATTTCTATTTATTTTTTAAAATAGTTTTTTATTTTTTCCAATTATATGTAAAGACTATTTTAATTTTCATTTAAAAAAATTTCCAAGTTCCAATTTTTTCTCTCTCTCTTCCCCTTCACTAAAACAGTAAACAATTTGATATTGGTTATAAATGTGTAGTCATGTAGAACACATTTCCATATTATTCATGACATGAAAGAAGAAACAAACCAAAAGGGGGAAAAATAAAGTGAAAATAGTATGCTTTATCTGCATTCAGGCTGTATCATCTTTCTCTGGATGTGGATAATATTTTCCATCATGGGTCCTTTGGAATTGTCTTGGATCATTGTATTGCTGAGAAGAGTTAAACCATTCATAGTTGATCATTGTACAATATTGTTGTTACTGTGTACAATGTTCTCCTAGTTCTGCTCATTTCACTTTGTATCAGTTCATGTAAGTCTTTCTAAGTTTTTCTGAAATTTACCTGCTCATCATTTCTTATTGCACAGTAGTATTCCATTGCATTCATATACCACAACTTGTCAAGCTGGATTTTTAAAGCCATCAAACCAATACCTAAGTAAAAGTTTCTTCAATATCTATTTCATTTTCATTTTCTTTCACTGCCTTGAATAAACTCATAGCTTTTGTCTGAATGGTTGCTGTGCTAAGAGGAATGAACTTTAAAAAAGATAACATTTTATTTTTTTCCACATTACATGTAAAATAATTTTCATCTTTAAATTTTGTGTAGGAGTGTATTTTTAAAAATTGAAATCTTCAATTCATACAGCTAACAGATACTCCAATTCTCTTGTAACCATTCTGTTCCTAGTAGTTGATTGTAAGCCACATAATGTTGATACAACTTTGGTTTTTGTTTTATTTCACCTATATGTTTTTATAATATTCCATACCATAGATTCATGTCTTGTTCTATTTTAGTTACTATGACCATGTTCATGATGTTCAATTACATAAAAATCTTTGTTCTAATATAATAACAATCCTTCCTTTTTGGGCTGACAGTGTTCCCATCTGAAGATTTTTCCTTCATTGTGCTAATGGTTCTTTTTAAAAAATGAACACAACTATCAATAATATGGTTCATAGCATCACATCAGATGTATACCCTACAATAGGCAAGTTCAGATTGCTGAGTGTCTGTACATTAAAACTCTCCACCAGCTCAAATCTGTTGCATTTGTTGAATTTGGGTGGTTTTAAATACAATCTGATATCACTTTATAATTTGCACTAAATTGAATTTTACATTATTTGTACTTGCATTAATCTCAAACTGTATTCCTCTCTAGTATTATCCACTCCCTTAATTACCCACTCCCTATCCCTGCTTATTTCCCTATTGAGTTTGATGTATTTCTACCCCAAACTCTGTGTTCATGTTCTGTTCTCCTTTGTCCATTTTAGATAAAAGTGAGGTTCACCTGATGCTCACACCCTCCTTCATATTTGTATATTCTTCTCATGTATGCATCTCAATTATGAAAAATAGAAAGTTCTACCCCTCCCTTTCTCTTTTCTACACAAGTATATTCTTTCTTTTACCTAAATTACCCTGTCTTTCCCTTCTTCCAGACCCTCAAAACAGAATCAATAGGTCCCAATCCTATTTTTCTTATTTAATTCCCTAAATCTCCTTTGAGGACTTTAAGGTTCTGAAGGACACTTATTTCTTTGTCTCTTGTTAGAATGTTAGCACATCTTCATTGGTAAAGATAAATTGGTGTTCTGTTACTCAAATAAATTTAACTTTCTAGGTTCTTTTGGACTGTTGTGCCTATATGTCAAAGCTCCCCCTCAGCTATGATCTTTTCACAAATGCTTGAAAGTACTTTCTTCCACTAATGGCCAGTTTTTCCCCCTTCAGGTTTATGAGCTTTGCAGGATACCTTATTCTTGGTTGTTAGCCTTTATCTTTTGCCTTTTGGAATACTGTATTTACAAGGTCTTTTGTTTTTCAAAGAAGCTGATACATCATATGTGTGACGCGAATCCAGTTCCTGGTTCTTGAACTTTTCTTTTTTCTGGATATTTGTAGTATTTTTTCTCTGCTGTGAGAGTTATAAATTTTCACTATGACACTTCTGGGATTTTTTTTTCCTTTGGGGATTCCTTTTAGGAGAGGATCAATGGGTTATTGGTATTTTTATTTTGTCATCTGGTTCCAATAGATCTGGGCAATTTTCAGTAATGATTGCTTGAATGATACTGTCTAGGCCTTTTCTTTTCTTTTTTTAAATCAGAGAGTACACTGATTTTTGAATGTTTTCTTTTTGGGGGCTATTTTCCAGGTCAGTTATCTTTTATATCTGATATCTTAGATTTTCTTTTCTTTTTCCAATCTTTGATTCTAATCTAATGCTTCTTTTTAAAAAACTTATTTATTTAATCTAATGCTTCTTGCTGTTATTGACAACTGGTCTATTCCAGTTTTCAGGTATTACATTCCTTGAGTAAGATTTACTGCTTTCTCTGCTAATTTACTTATTTTTTCCAATTCTCTCCTTAAAAGAATTTATTGTATTTTTAAAAATCTCTTACTTTATTTCTTCTAGATATTTATGTAGTCCCTGTGGAAAATCCTATTTTTCCCTTTGAGTCTATAATCATAGATGTAGTTGCATTTGCAATCATTTGTTTTTGCCCTCTTCTTTGATTTACTTATCTCCAGTTTTAGTCCCTAAATTGAGGCTTCATACCAGGGGCAAGCTTTGCCCTTTTGCAGTTTTGGTTTTGGGGATCAGTCCTACTTTGTTCCATGGTTAGACCCCTTTGGATCTTTAAGTTTCAGAGCTCTGGATCTTCAGATCTCCATTTGTAGTCTCAGAACAGAATATTATGAACCTCTCTCAGATTTCCTGGGCCAGGGCTGCCCCATTCTGAGGAAAGCAGCATGGTGTAGTCATACTATCCACTCATTCTTTTTCTATGGAATTCCAAGGTCTCCACCCTAATGTTTTTGGACTACCCTACGGCTTTCTCTTGGGAACTCTCTCCTTCTGTTGCCTCTGGACTGAGAGCCCTGCAGGCTACAAATGTCTTTGGCCCCTCTCTTGTAGCCGAGGGAAACTACCCTGTACTGATACAGGCTTTCCTGACAGGCTCCATTTCCTATTGTCTAATTTTATGTGGGGTGGAAGCAATCAGGTACTGTAGTTTCTTTTTGGATTTCCTGATCATAATTTGATCTGGTGTGAACTTCAGGGTTTTTCTGGAGTAAACATGTGGTAACTGAGTGGTCTGCCTCTTATTTCACAGCCATCTCGGTGAGAAGTCCTGTGACTTTCTTTTTTTCACTTTTACATCTAATCTTCATTATTAACATTTCCTTTTTCTTTTGTCACTTTCTTAAGTTTAGACAATCAACAAAACAACAAATCAAGTCTTCCTCCCCCCATTTGTAGCATTCTCAGAGTTCTGTAAATGCTCACACTGAAAATTTAACAAGTGGCTCTTGGAATTCCAAGCTTACTCCAGCACATCTTTTCACTCATTCCTTCTAAGAAGAAGTTGCCGTGACTCTCTTCATTAAGAATTAATGATAGATATGTTGCTTCTGTGGAGTCTGCAAGCATTTTGATCTCTGTTATTTCTTATTACTGAAACACATTTTCCAATATATTTTTCACCATCCTCCTTTATTCTCACAAATACTTAACAATTATGACACATGGAAAGACCCATGAATTTGTAGTCAGAGGACCTGAATTCAAATCCCACCTCTGATACTTATTCCTTCTGTGCCCTTAGTCACTTTAACCTCTCTTGGCCTCAGTTTCTTCATCTGTAAAATGAGGGAATTGGATGACTCAATCCTTGAAGACCTATGATACCATGTTAATATAATTTGGAAGATCTTACAGAGCTCTTCATAGAATTTCTTCATTTTTCACCAAAGCAAATATTGACACACATGTTGCAAATATTTTCATGGTGCACTTCTTGTAATTCAATAAAAAATTGACCAAGTATTCTGTAAAACATTTCTTATTTCCTTTGGATGCAATGTCAGCATTTCCTTTATTTTCTTCTCCAAGGAGAACCTCTGAGTCATTCTTCCAATCAGCTTCAACATCCTTTTGTCTTTTACTTTCATTTATGCTGAGAATGTCAAGATGGAGATGATTCCGTTCTTCTTATATTAAATCTACTCTCTAGTCCCTGGAAAAGCATCTCAAATTTTTTAAAATTTAGTTCTTTTGGGTAACATTTTAAGTTCCAAACCGTTTTCCTCCCTTCCCATCTTGCACTGGAGAATGCCACCATTTAACATATACATGCATGTATATGTATGCATGTACACATATGTATGTGTGTACATATGTATGCATGTGTGTATATGTGTGTGTATAAAACCATTATATGCATACTTCTATTTATCAGTTCTTTCTCTGGATTGCATAACATCTTTCTCCACAGATTCTTTGTAGCAGACATGAGTATTTGTAATACTCAGAATAACTGAGTCATTCTATAGCTCGCATTTAGAATACCAAGAGCTAATGTAGTAGTAAGAGCTGCTTTGAGAACTGTGTGATTCTTAGCACCCATACCTCCTTTCTCATCACTTTGCTATTATCACTGCAGAAACAGAAGGGTGCAGAGCAGAACTGAGGTGAATCCTCTATTTTCCTTTGTTTCAAGAGTTGCCATGTCCAAAGAGTTCATCAGCAGATAGCCAATCTGTGCCTCTTCATACTTAACTAGGTAGATTTCTCAAAAATCAAAGACATTCTATTATCAGGAGTCAACTCAAAGCCTTTTCAGCCATAGTAGAATCTGCCAGAATTTACACTCACCAGCCATGGCCTTCAAGAACTCAGAATCACCTTCATACCAGGCCCTGATGAGATATTAGCATCGGATTTTGTGGAGGATATATATACATATGCAGATGGATTTAATATTCTTATTTAAATAATTCTAAAATCTGTGATTACCTATCTGTGGCTGTTGCCTCCACCGATGCATGCCATAGTACCTTCATGCCCTAGGAGATATTTTTATCAACTGCTTTGACTGGAATTATTCATCATCTAATGATCAATTTTCTAGTTAGTCAAGACCCAGGAGCAAAGCTGCTTCAGCTTTGATAAAACATTTCTGGTATCCTCTGAACTATTTTCTTAGATAGTTCTTGACATTTTTTTGGGTTATCGATCCCTGTGGCAGTCTGATAAAACCCTAAGGTCCCCTTCCTACCATAAGGATTTTAAATGCATAAAATACATAGGATGCCAAAGGAAACTAATTAAATCAAAATACAATTATAAAAAAATAAGTTCACAGCTCAAGAATTCCTGCTCTAAGATATGATTTTGGTAGTTTGAGGGAATATCTGAAAATGTGTTCCACTTGCAGCATTACTAATTTTTTCCTTTTCCACTATTTCTGGTGGATTCCTAAAGTAAATATTTTAGGAAAAGGAATAAACGTAGCTAGGTAGCAAGTGCATAGATAGAATCCTGGACCTAGAGTTCAGAGGATATTTGAGTTCAAATCCTGCCTCAGATACTTACAGTGTGGCCCTAGGCAAGTCATTTTACTCTATGCCTCAGTATTCTCATTTGTAAAAATGGAGAAAATAATAGCACCTATCTCCCAGTATGGTTTTAAGGATGAAATGAGAAAATTTTTGTAAGGTACTTTGTAAACATTCAAATGATATATGTATGCTAGCTATCATTAAATCAGTTACCCTAACTGGCCAGTTTAGTATGCCTAAGAAGTCGAAGCTCTCTTCCATATCTGAAGATAATCATTGTGTCTCCCTGACCGTATCTTCCCTGTTGTGTCACTCCTCCTCGACTCCATGTCTTCTCTGCTAAAGGTCAAATATCCCTTGTCATAGGACAGGCTGATCAGGCTAAACTGGTACCGTGAGCTTGAGAGAAATTATTTTTCTATTAATAACAATTATTTATTTAGGATTGAGGGATTTTTCTTTTCTATTTCCCCATTCAGGAACCAGTCCTTGTAGGTCAATCAATCTCTGAAGGACAGGACTGATGATGAGATTCACCTAATCCTCCAAGAACATTCTCCTCTATCTTGAGTAGGTCCCCATTCAACTAGGATAGCTTATTTCTTATTTATTTATTTTTAGTTTTTAACATTCATATCTATGAGATTTTGAATTCTAAATTTTCTCACCAAGATGGGATGCAATCTGCTATAGGCTATACATATTGTGTTCATCCTTTGTTGCCACAGAAGACCATGCCATCAGAGAAATGATGACTTGACTTGCACTTGACTTTGTTTGAGTGAAGGAGGGCTGTGCAGGTCACTGACCATCAATTTATTGATTATTTGCTAGCCTAATTAAGAATTTATTAATTACCCAGAAACTCTGTCTTTTGGGTTTTTTCATTGGTCTCAGGTTTGATATTGGAATGAAATAAAATTAACTATAAAGGACATATGAAGAAAGACCCTATCTGTATCCAGAAAAAGAACTGATAAATAGCAGTGTGTATAGAATAATTTTACATGTATACACCTATTTGTGTCTAATGGTAGCCATCTCTAGGGTGGGGGGGTAGAAAAAAATATATTTACATGATAATTTTGTTGTATATTTGTAAAGATAGCAAGTTGTATACAGTAGAATTACAGTTTCATATGCAATCAACTTTTTATTGTACTATGTTGTGGAAATGTTTGTTTTATTCCATAAATTAAAAGTAAAAAATTTTTACGAAGGAATGAAATGAAACACTCAATAATAAATCTAATAGTCAACAAAGGAGGTCTACTTAGCCATAGCAGGGGAAGGATATTCACAATTATATTCAGTAAGGACACTACCTAGATTCAGCCGAACAGAGGTCCCTTGACTTTGTATGGCAGAGTCATGGCTGTCTGTCCATAGAGAAAGCATCAGGGTCCAGACAGAGCTCGTCATGACTTGCTGTGCTCAGGTGGCCAAGGAGTCACATCAACCGACTGAGCCCTTAATGTGGTGAGCCAACTAAATCTCCAAGAGAGTTTTCATACCTTCTTAGTGTAAAAAAATTATATATAGATATATTGATAGAAGCACACACATATATGTGTGTGTATATGTGTGTTTATATTATATACATGTATAGAGAGAGAGAAAGAGAAAACTATAGATAGATATCTCTATATATAGATATTATACATGTACACATGCAGACATTCAAACACGATTGTTGTCTAAATATAAAGACAACTTAGCTTGAGTATAGCATGGGACAGATATCTAATATGGAACCTAGACCTCCCCTCTGTGAAGGAGCCTGAGATTTCTGCCTCTGTGGGGAAGAGAACAAGAGTCATAGTTGGGCACTTGTTTCTTCCTTCACCCATCTCAAAGAGGGATATTGGGCAAGAGTTATATATCTACCTACCAAATATCAAGTTTTGGTAGTCTAAGGCATACAAAGCTCTGGGGCTCAGGATAAATGCTACTTTTTATGATAAATCTCAGATAACAAGAAGATAACTCAGATATCAGAAGATAACAATTTAGCTTACTCTCAATAACAGTTCCTTCCCACCAAATAACGGTTACACAAAAGACCATTATGAATAGCAACTGACTCTCTTTATCAAATGTAAGCAGTGTAGAGATATTGGAGAGATTGAACAGATTAAGATAAATAACAGAGTAAACCAGAGCTCTTTGGGTTGGGAGTAAGGTCAAAATACCCCAGAAGGAACAAGTAACCCTCTCAGTTTCTCTCAAGCCACCAAGCAAGCTAGGAGACTTTATGTTCTTGGACTTGAATTGGCTTTTGCCCAGGCTCATCTTTAGCTAGTTTAATTCCTTGGTCACTGTAACAAGCCCATTCAATAGTACATTATGGTTTTCTGTAGTACAGAAAACACAGGTGAGGCTCAGATGATTTATTTAAAGGACCTTGTAGACCTTCCTACATATACGTGTGTATATGTATATATATGTACGTATATGCATATGTGTATACGCACATATATATACATATACATATGTACACACACATATCTTACAAAACACTTTACTTATAACAACCCCATGAGATAAATAGTATAAGTATTATTTCCATTTCACAAGGAACAGTGTAGTATAGTGGGAAAAACATTGGCTAAGGAGTCATAGGATGGTGTTGTTCAGTTCTGTCCACCTTGTTGTGACTCCATATTAGGATTTTTTTGCAGAGATACTGGAGTGGTTTGCCATGTTCTTCTCCAGCTCATTTTTACAGATGAAGAAACTGAGGCAAACAGGGTTAAGTGAGTTGTCCAAGGTCATACAGCTAGTAAGTGTTTGGGGTCAGTTTTGAACTCAAGAAGATGAGTCTTCCTGACTTCCTGACTTCCTAAGCCTGGCATGCCACTGAGCTGTCCTGGACCTGAGTTCAAATCCAACCTCTGATACTTATTATCTTTGTGGCCTTGGGCAAGTCACAGTTTTCCTAGGCCAGTTTCCTCATCTGCAAAATGAGGGGGCTTGACTACATGACCTCTGACATCTAGAGTTACAATCTTATGAAGCTCAGAGAGATCAAATCATTTACCCATGGTCACATAAGAGTCAAGTAGAGCCAGGAATTGAACCCAGGCTACTTTATTTCAAGCCTAACACTCCCTAACTCCATCTTGCATATCTACTTTTCCTTCATTAATTCTTATCATTGTCCACTGGTACACCCATCCTCCTATATCCCCTAATTTCCCAACTTTGACCCAAATAAGAAATCCTCTCTTATATGGGTTGGAAAGTATTAGTCTAGAGGGCTGTAGTACTCTCTCTTTCTTATGGAAATTTAAAAAACAACCAGACAGGATCCTTTCTAAGCCCTCCCTGCATACCTCAATTTATTCTGAAACAGGAATATCTCCCATCATTTTCAAGGGTCAGAAACCTCTTTACATCTACCTCATTGCTAGTGCTTACCTTCTGAAACTACCTCCTATTTATCCTGTCTATATCCCCTGTATGTATCCCCTACATCTAGCATGGTGCCTCAGAGTAAGCACTTAACAAATGCTTGTTGATTAACTACCCATTCCAGGATTAAGCACATAACTAGAATTTAGGTAACCATTTATAAGCATTAGGTAATAAATTTTGATTTATTAGACACATAGACAGGAATAAGAGTGCAAAGGGGTGCAGTCTGGTTGTAAACACATGTTCTAAGCACTGTCCACTTTTGGCTCACTGCTAAAAGATTCTCATTGCTTCTGTTTCTCTTACCAAATAAAGTAGGAAGCAGAAGGGGACAGTAGTGAGCACCTTCTTATTAAACTGGGAATTAGTGGGGTCTAAAGTCATGCCCCCTTTTCCTCCCATCTTAGCAGGTGACAAGAAGATACACAGTGTCCAGGTGTAGGGTGTATTCAGTGAGGACCAGTATAAGTACCTTTGGTGTGATGGCTGCCAAGCCCTTTTCAGGGCTCTTCCAACTTTGGTGTCTACCTGTTCCACCTAACTCTCACCTGTGGCTCCCAAGCATGTGAAGACTTCATCTGGCAGAATGGGCAGATGAGAACAATTTGTTCCAACGGCTATGAAGGCAGATGAAGCAGGTGATGTGGAGTGCTTAGAGCTTGGTTAGACACCGAAGACACCAAGTTCATCCACTGCATCCTGAGCCATAGGTAATCATCTTGATTCTGTTCTGCCACTGTTCTATAATGACTCAGGAGGAGAGAGTGAAGCTGACCACTTCATGGAACTCTGCCTCACTTAAATTCAATTTATGCACGAATCTAAAGACATCACTCACACATTATGCATCAAAATACTGTGGCGATAGGCAAGTGATGAAGCAGCAGGTGCGGATACACTGGGAACTATAGTCACGACCCTGTACACAGGTGGCCCAGGCCATGGGGTTGTTTCTCACTGGAGGAAGCAGTGGGACTCGGCAGCTCCCTGGATGTCTGAGCAGCCTTTTAAGGATTGCACTGCTCACCTCCTGGTGTGAGGAAAGGGGCTAGAAAAGGTGCCCTAAACTTGTTGGCTTAGCCAACCCTGGCCTGATTACTGTGGAAGGTGGGAAATCCCACTATGAGGTCAAAACACAAAAAAAGCACGAAAACATCTGCAAAGATGATTCCACTCCCATTGGCACATGGAATGTGTGCACACTTACAGACAACACAAAATCCAGTAGACCTGAAAGATGAACTGCTCTTGTTGCAAGAGAACTCAACAGGTATCACATCCAAATAGTACCCTGAGTGAAACAAGGTTGGCAAACGAAGGCCAGCTTACTGAAATTGGAGCTGGATACACCTTTTTCTGGAGTGGGGGGAGAGAAGGAGAGTGCTGTGAAGTTGGTGTGGGTTTTGCAATCAGAACTAATCTAACCAGCAAGCTAGTATGCCTGCCAAAGGGAGTGAATGACAGGCTCATGACAATGCAATTGCCACTCACAGGAAAACACCATGCCACCACCATCAGTGCCTATTCTCCCACCATGACAAACCCTGATGAAGTCAAAGAAATATTTTATGAAGACCTAGAGACCCTTATCCTCAATGTGCCAAAAGAAGACAAGCTTATAATCCTGGGTGACTTTAATGTTAGAGTAGGCTCAGAATACCAGACTTGGCAGGGAGTCCAAGGGAGGAATGGAGTTGGAAACAGCAATAGCAATGGTCATTTACTGCTGAAGACTTGTGCATCACATGACCTTCTCATCACCAACACTGTCTTCTATTTACCTAAACAAAATAAAACTTCATGGATGCACCCTCGCAGCAAACACTGTCATCTAATAGATTAAGTGATTGTAAGGAGAAGAGACAGACAAGAAGTGAGAGTGACAAAGGCAATGTGTGGTGCAGAGTGCTGGACTGATCATAGACTTATCCTTTCCAAGCTAAATATTCACATTCATCAAGAGCGCCAACACCAAGGCAAAGTGACTACCAGAAGAATTAATGTCAACAAATTAGAGCTCTCCTCTGAGCATGAACAGTTTGCTGCTGACTTGGAGGGAAAGTTGAGCCAACAAACAGTTGGAGTGGGTAGCGTTCAGAGATTTGGTGTACAGTACTACATTTACTCATCTGGGTCAGACCACTCACAAACACCAAGACTGGTTTGATGAAAATGATGGGGAAATTGAGAAGCTACTAAATGAAAAATGAGAACTCCACAGGATTTACCAGCAGGATAGTTCATCCACCTCTAAGAAGACAGCATTTAATTCCATCAAAAGCAAAGTACAAGCAAATCTTATAGGGATGCAGGATTTCTGGCTCAGTAAGAAGGCAGATGAAATTCGGTTTTATGCTGATAGTAACAATCCAAAGCGCTTTTATGATTCCCTGAAAGCTATTTATGGACCAAAAGCCTATGGTGCATCACAACTACTCAGTGCTGATGGAGTCACATTGATTAGTGATAAAGACATGATCCTAGAGAGATGGGCTAAACACTTCCATAGTGTTCTCAACAGGCCATCATCAATCAATACTGAGGCCATTGACTGTTTACCTGAGGTTGAAGTCAATCCCTCCAACTGAAGAAGAGGTTTTGAGAGCCATTAGGCTCCTTTCATGTGGCAAAGCACCTGGTGCTGATTCTGTTCCAGCTGAGATTTACAAGGTAGGGAGACCATTGCTCATACAAAAGCTGACTGAAATTTTCCAGGTTATATGGCAAGAGGAGGTTATCCCCCAGGAGTTCAAAGATGCCTCCATTGTCCATCTCTATAAGGGTAAAGAGAATAGGTTGCCCTGCGACAATCACAGACTTGTCATTGCTGGCAAAATTCTTGCTAGAGTCCTCCTTAATAGGTTGATCCTTCACCTGGAAGATGGGCATATACCTGAGAGCCAGTGTGGCTTCAGAAAGGGCTGAGGAACAGTCAATATGGTGTTTGCTGCCCAACAACTCCAGGAGAGATGCCAGGAGCAGAATAGAGGTCTGTACACAACATTTGTATATCTGATCAAGGCCTTTGACACTGTTAGTCATGAGGGTTTATGGAAAATTATGTCAATATTTGGTTGCCTGGAGAAGTTCATCAATATTGTATGTCAATTTCATGATGGCATGTTTGCCTGGATTCTGGATAATGGACAAAGCTCTCATGCCTTCCCTGTCACCAACGGAGTGAAACAGGGCTGTGTGCTTGCTCCCATGATTTTTAGCATGATGTTTTCAGCCATATTGTCAAATGCTTTCAATGAGTTTGAACATGGCATCAAAGTTAATTACCATACTGATGGTAAGTTCTTCAATTTGAAAAGGCTACAAGCCAAGACCAAAGTGGAGAGAGTGTTGGTGCATGATTTTCTGTTTGCAGATGAGTGTGCACTCAATGCAGCCTCTGAAGCTGAGATGCAACAAAGTGTGGATCAATTCTCTGCTGCCCGTGCTAATTTTGGCCTAATAATTAACACCAAAAAAATACAGGTGCTCCATCAGCCCCCACCACACCATCCATATGTGGAACCATCAATTACAACAAATGGAGAAGTTTTGAATGCTGTGGATAAGTTCACTTACCTTGGTTGTGTACTTTCCAGGGATGTATACATTGACAATGAGGTTGATACACGCATTGCCAGACCTAGCTCAGTGTTTGGGAGGCTCTGAAGAAAAGTTTGGGAGAGAAGAGGTATTAGACTGACTACCAAATTGAAGGTCTACAGAGCTGTTGTGTTGACCTTATTGTTGTGTGCCTGTGAAACATGGACAGTCTACCAGCGCCATGGTAGGAAACTGAATCATTTCCATTTGAACTGTCTTAGGAAGATTCTGAGGATCACCTGGCATGATAACATACCAGACACTGAAGTCCTTGCTTGAGCTGAACTGCCACATATTCAAACTATACTTCAGAGAGAGCAATTCCATTGTTGGAATGCAAAATATATGCTTGCTAAAAAGACTACTTTATGGGGAACTTGCATGGGGAAGGCGATCACATGGTGGCCAGAAGAAACGATACAAGGACACTCTCAAGGTCTCTCTAAAGAACTTTGGATTTGACTGTGCAACATGGGAGACACTGGCACAGGACTGCTCAGCATGGCGTGCCCACATAAGAAAAGGTGCTGTGCTCTTTGAGCAAAGCACAATTGAGACAGCACAAGGTAAATGCAAGATGTGCAAATTTGGGATATTCACTGGGACTATCTGTGCCCAACCTGTGGTAGAGCATTCCCAGCTCGTAATGGTCTGATCAGCCACAGTCAGACACACTGAAATTTCATTTTACAATGGTGATGTCATTTTGGTCCTGTTTGAAGACAAAGGACAACAACCAACTAACCAACCAACCAATAGTTAAATCTCACCAACACATTAGCCAATTTTCTGTAGTCTCTGTCCATATCATCCTTTCTGATTGCCATCACTCAAGATGGTAGTCCAGTAAAGTCTGGGAGAAATTGAGTGGCATAGGGTGCATGAATAGAGATCAAATGCATGTGCTTACCCTGCCTGACATGTAGAATGGAATCTGTTCCAGGTTCTCCTTCCCAGAAGCCTCAGTGTTAAGCTAAAAGATGCCATCCATCAATATGGTGAGTTCTGAGACTGAGTTCTTTAGACCATCTCCAAAGTCTGATGTGTTTATGACAATATTCACTGGGCAGTAGCCCAGGAGTCAAAGGGTTACACAGATAGGGTGTAGCCAGGATTCTACCGAGGGTCCTTTGACTCCAAGTTGAATGCTCTTCCAGCTGCCATGATGGCTCCCTTGGCCTTCTGTGGGGATACTTCAAAGCAAAACTGTGGGTTCCCAGGACTGACCCAGGCTTGAACAAAATAAAATATGCAGTTATAATTATATTAAAATATAGTTTGAAAACATTTTTAAAAACAGACCCAGGCTAATTGTAATACTAGCTAGCATTTATATAGCACTTTGAGGTTTGAAAACTTTTTACAAATATCAGCCTCCTTTTCATCCTCATAGCAACCTTGGAAGGTAGCTGCTATTATTACCTCCATTTTACACATGAGTATAGTAACACAGATAGAAGTTAAGTGGCTTGTCTAAGTTCATACAGCTAGTAAGTGCCTGACTTTATATTTGAACTCAAGTCTATTCTGTTTCCAAGTCCAACACTATCCGCTGTGGCAAGCTGAGGAGTGAGGGAATGGTGAACAAGTGAAAGCAAGGGGAATAGACTATTTGCCCTTGAGGGAGGAAGCTCCTACCAGAGTTGAAAGCTTGCATATGGCCATTCACTTCAGCAGAACATCAACCTCTTTAAGGTTGCCAAGACAGATCATTTGGACACAAAGAGACAATAACTGTCTAGGACGTTTAGGTAATACATATCTATATTTTGAGATGAAATGTCTCTTTCAGTCAGTCACCAAGCATTTATTAAGCATTTGTCATATACTACACACCATAGTAATTCGGGGGGATACAAAGAAAGGCAAAACATGACCCCTGCCATCACAGAGATCACATTCCAATGGTAGAGACAACTTGCAAATAACTCAGTACAGATGTGTTCTGTCTTTTTCAGTCTCTTGGTGACCCTATTTGGGATTCTCTTGGCAAAGATACTGACTGGTTTGCCATTTTCTTCTCCAGCTCATTTTACAGTTGAGGAAATTGAGACAAATAGGATTAAGTGACTTGCCCAGGGTCATACAGCAGGTCTGAGGCCAGATTTGTACTCAGGAAGATGAGTCTTCCTGACTATAGACCTGGTACTCTATCCACTTGAACAACTAGCTACCCCACATATAAGACACATACAGTGTAAATGGGAGGCTATTTTAATAGGAAGGCACTAGAAGTTGTTGGGTTGGGCAGGATTGGTATAACCAACCACTCAGCTGACCACTGGGGCCTCAGTATGACTGTCTTTGGGGTACACAAGCATCCCAGCCCCTTCAACTAGCAATGTAGCATGCTATCATTTAGAGGCAATGGATAGAGAACTGGGCCTGGAGTCAAGAAGACCTAAGTTCAAATCCAGTTTCAGAGATTTTACTAGCTATGTAACCCTGGGCGTGTCATTTGAAAATATTCATAATATTCATTATATTCATAATTTTGCTTAGCGAAAAGAAGCAAGGATTTGCCTTCTAGTCCTGGTCATGTGACTTTGCCTAAATCATTGAGTCTCAACTTCCTCCTTTTGGAAATGAGGCTCTAAAGTCCTTTCCAGCTTCAAATCGATATAATCCAAGAACAGTCATTCTTGAATGCTTTTATTATTAATTTTAGCTTTCCTTTCTATGGTAATTTAGATTTACAAGATTTACAACCCTTGGTAGTGCCAATATTATTGTTCTAATTGATAGAACCAGGATATAAACCTTGGTCTCCCAGATCTTTTCACTAGGCAAGAGACAAGGACTGTGGGGTTCTCTACCCAAGTCCATCACCAGCTCACAGGACTATTTACAACACATCCACATCCTTACAAGTTTTCATTTCCCTCACGGAGAAACCTCTAACTTCTGAGTCACAGTTAATGGAAATGTTTTAAATACATTTTTTAAAAAAGAGATTTGAAATTTGCTACTGTTCACACTTTGTTCGTGTTCTTTTCTCTCCCTGTCACTTCCACTTTTCAGATCCAATGTCAGAGTGTTGTGTTTGGTTACCTAAGTGAAACTACTCGGAATGAATTAAATTCTGCCTCCCTTGGAAGAGAAACTGTAATTTCCAAAGGAGGAAAAAAAATGCTCACTAGCCCTTTCCTCCAACTTGAATCAGCAGTTAGAGGATCTGAGGATTTAGAAGATCCATTTGTCCAAACGCCTCCTTTTACATATGAAGGAGCTGAAGACTGGAAACCTAAAGGGACTTGGCCCAAGGTTACAGAGGTAGTTAGTAACTGACGGGAATTCGAACCCAAGCTAGTGAACTTATAGGCTATCAAAAGGCAGGATTCTTTGGTACGTCCTGTTGATCCTGCAGGAGGCAATAATTTTCTCCTACCCTGTAAATTAAGGTAGTTTTGACATGTTCACTTAGACTTATAAAATGTTCGGAATTTGACGGAACTTTAGAGATCAAGTTCAACCCCCTCCCTCACTTTACAAGTGACGAAACTGAGGCAGAGGGAAGAATTTTTTTTTTTTTTTACATTGCTGAAAGTCACTCAGTAAGTTGTGGAAGTGGGGATTCAAACCCTGGTCTTTCTACTTAGGTCCAATTCCCTTGGTCTGTCTGTCATACGTACCACTTCTGCCTCCAGACTTTTCATTAGCAGTTTGGGTGACAGGACAGTTTTTCCAAGCTGGAATAAAAATTTGAGTTTGAGCCCCAAACCAACCATGTGGCTTCCTAATGTAGGTGGGGACGGAGTCTACTTCGGGACTAGAGGACAAAGCGGGAGCTGGTGTTCCTCCAGGTGAACACGCCCCTATCTTATACCATCCGAGTCTAACGTCTAAACTAGGTGAGGGGGCCTCTGAGCCCGAGGAATCGGAATCTGGGGGATCCCAGCGTCTAGGGCTGGAATCGATTTTAGAGACCATTTAGAATAACTTCTCTGTTTTACAGAGGTGGAAACTATGGGCCAGTAGATAGTAAACTGCAGCCGATAGTAAGTTACATAGGGGAGCTCTGAATTCACACCTTTTGGTTCCAAGCCCAGCGCCCTTTCCACTACATCGGGCACATCGGGCCTCCGGGGCGGCGGGGCAGGAGTTTCTGAGCAAGTGCCTCACGCTGGATCGGGAGAGGCTACTCTGGGCCGGGGAGGGGGGGAAGGCAAATCGGGTGTCCAGTAACTCATTGCCAGGTGTGTAATTGGCCAGGGGAGTAAAATTTCCTGACTGGTGTGGGAGGGAGGGAGGAACAGCTTGGAACAGGCACAGACTCCACCCCAAAGCAGGACGGACCCGCCCAACCCAGCCCAGCCCAGCCCAGCCTGGCTCAGCCCAGTACAGTCAATATATGAACCACTGTCCCGTCCGCCGAGTGGGTCTGAGCTCAGAAGGGGCAGACTGGTGACCAGCGGCTCCTGCGCTGCCCTCTGCGGTAAGGAAGCCCCTCCTGGGGAGGTCTCCTGGGCTGCGGGCGGGACTAGCAGGGAGTGGCCCTAGGGGTGACTGTGCCCGCCGGCCAACCGGCGTTCTGCCCTGCTCGTTGGACGCCTCTCGGGTGGCTTCCACAGTCCCATTTGGGGACTTAGCCTCGGGATCCGTCAGTTTGTGGTCGGGGAGGGTTCCTCGCTCCCCTAGGAGCCCAGCCAGAACCTCCTGGCTGGGCAACTGGGGACCTGGGGATCCCGGGATCCCGAGGGAGCGCTGCGCATTCTCAGTACAAGTCTCCGCCCCCCATCCCGTCTTAATCTGGCTACGAGAGGCTCCTCTCGAGCCCTCGGCCAGGCTCTGCGGTGTTCTTAGGGCTGGGCCTCTAGTGCTTCCCTGCACAATGGGTGGAGCAGGCAGAAGTGAGTGCCTCTGGGCGGGCGAGGTACCCTGCTGCTCGTCCTGGGATTGGAAGTGGGCAGCTGTCCCTCTGGGGAGACCGAACAGGGAGCTGTCGAGTGGGTGCTCCCTGGTGCCCTTTGGTGCCAAAGAGACTGTTTACTTCTCCTTGCACAATCCAGGGAACTTGTCATGTCTTTAGATTTACTTGGTTGGAGTTCCATAGGGTGTGGGTGTTCAGCGTGCCCTGAAAGTCAGGAGTCTTTGGTGGAAATCCTAGTCCTCTGACCATTTCAGCGAATTTACTATCTTAACTTGGCTGCTGTGAGGAAAGTGTGTAAACTTTAAAGTGCTATAGAAATGTGTGTTGTTGGCAGAGTAAGGTGGTCAAGAGCCCCTATTTGTGGATATACATTTCCTCACTTAGTTTCAGGAAGGGCAATAGAACATGGGCCCGTGGCTTTCCCTTTTATTTTCTCCTCACTTGCATTGGGTTTAGGATGGTTTTCTTCGTGGAGGATCTGAAGGGATAGGAAAAGCTAAGAATGAGTTTTTTCTACCTTTCCAAAATACACACAAGTCCTTTTGAGCTTTGGAAGTGGGAGAGGAAGGGCAACATCCCCAAAGTCATGGGTTAGGATACATTCATTTGCTTATGTCCACTCATTCTTTTATTTTCCTGGCAGTTGTTTAGTTTAATCCTTCAGCCCTTCTAGGTGTGGCAGCAGCTTTTGGCTACCATTCCCGTTCTAGTTTTAAATTTATGTCAGAATAATTTATTAACCAAATCTTGGATTTTTTTTCCACTCTCCAGCTCTTCCACATTTCCATCACCAAGAGGTAGCTTCAGTCTAGGTAGGCTGGCAAGGTACACCTTCTCTGGTCTCCTTCTCCCACTCAGTCTCACTCCTAGCATTGGAGAAGTATGAGACAAAGCATACTATAAACACTTCCCATCTCCCATGGTCCACATTTTTATACCAATGAAATCAGACTAAAGCTAACATCAGGAGGAACCTTGAAGTGGAAAAAAGGCCACCAAAGGGTAAGCCTGGTATACTGGAAGCAACACTGAATTGAGGCCAGGATAACTTCTTTGGAGGGATGGTCCTGCTGACCACTAGCTGAGTGAGGAGGTATCAGGGTCTGGTGAAAGATTTCAGCCCCTCAAGCATGTGGAAAGCAATCTCTGCCCCTAAGGATTATAGTCTGCTAGGAGGTAGACTCTATTCTAGATGTCTATTCTCTACTAGGACGTAGAGAATTTAGGCTCATATTCTAACTTTGCCATTTGCGAAGTGTGACCTTGGATATGTTACTTTGTCTTTTGAGGCTTTAATTTTCTTTTCTGTAAAACAAGGAAGTTAAACTAGATCATCCCTAAGGCCCTCTCTAGATATATTATTTTATGACCTTGGGCAAGTCACGTGACTACTGTGGCCTCTATTTTTCTCTGTAAAATGAGAAGGTTGGATCAATGAGTCTCCAAGCTATGAAACTATCTAAAAGATGTGTGATAGGGGAGGGGGCAGTGCTAGTGAGAGGGGAGAAGGTGGGATTTTTTTTGTTGTCATTTTTTAAACTTTACATCACCATAGTGTCACATGTACCCTCCTTCTCCCTCCCCACAAGCCATCCCGTAGTATTTTTTTAGAGGGGAAAAAATGTCAGCACATTTGATGAATACATTGAAAAAGTCTGGAAAAATGTGCAGTATATAACCCTGCGGACCTCCATGAGCGGATCGTTTGGGCGTGTCTTCTCATCGCAGCTCTTCATTTGAGTCTTGCTTCATCTTTGTAATTCTGTGTGTGTGTGTGTGTGTGTGTGTGTGTTTGTGTGTGTGTGTGTGTTTTCTTTCCACTTCCATTGTGCTAGTTACTGTGTATATTATGAGGGGCAGCAATGTCTCAGGTTTTATTTAGTATTGAGATGGAAGGGAGCCCCCTGAACCTTGTTTTTGGGGGTTTTTTTGACCTTATAACTATCTTTATAAAAAATACAAATCAAGCAGCCCCTCCCAGGGATAGGTCTAGGGAGCTGGAGGTAGTGGTGATGGAAAGGGAGAGGAGAAAAGAAGGGACCTGGGAGAGAAGCAAGGGAGTGGGGGAGATTTTCCAGAAGGGGCGGAAGACTTTTCCAAGAACCTTCTTTTCAGTTCAAATACCTATGTTAATCAAATGGCCAGGGGAGGAGGAGGTGCTTCGTTTCAGTGCCCACCAAAGTCTCTGCCCCTCCCCACAAAGGGGAAGGGGACCCAAACCTTTTGCACCCACCTTAATCCCACCAGGACACCCCATACCTTGTTCTTCAAGTCCTGGGGACCTGGGACTGCCTTAACTGCATGGAACAACTGAAAGGCAAGGAGACCAGGGTTGAAAGACAGGAGCAGGGTATCAGGGAGAGGGCTAGGTGGCCACCATAGTTCGTATCAGGAAAAGCAGAAGTAGTAGCCTCCAGTCCCAGGCCAATGTCCACAGACTAAAGGCAGAAGTCTGCAGCAGGTTTGGTGGTACAGTGAAGGTGGCCATGGCCAGCAGCTTAGTTAGCACCCCCCTGCCCACTCCCTTCCAGCCCCTAGCATCTGAGGCCCTCAGTGTTACTCCAGATGCTCCCTGAAGGGGATTCTCAAAGTGGTTGAGTGCCCAGTGTCAGGTAGGTCCAAAACCAAAAATGGGGTATGGGGTTACATGCAGGATGAGGGTCACACAGTGCTCAGATGAGTCACTCCTCAGGGGGAAGCTTCAGGTTGGGGGGCGGTAGAGCCTGAGCACCCACCTGCTCTTCACTGCTGGGCCCGTAGGTGCCCTCTGTCTAGAATTTCTCACGAAGTTTCTGGCCCAGCAGGACTAGTGCCACTATCAGGAGGAGGATACCCAAGACTGAAAATACAGTGATGATGGCAGTGACTGCACCCTGGGACAGGGCCCACTGGCTGGTGGTGCTGTGGAAGGGATAGTAGTTTTTTCAGTGTAGCCAGTGCAGCCAGTATTCTGGGTCAACGCAGGCTTGGGGTTCAATAGTTGCAGGCTCAGTGCCAAGCAGAGGCCCAGGCCAGGGCTGCTTGCCATGAGGAACTGAACCAGGCCTATGCCTCGGCTGACCTGGCTCCTGAACTCTGGTGGCTACTGCATCTCAGGCTACTGGTGCCAACTTTCAGCTCTGGTCTTCAGCCTGGCAGTCAGTCCTTCTGTCCCTCAGTGGTCTCTGGTCGGCTCCCCTACCTGAAACTTGTTGAGAATATTTGACTTCACACAATTCTCAAGTGAGATGAGGGAGGAAGGAGAGAAGTAAGTGGTCAGAATGGTGGCCTAATTCTAAATCAGCTTTGCTGACAGATACCGCCATCTTGTGAAAATGTAGGCTGAAATAAACAGGGCTACCTTCAGTGAGGAGTTTACTGGGATAAATAGGCTATCGTTCCAGACTCCTAGCTCTTGTTAGGAAATGAGTTGTAGATTACCTAGGGTAGAGTCCTCCACCCTTTAGAAAGTGGTTGAAACTGTTATTATAGTATTCAGAGTTGTGAGGATGGGGACACACAAATACTGGCAGTATATTTCCTTTTCCAAAGAAAAACATTCTTTAAATACAAATCTGGCTACGTAGGACTGTGGACTCTTTGTTAAACTCACTGTAGAGCAAAGAAAAGCAGAGAAATGACCAGAGGCAGGAAAGGCCTGCGGTGGGTCTTAAACTCTCAGTCTCTGGTTTTTCACTTATTTCCTGCCTCCATGTTTTTGCTCCAATATTATATGCAATAATTCCACACCCATGGTCTCCTACATGGGCAAGGAGTAGGGGGAGGTGTCTTCTCATCTCTTCCTTGTGGCAAAGCATGGTCATAATAATGCAACATTTGGTCTGGGTTGTTTTTCTTACCATTTACAAAGCTATAATCCTTGTTTATATATTATTTACTTGTTTCTGATTATTTCACTTTGGACTCATTCATATGTCTTTCCATGCTTCCTCATATTCATCATGTCCTTCCTTTCTTATAGTGCAGTATTATTCTATTACATTTATGTGTCATAACTTGTTTAGTTTCTTCCTAATTAATGGGCATCTGTTGTGTGTCTTTGCTACCACAAAGAGTGCTGCTATAAATATTTTGTTGTATTTGTTGCATAAATATTTTGTTGCTTTCTTTTTGTCCTTGACCTCCTTGGGGTATAGTACTAAAAGTGGAATATGTGGTCAAAGAGTATGAAAGTTTTAATCACTTTCTTTACATAATTCTGGATTGTTTTGCAGAATGGTTGTATCAGTACACAGCAATGTCACTACTACGTCTATTTCCAATGATTAGGGGAAAAAAAGAACCTATACATTCTAAAATGCTTATACAGCTCTCTTTGTGGTGGCAAAGAACTGGAAACTACAGGGATGCCCATCAATTGGGGAATGACTGAACAAGTTATGGTATATGATTGTGGTGGAATACTATTGTGCTATAAAAATGATGAACTCAGTGATTTTAGAAAAATATGGAAAGACTTGCACGAAGTAATGAAAAGGGAAATGAGCGGAACCAGGACAACATTGTATACAGTAACAGCAATGTTGTTTTAAGAACAACTTTGAAAGAATAAGTTATTTTGACTATTATAAATACCCGAATTAACTGTAAAGCACATATGAAGAAAGACACTATCTGCATCCAGAGAAAAAATTGAGAAATAGATGTATAGAATAATTGTTTACATATATACACACATATATATGCACATATTGTGTGTGTGTATGTGTGTGTGTGTGTGTGTATGTGTAGGGAGCCACTGGAACTTAGTAAGCAGAAGAGTGACATGGTCAGACTTGTACTTTAGGAAGAATACTTTGGTGGCTCTATGGAGGATGGATTGGAGTAGGGAGGAATGAGGCAGGGAAGCCAGTTATGAGAAATTGAAACAGTTGAGGTGAGAAGGGATGAGGTCTTAAATTGGGCTGGTGACTGTAAGAACAGAGAGAAGGGGATGGATATAAGAGATGTTGTGGAAGTGGAAAGGACAAGATTTTCCACAATGGACCCAGCAGCAACTGGGGGCCACATACCACCAGAGGACATCTAGTTGATACACTGGTGTGGTGCTATATAGCAAAGGCCTTCTTGGTTCAGGATCTATTCTTTTTCTATTTATCTTCTGTGAATTCTATTTACTTACTCAAAGGAAAGCCTTTCCAAACTCCACACTGCCTCTGCCACTCTCAAATTCTAGCCTTGGACTGAATTCATTTGTTAATTCAAAGGCTAGCCTCTACTATTAACAGGAAGAGTAAATTACTAAATAGCGATGTTGTGCTGAGCAGGAAATGATGCAATTCTTTTTTGGTGGTTCTTGTGATTGGACTCAGAGACTCATCAAACTTTAAGGTGAAGAGGGAACTTAGAGATCATTTGTCCTGTTTACCCGAATAGGTGCTGAATAAATGTTGGTTAAACTGAATAAATCTGGCCAATCCAACACTGCTTGTGAAGCTGATTGTATTTTTCTCTGTTTTATATATTAAGTCCCCAAGAAGAGGAAATGACTTGCCCAAGATCAGAGAAGCCATTACGGAAGCCAGGTCTTCTCTTTCTGCTCTTTCATCAGGATTTCATCAAGGCTTCCCCACTGACCTGCAACTTTAAGGCACATGTGTTTATGTGTATGGGCAATTAGCTAGGTGGTGTGGTAGATAAAGTGCCAGATCTGGAGTCAGGAAGACTTGAGTTCAACCCACTTTCAAATACTTACTAACTCTGTAACCCTAGGCAATTCACTTAACTCTTTTTGCCTCATTTTCCTCATCTGTAAAATGAGCTGAAGAAGGAAATGGCAAACCGTACCAGTACCTTTGCCAAGAGAATTGAGCCATGAAGAGTCAGACACAACTGAGCAACGGTGTACATGTCGGTATAGACTGAAGTTCATAAAATAGAAATAAAAACGTAACATGAATTGTCTTTAATACTGAGGATGACTTTCATAGTTTCGTGTGCCATAGGCACACTATCCTGAGTAGCTACAAAACATTAATTTAGAACTGGAATATCTTCTAGTTTAATCCTTTTATTTTACAAATGAGGAAACTGAGACCCTGAGAAGTTAAAGTGACTCAGGCATGGTTACAAAGCTAGTAAATGTCCAAGGCTATGTTCAAACTCAGGTCTTTCTGACCTTAACATCAGCAATTGATCTACTAAGTCCCACTGCCTCATTTTACTCTTTGATGTTCCAAAAATCGTTTCCCTCTCTCCCCCATTGAACCTTACCTTGTAACAAGAATTAATTAAGGCAATTTGCCCTAGTTGTGCTACTATGTTGCACAACACCTGCGACATACATACATAGTAGGCACTTACCAAATGTTCATTTATTGACTGAGGAGTCTTTTCTCCTCCAGGCTAAACATTTCCCAGTTATCTCATCCAGTCTTCACATGACATAATTGCAAGGCTCTTCAATATGCTGGCTGCCCTTCTTTGATATGCTTTATCTTATCAATAACCTTCTTAAAGTGTGGTACCAGGAACAAACATAACACTCCAGTGTTGCCTGACCAGGGGAGATTTCAGTAGGACTATCGCTGAAGGCCAAATGTCCTGATTTTTTTTTTTAAACTAAGCTCGTAGTTTCTTTAAACTGTAAGACCAGTGAAATTTACCAATTCCTGGCAAAATTCTAGAGTAGCTTATTAAAAGAATGATTTGTCAGAACTTAGAAAGGGAAGTAGTAATTACTTTAAGTCATCGCACATTCATTAATAAGTCATGACAGATGGACCCCAGTTCCTTTTTAAACAAAGTTTCTGAAGAAGAGAATGTTATAGATAAATTATACTTGGAATTCAACAAGGTGTTTGGCAGTCTCTTGATTTCCTTGTGAATAAAACAGAGGTGTAGGATGGATAGTAGGATGGATAATAGTGCTATAAAGTGGATTTGGAAGTGTTTGTACAATCAAACCCAAAAGTGTTGATTAATTGATCTTTAGTAGAATCCTGTAGAGAGGTGCCACAGAGCTCTGAATTTGGGCCAGTTTTTTTAGACCCTTTATCTAGTATTTGAATAAAGAAATAGATGGCATCTTTCCCAAATACACAGCTAACACAAAAGTAAGCTAATAGATTAGATAACGGAATATGGATGTTAAAAGATTCTAGATGAGCCAGAGCAATAGATTGAATTATAATTGTTACTGCTTACAACTACTACTACATTTGGGGCATTTTACAGTTTACAAAGCACTTTCCTTACAAAGGTCCAGTAATGTAGGTAGTACAAGTGTTAGCATACCCATTTTGTAGATTTGGAAAAGACTGACTTGCCCACCACCAGAAAGTGATAAATCTGGAAGTATAGAGCCTAAATCTCCTGATTGCTGATCATAGAAGCAGCATAGTATAGAGGAAAGAGCGCTAGAAGCCGATAATTAACAAGGATCAATGTAAAGTCCTACATTTCATTAAAAAAAAGTCAACTGCTTAAGAACAGGTTAGGAGGAAAGATGAGGGTAGACAGCAATTAATCGAAAAGAGACCTGGAATTTTTTCTGGACTATGAAATCAATACAAGGTGATATTGTAGTAAAAACTACAATACAGCATTGTAGTGTTTTTTTTTCTTAAAAAAATAGCTAGTCATTTACAGAAATACTGAGTACAGATTGAAAAGCAAGTGAATGTCTTCTTGTGCTCTGCCCTGGATCAGAACAGATCAGATGATCTTTTCAATTCACCAAACCCTGATCCATTGCTGGTTCATTCTGTGTGGATCAGCATCCTAGTTGCTGGAATTATTGTCTTCATTTCTTGGCACCACATTTTAAGAAAGGCATCGTGGATAGTGACAGGACTTCCAACCTTGACATTTTGTTGATCAGCTAAAGAAAATGGGAAAGTTTATTTAGATTGTAGAGAAGACTTTGGGGAGATATGATGGCTGATTTCATATGTTTGAAGATTATTTATCAGAAGGTGGATTTGCTTTAATCTTTGTGGCCCCAGAGAGCACTGCTAGAAGCAGTGGATGGCAGTTACCTGAAATTCAGCTCAAGTAAGGTCTTAGGAACAATTAGAGCTGTTCAAAAATGAAACTTATGTTTTGTGAGACCTCTATTACTGTAGCCCTTCCATCCAGTGCAGGCTAGAGATGACCACTTTTGGGGGCTTGTAAAGATTCTTCAGATGATTTCTTCCCTTTGAACACCAAGGTTCTATGATTCTCTGATTTTTTCAGCTGAGATCCAGAAAAACTTCATAGAGGAATTGACATTTTGAACAAAAGCTTCTGTACTTGAGAAGAGTATATTTGCCTGAGGCAAGTGTGTGGGATTCCTGGCCTTTTAAAAAGCAATGGACTAAGTCCTACAGGATTGGCTACTATGACAGCTTATTTAATAAAGCAAACCATCGATGACCTTTTGCTATGAGGCATTTCTGAACAGAAAACAGTAGTTCAATTGTGGTTAGAATATGGGGTATCTCAAATTAGATAGAGCCTCTAATAATGATTCTATTTGAATCCTATTGGAGGATCATAACTCATTTTGAAGATAAAATCTGCCTTAGTAGTAATATTTTTATCTTAGCATATATTTTATCGTACGATAGATGTTACTGCTTCGTGCTTACATATTTATATTTCAAGACAAGGACAACTAATACTTTCCTTGTTTTATCATATTCAACTTTATCTAGGTATCAGAAATCTGTCTATAATTGTCTTCACCCTAAAGAGATTTAATGCTAATATACACTAGAAGGTCACCAGAATTTCCATTCCATGCAAACGCATAATTGAGAGTTGTTTTTTAAAAAAGAAAAAAAATGTTCTGGACCTCAGAACTAACATAAATATTCAATTCTCCTTTGCAAACCAGGACTTTTGATAATGTTTCATACTGTCTAAATGTTTTGTTTATTCTTAAGAGTTAAAATTTGAAACTTATGTCAAAGTACAATTGCAATTTTTAAAACTTGAATAGAAATCCAGTTGAAAATTATCTTTTATAGGTACAATTTATTTTAATAAAGTTGCTGTCAGTGTCAAATTTTTTTTTAAAAAAACTAGTGCTTTTAATATTTATTGTTTGTTTTTATTGATCTATGTTCTATTGTGTTTTCCCTTTTTTAACTACAAAAAATGAAATATATTGTGTTAAAGACAAAGATACAGAAAGTAAAGAGAGATCTGTTTGCATGCAAATGATGTGACCTAGTCAGCCTTAGTAAACATGGCTGAAAAGAAGATTCTTTTTTTTATGATTCCCAAATGCAAACCAGTCTAGTCCCTTATTTTAATATGATTCTGGAACTCTTTATTTGCAGTGCCTGTCCAAAGTATGAACTTGAACTAACTCAGTGGATAACTGACACAAACTTTCTTCAGTGGTCATAGATCCCATTAATAAGGCCACATAATGTTCCAGGGCTCAAAAAAATTAGCATAATAGCATCCACAAATAGGCTCATCTGTAGGACCTTACCGTTTGTAGCAAGACTTCTTAACCTTTTTTGTATCATGAAACCCTTTGGCAGTCTGGTGAAAACTATGCTCCTTACTCAAAATAATGCTTTTTTAAAATTATTTTGTTTGTTTTCAGTGTTCTACAATCACTTCCATATATCTTAGATTTTCCCCTGCCTCCCCCTTCTTCCCCCTCCCTCCCCACTCCCTCCCCTTCCCTCCCCACTCCCTCCCTGAGATGGCGTGCAATCTTATATAGATTCTACACATACATTCCTATTAAATACATTTTCACCTTAGTCATGTTGCATAGAAGAATTAAAATGAGAAACTATAAAACAAAACAAAATAAAACATAATATAAGAGAAAATGGTCTGCTTCATTCTGTGATCCAGTTCCATCAAAATAATGATTTTAAATGCATAAAATAAAAGACATAAGACTACAAAGGAAACCAATTATATTGAAATACAATTATCAAAATTTTTTTTAAATCCCACAAGTTCATTGCTCAAATCCTTTCCCATGACAATGACAAATATCTTTGTGAAGCCTGTTTCCCCATTTTATGTCTCACTTGATGATGAGAACTAGAGGATCTTTGACTGTCTTAATCTCTGTGGCCTCATCTAGCAAGGAAACTTATATGAACATCAGATGCTTTCTTGTAATAAACAAAAAAAAAAAGTGTGACTGGAAAAGGAGGTAGGCTGGTAATGTAACCAGAGCAAGGGACAACATAGAAGAGACCAGGTGTTTTACTCTAACTCTCCTCATGTATAGCTGATGTGCAATCATCATCCCTATCTCTTCCTGTTACTAGCTCATTTTTCTCATCCAGGAGTTTGTTCTGACATTTCCTTATTAATTACTAAAATTGCAACATCTTTCCTGTTAATTAAAAAGTTAGCTATTTATTAAATAAACCAAAAAAACCTTAGTTTTCCCACAAGTGTTTGCTCTTTTGTGTGTGTGTGTGTATGTCTCTCTCTCTCTCTCTCTTTTCTCTTTCTGCACACAAACACAAACACACACATACATCTCAAATCTCCTCATTTTCTAGGCTTAGCTCAACATTAAGGTTGTGGGCTATATAATTTATTAAGTCTCTAGCCATTACTTTTGTATTTTTCAATTCTAGAAACATATTTTATCTCAGAGTACTAATCAGTTCTCTTCAAGAAGTAGTTTCTTGTTTCTTCACGAAATAAAAGTTAAAGCAGTTCTCCAAGGAAAGAAGTTCTTTCTTCCTTTTTCTCTTTGTACCTCACTCATTCTCTCTTCAGTGGCAGGCAACCATCTCCAGAACAATAATTCAGCTCTTAGTCTTCTCATAGATTCCTCATAGAATGACAGTTAAACTATCACTCTAATGTTCCAATGCCCCTTAAAGATAGAGTAAAAATATGCTTTCTGTGAAAGAGACTGTTGAAGCTGGTATCACACTGGTTTCCACAAAATAGTGAAAGACACCTGGGAAGGCTTTAGTGTGTTGGACAGATCTTCTGTGGAAGATTTATGGAAGGAAATTGATAAGAATCCTGTTGGATGAGAAGGCGTTTATCTTAACCAGTGAGATCACAGATCCATCAAGGTATTGAAATATTTAGAGCAGTACAAAACAAAGTGCTTTGAGTGTGCTAACAGAAGGGAAGGGCTTTACCAATACGTAGTAAGGAAAATTTCATGGAGGAGATGGTATTTGAGTTGGGCTTGAGGAAGAATTTAATAATTAATGCCTTATAAAACATAGCACTTTATAGATTATAAAGAAGTAATACATACATTATATATCATTTAATCCTCATACCAGTCTACTAAAATTGGATAGGATATATATTACCATCCCTGTTTTACAGATGATGAAATTGGGAGTCAGAGAGGTCATATGGCTTACCCTGCATCATCTTAGGTCTCATAAACAGTGCAGTCAGAACTACAACACAAGTTTTCTGACTTTTGGTGCATTGTGCCATCATCCCCATTATATCATGTTAACCCACTAAAATATTATACAAAGACAAATTGGCTAGAAACTTGTAATCTGGGAAGAGCAGTCGTTTGCCTTAATGGTAGTTTCTTATTTATCCCTCTAACCTGTTTGGTAAGTATAGTGCATCTAGTTGGAGCAGTTTGGTCAAAGGTCTTTTTTAAGGTGGTCATAAACTTAAGCAGGGATTATACTAAGCTATCTCTCAGGAGTTTTCCATATTAGAACACTTTGCTTCTTCAAAACCAAACCCACAAAAATACTTTGTGATAGATCTGAAAACACAACACAAACATAAGGTATGACGATTGTGATAAATGCTCCCCCTCTCTCACTTTCCCCTTTCCCAGACTTCTTTTCATGATGTGTGCATGGGTAGAGCCTATTTTGTATAAGGGTGAGTCAGACCTCCTATATTTCCACAAACCAAAAAGCTCAAGTTCTTCTTACTTGTGGGATGTAAAATGAAACCATCTGCCAAAGTAAATGAAAGATGACTCACTCATTGGAAAACAAACTACAGTGGAGAACATTCCAACTTTCATGTACTTTTAAAAAATATATTATTTATATAGAATTTGAAATTTGCAAATAATCTTGTGTTTATTTTTAAAAGATTAGCTATGGGTGAAATTCCTACTTGATGGTTGTCACTTGACTGTTAGGGTAGGTTGTTGTTTTAATTTACTCTTTCAAGCTCAGGACCATAGTATATTAAAGCAGGACCTTAGAGACTTGCTCTTCCAAGAGTGTGCTGGAATCAGTCATACCCTTCCAGGGACTGTTAAAACTTAAGTATGAGCATTTATGCTTTAGTAGTCCCACAAATCAGGGCATTATTTGTTGTTTTGAACTCTGGTCTTCTTGACCCCAAGTTCATGCATTGTGCTATCCATTGTACCATTCTGTTGTTGTCTGGTCTGACTCTTTGTGACCCCATTTGGGGTTCTCTTGGCAAAGCCAGGGTGGATTGTCCTTTCTCCGGCTCATTTTACAGATTAGGAACTGAAGCAAACAGCATTAAGTGACTTACCCAGGGTCACACAACTAGTCAGTATGGAGGCCCCTGGATTTTGCCTACCTAAGGAGGTCGCTTAACTTCTCCCAACCTCTGTTTCCTCATCTGTAAAATGGGGATAATAATAGTATCTACCTCCTAGAGTTGTTATGAGGACCTACAGAGATAACATGTGTAGCTCTTTGCAAACATTAAAGTGCTACGTAAAAACTTATCATCATCATTATTAATTATAATTGCTGTTACAATCCATTGTTGAGCATATTGTAGAAAAGAGGTTTTTTTTTCCAGGTATGGGTTGGAAGAGATGACTGATGAGGTAATATTTTGTCATTCTTTCTTTGAATCCCAGCTCTGTTAGACTCCTTGTATAGCCTTGGGTAAATTATGGTGCTTCTCTTTGGGCCTGGGTCTCCTCATCTGGACAATGAGGAGGTTAGATCAGATGACCTTTGCGGTCCCTTCCAGCTCTAAATTTGTAACCCTAGTTGCCCACAACTTCAATGGAAATTTTTCTGAATGCTCTTGGTTTTTTTTGCTGGCCCTGTTCTCCATATGAAGAAACTGGAACATGGTTATGACTCATTTCAAACAGCATGTGAGTGACAGAGTGGCAAACTGGCAAAGCCTCAGCTATTAAGAACCCAACATAAAGCCAGAACTTAATCTGCCTCCTCTTTGTCACCCTATTTAAAACAAATCATTTCCATGATATTTTTAGTGCTTGTGGCAGTACAATTTAAAAAGCATCAGTCCATTATCTGTCTCATTGGATTCTCACAACAACCTGGGGAGGCAGCCAGAGCCCATATCATTAGCTTCACTTTATAAATGAAGAAACTGAAGCTTGTGGGGGTTAAATGACGTTCTTGAGCTCACAAACCATGTGGAAAGTAGAGCTGGGTTTCACACTCACATCTCAGTCTGACTAGTTGGCATCCATTCCTTCCTACTATGCCACCCATCAGATGACTTTATGGTGTTCTCTTTCCCACTCATAAGTGAGAAGACCTATGAGTTAGTAGAAAGAGAGCTAAGTTGTAGTTAGGAAAGATCTGATTTATTTTGTGCATTACTATGTGTGTGTACACCTTAATAGAATATGAGCTCCTTGAGGTCTGAGTCTGTTTCATTTTTCTTTGCATCCCTAGCAAAGAAATGAACTGGAGAGACTGATGGTCACACAGTTGGTATCAGAATTGGAATCTGAAACCAGGTGTCTATTGGGATTGAAATGAAGGTAAACTGAGGCCCAAAGTTCTGAGCAAAGTTCCATTTATTGGTAAGGCTAGCATAATAAAAGGGGTCTTTGGTTCCTCAGCAAACCAAAAGACACTGAAAGAAAACTAACAGATTATTTTTATGGATGAAAGGAGCAGGATCCCCAAACTAGAAGAAAGCATCATAGATGAGGAAAACAATATGATTGGTTACCAAGCCTGAAGTATTGTGGAGGTAGAGAACAGTATGATTGTCTGGAATCAGGTATGTGGAGCCAGCAACCACCCCTCCTTCCATCTTGATGATGATTGATGTATCTACCTGTCAGTTAGTGGTACGTGGGTAACAAACCAGACTTCTTTGAAGGACAACTAGAGGCATAGAGATAATAGGTTTCTCTCTTTTTTTTTGGAGGGGAGATGAGAGGCAGTCTGGGTTAAGTGACTTGTCCAAGGTCACACAGCTAGTAAATGTCTGAGGTCATATTTGAACTCAGATCCTCCTGATTCTAGGGCCTGTGCTCTATTCATTGTGCCACCCAACCACCCCAGGTTTCTTTTAATTAAAGTGATTTATAAGGAAACAGAACATAATTCAATGAGGAAGACTGAATTTCTGAACCTATGAACTTCTGGACTTAATTCAAAGATAAAGGAATATGACCTGAGCAATTATACAAAATGTCGGTGGTTTGTATAGAACAGGATCAGTTACAAAATGGAATTAATTTGATTTTCTCATCTCCTGACTCAATTTAGGACGAGAGGTGACTTTGTACTGTGCCTTTGACACATATTGACTGTATGAGGCTTTGGGAAAACAAAACCAAAAAACAGTCCCTGCCTGAATTAAATCAACATCTATTATGTACCTACTATGTTCAAGTCCCTGTGCTAGGCTCACTTTGACAATCAGCATTTGTAAAATGCCTCCAATGTGCCAGGGACTCTGTTATGTTCTAAGGATGGAAAGAAAAATGAAATAGACTTGAAAGATCTTACATTTTATCAGGATGGACAACATGTGTGCATGCATATAGTTATATACAAAATAAATTAAAGGCAATTCTGGAAGGTGAGGAGGGCACTCACTACCTGCTTCAGAGGGAACCAGAAAGGTCCTCATGTAGAAGGTGGTACTTGAGCTGAACTTGAAGGGAATTAGGGATAATTCAGTATTACAACCTTCATCTTACATATGAAGAAATTGGGACTTAGGGATGTTAAGTGACTTGCCCAAGCTAGGATTCAAACCCTCGTCTTGCAGTTCCTGAACCAGGTCTTTTTCCTCCGTGCCAGTGCCGCCTCTTCACATAGTTTGATAGATGTGAGTGGCCTCACCGATATGCAACTAGTTCCTCAATTCTTATAGATTACAACCCATCAACAGCTTTGTATCATCATGTGCCATTTTTATCCATGATCTCCCCTACATCTTCCCAGAGGATCTGCCTAACAACCTGGGGGCCTTTCTGGTGTCTTTGTATGTTCCCAAGGGAACCTATGCAGCACTCAGCCAGCCCATCTGTCATCTCTTGCTCTTGCCCTGTGTCCCTTACACTATGGCACACAAGTCATCATTGGAAACATGCATCACTCTGCATATGCCCACCATATGTCTCTGCGTTGCTTTCTTGTCACCCGCACTAATGAGAAGCATTAACTCATTAGATGATGAGTGACAAAATTCAGGTTAAAGAGATAGCAACAGGGGTTAGTTGTGCTTGAAATTAAATCAACAAACATTTATTAAACACCAGTGAGCAGAATGTTCTATGCTGGCATTAGAGGAAATAGAAATTGTAGCTTAGATATGATCCCTGCGTACATTCTAGGAGGGGAATAAGACACCAATATAGATAATCCTAATAAATAATATACTCCCACCCAATCCCTTTTTCCTAGTAGAATGTAGGTTTTTTGAAGGCAGGGGACTAGTTTCCATTTTTGGTCCTTGTCTCCCGAGCACATAGTATGCATTTAATAAATGTTTATGGTGATTCAATGAGTGTGTTAGAGAATTACAAGACAGGGTGCTACATTTGCTAGATCTGTTTTAAGACATAAATTGTATGAAAGCACCATTGCTCCATGGAAGCAAAATGGCAGCTATCACCTGGGTGTTCGGGGGAGTGCCACCAGTTGAAACTTAAATGTGGGTCCATTCCTAGCAAATCTGATTCCTGTATGGTTTATCTAGAAATACAGTTTGAATACCGTAATAGATTGAAGGAGGATTATAATTAATGAAACAGCTGATGAAAAGGTAAGATGACAAGACCTGTGAACACAGAATGAAAAGGTTGAGTTAATTAAGGGAGAGAAAGTAGTCTGGAGAATAAGCCCAGGACAGGAGATCATGGTGTGAGAGGAATTTGGGGGTGAGGAAACCAAGCTGAGTCTCTTTGATTGTTAGGGGCTACCCAGCAGAAATGTTTTGGCCTGTAGCCATTGTCAAAGGCCATAGTTCTTTCCAACCTGATCATTCCTAAATTTATTCATAGAGGATTGTTCTGTTACTCAGAGAATCGTTGGATTTAGAAGCTAAAAAGGACCTTAGAAATGTCTTAATCCAACCTTCTCACTGTAGAGATGTGGAGCCTGGGGACCCAGAGCCATGATTTTAAGCCAAGGCTTCTAATTCTAAATTCTTTCTATTCATTGACCCTCATTTTCTACCTATGCTTTTCGTCTTCTATGTGTCTTATTTTATTTGTTGTTTTATTGCTGTCATGTGTTTTTTATAGTAGTCACTTCCCAAAGAACCCTGCCTTAGAACAAAGAAAAGCAGTTAACCCTGGGACTGATAACAACATAGAGCAACATTTTTCCTATTACAGTTTATCTTCCTGAAGGGCAGAGGTTGTATCTGAACAATAACAATGATCATAATTAATATTTCTGTAGCACTTACAATGTGCCCGGTACTGGGCTAAGCACTTTGTGGTTATTATGTCATTTAAACTTCACAATAATCCTGATAGGTGCTATTATTGTTCCCATTTTACAGTTGAGGAAACTGAGGCAAACAGAGGTTAAGTGACTCACCCAAGAACATAGTAAGAGTCTGGGGCTAGATTTGAAGTCAGATCTTCATGACTCCAGTCCCAGTGCTTACATCCATAGTCCGTAGCACAGCCCTGCTGAAGTAAGCACGTCATAAAGCACAAATGATTAAGAATGACTTCCCTTTAGTGTTCCACCTGGGACCCAGAGAGGGCAGTGTGTTTTATTTGCATTTAGATGTCTTTTAGTCTTCTTTTCATGCCCAATTATGTCCTGAAAAAAAAATCTAAGTTGGTTGCACATCCACATTGGTCTCCTTAGACTGATCCTTCATTTCCTACTTAGTGTAAGCATTTGCTTTTGTGGCCTCAGAATTTTAAGAATATCTCCATTCCTCTTGAACCTAACTTTGCTTATAGAATTTTAGGCCATGGGATGCTTTCATATCCTATCTTTGAACCCTTTGTAATCAGCTTTCCAAAACTTAGGAAACTGGGCCTAAGTTTGTCTTCCTCGTGTAATAAAGAACTCTCAGATGTTATATTCAATTTGTTCCAAAGTTCTCATCTTTACTACTTTAGGTCAGCCACTTCTCACTGGTCAGAATCAGGTCCTGAATAGCAGTTTGCTGTGTCACTTGACTTATCGACATTTTAAAGAATGAATTGTCATCAAGGTACCTTAAGAACTATCAGTTACTCTGTTTTTAGTAGCTATAGAGCTCTAACATTTGTTCAAATAGTTGGAAATCCCCAATCACTGCTATTTCTTGTCTCTGTGTTAATTTTGTGATCTCTTTCCAAAACTCATTATCTATTTTTTTGCTGTGGTGCATGTGGTTTGTAATATACCCTCCCACCACTCTATTGGTTCTGTTTCTACATTGTGGCCCATTTGCTCTCCAGTTTGCTTCCTTCCCCTGGTTTGTGAATTTAGTTGTTAATAAATCCTATTAGGTAGTTAAGTGGATAGAATACTGGACCAAGAAGGCCTGAGTTCAAATCCAGCCTCAGATATTTATTACCAGTGTGATCTTAGGTAAGTCACTTAAACTCTCTCAGCCTCAGTTGCTCAGGAAAAACAGTAACACCTACCTCCAAGGGTTGTGAGGGTTAAATGAGATAATATTTGCAGAATGCTTTACAAACCTTAAAGCGCTATTGATGTGTTATACTGTTCTACTTCCCATTTTTTCTAAGCCTATCCATTTTTTAAAGAATATTTTTATTTTATTTTCTCAATTACATGTAAAAATCTTTAACATCCATTTTTTTCATAATTTTTGACTTCTAAATTCTCTTCCTCCTTTTCTCCCTCCTTTTTTCCCTCCTTGAGAAGGTGCACACTTTGATATAGATTATGCATGTGCAGTCATGCAAAACATTTCCCTGTTAGCCATGTTGCTAAAGAGAACACAGACATCACCAACCCAAATAAAAAGGAAAAAGAAAGTTAAAAAGTATGCGTTGATCTGTGTTCCGATTCTATCCACTCTTTCTCTGAAGGTGGATAGCATTTTTCATCATAAGTTTTTTTGGAATTGTCTTCCATCATTGTATTGCTGAGAACAGTAAGCCATTCACAGCTGATCATCATATGATTTTGCTGTTACTGTATACAATGATCTCAGAAAGGTTATGCTTTTACTGGCATATTCTAATAATTAATAACTTCTTAACAGGTCTGTGATACCCGTGAGGTCTAACTTCCCTTTCTGAAAGTTCTCTAACCAAAGTACTTTACCCTTAAGTCTTCAGAGACCTGGGCTAAGAATGAAGCATAACTGGCCTGGCAGTGAATCAGTTTGGCTTAGAAGTGAAATCAATTATCAGTTTATCAGTTGAGCTAGGCAAACAGAGACTTTGCAGTGGCCACACCTTCTATTTGATTAATACCTTGGCAATTTATGATGGTCTCATTTGTTTCTCACAGGAACCCTGTGAGGTAGAGAGTTTTATCATCAAGGTTCAAGTTCAAGGGTCTGCCATTTATTAACTGAAGGACCATGGGCAGTATTTACTTTCATATTTGCTTTCTCAGTTGTCTCACCAGTCAAATGGAAATAGTGATATACTACTGACCTTACAGGGTGGTCGTGAAGATGCTATCATCCCAACTCCTTGCCCCCATATCCAATCTATAGATTTTACTTTCAGAATCTCCCCGTTCTCTCCTCTGACCCCGCCACCACTCTGGCCTAGATCCTCATCACATTAGCCTTGGACTATTAGAATAGCCTTGGTTGGTTGGTTTCCCTGGCACTCATCTGAACCCATGCCAGTCCATCCTCTGTTTATCCACCAGAGTGATCTTCCTAAACTGGTCTGACCATGTCATTCTACCATTTGATAATATCCTGTAGCTCCCTATCTCTTCTAGGATTAAATATAAAATCTTACATTTGGCATTCATAACTTGACTCTACTTACCTTTCCAGTCTTCTGACACTTCACATCCCCCTATGTACTGTCATCTAGTGACACTGACCTCCGTATTGTTCCTCACACAAGAACTCAGTCTCCCGACTCCAGGGATTCTCACTGGCTGGTCCCCCATGCCTGGAGTGTGCTCTCTCCTCATCTCTGACTTCTGACTTCTTGGCTTCTTTCAAGTTCCAGCTAAAATTCCCGTTTCTACAGGAGTCTTTCCCAATACCCCTTAATTCTGGTGCCTTCCCTTCATTGATTGTCTCAATTACTCCAGTGGCTAGCTTATTCATGCATAGTTGTTTTTACATTGTCTCCCCAATTAGACTGTGAACTCTTTGAGAGCACGGAATATCTTTTTTCTTTCTTTGTATCCCCCTCCCTTAGCACAGTGCCTGACACACAGTAAGTACTTTAAAAATAATTATCGACACACTCACTTAAAGTCCCATATTAATGTGAGTTATTATGATCTGTGACATAGACGAAGCTATGACTCAAGTCAAGGCAGCTTGGTGAAGCAGTGGCTGGCCCTGGAGTCAGGAAGATGAGTTCAAATCTGGTCTCAGACACTTGCTAGTTATGTGACCCTGGGCAAGTCATTAACCCTGTTTTCCTCAGTTTCCTATTCTGTCCAATGAGCTAGAGAAGGAAATGGCAAACCACTCTAGTATCCTTGCCAAGTAATCTCCCAAAAAAAGGGGTCACAAAGACTGGACTAAACTGACTGAACAACAAAAACATGTACCTGACACTGTGCTGAACTCCGGGAATACATATATAAGCTGAAAGAAAATCTGTCTCTGCCCTCAAGAAGCTTATATTCTAATGAGGGGAGACAAAAGATAAAAAGGAATCTGGAAAGGGAAGGTGGAGGAGTGGGTGGAGGGAGGAGTCGAGGGTATGAGGGTACCATGTGGGCAGCACATTGTATAGAAAGTCTGGGAGGAGAACCCAGAGCAGCGTGGAGGAGAAAGTTAAGTAACTTGACTAAGGTCATTCAGGTAGTAAGAGAGGGGCAGGATTGTGACTCCAAACTCAGCATTCAAAGGGGCATCCCAAATGAATATGTCTGGGTTATGTGGTCTACACAATTTGCTTGATTTGAGAAGAAATCAATGCTTAGAAAGGACTGACGAGTTCACGTCACCAAAATGATAGTGATACATACTGTTCAATGTTTTACTTTTATGAGGTTGAAATAGTCATTATTCTCAAAAACATTAAAAAAAAATCTCTTCCTATTCTTGATACTTCTGAACATTGAATATCTTTCTCTAGTTTCCTGTAATGCAAAGAGCCCAGATGTTAAAGTGAGAAGGCAGGTTCAAATACTAGCTTTGCCACTCTCTTGCTTTATGGTCTTGTGCTAAGTCACTTCTCCATGAATTTCAGTTTAAAATGGAGGGATTGGTCTAGACTCAAAGGGGTAGGGCACCTGTGGCATCGAGGCTATATGTGGCCCTCTTTGTCTTCAAGTGAGGCCCTTTGATTGAATCCAGACTTCACAGAACAAATCCCCTTAATAAAAGGATTTGTTCTGTAAAACTTGGACTCGGTCAAAAGGTCTCACCCAAGGCCTAGAAGGCCACTTGTGATTCCCCACTCCTGGACTAGAGCACCTCTGAGGTTCTTCCAGGCCTGATACTGATAATCTATGGTTCTACTATGGCACAATCTTTGTTTAGTTACTAGCCTTGTAAAATAGCCTATTGTATCCTATCTGTGGCTAAAGAAACAGGACTTTGAAATGAAGCGGTGGGCAGAGGTGGTTGTCATACTTCCTTGTGGAGTCAGAAGGTACCTGTCTCCCTTGTCAATAAATGTAATCTATGAGTTATCTTTGCTGAATGATTTTTCCCTTATCACAGTCATTTCCTGTTTGATTTATTACAGAGAAACATCTGCTTGGAAAGATTCAACAGTGATCCTTCTCTAGAGTCACTGGCCATGGTAAGTCTGAGGTAACCCCAGCTGCTGCCCAGTTCTTGGCAAATCCAGGAAGTGCTATCACCTGAGAGGAGTTAGTCTAAAACACTTGTTTGTTCTCCCAGGGTCAATATACCAGGGAGGGTACTAGGATAGGGAGTTATCAAGAGATAAATAATCTCTTGGTTTTTTTTTTCTGTCCCTCATAAAGATCCCTTTGACTCTGTAGTCTAATTATCAGGGCCGCAGATCAGTGCCTTGGGGTTCTGAAAAGTTCATTTCTCAGAGTAGCAGTAGGCACAGCATGCCCCAGAGTGGGCAGCCTAGCCTCATTCTTCACCTCCACACTTATCTTTTGAATGTACCTTGTAGAATACCCAATTATCTTGATCAGAACAGTTGCCTATTATCTACTGAATAAAATCCAAAATTCTTTATTTACTGAAGACCTCAATTAGAAACCTGCCTCTGATGTTATCAGCTCTTGGTCTTGGGATAAATCACTTAATTCCTAAGTCTTCTACCTCATCTGTAAAATAGGATTGAGGATATCTATATTACCTTCTACCCAGGGCTGAGGGACTAATTTGCCCCCCAACGTATATAAAAAATTCAGTAAACTTTAAAGCTCTTTGAAAACATGGTATAGAGCCTTAGCTGGCTCTAGAGAGGACTGCCCATCAAATCCCAATTCTGATGCTGGTTTGACCCCGGGCAAATTGTTTAAACTTCCCTGAGAATCAGTTTCCTGCTATGTAAAATGAAGGAGTTTTTTGGTCTAGGTCTAGCCTCTGCTTACCTTTCTATCTGTACTTCACCTTATTCTACTTTACCCACTGTGTGCTCATGGCATACTGGCCTAACTACTTGCCACATAGTCATTCATTTAAATGCCTTTGCTCAAACTATGAAATTCTTTTCCCTAATCTCTATTTGTTGAAATCCTTTTTGTCCTTGGAAGTTTAGGCTTAAATTCTGTCTTTTCTATTAATTGAACTTTCCTTAATTCTCCTCAGCCTCCAGCAGGTTATCTTCTTTATATGACCTTTAATTGTACCCTAGCAGTGCCTCTTTAGGCACTTACAACCTTCTGCTTTTCATTATTTTTTCATTATTATTATTTATATCTTATCTCCCTTTGAACTATAGCCTCTTTGAGGGCTGAAACCTCTGAAGAATCTAAACCTTTTTGCCTTCCCTGTTTAGTTCCCAGACCTGCTGTCAGACTAGAGTAATCCCTAGTAACAACAGATGATCTGGAATTGAATTCTGGCTCTGCTGCTTTACCACCTGTGTGAGCTTGGGCATATTCCTTATTTCTCTGGGCCTCAGTGTGTTCACCTATAAAATGTGGAGGTCACACTTGATAATCTTGATGAGCCCTACTAGTTTTAAGTGATAGGAATTTTGTGATTTGAGGTGCCTCATTCTGTGTTTTAGGAGTTAAGAATCCTTTATCCATATGGCACCTTCGTGGGTTCCACATAGCTTCCAGAATTCCATTTCCTCTTACCATTTCCCAACTGTCTTGAGTTGAAGCTGAACCATATATTAATGAAGGAAACAGAATGGCACAGGGGAAAGAGTGATAAGCCTGTAGGGATAGGACCTAAGTTTGAATCCCATCTCTTCCTTCTTACCTGTGTTACCTTGGCCAAGTCTTGTACTCTCTTTGACTGTCCTTTTTCTTATTTGTCCAATGAGGGAGTTGGACTTCAAAGGCTCCTCCAGCACTAGAATGTATGAATTGAAATCTCAGAAAGAATGCTTATATTTAAAGGTATATATAAATATGTATATTGTCTTAGGAAGATCACCTGGCAGGATAAGATACCAGACACTAAAGTCCTTCCTTGAACTACCAAGCATTCAAACTCTTCTGCAGAGAGGACAAGTCTGATGGACTGGCCACATTGTTCTAATGCCAAACCAAAAAGATTATTTTATGGAGAAGAGCTCACATGGTGGTCAGAAGTGATACAAGGACTCTTAAGTCTCTCTTAAGAACTTCGAAATTAATTGTGTGACATGGGAGACACTGGCACAGGACCACCTAGCATGGTGTGCCTTCATCAGAGAAGGTGCCATGCTCTATAAGCAAAGCAGAATTGTAGTAGCTCAAAAGAAATGTGAGGTGCAAATTTAGAGAATCTACTCCAAGTGTTCACATAGACTGTCTGTGCCTGACCTGTAGTAGAGCATTCCGAGGTTGTATTGGTCTGATCAGTCAGTCGGACACACTGTAACTTGATTCTAACATAGTGATGTCATTTTGGTCCTCTTTGAGAATGAAGGACAAATAAGGACAAATTCGTTGGCCCTAATCCCTCTGGAACAAAAAGTAATAATGTAATTGTAGCTAGCGTGGAAAGGAATGTTCTTTGTTTGGGCTGTCACTCTGGTTAATGAGGCAAATTCAGGACAAAGAGAATTAAAAGACATTTTATTACAAGTATATCAATTTGATGGGTTGATCACTGGAGATCAGCAGAGGACACAAGGTAGGAACAGCTTTTATTGGCAGTGAGATAAAGACAATTCAGATAAGTTCATATCAGCAAAAGAGGTTGGGTCTTTGCATCTCAATTCCTCCCCAAGGTAGCAAGTATGTGACAATTTAAAGGTACATTCTATAGGTGGGGAGGTAACTTGACTATGGGACAGCTATCTGGGGACTGGGTGACACCTCCCCCCAGCACTGATCCACAAGCAAATCTGAGAACATTGGATCACTGAGTCAGCATAACTTTCAGTACTAGCATTTATATAGCAATTTAAGGTTTGCAGAACACTTTCCAAATATTATCTCATTTGATCCTCACAACAACCCAGAAGGTAAGTGTTATTTTTGCTTCCATTTTACAGATGAGGACACTGAGGCAGACAGAGGCCAACGTGGCCAGGGTTACGTAGCTAGTAATTGTCTGAGGCTGAACTCTTCCTGACTTAAAGTCTACTGCTCTCTCCACCCTGCCACCTCTCTGCTTCCCAAGAGCCATGATCTTACTTTGCATTTTAGATGTATTCATCTACAGTGTCCAAAGGAAGTTCCAGGTAGCCTCCTAGAATTTTGGATCAGAGTTGGCTGGGACTGTCACTCTTGTTGTCCTCTCCTCCCTTCCCCAGTTATCAGGTTAGCAATTCAACAAACATCAAACACTTCCTCTGAGCCAGGTAGGGCACTAGACAAGAAAGAGTTAGCAAGAAAAATGTGAAATTGTCTCTGTCTTCATGGAGCTTTCATTCTCTCGGGAGAAATAAAAAGTAAAATTTGAGAAGAGAGCCTGGGGAATCAGAAAAAGCTTTCAATAGGAAGTGACTCCTGAACTGACCCTTGAAGAAAGGTAGGAATTCTGAGAGGCTGGGTTGAGAAGTGACTTCTTTCCAGGTAGAGTTGCCCATTTCAGGAAACAATTGGAATCTCATTGCTCCAGCCTATTGACCTTCATGTTTTTCTCCCCTCACAGGTTTTTATTTTTAAGACCAGATAGATTGACTCCTAGTTCACCCTGTACAAGGTCTAGCCCTGTCTTCTCCCCAGACTCCAAAGAGCAAGGGAGTGCTTCAGTCTGGCATTAATCTTTCTAAATGTCCATTTTGGAAAGCTACCTGAGTTTGTGAACCCTAATTCAGTCTCAGATTAGAAAGAAGTCTTTGATGTCAGATTTTAAAGCAATCTCTACCTTGTAAGTAACCAACTCTGGTCCCCCAGCCAAAGGAATGAAAGGGAAAGGGGCCCTGCTAATCATGGAAATAAAGGTTTGTTGTTGTTTTGTAAATGGTATTTTATTTTTTCCAATTACATGTAAAGATAGTTTTCAACATTCATTTTTTAGTAGATTTTGAGTTCCAGAGTTTTCTCCTTCTCTCCCCTTCCCAAGATGGTAAGCAATCAAATATAGGTTATACATGTGCAATCAGGTTAAACATGTTTTCATATTAGTCATCATAACAAAAAGAACCACAAGACAGAAAAAACAAAGTGAGAATAATATGCTTGGATCTGCCTTCAGAATCCATAGTTCTTTCTCTGGATGTGGAGAGCATTTTCCATCATGAGTCTTTTGGAGTTGTCTTGGATCATTGCATTGCTGAGAAGAGCTAAGACAATCATAGATGATCATCATACATTGTTACTATTATTGTGTCCAATGTTCTCCTGGTTCTGCTCCTTTCACTCAGTAACAGTTCATATAAGTCTTTCCAGGTTTTTCTGAAGTCCATCTGTTCATCATTTCTTATAACACAATAGTATTCCATTACATTCACATACCACAGTTTGTTCAGCCATTCCCCAATTGATGGGCATCCCCTCATTTCCATTCTTTGCCACCACAAAAAGAGCTGCCATAAATATTTTTGTACATGTAGGTCCGTTCCCCTTTATTATGATCTCTTTGGGATATAGCCCTAGTAGTGGTATTGCTGGATCAAAAGATGTGCATAGTTTCCTTGCCCTTTGGGCATAATTTCAAATTGTTTTCTAGAACAGTTGGATCAGTTCACAACTACCAGGAAGTAAAGTTTTTAAAGATAGTTTTTCCTTCACCTCAAAAATCATTAAGCTATCTTGAAGAGTATAAAGAGGACACCTCCCCTTCACAGAATTATGTCTTAGTTTTTCTTTATTAATGTGCCTCAGGTAAATAAATACTCATTGAATTGTGGTACTGTTCTCCAATTCAAATTGACCACATAGTCTATCCATTCTCCTCTTCCATTTCCATTATATTGTAGCATTGTGATATAATTTCAAAGATTATAATTGATTTTATATCAATGACATCTTATGATGTCCATTTCCTTGTTTCTTTGTTTTTGAGGCAGTTGGGATCAAGTGACTTGCCCAGGGTCACACAGCTAGTAAGAGTCTGAGATCAGATATGAACTCAGGTTCTCCTGACTTCATGTCTGGTGCTTTATCCACATTTTGTTGTGGTAATAATAATAATAACAATTACTCATTACACAACTTTTGAAGGTTTACATTGTGGTCATTATCTCATTTAATCTTTACAGCAGAAATAGGTGCTATTACTTTCTTCCCATTTTATAGATGGAGGAAAGTGAGGCTCAGGTTAAGTGACTTGTCCAAAGTCACGTAGCTAGTAAATGTCTGAGGTGCAATTTGACTCTATCTTTCCTGACTCCAAGCGCAGAACTCTTAAGCCTTACCCTTATCAGCAAGTGAAATGTAGTTTCTTAAATTGCAGGAAAGGATGGATTATTTGGGGAATTATTCCTACACATGGTTAATCCTATTCCCTACATGAGAATTCTTAGGAACTTCAGTCAGGACAGATGCATTTACTGATTATATTAGTTTACTTTGGGAGCTGATATTACTTTACCCACTAGGTGTAAAAAACCACTGTTGTTCCGACGTTGTTCTCTATAAGTCACTTGACTTTCTGTGTATTTAGGCAGGAAAAGGAGGTTCTGTGAAGGCTGCCTTAGGATTTAATGCAGCTGAAGATGCCCAGAAACTGAGGAAGGCCATGAAAGGATTGGGTAAGTAGATGGCCTACCTAATTTATGGCATAGTAAAAATTTATATAAATTTATGTTTTGCAAGCAACCTAAATCTTATGGTAACTTAATGTTTTTAAAATAGAAGCTGTGTCTCCTTTGGCCATCCAGGTGAGCCTTAAGATGGACCAGCATATAAAAATTTTGACTTTGCAAAACCAATAGGGTCAGGAGTAATTGTTTTAGGAAAAGATTCTTTTCAAAAGGACAACCACTACTAGTCCCCCCTCCCCCCAAATTTTTAAAAATTGTTTTAGGATTTCTTTGGTGGACTGGAGGATACTGGGGCTGTTATTTCATGCTTGAAGGGAGCTTTTGGGCAGGAATGTCCCCTCCCAACACAGATCACAAAACCTACTCTACAAAATACATCTTAACCTTGAGTCCTCAGAGCTCCTTGGCAGATCAGTGGATAGATTTCAGGGGTCTCTGTACTTTGGGGAAAAGAATACATCTTTGTTTTCATAAATCTATAACTAAAATTTAACACTTCTTTTGATTATGAATTTTAAAACCAATATTCCAAGAAGAGGTTCATAGACTTTACAAGCCTGCCAAATGGGTCCAGGATACAAAAAACCCTTAAGAAACTGTGTCTTAGAAGGATTCTTGGAGGCAGTGAGATGTTGTCACTTGGCTCACATCATATAGCCAATAAGTATCAGATTTGAACCCTGGTCTTTTTTCTCCTAAGGTCAGCTTTGTATCCTCTACTGTAGTTACAGAAAATTTCTGTTACAGCTTTTCATACACGTATATGTTGTGTAGGATGTAATTTCTATGTTGTCATCATTTTGGTAATAGACCTACAGTACTAATGATGTCATTATGGGGTTAATCAGAATTTTGTATGAAACATTATGTAAAAATAGGCAGTTAGTTGCAAAGTCAGTATAGATACATGTAGAGAACCAGTGTGGGATGGATAGCTGTCATAGTATTAGATTGTGAGTCAGTGAAGGTAGAAAATGGCACATAGTTCTGTTGGGAGCCTTGGAGAGACAGATACATCATATGCAAGGTATGTGGAGTTGGTGGGATGATGATGATGATGATGATGATGATGATGATGATGATGATGATAGCGATGATAGCATTTATATCACACTTAAAAATGTGCAAAGCTTTCCAAGTAGTGTCTCATTTTATCCTCACAATAACCCTAGTAGGTTGATGCTATTATCAACCCAATTTTACAAATGAGGAAACTGAGGCTTAGAGGGATTAAGTGATTTGCTCATTCTGAGGTATAATTTAAACTCGGGTCCTCTGACTTCAACCCTACCACTCTATTCACTGTGCCACCTCACTGCCTCATTGTCCAGCAGAGAAAGAGGTGGGCCCAATGAGGGCATAGGTCCCTGTACTTGAGGGAGCCTCTAAAGATTCTCTATGATCTTCTTAGAGTAAGTTTTAACCAGATGAGACTTGAGAGGAAGTGTAGTATGGTGGAAAGAGCTCTCTCTGGGCCTAGATTTGGAAGACCAAGTTTCAAATGTTACCTGTCACTTATGTATCCTGTGTGACTTTGAGTAAGTCGCTTCTCTTCTGAGACTTAGTTCTCTCCTATACAATAAAGGAAATGGATTAAGTGATATCTAACCTCCTTTTCATATCTAAATCCTATAATGTTGTTGTTGAGTTGTTTTTCAGTCATGTCTGATTCTTTGTGACACCATTTGGGGTTTTCTTGGCAAAGATACTAGAGTGGTTTGCCATTTTCTCCAGCTCATTTTACAGATGAGGAAATTGAGGCAAACAGGTTTAATGATTTGCCCAGGGTCTCATAGCTAACCAAGTGTCTGAGGTCAGATTTGAACTCAGAAAGATGAGTCTTTCTGACTCCAGATCTGGCACTCTATCCAGCGCACCACCTAGCTGCCCTCAAATCCTATAACACTGTAAGACAAAGTGCTATTTAAATGTTATTATTATTAATTATGAAAAATGAGCAAATCCTTGTTTCCGAATAGAGCATTCTTTTTAATCTATATCTACACCACTTTTTCTCCTTTTTCCTTTCACTTAAATGAAATAAAATATTTGCTGCAGTCAGCAATGGATCTGAATCAGCAGATACATCTAAATTTCCAAATGCAGCACAAATGCCAGGCTTCAGAAGTTGGCTGACAGGCCAGGCATATCATAGCCATAGAGAGAAAGAACTGGGAGCTGTGCCAGGCAGGTGGGTGATACTTTTCATGAAAGCAGATGCAAATGCATATTTAAACAAAATATATACAAAATTCACAGAGCCCCAAGAGTTGGAAGGACATCCAGAGGAAAGAAAATTGAATTTGCATTGGTCAGAAGACCTGTATTTGTCATAGCTATCTTGTATGACCCTGAGCCAAACGTTAAATGCTATGGACATCACTTTTCTCATTTCTAAGATGAGCAGGGTTGGACTAGATCATAAATATAGAGCTAGAGGGGACCCCAGAGGCCATGTGGGCCAACCCCACAATTTTACATAGGAAGGTTCCCTTTCAGTTCTAAATCTATGATCCCTCATTCTGAACCAACATTCCAAGATGTGGTTGGTCATCCAGCCTTTCCTTGAAGACATCCAACGAAGGGGAGCCTACTACCTCATGAAGCAACCAGTTCTACTTCAACATGCTCTAACTGTTGGGAGATTTTTACTGAAATCAAGACTAAATGTGGCTTTTTGCTATTTCCACACAGTGCTCCAGGTTCTGTTATCTGGGGCCAAACAGAGCCCATCGGATCTTGTTTCTGACAGATGACTCTCCACTCTTTGGATTTTAGCCTTGGTAGAGACAGTTTGAATTTAGGAAAACTGCTTTCAGAGGCATGCTGCAGCACCAGTGCAATTCACAGCACTATGGCGTAATTCTAAATCACGCAATACAATGGATTCTCTACATGGAAGACAGAACCAAAACATTTATTCAGACACCAGACAGCCAAATCCATCATAGTAACAAAGATATCTATACACAATAACAATGCAGAGGTCAACACCAGCCCCAAGCTTTCATTTTTAGGCTTTCCATAAACCAGCTCCCTTAAGTCACAAACAAGCTCCCCCACTCACACTAGCCAGCCGCCTCCTTTATCTCTCCCTCAGTTCTGACTGCTCTGACCAACTTCCTCTCAGCTCTGCTCCAGTTCCGCCTCTTCCTGTTCCATCCAGTCAGCAAGCTTCTCTCAGCACAGGCTTTATGTGACTCAGGCTTCTATGTGACTCAAGCAGGTCACATGGGCCTATTAATGAATGGGAAAGATCTACCCATTTAAATTACCATTACACATGCTTACACTATCATTTTCCTTTTTAAAAGAAATATGAACTTAACTCATCCCCTTGTGGCATGGAGGTGATTAGGGGCTCTTGAAGTCTGTGCATGTAGAAAGTAAGTTTCTCCCAGGTTCATAGGTCCATAGGTTTTTAGGCATCTGCCATCCACAGGGTAGCCTAGCTAAATTTGTATAGAATTCTTCATCATAGGGCAAACCATTGAGTGAAGAATAGGTTTGGGGGCCTGGCAATTCATGAAGACATTTTCTAAGGGGCTGCAATCTGTATCACTGAAGGGAATGCACACACACTAGATGCTTGAAGTGTTAAGATAGGAGTTTACCAGAACATTTTAAAACGACCAGCATGAAAATATATTTGGGACTATTTAAAAAACAATATGCCCAGGGTTACATGGCTAGTTTATTTCTTTTTTGAGGGAAGAATATTTATTTAATACACATTTATTAAATGCCTACTATGTGCCAGGCATTGTGCTTATTGCTTTACAGATATCTCATTTGAGCCTCACAATAACCCCATGAGGCAGGTGCTATTATTAACCCCATTTTTCTTTTCTTTTTTTTAAATATTTTTTTTAGTTTTCAACATTCATTTCCACAAGATTTTGAGTTCCAAATTTTCTCCCCATTTCTCCCCTCCCCCCCACCCAAGACACCATGCATTCTGTTTACCCTTTCCCCCAATCTGCCTTCCCTTCCATCATAACCCTCCCTTCCCTTATCCCCATCTCCTCTATTTGCTTATAGGGCAAGATAGAGTTCTATACTCCATTACCTATATTTCATATTTCCCAGTTGCATGTAATAACAATTTTTAACATGCATTTTTAAAACTTTGAGTTCCAACTTCTCTCCCTTCCTCCCTCCCCACCCATCCCCACTGAGAAGGCAGGCAATTCAATATAGGTTATATTGTGCAGTTATACAAAAGACTTCCATAAAAGTCATGTTGTGAAAGACTAGCTATATTCTCCATCCTGTCCTACCCTCTATTTATTCTGTTCTCTTTTTTGACCTTTTCCCTCCCCAAAAGTGTTTACTTCTAATTACCACCTCCTCCCATTTTCCCTCCCTTCTATCATCTCCCCCACACCCCACTTTTCCCCTTCTCCCCTACTTTCCTGTACTGTAAGATAGATTTTCATACCAAATTGAGTGTGCATGTTATTCCCTCCTTAAACCAAATGTGATGAGAGTAAGGTTCACTTTTTCCCTCTCACCTCCCCCCTTTTACCCTCCATTGAAAAAGCTTTTTCTTGCCTCTTTATGAGAGATAATTTGACCCATTCCATTTCTCCCTTTCTCCTCCCAGTATATTCCTCTCTCATCCCTTAATTTCATTTTTTTAGATATCATCCCTTCCTATTCAACTCACCCTGTGCCCTCTGTCTATATGTATATAATTCCTCCAACTACTCAAATATTGAGAAAAGTCTCAAGTTACAAATATTATCTTTCCATGTAGAAATGTAAACAGTTCAACTTTAGTAAGTCCCTTATGATTTCTCTTTCCTGTTTACCTTTTCATGCTTCTCTTGATTTTTGTGTTTCAAAGTCAAATTTTCTATTCAGCTCTGGTCTTTTCATCAAGAATGCTTGAAGGTCCTCTATTTCATTGAATGACTATTTTTCCCCTGAAGTCTTATACTCAGTTTTGCTGGGTAGGTGATTCTTGGTTTTAATTCTAGCTCCTTTGACTTCTGGAATATCATATTCCAAGCCCTTTGATGTCTTAACGTAGAAGCTGCTAGATATTGTGTTGTCCTGATGGTATTTCCACAATACCTGAATTTTTTCTTTCTGACTGCTTGAAATATTTTTTCTCCTTGACCTGGGAACTCCGGAATTTGGCTACAATAATCCTAGGAGTTTTTCTTTTTGGATCTCTTTCAGGAGGTGATCAGTGAATTCTTTCAATATTTATTTTACCCTCTAGTTCTAGAATATCAGGGCAATTTTCCTTGATAAGTTCATGAAAGATGATGTCTAGGCTCTTTTTTTTGATCATGGCTTTGAGATAGTCCAATAATTTTAAAATTACCTCTCCTGAATCTATTTTCCAGGTCAATTGTTTTTCCAATGAGATATTTCACATCTGCTATTTTTTCATTTGTTTGGTTTTGTTTTATAATTTCTTGATTTTTCATAAAGTTATTAACTTCCATCTGCTCTGTTCTAATCTTTAAGGAATTATTTTCTTCAGTGAGCTTTTAGGTCTCCTTTTCCATCTGTCCAGCTCTGCTTTTTAGGGCATTCTTTGCCTCCTCATTGGCTTGTTGGATCTCTTTTGCCATTTGAGTTAGTCTATTTTTTTTAAGTGTTGTTTTCTTCAGCGTTTTTTTGGGTCTCCTTCAGCAAGCAGTTGACTCATTTTTCATTATTTTCTTGCATCACTCTTATTTCTCTTCCCAGTTTTTGCTCTACTTCTCTTGCTTGATTTTCAAAATTCTTTTTGAGCTCTTCCATGACCTGAGACCAATTCATATTTTTCTTGGAGGCTTCGGATGGAGGAACTTTGACTTTGTTTTCTTGTTTGCATGCTTTGGTCTTCCTTGTCACCAAAGTAAGATTCTATAGTCTGATTCTTTTTCCTGTTTTTGCTCATTTCCCCAGCCATTTACTTGATTTTTGAGCTCTTTGTCAAGGTAGTTCTCTGGTTCCAGTGGGGGTGCAGGGTGTATCATCAGCCAGTCTTCCCCACACAATCTGTGGGCCTCGAGCTCCAGAAACAGTGACTGTAGCTGCCCCTGCTTCTGCTGTGGCTGCTTAGGGTTCCTCTGCCCCCTCCTCCCTCTGCTGCCCTGGGACTGGGGCCAAATCACTCTCTTTCACTGGTCCCATAGGCTTTTTCCAGCGACCTTCCAATTTGTTCTCGGCGTTTTGGGGTCCTGAAGTCTGGAAACTACCACAAGTGTGAGAGATTCAGTTTCCCCAGTGCCTGCTCATGTCCCCTCTGTGCACTCACGGCCCATACTGGACTGTGCCCTACCTCATACATGGCACAATAGACACTTCTAGGCTGTCTTGGACTGGAGATTTGCTTCACTCAGTCATTCTGTGAGTTCTGCAGCTCCAGAATTTGTTTAGAGCCATTTTTTACAGGTATTTGGCTGGGCTTGGGGGCAGCACTCTAGAAAGTGTGTGCTGTTACTCTGCCATTCTATCCCCATTTTTCTATTGAGGAAACTGAGGCATACAGGTTAAGCGACTTGCCCAGAATCATATAGCTAATAAGTGTCCAAGGCTGTCTTTGGACTTAGATCTTTCTGACTTCAGGCTCTGTGCTCTATCTACTGCATCACCTAGATACCTTGAGACAAGCCTTGAGCCCAGGTCTCTCTGACTTTTGAGACCAACTCTCTATGCATGATGATATGCTACCTCTATCCTTGCATATTTCTTTTTATAACTCTTTATGTAACTCATTTCATATCAGTCACTGGGGATACAACAGAAAAAAAAGTAGTCCTTGATCTCAAGAATTCAAGGATTATACTCTATTGGGGTTCATTCCATTTTTCCCCAAATGCTGGATATTTAGGTTATTTCCAGCAGTCTTTGCTATTGATACATAATCTCTCACTTCCTCTACCAATCTTTAAAACTATGTAAGTTGCAGAGTTTTTATTCTGCATTTGAGAGAAGTTCAAGTGCTGGGAATATATATCCTTGAATTTTTTCTTTTTAACTACATTCTTATGGTATATTCTCATGAGTGTATTGCTAGATCAAAAGGAAGGGCTAGGTTCTTTTATGTTTAGGGTATAGTCATATTATTCTCCAAAAATATTGCACTATCCTGCAGTTTCCCTAGCAATCTATAGTATACATGTTTCCTCCTTCAAATAGTGAGTTTTGCCACTTCTAATGAGTTTTCCCAGTTTGATAAGTGTAGAGTACAGTTTCAGTGACAACGGGTGGTGTTCTTTCAATGACAATGGGTGGTGTTCTTTCAAAACAGAAAATCAAGGAAATACACAGCAAAATTACAATAGGGAAGCTTTTTTTTCCCCTTTTAAAATTTTTTTTGTCACAAGGTGATTTTGATCTGGAAAGACCAGGAGGGTGACCTACAGTAATTCTATTTGTTATTATTCAAAAAACACCCCTTCCCCATTTGCCTCACTAAATTTAATTTGATAACTTTAGTGACCTGAGAAGGAGCCAGGGTTTGGTACTTACTATATCTTCTATTTCTGCCAACAATCTGTCTCTTCTTTTTTTCCTTCAGGTACAGATGAAGATGCCATCATTGATGTACTCGCCCACCGTAGTGTGTCACAGCGCCAGGAAATAAAAATAGCTTATAAGTCAACGATTGGCAGGGTGAGTCACAGTTGAGTTTGTTAATGGGTAGACCAGAGGCTTGTCTGGACCACACCACTTAAGGTTGCTTTATTCTCAATGAACAAATGAATGAATGAATGGCCCTATTTCCCTTTGCCAGTTTAAGATGCTGGTTTTGGTGGACTGTTTCTATCAGATGATATTCATTCTCTGCAATGTCTCACCTGCTCTGAGGGCTGCTTGGTTTTAATGATCTAAGGCTGGTGCTGACTTGTGTATCCTCAGCTCTTACCATCCTTACCACATATACTGCCCCAGGGAAGTGCCCTTTCTGAGCATGGTTTCCATAGTGGCTGTATGTGGGAGATGTCTTGTTTTCCTGCTACTCTCAATTTGGATTTTTCTGGTGTTGATTTAATTGTCCAGGCTAAAATAATTTTAAAATGCTTTGCTTTTTTTTTATTATTTTATTTGTTTTCAGTGTTCTACAATCTCTTCCATATAACTTAGATTTTTTTCCCTTTCCCTCCCCCACATTCCTCCCTCCCTCCCTGAGACAGCGTACAATTTTATATAGGTTCTACACATACATTCCTATTAAATACATTTTTATCTTAGTCTTGTTGCGTAGAAGAGTTAAGATGAATGGGAGAAATCATAAAACAAGCCAAAACCTAATACAAAAGAAAATGATCTGCTACATTCTGCAATCGAATTCCATAGTTCTTTCTCTGGATGTGGAGGGCATTTTGCCTTAAGAGACCATTGGGAATTTTTTAAGTCCTTGCATTGCAATGAAGTTCTAAGTCTACCAGAAAAAATCCTCACACACTATGGTTGCTGTAAAGTGATTTGTTTTAAAAAGGCATTTACAAACTATTATTTAGGGACATTGTTCTGACTCATACTTAGTCTAAATTACATTGTAGTGTCCCTATCTTTAGTGACACCCAGAGTATTAACCATTGTTCCCAGCCTTTCAAATCCTCTCTATATCTTCTTTCAGACTTCTCTGAGTCCATGTTTCAGATTCAATTCAGAATTGCATCCAGATTTTTTTATTTTGTTTTGTTTTGTTTTTTGGTCAGTTGGTTGTATCCCAATTTTTGTGACACAGGTGGCAAATTGTACAGGCAGGATTTCACCCTAAGCCCTCTAATTCCAAATCTGGTGTTTTTCTGACTTTATCATACTTGATCTCTCTGTGCCTCAGTTTCCTTGTAGGTAGAATGATCAGATCAGAGTAGGTGAGCTCTAAGGTTTTTTTCTAGCTCTAAATCCTTTAATCTACCTAGAATGTGCAGAATCTGTTTTTTTCTTAACTTACAAATTTTTACCATATTTTGAATAGGTCCTAAGCATTCAAAGGTTATTTACTCAATGTTATGTCACTCTTCCCTTTTTAGCATATGTCTCCTATTCCATAAATATATTTATAGTCTGAGTGATCTTGAATAAAGGATAAGGTATGAGGCAAGGATCTAAATTGATTTTCTACCAGGATTATCTTTGCCAGGTTTTAAAAGCATGACCATATTTGCTTTATTAAAAATGTCAACTTTTTAACAAAGCCTTTGATTTCTTTCTGTATTTAGAAAACACATCTGTATTAGTTTAGATATGTATTTTTGAAAATTTGGAAAAACTTACCTGTTATCCCATCTGTATTAAATGCATCGATTCACGTTTTTTTAACAGAATAATTCGCTGATAGCTTACTTTTTGTCTTCCTCAGAGCTTCATTTGTCTTAATCATCTCCTTTTGTTTCAATTTTGGCAACTTTTAAAAACCGTAATTTCTGTAAACTATCATCCCTTTCTTTATTAGGCTATGAATTTGACTTAGATTCCCTGATTGTCATTTCTGGGTCATTTTTGTCTGTGTGTGATTTCTCTTTTTTCATTTGTAATTTGGTGATTTGTATTTTCCTTTCTCTTTTTTTGAAATTTGTTCATAATAATTTGTCAGTTTTGTTGTATTTTAAAACAACTAGCTCTTGGTTTTCTTGATTAATGTAATTGTTTTTGCATTTTCCATTATTTCTCCTTTTCTGTCTTCCTTTGTATTATGCCTTTGTTCCTTCTCTGATGCTTTTAGCTACAGATAATTCAATTAGGCTTTCTTTTTCCTTGTTATTAGGTACATTCAACACTATAAATTTGCCTATAAGAATTGTTTTGCCTATATTCCATAGATTCTGTTATGTGATTAGAACTATCTTTTAAAAAAACATTTTGTTTTAATCAGCCAGCATCTACCTTCTGACCCTCCCACCCTATCTCTTCCCCCATTGAGAACAGGAGAAAAACAAAACAAGTCAATCAAAATAAGTTTCTACATTAGCAATGTCCAAAAAATAAATTTGTCTCATTTTGCATCTTGAATCCTTTACCTTTCCATCAGGAGGTGGGTGACATGTTTCATCAAGATTCCTCTGGAATCCTGGTTGGTCATTATTTTGATAAGAGTTCAGCACCATCATATTTATATACTATAATTTGCTTAGCCATTCGTTGCTTTGTTGGCCCTCCCTCAGATTACTATCATTTGCTACCTCAAAGAGAGGTCTAGATATTCTTATATGTTATTAGAGTTTGTTTTACTTAGGATTTATCCCTGTCTCCTCAAATTCCTCACTTTCTAATTCCCCCTTTCCTTTCTATTTTCCTATTAAATGAAATGGATTTTTGTATCCAACCGTTTACTCTTTCATCGTTATTTCTTAATAAGAACAGTAGCTAGTATTAATAATACTAGCATTATCTTATTTAAATTAAATTATATTTAAAGGTTTAGTCCTTTGTTAAATGTCTTTAAGGTTATTAAATTTTAGAGTTTTCTCCCCATTTTCCATGTAGCCTTATCTTTTATTCATGTTATTGTTACTTAAAATTTGGTGACATTATAATCTATAAACATAGTATTGCATAATTTTGGCCTTTTTACATTTACCAGGGCCTTTTCTATGACTAGGCATATGAGCTATTGTCATGAGAGTTCTGGATGTTCTTGAAAAGAATTTGTGCTCCCTGCTTTTTCCATTCATTTCTCTCCATAGATCTGCTATTGAGAGGCAGTCTAGCTGCAGTCTGGAGGGGTTGTTGAATTAAATTTTGCCCTACTCCCTGTGCCCTGTAGGATTTGGTCGATGACTTGAAGTCAGAACTGAGTGGGAACTTCGAGAAGGTGATTTTGGGAATGATGATGCCCACTGTGATGTACGACGTGTCTGAGTTGAGGAGAGCCATGAAGGTTTGCATTCATCCCTGCAATGAGCCATATTTGTTTCCTACCTTTGGGAAGTCTATCTGACCATTTTATTCATAATGCTACTAATAAAAACCTTCAAATATACTTGAGGGGAAAGCTCAGGTGTGGCAATGGTTAATTTTCTAACTTTTGGCAGTTGAAAAATATATCAGTTTAAAAAATTATTCTTTTCTAAAAAGTTACAGACTCATAGGGTTTTAGTTAGAAGAGACCTAGAAGTTATTTAATCTAACCTCCTGCTCTTAGGGATCCTTTCATGAGGATTTTCTTCTTTTTTAAAAAACATTTCATTTGTTTTAATCAGGCACTGCAGGGATCCTCCCATGAAAGCAATGGCATCATCCTTATAATTTGGTAGTGATAGTGACAGAATCTGTTTCAGCCTTTCCATATTTGTGGAAATATTTGGGTTATTTTAGCTTTGTTCCAGTCTCATTTGAGGCTTGTCATTTTGTGATTGTAGGGCAATCCCTGAAAATGTGGAACTGGTTGAAAAGGGTTATCACTTGTTCTCAGCTGAGTACAAAGAGCATGCAAAAAGAGAATGAATCTGGTGGGTTCTAGCCCAGCAAGTGCCCTTTTATTTTTTTTTAAACCCAAATTGTCATTTCAGTAGTGTAGTTTTTGCTGGATGTGGAAGACTTTCTCTGTCAATAGAGACCAGCACCTGCTTGATAACCAACATAGTCTTAGAGGGTTACCTGGAGTCTCTGAGAAGTGAAATAAGTTTCCCAGAGTCACACAGCTAATACATGTCCAAGCTAAGAGTGGAACCCAGGTCTTCTGGATGCCAAAGCTGGCTCTTTATCTACGATGCCATATTGCTTTTATGGTAAGCTAATTTTTAATGGCCTAGTCTATGATTCAGATATATTTATCATTATTAGCATCTTTCCCCCAGCCACTATCCTCAGTGTGGCTTTCAGAACACACAGGTTCTAGTTATATAGCTGTGGCTAAATCACTTTACTTTCCTGAGCCTCAGTTTCCCCCCCAAGCAGGTTATTCTCTAAGTTCCCCTTTATCCACATAACTCTGTCATTCTAATTAAACATTATTGTGTGTCTGCCATGTATAAGGTATTGAGAATAAAAAGTGGTATGAGGTTCAGATCCTGCTCTCAAAAAGCTTATGGGGAAATTTGGAGAATGGTTAGAAGCCAAGCAAACAGGAGGGTCTTCAAGAATAGAGGGTGAGCCTTGTGTATGCCTTTGTTTTCCACAGAGCACTGGACTTAAAGTCACAAACACCTGTGTTCAAATCTCAACTCAGACTCACTTCCTAATTGTATTACCTTGGAAAAATCACTTAACCTCTTTTATCTCATTATCTTTTACCTCATTTGTAAAATGGTATAATAATAGCATTTACCTCACAGGGTTATTGTGAGAATCAAATGAGAGAAAGTATGTAAAACACTATATACATGTTGGCCATTACAGTTGACATAGTTCCTTTATAAAATGATGAAATGTTTGAGGATCAGGTGGGGTAAATGATTTCCAAGGTGCATATCTGTTCTAGATCTTTGATTTTATGTTCCATCTCTTCATCTGTAAATTGAAGAGGGTCTGACTCTATAGTCCTTAAATTTCCTCTAGTTCTAATATTATGCTCCTATGTTCTAAGATCATAGGGCCATAGATTTGTGGCTAAAAGGAACCTTAAGAATGGACCTGTAGTCCAACTCCTTCATTTTACAGATAATAAAACCGAGGCAGACAGGTTAAAAGACTTACCCAGTGTCACATAGTAAAATTCTGAGGGGAGCTTTGAACTCAAATCTCCCTGAGTTCAAGTCCTATCCATCATCCCAGTGATGTCAAACTCAAATAGAAATGGATCCTTTGGGCCACACATTGACCTAGAAAACCACAAATTAATATTATCTATGTATTTTTATTTATTTTGTTAAATATTTCCTAATTACATTTTAATCTAGTTCAGGCTCACTCAGGAACTGACTGGTGGTCATGAGTGTGATACCTTGGCATTACACCATGATATGCTCTCTTTAACTCCAACATTTTAAGATTCTGTGATTCTAAGTTTCTTCAGTAAAATGAGGGGATTGGGTTAGATGGATCTCTAGGGTCTCTTCCAGCTTAATGTTCTATGACATGATGAAATGTTTGAGGAACAGGAGGTATTGGAATTTTGGATGACTCCATTCAGAGTTAGCCCCACTGGCACTTCTTCCTTCTGGTTTTGTTTGATTAGTAAATTACTAAGATATCAACATCTCTTATGTTCATCATATTTGTGAACTGTCTTACAACTTACCTTTTCTCTGGGTTGTTGATTTAGGGTGCTGGCACAGATGAGGGCTGCTTGATTGAAATTTTGGCTTCTCGGACTCCAGAAGAGATCCGACGGATCAGTAGTACTTACCAACAACGTAAGTAGCCTATTAAAGTAGCCTCAATTAAGGTTTTGCTATAATCATAGAATGGGGACTAGCTGTGGGGACGTATATATTGTGAACCTTTCTTCATGGAATCACTGAGCTAGAAGAGAACCTTCAGGGATTTTCTGGTCTCATCATTCTTTTCCAGGCAATTAAGTGCTTAAAAACTATTTAAGACTGAATGTGGACCTTAGGTGGAGACTCAAATCCACACAGCTTATTTTAAGGTTTATATCCCACCAAAAGTTGAGAAGCTATTTCTTATTTCAAAGTGAACACTAAAATTAATTCAAGACACATTTAAGTGCCTATTCTGTGTAAGGTTTTGTGCCAAGTGCTATTTTAGAAGGTGATGGGTATTAACATGACCAAGTATGCTATTGAAGGGACTCTCTTTGGAGTAGAGCTTGTACCAGATGACTCTGGAAGTCTGTGTCTCTGTAATGAGAAACTGAACTAGAATGGCTATAGCAGAAGTGGAAGGGGGAAGGGAGGATGACAGATATGGAATGATAAGGTTTTGACAGCTGATTGGCTGTGGAAGACAAAGGGGAAGAAAGACGCCCTTAATGGAGTCAGACTTTGAGGTATCCAGGTGGCACAGGAGATAGAGTGCTGAGCCTGCAGTCAGGAAAACCTGGCCTCAGACATTACTGGCTGTGTGACTCTGGCCAAGTCACTTAACCTCTGTTTGCCTCAGTTTTATCATCTGTAAAATAGCCTTAGTAGCATCATCTATCTCATAGGATTGTTGTGAATATTAAATGAAATACTATTTGTAAAATATTCGGCATAGTGCTTGATACATAGTAGACACTATATAAATTCTAGTTCTGTTTATTATATTATTATTACTAGATATTGTGATACTATCAATGGACAAAGGGAAGTTGAATGGAAATTACATTAAAATAACTGCTTAATAAATGCTCATTGAGTTGAATTAGGGGATAGGTTTTGAGCAAAAGATGATGAGAAATGATGAATTTGAGATGCTGGCAGGAACTGATTTTGTGTCTCACCTTTGTATCCCTAGCTCTTGATAGAGAACTTTATATATTGTGTACTGTAAAAAAAAAAAACACCCCAAGGGTTTGTTAAGTTGATTTGGAAAAAGTTTTCAGAACTTTTTGAATAAGCGCAGCCAAATCTGCAGTAGGATTCTTGGAAATCTCCTCTGGGAGTTGTCTCCTGTAATACCCTTCAGTTCTGCCTGTAAGGAAACTCGCTGGTGACTTAATTCTGTTGATTTACTCAACAGATGATGGGCTAGAGTCAGCAGTGAAGCCAAAATGGTGAAAAAGTAATTCCCAAAATCAGATTCACTGAGTACATGAATCATTCCCCATAGTGAGGCTCCACTCCCCACCTCTCAATAGGACCTGGAGCAAGCTCCCAACCCTTAGGAACTGAAACATCTTTTCCTTTACACTAGAAACCATTGAATCAAGTTGATCTATATTATTTGGCCAAAAATGAATATTGTGGGTTTTTTCATGCTATGATAATTAAGCTGTTTCAGAAGATGGGTTGGGCATGGAGAAGATAGGTGTCTCTGGGATGGCAAAGGAACTGTTTTAGTAGTTGGTTTTTTTTTTAATGTTTCTGGGATGTGACTAATAATTTTTTTTTGGTAGAATATGGAAGAACTCTTGAAGATGACATTTGTTCTGATACTTCTTTCATGTTCCAGAGAGTACTTGTGTCTCTTTCAGCAGTAAGTCAAATACTTGAAATTTGGCACGGGATGCAATTTTGGGTGACTAGATAACTTCTGAGAGCTGTTCCAGCTCTGTGTCTCTGAGCCCTTGATCTTTAAAAGTTCCCTTCCTTCCATTTTGTTCTTTTTATCACTCATTTGGTATTTCTCCCTTGCTTGGGTCATTAATTGTCTTCTCATGTGTCATCTCCTCTAGTAGGTCGGCAGATCCTTGATGTAAAGCACTAGGGCTTATGTTTAAAACAAAATCCTCATGAGTGGTTGACACTGCTTTACACACATAGCTACTTCATAAATACTTATCAGATCGTTGGAGAGTTTCCTTCACATCGCAGAAGAGAAGGTCTTGGGCTGGATGATTTCCAGCATCCCTTTTAGCTTTCACTGCTATGATAAGTGACCCTGAGGATCCAAGAGGACAGATCTGTGTAAGATGATACAGTTTGCAGACTTTTGTGAAAATCTGCTTCTATGATAATAATTGTTTCCCTTTGTTTTCAGGCAGGCAGAGATGAAGGAAATTACCTAGATGATGGCCTTATGAAGCAGGATGCTCAGGTTGGTAGCTTGCTGCCTTTTCTCCATACGTGTGCCTGGAGGCACAAATGATTTGTGTGCTTCTTTTTTACCCTTTATCAATTAGACAGAGGCCGTTTTTTTGTCCAGTGTTTAGCACATAATAAGTGCTTGGCACATAGTAAGGTCTAGATAAATGCTTGTTGGTTAATTGATTGGATAGTTTTCACTTACCTCATTGAGAAGCTGTCATATGGAAGTTGCCTTCAGACCGGTGGAGGAAGGGAAAGGTATTTAAACTTCCAATTAGCAGCTAGGAATCACAGTTCCAGAGCACTGTGCCTCTGGAAGACCTGAGCCTCATGTTCAAATCTGGTTCACTGTGTGACCCTGGGCAAGTCCCTTAACCTCAATTTGCCTCAGTTTCCTCAATTGTGAAATGGTAATAACCAGCACCTACTTCCTGGGGTTCTTGTGAAGATCAGGATAACATTTCTAATCTGCTTAGCATAGAGTCTGGCACTAAGTAGATACTGATGTTTATTCCCTTTCCCTTCCCCCTGATTTAAACACATTTCTCAAATTCAGATGTGAATTTTTGGTGCTTCAAAGCAGCCAATATATGTGCCTGTTAGCATATTCCTCGGGCGCTTAGTTGAATATTTATGAAAGGCAGTGAACAAATGTATTTTTAATTGATAAATTTTCAAGCTAAAAGAGAATCTGTAAGGTTTAAATGCAGTGCACAGTGGTGGTTGAAAGGGTTTGAATGATTTCTCCCATTACCGGAGGGCAAAGTTAGAACTACTCTGTAGAAGTTAAAGGGAGACAAATTTTGAATTATTATAAATAAGAACTTCTTAAAGCATTTGATAGGGAATAGGGACTGGAATTGTGATTTCATTGGTATTATAGAGAATCCCTGAATGAGGAAATTCCTTCTCCAAAGGCAGGTCCGTGCCTTCCCTACTGACTTATGGTCTTATGAGAATTGCCTAGAGTGCTAAGAGGCTAATTGTCTTGTCTAGTATCACACAGGTATTATATGTCAAAGGCAGGACTTTAGGAACTTAGGAAGGATGTTTGCAAACCCAACTGGTAACTATGAGTGGAAGAACACAAGGCGGTATTTTCCAACCCAAACTATAAATGCAGGGTAATAAAACATCTAAATTCTCAGCTGTAGACTCCTTAGCTTTGTAACTCAGGAAGTAGCAATTGAGGGAAGAGGGAAAAGCAAGATATAGGGAGAAAGAGGAGCCAGTTTTTATATTTTAAGTGCCTTTAACAGTAACATTTTATAGAATAAAAATGTGCTGCTGCTGGTTGGTAAACATTGATCTAGGTGACTTGACTGACCCTTTTTTTTTTTATTTTTGTGGATGATGAGAGAAGGAAAAGAAATTCTCAGTTGTCCTTCAACTAGGCATTAAATACTTTCATGAGAGGCAATATGGTGCTGTGGAAACAACCCTGGATTGGGAGGCAAGAGAACATGATAGCTGAGTGACTTTGGACAAGTTGCATTACACTCATAGGTCTGTTACCTCCTCTGTAAAATGAAGCTCTGAACCAGACAATCACTGGCTCCCTGACGTATAAGTATGAAATGTCAGAACTGAAATGGAAAATCTTAAAGATTGTCAAACTCTGAAACATCCTTTGGATTTCTAAAATGTGCCTTTCATTGATCAGAGAAGCAGCTAGGTAGCTGAATAAAGAGAAAAGGGAAGAAAAAGAGAAAAGAGAGCGATCACTTCTACTCCCAATGAGGATACAAGTTGATGGAGAGCATATTATAGTCAAGGCTCCTAAAATCAAGGGCTGGTATTTCTGTTGGGTTTGTAGATAAGTAAATTTCAAGTGTGGGCCTAGATCTTGAAGCTGGACTTCATTGCAATCTCTGACAAATCTAACCTTTCAGAGCTTTAGTTAGTTTTGTTTGCTTTTTTAAAAGATCAATGAATTCAAAGAATTAAATTACTTTAAAGATGTAAGCACATAAGTATTTGACATTATTCTTTGATGACCATTGTTTCGTGAAAAGAGCATAACGTGATGGATAGAGAACAAGCCTTGATGTTGGGAGGAACTAGGTTCGAAACCTACCTGTGAAACATTAATGGCTGTGTGGAAGTGCTAAGTGACAACCTCTCAGTGCCACAGGCAGCCCTCTAAGACAGAGGAGCTACTGGTCTGAATCAGTGAAGGGGTTTCCACTCCAAAAAGGCCCCACATGGTTGAAATTACAATTCTGGACATCTCCTTCCCCTGTCTTCAAAGAATCATCTAAGCAGCCCTAAGTGGAAGGAGGGTGCTACTTTATAGAATGGAAATTGCAATGGCATTTTAATGAGGATACCAAATGGATGGAGAACCTCACACAAGCAAAAGAGTTCATTACACACTGTCTTTGTGTTTGCCAATTGCCCCTTTTCATTGAATTCTTCCTGAACCATGGAAGCAATTAATAACTCAATTCACAAACATTTATTAATTGCCTATTACGTGTCAGGTACTGGAGGCTCTGGTTTCAAAAGCAAAAAATGAAAGTCTCAGCCAGCTAACATTCTAATGGAAGAGACAAGGATAGATATGAATATATACAGCATAAATAGATAATATATACAAATTAATACAAGGGAGGTAGGGAGGTCACTAGCAACTTGGGAGATCAGGAAAATTTCATATAGAAAGGGATGTCTGAGGTGAGTCTTGATGGAAGAGATGGATTTTTTGAGGCAGAAGCAAGGAGAAAGTCCATTCTAGACATGTGGAAAAACCAGTACAAAGGTGGGAGATGAATTGTCAATGTGTGAGGAACAGAGACAAGGCGGAGGGAGAGTCATAGAAGGCTAGAAAGTGTTGAGGCTATTTCCTAGAGGCAGTTAATAACTCCTTTGTGCCAAGTGTGAGACTTCCAACCATGCCACCCCTATTTGGATTTGTGAAAATATGTCAAGTAGCCCCAGGATCATAGAACTAGAAAAATCTGAACTTTCCAGAGAACTCAGCAAGAAGAAGAGGGCAGCAGCTGCAGCAGCTGCCGCTGCCCGAGCTCCATGCACAAGAACTTGCCCCCTCTCCCCTAATCTTCTCTTTCTTCCACTCTATCCTCCAACATCCCAACTGACTCCTGGGCAGTCCCCTCTCACCCCACCCCAGACATGGGCATTTCGACAACGGGCATACCACGAACATAGTTGTGTTTTTAAAAGTTAATAAAATCAGTAATAGGAAATGCTGACTTTGAAATTTATGATGTTCAGTGTGCAAGACAGTTAATTATTTCCTTATGGTAAAGAAGCCCCTAGGCATTTTTTTCATGACTTGTACTTTTTGTTTCAATGTGTATATGCAGGGGCTTAGACTGAGGTTTGATTTTTGGTTAACTAAATGTACACAAGCATTTATAATTGTTAAGCTCTGAAATTAAAATGTTGTACTGAATTTACCATAAAAAAAGAACTAGAAGAATCTGACTCTTTCATGTGTTTTAATTCATATTAGGACTTGTATGAGGCTGGTGAGAAGAACTGGGGAACTGATGAGGTGAAATTCCTATCCATCCTTTGTTCTCGGAACCGAAATCACCTACTTCATGGTAAAACTCTTGGCTACATTTTTTTCATTGATTTATTAAAAATTTAGCCCTGTGTGTGAACAAATAATTAAACTTCCTTAATGACTATTTACATTTATATCAATTCCAACATCTACAGTACATAGCTCTTTAGTCACTCCCACTAAGTCTCCATCAGAATTATTTCTTCATTCTCATTCTCTTATGATTATAGTTAGTGTAAACTCTGCTTCTGGCTATGGTGTTTTTTCAATTTGCTTTATTTCATAAAGACTTTTCTAGATCTCTTTATACTCCGACGCTTTTTGGTCATAATGCTATTATCGTATATTTTTTCTTTTTTGCCACTACGATAAGGTTGCTGTGAAAATCTTCAATCAGAAAACTCCTTTTTTTTAAATGAATTTATTTATTTTTAGTTTTCAACATTCACTTCCATAAGCTTTCAGTTTTCTCTGCCTCTCTCCCTTCCTCCATCCCCAAGATGGCATGCATTCCAATACAGGCTCTACATATACAATCGTATTAAACATATTTTCCTATCAGTCGTGTTGTATAGAAGAATTAGAATGAATGGGAGGAATCGTGAGAAAGAAGAAACAAAACAAAAAAGAGAGCAAATAGTATGTTTCAATCTGCATTCAGACTCCATATTTCTTTCTCTGGATGTGTATGGCATTTTCCAGCATGAGTCTTTTGGTATTATTTTAGGTCCTTGCATTAAAACTCTTTCTTAAAAGATTGTTTTTAGATGGGGAGAAAATTTTGGAATTCAAATTCTTGTGGAAGTGAATGTTGAGAACTGAAAAATAAATTATCTATATATATTTTTAAAAAAAGATTGTTTTTGATAAATCTTTTAGGCTATATTCCTAATGATGGAATTACTGGGTCAAAGGGTATGATTCTTTTTGTAACATTTATTGTATATTGCTGATTGTTTTCTAAAATGATTCCATAAGCTTTGAACTCTGCCATCAGTCATATGAGTGTGAGGTGGCATATCAAAGTTATTTTATCTTTTTGATTATTAGTAAGGATTGACATTTTTTCAAGAGTTTTTGGCTATATTTCCACATAACTGCTGTGAAAGATGAATTCAGCTTTATATGTATTAATTATAATGTTTTCTACTTTATTCAGTGCAGACAAAAGTACTGAATAGTTTCATATTAAGCATATCTCTTGATATAAAAATTTTGGAGTGACTATTATTATATAATTATACACTCATAGTACAGAAGAAATCATATTTGGAGTCAGACACATGATTTAGATGTTAGTTCTGCTGCTTGCTTTAATACATATATGACCTTAGGCAATTCACTTAATCTCCATAGGCCTCAGTTTCCTCATCTGTAATATGAGGTTAGACTACCTGCCTCCATACGCGTGTAGATTGACATGTGGAGATGACTAGGCTCTCAAAAGCAGTCACTAGAATACAAACTCTAGCAGATCCTACCAAAACTTCATCATAGACCTTTAGCCATGGACTGAATACATTCAGTATGCTATATGAACATTAACCTTGCTGTGTACAGGGAAGCTTGTCAACTGACTGGCTGAATCCAGGATGCTGAGTTCTTTGGCTACAGCAACTCAAGTTATAGAGAAGTTACCATCTGCATTAGAGGCAGGGCCCACACTAATGATACTTCTGTAATGTTACTACATTACAGAAAGCAGCATGGCAATATGGAAAGCAAATTAAAACTAGGGTCAGAAGCCCTGGAGTTAAGTCTAGTATCTACCATTGACTACCTAAGAGACCATGGGTGAGCATCCTAACTTCCCTGCACTCCCTAAAGCCCAGTGTTTTGGGGAGGAACGTGTTCTGTAAATTGCACGGGTCTATCTACCATGTATGTAGCCAGAATTAATCAGAATAATGACATATTTATTATTAATCATTAGCAGCATGAATAATGTACTCAGAGTCTCTTTGTTATATAAGTGTTTCTAGGAAACAATCTTTATAGTCAAGTCTCTAATTTAATATCAGCAATCTCAAGACTTACAATTCTAATTCATTTTTTTTAGAGAGAATTCTTTAGTATACAGGAAGGAAAATATAAATTTTAGTGGTACTTATTCTTGAATAGTAGTTGTTATTTAAAGTAATTGAGGCAGCTTCTTTAGGGGGTATACTGATGAACGGGTGAGTAATTGTAAATTTTATTTCATGTGTATTTCTCAATCTCTCATTCAACTGACTTGTGCAGATCCCTGTCTGATTTTTGCAGTGTGCCTTTGAGTTCTTTGTAAGAAATGTGCTATGTGATCACAAAGGAATGACTATAATCACTGTTTTCCTATTTTGAGAGGCAAAAGAAATGTAATGAGGTATTTTATCTTTCACTTATGTCATTATGGCATTAGCCTGTGGCAGACTATAGAAGCACAACTCCATGGTCTTCCAATTACATATTTTATATAGCTTGTGGGAAACATTAAACATTAAGTGGAATAAGTTTGGTAAACTACACACACACACACACACACACACACACACACACACACACACACACACACACACACATACACACACACACAATTGAATAGGAACAATCCATTTTGAAATTTCAAATGATTCCACACACTTGGATGCTATCAACAGATAATTACTGCTGCAAACAAGTATTTATGGGCTTATCAACTTTGAGACTGTGAGTTTTCTTTTGTTCCCTAGTGATTTTTCTTTCCAGTGGCATAAATCTCCCCCTGGTGGTGATGTCTTAGGAATGCCTTTAAAAGGAATATCTTTTGGGAACAACTAGGGCAGACCCCATAAGTCTGGGGCCGGGGGAGTCAGGGAACTTCTGTGTTTGAGGACGGGGAAGCAGATGCTGTGAGAAGCATTTGGAAAGTTGAACATGACCATTTGTTTCCAATTCTTGATGTGGTTGGATTGAGGGGGAGAAGAGACACACCAGTAGGAATACACTAGTGACAGCTGGATACACTTGGCAAATAATTGAGGAAAATCTAATTAAGTCTTGATCTATTGAAAAGAGTTGAAACAGCCAGTTCTTATTGAAATGCTAATCAGTGAAGGGACTGGGTGGCTTCAGTTGTGACTTGTGATAAGAGAAAAAATGAAGCCAGAAGTTATACCCAAGCCAGGAATTCAAACACTTGCACAGTTAGCTGACCAAGGAAGTAGTGAGTCAGCAAACCAAACTCCTACTCAGTGGCAAAATGAAAATGTTTTCTTCTAAAGGGACTGAAGATAGGTTCCTAGATTTTAAAAAAAAAATGCTTATTCTCACATTTTTCTTGTTGCTATTTTTTAAATGTAACTAATTTCCCCCCAGTTATCAAGCATTTATTTTTCTCTCTCCCAGATCCCCATTCCTGAAAATAAAACCAAAGTCCCAAAACCTTTGTGACAGGCAGTCAAGCATAATCAATCTCCACATGGGCCAGGTACAAAAACATGTCTTAATTGTTAATGATGTTTGTTCCCAAATGTAGTTTTTGATGAATACAAGAGGATTACCAAAAAAGATATTGAGCAGAGCATTAAATCTGAGACATCGGGTAACTTTGAAGATGCTTTACTGGCAATAGGTAAGAATCAACTTTTTGGAACAGTTCTTATGGGAAAAAAATAATGACTGATCTTTTCATGTCCTTGTCCATATTACTAGCAGTTTTTTATGGTGTGGGAATACATGTTTGTTTCTTCTTAAAGACATCACCTGTTGCCTTGGTCTCTCTCTCTCTCTCTCTCTCTCTCTCTCTCTCTCTCTCTCTCTCTCTGCATCTTCTTCCTCTACAGGTCAGGGAGGATATGAGAGAATGGTTGGAGCTTAATAACCCATCATTTTGAAACTATATTCACCCCTGTTTTGTAATGACCTTTATGCCTCTTTTTGTCAAGGATCATGAGATCCTAGATCTGAACTGAAAGCGACCTCAGAAGCCATTTAGCTTAACTTTATCATCTTATAGATGAGCAAACTGAGGCTGAGGAAGGCTAAGTGGTTAGGTCACAAAGGGAAGTGAACATGAAGGGAGAATAAACCTAGTTCCTCTGATTTCAGATCCGCTGTTCTTTCCACTGTGGCAGTAACAAGATTGAGGCCAATTTTCCTAACCCTAGACATTTTAAAAATTAAATATATTGTTGTTGTTTTTAAAGAAAAACATTCCTGTCATTTCCTAATTTCCTCCCCCTAAAAAACCCACCCTTTATAACAAAGCATAGTTAACAGAAAACAAGCTAATACACTGACCTTATCTAACAAAAAATTTCTCATTTCACACCTACGATCCCCAACTTATCCCCCAAGAAGATGATCTCTCAGTGAAAAGTACTTTAATATGACCTGTCCTATAGACTTGTTCTTCCTCAAAGAACATTGTATGATTAAAGTTTCCCTTTTAAGGGAATCAGCAGATGCTTTTTGATAGCTTGTCATACAACATTTTGTCCTAGGAAACATTTTTCATCTTCACAAACCTTTAAGTGCTATATAAATGTCAGTTATTGCTATCATTCATTATTTTCATTATATATCATCTGTGGTCTCTTTCTACTGCCTTTTTTTTCCCTTCACAGTAAAATGCATGAGGAATAAATCTGCATATTTTGCTGAAAGGCTCTACAAATCAATGAAGGTAATGAATCAGTCAAGAAATATTTATTAAAAACCTGTAATATGTCAGATGGGCATCAAGGTGGTACAGTGGATAGAGCACTGAGCTTGGAATCAGGAAAACTCATCTTCATGAGTTCAAATCTAGCCTCAGTCCAGTATCCAGGTCCTGCCTTCTTTGATTAGGTATAAAATAGAATCCTGTCCTGAGGACAGGGTCCTGTGTGAACCTGAGGACCTTGGTTTTATATTCAAGCAAAGAGGGTAGGACATGGGATTAGCAAAGGAGATCAAGGAGGAGACCAAGAAGGATCACCATGATAGGGAAAGCCTAGGGTGGTGAAAGTATGCAGAAAGAGGTTTTTAACACCACAGAGTCATAAAAATGTTGAAGAGAAGGGGCCATTGGACTTAAAGATCATTGTAAAGAGAAGTTTCTGTCCAGTGGTGGGACTGACACTAGATTATGAGAGCTGAGAATGAGTGGGAAGTGGAGAAAGACAATGACTAGATAGCTTTCTTTCGAGGGTTTTATAAAGAAGACTCATATATGAGGATGGTTTGAAGAAATGGTAAGGTCATGTGATGGCCTTTTTTTTTTTTTTTTTTTGAATTTAGGTGTTTGAAGACATCAGGGAAAGGAGCTAGTGGATAGGTGGAAGGTGAAATTTAAGGAGAGAAGGGATGATTGAAAGGGTAAACCTAAAGAGGAAATGGGAGAGAATGAGTTCAAAGCCACAAGTAGAAGCTTGACATTGAAAAAGAATAGAGCTGTCTCATCTTTTGAGATTGAGGCAAAGGGAAAAAGGATGAGGAATGAAGCTGAGGCTATTTAAAGTGTAGTGCTGAGGGAGACAGAGAGTTTGACATAGGTGACCTTATTTTTTTCAATGAAACATCCTGAGGCAAAGGGAGAATTAGAAGGTCAGGAGTAGTATCATTTTTACTTAACAACTGGCATTTCTAAAGGGTTTTGCATTTTGTAAAGCACATGCCAGCCATCTTTCACTGTATCCTCACAACACTCCTATAAGTGTGGCTTAAGTATTAGTAAACTGGTATAATTAGTAAGTATAAGTATTAGTAAAATGAAGAACTCCGAGAAAGGAGAGTTAGCTTGCTCACAGTCACAAAGCTAGTAAGTGGCCTGGGTGGGATTTGAATCTAGAACTCATGGCTAAATCCTATGCTCTGCTACTACATAACAGCTGCTTGTTTGGGGAGACTTTGGACTAGTTATAGTTAACTACATGCAAACTAAATACATATATTGTCATATAAAATATGGGAAGTCATACAGTCCTGGGTTAATGAATTAAAGGAGAAGTTTGGTGTTCTCATTATTCCAGCATGGATCAATAACCATCCTTCCTAGTTTGGTTGTGGTTCTAAATTTGCCACTTTTGTCTTTCTTAGGGCTTAGGTACTGATGATGATACTCTCATCAGAGTGATGGTTTCCCGTTCAGAGATTGATATGTTGGACATAAGGCAGAATTTTCGGAGGATGTATGGGAAGTCTCTATATTCTTTCATCAAGGTAAGTCAGAAAAGTCTTGCTTTGTCCAAAAGGGCAAACACTGATAGGTTCTTGATCTGATTCATTGGGTGCTATTGATGACTCAAGCCAATTTCTTGTTCCCTTGTCTCTGAAACTTGAGTTGGAAGGGATCTTATAGGTCATCTAATCCAAACTCATAGCTGCATAGGCATGTCTTTGAAAACATTTCTTCTTGAAGATATGTTAGGAAGGCAACCTATTGTTAGGAAATTGTTCATCCCATGAACCTGAAATCTGCCTCTTGTAGCTTGTACTCAATTGTTTTTGGTCTGCCTTCTGGGGTCAACAGAACAAGTCTAATTCCTCTTAGACACAATAGTATTTCATGTTCCCCACCAAGTTCTCTTTTCTTCAGGATAAGTAGCCAAAGTTCTTTCAACTGATCCATGTTTGGCAGTCTCCAATCCATCATATTCACAGCTCTTCTTTAGATATAGTCTAACTTGTCAATGCCTCTTATTGATTATCTCCAATATATCATAGACAGATATGAATATCTTGTTTGTCCATAGTTATTTTCTATTTGTCTCCCTCATTGGTCTGTGAGCTCCTTGGGAGCAGGGACTGTCTTTTTGCCATTCTTTGTGTCACCAAGTGCTTAGCTCAGTGCCCAGAACATAGCAAGTGCTTAATAAATGCTTGTTGACTGACTCTCATAAACTGTGGTGCCTAGAAATGAACACAGTATTTCAGATGTGGTCTGACCAGAACAGGCAGGGCACAACAGTGTTATCACCTCTATCTACAAAGAGAAATTATCAGGAATTTCTCATTCCTTTCTTTTCCCCCTGATTCTTAAGACTTGGCAAAGTTAGAAGCTGGGGGTGGAAGAGTTCACAGGATTTTTGACTTGTCTGCATAATGATGGTTGTGTGTATGAAGGCAGAGTAAAATTTATACTTTAGTGTCTTTGGAGGAGGGATATCTTTGGAGTAGGATGGCATAAAATAGGTCCATATTTACCCACCGTCAGTTTTTGTAGACTGAAAATCTGAGTGATTATTGCTTTCTTCTTGAAGATAAAAGGCATTAAAAGAGAGGAATGTGAATTAAGCAAAGAACATTGGAAGATGTGGTGGTGCTGTTGCCTTACATAAGTAGCCTGTTCTAGCTATAACCTTATGGGAAGGGACAGGAAGGGGAACTAAAAGATTACTAGGGATATGGAATAGCTTTTTAGTCACATTGGATCCTTATTTTCCACCTGATCACCTAGTGAAAGGCAGTATGGTAGCACGGAAAGAGAGTACTAGATTTGAAGTCAGAGGACCTAAGTTGAAATTCTGGTTCTGCTAACTCTGTGGTCTTAAAATTTAACATAACTGGGTCTCAGTTTTCTCATCTGAAAAACTGAGGATATTGGACTAGGCAATCTCTAAGGTCTCTTCAGAGAGCTCTTTAGAGCTTCTTTAGAGCTCTTCAAGCTCTAAATCTTTTGATTTTGTTTGTGGCTCTGAGAAGCCAAAGGGGGACTTCAAGATGAATCCTATCCCGCAATGCCACTTACTGCTGGGGCCTCAGCTTCAGGTTAGGGTAAATGACTCAGATGACTTCACTAAGCCCTCTGGGTATGACTGACAATTTGGAGAGGCAGCAAGATGGGGAGTTTTAAACCTAGATCTTTGTTGCGTTAGTAAACTTGCATGTCATTCATAAATTTGCAGATTTTTCAGTGTAACCAGTGAAGGAGATTTCTTGCCTTATTTACTGAGGTAGAAAAGATGCTTTTAAGAATGAGAGGTTTCAACTCTAAGGTTAAACCATACTTCGATCACATTGGCAGAGATCACAAAATATAGAAATAGTGTTAGGGGGCTGTAGAATTAAAGGCACAGTAATATAATGCATGTAGTTGTGAATTGGTCCAAGTCATTTGGAAGTATGATTTATTAAAAGGTGACCAAATACCCTTACTTTTTGACACACTGCAAGACATAAACTCTAAGGAAGTCAGAGAAAGAAAAGTTCTATTTACATTAAAATATTCATTGCAGGGTTTGGGGTTTTTGGGGGTCAGCAAAAAGCAAAGTAGATGCAAAAGAGAAACAAAGTAGATGCTCATCAATTGGAGAATGTTTAAGCAAATTGTGATACATGAATGTAATGAAATATTGTTGTGCCATAAGAAACAGTGGATATGGAGAATTCATAGAAGCATGGGAATATGTAAATGAACTGAGGCAGATTGAAGTAAGCAAAAACAAGAAAAAATATACATAGCAACTCACTCATACTCAGATGGCCAGATCTGTGATCTCAATTTAGAAATTCCTTCCAACGACATAGATCTCAAACCAACCATGTCCGTCTATCTGTCCTACGTGACTCTTGCCTATGTCTGTGTCTTCACGTAAGTTCACTACAGAGAATCCATCCAGTGTGATGGAGGCCTTCCTTACTTTCTCCTGACATCTCAAGGGGACTTGTGGAATGTTCTGACTGTCCACTTGTCATCCCTCTTCCTTATCATGTGGCCAGCTCATCTTCTCTTTTTATCGTACAGTTCTTTAATGAGAAGTATAAGCAATGTAAATTAATAATCCCGACAGAGGAGACAGAGAGTTCAGGAAGTGCCTTGGTCAGCAAATATCCGACTTTCTTGACAAATGAAGAGAGGTAGCTACCAAGGGTAATAGTAAGCTAGACTATTAAATAGTTAGTAAAATCTTATAATTTTTGTAATAATGTGGTTTTGCTAACAACAGTGGAACCACAACTTTGAAAACCCTAAAATCTGTCAGTGTTGGATGTGCTTCTGGAGTAGACAGAAATGGCAATAAAGAGAACACAGTGACTACAGCCAGGGGTATGCTGGAACCAGCTTACTGGCTCTTTAGGGCCAATTGTAAATTTTCATTGTGAGTATTTGCAGCAAACTTCAAACTAGGGCTTGATTTATTGTTTTGTTTATTGCTTGGAATTAAGAAAATGTTGGAGAAAGTTAACAGTGCGGGTTAAACTACAGAGAACCATTTGTTAAACATCTACTAGCATACCCCCAACTTACAATAATGTAATTAGGATAAAAGCTACACAACTTGGCCTGCATAATTGTAACGACCAAAATAGGTCCTGGAGAAGAAATGAGAAAAGACACCTGTCTCTACTGTTTATAGACATGAGGTTCTCTGCATGTAGAACCCGAATGTATTGTCATTATTTGGTTGATTGTTTTGGTTAGTTTTGCTGAATTGCCTTTTAAAAAATTCTTTGTGATAAAGGATGGTTCAGTGAGGAAGGGAGGAAGGAAGGATATATTGAGAAATGAAACTGATATCAAGATATAGAACTGCATCTTAGAGATCATCAAATTCAATCTCTTTCTTTGTAGAGTAGGAAATTGAAATTTTATATGATACCCTAGCTTGTACAGGCACTCCGCAACTTATAAACAGGGGGTGTTCCAAAGGCTGATAAGAAATTAGCCATTTGGCGCTTGGAACATGTTTTCCCATAGAAACAATGTCAAACAGTATTTGATTGGGGAGATAGGATTCCATTTTCAACTGTATATTGGATATCTCCTGGATGTCCAAAAGAGAATTCATTGTGTTTTTTCCAAAATTGACTTTCTCTAAACTTTTCTAATTCTTGAGAAGCTACCAATGTCTTTCCAGTCATCCAGATTTGCAACCTCAAAATTCCCTCAGTTTAGGCAGTTAGGTGGCACAGTACAGCCTGACCATCTAGCCTCAGACACATCCTAGCCGTGTGAGCCTGGGCAAGTCTCTTAACATCTGTTTGCCTCAGTTTCCTCATCTGCAAAACAGTACCTACTTCCCAGGGTTCTTGTGAGGATCAAATAAGATAATTGTAAAACACTTAGCAGAGCTCCTGACACATAGTAAGCACTATATAAGTGTTAGACCATTGTCAGTATTATAATAATGGAGACACTAATGATTTTGGTATCAGAAATCCTAGGGAAAAATTACGGATCTGTCACTTATTATCTGTGAGACGCTGGGCCAGTCGTAGCCTTTCTAGGTCTTAGTTTTCTCATCTACAAATTGAAATTGGCTTAAAGACCTCTGAGGTTCCTTTCAATTCAAAATAGATGATCCTTTGTTCTTTCTTTCTTTGGCTTTCTATTCCCCCTCCTACCCCATATTCAAATGGTTGCCAAGGCTTAATTCTGTTTCCACATCTCTTGCATCTCTTCCCTTTTCTTCACTCATTCAACTACCATTCCTCTCTCCATGGACTCCTAATTGGTCTTCCTGTCTCCATTTTCATTACCTTCTTCATTAAAACCACCACCTGTCTTGGGAACAGTGGCCCTAGAGGAATAGTTATAAGAAATCCCAGTCAGAGGAAGCGAAGAGGGACAAAGAGTTTCTGACCATTGATTGGGTTACCAGACTAGGGTAGCTCTTCTGGTGGCTGCTGTATGCAAGCCTCATATTTGAGTCAAGAACTGTCTAAATACTTGATGGAGATAAATTATTCTAACTATGGCATTATTTCTTCTAGGATGATACATCGGGAGATTACAGGAAAGTTCTGCTCATACTCTGTGGAGGCGATGATTAATATTCAGTCTACGCTGGATTGAAATGAGTCAAGAGCCTAAGATTTGGGCTGGTTTTATTATTTTGGGCATCATTTTTCTATAAGGCTGTTTAGAATTCACCTAAAATGCTTGTTGTCAATTAAAAACACTTTAGCTTACTTTTAATATGAATTATCAGCTATTGCTCAGTTTTTAAGTTCATTAACTCAGAAAAAAACTTTCAAAAGATTTTTTTCTCATTGCTATTTCTAGAGAAATGAGAATATTCAATATTACTTTTATTAAAAAATGTTTCATTGATGACTTTTTTTATTTTTTACATCCCCAATTGAATGGTGATGAAATTGTTTGAAATTTTCCTGCAGGTGGTAGTTGTCCATGCCAAAGAAGATTAGGGGCTTGATAGTCAGTTTTTCTGCAATGTCACATTACCTTCCACTGAAAACCCTCAGCCCTGTCCCTTAATCCTCCTACTTTGTCCTGCTTTTTGATTTGAAGGTCATATTATCATCTTGGCAAGAAAACCTACCATTTTATCTCTTCATATGTCTATAGAAAGAATATCCACACTTCTGCTCCTGTTTTTATTGTGGGATTGTATCAGTAATAGATCTGAGGGTCAGGAATGGTGGCTCCCACCTGTAATCCCTGATACTATGGAAGACTGAGGGTGGTCAATTCCTTGAGCTAGGGAGTTTTCAGCTACAGTAGATCTAAAGCTGATTAGGTATCTATTCTAAGTCTGGCAACCGTAGGGAAGGTAAGGAGAAGAGGATCAAACCAGTCCAGGTCAGAAACATCAGGTCAAAGCTTCCCTGCCAGTCAGCAATGGAGCTGGGCCCATGAGTGGCCATTGCACTTGCAACCTGGGCAAGATAGGCAAAGATAGATTTTTTTTTAAAAAAAGATCTGATCTATTATGTTTAGTCCCAAATATTCAATTTCAAATGTTTTTCAAACTTTCAATCCAGCAACAACAGCATCACAAATAAAAATCATTCCCCTCTAGACTTGTCCACAATTTTAAAAAAAGCTTCTTGTCTCTAAGGATACCCTGAATAACCCACATTCTGAGTGTGTTTCTGTCTATCACTTCATTCTGGAATTAGAAACAAATGACTAATGTTCTACAGGATGATGGTTTTTGTTTTATGCCTTGCCTAGCTCAGTGAGGGATGAAGATGTTTTGCAAATGTCAGAGCCATAACCTGTGATTTCTTTTTCCTGAAATGTAAAAATTTGGTGGTAGTGGTGCTATAGTGGACCATCTAACCACAAATGCAGTCCGCGTCTTTTTCCTGTAAGCGCTGGGGAGGAAAGTGGGCCTGGGAGAAAGTCACTGTAGTAAGGGAACCATGGGGTACTATAGTAGGATATACTCCTATAGTAGTAGTAGTACTATAGTAGATCTTAAGGTACAACACAGGGACCATAATCTCTACTGGGGAAGAGGCGTGTTCTTCTACATAATTAGCATCCTGGGGCCAAATCCCATTTTTCTCATACTAATTGCAACTCTGATCAAACACAATGTGCAGAGATGGTCCTATAACTAATGAGCTAAATTCTATTGACAGAGCTGCCTTATTCTCCCTTTTTATGATTCATAATTCTCTTTTACATAATGCCTTTGGACTCTAGAACCAGTGCAGATATCTAGCTTAGTAATACATTTATACTTTTATATTTTAACATAAAAATTATTTTCATTTAAATGTGGTTTATGGCTTTCCTATCTAAATTTAATAAAGCATGGTACCTTTATAACTGAGAGTAATCTTTTTCTTCCTGGCTTAGAGTTTTCTTTTCCTGAATTATGCTTATTGATCCCTGCCAAAAAAAATGTTTTTGAAGTTCCTGTACCATGTTCAGCTATTATTAAGAGTGGTAGCAGTTAGTTCAACTAGTTAGAGTGTTAGTTAACTACTAGTTGAACTAACTACTAACATTCTTAGTTGAACTAAATACTAGATAACTCGTTAGAATCAGGCAAATTTTTTTAGATGTCCATGAAAACAAATTTCCAGGGGCGTCAAATAATCCCCAAGTGGTCTGAAAGAAATCACATACCTACTAAAGCACTTACTTTACTCTTTGGAAAATAATTATGTATTGGAGAATCTCTTAATCACATTTGCTTTTTTTTGTCCATTCTATCACACCTATTATATTTTAGTGAAATGGTATGGGTAATCTCTTTTGATTCATGTGTAGGTCAATGGGTTTGAGACTCCTTGGTTACCTTCAACCTGACTTGGCCCGGCTGCTGAAATGGTTTACCCTGGGTGTGGCCTCTGTGCATACTGCAGCTTCTTGGAGCCACAGGTGAGAGTTGGGTGGAACAGGGGATCACCAAAAGTGGAAAGAGCCTTGAAAAGGGCTCCGCAACCATCACGCCAAAGGTACTGGTGCTCCCTGACTGGTCTTCCCAGTAAACTGGGTGTCTACCCCAATAATGTGAAGACTTCCCCTGGTGGAATGGGCAGATGTGAACGATTTGTTCCAACAGCCATGAAGGCAGCTGAAGCAGGCCATATGGAGCGCTTAGAGCTTGGTTAGACACCGAAGATGCCAAGGTCATCCACTGCATCCTGAGCCATTGCCAGCTGTCTTGACTCTGTCCTGCCACTGGACTGTGATGACTCTGGAGGAGAGAGTGAGGCTGACGACTTCATGCAACTCTGCCTCACTTAAATCCAACTTACACATGAATCAAAAGACATCATCCATACCATTTTACTATTACGCCTCAAAGTCCTGTGGTGACAGGCAGGCAAGTGATGAAGCAGCAGGTGTGGATACATTGGGAGCTGTAGTCACAACCCTGCACACAGGCAGTTCAGGCCATAGGGTCATTTCTCACTGGAAGCAGCAGTGGAACTCAGTTGCCCTCTGGGTGTCTGAGCAGCCTTTTAAGGATCGCACTGCTCACCTCCTGGTGTGAGTAAGGGGATTAGAAAAGGTGCCCTAAAAATTGACTGCTTACCCAACCCTGACCTGATAACCATGGCAAGTGGGAATCCCACTCTGTGGTCAAAACACAAAGAAATGTACAAAATGTACAAAAATACCTGCAAAGATGATTCTACTCACCACTGGAACATGGAACATGTGCACACTTATAGACAACACAAAATCCATTAGACCTGAAAGATAAACTGCTCTTGTTGCAAGTGAACTTCGACAACTATCACATCCAAATAATAGCCTGTGTGAAACAAGTTTGGCAAATAAAGGCCAGCTTGTTGAAGTTGGAGCTGGATAAACATTTTTCTGGAGTGGTCACAGCGAAGGGGAGTGCCATGAAGCTGTCATAGGTTTTGCAATCAAAACTAATCTAGTCAGCAAGCTGATATGTCTGCCAAAAGGAGTGAATGACAGGCTCATGACAATGTGATTGCCACTTGAAGGAGAATGTCATGCCACCATCATCAGTGCCTATGCTCCTACCCTGACAAACCCTGATGAAGTAAAAGAAAAATTTTATGAAGACCTAGAGACCCTTATCAATGTACCAAAAGAGGACAAGCTTATAATCCTGGGTGACTTTAATGCTAGAGTAGGTTCAGACTACCTGACTTGGCAGGGAGTCCTAGGGAGGAATGGAGTTGGAAACAGCAACAGCAATGGTCATTTACTGCTGAAGACTTGTGCATCACATGACCTTCTCATCACCAGCACTGTCTTCTGCTTACTTAAACACTATACAACTTCATGGATGCACCCTCGCTGCAAACATTGACATCTAATAGACTATGTGATTGTAAGGAGAAGAGACAGATAAGATGTGAGAGTGACAAAGGCAATGTGTGGTGCAGAGTGCTGGATTGATCATAGACTTATCCTTTCCAAGCTAAATATTTTCATTCATCAAAAGTGCCACCCCCAACGCAAAATGACTACCAGAAGAATTAATGTCAACAAAGTAGAGCTCTTCTCTGAGCATGAACAGCTTGTTGCTAACTTGAAGGGAAGTTGAGCCAACACACAGTTGGGAACAGTGCAGCAGAAAAGGAGTAGGCAGCTTTCAGCAATTTGGTGTACAGCACTGCATTCGCTCATCTGTATCAGAACACTCACAAACACCAAGACTGCTTTGATGAAAATGATGGGGAAATCCAGAAGCTGCTAAATGAAAAACGAGAACTACACAGGATTTACCAGCAGGATAGTTCATCCATCTCTAAGAAGGCAGCACTTAATTCCATCAAAAGTAAAGTACAAGCAAAGCTTAGAGAGATGCAGGATTCCTGGCTCAGTAAGAAGGCAGATGAAATTCAGTTTTATGCTGATAGTAACAATCCAAAGCACTTTTATGATTCCTTGAAAGCTCTTTATGGACCAAAAGCCTGTGGTGCATCACAACTACTCAGTGCTGATGGAGCCACATTGATTAGTGATAAGGACATGATCCTAGAGAGATGGGCTGAACACTTCCATAGTGTTCTCAACAGGCCATCATCAATCAATACTGAGGCCATTGACTGTTTACCTCAGGTTGAAGTCAATCCTTCCAACTGAAGAAGAGGTTTTGAGGGCCATTAGGCTCTTTTCATGTGGCAAAGCACCTGGTGCTGATTCTGTTCCAGCTGAGATTTACAAGGTAGGGAGACCATTGCTCATACAAAAGCTGACTGAAATTTTCCAGGTTATATGGCAAGAGGAGGTTATCCCCCAGGAGTTCAAGGATGCCTCCATTGTCCATCTCTATAAAGGTAAAGGGAATATATTGTCCTGTGACAATGACAGGGTGGGAGGGGGGATCCTCTCTCTAAATCATTGCTGGCAAGATTGTTGCTAGAGTCCTCTTTAATAGGCTGACCCTTCACCTGGAAGATGGTCAAATACCTGAGAGCCAGTGTGACTTCAAAAAGGGCTGAGGAACAGTTGATATGGTGTTTGCTGCCCAACAACTCCAGGAGAGATGCCAGGAGCAGAACAGAGGTCTGTACACAACATTTGTGGATCTGACCAAGGCCTTTGACACTGTTAGTCATGAGGGCTTATGGAAAATTATGTCAAAATTTGGTTCCCCAGAGAAATTCAGCAGTATTGTATATCAATTTAATGATGGCATATTTGCCCAGATTCTGGAGAGTGGACAATGCTCTCGTGCCTTCCCAGTCACCAGTGGAGTGAAACAGGGCTGTGTGCATGCTCCCATGCTTTTTAGCATGTTGTTTCAGACTGTTGTCAAATGCTTTCAATGAGGATGAGCATGGCATCAAGGTCAATTACCGTACTGATGGTAAATTCTTCAGTTTGAAAAGGCTACAAACCAAGACCAAAGTGGTGGGAGTGTTGGTGCATGATTTTCTGTTTGCAGATGATTGTGTACTCAGAGCAGTCTCTGAAGCTGAGATGCAAGAAAGTATGGATCAATTCTCTGCTGCCTGTGCTAATTTTGGCCTACAGAGCTGTTGTGCTGACCATGTTGTATGCCTGCAAAACATGGACAACCTACCAGTGCCATGCCAGGAAACTGAATCACTTCCATGTGAACTGTCTTAGGAAGATTCTGAAGATCACCTGACAGGATAAGGCACCAGACACTGAGGTCCTTACTTGAATTAAACTGCCAAGCATTCAAGCTATGCTTCAGAGAGTGCAACTCTAATGGGCTGGCCATGTTGTTTGAATGTAAAATGTATACTTGCCAAAAAGAATATTTTATGGAGAACTTGCATGGGGTAGGTGACCCCATAGTGGTCAGAAGAGGCAATACAAGGACACTCTCAAGGTCTCTCTCAAGAACTTTGGATTTGATTGTGTGACATGGGAAACACTGGCACAGGCCCACTCAGCATGGTGTGCCCACATCAGAAAGGGTGCTGTGCTCTATGAGCAAAGCAGAATTGAAACAACACAAAGGAAACATAGTATGCACAAATTTTGAGTAACTACCCCAATGTTCACAGACTATCTGTGCCCAACCTGCGGTAGAGCATTCTAAGCTCTTATTGGTCAGATCAGCCACAGTTGTATACATTGAAACTTCACTTCATCATGGTGATGTCATTTTGGTTCTCTTCGAGAATGAAGGATAAAAACCAATCATTATGTTTTGGATAGGTGGTGTTGACCTGAAGACTTGGTTAAAGAAAAGGCAACAGGCTAAATGCATACATTTTATGATTTAATTAATTAATTAATCAATTCCCCATAAAGAAAATGGTAACATAATGCATTATGGAGCCAGAAATATTCTGGCTACCCAGTGCAGAAACCTTCTGGCTTATATACATTTTGCTATGAAAAAGGAACTCTCCTAGTTGAACAAATCATAAATTTAGTAAGACAAGACAATTAACAAAGTAATGTTGGTCAGGCCTTGGGATTCCAGGCTGGGTAAACTTATGTCTCGGTGATAAGGAAATCCCACCACTAGTAAGTGGCAGGCTTCCTGCCCTAAACAGATAACTGACATAGGAAAGGGTAAACAATGTTCAATAGAAATTACGACCTAAGATGTCTATATTTTCTTTACCATTAATATGCCATAACATAGTATGTGTCTATAGATAATAAGATATAAAGGAAAGTCCCATTATTCAAGATAGTGTCTTAGGTTAAAGGTCTCCTAATGAATGTAGAGTCAGCCTTGGCTGGCTTTTGCTGGCATAGGAAGAGGCATTCTCTTAGTTTGCTTCAGAGAGAACAAAGAGATTATTCCAAAATTTTATTTTATTTTATTTTTTAATTAATTAATTTATTTAACTTTTAACATTCATTTTAACAAAATTTTGGGTTCCAAATTTTCTCCCCTTTTGTCCCCTCCCCCCCAAACACCAAGCATTCTAATTGCCCCTATGACCAATCTGCTCTCTCTTCTATCATCCCTCTCTGCCCTTGTCTCCATCTTCTCTTTTGTCCTGAAGGGCCAGATAACTTTCTATACCCCTTTACCTGTATTTCTTATTTCCTAGTGGCAAGAACATTACTTGACAGTTGTTCCTAACACTTTGAGTTCCAACTTCTTTACCTCCCTCTCTCCCCACCCCTTCCCTTTGGAAGGCAAGCAGTTCAATATAGGCCAAATCTGTGTAGTTTTGCAAATGACTTCCATAATAGTTGTGTCATATAAGACTAACTATATTTCCCTCCATCCTATCTTGTCCCCCATTACTTCTATTCTCCTTTGATCCTGTCCTTCCCCATGAGTGTTGACCTCAAATTGCTCCCTCCTCCCCATGACCTCCCTTCCATCATCCCCCCCACCCTGCTTATCCCCTTATCCCCCACTTTCCTGTATTGTAAGATAGGTTTTCCTACCAAAATGAGTGTGCATTTTATTCTTTCCTTTAGTGGAATGTGATGAGAGTAGACTTCATGTTTTTCTCTCACCTCCCCTCTTTATCCCTCCACTAATAAGTCTTTTGCTTGCCTCTTTTATGAGAGATAATTTGCCCCATTCCATTTCTCCCTTTCTCCTCCCAATATATTTCTCTCTCACTGCTTGATTTCATTTTTTTAAGATATGATCCCATCCTCTTCAATTCACTCTGTCTCTATGTGTGTGTGCGTGTGTGCATGTGTGTGTGTGTGTAATCCCACCCAGTACCCAGATACTGAAAAGTTTCAAGAGTTACAAATATTGTCTTTCCATGTAGGAATGTAAACAGTTCAACTTTAGTAAGTCCCTTATGACTTCTCTTTGCTGTTCACCTTTTCATGCTTCTCTTCATTCTTGTGTTTGAAAGTCAAATTTTCTTTTCAGCTCTGGTCTTTTCATCAAGAATGCTTGAAAATCCTCTATTTCATTGAAAGACCAATTTTTCCCCTGAAGTATTATACTCAGTTTTGCTGGGTAGGTGATTCTTGGTTTTAGTCCTAGTTCCTTTGACTTCTGGAATATCCTATTCCATGCCCTTCGATCCCTTAATGTAGAAGATGCTAGATTCTGTGTTATCCTGATTGTATTTCCACAATACTTGAATTGTTCTTTCTAGCTGCTTGCAATATTTTCTCCTTGACCTGGGAACTCTGGAATTTGGCCACAATGTTCCTAGGAGTTTCTCTTTTTGGATCTCTTTCAGGCGGTGTTCTGTGAATTCCTTGAATATTTATTTTGCCCTCTGGTTCTAGAATCTCAGGGCAGTTTTCCTTGATAATTTCATGAAAGATGATGTCTAGGCTCTTTTTGATCATGGCTTTCAGGTAGTCCCATAATTTTTAAATTGTCTCTCCTGGATCTATTTTCCAGGTCAGTTGTTTTTCCCATGAGATATTTCACATTATCTTCCATTTTTTCATTCTTTTGGTTTTGTTTTGTGATTTCTTGGTTTCTCATAAAGTCATTAGCCTCCATCTGTTCCATTCTAATTTTGAAAGAACTATTTTCTTCAGTGAGCTTTTGAATCTCCTTTTCCATTTGGCTAATTCTGCTTTTGAAAGCATTCTTCTCCTCATTGGCTTTTTGAACCTCTTTTGCCAATTGAGTTAGCCTATTTTTCAAGGTGTTATTTTCTTCAGCATTCTTTTGGGTCTCCTTTAGCAGGGTGCTGACCTGCTGTTCATGCTTTGACTGCATGTCTCTCATTTCTCTTCCCAGCTTTTCCTCCACCTCTCTAACTTGATTTTCAAAATCCTTTTTGAGCTCTTCCATGGCCTGAGCCCATTGAGTGGGCTGGGATATAGAAGCCTTGCCTTCTGTGTCTTTGCCTGATGGTAAGCATTGTTCTTCCTCATCAGAAAGGAAGGGAGGAAATGCCTGTTCACCAAGAAAGTAGCCTTCTATAGTCTTAATTCTTTTCCCTTTTCTGGGCATTTTCCCAGCCAGTGACTTGACTTCTGAATATTCTCTTCACACTCACTTCGCCTCCTGCTCCTCCCAGCCAGTGCTTGGGGTCTGAGATTCAAATGCTGCTTGCCAGCCTCAGGGCTTTTGGCAGGGGCAGGGCTGCTATTCAGTGTGAGATTAAGTTCAGGTGGTCAGGTCTGGGCAGGGCCGCCTCACGGACTCAGTTCCCTCAGAGGGTTTATGCACAGACCTTCAACAATGGATTGGGGCTCCTGCCTGCTTGGGGAGCCCTGGTCTGCTCCCGCCTCCGCTGTTGCCTCCCGAGGGGGCATTAAACATTATCAGTGGAAACCAATGATTTTTTAAATTTGGTGATAGAAACCTATTAAAAGTGTCTAAGCTGCTGATGTATGGTATACTGTTAATCATTTAGGCTAATAATAGAAACTAATGGTACAGAAATTCCAAAACAACATATAATTGCTAAGCCAGTTATACGTGGAAGCAGCATACAAGGCTAGAGGTGGCAAGCTCTCCTTTCTATCCCTACTGCCAGGGTGGAAAATAGTGGGGGGAATTGGCAGAGTTGGTGGCAGTAGCCTCCAAGGCCCCATATGGCTTGTTAGCTGCCTGGTACCTCGAGGGGTCCACTAGGGCATGAGTGTCAAGGTCACTGCACATTGACTTAGTTTTAAATTTAAATGTATCTGTTTTATTGTATTTATATTTATATTTTGTTAAGTATTTCTCAATTACATTTTCATTTGGTTCCAGCCTCAGGTAGAGGGTAGCAAAGGCTACAGGACTGAGTTGGCTACAACACCCCAGAGCCCCAAGTCACCACAAAAATGATGATTCCTCCCCTGCCACAATTTTGCAAATGGTAGCCCATTGTCAGGGACACTCACAAAAAGAAGTGGACCTGTGTTCATTTTGGGATAACTCTCCCTATGCTTGCTTATAGCCCCACTGAGAACATCTGGAAAAATCTCTACCTAGCAGTATAAGTACAGTAAAGATTGAAGGGATTCTAACATCAAAGGATCTGTGTTTCCAATCCCACTTCTGACAGTATCTGTGTGAACTTGGTGTATCAGTAAGCACCCCAACACACACAGCGGATCCTGCTGTCACAGGTTCTTAGATCTGCATTCGTAAAAGGAAAGCAGCTGTCAAGGGGTTAATAGTCACTTTAATCAAGCACAGCTATCAAAGAAAATCAAAATAAAAATTCAACAGACAGAGCTTTCAAAACTGTCTGACCATGGTTAAAGGGTCTCTAAGCAGGAGGGAGAACTGGTCCAGCTTTACAATCACACCACACAGTGCTAGGTTCAAACATCAAAATAATGTTTTTCTCTCAGTTACCACAACTGAATAAAATTTTCTCACAAGACACAAGTAGGACTAAATCCAAGATTGAATAGAAAGAAAACAGAACTAGCTCCAGAACTGAGTCACAAGAGAGTTAGTATGGTTCACTCAATTCCCACAATTAATCACTTGCTGTCCTAATCCCAATTCCCTCACCAGGCAAATAGTATATGCTGTGACAAATAAAGACTTCAAGAGATATAATTTCTGGATAATTAGTCATTTTATCAATAATGCTAGCATTTTAGTAAAAAAGGTCAGTAGCACTCTTAAATGCCAAAGACAATCATGGCTCATATGCCCTTGAAAAAGGGGTGTTCCTGAGGATGGCAAGTACTGAGCAAATTTATTCAAAAAATAGACAACTCACCCAAACCTGAATAGAGTACAATGGCTTCCCTACTGGGGTGAAATCTGAACAAAATTAAGAAAGTTACTCCAATGACATTATCAGCAATGTCCTCCAGAGACGGAACTGTTTTTTAAAGAGAAAGATCTCTTTGATCATTAATATTGATCATTAATAATCATTTCTCTCAGTACTTACCTAATAAATGCTTGTTGGTTAATGGAAACCAACCTCTTTTACTAACACATTTCATGAAATTATTGTAAGAGTATAAAAATTAAAACTAGAGTCCAATTCAGAAACCTTAAGACCATAAAGACCATGTAATGAGCAACCTCTTCTAAACTCTATAAATTCCACAGTCATTTGCATTTCATAAGAGGCAAATAGTCCTGTGAGTTCTCCTTTCTCCTATCCCTTCCCTAGTTTCCCTCTACAATTTTGCATGACTCCTATAGAGCAATGCCAGGTATTGCTTTTAGACAACAGCAGAATGCTATGAAGATCTTTCTACATTGCTGGTGTTGACCTGAAAACTTGGTTAAAGAAAAGGCAATGGGCTAAATGCATACATTTTATGATTTAATTAATTAATTAATCAATTACCTATTAAAGAAAATGGTAACATAATGCATTATGGAGCCAGAAATGTTCTGGCTACCGATACAAAGAATTGGGCAGGCTTAAATATGTTTTAGGACAAAGAAGTGTTCTATGTCCTTCAGATTTATGATCTCCATAAGTGACTAACTAGACCATTAGAAAGGAATTTCTTAATTGCATAGGCTGTAAAATACAATAAGATAACAGAGTTTGACAAAGTTTCACATAGAAATTACAACCCAAGATGTCTGTGTTTTCTTTACCATTAACATGCCATAACATAGTATATGTCTACAAATATTAAGATATGGAAAATGTCCCATTATTCAAGATAGTGTCTTAGGTTAAAGGTCTCTTAAGGAATGTTGTCAGCCCTGGCTGGCTTTTGTTGACATAGGAAGAGGCATTCTCTGAGTTTGCTTCAGAGAGAACAAAGAGATTATTCCAAAATTTTATATTAAACATTATCACTGGGTACAGCTTGTTGCCACTACAATGGGAGAGGCCTCCAAGAGTTCTCTAATCTGGCAAAATCATAAGTTTTCCCAGAATCAAAATTCAGATTGTAGTACCAGACTAGAGACTTCCCTTTCCTGAGACCATTTCATATACTGCCTACTCCTGGACTCACAAAAGCTTGTCTAGGGAGTGGAACCTTGTTGTTCCCCAACTTTTAGATTCACTACAGATTCACCAGCTCCAGATTTAAATGTAGTGTTTTACCGGGTGTGCTGGAGCTGTTGGGGTATAGACTCTTGGAACCTCCTTGAATCTCCCCACTTAACCTGGCCTTTCATTCACAAATCTGTTGCCCTTGGCCTAGCCTGGCCTTCCATCCCTTACCTCTTGATTGCCTCACCTACATCCCACCCAAGCCCTGCATTGTCTGATACCTCCCAATTGCTTCCAGCTGTTTTACATCTCTAGTTACCTCAATCCCATCACGATCCTCCTCAGACCTTCCTCCCAGACCACTAGACCACCTCTAGATCTTTCCCATGGGCTTTCTGTATATAAGTTCCATCTTGCCTCTGTAAAGGCCCTTAGATTCAATCCAGCTCAGACTCTGTCTAGCTGAGATTCTATCTGGCCTGCTTGTGAATAAAAGCATTACAATGTTTAGGCTCCTTAAGAGCTAACTCAATATGGTGAATCTTTAATAAACTTTGTTTTTCTTTGGCTTTAAGGAGGCTTGAGTTGATTCATTTGGGCAGGACCCAGCGTGTCAGTATTTTGGGGTCCCCAGCACCCCTGAACCTCAACAGAGCCAGCTCTAACATGTTGGGTTGTTAAAATTTCAGAGTTAGGGTTAGAACCTCAGAAACTGGCAATCACTACAAATTTGCTAAGTGGTAACAGTGGAAAGAGTGCCAGGCCCTGAAGTCAGAACTTCCTGAGTTCAAATCTGATCTCCTGACACGTCCTAGCTATGTGACCCTGGGCAAGTCACTTAACCCTGTGTTTGGCTCAATTTCTTCATCTGTAAGATGAGCTAGAGAAGGAAATGACAAACCACTTTTGTCAAATCACTTGCCAAGAAAACCCCAAATAAAGTCATGAAGAATCAGATATGACTGAAAAGTCAGAACAATAAATCTGCATTTGATTTGTTTTGACAATCATCCAAGATTTAAGTGTTATTAATGCAGATTAAACTTAAAAGTATATGTGCATACATTTTCTCGATTCTCTCACCCCTAACAGTTCAGGTTTCATCACATCACATTTCTGTTTTGCTTTACAAACACTGCTTGAACTCAGCAGGAGTCTAGTAGGAAGCCCAGGGAACAAAGATCCCCAGACAGGAAACTGATAATAACTGGCATGTGTATAGCTCTTTTAAGATCTGTGAAGTGCTTTATATTCATCATCTCATCTGAGCTTCATGACACCTTTGAGTGACTACAAGCTTACAAACCTTGAGGTCCACCTTCCTTCCTCTGGTATCTGGGAGGGGTGCCCCCCTACCCTAGCAGAGAGTTCACTCTCCATTTGTTTAGATATAAGAAAGCATTCCTATTTAGGATCAGAAATCTAGAGAGGGAAGGAGACTCAGAGGTCAAACAAGTGGATGTAATGCTGCTTTTGGAGTGACAAGAGACCTGGCTTAGACTCCTACCTCAAGCACTTGGTTGCTCAGTGACCCTAGGCATGTCACGTGATTTCTCCAGGCCTCAGCTCCTTCTCTGACTCAGTGACTTTTAAGATTCTAACCAGTTCTAAATCAATGATTCAACCCTGTGGATGAGGAAGTTGAAGCCTGGGGAGGTTTTGTCAGGTTTTCTCATCCCTGAGGCAGTCTATTCTTAAACATTTAAGGATCTCTCTCGGCAATTGAATGTAATTATTCAGATCACCCTGAGGGAAGGGGTATAGAGGAGAAGTGGGAAGCGAAGCAGATTTTTCTCTTAAGGCCTAAACATGTATTCCCTCAGGGGATTTCATTTTGAGAGGGTGGAAAGAAGGGACAAAAGCTTTCCACTGTATAGTTATAGAATATTACCTCTTCTAACCTCTCCATGTTATAGAAAAGGTCACTGTAGACAAGATAGGAAGTGGTTCACAACACAGTTGGTTAGTGGCAGGGGTTGGATTTGAACCCTAGTCTGATGCCAACCTGGTGCTCTTTCTACAATATCACACAGGGCTGCAGAACAGATTGTGTCCAGTCAAACTAGGAAAGGCCTTTCATCAGATGGTTGATCTCCTGAGCATGAAATCTGGGAGACTACAGCAATTCATGAAGCAATTTATCAAAGCCTGATTTACTAAAGAATTGGGATCTCTACTCATGGTGATGGTGTTCAGACTCTGGGAGCCTCCTTGAGCTCCCCTTGAATCTCCCCTACTTAACCTGGCTTTTCATACTCAAATTGAATTTTTGAATCTGTCCACTTAACCTGGCCTTTCATACTCAAATTTGTGGCCATTATCTGTTACCTCTTGATTGCCCCACCTGCTTCCCACCCAAACCCTCCATTGTCTGATATCTCCTGATTGCCTCCAGCTGTTTCCAGACTTTGATCCTCCTTGGAGTCCCTTCTAGGACTTCTCCAGAAGACCCTCCCTAAACCCCTCCTCCCATCACCCTGGACTACCAGACCACCCCCAGATCCCTCCTGTAGTCTGTTCTGTATTTAGTTCCATCTTGCCTCCATGAAGGTACTTTGATGCAATCCAGCTCAGACTCTGTCTAGCTGAGATTCTATCTGGCCCTCTTGTGAATACAAGCGTTACAAATGCTTAGGCTCCTTAAGAGCCAACCCAATTTGGCGAAACTTTAATAAACTTTGTTTTCTTTGGCTTTAAGAAGGCTTGAGTCGAAGTCATTTGAACACGACCCAGACTGTCGGTATTTTGGGGTCCCCATGACCCCTAAACCTCATCAATGGGAGAAGCATCCACACAGATAAAGATTATGTGAAAGTCTGGGGACAAATCCCCTTGTTCTGTGAAGTTTGGATTCAGCCAAAGGGCTGCACTTGAGGACCTAGAGGGTCACGTATGCCCTCTAGACCACAGGTTTCCCACCCCTGGTAGATATAGAACATTTTACTCAATCAACAAATACTACATGCCAGTGCACTTAATGTAAGTCACTGAACCTGTCTCAGCTTTGGTTTCCTTTTTCATTAAATGATGTAATTGGATTAAATGATCCCTAAGGTTCCTTAAAGCCTATGATCCCAAGACAGACAGGGCTAGTCAAGAGAGGCAATGTGTTTGTTATAAAGAGAAGAGTTATGAAACCTGGAAACAAGGTTTTGTCATGTAATAGCCAAGAAAATTCCAAATGAGGTCACAAAGAGTTGGATATCACTGATAGGACTCAACAAAAAGACTTTAGACAAGTGACCAGATTACTGGCATGTTTCTAGGACTCAGTAAAATGAGGGGGTTGGACTGGATAATATATAAGGTTCCTTCCAGCTTGAAATCCCATGACCCCAAGTCTCTTTCCCTTTGGAGGCCTTAATTTCCTGATAATATTTAATATAAAATTCTGGAATAATCTCTTTGTTCTCTCTGAAGCAAACTGAGAGAATGCCTCTTTCTATGTTAACAAAAGCCAGCCAGGGCTGACTTAACATTCCTGAAGAGACCTTTAACCTTAGACACTTTTTCTGAATAATGGGATGCTTTCCATATCTTAATATTTTGCGGACATATACTATGTTATGGCATGTTAATGGTAAAGAACACACAGACATCTTGGATCATAATTTCTATTTGAAACTTCATCAAACTGTTATCTTATTGTATTTACAACCTATGCAATTAAGGAATTCCTTTCCAATGGTCTAGTTAATCACTCATGGAGACCATAAATCTGAAGGACACAGAACACCTTCTTTGTCCTAAAACAGATTGAAACCTAGCCAATTTTTGTATCAGCCAGATAGATAGCATCTGCCTCCATAGCACTACGTAACCATTACTTTATGGGGAATGAATGAATGAATAATAAAAATGTATGCATTTAGCCTGTTGCCTTTACTTTAAGCAGACTTTCAGGTCAACATTCCCTAACTGTCAAATGAAGAGGTCTTCAACAGAAAAAAGCACTCATTTTGAAGTTGGAGGATATGGATTCAGATCTGTCTATACTGCTTACCTCCAGTGTTATTTTTTGGTACAAAAACCAAATCCTGACCCCGCCTTACTAGTTTTCTCTCAAAATAAGGCAAGTTGGATGTAACTACGCTGACCTTTAAATTCCTTTCCAAGTTTCAAAGCTACAACTGTAATAAACTGAAGACTGCGTGACCTTCCAGCCTCTGAATTCTATGCTGTCCTCACATCGTCCCTCGAAGCCTCCCTTTCTTCCCCAGTAACACGAAGAGGCCGGTGGAGCCCTTCTCCAAGGTCCTGCCCAGGCCTGCAGAGGGAGGCTGGCACGGCGGGCAGAAGACCTCGGCTTGTCCCTTTGGGCGGGCCAGCCTGGAGGCTCAGGAGAGCCTCGGTAACATGGGAGCGCTGGGCTGGGCTCCGCGGTTCCTCTCCAGAGGGAAACGCAGGCAAACTAGGGCTTTGGGCAGGACGTCCATCATCGCGTGGTCGGCAGAGGCTGCGGAACGCGCCCTGGGGGCCCCGGCCGAGGCTCGGGGCCGCGAGGACGCGGGGGAGCTCCTGCCTCGCCTCCTTCTCCCCCTCTTTTCTCTTTTCCTCCCTCCCTCTCTTACCCCCTCCCTAACTGCTCTCCTCCTCCTCTCGCCCCGCCCCTTCCTCTCTCCCTCCCCTCTCGCTCCTCCCTCCCTATCTCTCTTCCTCCCCGTCTCTGCCCCTCCCCTCTCCCCCCTTCCCTGGTTCTCGCCCCTTCCTTCCTCCTTCCCTCCCCCTCCACGCCCAGGGCGCGCCGCTCCCCCGCCCACCCTCTTCTCCTGCTCCTCCTCCTCCAGTCCCCGCCCACCCGAGCCGGTAGCTGTGGGTAGAGGCAGGGCAGCGCACGCATGCGCGGGGGCCAGTCGTGAGGGGCGGAGCGAGGCGGGGCGGGGCCCCGCGGGAGGCGGGCCGAGCCGAGCGCTGCGGGGCGACAATGGACGCGGCGGTTGTGGCGGAGGCGGAGTCTCGGTGAAAGCGCGGGGGTCGGGGCGGCTGGGGCCGGACCATGTCGGGGGCGCAGCTGGGCCGCGCTCCCTGAAGCCGGCGGAGTCTCCGGGCCGCCCATGGGCTCGCTGAGCAGCCGGGTGCTGCGCCGAGGCGGGAGCCGAGCCGTCCAGGAGCGGGGCTCCGAGGCGGGGAGCGCGGCGGGGCCGGGCGGCGGGTGCGCCCCGCGGGGGAGCGCCTGCTACTGCCGGGGCGGCCGCAAGCGCAAGCGCAGCAGCGGCTCCTTGTGCTCCTGCGAGCGCTGCTCGGAGGACGAGGACCTCGACGAGGGGGACGAACAGGAGCGGCTCCTCAACACCCCGCGCAGGTGCGTCCCCGAGCCCCCTCCTCCCCTCCCTGCCCCTCCGCGGGGGGCCGAGCCCGCGGCGGGGTGCTGCGGGGCCCCTGCTCCGGGGTCCGCCGGCCGGGCTTGGTCCCGTACCTTGGCCCCGGGGTGGAGGAGGAGGGCTCCTTTGGTAACCTGGTGTTTCACTTGCCTCGCCCACGACCATTATAATTCCTGGGAGGAGGGTCCGGAGGCCCCCTCAGGCTGCCCCAGGTGTTTCCGATCCCCCTCCCCCGAAGGCGCTAGAACTGCCAACTTCCTCATTTCGCAGAAACTGAGGCCCAGGGAGGAAAGGACCTGCTCACGCTCACCTGGGTCGGTGCCGTGGGCCCCGGCGTGGTGACGGTTGTGCCACCGTGGACAAGTCATTAACTTTCCCTGGACCTCTGTCCTTACCTGCAAAGAGATGATGGATACAGCCACCTGCACTACTTACCTCGAGTTGTTCTGAGGGAAAGCACTTGGTAGTGCTACAGCCCTCATGTAAATTATTTTGTTCCCATTTTACGGATGAAAAATTGAGACCTCTGCAGGGGAGGCCCCCCTGGTATCAAGAATTTGAACCCAAATCTCCTGACTCAAAAGGCAGTGTTGTTTTCTCCCTGGAGAAAGAGGGGAAATCGCCGAGTGTTGAGTCAGAAGTCCAAGCTTCCATCCTGGCTAGTTACGTAGTTGGACCCGGTCACCGACTTCCCTCCGGGCCTCAATTTCCTCATCTGTAAAATGAGGGGGTTGAGCTAAAAAATCATTGAGGCCCCTTTCAGCTCGGAATCCTATAATATCATGGACCTGATTGTGTTTGTATATTACAGAGGAGAGAATTGCCAGGCTGTTATTATGGGGTGCTGGTAATTGCCCCCAACTGAGGGAAACGCCAAGTCAATGCATGAATCTCCTCATAAAACATTTTAACACCAGCTCTGTTTAATCACCATGTAAATGTATTTTTGTCTTCCTGCAGTGGATGTCTGTAGAATAACCAGCTATTCATCCGGTTGCCTTTAATAGTTCACAAATAAATTTTAGATATCTAGCCATGCAACCTTGTCACCCCTCACTGAAAGGGGAAACCTGGAACAATTATTCTTTACCAAGGTGCTCTGCTTATGTTGCCAGCAACCATTTGTTAGTGAAGTTTCTGAAACATTAGTTTATTTCAGAGCCTCTGCTACTTTTAAGTTGTCGGCTGTGCACATAGGTGTTGTAAATGTTTACTTCCTGCGACTTGGTTATTTTGAAAACCAAGGTTAATGACTTAAGATCCCAGAGGCTTCTGATGATTGGTTGCTGACAAGTAAAGAATATAATGTAAAACAAATAGAAGGGTATAGGCTCTTGCAACTTTTAGAATTGGAAGAGATCCTGTGTAACGCAACCTCTTTATAGCCCAAACTCAAAGAAGTCCTAAAGCTAGTTAGTAGTAGAACTGATGGGGCCACCATGTCACAAAGTGGTTTTAAAAAATTACACTTTCCTGGTTTAATTTTGTTTGAACTCAAATAGGAAAGGAAATGCCACATGAGTGATCAGAAAGTGATGGAGGCCTCTGCCAAAGCCCCTCACCTGTTGATTTCATTTTGAGACAGCAACCTTTTATGGTCCTTCGGCCTTTTTTTCCTTCAACAAAGGAACATGTTTTTTATTAAATGTCATTATAATTACTATCTCCTTTTTGTTGCCGAAGTAAAATGCTGGGGCAGCTAGTTGGTACAGTGAATAGAGCACCAGCTTTGGAGTCAGGAGGGCCTGAATTCAAATCCGGCCCCAGATGCTTGACACTTTGCTAGCTGTGTGACCTTGGGCAAGTCACTTAACCCCAATTGCCTTGCCTTTCCCCCTACAAAAAATTTTTTTAAAAAAGTAAATTGCAGCAAGCCTGTAAAATGCTAGGCACTGGGAATATAAATCATCATAAGCAGTATTGAAAGAATTTTTAAGTGATGGTTCCCCAAGTGAATTAAAGTTGTAGCTACGTCTTGACTTTTTGTACATTTTATTCTCAGCATCTCAGATCAGAACTATTCAAAAAAAGGAATGAACTTCTTCAGTAATTCTTGAGTTTTTAGTTCAGGTCTTCAAGGAAAGGCTCCATGACCACTTGTTGGGCATAGGTCATAAAGAAGGCTCTTATTTGTAGAGGACTAGATAACTTTTTGAGGTTGTCAGATGCACCAAAAAAAGTTTCAAAATTTTGAGGCATAGGTCTGAAATTTGCACTCCAGTGTTACACCTGTACATAACTTTGTGGGGTTTTTTTTGTCTCCCCAGGAAAAAGTTAAAAAGCACATCCAAGTATATTTATCAGACTTTATTTTTGAATGGGGAAAATAGTGACATTAAGATTTGTGCCCTAGGAGAAGAATGGAGCTTACACAAAATATACTTGTGTCAGGTAAGCTGTTTTTATCAAATGATCTAGAGTTGATCAAATTTAGTTTATTTTAAAGAGTATTGCTTCTCATTGTTATTTATAGTAATGATCTTTTTTTATGGGTAATAATTATTCATTGAATGTAGTAGTGTGATTGAAAAGCTATCTGATTGAAAAAACTTTTTTCCAATTTAGTTACTTATACTGAGCCTTCCAAAAAAAGTCTGTTTTAGCTTAACCCATAAGCTAGAAAAAAATTGGACATTTTCTTCATTGTTAAACTAGTGCTGTCTTTATTGTTATCTCAACAATTTATTTATTACAAGTTCCTTCAGTAAGAAGGGGAAGGTGTAGAATAGAGGAATAGGAAGAAAAGTGCTAGTACTAACTAAGGCTAGGGCTGCTAAATAAGTGTATGTTTGGCTTGTTAGAATTATTGTTGACTCAGCATATTACCTCCCTCCCAAAATGTATTAGATAATATATAAAATATATATATAAATATATAAATTATATATAAAATTTAGGAAGCTGCACCAGTAATAACTTACGTAGTGCAATAATGTTTGCAAATACTCTTCTTGAAAGGTAAATAATTCCTAATCTTATCCCTCTTTACAGGTGAGTAAACTAAACTTTAAGTTAAATGATTTCCCCAGGGTTCCCATAAGCTTTAAGTTTTCAGAGCAAGCATCTGAACCCAAGTCTTCCCCAGCTCTCACTCCCTACTTTATTTACTTTAAGTCAAACTGACTTTGTGCATGGCATTTTAACAATCTGTTACTTAGCTTTAGTTTACATTTATAAAGTACTTTTCATAGATCACTTTATCCTGAAGAGTATCCAGAGAAAAGGACATCTAGGATGGTGAAGGTTGACTTGAGTGCTTGACACATGAAGATGAGTTGAGGAATCTGGGCATATTTACGTAGAAAAGAGATGGTCTTGGAAGTAGGACCCAATAGCTAAAGTTTAAATATTATGGAAGTGCTTTCGTGTGGTGAAGGGATTAGATTTGTGCTTTTTGGCTTCAGAGGTAAGAACAGTGGATGCAAAGAGGCAAATTTAGGTGAGGAAAAATTTCCCAAACTTTAGAATTGTACACAAGTGCATTGGGTCACCCTGGGAGGTGCTGGCTTTCCCCTTCTTACAGGTCTTCAAGCAGAGGTTGGATAGTCACTTCTCAGGTATGTTATAAAGGGGATTTTTTTGTGTGTATGAGTTGTACTAGATGGCCTTGAGGTTCCCTGCAGTCTTCAGATCCTGTGATTTTGTGATCTTTGTAACAGTTCTGTAAAATAGGTAGCAAAAATGCCATACTGACCTGAATGAATGAATGAAAAAAGCATTTCTTAAGGTCTCATAATGTGCTAAGTGTTAGGGATACAAATAGAAAAGACAATCCCAGCTCTTGAGGAGCTCACATTCTCATGGAAGAGAGAAGACACCAGGAAGGATTCAGCAGTCAGATAGGAGGGTCCTGTGGGTTTTAGAATGCAACAGCAAAAGCCTCTTTTTAAGTACCATTCCACTGATAAAATCATGTCCATTTCTGATGTTGAGCCATTCGACAGTGCCAAGGACTGCTGACAAAAACTTCTTTCCTAGGTCTTTAGTACCTCTGGCTGCAGCACCTGGAGGAATGGTCACCAGGCTGCTTGTCCACAGAGGGTTACTGTCCAGGATAACGGCTGAGGGCACTGGACTGGAAGCATTGATCTTCCTAAGGCCCTTGGGTTTAGGTTTCTGGGCTGTCTCCATCAAGGTCTGAGGGGAGATGGGGGTGACAGTGGTTTGACTTGTCTGGGACACGTGCACCCTGTCTCTCCCTCAGGCTGCCTTGCTACTTGAATTAAAATGCTTACCTGCTCTGAGGGGCAGTTGGTAGGAATATCGGGTCCCTTCCACACAGGAGTTACTTTCTTGAATGATGGCTGGGAGCCTTGGTCTGAAAACAGGGCCCAGTGGTATGGGGGTGGGTGGAGAGGTGGGAAGAAATGTTATGCCACTTTCAGGGCTCTTGTGTTTATCTGCCTGGTGATGGTTGTTGGTGGTGGTCTCAAGGACTGGCCCTATCTCCATAATGACCTCTCTCCTTAGGCATCTCTGGTTACCTAGCTCTCCAGTGATAGTTAAAGGCAGGAAGACCTGAATTCAAATTCAGCCTCAGACACTTAGTAACTCTGTGACTCTGGGCAAGTCACTTAATTTCTATCTATCCCAGTTGCCTCTACTGTGAAGTGAGGAAAATAATAGCACCTCCCTCCTAGGGTTATTGTGGAGATTAAATGAAATAATATTTGCAAAGCACTTATTAATAGACACATAGAAGATACTTAAAAATGCTCATTCCCTTACCTCTTCTCCCCCCCGCTTACCTTCAGTGTTGGCTACAGGTTTATAGGGATTATATGGACCTGGTATCCCCAAAATGAGATCTTTTAGGAAAAAAATATAGATTTATACTGCAAGATAATGTGCTTATAAGTTGCATTTAAGTTTTATATAAACCAGGTTTGAAAGGTGAAATACATTCCACATTGAGATGCATTACTTATCTTCCCTATTTTGCTGATGAGGAAATTAAAACTCAGAGAGGTAACATGATTTGCCTAAGGTCATAGAGAGCCAAGACTGTAAACCATAACTCAACTGCTGGTTCAGTGTTCTCTCAATATACTATACCTTGTTTATCTATACATATATCTAGCTATACATTGTTTATCATTAAGATCTAATTTGAACGTTTTGTATTTTCTAGTCTGGCTACTTTTCCAGTATGTTTAGTGGGTCTTGGAAAGAATCAAGCATGAATACTATTGAACTGGAGATTCCTGACCAGAATATTGATGTAGAAGGTAAAGAAAATTTTTCTCCTTAATATGATCAATTTATTTGAAGCCAGTAAGTAGTTTTAACATCTTTTTTCTTCTATGCCTAGCTTATAGTAAGCATTTAATAAGTGTTTTTTTAAATAATTTTTGTTGAAGTTTGAGCATTTTATGAGAATATTTCCATTTTAAAAGAGAAGCTTATTAATCCAATCAGATCTTCTTAGTGGAAAGCACTAAGTTCCCCAGCTTACATGTTTCTCCTACTTCTTGTCAGATTTTATCTCCACAATGCCAAAACAACAGGTCAGCAATTTGACTTCTTACATCTGTCTGTGATACTCTTACTGATATAAAAGAGCTCATAAGGACAGAGAATTTAAAATCATTATCATGAATTATAATTACATTTTTAGTATATATTTAGTTTGCTGGTATGCCTCCTTTTTATCCTTCAATTATGTGCTTATTTACTCTCCTTTCTAAATTGTTATGTTTAGATCCCCCTCTTCTCCCTATCCACTTGTGTCTTTCCATCTCTCTTGCTACTGTCTAATCCAGTTTTTCACTAGTAGAGAGAGAGTCAGGACAAGGTGGTGATCACTTCTTTGTAGATGTCTCAAGACCAGACTCCTTAATATGTTAATCTTAGCTGGTCAAGTTTGACCTTCGCTGGAAAGGTTCTAATTTGGAACAGATATTACCTTGCAAATTGGTTTGTTCCATCTTTAAATGATCACCACTAAAGATAACAAATTATTAGCCTTTTGGATGGTTACATTTGTTTTAGATGCTTTGTTGTAGTAGAATAATAATAGTTAACATTTTAAAGTTTACAAAATTGCTTTGGTATTATATTCTTTGATCTTACCCAACCTGTGAGGTAGATGCTATTTTTATCCCTATTTTACAGATAAGGAAACTGTAGCTGAGAGGGTTTAAGTAACTTGCCCAGGGTCACACAGCAAGTAAGTGTCTGAAGTGGAATTTGAATCCAGGTCTTCTTTAGTTCCAATCTAGTATTCTGTCCTGTCATGTCAAGATTAACTCTCAAGGCTTGACTTTGCTTGTGACATTTAGTCTTTAGTTGTTTTCGATGTTACAAAACATAGTGGAATTTATAGTTGCTCTTTGGCATTTTTTTAATATGTGCATTTATTTTCAGCACTGCAGGTGGCATTTGGCTCTTTGTATCGAGATGATGTCTTAATAAAGCCCAGCCGAGTTATTGCCATTTTGGCAGCAGCTTGTATGCTGCAGCTGGTAAGTGACCTGCCCCAATGCAGGGTCAGTTACAATATCCTTCTGTGGTTCAATGTGTGTTCTAACATAAAAATGTGTGAATGAACCGTCTAAATCTTCTTGTGGTTTAACTAAAAATAAGTAATAGTTTGTTCATATCAGAAGTGAGCATATTGTTTGTTTGGCATGAACACTAGTTGTAGTTAATTGTATTATGGAAAACATTGTTTATCTAGGTTCAAAAGATTTTTTATTCCTGGTTTGTCTGATTACTGTCAAGCATATAACTTGTGGTTACCTACTTAGAACCACAAGCCATTTATTCATTATGAACGTTTTTTTCAACTGCTGATACATTCTGATTACATCAGAATTTCATATGTATATTTTACATCTAGTTGTACAGTTATTGCTGAGTTTGAAATTCTAGTAGTTTCTGCATTTTGTTTTTTAACTTTAATGTCTCAGGTAATTGTTATAAATGACATTAATTTCTACATTCATTTAACTTATCTTCAATATTAGTTGTTTTCAAAGTGTACTTTACACAGAAGTTCTTTCATTAGAAAAAAAAGCTTTGTACTTAGTAATCTAGATTTTTATTTCAGAGGAAAGTATACTTTTTGTGCTTCTGGCATTCTGTGATATCTGTTCTAAATTTGCTTTTTACATTTAAAAAATATTATTTGTTAACTACTTACACTATGCATTTAAGGTTATTTCAGAAGTTTTTAATTTGAGTGAAAAGTGACGGTAGTATTTTGATGTGTTGAAGAAAGTTAAAATGCAGTTCATTTTAAACTTTTTTATATTAAATTTTTAGCTGAGAGAGAATGTATTTAAACTACCTAAAACTGTAATACTCTGGCTTTAGATACTTCAAAAAATAGGTCCATGTACATACTCTTTCTATCAACATGGAAATGCTTTCTAGCCTAGTAGATAAATTTCATGGTTTGTGGGAGGAAAAAAAAAATTGTCTAATAGCCAGTGCTCTTGAAATCAGCTTCTCCTAGGCTGGTCATTGGGTTTGTCCTAATACAGCAAAATGTGTTGGGCAGACAACCAGCTCTAAGACCTACCAATCTTACACCTTGCTAGAATAGCTTGGGAGTCACATTTATTTCCATGCCAGTTAAGGAGTCAGAGAAGGACTTTAGTATTGGGGGTTTTATAAAAATACATCTTTCAAATATTGGTAAGAATGTTAAATTTCATGCTCTAGCCTGCCACATTATCAGCTGTCACATGGGGAAGAGCCCAGATTTTAGTAGAACAGTTATCAGAATAGATTTGTGGAGATGAAAAAGACTTAGAAAAGGTTAAGAGTCACTGTGGTCATTTCCTGCTTATTGCTTCTCCCTTCCTCTTTTGCTTCCCTACTTGAAGTATTAAAAATAGTATTTGCTGGATATTTTAGATAGTTCAAGCATAATAAAGTATTTGCTTTAATCTTATGCCTACTGTCACTCTTAATAGATTTTTTTCCTTTTAGTGGCTTAAGTGTGCTAATGTTTAAGAGCAGCACATGTTTAAGCTTGTTTTCCCATGTGAAATGGGCATTTCCAGTGCTTATTTATGTTTACAGGATGGTTTAATACAACAGTGTGGTGAGACAATGAAGGAAACAATTAATGTGAAAACTGTATGTGGCTATTACACATCAGCAGGGACCTATGGATTAGATTCTGTAAAGAAAAAGTGAGTTGTCTTCTCTACTCCAATCCCCCACCCCCTTTGGGATATCAGCTGCTTTGATCTCTTTAAAAAGATGCTTAGTTGGTAAAAAAAAAAAAAAATGAGGAATTGACAAAATGATAGGAATATGGAATCACATCATATCTAAGGAAGTGATGCTTAACACATGCTCCTCAAAAATGTCTTTATTTTTCTTAGTTTTAAATAAAGTGACCTACTTTTTGTAAAAAATATTTATGTACGTTCAAAGTTATGGTTGCTCTTTAAGACACAGTTACTAAAATTTGTGAATGAGACAAAGGAGCTAATGTACTTTGTGAAACTTTTGACAAGCCATGCTTTTTAACCCTTCAAAATTGAAATACTATATTCACATTCAATTTTCAATGGAAGCAGTGGAAATGTGTGCATCATAACTGATCTGCTCTTAAGTAATTTTTAACACAAGAAAAGTGCTAGGAATGGAATTTTCTCACTCAATGAAAAATGCTACTATTTAATTGAGTCAAGGAAAGCTCCCTTAAAAACTTCTGAGAGTAACAGTACTAAATTTCTAGTTGTTAGACTAAAAGATAGTATCATGTCCTGTAAAAATTACTGTTTTCTGTTTATATGACTTGAGGTTTTATTTATCAAAACTTGATAGCCTTTGATAAGATACTTACTATGAAAATAAATATGTAGCAATGTACTGATTGCAGATTTTAAATAATTTCAGGTGCCTTGAATGGCTTCTAAATAACTTGATGACCCATCAGAGTGTTGATCTTTTCAAAGAACTCAGGTATTTGAATTTTAATTAACTTAAAGATAAAAGATCTTAAAGCACGAATTTAAGTTAATATATAAATTTTTTATTTAGGCATAAAGACATGTTGTTTGTGAACACATATAATATTTTAAGGGAACAAATCTTGGTTTCCTTTCTGAACAGTGTAATTGGCATGGAAATTCTTTTTTTCACCCTTATAAGCCCACCAAAACTGCAAAAGAATTTTAGGGACTCTTCATCCAGCTTTCCCTTCTCTTCCCTCCATTGTCCAACTCTGGTAGGTATTTTCAGTCCCTCTCTTGAAACTTTTCCCATTGAAAGTTTTGTTAAAAGACTTGAGAACTTGTTAATTTAAAGTTTTTAACAGGTTAGAGTTTTGGAGTTTAATACTTTTATATTTATCGTATTGCCTCTAGAAAAATTTCTAAATTAAAAACATTGGAAAATTTGAGATTTAGATTCAAAACAGTTTTTAAAGGCTGATAAGGATGACTTAATAACCTGAATGACAAGGTTCAAAAGATTTCAACAGAAAAGAATATTGGATTGAATCTAAAGAGAGAAATGTAAAATCTTTAACTTGGGTTAAAAAAAATCAACTTCACAAGTAATAGATGTATTGGGAAAGCAAAGTAGCATTTTGAAGATTTGGGATTTTAGTAAACTGGAAGCTTAAGATGCATCAACAGCATGTTGATGTCTGTTAGAAAAGCTAATGAGGTCTTAGCCTGCATAAAAAGAGGTATAATGTTTAGGATTAGGGAGTTATGATAGTACTACTGTGTTGTACCCTAGTGAGACCACTTCTGAAGAATTGTGTTTACTTCTGGGTGCCATATTCTAAAAAGGACATTGATAAGCTAGGAAGGATCTAGACCAGGCCTGCATTGCCTGCAGTCCATGGGCCACTTGCAGCACACAAAGGATTCTGGGTTGCCTGTGAAAAATGTAGAGGAAATCTTTTGGTGGGGCTTCAGGTTGTACAGGCCTGGTTTAGACTCAGGCAAATTCCCTTAGTAAAAAGATTTGTTCTGTGAAGTTTGGATTCAGTCAAAGGGCCTGGGCCCCATTTGGGGACCGAGAGGGCCACGTGTGGCCTTGAGCCCTCAGGTTCCCCACCCCAGTCTAGAGGAATAAGATCAGGTTGGTGAAAGAGCCTGGAGATCATGTCACATGAGGGTTAATTAAAGGAGCTGAGAATGTTCAGCTTAGGGGATATCTTGTTAAGTATTTCAAGGCCCATCACAGGATAGAAGAATTAAATTTGTCTTGTTCATACTAGAGGGCAGAACTTGAAGCAAGGATTTGGAGGTAGAATAGAGGTGAATAAAGAAAATTTCCCAGTAATTAGAGCTATTCAGAAATTGAATGATGTATCTCAGGAAGTAGTATAATACAATGGAAGAGCACTGACTCTGGTGTCAGAAGACCTGAGTTCAGTTCTCACCTGAGTCTCACCACTCATGTGACTTTGGGCAGGTCATTTAATGTCCCTGACCCTCAGTTTCCTGATCTGTAAAATAAGAGAGTTGGAATAGATAGGATCTGAAGTACCTTCGAGTTTCAGTAATAATCTAGCTAGCATTTGCATAGTGCAAAGTGCTTTATACACATATCATCTCATAATTGACACCTTCTAGCAAAAAGTCCAAGGACCCCTTTCCTCATATATGAAAAAAGCAGATTGTTCAGGTTTGAGTTGTGCTGGATGGCCTCTGAGGTCCCTTCCCATGTTATGATTCTGTAAGCCCCAGAGAAGTGCCAGCCTGCTGTGTGCTAGGCAATGCAAAGGAAAATGAACCTGGTCCATTCTGGGGAAGAGAGTGACTTTCTGAGGTTCTCACTGTTCCTAAGTTTGTCAGTAGGCTGAGATTTGAACTCAGGTTTCCTAACGCCAAGTCCTGCACACTGTCTGATATTTCAGGGTATCAGAACTTCTTGGCATTTGGTGGTGAGAGCAGTTTTGTCAGCTGTCATAATGTTAAATGCTAACTGAAAATTGGTGTTATGCCATTGATCACTCCATTATTATAAAGTAAAAGAAAATTTTTCTTTATCTTTTTTATATACCTTCTATTCTGTAACTCTTCATTTTTTTTTAATGGTTTGATAATACATTTTATCTTTTCCAGTATAAGCCTCATGAAACAGCTGATCTGTTCTTCTAATCTATTTGTAATGCAAGTGGAAATGGATGTATACACTGCTCTCAAGAAGGTACTGGCCTACTTAAGTATTTCAAGAATTTATAATTTTGTCAATTTAGGTACTTTCTCCACTCATTTACTACCCCTGAATGACTTAGATCAAAATGAGATAATGTTTTTAAAGCGCTTTGGAAAGCCTAAGACACTACATAAATATGAATGATTATTAATTACTCTTAAATATGAACTGTTATTATAATGATCTAGATGGCGTTAAAGAGTTATTTTTTCTTTTGGATCTGCCCTGTGATTTTATCTGACAAGTATAAGGAAATTTTGGAGGGGAAATTTCTTCTATTCGTGGAGGTCAGAACTTACTCTGCATATTACAGCAGGATTGCTTTTGGTAGCGAAAGGATGACTGATTTGCCCAGGGTCACGTAGCCAGCATGTGTCAGGAGCAAGATTTGAATTCAGACTTTCCTGACTAGAGACTGGCTCTTTATCTGTTACACTACCTCTCTCACGTTACTTTGCCCCCCAAATTGATGACTTTATCCAACACTGTGATGAGTTTCTCCAGAGTTTCTTAGGTATTTTATGGACATCAGATATGCAGTCTATCACAAGTTTGTTTGAAGCCTTTTTAGGACTTCATAGGACTATTACCTGGTGCTTCACTGGCATCATCCTTGAGAATTGGGGGTCATTTTCATGCCATTTGAAGCATTTTAAGGGGGACCTTTAGTGTAAGACTAGCACAATATATATTTTTTTCCAATTTTTTAAAAATATTTTTGTTTAAAATTTTGAGTTCCAAATTCTATCCCTTTCTCCCTTCTTCCATCCCTGAGATGGTAAGCAATCAGATATAGGTTATACATGTCCAACATAATATGTGTTTAAAAGGTAGAATGCAATTTGTGTTATATAATTCTAGCATTAAAATAGTGTATGTAACAACTTCTTTGTAATTTTCTATGAAGTGCCTTTTTGAGTTGTAGACATAGCTTGATAGTGATCACCATCTTATATTTTACATGGTGTATTAATTTTCAGAGTACTTTCCTCATGGCATTCCATTTGATTTTCATGAGGTATGCAAGGTGGCTATTATTTTCATTTTACTGATGAGGAAATTGGCTTATGAGAGAACCAAAATAGTCCCCAAGAATATATTAAGTACATACTCTGTCAGGCAGCTAGGTGGCGCAGTAGATAAGAGTGTGGGCCCAGGAGTCAGAAGGACTTGAGTTCAAATTGGTCTTAGAAATTTACTAGCTGTCCCTGAGCAAGTCATGTTACTCTGTTTGCCTTGGTTTCCTCATCTGTAAAAAGAAGAAAATGGCAAACCATGAAAACCCCATATGGGGTCATGAAGAGTCAGTCATGACTGAATAGCATCTGTGTCAGGTATTGTGTTTCCTTTACCCTGGGAGTTTGGATTCTATCAATTTAAGTGTCTACTTGGCCACTAAGTGGCAGTGCTCCATTGTTCTTCCTTCAGGTTTTCTCTAGGACCTTTCCCTTGGAAAGGAGGTATATTGCATTTAAAAACGTTCTAAAATGCCGTAGGAGTGAAATATAGACCCTTTTGAGATTGCTGGCATTTTTTTTTTCCTGCTCTTGAAGGGCTCTGTTACTATCTTTCATCTAAGGAGTGAGTTCTTGGTTCTCTTGCCACAATAGTTACATCAAGTCTTCTGTCAATATTGAAAACGCCTGTGCTGTGATGAGAGAGAAGACTGATGTAGTAATGGCATCAGACCAGAGTCCCGTAGTTTTTTCTCTTGTGTCAAATATTTCTCAAGCAGTTTAAAGAATAGCAATTAAATTAATTGGTGAGTAGTTAAAAGTGAAAGGGCAGTAGATAGGGCACCAGGCCTGGAGTCAGGAGGGCCTGAGTTCAAATTTGGGCCCAGACACTTAATAGTTTTGTGACCCTGGGCAAATCTCTTAACCCTGTTTGTGTCAGTTTCCTTATATAGAAAAGGAAGTGGCAAACCACTCCAGTATCTTTGCCTAGAAAACCCCAAAAGGGGTCATGAGGAGAGTTGGACAGGATGGAAGGACAGACTCCACAAGAAGAAATTAAAATAAATGAGATTTCCAATTTAAAAAATTGTAAAATTTTTAAAAACTTTTAGGAAGTCGTAAATTCTGTTGGATGAAGTGCAATGTTAAGAATCAGTGACTGTTACAGTTTTAATGTTGATTTTCCAAATACTGTGTAGCTTTGAATAAGTTCAGTCTTTCCTAACAACTGTGTTACAGCAAATTAGGCTTTCTCTGGAGTGCCAGCTTATACCCACTGTATATCTGGAATACACATGCTCAATGTATCTTCCACAATTTTTCCCAGTTCTCCCTCCCCATTATTCTAACCACATATTCTAGTCTTTTAGAACACCTCTAGTCACATTGTGAATGTGATCTGTGAATCTAACCTGAAACTACTCTACCGATTAGGTATCCATTACCTGTCTGCTTCCCATTTTGAAATAAGGCTGATTTTTTAAAAAGTCTAACGTTATCTCCCACATGCCCATTTGTATTAGCTGACATGCAGAAGAAATTTAACCAGGTCAAATCTTTTTTAGAAATTTCTAATCATATCATGAAATGAATGAAATTAGGGAACAATAATTTGTCTCATTTGTAAAATGGAGATAATACCTTACTTTTAGCTTTGTTGACTAGTTTAATAATTGGTAAGTATTCTTTAAAATATAAAAACTCTTAACTACATTGAATTCTTATGACTGCATTTGTCATGTAATTTTTTTTTTAATCTAGTGGATGTTTCTTCAGTTAGTGCCTTCTTGGAATGGATCATTAAAACAACTTTTACCTGAAGCAGATACCTGGTTTTCCAAGCGTAGGAAAGGTACGCTTATCCTGTTTTGTGTGAATTTATTTTTTATCATGCATATCAGGCTGAAGATAAAGCAGTACATTCATTGTTAGAACAAGATAATATCTTTTTCCTTTTATTGCTTAACTGTCTTTACTTTTCCCCAAAATAAATTGTACCTAGCAGAGATGTGATGATAGGAGGAATATACAAGGATCAGCTTGCTTTGAGCAGAAATAGTATGAAAGTTCAAATTTACAGAAATACTAATCATTTTTATAGAAGGATTGATTCTAGGATTATTTTACAGAGCAAGTAATATTTTTAATGCAATTTACACACTGATTTTTAAAAATCTTATAAAGCAAGTTGTATTGGTAGAGGATTTGTTTCTTCAAATATGAATGAATCAAGCAAGCATTTATTAAGCAAAGCAATGTGCTAAGTGCTAGGAAGAAGAAGAAGAGAAGTATGAGTCCCTGCCTTTATCCTCCTGGGTTAGAAAGAATGTAAGGAGGATTTCAGCTACAAGTTAGTTGAAAAAGTCTCATGGTCTTTACTGTTGCAACAGTAAAGCAAATGTTAATGCTTCTTCTTTAGTGTCTTTATTTAATGTTACTATTCCCAGTCAGTGACATTTTGTATTTTGTACAATTGGGATTTTGGCTTTTTCTAAATTATTAAATGTAGCAGTGAAGTCAACAATCTATCAGATTTAAGGCCAGTTTTATACATATTGAACTTGGCTGTCACAGTTGCAAACATAAACACTTTTACCTCAGGGTAAAATTAATGTTTTGGAATCTTAAAATTCTTAAAAAATAAAGAATAAAAATCTTGCAAAACTGTAAGAACCTGTTTTTGGTGATAGGAAAAATGGCAGCCTTGATGGAATTACCATTTACCTTATGAAAGAAAATTCCTAATCTGCGATCTATGAGCTTGTTTTTAAAAAATATATTTTAATAACTTTTAGTAGGATTACTTTCCTTTGTAACAGTGTATTTTTTTCATACACTTAAAAAACATTATTCTTAGGAGTCCATAGACTTCTAGTAGGAGGTCCATGACACACAAAAATGGTGAAGAAATCACCTCTAGTCTAGAAAATTGAAATATCAAGATCATTTATATGAGAGTAGCCAACTAGGTGAAATATTGGAATTTAGGGAGTTAAGATGGGAGAGTAGGAGGAAGGTGTTTCCCCAGCCCTTAGGACCTTTTCCCATTCAGATCTCACAATGTGGTTTGTTCTGTATCTCTTTAATCCATTTATGTATTTTTATGTTTTATAGTTAACTCTTGATTTGTCTTGTCTGCCTACTAGACTGTAAGCTTATAGACTCTTAGTAAATGCTGGTTCAATTAAATGTGCTCCAAAAGGATAGTGAACCCTACCTTTTCTAAGCTTTCTATTTCTCCCGATGCCCAGTACAATGATTTGCATGCAGCAGGGGGTAAATATTTATTGAATTAAATTGTATATCACTAAAATTTTTTCTTATACTGATATACGTTGCATGATAAATCTGAGGCTATTGAAAGTTTTATTAGCTTTTTCTTTTTTTATGTATAATTTATTTTTCAGTTCTCAACATTCACTTTCACAAGAATTTGAATTCAAAATTTTCTCCCCATCTCTCCCCCTCCCCCACCTCAGGACAGCATGCATCCCATCCACCCCTTCCTCCAATATGTCCTCCCTTCTATTACCCACCATTCTTCCATCCCCCTTCCCCTCTATTTTCCTGTAGGGCAAAATAGATTTCTATACTCCATTGCTTGTATATCTTAATTTCCAGTTGCATGCTAAAACAGTTTTTAACATTCATTATTAAAGCTTTGAGTTCCATATTCTCTCCCTTCCTCACCACCCACCCTCATTGAGAAAACAAGCAGTTCAATATAGATCATACATGTGTAACAATGCAAAGCACTTCCATAATAGTTATGTTGTAAAAGACTAACCATATTTCCCTCTGTCCTATCCTGCCCTCATTTTATTCCATTCTCTCCCTTAACCTGTCCTCCCACAATAGTGTTTGCTTCTGATTATCCCTTTCCCCAATTTGCTGTCCCTTCTATTATCTTCCCTCTCCTGTCCCCTTCCCCCTTGCCTTCCTGCAGGATAAAATAGATTTCCATATCCATTTGAGTGTGCTATTCCTTCTTTAGCCAAATCCCATGGAGTAAGGCTCACTTCTCTTCTTTCATTTCCCCCTTCTTCCCCTCCATTGTAAAAGCTCTTCCCTCTTTTATGTGAGATGATTTACTACATTCTACCTCTCCCTTTCTCTTACTCCTAGTACATTCTATTTAACAGTAAATTTTATATTTTTTAGATATTCTCCCTTCATATTCAGCTAACCCTGTGCCCTCTCTGTCTATGTATGTGTGTGTGTGCATAAACGCACACACACATACATACGTACACCCATGTACAAAATATACCTACATATATATAATGTACACATACATACATGCCCATATACACCTACATATATGTTCCCTCTAACTACCTTAATACTGAAAAAGGTCTCATGAGTTACAAATAACATCTTTCCATGTTGGAGTGTAAGTAGTTCAACTTTAATGAGTTCCTTAAGGCTTCTCTTTTCTGTTTACCTTTTCATGTTTCTCTTGATTCTTGTATTTGAAAGTCAGGTTTTCTATTCAGCTCTGGTCTTTTCAACAAGAATGCATTGGAAGTCCTCTGTTTCATTGAAATTCCATTTTTCCCCATGGAGTATTATACTCAGTTTTGCTGGATAGATGATTTTTGGTTTTAATCCTACCTCCTTTGACTTCTGGAATATCATATTCCAAGCCCTTTGATCCCTTAGTGTAGAAGCTGCTAAATCCTTTGTTATCCTGATTGTATTTCCACAATACTTGAATTGTTTCTTTCTGGCTGCTTATAATATTTTCTCCTTGATCTGGGAACTCTGGAATCTGGCTACAATATTCCTAGGAGTTTTCCTTTTGGAATCTCTTTCAGGAGGTGATCAGTGAGTTCTTTCCATTTCTGTTTTACCCTGGGCAGTTTTCCTTGATAATTTCTTGGAAGATGATGTCTGGGCTCTTTTTTTGCTCATGGTTTTCAGTTAGACCAATAATTTTTAAATTATCTCTCCTGGATCTATTTTCCAGGTCAGTTGTTTTTCCAAGGAGATATTTCACATTATCTTCTATTTTTTCATTCTTTTGGTTTTGTTTTATATAATTTCTTGGTTTTCTTCAGTAAGCTTTTCAACCTCCTTTTTCATTTGGCCAATTCTGTTTTTTAAAACATTCTTCTCCTCATTGGCCTTTTGGACCTCTTTTCCATTTGGGTTAGTGTATTTTTAAAGGTGTTTTCTTCAGCATTTCTTGGAGTCTCTTTTGGCAAGCTGTTGATTCACTTTTCATGATTTTCTTGCATCACTCTCATTTCTCTTCCCAGTTTTTCCTCCACCTCTCTTACTTGATTTTCAAAATCCTTTTTGAGCTCTTCCATGGCCTGAGGTCATTGCAATTTCTTTTTTGGAAGTTTTAGATGTAGAAGCCTTGACTTTGATATCTTCCTCTGATGGTATGCTTCATCTGAAAGCATGGAAGAAAATACTTTTTCAGTAAGAAAGTAACATATAGTCTTATTTTTTCCCCTTTTTTGGACATTTTCCCAGCCAGTTACTTGACTTTTGAGTCCTTTATCAAGTGGAGGGTATACTACCCTAGGCTTCAGAGGTTTTGTGCAGCTGTTCTCTGAGATATCTCTAGGGGCCTGTAAATTCTCAGTTCCTCCATGGTGGTACAATCAAGGGAGAGGAGTTTACTCCTTTCCTGGTCTGCGAGCCACCACACCTCTTTTCTGCCCTGGAACTGCAAGTAGGTTCCCTCTCCACACCCACCACTAGCTGTACCACACCAGCGCCAGTTCTCCTCCTCCCCCCAGGACTGCCACTCAGGGCTGAGATCCAGATCAGCTACTTGATTCCCCTAGGGTCTTTAGGTTGAGGGCTCCAAAACTGGATGCCGCTGCCCTGGGGCCTGGGGCTGTGAACAGACCACGCTCCCCTCTCACCCAGGTGAAAGAGCTTTCTTACTGACCTTTGAAGCTGTCTCTGGTGTTTGTGGGTTGAGAAATCTGGGAACTGCAGCTGCTATCCATGATTTCATACCCTGAAGCCTGCTGTAGTCTTGTCTGTGTTACGTAGCTTAGGCTGGGCCGTACTCCTCTCTAAGCCTGGTGCAATAGACCTTTCCTGTTGGCCTTCCAGGCTGTCTTGGGCTGGAAATATGTTTCACTCTGTCATTTTTGTGACTTCTGCTGCTCTAGAATAGAGTCATTTTTTTACAGGTATTTTATGGGTTATGTGGGGAGAGCTAGAGCAGGTTCGCCATCTTGGCTCCATCCTGCCTGTTTTTCTTTAATAACCTTTTATTCCCTATTCTTATTAAGGTAGAACTGCCATCACTAGATTTTTCCTAAAACATTTGAATGCATTTGGTTTGAAGTTGAAACACTGATTTTGACCCAGTCATATGGAAATAGAGCCAGGCCATCAGTTTTTCATTCAGGTTCAGCTGTCCTCCTTCAGAAGACCAGTCCACAGACTCTGAGGGACCCTTTTTAAAATTAATTCTTTTTACATTCATTTTTTAAAAAAATTTGAGTTCTGAATTCTGTCCCTCCCTCCAGTTCTTTCCCACCTATTGAGAATGCAGGCAATAGGATATCAATTATGTGTGTGAAATTGTGCAAAACAGGTTTCTGTTAACCATGTGGCAAAAAAAAAAAAAGGCAAGGAAAATAAAATGGAAAAAATATACTTCAGTCTGCATCAGACTTCATCATTTCTCTCACTGAAGTTGAATAACATTTTTCATCTGAGTCTCTTTAGAAGTATGGTTGATTTCTGAGTTTTGGGGGGTTTTTGTTTGATCTTGCTGGTCAAAAACAAGGAATTATTCCCTTTCTTTCATGCAAATGAGCCCAAGCCCAGTGAAGCTCTAGAACTGATTTGTCTTCTATGATCTCTTCAATATTTTTAATTTGTGATGCAGTAGGGTCTTTGAAAGCTCTAGAACAGGGATGGGGAAACCTTAAGGTCACATGTAACCTTCTGGCCTTTTGACTAAGACTAAGTTTTATAGAACGAATCCTTTTTATTAAGGGGATTTGTTCTGTGAAGTTTGGATTCCATCAGAGGGCCACACTTGAGAATCTAGAGGACCCACATGTACTCTTAAGGCTTCAAGTTCCCCACTCCTGTTCTATAAGTTACATGTAACTTATGTGCTTATGCAATATATCATTTGTTTCAAAAAATGTGATTTCTTCAGCTTTGGTAGTACCTGCAACTGTGCAGATCACATCATTCCCCCTCATCATCACTTAGTTGCTCTGGCCTTAAAATAAATCATCTGGCAACCTTTTGATGACAAGCAGTCTAAATTTAGCTTGATCTTTAGATACAGAGTTGTTTCCTGCACCTTTACTTATGCTTTATATTTCAGTAGGATGTGCCAGAGTTTGTGCCCCATTGAAATGATCAGACCCCAAAGTCATTTCTGTGTCATGATGACACATTAGAGTAGAGCCTTCTAGTGCTGCTATATATCTGTATATAGTCCTTCATGGGATATACACTGCTTCTTAGAAAACCAAGTTAATATTTGGGAGAAAGCAGAACAATATTTATTTTCTACTTTGTGCAGATTTTGAAGATATTGCCTTCCTTGAAATTGAACAGGGAAAAGCTTTTATACCAGTATTCAGGCACTTGAGGTTGCAGTATATCATCAGTGATTTAGCTTCTGCAAGAATCATTGAACGAGATGCTCTCATACCTTCAGGTAAGAGAATACAAAATAATTATTTTAACAGCAACATTGAGTTCATTATTGTTTCACTGTGCTAGCTAATTTATAGAGTACCTTAAATTCTTTAAAGTTGATTGTCCTAAAAAGTTAAGTTTCATGAAAAAACCTTTTTCTTTCTTTTTGAGCATTGTAAAACTTCACATGAATATACATATATAATGTCTGGAAACTGGAGTTTTAAATATTTTGAAATTATTTTTTGATTACTTTTCTAAGTCATATCTTTTGATCTAAAAATTCCATCCAATATTAAGTCATATACATATGAAGTACATAATAATATTTCTTTTTTCAGGTTTCTTTTGTAAACTTATATAGTCTAAAGTGCTCAAATTTGGGGGCAGCTAGGTGGTGCAGTGAATAGAGTACTGGCCTTAGAGTCATGAGAACCTGAGTTCAAATCCAATTTCAGACCCTTGACACTGACTAACTGTGTGACCTTGGGTGAGCCACCTAACCCCCATTGCCTTGCCTTCCCCTCCTCCAAAAAGAAAAATAAAATGATCAAATTTATATAAAAATCACAAAATATTTGAAATTGTAGGTTGAAAATATCTAATTTTGGTACTCCATATTTTTTTGAAGACCCATTTATCTATGTCTAAGACATAAATAGTCTCCTGGAATGATATTTATAGAAGTAATAGCATGGAAAAAATAATTTTAACTTTATTACCTTCTGATATATTTGAAAAGAATCCTGTTTAAAAGATTTCTTTCAACAGTCTTTTGGAAAAAATGTTAAAAAGTATGGGACCCATTTGAAGACATCTTCACAGAATAGAGTGGTGCCTATATTATTATAAAATTTTGCTTTTGTTTATGAGTAAGTTCTCAAAAAAACTGAGAAGAAATTATTCCCTTTGGTTCATGGTTGTACAGTTGTTGGGGAGAATACTGTGCTCTGTCCAGATATTTGGCCATGCTTCTGTTGGGAGATGATAAACAGATGCTAATTATATGTCCTTCCTGATTACTTTGTTTTGAGGAACCTTTGAGAGATACCTTATGATTCATAGTTTGAAAGTCTCAATCATAATATATTCTTAAATGTAAGTTATGCTGTTTTGTGCATGATATGTTTTAAAAAGTGACAAATGTTTATATCATCTTGAATCAGTTTGATTTTTGGTGGGAGATAAAATAAAGGAGACAGTGTTGATTGATAGGCCAATAGCAAGGTTGGGAGTCAGAAACATCTGGGTTCAAGTCGTATTTCTGACATATACTGGATCTGTGACATTGGGCAAGTCACTTAAAGCTCTCACTGCCCCAGAAAACTCTCTGAGACTCTATGTTATAGAACAGATGCCAATCCACATTAGTCCCTGGACTTTCCACATTCAGAAAGATAAAGTGGTGTTGATAAAAGGATAAAGATGGTCCAAAAGTTGAATGCCTTAGCATGTGAGCTTAGAGCACCCTGTTCAATGGGGTCTCCTCACAAATGAAGAGACATGGATGTAAATTATTTCTTGCTCCCTATGTCATCCTCCCCACCCCCACAAACCAACAAAGACCTACTTTTACATTCTTAACACACAGTAGAGGGTTTCATTAGCATGAGCCAGAAAAAAAAGTCTTTGGTTACTCACTTAACATTTGTCATAATTATTTAATACTTAGTGTTACTAGCCCATTAGGGGGTATATGTAGCAACCAACTTTGGGGTTTAAGAGTTTCCTTTTTGCTGTTGCTAACTGCCACTTCTTAGCCTATCTTCCCTCACCTGTATACGTACTATTCAGCCTATATTTTTAAATTTCGTACAGTATAGACTGTTGAATTCTTTAGTATGTGTAAAATGTTGTAGACTTCATTATAACAATTCATTGTGTGGTTTTAGATATTTAGGTTTCTCAAATCACATTATTTTTATGTAAGAGAAATCAAACTGCAGTTAAGATGGATATTAGTTCCACCCTTAGCACTAACATTATAAAGAAATTCTTCTATATGGTTATCTGTGTTTATGTACCTAATTGTAGGTGTACCAGTGACTTTTTTTTATTAAATTTATTTATTTAACTTTTAACATTCATTTTCACAAAATTTTGGGTTACAAATTTTCTCCCCTTTTATCCCCTCCCCCCCAAACACCAAGCATTCTAATTGCCCCTATGACTAATCTGCTCTCTCTTCTATCATCCCTCTCTGCCCTTGTCTCCATCTTCTCTTTTGTCCTGAAGGGCCAGATAACTTTCTATACCCCTTTACCTGTATTTCTTATTTCCTAGTGGCAAGAACACTACTCGACGATTGATCCTAACACTTTGAGTTCCAACTTCTCTTCATCCCTCCCTCCCCACCCCTTCCCTTTGGAAGGCAAGCAATTCAATATAGGCCAAATCTGTGTAGTTTTGCAAATGACTTCCATACTAGTTGTGTTGTATAAGACTAACTATATTTCCCTCCATCCTATCCTGTCCCCCATTACTTCTATTCTCTTTTGATCCTATCCCTCCCCATGCGTGTGAACCTCAAATTGCATCCTCCTCCCCATGCCCTCCCTTCTATCATCCCCCCCACCCTGCTTATCCCCTTATCCCCCACTTTCCTGTATTGTGAGATAGGTTTTCCTACCAAAATGAGTGTGCATTTTATTCTTTCCTTTAGTGGAATGTGATGAGAGTAGACTTCATGTTTTTCTCTCACCTCCCCTCTTTATCCCTCCACTAATGAGTCTTTTGCTTGCCTCTTTTATGAGAGATAATTTGCCCCATTCCATTTCTCCCTTTCTCCTCCCAATATATTTCTCTCTCACTGCTTGATTTCATTTTTTTTTAAGATATGATCCCATCCTCTTCAATTCACTCTGTGCACTCTGTCTCTATGTGTGTGTGCGTGTGTGCATGTGTGTGTGTGTAATCCCACCCAGTACCCAGATACTGAAAAGTTTCAAGAGTTACAAATATTGTCTTTCTATGTAGGAATGTAAACAGTTCAACTTTAGTAAGTCCCTTATGACTTCTCTTTGCTGTTCACCTTTTCCTGGTTCTCTTCATTCTTGTGTTTGAAAGTCAAATTTTCTTTTCAGCTCTGGTCTTTTCATCAAGAATGCTTGAAAATCCTCTATTTCATTGAAAGACCAATTTTTCCCCTGAAGTATTATACTCATTTTTGCAGGGTAGGTGATTCTTGGTTTTAGTCCTAGTTCCTTTGACTTCTGGAATATCCTATTCCATGCCCTTCCATCCCTTAATGTAGAGGCTGCTAGATCTTGTGTTATCCTGATTGTAATTCCACAATACTTGAATTGTTTCTTTCTAGCTGCTTGCAATATTTTCTCCTTCACCTGGGAATTCTGGAATTTGGCCACAATGTTCCTAGGAGTTTCTCTTTTTGGATCTCTTTCAGGCGGTGTTCTGTGGATTCCTTGAATATTTATTTTGCCCTCTGGTTCAAGAATCTCAGGGCAGTTTTCCTTGATAATTTCATGAAAGATGATGTGTAGGTTCTTTTTTTGATCATGGCTTTCAGGTAGTCCCATAATTTTTAAATTGTCTCTCCTGGATCTATTTTCCAGGTCAGTTGTTTTTCCAGTGAGATATTTCACATTATCTTCCATTTTTCCATTCTTTTGGGCTTGTATTGTGATATCTTGCTTTCTCACAAAGTCCTTAGCCTCCATCTGTTCCATTCTAATTTTGAAAGAACTATTTTCTTCAGTGAGCTTTTGAATCTCCTTTTCCATCTGGCTAATTCTGCTTTTGAAAGCATTCTTCTCCTCATTGGCTTCTTGAACCTCTTTTGCCAATTGAGTTAGCCTATTTTTCAAGGTGTTATTTTCTTCAACATTTTTTTGGGTCTCCTTTAGCAGGGTGCTGATTTGTTGTTCATACTTTGACTTCATGCCTCTCATTTCTCTTCCCAGCTTTTCCTCCACCTCTCTAACTTGATTTTCAAAATTCTTTTTGAGCTCTTCCATGGCCTGAGCCCATTGGGTGGGCTGGGACACAGAAGCCTTGCCTTCTGTGTCTTTGCCTGATGGTAAGCATTGTTTTTCCTCATCAGAAAGGCAGGGAGGAAATGCCTGTTCACCTAGAAAGTAACCTTCTATGGTCTTATTTCTTTTCCCTTTTCTGGGCATTTTCCCAGCCAGTGACTTGACCTCTGAATATTCTCCTCACACCCACCTCCCCTCCTGATCCTCCCAGCCAGTGTTTGGGGTGTGAGATTCAAATGCTGCTTCCAGCCTCAGGGCTTTGGGCGGGGGCAGGGCTGCTATTCAGTGTGAGATTAAGTTCATGTGCTGAGGTTGGGGCAGGGCCACCTCTCAGGCTCAGTTCCCTCAGGGGGTTTATGCACAGACCTTCAACAGTGGATCCAGGCAGCCGCCTCCCAGCCTCTAAGGGGGGGGGGGGGGCGAGTTATGGGGGCACCCCACTCCCCTCTCGACCTGCCAAAGAGACTCTCTCACCGATCCCCCCCCCGTCACCTGTGGGCGGAGGGACTTGTGTGGCCACTGGAGATCCCGTCCCTGAAGCCTGCTCAGGTCTGTTTCTCTTGGTGCCGCGGCTGCGGCTGGGCTGGGCTGGGCTCCGCGTCTGCAGCGCAACGGACCTTTTGCGAGAGGTTTGCAGGTCCCTCTGGAACAGAAATCTTCTTCTCTTCACTGTTCTGTGGCCTCACTGCTCCAGAATTCGCCATGAGTTACTTTATACCGATGTTGTATAGGTTGTGGGTTCGGAGCTATGCGTATTTGCCTCTTTCTACTCCACCATCTTGGCTCCGCCTCCAGCAGTGACTTTTAATTGCTGCTCAGTGTTATGGAATATACTGCCATTTTTTTGTACTTAATATACAGTAGTCACAGTGTGGCATATTGTATGTTATTTTTTTTTATGTAAACCAAATGGTGAATAAATTTTATACCATTTACCATATCTGGAGTTATCATTTATTTTCTAGTCCCTGACCCTGTTGATGGAATAATGTAGAATTACTGTGAGTTTAAGTGAGATTATACATGTTAGTTAAAGGAATTTTTTTGAAGGAAAGAAGCCATAAATATTTAAACATAATATGAATCATTTACTAAGTAAAAATTTATGTCAGGTTAAATACATTATTTAGACTTGGACTTTAAGTATTAAAGCAAACTTGACATTATTATCCAAAGTACATATGAATAATCTGTTTTAATAATAAAAATAGAATTGAATCATTTATTAAAACCTTCTACTAAAAACATTCCCTTATATAAGGTTAAGATAGATCTCTTTGAGGGCTTAATGTCAGATGAAATATCTATAAGACCTTTTTGTTCACTCTGGATTATCTGTTAGTGTAGTTATTTAAAACCCATATTAAGATCCTGATGCTAGGCGCTAAGTACAGTAGAAAGTTATATGCTTAGTTCACCAACATTTGATCTTACGGATTAAAGTTTAATGGTAAGACTTTTTGAAGAGAAAAAAGATTTGTTCTACATAGAAATACTGACCCTCTTGTTTTGAGCTAGAGATAAACATTGCCTATTGGTTAAAGAGTAAAATTTTGAGGGTTTGTTTTTTTTTACGTTAGTAAATCTGTCTAAATACATTATTTTTTCAAATAATATTTATGGAGGCTTCACTTATACTTAATGGGAGATAGATAATTCTATATAATTTTAACAATGTACTTTAAAAATTCTATCTCAATATACCTTGCTCTGAAAAATCTTTATTTTCTGCCACCTTACATATACTTAGTGGATGATCTTTAACGGTTGCTGTGGTTAAGAAATTCAAGACCCTATAGGCAATCTGGTGATGACCTTCTCTGAATATAGGGAGACCAGACCTTTGTATAACCAATAGAGTCCAATCAGTGATGGGCCCATATTTAAAATGTTTTTAGCTTGTTACAACCTAGAAGAGCTTGCGACATTCATTATCCAAGCCTTTTGAGAAAATAGGGTTATTTTCATGCCACATTAAGGCATCAGAGGAACATTTGAGTAGAGATGGATGATTTTGTAGAGAGTCTGATCATCAGTTCAGAGACAAGGGTAATCACCTTGATGGATCTGGCATTCCTGAAGTTTTATGCAGTTAAAATATTTTTTCTCAAGTTACAGAAATAATATTTTCCTTTTTTGGATTGATATATTTTAAAAGAAGTCATTTGACTAACAGGAAGCAGAAAATTGTTTTCTGACAACAAATAAAAATTGAATGAGGAAGCAAAGGCCAAATAAGCTGTATTGTGTTTTAAACTAAAAATTCAAACATGCAGAGGCTTTTTTGCTTATTCAGATAGTTTTGTGCTCATATTGTCAAAGGAAAGCATCCAAAACATAAGTTTGATTTAGTTAAAATAGCTTGGGGGTTTTTTGTTCTTATTTTTTGATGCTTTCACTTTACCTAATAGAGTGTGACAAAATTATCACCCAGGTATTCATGAATAACCTTGCTGAATTGGAACTGGTTCATCCTAGCAAGTGGGCTACTCAGTTGTCTTCGTCTTGATATAGTAAATAAAGAAAACAATTCATTATTCATGATGTTACCCTGAGATACCTGAGATAAAAAATTTATGAATTATAGATACACATGTGTATATAATTTTGTTTACTTTTAGAATTTACATATCTTCCAGAATGAAGTCTAGCCTGCCTTTGAGGTATGAAGAATTAAGGCTGAATCAAACAGTAAAAAGTATGCATTTTGTTGAAAAAATGATTATCAGTTCTTCCTGAGTAATAATTTAAATAAGACTTTGAAACAAAATCATAACTTTTTTATTCTCTACTTTTTATTTCATCAATGTGAATAGTTTACTATGGAGGGACTTCTCTCCCATGGCAGATGAAAGGCTTCTCTGAAACCTAGTGGAGAATTACAGAACTTTTACTCATTTCAGATGATTTACTGTTTTGAATGTAAAGAATTTGTGAAATGCAAACCCACTGAATGATTGATTATTTTGCTTTAGTTTTCTCATGTTTTTAAAAGTATATAAGTCCTGTAAACTTTTCCTTTTCTGTTTTTATCTTCCAATTTTAGAATGGTTGGCCTCTGTTTACAAACAGCAGTGGTTTGCCATGCTCAGGGCAGAACAAGACAGTGATACGGGGTAGGTATAAGCTATTAGACTTTTTTTAATCCACTATTTCTTTGCTGTTTAAATTGTAATTTACAGTGATTACCCTAAAGAGTCTAGACTATGAGACTATAACACATAATAAAGCTAAAGCCACAATAGTAAGTTTCTGAATGTGACAGTAATTTGAATTATTTTATTGTTTTATGTTCCTAATGCATAATTTTCAAATTTGCTGGGAGATTAAACTAATGCTTCCCTTCCTTAAGTAGGTCTAGATTAATAGAATGAAAACTTTTGAGGTGTTTTCTGATCAAATGAGGTTATGTATAAAGTGCTTAGTATACTGCTCGGCACATAGATGATATATAAATGCCAGTCATAATAATAATTATTATTGTATTTTAAATGATCTAGATTTTAAAAGGACTGCTCTCATTCACTTGAGAGTAAATTTGTGTTTTTGTTTTCTTTTGAATTTCATCAATGCAAGATAGTATTGTTAGTAATATCTCTATGTTTGGAGTTTTTTTACATTCTCTGATTTATAAAAGTCCTATTAGGTGCAGAATAGAAATGGAGGCAATGAGAAATGCAACGTAAAATTTGAACCTGTTTATTTAACAAATATGTGAAATCAAATAATTAAATCATAGTATCCCTGTCATTCTTATGTAACCACCAGTGGGAAAACTCATTCTTTAAATCTAGTAGCACATGTTTCTCTGTTCTTTTACTTCAGAATTCACAGTGAACTATTGTCTGTCATCAAAATCATTTGTTATATATATTTCTAGACCTCAGGAAATTAATAAAGAGGAACTTGAAGGAAATAGCATGAGGTGTGGTAGAAAACTTGCCAAGGATGGTGAAGTAAGTACCAGTTGTGGTTTGCTTACATTCTTATTCCAATTATTTAACAGTAAAATAGGAAGTCTGATTTTTCTTCTACTTTAAAAAAATTTTTCTGACATGTAGGCCCTGCTGTGCTTGGAGGTGGAGCAGCTATTGTCCTCTATATTTGATGATACTTATACTATTTTTAAATGAATAATTGTGAACATGTGTACCATAATTCAAGCTTCTCACTTTTGTATTTGAGTTTTCAAATCAGTAGAACATACTTTAAGAATCTGTCATTTCATGGGCTTGTGGGTATTTTCCTTCTCTTAGTGACTGGTCTTTGAAAGTTTCTATGTCTGAGTCTGTGGTTGTGAGATTGAGCAAAGAGTGGACCTTGGCAATAGACACAGACCATCACTGAGTCTATTACTAGAAACGTGTCAGTCTTGATAGGACCTTGTCATCCACGTTGAGAAGAGGCATCAAAGTTTAATGATGGTCTTCATGTTCTAATTTATTTGACCCACTCAGGCCTTCCTTAGCTACCCATGTGCTTGTTAATTAACCAATCTCCTGGTATTTAAGGTTCAAGGAGCTTAGAAACCAAAGAATGAATATTTAATGATTCGTGGTGGTTATTTTCTCCTAGCTTCTTGGCTCCCTGAGCTGTCATCTGTTAGGTTAGGTTTCTTGTTAGAAGTCTCTTTTTTATTTTAAAGCAGCCTGGAAAAGATGTATCTCACCAATACCTGTGGATAGTTAATAGTTATGTTGAGGTAACAGATTGGAAAGATTTGGAGGTGGGGTATAGGATGGCAGTGGTGGACAGTGGCACAAATGAAAGAGGAGTATAAGGGTCATAGGAAAGGAGTAGCAGCAACCCCAGTCTTACTGTATTTTGAATTATTGTTGACTTACCAATATCATAAACTGAAATAACAGCTTCTTTTTTGTATTTTTTTCAGTACTGCTGGCGGTGGACAGGGTTTAACTTTGGCTTTGACTTACTTGTCACTTACACCAATCGCTATATTATTTTCAAGCGAAACACACTGAATCAGCCATGCAGTGGATCTGTCAGTTTACAGCCTCGAAGAAATATAGCATTCAGGTAGGATAAAAGGAAGAGGTGGGTGATTATTAGAACTGAAAAAACACCAATGGGGTATAATACAAGTGAGCTTTGTGTGCAGCCAAATGGCCACAGGGTCCCCAGCTGTACTGACAAGTCACTAGGGGATTCACCAAAGGTTGTCTGCTCAGGAAGTGATAGATCTGCTGAGTTCTGTCCCTATGCAACTGACTGCCTCTTTGTTTTGCTTAAATTTTTTTCCATGGAACTAGTTAATGATGTTTGGTGTTTCTGTTATATGCTAGCGACCTCAGAATTGGTGGAGAAGTAATCCTGGAATCTAAGGGATGAGTAGTAGAAAGTAATGCTGTAGGATATAGTAGTTCATCATCAGTAGCATTGATATTGGGCTGTCTTCTACATTTATAATACATAGGTGTCAGAAGTCATAAATATGGCAATATGAGGGCAAGCAAATCTACTACCCATGTCCACAACTTTGTACAATGCTGATAATTCCAACTTTTATTACCAGTCTTTTCTGGTAGTATGTATTTGATGAAGTATGTAGGCAGACAAATTGAGACATAGCCTGCCAAGCACGTTCTAAAAAGTAAGTCATATGGAGATCACAAATTATTTTTCTTCCATCTCAAGAATTGTATGATAGCAGATATCATAAGATTAAAGAAATCAGATTGTACTTTGAAGTCAATTTAATTGGTTCTGTAAAGTCTTATCAGGAAGGCTTGTAGCATCACTGCTTGAAAGATAAAAGGTAAAAGCATTAAAACTGAGGTTTCAAAAAGAAATTTGCAATTAAAATTCATTAATGGACTCAGTTTTCAAATTATTTGATAAAGATGTTTTCTTTATGATCCTAGACTACGTTTGGCTTCTCTTGATAGTAGTGGGAAACTGATTTGTAGTAGAACAACTGGATACCAAATACTTACTCTTGAAAAGGATCAGGTAGGTTGACTTTGTGGTCTTTTGAAAATAATCTTCTGTTTAATGCTTCATATTAATAGAAAGTTGATTCCTACAGTTGTGCAGAAAGTGTATCACTCAAGTAGCGTTTTTTGTAATGATCAGTGTGCAGATTTTAAAATGTAGTTAGAAATTAAAATTTCTTCTATAGGAACTGAATTTTAAAAACTAGGTCTGTGGAGAGGAAAGGTAGCTCAAAGTAATTAACCTGTTTCTAGCTATTTTTCCTTATCTGAAACCTAAATGTTTATTTTTATGACTTCTACATATTTCTCCAAGTTCTGTTCTTTAAAATGAAAGAGATGAATCTAATACTACTCCTCATGACAACCCTTCAAACACTTGAACACAGCTACCATATCTCTCCTTGAGTTTTTTTCTTCTTCAGGCCAGACATTCCAAGTTTCCTCATATGTCATGATCTTAAAGATTTTCATCACCCTTGTTTGCCTTCCTTTAGACACTCCAGTTTAATAATATTTATCCTAAAATATGGCACCTAGAAGAGTGAATAAAAAATTGAATGAAAAAGCATTTCAGTTTGCAACATTCCAAGTGATGGGTATTAAAGTATTAAAGTGAAGACAGTCCCATGCTCAAGAATTCACATTCTAATCCAGAGAGACCACATATATTGAAAGGCTCAGCCTCAGGACAGATAGAAAGTCCCAAAAGTCCCAAAGAGGTAATGATAAGGCCTGGAAGAACTCAGGAGGCAAGGCAGATGGGAAAGCCCTGGGGCTACTTCTGTTTTAATAGAAGTATAAAATTGTTGACTTCCTGCTCATCTAAGTGGACCCTCTGCTTATCTCTCTATATACTTTCCCTTTAGTGAGCTCATCCACTCCCATGAATTCAGTTATTATGTCTGTACTGATTGCTCCTAGATCTATATGTCCAGTCATAAACTCTTTTCTGAACTCTTTCTTGTATTACCAATTGCCTACTGAATATTTTCACTTGGTTGTCCTATCAGCTTCTCAAACTCAAGAAATTCAAAACAGAACCCACATTTCTCCCTAAATCTATCCCTGTTTCTTTTGAGAGCACCATTATCTTTCCAGCCTCTCAAGTTCATAGCCTTTGAGACTTTATTGACTCTTGTTCACCTTCCATATTTGTTACTATCATTTGCTACCACTGCATTTCAGGCCCTTATAAACCTTTTTTACCTAAGCTATTATAACTTCCTAATTGATTTCCCTGCTTTTAAAGTTTCCCCTCTCAAAATCTTCCTCCATGTAGTTGGATATAATGTCTCTAAGGCACAGGTCTGACCTTATCACTTCACTACTCAAACCTTCAGAGACTCCCTCCTGCCTTTGAGATAAAATACAAATTTCACAGCCTGGCACTTAATGCTTTTTATAGTCTGTGCTTTCCATCTTATTTCATACTGCTCTTCATGAATATATTCTTCCTTCCAGATGAACTGACTTGAGGTCTAAATTCAGCAGTCCATCTCCCATCACTGTGATGACTACTTTCCCTGTGCCTGAAGTGCATATTCTCTCAGAATCTTCTTTGTTGAGGGCTCAACTCTGGTGCCATTTCTTGTGAAACTTTTCCATATTTCTGTGTGTGTGCCTACAAGCCCCCAAATGTGTGCATGATATGTTCACATGGACATATACATTCCCATCACTTTTAGTGCTCTTTCTTTCCTCCAAAATACTGTACCTAATCGAGGTACATATTCTATCTTCAGTAGAACATTAAGCTCATTGAGGAAGCTCTTTTTTTTTTTCGTTTGTGGCTTCAGCATAGTATCTTGCAAGTGTTTGATGATTAATAAGTATTTTAATTGCATTGATATTAACGTGATTGCCAGATACCTCTCCATACAAGTACTCCTTTGGAAGCTTTATGTTTTGTAAAACTAGACCTTGATATTTATGATGTAGTCTCACCAGCCCAGAATATAGTGAAACTGGGACCTTTCCCCGGCACTCTGCCTTAACTAAACTCTATTTAAAGCCCAAAATCACTTTAGTTCCATCACACTACTTTAACATGCCCAGTTGTTTCCTATTGCTTTTTCATTTGAAAGAGTAGACACTATCATTTTCATCTTTGTATTTCTAATTTCACTCTGTTGTTGAACTTTAAAATTTTAAAATGTTAAAACTCTGTTTTCTGTCCAGCTTTGTAACATGTCTTCAAATTTATTTTTTATAGGAACAAGTGGTGATGAATTTGGATAGCAGACTTCTCATCTTTCCTTTGTTTATCTGCTGTAACTTCCTGTATATATCGCCAGAAAAAAAACCTGAAAGTGGTGGTCAACCTGAGAATACAGAAAACTGAGCAATCTGGACAAATGGAACACAGTTGCACTTTGAAAATGTTTTATTTCTACTTTAATATTATGGCCCTACTGATATACACAAATAAGGTGACTAATAATGAGAAAGGCCTTATGAACTGTAGCAAATGATACATATAACTCACTTTTTATCCTCAGTAAAATTCTATGCATATATGAAGAAAGTGAATTTTGAAGCCAAGGAAATTCCTGCCAAACTCAATTATGCTATGAAAATGTCAACTTGTGCTTTCTGTTCAGTGTTAGCAGACAAGAACTGAAGATTAATGGGACATTCCACATTTTTCTATCAAACCAAATACATATATGCTTTTTTAGATAAAGTTTGACCCTAACCTAATGTTGTTGAACTTTGGTTATATATCAGCAAATTTTCTATTGTTTGGATGAAAAATAACTAAGGAATTATTTGAACATCTGGCTATAGATTTGATGATGTGTCTTTAAAGTTGCCCTTCAGTTTTATTACTCAATCTCTAATAATTCTGTTTTTCTCTTTTTATCTGTGTCCCTTCAGCTTATACTTGATTTGAATGGTTTCACTATTCACATATTCTATATGCCTTAGAGAGTTGAAAGACTAACCTGAGGACTGTATTTATGTTTTCAACTTAAGATAATTTTTTCATGTTGTTTTGGCTTTATTTTAATTTTTCTATGATTTAGAATTATTTTCACTTTCAAAGAAGCTTATTTTGGGAGGAAAAGAAATTTTTATGCATCTTATTTTGTATAAGGCAGTTCCTTTTCCTTCCATAGTCTCTTGAGCATCCTGTATAGTCCTAAATTATTTTTCATGTTCATATTTGTGTACCAAGTATTACTTGTTAAGCATTTTTATTCTGTGCTCATCTATCTATATTATTTTTTAAAAACAATTTTTTAAAGGATCCTATTTACTACTTAAGCTCAGGAACTTGTAACTGAGTTGAGTGCCTTTAAGTTACACATTTGAACACAAATTTCCTAGTAAACCCTGATGGATTTGCAGGATCCAAAATAGGAGTTGATAATTAAAGGTCATTGTAAAAATAGAAGTGTGTTTTTTAGTAAAAAAACAAAAAACAAAAAATAAGATGTATACTGTCAATAGTTTGTATATGTTGGGTTTTTTATGTTTATTGGTATCTTGAAAAATATTCTGATTTTTTTTTTTCAGGCAGAGCAAGGACTTTGACCAACCTATATTTTTAATATGTTGATAAATTAACAAACTTTTATTTGTATCCTGTTTGTTGTACAAATAAGAAACACCTATTTAGTAAGAGATTAAACAAGTTGATGCAGTGGATAAATCCTTTCCAAGGAATAAATTGTTTCACTTAATGAAACCAGAGTTTTTCCCTTCCATCTAGAAATAATTTTATTATGTGTCTGGGCCTTCTTTAGGAAAAGACTTAGCATTTGTTATCCAGTTCTTTGGTAGGTTCAGAAATTTATTTTTACCACTTAAAATATTCTCTTACGTGGTATAAATTTCTTAAAAGTCATTTTGAAAGTTCTTTATTTTTTCACTGTTTAATATTTCTCATTTAATAAAATAGTTTCAGACTTGATCACAGGACATCTGAAAAGAGATTCTGCATCTTCCCAAGATTCCTCTGATTTTGTGCATTAAATTCAATGAGTTTCCCAGCTACTTCCTAATTTATTTCATTGAATAATAGTAAGCAAAAAGTATTGAACTTAAGATGAAAAAAGGTTGAAGGAGGGAATTAAGAATGAGCTTCTTTAGTATTCTATTTCTCTTATATGAATTGTGTATAGTGCTTGTTTAATAGAATAGGTTCCCAGTAAATTTGTTCTTTGCAGATATAAAATTAGACTAATTTCTAATAAGAATAGGTTCTCTTGAGAGACTGAGAATTTATTCTTCACACTGACTATAAAGATATGCTTTTGTTTTTATCACCCCATAGTACTTTGTTTTTTACAGTAAAGATTTTTCAAGAAGGTGCTACTGGAGTGAGCAGAAGTGCCAGCCTATGAATTGTCATGAATGTATTGAACTTTACGTCTTTCAACTATATATTCAATGGCAATCTGTTGTGTGAATGGAACCTAGAAGAGTTTTTTTCCACTGTCATCTATTTTGGTTTTGTTAACCATCACTATTGAAGTTATAATAGGCTCTTTAGAATCTTTCTAGATGCTTTCATCCACATGACCAAATGGTTTGGCATGCTTGAGCTAGTCTTTAGTCTTCCCAGCTTGATGAGCTTGTCTGAAATTAAGAAAATAAAGAGTTGAACAGAGGTGGTAATGGGCAAGAAGCTGGTAACTGATGGGCTTTTTTGATGTTGCATCTGGATCTTTGTCCCGTCATCTGCGCCATATTCAATATTAAATTCACACTATATGTTCCTTGTGAGAAGTTACAGGGGTGAAATAAGATTGATTCCACCTTCAAGCGAATTGGAGCTTATGACATACATACACAGCTGGTTTAAACCAAAATGTGTGTGTTGGGTACAGAGGAGTGCTTTGACAACCCCATGAAGTTGGTAGAGCAGACATTATCCATATTTTGTAGATGAATAAAGGATCAGGAAGTTTGTGACTTGCTACAAAGTTAAACCACTATTTGATGATACATTGGGGACTTGAAGCTAAGTATTTTGACTTAAAATTTCTGTGTTCTTTCCATTACAACACAACTGTTATTTCTGTGAAATCACCATATCATGGAGAGTTCTTGTTTTTGTATTGGATCGTGCTTTCATTTTGTGTGAACATTTTGAACAACTTAGTGTGAAAAATTTGCTTTTTATTGTGTTCTAGCTAAGCTGAATTACTGCTACCCCAACTTGACAATTACTTTTTTAACCTCCACCCCTCATCCTTAAAGCTCATTTCAAATGATTGTATTTCTGTGAAGTCTTCTCTACACCCTATTGGTTCACCCCTTCCAATTACCTTGTTTGTTTTTTACTTATGTACATGTGTCTCCCAGTATAAGTATGATCCTTGAGAACAGGATGATTTCATTTTTGTCTTTTTTCCTGCCTTGTGCCTAGCATAGTATATTCCACATTAACAAGTGGGTGATGAAACATTGCACAGCTTGTTGGATAGGATGTCTACAGCCACCTAGCCAGTTTCATACCCAGAAAAGGAATCTTCCCCCGAACATACACAACAAATGATCACTCATCTTCTGCTTGCCATCTTTGAGAAGGAATTGTACTACTCCCGGGGTAGCCTGTTCACTTTTTTCCCCCAATACCAAGCCTAAAGTTGCCTCTCTGTAACTGCCGCCAGTTGTTCCTGGCTTTACCCTCCGGAACCCAAACAGGCAAGTCTTAACTCCTTCTAACATGAGGCAGCTCTTCAAATATTTGAATACAACTGTCATTGTCTCTTGTGTCTTCTTAGGGATAAAGAGTCAACATTTTTTTCTTTCAGCTGACTTTGTATATTCTTGAGGACAGCAAATTTTGTGTTTATCCCATTGCTAAACAAAATTGGTCTAGCAAATTAGGGATGAGGACAGTGGATACTGACTCATTTCTCTGTTTTCTCATCTGAAGGTTAACCTGTAAGTTTCTAGCTCCTAAGTGCTAGAGATAGAATTGGACTAAAATCCACATACAATTATGCCTCTTTTCATTCATTAACACCTTTGGACTAGCTATGTGACCCAAAGCAAGTCAATTCATTCAGTTTCTTCATAAAAATGGGAACAGTATCTATTTCACAGAACTCTTGTGAGGAAAGCACTTCAATAAATCTTAATATCCTATATTGTGGGATTTTATCACTCTTCTTGGCTTTCATTCTTTTCATATATATTCTCACAGTGAATAACTACCTTTCTAAATCACAAGCTGCCAACTACTTTCCTGTGCAAAGGATCAAATCCTGTGTAAGGTCAGCATACTATGATTAGAAGTACAAATGAGATGCAGTGCATACTAGGAAAGTTATCATAGGTAAGACTACGTATAACTGTTAATGTAGATTTAACACGATTTGGCCCTGTGAGAGGCTTGATGACCAACTAACTCCAGCAAAATCATAGACTCAGCAGTCTACAAAGTCAAACTCCCTGCAAACAATCCTCGAGGATGCAGAATTCCATGGCTAGCTCATTTCTTGTCCAGACATCTCTTCTTAGGTCAGTCCTGTTGTCGTTGTTCATGTCGTATTGCTGAGTGGTTACTCTGATATTCTCTGAGTGTGGAATAAGTTGGAGTCTGGGGCATTTTGAACGCTCAGATCTGGCTGTTAACGTTGTAGAATGTAGTGGGCTGTAAAGGTCACGTCCTGGAGCCACCCGTGACTTTCCCTTATAACTCTTCGTATATATGAGGAAAGGTAGAAAGGAATTGGGTCCCAGAGAAAAGGAGATTAGAGCTGAAACCTGTTCAAAGTTCAAAAGGGAAAAAAAAAATATGAGGAAGAAAGGGAGGTATCAAGGAACGTTTATTTTTTTCAGTGCAATACTATTTGTCACCAAAAAAATATTAGGAGAAAAGAAAGATAAAATTATCCTTAATATAGCAGTTAAATGAGTATTATACCTAATAACTCCATGTTTCCCCATTTTGTCTTTACCATCCTGGTTGTAAGACAATAATTGTTCTTCATGCTTTGGGAAAGCTATTACAGAAATTTGTATTAGTTGCCCAATACTATATGAACATTCAGTTCCATTCAAGAAATGTTAAGTGCTTCCTCTGTGGAAGACTTAACACTGAAACCCTTTGATGTCCTCTCGTGGTGGAAGTGATTGGATTTGTAAAGGTCATTCCAACAAAACACAAACTCTTACTATGCTGAAAAAGCTCCCAAGTATAGACTTTCTGCTATCTAAGGAATATCCTCATTCATTATGGAGAGTTTGATCATGAGATTAGTTGCAAGATGGTGAATTTTTTAGCCATAGCAACTCTTGAAAGATATCTACCAAGTTGTAGAGGTGTAAGACTTGTATTGGATTAACCACACTACCAAAGCCATGGATCTTTGGAGTATGGAAATTTTGCAAGAGATTACTGCTTTCAAAGATGGAAAAACAAGTGCCTACTCTCAGGGACTTTAAAGCCCATTAGATGTACACAAATAACTATAATCCAAGTTAGAATGTAGTAAGAATCCTTCAAAACAAAAACACCTTTGCTAGGCCCTACCACCTTTTCAAGTTATTGCCCTATATCCCTTTTCTCAGCTGAACTTTTAGAAAAAGCTAGTTCCCCTCACTGCTTCTACTTCCTCTTCTTAACCCTTTGAAATCTGGCTTCCAACCTTATCAAATTGGCTGATGCTGCTCTTTCCACAGTCACCAATGATCATTTACTTATTTATTAATTACCATTTACTAATCTTGGTAATTTTTCAGTCCTCATCCTTGTTGACCTATCTGCCTCGTTGGACACTTGATCACCTTATCCTCCTGAACACGTCTCATGCCACACCACTCTCTTGGTTCTTTTAGAAGATCCCCTTCTCAATCTTATTTCAGCTTCATCACAAGGATCACAGCCCGTAACTTTGAGTGTTCCTCAAAGTTCTGCCCTAGACCCCCTATCTCTGCTTTCTGTACACATTCTCTTGCAGATGTCTTCATGGCCCATTGAAGGTGCTGCCACCTGCCTGAAGCTTTCCTTGATCTCCAGTTGGTAGCACTTCCCCTCCAACTCCGGAATTACATTGTTTATGTTTTGTGTCTCCCGACTGTGTCCATGGTTTCCTCCCTCCCCCCAGTAAAAATAAGCTCCTTCGGAGCAAGCTCTACTTTTTTTTCACCTTCGAAGTCATAAATGCAAATTAAATTGAAAGAACTTATATTTTCCTTGCAGTTGGACCATTCCTAACAACTTGTTCATTGAGAAATGATTGTTAATGGGGGGTTGGAGGGTAGGGGTGGAATCAACTATATTAGATTAGGAGGGGGAAGAGAAAATGGACTCACAGAACAGCAGAAGCAGAAGCGTTCATACACATGTATACGTAAGTATGAATACGTAAATGTATATTAACAAATACGTACACAAATACATTTATATACATAAATAAAAACAAATTGCAAAACACGTGTGTATATAATTAGTATTTGATAAACTTGATGAACTAAAAGCTGGCTAAAGGTTTTATTTTCAATGTTCCTGGGAGAACTAGGTTGGAAAAATGAGGAAAATAGATTTAGAACTTGACATCATCTTCCATAATGACTTCTGGTTGGAACATAGACTTAAGCATCAATCAGTTAGAGGCAGCTGGGTAGCACAGTGGTTGGACCACTGGACATGAAATCAGGGAGATCTGAGTTCAAATCAGTAGCTATGTGACCCTGGGCAAGTCACTTAAACTCTGCTTCCTCAAGTATAAAATGGGGATTAAAAACAGCACCTCTTTCACAGTGTTGTTGCAAGGATCAAATGAGGTATTTGTAAAGGGCTTAGCATAGTTGGTGCCTGGGACGTAGTATGCACCATATAAAGGCTTATTCCTCTCCCCCACCCTCATCACCACAAAAAATTAGAAGAAAAGTAAAAATGTATCAGTTGTGGATGGGTGACATTTTTGTCTCTTGAAATTATAAGAGAACAAATTAGATGGATCCTTTCACATCACAAAAGATTCTGCAAAAGTAAAGATAATATGCCACAGATAAAAGGGGGGGAGCTTAACGAGGAAACACACCAAGTAAATATTTTGTTACGTTGATTTAGTTGTATCTGACTCTTTGACCCCGTTTGGAGTTTAATTTGGCAAAAATAACAAGTGCTTTGCCATTGCCATTTCCAGCACATTTTACAGATGAGGAAACTGAAGCAAACAGGGTTAAGTGACTTGTCCAGTGTCTGAATCTGAATTTGAACTCAGGTCCTCCTGACTCCAGGCCTGTTGCTCCATCTACTGTACCCACCTTGCTACCTCATAAATATTAACCACTGAAAATATTTATGGGAACTGACTCAAATATTCAGTGGAAAGATACTTGAATATCCACTCTTCTATTTATTTGGCAAGTCCTATCAATTCTACATCTGCATTCTTTCCCACATCAGTCACCACCCTAATTCAGACCTTTACCTTTTACTTAGACAGTTACAAAAGTCTTTTAACCAATCTCCTTGCTTCTACAATCTCGTTTCTTTCCCAATCCATCCATTCCCTAATGAATAAATGAACATTCAATTATGCAGTTTACAGAAGAGGGTGAACAAATTACAAGAGGGGATATCCAAATGCCTAATGATTATATGAAAAAAAATTTTATACCTCATATCCATCAGATTAGCAAAAAATGACAAAATTGAATCATGGCACAGGATTGTAGAAAACTAGGTACTGTGATAGGTATTCTATCATAGAATGGCAAATTGATGGAATCTTTTTGGAGAGCAATCTGACAGGACACTATAAAAACACAATCCTACCCTTTGACTCAAAAATCCCATTTTAGAGACATTACCCTCTGAACGTTATTTATCATAAAGAGCCATCTGTTCAGTGATATTTATAGCAGCTTAATTTGTCATTGCAAAAAACTTCAAGCAACTTAGACTGTCTGGGAAATGTCAGAACAAATAGTCTCAATGCTATCACATTCTATAATTCAGTGAAGGATGTTAATATAGGAAACGTGAAGACAGAAATATGTAAAGACTTGAAACAATGTGAAGAAACATTAAAAGATAAGTGTATTATAGATAGTCAAAATACAAGGGTATTTTGTTGTAGGAAGGTGTAGGAAAATCAATCAACAAGCATTTATTAAGTGCCTATTACTGTATGTGCCAGGCCTTGTACTAGGCGCCAAGGATACAAAATGCAAAAAAATGAAATAATCCCCATCAAAGAGTTTACATTCTAACGCTCTGAACTATTAGGCTATTTCTTGTCTCCATAGGTTTTTGCATTGCCTGTTCTGCCTCTTAACTTCTGTTCTTAAAATGCCTAGCTTCTTTTAAGACTCAGTTTGTCACCATCACCTCCAGAAAGCCTTTCCTCATCTCCCTAGCTGCTAGTGCCATCTCCTCTAAGGTCATCTTCCAACTTAACTGTACTTAACTTGTCTGTACTGACATGAATGTTGTGTACTGCATTCAAATTTAAGCACCTCAAGGACAGGGACTATTTTTGCTTTTTATTTTTGTAACCTCGTTCATAGTAATAATCCTTTTAATTAATTGAACGATTGATGATGAAAGGAAACTGATGGAGTAATTGATAAGGCATCTGGTGGAATGGCAGATAGAACACTGGGCCTGGATTCAGGAAGATGTGAGTTCAGACACAAACTATGTAACCCTGGGCAAGTCATTTAACTTCTGTTTGTCTCAGTTTCCTCATTGCAAAATGGGCCATCCAGTGCGAACTCCCTTTACTTGTCCTTCATTCCTCAGAATTCAGTAACATCAACAATTCCCTCCTATCTCAAGTGTCCTGAGACAAACCTGCATTTGCTAATCCCTCTCCTTTCCTTAATTCCATCCACTCTCACATTGGGAAGCCACAGTGGGGTACGGTAGAAAGAACACTGGATTGGGAGTCATAGGTCAGAGTTCAAATTCTAGCTGCACCACTACCTGTATGACCTTGGGCAAATCACTTAATCTTTGTAGGCATTGGTGTCTTCATCTGTAAATTTATGGCATGGGAATGGTTGACGCATCTAACTAAATGTCCTATCTAACTAAATCTATGATCTTTCAACCTCCCATGGGAATATGTTCATTATTCTCAAAATTCTGTCTCTACACCTTCTCTCAATGAGCTCTTGATCAGCAAATCCAACTTTAGACAGGGCATATCCAGTTCAATATGGAGCCAGCATCTCAAACTCAACATATGCCAAACCTGGTTTATAATCTGTTACTCCAAACCATCTGCAGATATTGATTTTTATTTCTCTCAGTATTACCACCATTTACCTACTCTTCCTTATGGACAACTTTGATTTTATCTCTCTTATCTTCATCTCCTATACTCAATCAGCTGTCAAGTCCTATGATTCTAAACAGTATTTTATCTATTATTCCCATCTTTTCTCTTAAAATAATCAATTTAGTTCTAAACAATAATAACCAATTAAGCTTACATTTACAACTAAGCTTTTTTGAAAAGCTTCTACCTAAAAATATGTATTTATGGGGGAAGGGGAAAATAAGCATTTATTTGGTTGCCTATTATGTTAAGATAAAATATCATGTCATTCGATTCTCCCAACAACCCTGTGAAAGTAGATGCTCTTATTTTACAAGTGAGGAAACTAAGGCAAACAGAGGTTAAGTGATTTGCCCAAGGCCACACTGCTTGTAAGTATCTAAGGCCAAATTTGAACTCAGGAAGATGAGTCTTCCTGATTCCAGGCCTGGCACTCTATCCACTGCACTATGTAACTGTCCGTTAGGGAATGAGAGAGAAATCAGTAAATGAGGAAGAAATCAGACTGGAGCAACAATGAGACTGGTTATGCCTTCAAGCTCCTACTCCTACTAGAGAGGAGAAAAATTCTACCAGATGAACGTTAGAGATGAAAAATTTTGAGTCCCAGAATAGAGTACCTTACAAATTTGAGAATTAATCAGGGGAACTTGATTGTTCAAAATGTAGTAACTATGGTACGGTGAAAGAAGACTGGACTTTTAGACCAGAAGACCAGGCTTTCTCCTATCTCCATATTAGTCCTTTGGCTTTGAGCAAGTCATTAATTTTGTTAGAGTCCAAGGATGATAGAACTATATACCTAGGGCTCTGGGAGACTTCAGCAGTCACCTAGCCCACTCTTATTTTACAGGTGAGGTAACAAAGCTAGGATTTGAATTCAGGTCATGTGATTCAGTTCATTGCTGTTTCTACCACATCATATTGGCTCCCACCCCCTTCTTCATTTGAAAAATGTGGTAATATTACCTTCCTTACACAGATTTTTGTGAAGAGCAAATGAGATAATATATGTGAAATTACCTGCAACCAGAAGGTATTAAATGTAAGTGCTTATGATAAGTTAGACATATAGAACACTAGGCACTCTGTGAAATGAATGAATGGAGTGAATGAAAAAGCATTTATTAAGGCTTACTATGTGCAAATACTGTACTAAGCTTTGGTGATACCAATACAGAAGAAAAGACAGACTGATCTGAGAGATGTTGTAATAGAGAAGGGGCTTATTGGTCTGCTAGCTTCTTTGAGGATCTCTCCGTATGGAGATTGTGTGCTGCCATATTTGATCTCCTACATGTAGGGCTTGGGAAGTCAAGGTGTCCTTGGCTGTCAGTCTTCTGTTTATATGCAACTTTTACAGAGCTTGCAATATAATTTGTCATACATTATTTTTAGTTCCCAGGTAGTCTGCCATCACTACAGTCATGAGGGAGTGGAGAGACTTACTGAATCATTTTGTTTTGCTATTTCCCAACCAACACCCAAGCACCACCCTCCTACACATATTCCATCCAAATATTCTGATTATTAACAGGAATGACTCTGACCATAGATAATGATGCTGACTGCTGCATTTGGTCTGAGTTTTGTTATTTCTCAATGTTGATTCCATTTACATTGTAGAAGTCATTGTGCATCTTATACTTTGATTCCTCTGCATCTCATCATTCAAGTCTTCCCCATGTTTCTATGAATTCTTCAAGTTCACCATTCCATACAGTATAATTGTACCATAAATTGTTGAGCAGTTCTTCACTTACTGGGCATATGTTTTTGTTTCTAGCTTTTTATTACCACAAATAATGCTGCTAACCACATTTGTGTGCATATGGCTCTTTTCTAGCTTTCAATGACTTTTTGAGATGTAATCCTAATAGTGGAATCTCTGAATAGAAGGATATGAATGATTTAATAACTCTTCCTTCTATACTTCCAAATTATCTTCAAAAGGGTCAAACCAATTCTCAGCTCTGCCAACAGGATTAACATGCCTATATTTCTACAGCTCTTCTACCAAGGATTTCAAAATAAGGCATCTTCATGAGGGTGCCTACTAGCATGAATATCAAATTGTACTCGGGATAGTAGCGATACCATGATCAAGTCTATTGTCCTGGCCACTCAAGGACAGTGAGGAATTGATTAGGTTATGGAAGACTTGGGCGGGGTTGGTTCCTCATGAGGTCTCTGATTCAGGTACAGATCTCTTAGGACTGAATATATTGGCTGATGTTATACTGGAGAAGAAGCCTAAATGACTGTACAGGGCACTTTGAATAAGTTGGAATATCCCACCATGAGTATATCATAACATAAGCATAGCATTTTCCATTGTGACTCTGGTGGTAGAGGATAATGGAAGACAGTGCATTATGAATGAAAAGAGGTACCTCACTTAACCTAGGTCATCCTACTTGTGGGGACTATCATTCCCTGTTGAAATAAGAATCAACTTGGCCTATGTATATTGATTTATCTATGAACTTGCTGCTTGTGGATCACTTCTCTGAGGTTCATCTGGGGTGAGGTTGCCCCAAAATTCTCTTATTATAGCAGCATTTGGATAGGCTCCAGCTTGTAGATCAAAGCATATGTTCATTAGTTAAAACCTAGCATCAGGGCTGTATTGGTGAATGTGTCATACCCAGATCTCCTCTCTACCCTCCAAAGTACATGTAACACCTTTACAATGATTCTGTATTATTAACATTTTCTACATTGCTTTCTTAAGGCAGCAACAGATCAAGCCCTCATTTGTAGCATTTACTCATTTCCAAGGTATAAATGCTAACACTGAAAATTTAACAATTGGTTCTCATGAGCCTATTGGAGCTGATTCAAGTCCACTCCTGCCTGAAATGCACATAATCAAAAAAAATAAATTATCTAAAGAAAATGCCCATCTTCTCTGCTTCTGATCTATTTCTTTTTCATGTTGAAGGTGCTCAAGTTCTTTAGCTGCAAATGGACTATGAAAAAGTACCCAGGCCCCCTCTACTGGTGGTAACACCACTCCTCAAATACCACCTTGATGTTTTTACCTTTTCACAAGTGGCATAGATTTACTGCAGAGAGTTTTTGCAAGAAGTATGCACTGAGTCCATTGAGGGAAAAGATTCTGGCTTGTTACAAGATAGCCCCTGTGCTCAAATCAGCTAAGTGGTGCAGTGGTAAAGTGCTGAGTCAGGAGGACCTGAGTTCAAATCCAACCTCAGACACTTACTTAGCTGTATGATCATGGGCAAGTCACTTAACCCCATCTGTCTCAATTCCTCAACTATAAAATGAGCTGGAGAAGGAAATGACAAATCCCTCTGATATCTCTGCCCAAAAAATATAATAAAACCCAAATGATCCCTTGGAGAGTTGACTCAACAACAACTAACACCAAAATCAGAGGTGTCCATCTTAAACACAAATGTCTTACTCAAGCCTAAGTATATGAATCACAGTATTGCAGAGTTTGGAAGGGACCTTCAGTGACTGTCTAGTTCAACCCATACCTGAAAAAGTATCCTTTCTACAATATATCCAAAGTATGGTCATCTAGTATTTGCTTAAAGACCTGCAATGAGGGGGAACTCCTTCCCTCCCAAGTTAGTCCTTTCTACTTTGGGATAACTGTTCAGAAGTTTTCCCCTGATCTGCCATACGTGGACTTCCATGGCTATGTAAGCTCCCATCTTCCAGGTGTGGGCCTCTCAGGGAGGTTGTAAACTTCCCTACACCATGGGTACCCACATCCAGTATCTTTGCCAAGAAAACCCCAAGTGGGGTCACGAAGAGTCAGATACAACTGAACAGCAACAAAGGCTCTCTTACCTAGGGGGGCTATCCTCTCATTTTCTTTTCTCAATTACATGTAAAATTATAACTTGATTTAATGAACGCAAAATTATTTTTTTAAAAAACTTAATACCCATCCACAAATAAATAATACACAGCATAGGAAGTAAAGTCTACCTAAAACTGGTAGCAATTAACAAAACAGAGCTAAGGAAATGAAGAGACATCACACAAAAATCCCTTGGCTCTTTCCTCCTTCCAAATCTGTCGTCGTTCCATTTCTATGTTTCTTTTTTATATTCTCAGCTGTAGTGGAGCATCAGACATGACTGAAGAAAGACAGGACAATAGCAGTCACTTCTTGACACCTGCCTTCTGCATTTAACATTACTGAGTACCTTCTGGTGGGTTATGGAAGGTGATGTAGAAGTGACATTGTATGGTGGAGAGAGCACCAGAATTGTTGGAGTCAGGAAATCCTGGGTTTGAATTTAGTCTCAGCCATTTACCTCTCTGGGCTTCAGTTCCCTTAACTGTAAAATGAAGAGGTGGGATTTGATCCTTTTCAGCTCTAATTCTGTACATTTATCCCTTCTACACTGCAGGGGTTAGGGAGGCAGTGCCCCCACAATCTGGAAAATTTGTGTAAAATTTTTTGGCCCTCCATGCCAGAGAAGAAGACTGAATTTTTCTTTTTCTTTTATGGGGTACTTACAGTACCTTACTGTATAATTTGGGTTGATATTATATAATACTATACATATATCTTATGCATTTCTGAGTTTCTAAACTTTTTCTGTGTCATCTGACGGTCTTCATGCGTCATCCATAGCAGTCTCTTTAGATAATGCTCTCTTTCCTTTCTCAATGGAATTGTTTCTCTTTGTTTTTTCAGAATTTTCTTTTTAAAATGTTATTTTTTTTAATTTATGGAATAAAACAAACATTTCCATAACAGTATAATAAAAAAGATAATTGCACATGAAACTGAAAATTATTATGTACAACTTGCTATTCCTTCTAAATATATAATAAAGTTATCTAAATTTCTTTTTTCTTTTTTTTCCTTTTTTTCTTTCCCACCTTGCCCTAGATATGGCTACCATTAAACACAAATATATATTTAATTCTTGAGAGTTTTCATCTTACCTGGGCTGATTTCCACCTAATTTTCAGGTGATCCCATCTATCTTTTCTTACCTCAGCATGGGAGCTGAAGCAAACCACTAGTTAAAGATGTGGTGGTAATGTACAATGGCTTGGAGAACCGGTTGCAATATTTACTAGACTTGTGACCTTTGACAAGTCCCCTAATCCCTTTAAGCCTCTGTTTCTTGTACTATACAAAATAAAGATAATAATATAATCCTCACAGGGTTGTTGCAAATAAACTTATTCACAAACCTTAAAGTTCTATGGAAATGGGCTTTATCAAATTGAGTCTTTGTAGGGGGTGTCCACCAGAATGCTCCTGAGCAAGAGTTCTTAACATTTTTGAGTCATGGACCCTTTCTCAAAATGAGGTGTATTTTTTTTTTAAATCATAATTGAAGAAAATGCTAAATTTCATTCAAAGGCTAGTAAAGATACAGATTTTTTCCCCATATAAATCCAGACTTCAAATTAAGAACCTCTGCCCTAAAGTGTTCAAATAAATCTATGAGGGGTACATTTAGTTCCAGGAAACATGGGATAAAGCAGAATAGTAGTCTATGAATCTTCAATAATGCTGTAGATCTTGGTTATTTGTGTATCAGTGATTGTCTTTGGGACAGGAAGGTGGCACAGTAGATTGAATGCCAGGCCTGCAGTCAGGAAGACTCATCCTTCTGAGTTCAAATCTGACCTCAGACACTTACTAGATGTGACCCTGGGCAAGTCACAACCCTATTTGCCTCAATTTCCTCATCTGTAAAATGAGCTGGAGAAGGAAATGGTAAACCACTCCAGTATTTTTGCCAAGAAAACCTCAAAAGGGTTCACAGAGCGTTGGACACAACTCAATAACAAATTGTCTTTGCCTTCTTTGGATCCATATATATCCCACTGACCCAGCCTATTATGTGTCTTTAGGATTCTTCTGCCCTAATTCACTTCTCCAATTTTATGAATAATTGACTCTACCAAGTTTAGAGGACAATTTTGACCCATGTTAATAGGCTGGGCATGGTCCTAGGAATACATTACAATATTGTCTAGGTAGACCGCTGGCCCTTTTGGTCTAACGGGTCATGAAACATAGTTTTGGACAATTATGGAAGACCTGAAGAGCCATATGGGGTTCACTTGAGAGCTGAGTTGTTAAGGACTCCTTGGACATACCCTCTGCCCCTCCTCATGCCTGAGGCTCTGCATGGAGCTCTAGGCTTTCCAGGGATTAGGAGCTGGCATTCAGTATTTTATAGCAGGGTGGGAGCTGCATTTCCCTGTTCTTCTTTCTCACAAATAATATCGGTGCCCTGCAAATGTTTCCCTCTATGTGTGTGCACCTAGGAAGATGCACATCACTCCTGTAACACCTCTGGCTGGGACCAATCAATCAGTGACCCACTATAGGTAAAGCACACAGAGGGAGGGATGAGGACCAGGTAACAGCATCAGTGTTTGATCTATGTGAGATTATATTTCTACTTCCATGGCACCAAGTAATCCTGGAATTGTTGGATATTGTAGGGCTAGTAATTCTTCTGGCTTCATTGAAATTATTAGCAGGTGCCCCACGCCTTTTCCCCCATGTAATTTTCGCATCAGATCTATACCTAGAGTAGGGTGACTAAGCCTTTGCCACAGGTTAATGAATTTAGAAGGTATGGACCTCCCTTGCAATCTTTTGTAGCTTACTTAGCAAGAACAACTGGTTAAATTTTTTTTCAAACAGCCACATTGAGGTCTGAGGTAAGTTCTTACACACACACACACACGCACGCACACACGCATGCACACATGCACGCACACACATCCCCCAAGAGTTAGCCTTCCCAGCAGAGGCCAGTATCCTGAGTCTCTGCTTCCTGCCTGCCCCCAAATGGTAGTCTCCGCAGAAGTGGCCTGTATCATTAGGCATCTGTCTCTACACCTGATCTCCTGATCTACATCTGATCTCCAGGACAATAAGCAATATGGAGGACAGGATATATAGTTATTACATATTCACTCCTACCTAAGCCCATCATGATTTGGTTTTATAAGTTTTTGGTTCCTACAGTAGAGGTCATCTGTCAGTACAGGTCCACCAACAGGGCTCTAGCAAGTTTAAAGCAGTGACCACCCCCTGCCTTTACTAGTTTTGTAATCAGAAAATGAGCAAAGCTTTGGTGAATCCACCAAGGCCTGGACTCTGAGCACTTGATCACTTTGGAATTTCCAGGTTGAGAGTAGGAGGCAAGTCGCCAGGAAGTCTGGGTTTTGAAATGAATGAACATAGTTTCTGGGTAATTAATAATCAATTTATTAATTAGGCTAGCAGATAATAAATTAGTATCAGTGGTTCTCTTGGTAACCAAAGACTCCATGCGGAGGCCCTGAATGGTTAAATACTTTTGGAGAAGGGTGTATCCCTGAGGGTGAAAATCAGTTCTGATTGGTTAACAATAAGAGAATTAATATTATAATGAGAAGTGGGCTTTTTCTGATGAGAGGCTGGGTATAAGACTTTGCTCACATCAGGGATCTTGGACGGAGAGACATCACTCAGACCATTGAAGTTGAACACAAAGGGCTGAATTCACCTTTAGCCTTTAATCAGAAACAAGCTCTCCCAATTGGGTGGAGTTCCACCCAAGATTGAGGAGAATGTCTCATTGTCAGCCCTGTCCTTCACAAGGACTGAGCTATGAATGAGAAAATAAAAAGAGAAAAAACCCTACTAATAACTAACCTACTAATAATTGGTTGTTAATGATCAAAGGAGGATCTTTGGGTCCCATACATAAAATTGGTTACTAATGTAATAAGAAAATAATCATTTTTCTCAGCTGGTTTTGCCAGGGGTGCCCTCACTGTAAAACCCTTTTTCCATGAAGACGGTTGAATTGTGCCTAGGACAGTCCAACATAAAACCCACCCACTCTCAATGAAGGGTAACTGTTTTGGAAAGTGGTAACTTGAGCCAAGCTTCCCCTAGTCACCTGAACTCTTCACAAAGTATTATTGAATTTACCATTGGGATATAGGTCAGGCAAAATCCCAGGTAAACCTGTAATTAATCTGGCTGTGAATTGAAGTAGAAGTACTACTTAATGAGGCAGGGCAGTCTCTCTGACGCCTCTACTCAAACCAATTCATCTTTTACAAGAGCCAACAATACTTTAACAAACTGGTCCATCACTGTTGACTGATTCCAAAGTAAATTCTGGACCATTAACCCTCTCCCTTGCTGTAGTCCATGGATCTGCCAGTTGGTTGATTCTGGTGACGTAGATCTTTGGAAATGCCTATTAAGTCTTAAGGGAACACCTCAAACATGATAAGCAGCAGGTTGTCTCCTGTAAGGATATGACTTTATGGGTGGTTTTCCCTAAAAGGAAACCAGGAAGGCTACCCCTTGGCAGAATCAATATGGCAAATATCCATAAACAGTTTTAGCTGAACTAAAACTGTTAGTTCAGTTTTAGACAATCAGCATATTGGCTGGTAAGTTTCTCTGGAACATTACTTGTCATTTGGTTGTTGTCCTTTGTACTGGAAGAGGACCCAAATGATATCACTATGTCAGGGTCAATGTGTAGTGTGTCCATCTGTGGCTGATTGGACCAATATGAGCTCAGACCTTTTACCACAGGTCAGACAAAAACAGTCCATGTGAACATATGGAATGGAGATGTCTCTAAATTTCTTCTGTGTCTCACATTTCTTTTGAGCTACTGCAATTCTGCTTTGCTCATAGAGCATAGTGCCTTCTTTGAGGCAGGCACACCATGCTGGGCAGTCCTGTGCCAAATTGGTTTCATTAATTCCAAAGTTCTTCAGAAATACCTTGAGAGTGTCCTTGTATCACTTCTTTTGACCTTCATGTGAGTTCTTGCCTTATGTAAGTTATTTGTAGAATAGTCTTTTAGGTAAATATATGTTTGGCATTCAAACAATGTGGTCAGCTCATCAGAGTTGCACTCTCTGCAGTAGAGTTTGAATAGTTGGCAGTTCAACCTGAGAAAGGACCTCTGTGTCCAGTACCTTATCTTGCCACGTGATCTTCAGACTCTTCCTAAGACAATTGAAATGGAAGCAATCCAATTTTCTGGCATGGCAGAGGCATACTGTTCAGGTTTCATAGTCATACAACAATGAGGTCAGCACAGCGGTTTTATAGACCCTCTTCTCTCTCACACTTTCCACCAGAGCCTCCCAAACACTGACCTAGATCTGGCAATGTGTACATCAACCTCATCATCTGTATGTACATCGCTGGAAAGTATGTTGCCAAGGTAAGTGAACTTATCCACAGCATTCAAATTTTCTCCACCTGCTGTAACTGATAGTTTCATGTATGGATGGCATGGTTCTGGTTAGTGGAGAATCTCTCTTTTCTTGGAGTTGATTATCAGGTCAAAATTAGCATAAGTGGCAGAGAATCAATCTATAGTCTGTTGCATCTAAGCCTCAGAAACTGCATTGAGTACACAATCACCTGTGAATAAAAAGTCATGCACCAACTCTTCCTGCACTTCAGTTTTGGCTTGTAGCCTTTTCAAGTTAAATAATTTACCATCAGTGTGATAGTTGATCTTGATACTGGTTCTTGTCCTTGTTGAAACTATATGACACCATCACTGAAGACATCATGCTAAGAAGCATAGGAGCATGCCTCACTCCACTGGTGACTGGGAAAATGTGAGAGCATTGCCCATTTTCCACAACCTGTGCAAGCATGCCACCATGAATACTGATGAGCTTCTCCAGGCAACCAGATTTTTCCATGATCTTCCATAGGTCCTCATGATTGACAGTATCAAAGAACTTGGTCAGATCAACTTGCATTATGTGAAGACCTCTGTTCTGCTCCTGGGCATTTCTCCTGGAGTTGTTGAGAAGTAAATACAATATTGACTATTCTGTGGCCCTTTCTGAAGCCACACTGGATCTCAGGTAGATAACCACCTTCCAGGTGAAGGATCAGCCTATTAAGGATTCTGGCAAGAATCTTGCCAGCAATGACTAAAAGAGAGACCTCCCTGTGACTGTCATGGGGCAATCTATTTCCTTTACCTTTATAGAGATGGACAATGGAGACATCCTTGAACTCCTGTGGGATAAACTCCTCTTGCCATATAACCTGGAAGATTTCAGTCAGCTTTTGTATGAGCAGTGGATCTCTTGCCTTGTGAATCTCTGCTAGAATAGAGTTAACACCAGGCACTTAGCCTGGACACCAATGGCATTCAAAACCTTTTCTTCATTTGCAAGTTTAGCTAGAGAGGATTGACTTCAGAGATGTATGATCACCAACTTCAGCACTGGCTGATGATGGTCTGTTGAGAACACTATGGAAGTGTTCAGACCATCTCTCCGGGATCATGTCCTTATCACTAATCAATGAGGTTTCATCAGTACGGAGTAGTGGAGATGCTCTGTAGGTCATTGACCCATAAATAGCCTTCAGGGCCTCGTAAAAGCACTTTGGATTGTTACTATCAGCATAATACTGAATTTCACCTGCCTTTTTACTGAGCCAACAATCCTGCGTCTCCCTAAGCTTTACTTGCATTTTACTTTTGATAGAGTTAAATGCTGCCTTCCTAGAGATGGATGAGCTATCCTGCTGGTAAACCATGTAGAGTTCTTATTTTTGCATTTAGCGGTTTCTGAATTTCCCTGCCATTTTCATCAAACCAGTCTTGATATTTGTGGGTGTTCTTTTTTTGGTTTTTGAAAATGTAATAGTCAAAGGAATGATTACATTTCAATTAGAAGTTAGTCAAAATAAAGATGTATTTTTTTTCCCATCCAAGTTCACAGACCCCCTGAAAACTCTCATCAAATTCCTCAAGGATCAGTGTACCCCAGGTGAAGAGCCCCTGATGTAGATAAATATAACTTCTACTTTGAAGCTGAAGTCCTCTTCTCAGTGGGAACCTTCCCTGGGTATCCTGGACTAGCTTCTCTGAACACCCATGCTGAGCTAGCCTGCACGTCATAAGCTGCATCTAAACATTATCAAGCAGATTTTACTTTCACAGAAAAGTCCTAGAGATCAGAGGAATGGTTTTGGGAATCAGTCAGGCAGGCCAACAGCATTTAGTGAGTCTCCTGTGGACTAGGTATTGTCCTAAGCAGCTGGACCTGAGGGTCTCGGAGGCCCCTTCAGACTCTAGATTGATGAGCCTAGGAAGTTCCCAAACTCACCAGGAAGTCTGAAGGCTTCAGGTGCTGGTTTGTCAGAAGACTGCACCCCCACCTCCCTCTTCATATTCATCATTTCAGAAGGCAATATATTCTAATTTTAAATCCTGCAACACCATGAATATCCACCAGGTGGAAGGAGGGTCTCTGTTTAGTACATGGATGACTGATTTCACACTGGGAGGAATTCTTAGAGTTCTGAAGGGATAGGATGAAAGTCATGTCAATGAGTGTCTGATGATTGAATGACTGTTTGGAACTGGCAGGATCATAGGAATTAGCGCTTGAAAGCAACAATAATAACAGCGTTCCTTTCTACAATAAGCCTTGCTAAGCATTTTGTAAATATGATCTCACTTGATCTTTAGCCCCACCCTGGGAGGAGCGGCTATTATGACCCTCCCCTTATACATATGGAAACCTGAGGTGGGAGGTTAAGTGATCTGCTCAGGGCCACAAAACTATTAAGTGTCTGAGATGGAATTTGAACTCAGGTCTTTCTGAGTCTGAGTTGGAGGCTCCACTGGCTGGGGCACCTTGAAATTTAGACTAACTTTCTGTTGCAAATGAGGAAAGTGAGCCCCTGTGGAAGACTTGTCCTCTCTTCTCACAAGATTTCCTGTCCCCCAGTGGTTTACAAGGAGCAGGACGAAAATACTACTTTTATATCCCTGATGAAAATGACAAAACAGAGAATTGGAACTCTGAAAGTCGGTGCTGAGGGGCAGTCTATGGGAGGGAAGCCTATGGATTACCAACCCAGCAGCCTCTGGGCATGGCTCCAGGCCCAGGAGGAGTGTGCAGCCTGGGCTCTCTCTGAAGCCCCGAACAAGTCCCAAAAGACCATGTCCACATGTGCCCTGAGCAGTACAAATCAAAGATAAACCTCTGCCCCCTCACCGTGTACTGCTCCCCCAAGCTCCTTCCCCTCTGACCTCAGCCCCTACCTGTACTCCCAGACTCAGCAGAATGAAAGGATTCTCAGATGTCCCCAAACTTTCATTGTTTCCCCTTCATGTGGCCAGAACATCTCCTCACTGTCATCCTGTCCCCCCACAATCCGTCACCCAATGTGAAACTCAGCTGAGACTATGCAGAAAAGCTGAAGATTCATGAACAGTGATTCATCAGGCTGTCTTGGCCCTCAGACAGGGATCCCAGAGGTCAGGGCAGCATTACACATGAAGGAGGCTCATTGCCTAAAATCTCTGGCCGTTACTGCTGATTGTCTCCCTGCAGAGTGAGATACATAGGCAGAAAGAAAGGAGGCCAGGGAGGGAGGCCTTAGAGAAAAAGGTGAAGGCCCTGGTGATGCCGCCCTGGGCTTGGGCTGATAGAGTCCAGGGAGGGTTCCAGGGCCCAGTGCTGGGGAGAGAGGCCAGAGGTCAACAGAACAACCCAGGGACTGCAGACTGGTTTTCTGTCTCAGGTCCATACTAGGCAATTTTCTCAAGCTTTGGCTGTGAGAGAGACATCTGACCCAAGGGCACTGTCATTGCCTGCAGCTGGAACATAATCACCTCCTTTTCTACCTGAATTCTTCTTCAGATCACAAAATCTGGCAATGACCTCAGTGAGGAGGAGGCCGGCAGCAATGCCCCCCACTGTGAGTGAGGTGGGTGAGGACTCTGGCTCCCACTTCTGGGTGAGGGGCTCAAACAGCCCCTGGGGCTGAACTTGGCAGGTATATTTGCCTTCCAGGCCCAAGGTCACTTCTACAGCTGCCCATTTCTGAAAGGTGCCATCTCCTGCAAGCTGGGTCTCCTGGAGCTGTTGCTCATCACCCCTCACCCAAGTCAAGGAGATTTCCTTAAAGTAAAAGTCTGGGGCTGGCACTGCAGAAAACCTGCCCAGGTCTCCCAGGGCTGCGTTCAAAGAGGGAGAGTGCGCATTATTTGTGAGTGTTCTGATCCAGAGGAGTAAATGAAGTGCTGTACACCAAAAGCTGCCCACTCCTTTTCTGCTCCACTGTTGCCAACTGTGGTGGCTCAGCTTTCTTTCCAAGTTAGTAACAAACTTTACACTCAGAGAAGTGCTCTAATTTGTTGACAAGTCTTCTGGGAGTCCTCATGCCTTGGGGCCACTGCTTGAATGCAAATTTGTAGCTTGGAGAGGATAAGTCTGTGATCTGTGCAGCACCCTGTATCACAAATCACCTTAACACTCTCATATCCAGTCTGTTCTTAAAATGTTCTTAAATGCCAATGTTTGCTTCAAGGGTGCATCAAAGAAGTTTCATTGTGTTTAGGTAAACAGAAGACTGTTAGTGTTGGTGATGAGAACGTCATGAGACCTTCACTGTTGCTCTAGCTGTTTCTAATTCCATTTTTCCCAAGGACTCCCTGCCATGTCTGACAGTCTGTACCTATTCCGGTGTTAAAGCTACCCAGAATTACAAGCTTGTCCTCTTTTGGCACAATGATGATAAGGGCCTCCAGGTCTTCATAAAACTTTTCTTTGACCTTACCAGGTTTCATCAATGCATATATGCATTGATGATAGTGGAGAGGCACTTAGCTACAAGTGGCAATCCTGTCATACACTTCTTTGGATAGGCATACAGGCTCATTGACTAGATTAGATTTGGTTGTGAAACCTACATCAGCTTCACAGTGCTCCCCATCATGACAACCACTTCAGAAAAACATGTAAAGAGCTCCGACTTTGGCAAGCTGGCCTTCATTTACCTGCCTTGTTTTACTCAGGGCTGGTATTTGGATGTGACAACTGTTAAGCTCCCTTGCAACAAAATCTGCTCATCTTTCAGGTCTACTGGATTTCATGCTGTTCATAAGCGTGTGCACATTCCATGTACCAAGCATGAGTGGAATCACCTTCACAAAAGTTTTTGTACTTCTTTTGTGTTTCAGCTGCAAGGTAGGATCTCTGCCTACTACAAGAAGCAGGCCAGGGTTAGTGGAGGTAAAGAAGAAAATTTTTAGGGCACTTTTTCTAGCCCCTTCTTGCTGCCAGGAGGTGAACAGTAAGGTCCTTAGGTTCCTTAGATACTCAGGGAGCTGCCAAATCCCACTGCTGCTCCAGTCCAGTGAGAAGATGACCCTATAACCTGGGCCACCTATGTGTAGGGTTGTGAGTACAGCTCCCAGTGTATCTGCCCATGCTGCTTTGTCACTTGACTGTCACTATAGGGCTTTTGAGATGGGTAAAAATGATGCAATGGTATGGGTGATGTCTTTTGACTCAAGCATAAGTTGGATTTAAGAGAGTCAGAGTTGTGCAAAGTCATCAGCTCTCTCTTCCAAAGTCATCAGAGTCCCACGGCAAAACAAAAGTCAAGATGAGTGGCGATGGCTCAGGATGCAGTGGATGACCTTGGCGTCTTTGATGTCTAACCAAGCTCTAGGTGTGCCACACTGCCTGCTTCAGCCATCTTCTCATCTGCCCATTCACATGCTTGATGTAGATAACCCTTTAACTCACCAATGGGTGTGAGACCCCTTGGTTACCTTCAACCTAGTGTAGCCCATCTGTTGGAAGGGTTTTACTGGGCTGTGGCCATTATGCATGCTACAGCTACTTGGAGCCATTGGTGAGAGCTGAGTGAATCAGGTGGACACCAAAGGTAGAAAGCAGCCCTGAAAAGGGCTCAGCAGCTCTCACACCAGGGGTTCTAATCTTCCCTTAACACCCTGTATACCCCAACTTGTCATCTACTGATCTGCAAGATCCCCACCATAAGGGCTGCCCAGTTTGGCCCGTATCTAGCATTTTCCTCTTGCATATTAGTGATCTTAACTTGGAGAGTCATATTTTTCACTCAAAGACTAGACTAGTTTATTGCCATTTATAGGGTTAACAATTGTTGCTTGAGGATGCCTAGTGTTGCTGTCAGATGTCTTGGACTGGGGCAAATTTTCTTGGATTATATCCTGCCAATTACCTTAACAGGAAAGGGACCTCCTTGCTCCTCAGCAAAACTTTAATTGAACTTTTGTTGATTTCCTCACTTTCCACAGTGACTATTTCAAAACATTTTCACTCTTTTTAAGATCTAACTTTACCCTAACCCCCACATGCAAAGTAGATCCCAGCCTCCTACTCCACTTGTTATCCAAGCCTTCAGACAAGAGCTTGTTCAATTTTCCTCCTCCACAACTCAAAAATTCATTTCTGTCACCCATATTCTGTTCCCTTCCTCCCTCTTGTCTCCATGGATAAGGTGTCCCTGCTTCTTGACAAGGATAATCTTTCCCAGGATTGGAGTTGGAAGGGACCCCAGGAGTCTTCTAGTTCAATACAAGAATATCCTGAGATGTCAAACTCAAGGACTGCAGGCCTCAAATGATCAGCAAAACTCTTGAGTATACCCTCAACCAGATAAAAATATAATTGGAAAAATTTTAGCAAAATAAACAACAATACAACACAGCTAATGTTAATTTGTGGTTTTCTAAGTCAATATGTGTCCCACAGGAATCTGTTTTTCTTTTTTTAAAAAAAAATTAATTGATTGATTTTTCGTTTGCAACATTCACTTCTACAACATTTTGAGTTCTAGATTTTTTCCCATCCCTTCCCTCTCCTTCTCCCCAAGATGGCATGCAATCTAATATAGACTATATATACAGTCATATTAAACATATTTCCACATTAGTCATGTTGTGAAAGAAGAATCAGAACAAAAGGGGAAACCATGAGAAAAAAAAGAGAGAGAGAGAAAATAGTTTGCTTCAATCTGCATTCAGGATGTATAGTTTTTTCTCTGGATATGGATAAGATTTTCTATCATGAGTCTTTTGGAGCTATCTTAGTACAAGGAATGATGAAAACTTTTGTTTCCTCAGAAATTATGTAACTCATGACTTACAAAATCTAGGGATCCATACATACCAGAACGTCTTTTGACTTGCAGCAAATGCACGAAGATAAGTTGATTGTGAAGAAAGCAGTGGGGCTTTGATTAAACATTTTCACTTATCAGGCTAATCAGCATATCTAAGAGAATTTCTCTGTTTATGGTTATCGAGGATGAGACTTCGAAACAGGGATACTACTAACATAGATTAGTACTAGATTATCTTCTAGCAGAAGAAGGGTAAAATTGAGATATAAAATGGAGAAATTCGTCTTCATAAATTCAGAATAACAGTCATTAGAATGTGAGATCTAATAGAGGAGTTAGTTCTCACACAGAAGACAATGGGCAAAGCAGGATCCAACTGTTTTATCCTGTTTTGAGGTTAGAAAATTAAGTACAGTAAAAGTTAAGTCTTGCCAGGAATACTCGTGTAATAAGCTCATGAATATTAACTTGTTCTCCTCTGGGAGGATTAAAGGTTCATTTTAATAGTCATACAAGGCATGTAGAGGAAGGGGGAACATATTAACGGGAACTATGTAACAGATGAATTGGAAAGTTGTATACCCTGTATTACCCAGCCAATAGGGAGACAGGGAAGGGACTCTGCAGTCAGGCATAGGTTTTTAAGGCTCATTTTTGTTTCTATAGAGTGTGTCTATTTTACAAGACACTTGCCACTGCAGTCATGAGTAATAATAAATTTATTTTTTCATCTTCACCCCTCCTTAGCCTGAATGAATTATTTCTCACATTGGATCTTTGCATTTCTGAGAAGGGCTGTCTTATTAAAGCTGCTTATGGCACAATGTGGCTGTTACTGTGTACAATGTTCTTCTGGTTCTGATCGTTTCACTAAGTATGATCAGTTCATGTAAGTCTTGACAGGTTTTTCTGAAATCTGCTTGCTCATCATTTCTTATGGACCAATAGTATTCCACAACATTCATATACAACAATTTGTTCAGCCCTTCCCCAGTTGATGGGCATCCCCTCAAATTCCAATTCTTTGCCACCACAAAAAGATCTGCTGGAAAAATTTTTGTACATGTGGATTTTTTTCCTTTTTTAATGATCTCCTTGGGATACTGACCTAGTAGTCTTATTGCTGGATCAAAGGGTATGCACAGTTTTATAGCACTTTGTGCATAGTTCCAAATTGCTCTCCAGAATGGTTGGATCAGTTCACAATTCCACTAACAATGCATTAGTGTTCCAATTTTACCACATCTTCTCCAACATTTATCATTTTCCTATTTTGTCCTGTTAGCCAATCTGATAGGTGTGATGTGGTACCCTAGAGTTGTTTTAATTTGCATTTCTCTAATCAATAGTGATTTAGAGCATTTTTTATATGACTATAGATAACTTTAATTTCTTCATCTGAAAACTGCCTCTTCATATCTTTTGACCATTTATAAATTGGGGACTGACTCGTATTCTTGTATTTGTAAGTCAAATTTTCTATTTAGCTCTGATCTTTTCATCAAGAATGCTTTAAAGTCCTTTATTTCATTGAATGTAAACTTTCCCCTTGAAGTTATATACTCAGTTTTGCTGGGTAGATGATTCTTGGTTTTAATCCCAGCTTCCCTGACCTCTAGAATATCATATTCCAGGCCCTCCAATCCCTTAATGTGGAAGCTGATAGATCTCATGTTATCCTGATCATGTTTCCACAATACTTGAATTATTTCTTTCTGCCTACTCGCAATATTTTCTCCTTGACCTGGAAACTCTGGAATTTGGCTGCAATATTCCTAGGAGTTTTCCTTTTGGTAGTCTGTTTCAGGAGGTAGTTGGTGGATCCTTTCAATTTCTATTTTACCCTCTGGTTCTGAAATATCAGGGCAGCTTTCCTTAATAATTTCTTGAAAGGTGATGTCTTGGCTCTTTTTTTTTTTTCTTTTTGATTATGGCTTACAGGTAGTCCGATAATTTTTAAATTGTCTCTCCTAGATCAGTTTCCCAGGTCTATTGTTTTTCCAATGAGATATTTCACATTGTCTTCTATTTTTTCAATCTTTTGGTTTTGTTTTATAATTTCTTGATTTCTCATAGAGTCATTAGCTTCCATTTGCTCCATTCAAATTTTTAAGGAATTATTTTCTTCAGTGAGCTTTTGGACCTCCTTTTCCATTTGGCCAGTTCTATTTTTGAAGGCATTCTTCTCCTCCTTGGCTTTTTGGACCTCTTTTGCCATTTGGGTTAGTCTGTTTTTTAAGGTATTATTTTCTTCAGCATTTTTTGGGGGGGCCTCCTTTAGCAAGCTGTTGGTTCATTTTTCATGATCTTCTTGCACCACTCTCATTTTTTTACCCATTTTTTCCTCTTCATCTCTTACTTGGTTTTCAAAATCCTTTTTGAGCTCTTCCATGTCCTGAGATCAATTCATATTTTTCTTGGAAGCTTTGGATGTAGGAACTTTGACTTTATTGTCTTCTTCTGGTTATATGTTTTGATCTTCCTTGTCACCAAAATAAGATTCTATGGTCTGATTTTTTTCCCCCATTGTTTGCTCATTTCCCCAGCCAACTACTTGACTTTTTAGCTCTTTATTAAGATAGGACTCTCCTTCCAGAGTCGAGAGTGCATTGTACCAAGCTTCAGGGTTTTGCACAGCTATCCTCAGGAATATTTCTGGGGCCTGTATATTTTCAGTTTTTCCAAGCTGATATGATAAAAGGAAAGGTGTTTACTCCTCTTCTGGACTGTGCTCTGATCTGTGAGTGACCTCAAGCACTCTTTTCTGCCTTAGAACTGTAAGGAGAATTCCCTCTCTACTGCTGCCACAAGCTCTGCCACGCCAGTGTTCCTCCTCACTCCAGGACTACAACTCAGATCCAAGCAGAGCAAAGCAAGAGAATCCTGCCTCAGTGCCAGCAAAGAAATCCCTGCAATTCCCCTCTGATCAGCCACTCAATCCCCCTACTGTCTATAGGCCAAGAGCTCTGGAAGCAGCTGCCGCCACCACCACCACTGCCTTGGAGCTGGGACCTGACCAAACTCTTCTTTCATCCAGGCCGATAGACCTTTCTCATTGACCTTCTAAGTTGTCTTTGGCATTTGTGGGCCGAGAAGTCTGGAAACCGCCACATTTGCCAGAGATTCAGGCCCCTGAGTCCTGCTCTGGCATATCTGTGCTGGTGTGGCCCATGTTGGACTATGTTCCTTTCTCAGACTGGTGCAATAGACTTTTCCCGATCATCTTCCAGGTTGTTTTGGGCTAGAAATTTGTTTCCCTTTGTCATTTTATGGGTTCTGCAGCTCTAGAATTTGTTTAGTCATTTTTTACAGGTATTTGGAGGGGTTTAGGGGAGAGCTCAAGGAAGTCCCTGCTTTTACTCTGCCATCTTGGCTCCATCCCCAAATAGCTTTAATTGCTAAGAAGTCTAATTCCTCTTCCCTCCCTCCTCCTTGTCACAACCCTTCAAATACTTATTGACTCTCCTGTTACCCCACCCATGCACACACCCTCTAGCCTTATCTATCTTCTTTTCTCCAGGTTAAGCATGCACAGTTCTTTTAATTATTCCTCTTATGTCAGGAAAAAGCCTTTGCATTTGGCAGAAAAACTTTTGTCCTCAATCCCAGCTCTAGGATCTGCACCCTGCCTGTATCTTTTAATCTCTTTGTCCCCACTGACTTTTTTCTATTAGCCTATTAACGTGGTAGAATTTCTTAGTGCTAAAAAAAAAAAAATCTTCCCTTAACTCATTTATCCCCTTAACTCTTTCATTCTTCTCAGGGCTCCCATTCTGAATCTCTTGACTTCATTCTTCACCCATTCCCAGCAGTCTTTTCACCCTGGAACATCCCTCCATTCCTGTGGCCCCTTCCTCTAATTGGTTAGTTCTTCCCAGAACTTCTATTTTAAAGGAAGCACCCAGGCCAGCTAACTTCTTCCCTTCATGCCTTTCCAGGCTCTGCTTCTGACTCTCAAGATTTTTTTTTCTCCACCACATCCCCTTTAGAAATCTTTTCCCTCCTCTCTCTGCTTTTCCACTTTCTTTCCACTTTCTTCTCCCATTATAATGTAAGCTCTTTGAAGGCAGGGAATGTTTTTCTTTCTGCCTTTATTTGTATCCCTAGCACTTAGCACAGTGCCTGATATAAGTACTTAATAAATGTTTGTTTACTTGACTATTCCAGCTATCCAATCAGACTATCATCCCATTCTTCCTGTTTACCACCTAACTTTATATATGCATATACATATATATTTTCAGTTTTCAACATTCCCTTCTACAAAATCTTGAACTTCAGATTTTCTCCCCATCTCCCCCTACCCCTACCCCAGGACAGCATGTATTCTGATTGCCCTTTTCTCCAATCTGCCCTACCTTCTATCATCCCCACCCCCATCCCCTTCCCTTCCATTTTCCTGTAGGGTAAGATAGATTTCTATACTCCATTGACTATATATCTTATTTTCTAGTTGTATGTAAAAGCAACGTCTAATGTTTGTTTTTAAAGCTTTGAGTTCCACATTCTTTCCCTTCTTCCCTCCCCACCCACCCTCATTGGGAAGGCAAGCAATTGGATTATGTGTGGTCATGCAAAATATCTCCAACAGTGATGTTGTAAAAGACTAACTATATTTCCTTTTATCCTGTCCCGCCCTCCATTTATTCAATTCTCTCCTTTGACCTGTCCCTCTACCAAAGTGTTTGCTTCTGATTATCCCTTCCCCCAATCTGTTATTCCTTCTATTATCTCCCCACCCCACCCCTATGCTCTTTCCCCTTGATTTCCTGTAGGGTAAGATAAACTTCTATACCCAACTGAGTGTCTGTGTTATTACCTCCTGAAGCCATAGCTGATAAAAGGAAGACTCACTTATTCCCTCTCACCTTCCTCTTCATTATAAAAGTTTTTTCTTGACTCCTTCATGTGAGATGATTTACTACAATCTATCTCTCCCTTTCTCTTTCTCCTAGTACATTCCTCTCAACCCTTAATTTTATTTTTTAGATATCATCCCTTCATATTCACCTTACTCTGTGCCCTCTCTGTCTTTCTTTCTCTCTGTCTATGTATGTGTGTGTATATATATATAGGCTAGGAACAACTTTATCTACCATATTTAACAATGAGTTTTAAATGGATGTCTAATTTGAATATTAAAGATTATACTATAAAAAAATCAGAAGATGTATGACCCTGGACAAATCATAACTCTAGGCAACTCTCTTATGATTATAAGTTCTAGAAAACATGCTAACCCATATGGCAACAACCTAGGACCCTGAACCCAGGAGTCATGGGAATAGTAATGCTTCCAACTCAGTGTCCTCAGCTAATATCCATGAAAGCAACACCTGATAAGATACAACCTAGCAATTGCTCCTGCATGGTGATGTAGTCATAACTATAAAGACCCAGAAAAGAAAAATTCTCACCACCAAAGTCCTTGGCAAACTGCTAATGGTTCCACATCAGAAATTTATATGATTTTATCCGTGGAAATGACATTAAAGAAGAGGTATTGCCATCTGCTTTATGACTGCATCTTAAGTATCATAGTACCTTTCCATCTGACTTTCACCTGAAACCTACCATATATATTGTTTTCCCTATTAAAGTCAGAGCTCCTTGCCAACAGGGACTGTCTTTTCTATTTGTATACCTACACCTAGCACAGTGCTTTACACATATAGTGAGTGCTTAATGAATGTTTTTTTCATACATCCACCCATTCCATCCATCTATCCAGCCAATGGTCTGGAAGGGGCAGTAGAAGGTAAATGAGGGTAACAGTCTTTCTGTCTTACCCCAAGATGTAGGTTACTGCATGGTTTTTTCCTTTTGTTCTCTTTCTTCTTTCACAATATGACTGATATGGAAATATATTTTACATAATTGCACATGCATAATCTATATCAGATTGTTTGCCATCTTGGTGAAGGGGAGTGGAGAAAATGAGGGAGAAAAATTTGGAAATGAATGTTGAATAAATTTAAAAATAAAGATTTACAAAAAAAAGAAGTAGGTTAATGTCCTTTGTTGTATAAAATTGCCAAAGCTGGGAAATCTAAGTTTCAGTTATTGCTAAGATATTAAGAAAGAGCAACTGAAGTAGAGGTTAGGGATATAAAGTAGTCTGTGATAAAGAGCAGGGATTAGGTTAGAGATCTTAGAGGGCATTTAGTAACCTCATATTTTATAGATGAGAAAATGGGTCCTTTGTGGTTAAATTAATTACCTGAAATCACATTAGTAGCAAAAAATTGAGATGGAGAAAGTAGAAATAAAAAAACCCAGGTTTTTCTGACTCCAAATCTACTACTCTACAGTTTCAAGGACCACAGTTAAAGGGGACAGGGAGGTGGTGCAGTGGAGAGTCATACCTAGGGTTCAAATCTAGTCTCAGACACTCACTAGCTCTATGGCCCTGGGCAAGTCACTTAATCCTGTTTACCTCAGTTTCTTAATCTGTAAAACGCGCTGGAAAAGGAAATGGCAAACCTCTCTAGTATCTCTGCCAAGAAAACCCCCCAAAAAACACAGAGTTGGACATGTCTGAAAATGGCTAGACAAACAAAACACAGTTAAAAGACAGGGCAGATTCAGGTGAATTGAGCATGGAAAGGACAATTCTGAATCTTCAGTGTAGTACCAAGAGAGGAGAATTTTTCTCTTGGGCAACAGGGATTTGGGAAGCAGACTGGAGACCCAGGCTGTTCAACATTTCTATTAATGACTTAGCTTTGTCAAGGGCTCTGTATAAAAGTGAGGGAACATCCTAGATCTAGGAGTTGTATTGGTTTGTCTGAGAGTAAAAGAATGAGGGATCCTCAAAAGAGAGAAGGTACTAGGGCAAGTGTGGCAGGGTTGGTGCACCCCACTTTTGTGGTCATAGTGGACTTCACTCTCCCATTGGACAGTGAGTTCTTTGAGAGCAGGGACCATCTCTTGCCTTTCTTTGCATCCCTAGTACTTAGCACAATACTGGTACATAGCAGATGCTTAATAAATTAGGCTAACTAATTAACAGACTTTTACATCTGAATGTTTGTTGGAGCTCTCTCTCTGCCAAAAACAGAGGCTTGACATAATGAAAATTTCATTCCTCATAAAGGTCAAAGAAGTGACAATGTTGTTGAGTTGTATCCAATTCTTCATGACCCCGTGGACCATATTTGTAGCCCCATGGACCATAGTGTCTGTGGGGTTTTCTTGGCAAAGATACTGGAGTAGTTGGCCATTTCTTCTCTGGTGGATTAAGGCAAACTGATGTTAAGTGACTTCCCTAGGATCACACAGCTAGTAAGTGTCTCAGGTCAAATTTGAATTCAGGTCTCCCGGCCCAGAGCTCTATCCATTGAGCTGTCTAGCTGCCTAAGAAGTGACCAGAGGAACTGGTATTCTAGAAATAATTCTAACCACGAAAAGGAACTGACTACTGAAATAGAAATGTTAGGAACTTTGGGAGGAAATGCCTACTCCATCTAAGAATTCTTGCTAGAGGATAGAAAAACCAGACATAGTCTGACATTATAACCCTAGATTTTAGGAGACCAAATGTCAAAGGGTTCAGAAAAAGGGTAAGAAGGATCCCATGACTTAAAGGTCTGCAGAATAAATTGGTCTAGGAGAGCTGGTAAGCTCTGAAGAATTAAATTCTAAACTTATAAACAGAAATAAAACATATAAATGTCATACTTGGAGGCACCTTCTCCCTCATTATACACACACAACCCAAACTCACAGGGCAAATTTCCCAGAGAAGGCTACCCTGGGTTTGCGATACTTTGTGAGTCCTCATCCATTAAAACCTTAGTTCACAAACTAAAGATCTATGTGGTTATCTTTAATAGTGATCCAGAGGACCCAATTCATTCAAAACAAGTGATGTAGTAATAAAGTAACAATAAGGTATTTCCTCCATTAACCTGAGGCACTCTCTTCTACAATTATAAACACCATCAGTGGGAATGTGGACACATGTAGGGCAGAGGTGAGACCAGGGCACACACGTGAAGGGAGCATATGTGACTGGGGTATATACATGGAAGGGTTTAAGGAAGATATGTGGTCAAGATGCACATGTAGACCAGAAATTCACATCTCCAATGCTGAAGAGCCTTTGATGGCTTCAGGTTATGGCATTATCACTGGCCTACTCCTGTCTAGTGTGTTTCCTCTGATGGATTCATAGTTTCTGCCAGCCAATGCTTGAGATGCTTCTCCATTTTTCTGGCTTCAACTCTGCCTAGCTGGCTAGCTCTTTTTCATGAGAAGAATATGCTCTGCCATGTTTTTTTACTTCAAAAACCAGAGGTTTTTCTGTAACTCTTTTTTAAAAAAACAAGCATCTATAAAACAAGATCTATATAAGACCAGCAACAGCCCTAGAAGGGAAAAAAACCACTCAGATTTTTTTTCATTTACATTGTGACTGGTAAGTTTCCTTTTATGGTCTTGGCTTGAAGGTATTACATTTCCAGCAGAGGAGTCTCTGTCTCAGGTGCTGAGTTCATTTGGACACAAATAAGGGTCCTACTGGGTAGCAAATACATGCAGGTTTAATCTTTTATTTGTACTACACTTCCTCATCCAGGGGCTTGAGTCTCTGTTGGCAACTGCACTTGTTTGTTATGAGCATTCCCTATACTGCCTACCTTTTAATTTAAAATTTAATTTCAAAACTTAGTTTTAATTTAAAATTTAATTTAAAAAATTCTGAACTTAACACCAAATAAAACAAGCATTTCCATACACAAAGTTGAACATAAAAAGAAGATTGCATAAAAAACTGTGAATCTCTATTATGCATAGGACGCTTTTCCCTTTTACACAATACAATTAACATGTAACATTCAAATTTGTCTTACTTATGATTTTGCTGGGCGTTCTATGAGTTTTTTAAAAAAGTGTTTTAATGACTTTTTTTCTTTTTTAAATTCCTTATCATAATCCTCCTTTCTTCTCACTCCCCCCCAAAAAAAACTGGGATGGGGAAACAAAACAAAATTCTTGTTAAAAATATGTATGGTCAAGCAGAACAAATTTTGTGTTGGTTAACCGTACCTTAACCCCATCACAACATCTCTCTCTTTTAGTCTGCTTCCTCTTTCATCTCTTTGCTGTGTAGGCCTATTGGTAATAAAACTAAGTCAAAGGGTATAAGTACAGTTTAGTGACATTGGGTATAGTTCTAAATCATACCAACTCACAACTCTACCAACAATGCACCAAAATGTTATCTTATTAAAGCCCCTCTGACAATTGTGATTTTGTCATTTGTGCCAATCTAACAGATATGATGTAGAATGTCAGAGTTGTTTTAATGGACAGTTTTCTAATTATTAGTGATTTGGAGCATCTTTTTCAATTTTCTGTTGCTGGTTGAGTTTCTTTGAAATTACCTGTTATTATTTATTCTTTAGGGCTATCATTCTTGTATATTTGGAAAAAAAATTCCTTATATAGCTTGGATATCAGATCTTTATGATACAAACTTTTTGTAAAGGTTTTCCCCTCCTCCCCCCACTCCAAATAACTGTATGTCTTCTAATTTTGACTACATTGATTTGGTCTCTACAAAGCATTTCAATTGCATATAATCAAAGTTGTTAAGAAGTGACCATTTTATCTAGATTATGGATCTCTTTGGGGATAGTTGTGACTGATGGTCTGAAATCTTGGTCTAAATTCTTTTCAAGATTGCTTTCTAGTTTTCCCAGAACTTTTTGTCAAAAGATGAGTAGCTGGGTTCATTGGGTTGAGTGAATACTATGCTACAATATTCAACTTGTTTCTGTATGTTTATCTATCTCATCTTTTTAATAGACTAGAGAAGGAAAAGTCCAGAAAAACAAAGTTATAAAATAAAGGAAGGGGAGAGTCCAGAGATGCACAGCTCTATCCCTGAGATGATATTTTTCATAGTTACTTGAAAGACCCTAGGGCCTAAGTTTTCATAGCATCCACCATTTGGGCCATATAGGGAGGAGGGAGTGATAAGAAGACATTGATTTTCCGACCTGGTGAAGTAGGACCTAAGGTCAGCCTTTGTGATGTATCAAGAAAGGTATGGGAAGCCACATTTGACTCTTCATCATGCATCCTTAGTCACCAATGTTCTTAGAAACTTTAAGGATTTTTGTAAAGCTATTATTGGCACTTTTATAGTCTAAGAGTGTTCATTCCAGATGAACTGAGAACCAGGCATCCCAACTCTGGACTCTTGATATCTTCTCCTGATGACCACACCCTGTTGCTCCCTGGATAAGATATTTGGTTAGGCTTTTTATATTGCTAAATTCACTGGGTCTGCCCCTCTAAAGGACACAGTGCTCTAGTTTGTCCCTACTCTCTGCCGCCCTTGTGTCTATCTTGCTAACGACCTTGGCTATGCTCTTCCAGAAAGAACTTCAGAAAGAATGTTCCTAGGATCAAAAAGAAGCTTCCTCGGTTCTGTTCCTAAAGAGTCTCACCTATGGGGGCTGACACTTCAGAACAGTGACACCCCAACTCTAGGCACCAAGCTCTCTTTTCAACTGCCTTTGACTAAAGTTCATTCACTGTTTTTAGACTATAAGTCTAAATCTCTCCAGTTAGTCCACATAAAGACTAGATAGATAAAGTGCATTGAGATAATCTGTTTGCAGAAGGCAAGTAAACTGTTTTTGTCAGGATTTCTGACTCTTTTGAATGTAAATAGGGCCACCCAAAGCCTGATACAAATAGGTAATTTAGCATCTGACCTTGCGCCCTACACCCATTTCTACACCTACTCCATGTCTATTGCCTTACATTCATTTCTAAGCTTCTATATTATGAAATTCTGTGTTTTTTGTATAATACAATAGTCCATATTTTGAAATTAAAATGAATGTATCATGTATCTAAGTTAAAACTCAAAAGGGTTACCAGTCATGATAACAGGGTGTTAGGAAGCGGTATGGCCAAGCTCCCTCAACAACTACTCAAAGAAACCAGATGAGTGCCAGACCATTTAGTGGTCAGAAGTCTAAGAACAAACCACAGTGGGTCATCTTTGCAATACAAGATTGCAAATTCAAAACCACAGGCAAGTGACTAGGACAGGAAATGTGGAAAAGGGATGAGCTGGGAACACAGAGCCAAATTCTGGAAACATTAACAGAGAGAATGGAGGGGTAGCTAGGTGGTGCAGTGAGTAGAGTACTGGCCCTGGAGTCAGGAGGACAAGAGTTCAAATCTGGCCTCAGACACTTAACACACTTATTTGCTTTGTGACCTTGGGCAAGTCACTTAACCCCAACTGCCTTGCCTTCTCGCTTCCAAAACAAAATTTCTAGGAAAAAGAAAAACAGAGAGAAGGGGATCTTGGACTCAGACAATGGGCAAATGGCCCACAGCTCTGACACGCTACATTCGGCCCCAGACACAGGCTCCACGGCTCTGTCTTTGGGATTCAGCTCTCAGATGAAGAACAAAGCTTCAGTGGGTATTGCTCAGATACACGGAAGGATAACTGAAGATTCACCTTTTAAGATGGCCTCTACCCAAGAAAGGGGATCTTAGAGCCAAATCCCTGGAGCAAAAGATGACCTTAGTTCTGTCTCTCTAACCCAGGAGAGATGATAATGGAACCAGACCCCGCAAAAAAGACATGCCATTTACTGTACCATCACTCTCTCTCTGGCAGTGAGTCAAGTGATGACTCACCAAGAGCATATAAGGCCCTGACAGTCCTATCAGAATTACAGTACCAATCTGGGAAGAGAGACTGAAGGAATGAATAAACAAACCACAAAAAGGATAAAGAGTTCTTATGATGCCAGGAACACCCAGGACACAAATCCAAAAGAGGAAACAACTCCGAAAGAACAGAAAGCAAAGCCTCAAAGAAAAATATAGCATGGTCTACGGAATCAATTAGAATTTCTAAAACATGTAAGATGTTTAAGAGTTAAAATGCTTTTGTAAATGAGATGTGAGCTTCTTGAGGACAGGGACTGTCTTTTCTCTTTCTCTGTAGTCCCAACACTTAGCACAATGCCTAGAATACATTAGGCACTTAATAAATATTGACTATCTTAAGTATCTCATATCAAAATCAACTGATCTGGAAAAAAAGATCAAGGAGAAATACTTCAAGAATCTTCGAACAGTCTGAATATCTAGAACTAAAAGAGCCTGGATATTTTAATGAAAGCATAGAAGAAAACCTCCCACATATATGAGAATAAGAGAAGAATGAAAATAGAATCTACTGCTAAAACTCCAAAATGAAAATTCCCAAGCCAAAATCTAGAGTTTCCACGCAAATGAAAAAGTACAGAAAGCAGCCAGAAAAAAAGAACTCAGACACTGAAGAGCCACAGTCAGAATTTTTCAAGATTTAGAATCTACCACTCATTCTAAAGAAGTGTGTGTGTGTATATGTGTGTGTGTGTATGCGTGTGTGTGTGTGAGTTCATCCTTCGTTACTGAAGAAGACCATGCCATCAGAGAAATAATGACATGACTTGCACTTGACTTTGTTTTGAGTGAGGGAGGGCTGTGTAAGTCACCAGCCTCACTTCTCCTCCAGAGCCATCTGAATCCAGTGACCAGATATATTCATCAGGTTGACTGGAGATGACCCAAGATGAGGCAATTGGGGTTAAGTGACTTGCCCAAGGTCACACAGCTAGTAAGTATCAAGTGTCTGAGGTGAGATTTGAACTCAGATCCTCTTGACTCCTGCACTGGTGCTCTATCCCCTGCACCACCTAGCTGCCCCACTCTAAAGAAGTAGAGAATATGGAATGCAATATTCCAAAAGGCAAAAAATATAAAGGCTCATAACCAAAAATTACTTACCCAGATAATCTGAGTAAAATCCTACAGAGGAGGCAGGGGGAGTTGGAACTTTAATGAAATAGAGGCCTTCCAACCATTCCTAATGAGTAGAACAGAGCTGAGTAAAAACTCTGAAATGCAAACATAGTAGTCAAGAGAAACATAAAAAGGCAAACACAATTTAGCAATCAGAGGAGAATTTATATGTATTAACTGTTGCATTCTAATGGATGGGGAGAATGACATAAGGATTCCTTCAGAAACCTAATGTCATCAAGGATCATAAAGGTAGTCAAATAAGATGTGAAATATGGAAATAAGACATGAGAGTCATTTACTATATTTTGATAATCCTGAAAAAGGAAAAAAGGGGAAACAAACTAAGGGGGAAGAGGGCAGTAAGGTAAGGGAACTTATAAATATATTTTTACTTATTATCACATAACCAAAGTGCACAAGCAGTAACCTATATGAAAGTGGAAGGGATGGAGTAACCCTTAAACCTCACTTTTATCTGAAAAGCTCAGTGAGTAGATACATACACACATAAATATTTTAGTGTAGAAATACATGCATATTATTAGCAAGAAGCAATAGGAAATAAGGAGAGGGAAAATGTCAGGAATAAAAGAAAGAGTAAATTAAGGAAAACTCAGAGGAGGGATTATGAAAAGGGGGTGGGGTAAAGAAAGGATTAAAAGCCTGTGATAAAGAGGAATTGAGAAGCAAAGAGAAAAAAATAAGAGAATAAGGTAGAAGGAAATACATAATTATTAAATGATTATAACTCTAAATGTAAATGAGAGAAACACTCACAAATTGGAAGAGGGGAATGGATTAGAAAGCAAAATTCAATAATATGCTGTTTGCAAAAACACATTTGAAATGTAAGTACTTACACAGAGTTAAAATAAGGGAGAGCATCAAAATTTATTATGCCTCAGCTGGACTCAGAAAAACAATAATAGTAATCATGATTTCATAAAAGACAACAGGAAAAAAAGACAAAAGAGATAAATGGGGAAACTACATTTTGCTGAAATGTACAATAGACAAAAACTAAATCTCAGTACTTTATATGTGCACTGAATTGCATAGCATCTAAACACTTAAATGAAAATGCATCAGGAAGAGATAGAAAAGGAAATTTCCTTTAAAGTAATTAGAGAATATATTAAAAATTAAGCAGTTTACTTGCCAAGATCCACACAAAAATGAGGTGTCTAGGTGGTGTGGTGTATAGAATGCTAAGCATGGAGGCAGGAAAACCTAAGTTCAAATTCTGCCTCAGATACTTACTAGCTATGTGATGCTAGGCAAGTCAATCTCTATCTCAGTTTTCTCATCTGTAAAGTAGGGATAATAATAACACCCACTAAGGGTTGTTGTGAGAATGAAATGAGATATTTGTAAAGTGCTTTGCAAACCTTAAAGGATTATATAAATAGTTATGATTTAATGTTATTATTATCATCTCTATGAATACTATCACCAAATACTGTTTGTGGAGATGTTTGTTGTTGTTCAGTCATTATTCAATTGTGTCCAACTCTTTGTGACCCCATTTCAGGATTTCTTGGCAAGAGATACTGGAGTGGTTTGCCATTTCCTTTTACAGATGAGGAAACTGAGGCAAACAAGGTTAAGTGATTTGTCCAGGATCACACAACTAGTAGATGTCAAAGGTAGGATTTAAAATCAGGTCTTCCTGACTCCAGACCCAGCACTCTGTCCACTGTGCCACCACTAGCTGCCCTATGCAAACTTATACCAAGCTAAGAATGTTGAATCCAGGAGGCATTTGTTGTTAAGATACTTGGGAAACTTCCCTGACAAAGATATATCTCTTTTCTAGGACTTTGACCCTTGGGATAGCATCCAGTGAAATGATGTGTGGATTTTGGCCATATTTGGTATCTCCCTGTTGACTGGGGATCAATCTTCAAGTATTCAAGTAAGCCCAGACGTTATAACCAACACTGTTGTACTCTGTTCTGCCATCCAAGCCCTGTGGGAGCTCCTTGTGGTCAGCCTCTATGGGAGATTATTTATTATTTGTATTCTGCTTCCTTGGACCCTTGCATTTCTTTCTTTTTTTTTTTATTTAAGTTTTCAACATTCATTTCCACAAAATTTTGGGTTCCAAATTTTCTCCCCACTTCTCCCCTCCCCCACCCCAAAATGCCAAGCATTCTAATTACCCCTATCACCAATCTGTCCTCCCTTCTAACATCCCTCCCTTCCCTTATCCCCATCTTCTCTTTTGTCCTGTAGGGCAAGATAAATTTCTATACCCCATTACCTGTATTTCTTATTTCCTAGTTGCAAGAAAAATACTCAACAGTTGTTCCTAAAACTTTGAGTTCCAACTTCTCTTCATCCCTCCCTCCCCACCCCTTCCCTTTGGAGGGCAAGCAATTCAATATAGGCCATATCTGTGTAGTTTTGCAAATGACTTCCATAATAGTCATGTTGTGTAAGACTAACTATATTTCCCTTCATCCTATCTTGCCCCCCATTTCTTCTGTTCTCTCTTTTGATCCTATCCCTCCCCAAGAGTGTTGACTTCTAATTGCTCCCTCCTCCCACTGCCCTCCCTTCCATCATTCCCCCTACCCTGCTTATCTCCTTCTCCCCCACTTTCCTGTATTGTAAGATAGGTTTTCATACCAAAATGAGTGTGCATTTTATTCCTTCCTTGAGTCAAATGTGATGAGAGTAAGCTTCATGTTTTTTCTTTCACCTCCCCACTTTTTCACTCCACAGAAAAGTCTTTTATTTGCCTCTTTTAGGAGAGATAATTTGCCCCATTACATTTCTCCCTTTCTCCTCCCAATATATTTCTCTCTCACTGCTTAATTTCATTATTTTAAGATATGATCCCCCCAATTGATAAATGGTCAAAGGATATAAACAGGCAATTTTCAGAGGAAGAAATTAAAGATATCTATAATCATATGAAAGAATGCTCTAAATCACTTTTGATTAGAGAGATGCAAATCAAAACAACTCTGAGGTACCACATCACACCTATAAGATTGGCAAACATGACAGAACAGGAAAATGATAAATGTTGGAGAGGATGTGGGAGAGTTGGAACACTAATTCATTGTTGGTGGAGCTGTGAGCTCATCCAACCATTCTGGAGAGTGGTTTGGAACTATGCCCAAAGGGCTACAAAAATGTGCATACCCTGTGACCCAGCAATATCGCTACTAGGACTGTATCCCCAAGAGATCATAAAAATGGGAAAGGGTCCCACATGTACAAAAATATTTATAGCAGCACTCTTTGTAGTTGCCAAAAACTGGAAGTCAAGGGGATGCCCATCAATTGGGGAATGGCTGAATAAATTATGGTATATGAATGTAATGGAGTACTATTGTGCCATAAGAAATGATGATCAAGAAGCCTTCAGAGAGGCCTGGAAGGACTTATATGATCTGATGCTGACTGAAAGGAGCAGAACCAGGAGAACTTTGTGCACAGCAACGACCACAGTGTATGAGAGTTTTTTCTGGTAGACTTGGAACTTCATAATAATGCAAGAACTTAAAAAAAAAAAATTTCCAATGGTTTTCTAAGGCAAAATGCCTTCCACACTCAGAGAAAGAACTATGGAATTCATTCACAGAATGTAGCAGATCGTGTGTATGTGTGTGTGTGTGTGTGTGTGTGTATTAAGTTTTGATTTGTTATATGATTTCTTCCATTTATTTTAGTTTGTCTATATAGCATGACTATAGTGAAAACGTATTCAATAGGAAAGTATATGTAGATCCTATATAGAATTGTATGCTGTCTTGGGGAGGGAGGGGGGTGGTGGAGGTAGGTGTGTGGGGGGTAAAAATTTAAGTTTTATGGTAGTGATTGTAGAACATTAAAAAAATTTAAAAAAAGATATGATCCCATCCTATTCAATTCACCCTGTGCTCTCTCTGTGTGTGTGTAATCCCACCAACTACCCAGAAACTGAAAAAAGTTTCAAGAGTTACAAATATTGTCTTTCCATGTAGGAATGTAAATAGTTCAACTTTAGTAAGCCCCTTATGATTTCTCTTTGCTGTTTACCTTTTCATGTTTCTCTTCATTCTTGTGTTTAAAAGTCAAATTTTCTTTTCAGCTCTGGTCTTTTCATCAAGAATGCTTGAAACTCCTCTATTCATTGAAAGACCATTTTTTCCCCTGAAGTATTATACTCAGTTTTGCTGGGTAGGTGATTCTTGGTTTTAGTCCTACTTCCTTTGACTTCTGGAATATCCTATTCCATGCCCTTCGATCCCTTAATGTAGAAGCTGCCAGATCCTGTGTTATCCTGACTGTATTCCCACAATACTTGAATTGTTTCTTTCTAGCTGCTTGCAATATTTTCTCCTTGACCAGGGAACTCTGGAATTTGGCCACAATGTTCCTAGGAGTTTCTCTTTTTGGATCTCTTTCAGGAGGTGATCAGTGAGTTCTTTCAATACTTATTTTGCTCTCTGGTTCTAGAATCTCAGGGCAGTTTTCCTTGATAATTTCATGAAAGGTGATGTCTAGGCTCTATTTTTGATCATGGCTTTCAGGTAGTCCCATAATTTTTAAATTATCTCTCCTGGGTCTATTTTCCAGGTCAGTTGTCTGCTGATGTGGCCTCTGCGGGATGCTGCCTGAGGCCAGAGCTATGGGAAGGCCCTTCTCCCTTCCTGGCCAGCTGAAAAAACCCTGTCACTGACCTTTGGCGCCTGTGGGTTGAGGGATCTGCGGACCACTGCTACTGGGACTGGGGATTCCGCAACTGGAGATTCTGCTCCCAGGGCTGTTTGCAGGCCGGGAGGCCAAGGCTGGGCTGGGCTCTTCTCTGCCTCCAGTGCAACCAACATTTCCATGGGCCTTTCAGATCACCCTGGGCTGGAAATCTCCTCCACTCTGTTGTTCCCCACTTCTGCTGCTCCAAAATTTGCTGAGAGTCCCTCTCTACAGGTATTTTATGGGCTGTGTGGGGAGAGCCTACCTTTGTGTGTCTTTCTACTCTGCCATCTTGGCTCCACCCACCACATTTCTTCTTTAAAAAGAAACAAGAAAACTCTGCTTGATTAATATTTGTTAGAGATTGAATGCCTTCTCCATTCAGAACTATTCCCCCTGCCATTGATTTTAGACCAACTGCACCAATTAGGAGAAGCTGAAATATCACTAAAATGGTTTTAATTAGAGTCAACTGTGAATAGTGGTATCAAACTCATGTAGAAACAGGGGTTACTAATCCATGCATAAAGGCCACTGGTGAGCAGCATATTGACTTAGTTTTAAGGTGTAATATTATCTATGCTTTATTGTATTTTTAAAAAATGTTTCCCAATTACATTTAATCTGTTTCTGACTATACTCAGTATTATATGCTTCATGGGGATGCCTTATGAACATTGTAATTAGGAAAGAGAGCAGTGAAATACTAGGGATTAGTTATAATAAATAATTGCCATGCCTCTCTTGCATATAGAGGTGACATTTAGCTTAGGACTATTGATACTATTGATAGAGGATATTAAATTGGCCACAACCATGGTGCCTTTGGGCAGAGTTGGTTCAGCAGTAGAGAGAGGAGACCAGGAGAGCATTCAGTGGGGCAAAAGGGAACAATTGTAACTAGGCTGAGTTATCACGGGGAGTCTGCTCTCACAGAGGCATTTCTATGTGATCTTGCCTGCTAGGAAGGGAGCTCACTTTCCTCTCCAACCCCTTTAGGGTCAAGAGTCAGACTTTGGAGGTGGGTGGGTGTTGGGCTGCTTCTCTTAAATATGATAGGAAGCAGTTACATCTCTCTTAAAATCTTTGACTTTCATTCTCACAGCTCTACCTCTACTCCCAGTTAGGAACAGGTGTGACCTCAGTTCAGGCCATACAGTGTCAATTTCTACATCACTGTGCTGGAGGAAAATGGAGGTAAATATTGATTGATTGATTAGAAAGGAAGCAACCTGAGGGGTGGTAATTCTATATCTAGACACCAGGTGTCAGTAAAAGACCAGCTCATTCCCTCTCTCCATAGCGCTAGGATTAATTGGCACACATTAAATTTAATAACTTTCTGGTTGGGGAAGGAGCCAATATTTCCAGGGTTTCTCACCTTTATGTAGCTGGTGCATCTCCATTTCCTTGCCCCACAACATACTCTTCTAGGTTGAACCTGAACATGAGCAACATAAAAGAGAAACGCAGATTATCTCCCACTCAGTCTTTCATAAACTAATCCCTTCCTACCTTTCCAGTCTCCTTATACCTCACTCCCCAACACGTACTCTTTGATCCAGTGGCCCTGGACTCCTGCCTCTTCCAAGAAGAAGACACTCCATCTCTATGCTCTGAACATTTTCTCTGGTTGTCCCTCATTCTTAGAATATTCTCTCTTTTCCATCCTTGACTACTGACCTCCTTGACATTCTTGAAGTCTTAATTAGAATCTCATCTTTTACTGGAAATCTTCCCCAAACCCTTTTAAATCTTGTGTCTTCTCTCTGTTAATCATTTCCTATTTATCCTGTATATAAGTTGCTTTGCATATATTTATTTGCATATCGTCTACCCCAGTAGATTAGGTTGTAAACTCCTGAATTCAGGGCAGGGACAGTCTTTTGTCTCTTTTTGTATTCTTAGTCCTGAGCATAGCGCCTGACTCTTAATAAATGTTTACTGATTGACTGTATAACTCCCCAACTAGATAATGAATTCTGTTGGAAAGAAACAGCATCCTCTTAAGGTCTGGTTACAAAGATAGATCAAGACTCTTTCTGCTCCCTCCTCACCATGACTTTGTTGACCTTTCCTGATCATTTGTTGTTTTGCATGTTTTTGTTTTTAAAGAAAATTTATGATCATAGATGTAGTTTTGGAAGGGCATCTAGTCCATTTGACCCCTCATTTAAAGTTGAGGAAACTGAGGCCCCAGAAGCTTAAGTCACCTGTCCAAAGTCATACAAGAGGAAAGAGGTAAAGAGAGTATTTGAATCTAGGTCACCACACTTTACATTCTTTGCTTTTTCTAATGCACTATACCTTCTCTGTCATTATATTTCTATCATGGTCTCATGGCAGCATTCTGTGGTGGATAGAGCCCTGGCATCAGAGTCAGGAAGACCTGAGTTGAAGACCTGCTTCTGACATATGCAGTACTTGCTGCGTGACTCTGCTCTCGATTCATTTATCCACTTATTGCCCAGGGGCAACTTGAAATTACAGAGCAAGTACCAGTCTTCTTTGGCTCATCGGGAGCAGACCCAGGAGAACATTCTACACAGTCACCGCAACATCGTGAGATGATCACCTATGATGGACTTAGCTCTTCTCAGCCATACAACGATCCAAGACTCGTGATGGAAGATGCTATCCACATCCAGAGAAAGAACTATGGAGTCTGAATGCAGATCAAAGCACACTATTTTCACTTTCTTTTTTGTGGTGTTTCCCTTTTGTTCTGTTCCTTTTTTCACAACATGACTAATGTGGAAATACGTTTACATGACTGCATGTATATAATGCATATCAGATTGTTGCTATCTTGGAAAGGGGTGATGGGAAGGAGGAAGAAAAAATCTGAATCTCAAAATCTTATAGAAAATGAATGTTGAAAACTATATGTAATTAGAAAAAATAAAACACTATTTACCAAAAAGAGCCTCACTGGGAACTCCCTACATTGAGGTTATTATGAGATCTGTCAAGAACAATAAAAAAGAGGCAGGCTGTTTGCATTCAAAGAACACTGGAATTGGCATCAGGTAATCTAGATTCCTGCTGCTAGGACTTATTAGCAAGTCACTCAATCTTTCTGGCTCTAAACTTTTTCATCTATAAAAAAGAGATAACACTAATAATTCCTGTAGTATCTACCCATAAGAATGTTATAAAGGTCACATGAGATAAATCACATAAAAACATGTTGTAAATCTCAAAGCACTACAAAGATATCAATTTACTAACACATTGCAACGCCAAAAAATGGAAAATGAGGTTAGCCTTTTATTTCCATGTTAACTTTTAACCATTTAAATTTGCATATTAAGATTAAAATGTATGATTAAACTATGAAAATGATCCTTTAAAATTTTTTTAGAATATAATCAGCACCAGAGGATTGACCACTAGGTGGTAAATTTTATTTTTTAGCTTCAGAATCTCATGAATGCTAGGGTGAGAACTGATCTCCAACTGGAATGATGAAAGGGGTACCCAAATTGATGAAATCACAGATCCTTGAAGCTTGAAAGAAGTAACAAAAACTATTCAGATGTTTTCTGCAACCCCCAACTTCTGTGACTTAGCATATTCCATGCAGGCTTATTGCAGCAAATAAATGAACTGAAAGCTATACTATTTATGTTCACCTAGATGCTATAGTGGATAGAGCTCTGGGCCTGGAGTCAGGAAGACCTGAGTTCAAATCTAGCCTCAGACACTTACTAGCTGTGTGACCTTAGGTAAATCACTTTACTTCTGTCTGCTCTAATGTAAAATGGGGATAATAATAGCACCTACCTCCCTGGGTTGTTGTGATGATCAAAAGACCATATTTGTAAAGCATTTAGTGCATAGTAGGCACTTAATAAATGCTTCTGTCCTTTGTTGACATGCATCAGGATTTCTACTCCAAGACCTTCTCTCTCATTTGGGAAGAGAACTCAATTTGAAGTCATATAATTTAGATTCATATCCAGGCTCTGCTAATGGGGCTACCTGTATCACCATAGGAAAAATATTTCCCTTCTCTGGGTCTGTTTCTTCCTCTGATTGGACCAGATGATCTCTCTCTCTCTCTCTCTCTCTTTCTCTCTGTCTACATCTCTCTGTCTCTCTGTCTCTCTCTGTCTCTGTCTCTGTCTCTGTCTCTCTCTGTCTCTCTGTCTCTCTCTCTCTCTCCCTCTCTGTCTCTCTCTGTTTCTCTCTCTCTTTCTCTCTGTCTACGTCTCTCTGCCTCTCTCTCTCTCTCTTTCTCTCTCCCTCTCTGTCTCTCTCTCTCTTTCTCTCTGTCTACATCTCTGTCTCTCTCTTTCTCTTTCTCTCTCCCTCTCTGTCTCTCTCTCTCACCTTATGATCCTATTATAGGATCATAGATTAAGAGCTGAAATCAATAAACATTTATTAAGCTGAGGTGAAAGGGACTGCAGAGGTTACTGAGTTCAAACCCTTTATTTTATAGTTAAGGAAACTGAATCATAAAAATGTTAGGTAACTTGTCCAGGGTCACACAGCTTGTCAATCTCTGACGCAGGTGTTTAGCCTGGTTGTTCTTGACTCCAGGGCTATACTACACTACCTCTGGACCTAGGCTACTACTATCATGAGATCATCTTTTTATTCCATCATAAATTCTACCTTTCTCTTACCAAAGTTCCCCACGTTCTCAGAATTGACTAAAAGATCTTTCTGGAACAAGGGGGAATGGTCTTCTTCACTTCACAGCAGAAGAGAATGCCCAGGCTCTTTTTTCGTTCTTTAAGATATTCATATCACAAAGATATTCAAGAATTTCATCACACATTTATTAAGCTCTTACTGTGTGTACAGTATCAGGCTAGGTACTGGGAGAGATATGAAGTTTAGATAAGATAGCCCTTTCCTTAATGAAGCCTTCATTCAATCAGAGAACAAAACAGCCAGTACCTATAAACTATCATACATGGTATTATAAGTTGAGTGATATAAAATCAAGTGCTATATGGGGCTTAAGAGGAATTCTGGCTAAGGCACCAATGATTAGGTAATGCTTCCACAAGGACATGGTGTCTGACTTGGGCTTTAAAAGAGAGGTAGGTATTTTGGGTTGGGAGCACTTTCTAGGCCTAGGGAGCAGTGTGAGCAAAGGTACAAGTACAGGCAGCAGAGATCAGTATGATTGACTAAAGCATTGCGTCCATAGACAGCAATTGTATGAGGTAAGACAGGAAATGTGGGGAGGCACCAGATGGTGGGTGGAGTGGAGGTGGGGAAAAGAAAGTGGATTTTTACTCAGTCAATAGAAAGCCGGAAGAATTTGAACAGAGGATAAGCATGATCAGGTTTTTGCATAAGGGAAACTAACCAATCAGAGGTATAGTGAATGGAGCAGTAGAGACAGAAACGAGAGGTAGGTTAGGTTAGTGATAATGAGGCCTTACCCTTGAGTGGTAGCAGTGTGAATAAAGGAGAGAGAGACAGAAACACAGAGAGACAGAGAGAGAGAAGGGGGAGGGCGAGAGAGGGGGAGACAGAGAGAGGGACAGAGAGAGAGACAGAGACAGAGAGAGAGAGAGACAGAGAGAGAGAGAGAGAGAGAGAGAGAGAGAGAGAAAGAGAGAGAGAGAGAGAGAGAGGGAGAGGGAGAGGGAGAGACAGAGACACACACACACATACACACAGAGGGAGAGACAGAGGGAGAGACAGAGAGAGAGACACATACCCACACACACACACACACACACACAGAAAGAGAGAGAGGTAGAGAGAGAGACAGAGACAGAGAGAGATAGAGGGAGAGAGAGAGAGAAGGGGGGATGAGAGAGGGAGAGACAGTGAGAGAGAGGGAGAGATGGAGAGAGGAACAGAGAGAGAGAGAGAGAGAGATTGCTGGGGCTGAATTGAGAAGACTTGGTAAGGAATTATGTGTGAGTGCTGAGAAAGACAGGAGATTCAAAGATAATACGTGGGAGACTATAGGAAGAATCATGTGATTGGCAAAAACAGCAGTCAGAAGCAGAAATAGATTTAGAAAGAAAGATGCTAAATTCAGCATGGGGCCGTGTTGAATGTGAAGAGGCAGGCAGATATCCAGGTGGGGATCTATCTGGATATCTGCAGGCCCATCAGCTATGACAGGTTTGTATGCCATCCATGTACCATGTCTACCTGCATTTATTATACTCAATGTAAGATGTGCAAATTTTGAGTATCCACCCCAAATATTCACATGGACTACCTGTGCCCAACCTGTAATAGAGCATTCTGAGCTCCTATTGGTCTGATCAGCCACAGCTGGACACACTGAAACTTGACTTTATCATAGTGATGTCATTTTGGTCCTCTTGGAGAACAAAGGACAACATCCAACTACTATGTACCAGGGACATAAACTCTAGGAATACAAAGAAAGGTCAAAAAAAGTCCCTGTCCTGAAAAAGGTCATATTCTAATGGGGTAGACAACATGTAAATGACTATGTTCATACAAGATGTATACAATGCAAAAGAAAGGTCACCTCAGAAGGAAGGCACTAGAAGGATATATATGGGGGGAGGAGATCAAGAAAGGTCTCCTGAAGAATATAAGACTTCAGTTCAGTCATACGGGAAGCCAGGATGAAACCATAAGGAGAGAGAGTATTCCAGGGATGGGGGACAGCCAATACAAAGGCAATGAGTGGGGAGTCACTCATTTTCACTCTGGTGTATGCCACATGGGTATAGTAGAACAGCAAACCAAGAACTCTGACCAAGGAAGGCACCAGTGAACACCCCACACATACCATGATGCCCACATAGGAGAAGCTGCCCCAAGAGAAACATTCTGGCATGGCCACCACCACACTTCCTAGTTTCTCTTGCTCCTTCATGGTGCTTACTCCACTTTTTTGTGCCAAGTACTGACATCAAAATAATGCCACAGTCACTAACCCTACTACCAATTTCAAATACCTAGTCTCTAAAGCAAGGCTAGTCTCATCCACTCACTTTGACATACACCAGCAACCTGCCTACTTTCTGCTGCCCTTATGTATTTTCCATGGAATAATAGTTACTTCTACAGGAGTGAAGATTATAAATAGAGCTTTCCTGTGTAGTGAATGACAGCACTTGCATGTCTTACTCTCCTAGACCTTAAACATCCCAGTCTCCTCACACCCAGAAATAGACTTCTCTCTACTGGTCTATATGGTGATCGTTGACTAGGTTATCCCCTTGCCTCTTGTGTTCCTTAACCAGGCTCTAATAGATAAGTAAGTATGAAGATAGATAGAGAAATAGATAGATAGAAGGACAGAGACAGATAGATATGATAGATAGATAGATAGATAGATAGATAGATAGATAGATAGATAGATAGAATGACAGAGACACACATAGGTAGATAGATAGAAAGAGAGAAACAAACAAATTAGAAAGAAAGGCGGAAAGACAGAGATAGAAAGATAGGAAGAAAAAGAGATGAAGAGACAAACATAGATTAGACAAAAAAATAAAACATTTAAAAAATACTTACAAGGTCCCAGGCACTGTAGTAAGTATTGGAGTTACAAATATAAGCCAAAAAAAAAAAAAAAAGACCCTGTCCTTAAGTAGTTCATATTTAAATGAGAGAGGAAAGAACCCACATGAAAGTTAGCTGTAGAGCAGGGGAGAGTATGTGAAGCAATTCTAGCCAGGCCATCTGATGAAATGGTGGTCCAGGACAGAAACTCAAAAATCGGAAGAGAAGGTTATAGGGAGAATGGGACCATCTCTAAGGCAAGAATGAAGCATGGTAGAGGAAAGATTTATAATCAGAGGATGTGGGTTTGAATCCTGCATACCTCATACCTCCTCTGACACTGACAATTATAACAGCTTGTTAGTTAACTTCCTTGGATTTTGCTTTTCTTATCTTTAAAATAAGGAGATTGGACTCCCAAATTCATAAGTCTATAATCCCCTGTTTTTTATAGATGGTCAGTAAAAGTTTGGTTTTTCACATAACATTTCAAGACCCTCAGCAACACACAGAACTTAATTTCCTGTGGACTTTTTTTTCTTTAGTACCTTCACTATTCAGGAGAATGGGGGTAGGGCCTCAGCGCAAAGGAAGAGCTATTTCTAGTCTTTCAAATTCCCAAGAGGTCCTATTACCTTGTTTTCCACTGCACTGACTAATCCTGCATGCCAATCAGGCTAGGAGTACAAAAGCATCTCACATGCTGCAACCTGACACATTTTAGCGTCCATCATCCTGTAGATTCCACAGAGGTTAACACAGGCACTAACTTGGGAGTCTGAAGACCTGGGTTTGGGTCCCAGTTCTAGCCCAGACTAAGTACACAATCTATGGGGAGTTACTTAAACCCTCTCTGAATCTCAGTTTCTTTATCTTTAACATGAAGATCATAGTACTTTTGCTACTTATTTCTCAGGGTAATTGTGAGAGCAGAGTTTGATGACCCTTAAAACATTATTGAGATGTAGCCACATGAGGAACTCTCTGGCTCATAGGGGTTTGAGACAGTCTCAAGAAGACTCAGCCACTTGCATGGTCTGTGAGGCTGAACTTGTGTACTATGTCTCCCTCAACTCCTTTTTCCTTTACATCTCACTGAATTCATGAGGTTTGAAATCTGTATCTTGCCTCCTCACAGCTCTCCTTTCAGACATTTTTGTTGTTCAGTTGTTTTTCAGTCATGTCTGACTTTTCATGACCCAATTGGGGGTTTTCTTGGCAAAACTTCTGGAGTGGTTTGCCATTTCCTTCTCCAACTCACTTTACAGATAAGGAAACTGAGTCAAACAGGGTTAAGTGATTTGTCCAGGGTCACACAGCTAGTAAGTGTCTGAGGCCAGATTTGAACTCCGGAAGATGAGTTTTCCTGACTCCAGGCTCAGCACTCTATCCACTCTGCCACTGAGCTGTCCTAGGAATGTGTGTAGTTAGAACCAGATATGGAAAAACACATACATTAGCTTTGTCTAGAAAGACGACATAGTGTGATCAAAGTCCATTGAATCTGGAGTCAAAGGATCTCAGATCAGAACCCCAGCTTTGACAGCTTTCTAACTGGGTGACTTTGAGCAAATTAATGTCCCTGAAATTTAAATCCCTTATCTATGAAATGAGGGCATTAGACTAGAGACCTCTAAGACCCCATATTTTTTTTCTAGATTGTAAAATCATAGGGTGAGCTTCTCCAAAGAGATGCTAGTGAGATTTCTTAGCAAGCTTATTTTTGAGAGTAATTTCATGTAATTTGGGTCAACAATGCTGAGTATTTGCTTCATGGAAAAAAAATTTTTCTTTCACTTCAACATCTGGACAAAGGGAAGGCAACATTTAAAGACAAGAAAGACCTTGAACGTGAATATATACAACAGAGCTTTGCTATATAACAGTCCACTGTGGGCAAGTCCATTTTACATGCATCCAAAGTGACAGAAGATTGGACTCATGCCATGATCCTGGAGTAAGAGAGTGACAGAGAAGAAAGGGCTGGAAGCTCAGCTGCCAAGGAACTATACTGTGTCTGTGGCCACATATATACTTTATACTGCTCGTCCTTCTTGTATCTGCTCCGTGAAAGTGCTAGCTATGCCTGTAATCATCCAGGGCTGAATACTTAGTATTGTGAGGGTCAAAAGACTTCTGAATGCACCTAGAGGATCCCATCACCACCTTCCCATCTCTCCCCTCATCTCCCCTCCCAATTAAATCTTATCGTAATTTACCTCCTCCATGAAACCTTCTCTGACCACTCTGACCCACACTGATCTTCCTCTCTTTCTGATTTCTATTGTAAATGTTGAGGAAAGAGCACTGGATTTGGCATCAGAGGACATATACGACTGAAGAGAATGAGAATAGGTACTCTGAAGTGCCCACTGTGTACCACTGTGTGCTAAGAGTTTTACAAATATCTCATTTGATCCACACAACAGCCCTGTGAGGTAGGTACCTTTATTATTGCCATTTTACAGCTGAGAAAACTGAGGCAGACAGAGACCAAATTGATTTTCCCAGGATCATGAAACTAAGTGTCTGAGGTCACATATGAACTCAGGTCTTCCTGATTCCAGGACCTTGTTCTATCCATTGTGTCACCTGGCTTCATCTAGACGTTAATCGTGTCTCCTCCCTTCTCCCGGCTGTCAGGAGAGTGAAGATGTTGAACAAGATGGTCTCTAAATTCCCCTCCAACTGTACACATGTTTATATCCATACTGAACCCTTTCTAATAGAAGGGTATGTATGAGTGGCAGTCTGTGGGACAGAAGGTGAAAGGTTGGGGAGCAGGCCAACCAGCTACTTCCTCTTGGCCGCCCCCACTGCTATGTGGGCTATGTTTGTGTTCCCAACTCCTCTCCCCTCCCTCCAGGTGAGGGGGCTAGCTGAGTTGTTTTTTGCTTTTTTTGTTTTTAACTTATGAAGGGAGAACAAAGGGACCATAGATGCCTGAAGCAAATGGCCTCAGAAGAGCTAACTCCAGCCCTTCCCCCAGGGACTTCGAGAAGGCTCAGTGGTGCCCATGGATCTTTTGATATGATTCATTTTGTCCTTCTCTGCATGTGGGAAGCCATTAAATATGAATAAATAAAATCTCTTTCCAGGAGATGTCCAAGCCCCCATTTTAGCAATAGTCACAGCATGTATGAAAATCTCTCTCTTCTCCTAGGGACCTCACCACTGATCTGTTTCCCAAGGACACAGATAAACCATTATAGCAATAAGAGCTAGATGCTCTTAGAGAAAGCAGCTTCTTTAAAAACAAGTGGCAAAAGAGAAAGCAAAAAGACTGCATGAATTAATATTGGTACATCAGATTCATTTCCCCATAGAGGAGGGTAGAGAATATAATAGAGGAAAAGGGGACGAAGCAGAGGATAGGAGTATAGAACTTTCTGGTTTCTGCCTTGATTACAAGTATCACTGTATCTGGCTTTCACTTAGCTCAGTTCACACAGATCCAACAGACCCAGTATCTGAGTCTCCATATCCTCCTCTCCTGTTTCACCCCAGCATCACCTCTGTTGGAGCTGCTTAGGTAGAGATGTGTGGCAAGATCGATGGAGGTCCCAGCCTAGTAATTACAGTTGTGCTCTCTCTATATACAAGGTAGTGATACTAAAGGTTCTCAGTACAATGCTTCTACTGCTCCTCATGTTTTCTCCTCAGCATGCTCCGTTATTCCTCTTGAAAGGTTTTGGCTCTCCCCATCCTTTGGGAGAAGGGGAAGGGGGATTTCCATTTCAGACCTAGCCACAGCCCCCAATGACTCAAGTAGACACTCATTGGGGAATTCATCTGCCAATGAATGAATGAATGGAAGAGCATTTATTAAGAGCTTACTATGTGCAGAGCACTGTGCTAAGTATTGGGGATACAAATAGAAAAGTAAGACAATCCTCTCAAGGAGCTCACATTCTAACGGGAGAGATGACACACATATCAATGCCAACAGATACTGACCTTTGATGTATGACCATAAACGTACATACATGTGAATGTATGTGGGTGGGTGTGCTTATGGATCTCTCTGTGTATGTATATAGGGCAACTTGGTGACACAGTGGATAAGAACATTAGACTTGGAATCAGGATGACTCACATTCTTGAATTCAAATCTGGCCTGAGACACTTACCAGCTATGTGATTATGAGCAGGCCACTTAATCCTGTTTGCCTCAGTTTTCTCATCTGTCCAATGAGTTGGAGAAGGAAATGGCAAACTACTCCAATATCTTTCCCAAGAAAACTCCAAGTGGGGTCACAAAGAGCTAGATGTGACTGAAAAATGACTGAACAACAATGTATGTGTATATGTATGTATGTATATATGTTATGTCTCTTGATATGTATATATATATATATATATATAGGTATACATGTATAGACAGACAGCATAGTTACGTTTGGCACCACCTGAAATACTCCTTCTCACATCTGAAGCCCCCAAAATAGGGGCTGCATCCACTCAAAATCATGGGTCATAAACTCCAACAAAAGTATTTACTTTTCCTCTAATCAGACAATGAATATGTTTAGTTCAAAGCAAGGACATCATTAAATGACTTTGAAGCATCATTAGAAGGAAGTGAAGTAGAATGTAATGGAACAGGAGAGAATTCAATAAGAAAACACCATATAGTATAATACCCCAAGCATTCCTTCAGTGTCCACTCTGGAAGAGCCTAATCTGAGGCACTAGGGACATAAATAATTATTATAGAACGTGGCCTGTATCCTCACAGGACTGACAGTCTAATGTCGGCTAGCATGACAGATGCAAGGGACTTTACAAAGCACTAAGTTGTCAAAAGAGGCTGTTGAGTTGAGTCTGCACCTGCCTAGAAGTCAGGGATGATCTTCCCAGAAAACAGGACCAGAATTGCTCTTCTCTCTCTCTTGCCCATCCCCACCCTGCAACCTGAAGCACTGTTCAAATATTGGCCTTCTACCAGCTCAGCAGAACGATGGTTCTTGCTGCACAGTCAAACACATATCAGCCTTTATTGATGTCACCTGGCCTTGAGCCATATCATCCTTCATACTTCCTGACAAAGCCTGACCTTTTCTCAGGAGGATAATGATACCACATCCTGAGCACGGTCACCACAACACACACACTGAGAATATACTTTGTGTTTAGAGCACAGTCAGCTTGATTGGAACATAGCCTGGAGAGCCTGGGAGGGACAAAGTGTGGCCTCCCTTAAGAGGGACTGACGCATTGTTCACTGTCCCTATTGTGGTCACTCTGAGGATTTGTCAGAGTCCAGGGGCCCAGCTGGAAAGGCATGTTTACTGCAGATAGACTCAACCCAGAGACTGCCTGTTCCTTTTGACAGCTGCAAATTCTCTCCATGGAGGGATAGCAGCATTGTCACCCAAGGGCAAAGACTGAGTCACTGCCATTGTATACTTCAGGGCAGAGGTAGGACTATGATAAGGCCCGTGGACAGTAGCAGCCTTTATCAGCCTGGGTCCAAGTTGGGGGAAAATGAGGGGGCAGGGTTTGAATAAATGGGTGATAGACTTTTCTATCTCCAAACAGAGAATTTGTCATTAAAAGAGATCTAGAGGTCATCTGGTTCAATGACCCCATTTTACAAATGAGGAAACTAAGGTCTTCAGAATCACTGGATTTTGGAGTTACAGAGGACCTTAGCAGCTGGATGGCACAGCGAATGTAGGTTGTTCAGTGGAAAGAACTCAGAGCATGAAGTCAGGAAGACCTGAGTTCAAATCGAGCCTCAGAAACTTACTAGCTGTGTGACTCTGGGCAAGTCACTTAACCATGTTTGCCTCAGTTTCTTCATCTGTAAAATGAGCTAGAGGAGGAGATTACAAACCACTCTAGTACCTTTGACAAGAAAACCCCAAATGGGGTCATGAAGAAGTAGACATGACTAGACAGCAATGGCAGTAAACATCCAAACTAAATAATATTCAAAAGGAATTCTCACTTCAGCATGCTTGACAAGCGACCCTCCAGCCTGTATCTGAAGACTTCCAATAAATTCCCCTCCCCCACAAGAGCATCCATGCCACTTCGGGGCTGCTCTAATTGTTGGGAGATTCTGTGATCCATACCCCTTCAGCCCTATCAAACCAACTCCACCCAGGAACAAAGGAAGGAGTGTCCAATATAGGAACTAGAAACCTCCCTTGCCCCTCTTCTATCTGTCTTATGTTTGTGTTACACTTATTTTCATATTGTAATACCTTTCTCAGGTTCACGGAGTACAGAAAATATCTTATTTTCATCACTGGAAAAATATCCTTTCATCTAGGAAAGTGGCATGGTACATTTCAAGAGCCCTGGATTTGGAGTCAGAATTCCTAGGTTTGAGTCCCAGCTCTTCCCTAACTAGTCACATAGTCATGTGCAAACTATCATCCTTGACTCCTCCCTTTTCATTACCCTTTATCTCTTCCCCCTACCCCTGCCCATTAGGTGCTAAGTCTTATCAAGTCTAACACCAGCAACCAGTGGTATGTTGTATATTGGATATCAGAGCGGTTTGCCATTTCCTTCTCCAGCTCATTTGACAGATAAGGAAACTGAGGCAAATAAGATTAAGTGACTTGCTCAGGATCACACAGCTAGGGACTAGCTAGTCCCTAGCTGTGTGATCCTAGTGCCTAGATGCTCAGGTCTTCCTGACTTCAGGCGCTGGTATTCTGCTATCCACTGTGCCACTTAGCTGGAATGAGCTTCTTGTAAAATTTTCGGCATAAGCATTTATAAGGCAATCTATAATTTGGGGCTTGATTTTGTTGACTCAGAGGAAATACAGAAACCTCAACTTGACTTTTAAAACCTTCCCTCTACAATATGGCCTCCACTTACCTTTTCAGTCTTCTTTCATATTACTTTCATGAATTCTCAATTCTAGCCAAACTGGCCTGCTAGCACAACAGTCTGCATCCAGCCTCTTTATGTTGCATAGATGGTCTCACATATCTGAAATGTCCTTCCTTGGCTCGACCTCTTAGAATGCCCAGTGTCTTTCAGAGCACAGCTCAGCTCCCAACTCTTTCCTACATGAGCCCTGTCCTGATACCCTGAGTTGTTAGGGCCCTTTTCCTCTTTTGACTAGTTGCGATACTTGTGTTTATCAGGCTATGTGCTTTGTCCACACACATCAGAGGTAGAAGTCCTGCTTGACAGCAGAGACTGTTTAATTTTTCAATTCACATCCCCACCCTCTGTGTGATAGTTTTCACAAAGCAATGTCAAGAAACTCCTTGGATTTATTCTTTTTCTAGTTTTTTTTTTTAGTTGAATGCCCCATTTCTTGTTTGCTTTTTCATTTTTTTAAATTAATGTACATATTTAGAGTTGTAAATTTTCCCCTAAGTACTGCTTTGGCTGTGTCTCACAAGGTTTGTTATTTTGTTGCATGGTTGTCATTCTCTTTAATAAAACTATTTACTGCTTCTAAAAAGAAAAAAAGAAACTACTTGGAGATGGGTTTCTGATATTCAGTTAAGGCAAAGCAACTGTCCTTTACTGAGGACCACTCAACCTCCTCCCAACTCAGCTGAAGGGTGGCAGCTGGGAGGTCCCACATCCAGGGGTGAAGCTGCTGACCTTAAGCTCCCACATCTGTTCAGTGAGAGTTTAGGTCTAAATATCCTGCTCTCTTGAGTCCCAGACCAGTGCTCTTTCCATTACGCCCTGCTGAGAAACGTCCCTGCTGACTTTCAGCATCTGTAAGATATTGGGAATTTCCTTCAGTTTTGACTATTATCTGCTTGCAGAGTGTCCTGAGAAAATAAATTTGGAAAGTTATCCTTTTAAGCTTGAATGTTCCCTGGGGACACCATTGCTTTGTCAGGGTTTTGAATATCTCCAAGAATGACTTTATATTTTTAAATTTAGTGGGAATTTCCTGTTTCCGTTGTCCATTACATACTGTCTGGCAGCAGAGGAGACAGGACTCTGAGCCCACATTAGCATGCATCTAACTCCCAGAGCCTCTCTATGGATTGGCAGTCTCCATGGCTCAGGTGAGCGAGAGATTGTTTCCATGGCAACATCCAGGGAGAGGTTGTCTCCAAGGCACTAGTGAAGGAGAGGCAGATTAATCTGGCTGGCTCACACCACTCATCAGCCACCACCCACTGACTGACTCATCTGTTTCCTTGGGACCATGGCCTCAGTCCTATATGGAGGGAGATCTGAGGCTTCACATCACCACATGCACCTAAAATTTCAGTTGGGCTGTCAGTCAATTTCGCTGAACACCAATTTCTTGCCTTCTTCAGTAAACTATCAAGTCAGGGACTGGGGAGCTCTAGTTTCCTTTTTACCAGCCAGCCACTCAGTCGATAAACATTTATTAAGCATCTGCTAAGTGCCAGGTACTATGATAAGTCCAAAGAAAAGTGAAAAACAGCCTCTCCCTTCAAGGAGATCCAAGTCTAATGCTTGAGAAAACATACCTACATTTATGTACAATGGAGCTAGGCATCAGCATTAAGGGAGATCAGGGAAAGTTTCCTGAAAAGGTGGGATTTTCACAGAACCTGGGAACTAACACTTACTTTTCTACCTAATCCTAGTGTGACCTTTGCTAAGTAATTTTTCCTCTCTGGGTCTCAGGTTCCTCGTAGGCAAAATGAGGGAACTGGAATAGCTGTCTTCTGAGGTTACTTCCAGCTCTAAAGTGACAACTTGCTTGTATGATCTAAATATAAGGAACAAAATTTAAACGATTTAAATAAATTAATACTAAATAGTATTAAACAATATTAAATAAATGAATTTAAATACTCATTGTCATACAAAAAGAAATGGATTGCATGTGATGGGAGAAAAATCCAACCCAAATTAGAAAACAACCATCACCAAATTGTTGAGGTTTTCAGATGTTTTCTTGAAATGCCATTGAGTGTGAGTAGCTTATGACATACTAATATGATGGCTTTATATTCAGTTGTGTGTATGTGTTGGAAAACAGATAACTTTCTACAGAAAAAAAAAAGTGAGATGTTGTTGGGATTTGAAGGAAGCCAGAGAAGCTAGAGGCAGAGATGAGGAAGGAGAGCATTCCCGGCATTCAGGGCAGCCAGTGAAAATACTTGGAGTGAGAGAAGGAATGTCTTGTTCTTGGAACAGCCAGGAAGCCAATGTCACTGGATTGCAGAGTGTGTGTGGGGGTGGGGTAGGGGATGGGTAGGGAAATCAGGTATAAGAAGACTGTAAAGGGGAGAGGGCTGTTATGAAGGGTTTTTAATGCCAAATCAATGACTTCCCAGAATGCCTAGGCAACGTCACCTTGACTATCATATAAGTTCACAGGGTTTATAGCAGGACACCTTAGACCTTATCTAGTTCAATGCCCTGATTTTATACAGGAGAAAACTGAGCTGTAGAAGGACATGCTCAAGATCATACATGATGCCAATATTTAGTTCAACAAATTGGGATTCAAAGGAAAAGGAAGAATTCCCTGCCCTCAAGGAGTTTATATTCTAGTGGGGGGAAGGTGCAAGAAAGGTTACTTCCTAATATTTAGGGGTTGTGATCCCCATCTAGAGAGGGAATACCTACACCAATAAAATTATATATCCTCAAAAAGTTTAATTATCGTGGGTAGTAATAATACTGCTTGGTTCCTGGAGCACTGCACTTGCTTTAATCTAGAAAATCTTCACGTTTCGGTGTGTGGCTCTTCAGCCCTTTCCCCTTCCAGATTCCCCACCAGATTCTTTGGCACAGAGAAACAAGAGCAGAGCAAGGCCAGTGACCAGATCAAATGCTGGAAATACGAGAGCTCATCATAACGGATTCCAGTGGATATGGGGCACGAACCACAGGTCAAATAGGACCAGGCACACCAGGGTTGGTGACCTCGTGGGGGTCCTCCCTGTCTCCCTCTTCAACTAACCCTGCCCAATCTCCTGAATTTAGTATGGTGCCATAGCAACACAAATCCTCTCCAGCTCACTTCTTAACCATGTAAACTCTGAGCAAGTCAAGTTCCTTTTCAGGGCCTAAGTTTCTTCATTTGTAAAATGAGAGTGTTGCACTCATAACCCCAGAAGTCCTTTCTAGCTCTAACTATGACCTTTGGACCCTACTCCCTTCCACCAATTCTGTGCTTTAGTCAAACAGAACTTTTTTCTGATCTCTCTAAGATTCTCCTAGCACTCATCAATTCTTGGAAAGGCCTCCCCCTCCTTTTTAATTTTTTTTGTTCATTTGTTATTATTCCCTCCCCTCTTCTTTCCATCTGTTGAATTCCTAACTACCCTGTAAAACTCAGTTCAAAGCTACCTGCTCAGACCTCATGGGACACTTTAAGCTGTACATAGTTAATACACCTGTAGGGCACCTCAGGGTCTGGAGGCTTGTGCTCACCATATGTAACATAAGAAACGCAGGATCTGGAACAAAAGGTCAAAGATTTACAACTGGAAAGGGCCTTAGAGCCCTTCTAGGTCAACCAGTTCATTTGATAGACGAAAAAGTGAGCCTCTCATAGGTTAAGTGATCTGCTAAAGGTCACGCAGCCAGAGTGAGTGTGTGGAAGCAGACTTGAGATCCACAATCCCTAATGCTAGGCGGAGGGACCAAGTAAACCGTAATCCTCATTTAATAAACTCTTCTGGTTGCCTATTATCTCCAGGAATAAATATATAATTCTCTATCCTTGGAAGCCCTTCACAACCTGTCCCCTTCCTACCTTTCCAGTATTTTTATACCTTACTTCCAGCACTTAGCACAATGCCTGACACATAATAGGTACTTTATAAAGGTTTGTTGACTGAGTAATTCTTGTTAAGAATGGGGATAACTGCAACCCTTCCTGGGTTGGAGAGCTCGAAATACTTTCCAGTCAGCAGAATACTTTCAGAAGGCAAAGCTCCGCATTTGCTGGGGACAGTCCATTTATCAAGAGCTGACAAGGTTACCACACAATGCAGCTATTTTAGAAGGCTTAAAAAAGAAAAGGGGAGGGACTGGCAGGGAGGGGGAGGACTTAGATAGCTTATTTTTATAAATAGGAGAAAGACAGTTATTCAAATCACAATTTCAAATTTAACAAATATTTACTAAGCACCTACTATGTGCAAAGCACCGTGCTAGGCCCTGAGCACTATGCTAGCCATGAAAATATATTTTATGGCTTAGGAAGTCCTGGAAAGGGATTCTCTGAGCAAGAAAGAGTGAGAAGAATCCTGAAAAGGGAAATAAATGCTCTTGCCTTTATCAAGCAGTCCAGCTTCTCCTGTTGGGCCCTAATCTTTGAAGGATTTTGCATGTTTAACCAGAGGAACAATAAAAAAGAATGGGGGTAGGGTGGAGAGGAGGGATCACTTCTCACCACAGCATAGGGCAGATGCCCTGTCACTGTGATGATACCATCCCAATAAAAACCCTGACAGGAGGTTTTTCACACTGAGGATAGTTAAATGGGCCATAAAACTTTGCTACTGGTAGTAAATACTAAGTCCCCAGCAGCAAACTCTGAAATGAAATCAGCTGCCTTGCTTCTGCCAGGGATGGGGAACTGTGATCTCAAGGCCTGAATCTAGTCAAAGGGCCACACTTGAGGACTTAGAGGGCCACTTGTGGCCTCGAGGCTATAGGTTCCAATTTGGGATCTCAGTAGGATAAGATTTCATGCCTTGGCAAGTTTTTAAAATATAATTTGCATGCAACTTTCTTTAGAACTGTCTTTCCGTAGCCTTCTGACCCAGAAGAAAGGTGTCAGGTAATAGGGCACCTGTCCAATCAGGGGCAAGTCTGTGTGAACTTGGGCAAGTAAATCACAATCCTTCCAAGGCTCAATTTCCTCCTCTGTAAAAAGGAAGAGGCTGGACTCCTTAATATCTAATGTCCCTTCTAGCTCAAAATCTATCAATATCCTAAGATTCCCCCTTGCCTAAAATGTTTTGTCTTGGCTCTGCCTCTTAGTCTCTCTGGCATCTTTCAACACTCAGTTCAAATACCACCTTCTAAAGGAGGCCTGTCCCAGCCCCTATTCCTGCCACCCCTGTTGTTGATACTTTTTCCTCTGAGATTACTTTCCATCCATATTATGTATATGTGTGTATACATACATGTATGTATGTATGTATATGTATATATACACACTCACATATATATTTACTTACATCTTGTCTCTCCTACTAGTCAGCCAATATGTATTTATTAAGCACCTGGCATGTTCACAGCACTGTGCTAAGCACTGGGGATACAGAAATTTAAAAGACAATCCCTGCCCTCAAGGAGCTCAACAAATATGTATAAACAAATTATACGCAGGCTAGGAAATAACAGAGGGAAGATACTGGAATTAAGGGGAATTGATGCTACTGATTAGAGAAATGCAAATTAAGGTACCACCCCACATTTGGCAGATTGGCAAACATGATAGAAAAGAAAAGTGATATGTCAAAGGAGATGTGGGAAAATTGAAACACTGCCAGTGGAGTTGTGAACTGATTCAGACATTCTAGAGAGCAATTTGGAACTATGCCCATGCATACTCTTTGACCCAGCAATACCACTACTAAGTCTATACCTCAAAGAGATAAAAAACAAAAAGGAAAAGGACCTATATGTACATACTTATAGCTCTTTTAGTGGTGGCAAAGAATTGCAATTGAGGAGATATTCATCAGTTGTAGAATGACTGAATAAATTGTGGTATATAATTTTGATGGAATAGCATTTATTGTACTGTAAGAAATGATGAGCAAGATGCTCTCAGAAAGACTTGGAAAGACTTACATGAACTGATACAAAGTGAAATAAGCAGAACTAGGAGAACATTGTACATAGTAACAACAATGTTATACAATGATCCACTGTGAATGACTTGGCTACTCTCAATAATGCAATGATCCAAGACAATTCTGAAGGACATATGACGAAAATGCTATGTAACTTCAGAGGAAAAAAAACTGATGGAGTCTGAATGCAGATTGAATCATACTTTTTTTACTTTACTTTTCCTGTTTTTTGTTTTCCATGGGTTAGGTTTGTTTGTTTTGGTGTGTATTTTCTTTCACTATATGACTAATATGGAAATGTTTTGCATGAGTACACATGTATGACTTGTTTCAAACTGCTTTCCTTCTTAATGAGAGGGGAGGAATTTGGAATTTAAAATTTTAAAAAATGAATGCTAAAAATTCTTTTTACATGTAATTGAGGAAAATATTAAAGAAAAAAGGAATTAAAAGGCATTGAGAAAGTCTTCTTATACAAGGTGAAACTTTAGCTGGAATTTAAAGAAAGCCAGAGAAGTGAGGAGGGAGATCATCCTAGGCATGGTAGATAGCCAGAGAAAATGGCCAGGCCCAGAGAAATGGAGTGGCTTGTTCCTAGAAGAAAGGAGGTAGGTGTCAATGGACTGAACAGTATATGTTGGGGAGAGTGAGGATGTAATCTCCTTGAAGGCAGGAACTACTTTTGACTTTTTTTTTTTTAAATAGCATTTCCCCCCCCCCAATTACACAAAAAGACAATTTTAAACATTTTTAAGTGAAATTTTGAGTTACCAGTTTCCTCCCTTCCTCTCTCCCTGTTCCCCTTCCTACGATGGTAAGCAATTTGATATAGGTTATATGTGCAATCATGGGAAACGTTTCCTTACTTTGGTTTTCTTTCTATCCCCTGCATTGGGTTGGCATTGGATAATCACTTGCTTCTTGATTACTTGTATATCTCTGGACTGCCTGCATCATATGAAGGCATCATAACAGTAAAACTTGTACTACCAGGCCTCACAGCCTTCTTTGAGGCACAAATGAAATAATTTTCATGTGGAAAAAGGGGGCGACCTGCTACTCACCCAATTTAGTTAATCAAATCACAGAAGGAGTTGAGAGTGAGTTAAACCAACTGCAAAGAAGATTCTGAGCCAGGAGCTCTTAACCTTGGATCTGTGAACTTGTTTTTTTAAAAAAAATATCTCGATAACTATGTAATCCTTTGTATTTTAATTTATATACTCAAAAATATTGAGAAAGGTTTCACCACCAAATAAAGTTAAGAGCAGATGGTTTAGACCTTGTGAAGGAGTTTTCCCCATGAAATTTTAAGGACAGTTTGCTACTGACTGGCAGAAGATTTGGTCACTATTGTGATAGTCCCTACAGTCAGCCAAGTCAACAAGCATTTATTAGACTTACTATGTGCCAAGTACTGTGCTAAACTCTAGGAATACAAATATAAGGAGAAAGTAGACCACTCTCAAAGAATTTAAATTATAGTAGGAGAAGACAATAGGGGAAAGTTAGGTGGTATAGTAGATAGATTGCAGGACCTGGAATTAGAAAGACTCATCTTCCCAAGTTCAAATCCAATCCCCGATAGTTGGTAGCTATGTGATCCTAGTCACTTATACCTTTTTTCCCACCATTTTCTCATCTATAAAATGAGCTGGTGAAGGAAATGACAAGCCACTCCAGTATCTTTGCCAAGAAAACCCCAAGTGGGGTCATAGAGAATCAGACGTGACTGATACAACTGAACAACAACAAGGGAAGACAATACATAAAAGAAAGATGAAAGGGAGGTTTGTGACATTATGGAGAAAGAAATTCAGCAAGTCAGGAGTAGAAAATAGAAAGGAGTGAAAAATAAAGCTTGGCGCCCCCACCCCCATTCCCCAGTAAGCTTGCCAGTGCTTAAAGATAAAATCATAGAAAACTAGGAGGGAATTTTAGAGGCCACCAAGTCCTATTCCCTCATTTTGCAAATGAGGAAACGGAGCCATAGAGAATTCACATGATTAGCTTAGAGTCACAAGGGTCTGTCAAGACAGTTGAAGACAGGAAGCAACTTCAAGGAACATGACCCCTGGCAGCAGAGAAGGTAGCCACCTGCGGGTTCAAGGGAGAATTAGCCCTAGATTGAGAGTTAGGCTTTCAGAGAGAAGCGAGCCACTAACACAGTAGAACAAACCTGGGGCCTAGCAACACAAACAGCAAGGACAGTTCCAGCTCCCCAGGAGCATGAAGGAATACACTAAGACAGATCCTCCAGAGAAGAGGAAAAGATATGTTGGTAGTGGGGACCATTTACGCTCCTAGGACATCCCTGATGGAATACCTTTCTGACTTGAAAGCTTCTGCTTTAATATTTCCCCACAGAATTAATGTTTCTCAATGGTCTGTTGATATCATCTGTTGTGTTCCTCTCTTGATTAAACTGCAATCTTACTGGGGGGTCATTGATTGCCTTGTTTTCTTCTCTGTTTTCCAGCGAGCAGCTACTCCTGTTTCCTATTTCTCTGATAAATTGCCATCGCTATGAACTACAGAGCATGGGAGAATGTGACTGCTTCTTTGGGAGGTGAATGGTATCAGGACTTTATGAGGTGGTTGGTGTTGTTGGTGTTGGTGGTGGAAGTGGTGATTTTGTGTGTGTGTGTGTGTGTGTGTGTGTGTGTGTGAGAGAGAGAGAGAGAGAGAGAGAGAGAGAGAGAGAGAGAGAGGAGAGAGAGAGGGAGAGAGAGAGAGAGAGAGAGAGAGAGAGAGAGAGAGAGAGAGAGAGAGAGAGAGAGAGAGAGACTTAGATTCAGCTTCATCCAATGTCTATAATGAGACCCTTAGGGAAAAAGTTTGTATTTTTAAATTCATTTGCTTCCCATTCAGCAGCAGCTCTCTCTGGATAGCTAATATTTGGGTTATTGTTAATAAATTTCTTTCAACTTTCATTATGCCCTTAAGCAACAAGCATGGGGTGACTGAAGAACTTCATGCCCTCATGAACTGTAAAGCACACTAGACCCTTCTACCCTCCATAATCTCTTTAAGTCTGTCTATGTCATGTGATAACTGTGCCATGTCATGTGACAGACACATCACATTGATGAGGAATGGAAAGATACAGGAACCCCAAGACTGGAGTTCCCTTCGTGGACTGTCTGAAAAGAATTCACAGACTCAAGTATTCTTGAGATCAAGGTGGTAAAGATTTATTATGCTTTTTAGAGGGCAAGAGTTCTTAAAGAACCTACACCCTTAGAGGGGTACAGTTAAAGTTTATATAGGATATTCTATAGTAAAACATGTGCCAAGTGTGATGAGTAGGTGATTCAGGGTGGGATTAGGGAGTGGTTAAGGAGTGGTTAGTTCTTAAAGGAACATGCATTTTTAGTATCTGCTTTGCAGAGTTCATTGGGGAAATAGCCCAAGATGAGGCTACATGGAGGTATGGTTTTAGGCCTGAAACGTCACCAACTCAACTAAATGGTCAGGGCTGACTGAGAAATATCCAGGCTATTCCCATCAATGTCTTGTTAGACAAGATAAACATAAGGGAATATACACATGTCTAAGTCTAGGATACATATGATTGGTCAGTGAGTAGGAACTATCTTTACGACTCAGTACACAGCCAGTTCAGCCAATACACAGCTGGTTCAAGCTAATAAATTCTACAGGTGCAGCTGGCTACTGTAGCAAGAAGAAAGATCTAGGGCAGGCTGTCCTTGGGCTGGGGAAAAATTGCCTGTGATAGTGTTTTGAAGCTATGCAGAAATGTGATTTTTAGAGATGAATGTGATTTTAGAATTGGGGTCCAAACACAGGCACTCAAGCACCCCCTCAACATCACACAATGGTCATGTCATGTTTCATGACATGCAAACCATGTCACTGATAGACACGCTATGCTGTGTGGCAGACACGTTACATTGTGTGGTAGACATGACAGGTCATGTGACAGACACATGATCATGTGATGGGCACACATGCCATATGTCATGACATGGAACAGGAATGCCTCACAATTCATCAGCTCATGTGGTGGGTATGCCACATTATTGACAGGCATGTTATGTCACATGTTCATCTTGTGATGAACATGCCATGTAACATGCCACATCATGAGATGGACACACTGTATCATGTGACAGAAATACTCATTTAACTTTTGTTTGCCTCAGTTTTCTCATATGTAAAATGGGAATAATAATAGTAGCTCCCTTCCGGGGCTGTTTTGAGAACCAAATGACTCTTATTATCTCCAAGACCTGATACCTTGCCTTTAAATGGCTTCCTGTCTTCTCATTATGGAGACAAAGTACTTAAGCTTCAGTTTCAGCATTTGACCTTTCAAGGAATAGTCTGAATTAATTTCTTTAAGTATTGGAAAATCTGATGATTATGATGGAAATTGATAGTAATTCACTTCTTTGATCACACTAACTAATTTCCTTTATTTGGGCCAATTTCTTTAGGGTATATTAACCAAATTAATTTTTCTAAATGCTATAGCATTGGTTTCTATGAAATTCATCTTAGTTCTAATTGGATAAATAATTTTTAAGTACCAAGTACAGCACCCACTTTAGGATCACTCTCCCTGATCCTCACTTGCACTGATAAATTGGATCCCTGGAGGGAGATTGACAACTCTTCTGCTCAGGATTCTAGGGATAACCCTGAGGGGTTGGGGTTTCTGATACTAATTCTCCCAAGTCCCTCTCAGGAGTGATTCCCTTCAAGATCAATTAACCAGAGTTAAATAGCTTTTGCAAAGGGCTACTTACCAAGTAAGTACAGCAAGGACAATTGTTACAGACCTATTTCCCCAAAGAGGCACACTCTTCAATCCTATACTCACTTATAAACATATATACATTCAAAAGGCCCCTGGGGAGAATGGGCTCAAACCTGAACTAGCCAAAAGATTCTTCTGGGCCCTGACAGCCTTTGATTGCTTGGAGACTTGAGGAACACTAGGTTTTGTTTTTTTTTTTTAATCTGCTCACAACATTCTACCAAGTTAAAATCTGGGTGCATTTTAGCTGATGGACAAGTCACTCCCTTGCTTTTAGGGGAAGCTTTCAGGGAACTGTCTTAGCTGCAAGGTCAATTTCCTGCTGTACAGGGCCAAGCAGATTGCTACTTAGAAATGGTTCCTCACTGGACTCAGCTGCTGCTACTGCTCCTGCCTTGGTGGCCTCTGCCTCTGATCCTGGTTGCTGGCCCTCTGGTTACCTTCTGACCTTTGGAAACTCACAAGGTCATAACCTGCTTTATTCTGTCTCTGGCTATGTAGTCACTTAGAATTGGAAAGAATAAGCACAAAGAGACAAAAGAAACAAAGGCAACCACACTCATTCACTCGGCAGCTTGAAGCAGTCCTCCGCACTTAGAAGCTGCCAGAAAAAAACATCAAAAGATCATCTACTGGAATCTTTTGTCCCCACACTTAATTCAGGCTTAGCTTGACTGAATCATTAGTTCTTCCAGATCCTCAGTCAACCAGAAAATTCTAAACTTAACAACCCCATCCCCACCCGTCAAAAAGCATTTGCATATGCATGGTAGAACAGAAAAATGACATTGTACATGCAACTTCAAACTATAAATATTAGGTGTAGTTTGCTTTTCTTATAAAATATCTAGTTGATTCAACATAGAATTTTCAGAGCTGTCCTGTCTGAAGCCATAAAACTTTTCATCATCGTATAAGTCATTCATGGCACCTCAGTCATCGTGGCCAAGAACACAGTCTTCAAAGTTCCGCCTGCTGGATTGACTGCAGACAGGAAATATTGTATATACTCTATATGACCTGCCAAGAAGGGCAAATTTGAGTATGCTTGAAGGGTTTGACCCTCATTTGGTCCGTTTTCCAATATATTACTATTTTCAAAGTACTGTATTAGGTGCTCAGGAGACAGAGATGAAAAGCATAGTTCCTCTCTTCAAGGAGCGTATACTCTCTTTACCCAAAGATGAGTATATCTGGTTAAGTCAACAGGCATTTTTTGAGCACCAACTATTTGTCCAGGACTGTGTTAAGTATTGTGGAGAACACTCATACGCACAAAATAGCTTAGTTGGAGAAATAAAATTAATACCCGTCAAAGATTAAAGGGTAGCTCACACAAAGGAGCATCCCATGAGAGAGGTATGACAAGCAGTATTATCCTCATTTTCTGGATGATGAAACTGGGGTTCAGAGGTTAGATGACTTGTCCAGAGTGAAACAGACAGTAAGAATGAAGATTTGAACGGAAGTCTAACAATATAGTAGCAAATGCTTGTTTGTATAGTGTAGATTATAGGAGCTTATATTAGGTGGGGAAGTGGATAAAGCACTGGTCCTCCTGGAGTCAGGAAGACCACAAGTTCAAATCCAGCATCAGATAATTACTAGCTGTGTTACCCAGGATTAGTCACTTACCTTCTGTTTGCTTTGGTTTTCTCTTTTGTAAAATGAGGTTAATAAATAGCACCTATCTCCTGGGATTGTTGTGAGGGCAGAATGAGATATTTCTAAAGCGCTTTGCACACTTTAAAGCACAAATAAGTGCTGGGTATTATTATTATCATCATTATTGAGATCTGTATGATCTGAAATGATCAGGGGAGGCCTCATGGAAGAGGAAGGATCTGAGTTAGTTAAAGGATTTGTATAGGATTAGTGAAGGAGAGGGAAGGAGGATACTGCCAATGAGCCAACTCAGAAAGGTAGGAAGTGATTAGATGTGAGCTCCTAGAGAGTAGGGACTGTCTTTCATCTTTCTTTCTATGCCTCGAACTTAGCATCATATCTCACCCAGAGCAGGTACTTAATAAATGTTTACTGACAGTGAATCTGAGAGATAAAGATTTTATTGTTGTCATGTCCAGTTCTTTGAGACCCCATTTGGGTCTCTTGGTAAAGATACTGGAGTGATTTTCCATTTCCTTCTCCAGATTATTTTACAAATGAGGAAACTGAGGAAAACAGGTTTAAGTGGCTTCCCCAGAGTCACACAGCTAGTTAAGGGTCCAAGCTCAGATTTGAACTCAGGAAGATGAGTCTTCCTAATTTTAGGCCCAGCTCTGTGCCATCTAGTTGCCTTAGATAAAGATTTATTTGCTAGAGAATCAGAGCAATTTCCATCATGGACAAGTGGAGGCTTGGTGGTCATTTGTCATTTGTCCTTTGTCGAGGAGATTTCTGTTCTGATGCAAGATGGTCTTCCAAGATTCTTTCAACTTTGAGATTCCGTGAGACTATAATCTGTTACTATATGGGAAAAAACGCATCACAACAAAAATCTTTTAAAAACCTACAGACATAAAAAGATCAGAAAGGGACACAGAAGTAAGCAGAACATTTTTGTTATTATTTTGTTCAAGTTATTATACACATTTTGGTATAATAGTTATAAATAATTTGGAGTTCATGGTTTTTATATGTAATGATGTTTTTACTGTATAGTTTTTGTCAATTGTCTTAAATTTTAGGACAAAATTGTATGAAAACATCTATTTATATTGCAATTCAATGGAGTTGACCCTTTGATAATAATACTAATTTGCAGTTAGGGCTCACGAGGTACTTCCCTCACAATAACCCTGAGAGATAGGTAGTGAGTATCTTTACCTTCACTTTAAAGATGAAAAAGCCAAGGTTCACAGAGGGGAGGTAACTGACCTGACCCTCAAACCCAGCCCTTCTCCAATTTTCCTTTCATTGTACCACATTCCATCTCTCCTCTTCCCCTTAAGAAACCGATAGCACCAACTTTCTGAAGAGATCAGGGGCCCCACTGAAGGTTCCTGTTATAGAAGTGAAGCCATTGAGAGGCCAGAACTCCAAGGCAGCAATCATTCCTTCAATTTTGTTTACCCAGGCTCCAGTAGGCCCTTGAGTTTGTGCTCTGGTCCGTACAGCCTAATTAGGAAATACTTAGTAAGTGGAGGAGGAGTCCTAGTCATAAGTCGTAAGTATTTTTATTACTAAAGTGAAACTAGCAGTCAAAATACACAGATGGGAATAGTCAATGTTGGAGGGCTTGTGGAAAGATGAGCACGCTAAGGCAGTGTTGGTGGAGCTCTAAATTGTTTGAAACGTTCTGGAAAACAATTTGGAATTTATGCTGGGGAAGTCACTAAAATGTACCAGTCCTTTGAACTAGAGTTCTCACTGCTAGGCAAGGAGGTCAAAGATAAAAAGAACGAGCCCTTGGACACCAAAACATTTGTAACAGTAATTTTGTTATAACAAAGAACTAGAAACAAAGGATATGTTCATCAAACAGGAAATGGATATACAAATTGTGGCAGATATATGTAACGGAATACTACTATGCTGTAAGAAACAGTCAAAACGATGAATACAGAGAAGCATTGGGAACATTTATATGAATTGATACAAATTAATACAAAGTAGAAACAGGAAAACATTATAACAATTACTACTACAAGACCGCCATCAACAACAATCACAAAAAAGCCCGATTGAAACTGATGGCTGTGAAATTCTAAAGACAAACCTTGACCTCAGAAAAGATATGAGAAGGCACTTCCTCCTTTTCTTTGCAGGGGTGGGGCACTATGGGTATGGAATGATATTACTTGTGACCCCATTTGAGGCTTTCTTGGCAAAGATCCTTGAGTGGTTTGCCATTTCCTTCTCTAGATCATTTTATAGATGAGGAAACTGAGACAAGCAAGGTTAAGTGACTTGCCCAGGGTCCCACAACTAGTAAATTGCAAAAAACTGAGGCCAGATTTGAACTTGGGAAAAATGAGTTTTCTTGACTCCAGGCCCTGTGCTCTATCCACTGAACTACCTAGCTGTTCCTTATTAAGTATTTAATATTTGTTATGTTCTGGGAATGCAAATAAAAAGTCTATTTCCTCAAGGAACTCACATTCTAGTAGAGGATATGTTGGTTTTGATAGACTGTATTTTTTTCCTTTTTTTCTAATCCTTTGTTATAAGTGATTACTTGTTTTGGAGGGGGAGGGATATGATGGGAAATATAGGTGACATAAAAATAAGAGATATCAATAAAAGTTTACTTTCAAAAAGTCAAAGAACACATTAGAACCTTGATATTTCTATAACTTGCCTAACCTGAGTCTCAGAAGCAGATCCTATGGTCTGAGTTCAGTATTTAAGGCTTCTTTCTCAAGCCTGTGAGTCCAAATCCCCAGGGTGAGCACTGGAATTTTCAGCACCTAGATTCTTTTTCCTGGACAGGATCTTTTAAGTACCATATCAATGGCATATATGAATTTACCTGTATTATAAAGGGCTTTGTGTATAATCTTGAGGTATCCAAGGAGAGATACCAGCAGCAAATCATACCTAGCACATAGTAGGTACTTAATACATACATGTTCACTGATTAGTATGGTAGGAAACAAAACTTAGAGGTCACCTAGCTTACTCTTTCCTCTTCCTTCTGTTTCAAAGGTGAAGAAACTGAGTCCTGGAGAGAGGAAATGACTTATCCATGGTCAGTCAATGCATAAGCATTTATGAAGATCTACTACCTGCCAGGCACTTAGCTTAGTGCTAAGGACTGGGGGTTCAAAGAAAGGCAAAAGGCAGTCAGTCCTTGCCCTGCAGGTGGTCCCAGTCTAGCAGAGCAGATAGCAAGCAAAAAACTATGTACAAACAAGACCTATCCAGGAAAACTGGAAATAATTAACAGAGGGAAACACTAAAATTAAAAAGAGCTGGGAAAGTTGGCCTGTAGAAGGTGAGATTTTAGTTGGGATTTGAAGGAAGCAGATGAAGTGGGTGGAAATGAAGAGGAAAAGCTTTGGAGGCATGACAGAACTCAGGGAAAATGCCCATAGGGTGGAGACGAAGAATCTTGTTCAAGGAGCCGATAGGAGGATAGTTTCAGGAGATGGAGGGGAAAGATGTATGGTGTAAGAAGACTGGAAAGGTAAGAAAGGGGGCAGGTAAATGTCAAACAGAGGATTTTATATTTGCTCCTGGAGGTGATAAGGAACCACTAGACTTTAGTTAAGCGGCAGTCAAGATTCTAACCCATTACTTTGAACCCGAATTCCAGGGCTACTCTGCCACCTCTGTAAATCTCAAACCACAGAAGAGAGTGTGGCCAGAAGAGGTTAGGATTGGAATGAGTTTGGATGTTTACTGGAAATGATTGCTCTCAGTCCAGACCAGCTTTGTAAATGAGAAGGCGTTATGGTACTTGAAAACCTTGACTCTCCAGAAATCGATGACAGTCGAAAAGAACACGCCAGCTTTCAGGGATAAATACATTGAGAGTACTGTTGGAAGAATGGGCATGGGAGAAAGACACATGGTTTTTGCAGGAAGGTAGCAGCTGGTCAGGAGGTGAGGACAGGGGTAGAAGAAAGACTTAAAGAAGGTCTATATAGCTAAGTGAGGACTATTTTATGCTTTGATCTTGGACCTTGTAATGCCACAATTCTTTTTCTTTTTCATGTCTGTTTTATTTTCCTTTAATTCTTTTGATAGAGAGAACAGTCTCCCTCCTTTCAAAAAACAACAAACCAAAACAACCAATTTTTGTCTCCTGTGATGCTAAAAGTCAAGAGAGTTTGAGGAGAATCTAGTTCTAGAAGCAAGAATTGGTGATAACTGTTAAGAATGATCAAATTTTAAAAAACCCCAATGATGGGATATGAGATTAGGTCTAGGTCCAGGACACAGCCAAGAGATTGGGGCCCATTCCCAACTGCAGCAATTCCTTAACATGCTGTTTCCTTCTATCACACCCTCCCCTTGCCCTTAAATTAAGAAGAGAACAGAAGGATATTCCAGGCCTGTCACAAAATAGCAGAAGAGTCATGGCCTTCCGGCAAAGAAAACACTTCAAGGCATAGAAATTCATAAAGGGACCTTATAGACCAGCTCTCACATCTCTTTTTTAAAAAAATGTTTTATTGAAGTTTGTGTTTGATGCCACTTTCACTTTCCAATACTTTCCCCTCTTACAATTTTCCTCCACAACAAAGATGCTCAGTTAAGCAAAACAATTAGTCAATAAACAGTCAACAAGCATTTATTAAGCACCTACTATGTTCTAGGCTTTTACTAAACTCAAGGGATACAAAGAAAGGTAAAAGATAGTTCCTGCCCTCAGGGAGCTCACAGTCTAATGGGGAAGACAATATGCAAACAACTACGCAAAAACAAGCCATATACTAGATCAATTGGAGATGATCAAGAGAGGGAAGGCACTATTGGCTGTGTCTGATGGTGTATTCCTCATTTTGAACCTATAGCTTATTGCCTGTCTAATCAGAGGAGAGCATGATGCATCACCATTCCTCTGGAGTCAAGTGTTCATTACCTGGATCTGACTTTGGATATCTTTCAGGAGTGTTTCCCTTCCATTACTGTAGTCACTGTGTACATTGTTGTCTTGGTTCTGCTTCTTTCTCATTGTTTCACTTCATGAAAGCTTTTCTAAGTTTCTCTGATTTGTTTTCTTTTTTTTCTCAGTACCAATAAGTCTTTATTCATTCATTGTATTTTCCCAGGGTGGGGGAGAGGGGAAGAGGGAGAAGGGGTTAGCAAGTGTCACAAAACAAGATGGGGAAGGAAAGGAAGAAGCCCTAGCTGCAAAGTATCAAACACTCTTGCCCCAAGATCAGGGCACTGCCCAACAGGGGCTCAGTTTCCAGCAGCTCAGGAATGAGGGCAAAGGAGGGGAGAAAAAAGACTCAGATTAATACAGTCACCCTCTTTCCTTCCTCCTTCCCTTCCTCCCTTCATATAAATTCAAGAATTTCACAAAAAGCTTTGGTTTCTAGAAGTAAACATGGAGTTACATTCATCCATCTCCTATAAGACAATCTTGTCTTTGAAAGGAATTTCTTGCACCAACAGAAAAGAGATCCTTGTCAGGAAATTGGGTATACATTCATTTCCCTTCTCCAGGTCTCCCACCACTCTTGCCCTTTCCAGTCCTCCCCCAGGATCCCCCCAAAGGCTGCCATAGCTCCATGAACTGAGTTTGGGCCCAAAATAATTGAGTTTCTCTGATTTCTCTGATTTCTTCAGATTCCCCCCAAACCTCATCTTACAGAAGAAGAAACAAAATACTAGAGAGAGGAAGTAGTTTGGCCACATGTTTCGTTAGAGAAAGCTGAGACTAGAACCCAGATTTCCTGGGCTCCTAATTCTGATCTTTTGTCATCCATCACCCTATCCTACACCCCCAATTTCAGTAGAGAATCCAATTTAGAAAAGTTTTTCCTGTGTTTAGAGGAGAAAGAAACCTTGACATGTCATTCAATCCCAAAGGTGTGCTGGAGCTAGTTCTAACACACTCTCGAGGGCTGATTGTTCAGTTTTCAGTGTGAGCATTCACACCTTGCAAACTGGCAAATGATACAGACTGAAACTTTTGTTTGGTTGGTTGCCTAGACTTAAGAAAGGGATGAAGAAAATGTTAATAATGAAGATGAAACTTAAAAATGTATTTTGTGGTACATTTTTTTCTCTAGAGAGTTGGTTGTTAAATATTTACTGACATACTCCTGTAACTTCCTCATTTCCCAGAGGGGAAATGATTTGGTCAAAGTCCCATAGGAAGTGGAAAAGCTAGGATTCAAACTCCCGGATTTTCAGAATCCAAATCCAGCATTTGTTACTTTTTTTAACACTATATCATCACTTCTCTCTGTCTCTCTTTCGCTCTCTCTCTCCTTCTCTCTTTCTTTGTCTCTCTGTCTCTGTCTGTCTCTGTCTGTCTGTCCGTCTCTCTCTCTCCGTCCAGTACTCTCTCCAAGACACTAAGCTACATGTCATTCCACGGTAATAATATAGAAGTTGACTGTGTCAATGTGTGTATCTATTTTGACAAATTCCAAAGAGATTAGGTTGAGGCCCTCCTAGGGAACTGTCCCTTTCAGAAAGAGTTGGCATTAGGCTGGGAACATTGTTGAGACATGAACTGACCCATTTCTAGCTAAACTAAGTCTTCAATATAAACACATCTCACACAAAGCACATTTCCTAATTTTAGGCTTGTTTACATATTAAGAAACTTCTATGTGTAGCAGCCTATAATTATTATTCTACAAGGGGGATAGGTGTCTTTTATGTTTTAGAAATGTTTTTCATTTTCAAAATGAGTTGCCTTGATGTACTTTTTAAAAATAGCCAAAATGTATATTTGTAGTCTTTGTTACATAAAATAATTTTTAAAGAAAATAGCCCCAATTTACAGCACAGTATAGTGAAAGAGGAATGTATCTGGAATCAGGAAGCGTGGATTTGATCCTGGGCCTGATGGTTAAGTTAATGAATCTCTCAATACCTCAGTTTTCTAATCTGTAAAAATGGGGATAATAATATTTGCCCTGACTTCCTCACAGGATTGTGGTGAGCAAGGTACTCTAAAAGGCTTAAAAGGCTCTAGAAATGTGAGTTATAGTTGGGTTATATGGCCATTAGTGTTTCTCCCCTTCCCAGTGACTTCACCATTGCCAAGAAGGAGTGAGCTCTCAATTCAACGTGGAGAAGCAGGTGGGAAAAGCCAGATATAAAAGGGAGGAGTCTTTACAACTGTGTAAATGGGAAGAACACCTCTAAATTGAAACTGAAAGCTGTGTAATTATAATGGCCAAGCTTGGCTCCCAAGAAGAGATATGAGAATGTCCCTCCCTCCCTTCTTTACAATGCTAGGGTGTGGAGCATTGCATTGAGTGCTACATTTGTTTGCTATATTAGTAAGTTGTGTTGATCTCCTTCCCCTCCACCCTGACCCCTTTTATATTCTTAGTTACAAAGGATGGCTTTTGGAGTACGATAGAGAGGAGGTTCATAGGACCACAGACTAGAGATAAAAGAGGCCATCCAGTCTGTGGGTTGAAAGATAATGAAGATGATAGGCAAACCAAAATTAGAAATATTTTTTTAAAAGAAAAGGAGGAATTCTGGCATATCAGGTATTTCTTTTTTCAGGTATTAAGGGAGAGGGGAAATCATGTCATAGGAACTGACCAATTCCTTAAAACTAAATTTATTTAAATTAGGGTCATATTTTAGAACTGGAAGGAATGGTGGAGCTCACCTAGTCCAATGCTCTCAACTAAAAGGTTGTCTCCAGAGTAAAACAACTGTAAAAGTGATATTGTGATATAATAAAAAGAGCCACAGATCTGAAGTAAGTAAGTCTGGCTTTGAATACCGACACTTCCAGCTATGTGACCATGGATAAGTCACTTAACTTCTTTCAGACTCTCAGTTTCCTCATCTGTTAAAGTGATGAAAATAACACCTTTAATTCACAGGCGCTTTTTTAACCCACCAAATCACTCCAGACAGTTATCATACAGTGTCAAAACTCTTTCAAGAAATCCCACAAATTTGTGTTTGGGAAAGAAAGGCAAAATTTAACATCTAAATAAACAAGCAAAATTTTTAATTTTTAAAAATTAAAGTAATAAAAATTACTGTCCATAAAAGCATAAGCTCCAAAGTACAAACATTTCATTTTAAACTATATATTCATTTTAGATAAAACAATAATAATGTTGTCTTGTTTGCTATCATATCCTTTTCTGATGCAGAAAAAGAGAAAATTCTATAGAAAGGGTATTTTCCCCCCTCCATATTTGGACAACACAGACCAAAAATAAACAAACCCACACACAGTTCCTAGAGCTCACCTAGGTGTCCTCTTGATGTGTTGTTCAGTTCTTTATCCATTTAATAATCTTGGGGTCATTTTCAGCAAATTAATGTAATTTTCAGTTCAGATTATAGGCTTGAGATGACTGTTCAAAATAACACTTCTTTTCAGTTGATAGGGACAGTGTTGCCAATTTCTGCTTTATTGTTCTTTGGACCTACTGAGGTAATCACACCTTTTTTATGTATAAGTTCCCTATTTTTGGAAATGGGAGGGCTGAGTCACAGCTTCAATCAAAACCAAGTGTTCCAATGGGAAACATTCTTAGGAATGTTCCCTTAGGAAAGTCTATAGGTAGCTCAGCATTCCCATTCTCATGGCATTGTAATTAGGGGAGACAAAAAGAAAGAGGCCCCTTTAGTGACCCTATTACAGCTTGGAGAAGAGATGTTATATTTTTCTCTAGAATAGTCCCTTCCTCTGAAGGCCTCCATGAGGAAGGAGTCGTTGGTATTTGTTCCTGGTTCCACACTCTTGGTCACAGGCTAATGAATTATGGAAGAAACCTCAGCAGTCACCTAGACCAGCCTGTACTGAAATATGCACGCTACAATATCCTCAATGGGGTCGTTGATTGAGAGCTGGAAAGGACCTCAGAGGTCATTTAGTCCATAGATGTTCAATGACTTGCCCAAGGTCAGACAGACATTAAATAGCAGATCTAGAATAGGAACCCAGGCTCCAATTCCAGCACTCTTTCCATAACATCACACTGCCCAATAAGCGATCATCCATTCTGTGCTATCTGGAAGTCAGAGGGGAAGAGATATTGGACAACCATAAACTTGGAGTTATTTGCCCACTCCTTATTTACCTGAAGCAGATCCACTAGGGCACAGGTTCTTAACTTTTTTGGGTCATCCTTCTGACAGTCTGGTGAAGTCTATGAACCTATTTTCAGAATAATGTCTTTAGATGCATAAAATAAAGCACATAGTATCACAAAGGAAACCAACTGTATTGAATTATGGTTGTCAATATTTTTTTTAAATTCACAGGCCCTAGATTAAGATCCTTTTTTTCTAGGGGAAAATGAGGGGAATAGCAGTCCATATAATGCTGGTTTAATGTCACATTCTAAGCACTGACCAACTATGTCTTAATGTTGGAATAGTCTTTGACAGAGAGTGATATACTGTGTCCGCTGATCCTGAATGTAGCAGTTATCACATACTGCTCCTGAATAATACTATCTTCCTAGTTTTGTGACCACTGAAAGATCATATAACTTCTTTCAGAGCCTGTTTCCCCATCTGTAAAATCTACATTACAAGTAGAAAAGACCCCTAGAGGGAAAACACACCTATATACATCATTCTCTTCTGACTGCCTTTCTGTGAGGATAGATGTACCAGCAGAACAGGTACATGTCTCAAGGATATCAGAGATAGAAAAAAGATCCCATAGATGCTAAAATATTCATAGCATCACCTTTGTAGTATCAAAGAACTACAAACAAAGTAGATGTCCTTTGATTGGAAAATGACTAAACAAACTGTGGTACATAAATAATACTGCATCTTATGAGATGGTAACTATGAATAATTTAGAGAAGCATGGGGAGACATTAACTCATGCAAGTAAAGAAAGTAGAATGAGGATGGGATGGAGTCAAGATGGCAGAGTAATAGGAAACAGCAGAGTGAGTTCCACTCCATAGACTCCTATTATTGTGGCATGGACTCTTAAGACACAAACCCAGAAGAACAAAATGACTCCAAAATGCCAAAAACAATGCCTCAGAGAAAAACACAGCTTGGACTCAAACTCAACTAGAATTCTTAGAAGAGATGAAGCAAGATTTTTTAAGAGTTATAAAAATATTTTTTTATTAATGAAATAAGAACATTTGAGGGGAAAATGGAAAAGAAATGGGTTCTATGGAAGAAAGAATTGGAAGGGGAATTATGAGCTTAGTACAAGGGGTATAAAACCTTGGCCAAGCAACAAACTCTGAAAATTAGAATGGACCAAACTGGAAACAATGACTTCATGGAGCAACTAGAAATATTAAAACAAAGTCAAAAGGCTGAAAAAAAATTGAAGAAAATGTAAGGTATATCACAGCAAGGAAAAAAATAGCCTTAAGAATCACCAGACTTCCTGAATGACATGACAAAAAACAAAAACAAAAAACCTAGATATCCTATTTCAAGCAATCTTTAAAAAAAACAACTGTCCAGATCTTTTTGAAAAAGAGGACAAAGTGAAACAGAAAAAGTCCACTGGCTACAAAAGAAACCCCTAAATGAAAACTCCTAGGAATATCATAGACCAATTCCAGAACTTCAAAGTCAAATTAAAAAAAAATACTGCAAGCCGCCAGGAAAAAAAGAATTTAAGTACCAAGGTGATACAGTTAGGATCATACATGATTTAGCAGCCACCACTATGAACCACTATGAAGAAGAGAAGTTCGAATATGATATTCCAAAAGACATGGGCTTTCAGATAAGAATAATTTACCCAGAAAAACTTGAGTAATACTACTACTGGGAAAAATTAATGAAATGAAATGAAATTTAGGATGTCCAAACATTCCTGATGAAAAGGTCAGAACTGCAGAGAAATTTTAAAGTTCAAACATAGGAGTAATGAGAAATATAAACATATGTGTGTTCATCCTCTGCTGCCGAAGAAGACCATGTCATCAGAGAAATAATGACATGACTTGCACTTGACTTTGTTTTGATTGAGGGAGGGCTGTGCATGTCACCAGCCTCACTTCTCCTCCAGAGCTATCTGAATCCAGTGACCAGATATTCATCAGGATGACTGGAGATGACCCAGAATGAGGCAATTGAGGTTGAGTGACTTGCCCAAGGTCACACACAGCTAGTGAGTGTCAAGTGTCTGAGGTGAGATTTGAACTCAGGTCCTCCTGACCCCTGCACTGGTGCTCTCTCCACTGCACCACTTACCTGCCCCTGTTAATATGAATGAACAATGACAAAGGTCAATGAGGATAAAATGCTTACATTCAAATATTGTAAGGAGATGATAAATGTGACCCCTTTGAACTCAATCAATGTTAGAATTCTTAGATGGAGTACAATTAGACAAAGCCTGGGAGTGGTTCCGTTGTGTTTTGATGATCTTGTCCTGATTTATATATTGCCACTGGGATCCAGATGACTCAGAGAAGAGAGTGAGCCTGGTAACTTTGTATGAACCTCTGGCCCTCCTTCACTTAAATCCAATTCACTTGCAAGTCATGACATCAACTTCCTGATGTCATGGTCTTCTTTGAGAACAGGACACACAATAACAACAAAAAAACACACTAAGATTGGAAAGGGAGGGGAAAAGGAACACTGTGGTAGAGAGTGGGGAGAGGGGAGTAAGGAGATTAGGGACAAAGATCTTACATAATCAAGCTGTACAAGTAGACACCTACACAAACAAGGAGCAGAGGGTTGGGGAAGCGGCTGACATCTAAATCTCATTCTCATCTGAACTGATTGGAAGAAGGAAGAATATGGACATGCACACGTGTGTGTGCACACACACATACAGGCACACAGAGAGTTGGGTAGAGAAATACATTTTGCTCCATAGGGAAATAGGAGGGAAAGGGAAGGGGAAATTAGGAGGAGAGTATATTAAGGAAAAGATTAGTCCCCTAAGCAAAGCAAACTCTAAGAATGCACAAAAATATTTATAGCCCTTTTTGAGATGGCAAATTATAAGAATCTGAGGAGTGCCCATAAATTGGGGAATGAACAAGTTATGGTATATGAATGTGAGAGAATAATATTGTGCTGAACTCTTATCAGCATAATGACCAACCAGGGTTCCAGAGGACACATGATGAAACATCTGTCCACTTCCTGATAGAGAGTTAAAGGACTCAGTGCAGAATGAAACTAATATTTTAAAAAAATGATCAATATGAACATTTATTTTGATTGTCTATACATAACTGTAATGGGTTTTGCTTCTTTTGTGTTCACAATGTGTTTGGGGTTGGGGATTAGGGTGGAAGGGTGAGGTGGAGGCTTATTAAAACAAAATATTTTTAAAATTAAAACAAAGGAAAGTAGAACCATGGAAGCAACATATACAATGCCTACAACATTAAAATGGAAAGTCAAAAAAAAAAAAAAACCAAAGAATGAAACTGGGTTATTATAATGACCAAATCTGATCCTAAAGAAAAAGGAAAAATGTGCTTCCCATCATTGGAGTTTGGTGGGGATTAAGGTTGTGTAATATTTCGGGTGCTGTCATATTTAGTTGATTTGTTGTTTCATTTTGTGGAACTTTTTTTTCTTTCTCTATGTTTGCAGTGAAGTAACCAATCAGGGAAGTATCAAAGAATTGCTGTGCAATAGTGAGGGCCCAGTTAAAATCATTTAACAAATTGTAGTGGATCCATTAGGACAGTTGTGTGACTTTCTCCAGCAGCATTCGGCAGCTTAAGAGTGGGTATGGAAGATGGAGGATGGAAGATATTACCTAACACAGAAAGGTGACAAATCTTGAGTGGTGATAGATCAAAGAGATAATAGATTCAAGGACAGAAGACAATGACAACCCTAAGAATACTGTTATAGAAATCTTACCCTCTGGGCAGAATATTCTGGTCTCAGAAACTCTGGAGCTCTGGATATGCAGCAAACCTGGGGCTGGAAACACCCATTCTCAGTATCTAGTCTCCCACTTGGTCAGAAAAAGACATAAAAATGCAGAAGAATGCAACTAGGACTCAGAGGTCTAGGGATTCCAGGCTCAGGCTCATCTGAGCCACCATAGACTGAAATTGCCACATCCTTCTATAATACTTCACTATTATGCCTCCTGACTGGGGTTGGGGAAAGAGGGAAAGAGATCTCCTTTCTCACTGCTGTACTCTGGTCTGCAAGTCCCAAGGAAAAATGGATTTTTAAAAAATGGTATGAAGCTGTTTCATAGTTCATTCTTAGAGATCACAAAAGTCAGTTTTTCCCATAAATACTCCTTCCCCTTCACGCAGTTACAGTCACCAAACATCTTCAAGGCAGCCCCATTCCCGAGGACCAATTAATTATTTGAGTTCATTGTATTCTCTCAGCAAAGGGTCAGTCGTGCCAGGACTCACATCTAGTCTACTTCATGGGAAGTAGACCCATCCAACAAAGGTCCATACCCCTTATTCTCATTAAGTTGATTAGAGGACTCAGTCATTTAGTCAAGAGTTCTTCTGGTTGTCTCTGCTACGGTTCAGTAAGTTAGGACAGAGGACCTTACAAGGAAGATACATTGCCTATAAACAGTTACCAATTGATGGCCTAATTTAATATATTATCGAGCAGCTTGGTAACTAATTGGGTCAGTATGCCACAATCTTTTATGTTCAAAGTTAATTTTCCATTGTAATGAAGGAAGTTTTGTCTTCTTCTTAGAGGTCATTTCTACTTTTTCCTAGGTTCATAGGACTTAGAGCTGGAAAGGCCCTTAGACATCATGTAGTTTAATCCCTTTATTTTACAAATGTTGTGATAAATCTGCAATTAAGGGAAAGTGAGGCATGAAAGTTCAAGCACAATCTATTTATTGGTAAGGCTAGCAATTACCAGTAATAGAAGTCAATGGCCCCTCAGTGACCAGAGGCACACCTAACAATCAGAGCCTCCTTTTATACAGTTTGGTTCCATTACATAATGTCCATTACATAATGTCAACAGGTGCCAACTAAACTAGGACTGTAATTGGTCCATAATTATGCTAACTTGCAAAAGGGGTCTTCCAGATCCCATGGTAACAGGAACACAGAAAAATTAGTCAGCATCCTTGGAAAGTCCCCCACCCCACACTCCCCGGTATTCCATATACCCAGTGCTAGAAAAAACATCCCGTGACCAGGTTGAATCATCCTTCATTCCTCTTCTTTATCTCCTTTAAGTGGCAGGTTCACTTAGAGTAACAAAAATAATCTCCCTTAATATGACAAGGCCTATGTAAAATAGTTCTAAATCAAAGTCTTTAGAAATTGGTTACAATTGTCTTTCCTGAGATTAATAAAACTTTTAACTACTAATCAATCAATAATCAATTTCACACGGGTGACTGAAACTGAGGCTCAGAAAAAGGAAATGACTTGACCAGCATCACAAATGTAGCCAGCAACAGAACACAGGTTGATAAGAACACTGCATTTAGACTCAGGTCCATTGATTCCAAATGTAAAGTTCTTATTACAGTCTGCTGCTTCGCCTATATTTTTCTGGTAAGGGAGAGGAGAGTGATTTATTCGAGGTCACACAGGACAGAACCCTTAGTAGTAAGAATCTTGTAGATTTAGAAAATTTTAAACTATCCAGAATGCTACACTGGCCTTTTTTCTTGTTCCAGCTTAACTAGCCTCAGTGGCAGGCTGTAGTTTCTTCCAGGGATCTGACCATACCCCTCTGCTTGTAGTGCTTCTCCTCTATAGTGGTCTCCATTTTATTAGTGGATGGAGGGGCTGGGTCTTCTCTGTTGTCAATTAGGCCCATTCATGAAATCAAAGGATGCCAAAGGATAGAAACTACCATGGTAGAACTTGCCTAGCTTACCAGTGTCTGTCCTACTCTATTTGTAGTCATTCTGGGACTTCAAGAAGGTTTCATAAAAGGATCAGACCAGTTAGTGAATATTTAAAGAACAAGGTTTTTATTACGGCGTATTTTACTTCTTACAAGGGAAGGCTTAGGGAGACATTGTGGGGAGGGCTAATAAGTCAACGAACAAGGCAACTATTGGATAGGATAACTTCAATGGAGCATCAGTTAATATTATCAGCTAATACCAGATATGCTAATATCGGCAACCAGAACAATTCTGATGCCTGAAGAGGAGCAGGGAGGAGACCTCCACTAGAAACTTCGGTACTCAAGGTCCCTCAGTGAGAGAAATCCCAGGATATTGACCCATAGTGAGGAGATACCCTTGGCTGTCTGTAACGCTAATTAGAGAGTTAAAGATCTTCCCCACCCATTGATGGGCCTGTCCATTTAGGGAAGCTAGATTAGGGGAGGCCACCTTTGGTGAATTTTCTAATGAGGCACAGGTTCTCAAGGGTTGTGATGTCCTCTGGCTCTGAAAAGGGCCTCAGAGGTGAGGTTTTACTTTGGGGTTTACTCATTGAAAGTGTTTGTTTGGCCAGAGGAGATTCTGGGCAGCTGCTAAAGAGCCCCTTCCCCCTTTAAAAACCCAGATGTTGGTGCTTCTCTCTCTGATAACTATGTGTGTATTACTTATGGTCAGACAGTTGGAAGTCCCGTCTGTTGATCTGTTTCCCTATTTGTATTTTCTCTGAAGTTCAGGGTACTGACTTTTTCCCCCTGAACTAAGTGAACGATATATGTGCTTGATTAGAGTGATTACTGACCCCTCAAAAGTTGCTTTTCTTTTAGAAAAGCAGATCAAACAACCTGTGCTAGCAGGCCATCCTGTGTATGTCAGTAGGTACCTTGCTGATACACTGTCCTAAAGCTACTGCTGGGGAGAATGCTGCTACCTAAGGAAATAACAAGGTAAGCCCCAGTCAGGGAGTTCACCTATATTTGTACAGCAGCCTCCATCCTTATTGTTCCAAGGGTGGTTTTGTGTAAGCTATTAATTGATTGCGCAATACTAGGTCCTTGCCCTGCCTAAGCACCACTTAATGGTTATTTTTTGGGCCCTCCTGGCTCAGAGTAAATGTCAGTGGGAACTGTTTCTCTTTTGGCCAGCAACCCTGATTGTTTTCCCTTCCAAGTTTGGTATTATTCTTATTACTTTTTTATTAAAGAGGCCATCCCTCCACCCACTTATTAAAGAGACAGTTACTGAAGGGCTTTGCCTCCCTCAAAGTAAGAACTAGAAATCACCTTAGCTTAAAAAGGCCAAGGTCTCCCACTGCATCCTGGTCCATCTCCAGTCATCCTGATCTATATTTGGCCACTGAACCCAGGTGGCTCCAGAGGAGAAAGTGAGGCTGGTGACTTTACACAGCCCTCCCTCCCTCAGATCAAATTGCAAGTCATGTCATCATCAACCTGATGTCATGGTCTTCTTTGAGAATGAAGGATAAACCGCACAATTCATTGTTGGGGCATCAGCTTCCACGGAGCCTGTAGCCTGTAACCCTCCCCACCCCTGCAACATGACCAATAATCCCTTTACCCCTGGGAAAGGGGGTGCTGTTAGTGGGGTGCGTGGTAGTAGCAGAAGGCAGAGGTTATTTTCTTCATCTTTGAGAATCATCAATTACCATTCATTAGACTCTGGGACTATAGTAAGGTAAAGTGGTTGTTTAGGGCCATGCAAGGGTGCAATTGGTATTTCAATTCATGAAGCCATGGTATTGAGACTCATGGAGGACCCATGAAAGCATGGAAGAACCTTTGGAGGAGAAAGCATACACCTAGGGGCAAAGTCTGTCTTACCCCACTCCAATTACATCTCTGGCAGTAACCAATACCAAACCAAGGAAAGGAAGAAATACTATAGGACATACAAGAGGAAGTGCTATGATTTGGGGGAGAACCATGGATTTTATAGAGAGGATTAGGATCTTGTTCATGAGTGTCTCATTGGTTTCCTACCTCTAATATCACAGGCAAAGGGGGTGGTGGGTTTTAGCTCATGAATACCATCCCTCTCACACCTTATGAGCATGGGGTATGTAGGCTTCCAGCATGGAAAGTTCTAGGTATAAAAGATTTCAGAAATAAGGGCAAGGAAGCTGGGGGTGTATCTCTAGCAGAGGTTCTTAACCTGAGATTTACTAATTTATTTTGTTTTCTAAACATGTTATTTATTGTATTTCAACATACTTTCCTTTAAAATCCTGTGCATTTTGTTTTATGCATTTAAAAACATTCTGAGAAGGGTCTATAGATTGAACCCAGAGGGGATCATGACACAAAGAAGATTAAGAATTTTTGGACTAGTTCAAAGGCACCCTCTTAATAAAAGAGGCTAAGCCCCTAAAAGACCAGAAAAGGCTGTTTTTTAAAATTGTATTGACCTGATGTCATTGGCTGCCATCTTATCAGAGAAAAAGAAAATGGAACAAAACAAAACACTCTGAATGTATAATGTTGTTATAAAGAGAGAGGGAGGGAGAGAGAGAAGGAGGGAGGGAGGGAGGGGGAGAGAGAGGGGGGGGGGGGAGAATATTGAATTTGGAACCAGAGGTCCTGGGATCTAATCTTAGTTCTGTCACTTACTACCTCTATGACCTTGGGTAAATCACACAGCTTCTCTAGGACTCAGGCTCCTCATTTTTAAAATGAAGGAACTGGGTTAGATGATCTCTAGATTCCTTCAGGCTCCATATCTATGATCCTATGAAAATACTTCCCTAGGGACCCCTCAATCAGCCTGATTACACCCTGAAGCACCATCTTATCTCAACTTGAAGGGAAGCCAATGTTAATGGCATGACAGTTAACCCTGCTTGATTCAATCTGGCTGAAAGGTTTATCTTGATAACCTTCTGCAGCTGAGAATTCCAAAGGCTGGGCAAGGATGCATTTGCTATGTTTGTTTTGCATTTAACTTTCTTATTTTACATCTTCAAATTTGGGGAGAAAAGATAAAAAGAAGTTGGACTAAGGGATGGATTTCCCTTAAGCTCTCCCTGCTTAGTAAAAAGTTCAGTTGCACCCCCAAGTTAAAAACCCTTCGTTCCAAGCAAAAGGAGCCCTGTATTTGTTAGCTTCTCTCTCACCATAACGTTGACCATTTTTGGTCCCTTTTTGGAGATGTTTCAGTCTCTGTTCTTTCTGAAGATGAAAAAGAATATGATATTCTGCATGAAGCTGTTAGCACTCTTTTTTTTTTTAATAAGCCCAGAATAACTTTCATGACGTTTCTTGTCCTTGTGCTTTGCTGTTCCATGATGGTAATTTGGTCGTTTTAAACCAGAGCAATGTTTTCAGCAACTTCCCACATTCCTAATAACCTTGGCTCCAGCTGTCATCTGTACACTAGAGGAAGCAGGGTAGATGTTCAATAAATTAGTCATCCTTGTTCTAATAAAACAATTGGAATTATTTGGTGTCTATTTAACTTAACCATGGCTGTTGCTCCATTGGCAAAGTTAAATGTATTTTATCTGTTGTTATTCAGTTGTTTCTGACTTTTGGTGACTTTATTTGGGGTTTTCTTGGTAAAGATACTAGAATGGTTTGCCATTTTCTTCTCCAGCTCATTTTATAGATGAGGAAGCTGGGCAAAAGTTAAATGACTTGTCCAGGGTCTCACAGCTAGTCTTCCTTACCCAAGCTAGATGAGTCTTCTGACTCCAAGCCCACCACTCTATCTACTATGCTGCCTAAGTGCCCTGTATTTTATCTACGTGGGGACAAATACCTAGGTAATTGGATAAACTCCTCACTTTTTATTTAGCATCATGTAGCTCCAGCTGAAGACTATACCAAGAGGCAACAATGTAATGGAAGAGCTCTGTGTTTGGAGTCAGGCGTGACACCTACTAGACTACATCTGACACTTACTAGCTGTGTTACCTTATTATTGTTCAGTTACTTTTCAGTCGTATCTCACTCCTTGTAACCCCATTTGGGGTTTTCTCGGTAAAGATATGGCAGAAGTTTGCCATTTCCTTTTCCAGCTCAAGAAACTGAGGCAAACAGAGTTAAGTGACTTGCCCAGGGTCACACAGCTATTAAGTGTCTGAGGCCAGATTTGAACTCACAAAGAGGAGCCTTCCTGACTGCCAGACCCAGTGCTCCCTCCGCTGCCCCACGTAACTGACAGTGTTAACTTAGGAAAGTTGATTAAAATCCTTTCTGACCCTTAGTTTCTTCATCTCTGATACTGGGATGAAAATACTTGCACAGCTATGTCCTAGGGTTGTTATGAGGGCAAATCTTAATGTTAGGAGGGATCAAGCTGTGATTTTTTTTTATTCTATACAATTGTATTTTATAATAGATAGGCCACTGGATTTTGATCCAAAAGCACAACTCTCTGGCCATGTCCTTCTAGGAGCAGTGTGGTGTGATGGAAAGATGAATGAATATCTCTGGTATCAGGGGACCTTATTTCAAACCTCATCTCCAATTCGTTACCTGTGTGGACTTTGGGTAAATCACTTATCCTCCCTGGAAATTTGTTTCAATACCTGGAAGGTGAAGAGATTAGCCTAGATGGCTTCTAAGGTCTATGGTATCTCTAGCTCTCTAATGTTTTCCTCTATAACTTTCCATAGCTCCCTATGGCTACCAAATAAAATAACATTCTTTAGCCTACTCACCAAAATCTGCCTCCACCTTACCTCTCCAGCCTTATTTTCTACAACTCCCATTTCTGGTTCTCTTTCAGTCAAATGACTTGCATATCATTTCCCAAGCAAGGCCTGTCCTTATATACCTCCTGTGCCCTTGTTTACCAGTGTATTCATTTCCCTGAAAAACAATCTTTCCCTTCACCTCAAACTGTTGAAATCCTCTTACATCTTGGAGACAAAGTTCAGCATCCATATCTTCTGAGAAGATTTTTCTGATCCAGATAGAAATGAGTTACCCATTCTCTCAATTCACAGGACACTTGGCTTGTGATTCTCATAGAATCACACCCATCCTGATTTGTACTGAGAAGCAATGAGGTACACTGCCCCTAGAGTAAGGGGACACGAGTTTGAGACCTCACTGCGTCACTTAACCTAATAGCTACTAGGTATATGATTTAGAACACACCATTTAACCTCCAGAGTTTGGTTTCCTCTTCTGGAAGGAATAAGAACTGGATTAGTGATTTTATAGATGAAGGAAAATCTCTCCACCAAGGCCAGTTAGAACTTTCTCTTCAACTCCTAGTCTTAGACAATCTCCTGGAGCACTGAGAGGTTAAGTGAGATGTTCAGGGTCACACAGCCAATATGTATCAGAAGTGGGATTGTAACCTAGGCGCCCCTAGTCTTGAGGCTAGTTCTCTATCCATTAGCAAAGGTGTCGACCTCACAACCAGAGCCTACATGTGGCCTACCAAACTCCCAGGGTCAAACAGATTAAATTGCAATTAGAAAATGTTTAATAAAATAAATAAAAACAGAATATAACATAGATAAAGTTGATTTATGGTGTCTAATATTTAATTTGTGGCTTCAACATGGCCCCAGGGATCCATTTCTATTTGAGTTCAATATCATGCAATTATGCCAAACTTCCTCTTCTGTAAACTAAATAAAATTATACTTCCTGAATCTCAAGGTTAAATAAGGTGCTATATAAATGTGAGCAGTGGTCATATATCTTCTTTCTTTTGCTAAATTAAAGGTCCTAGTCGGGCAGGGATCATGTCATTCAGCTTTGTATCCCCCTTCAGTGTTTAGGACAGACCACTGTACACAGGAGATGCTCAATAAATGTTGAATGGATTAATTAGAGAATTCTTGAGTATTCCTGATTTACCTGTCTTTGATTTTATCTTTCCCATCCCTATCCTCCACCTACATAATACTCTACCGGGAAATTAAAATTGGAAATCTGAGATTCTAATCCCAACTCATCTCAAGATACTCGTTAGCTATGGGACCTTAGGAATGTCATTTTTTGTTTCTGAACTTTATTTTCCTCATGTCCAGAATGGAGGCAATAGTGATGACTACCTCATACTTAAAGAACTCTACCATCTCCCTTATCATCATTATCATCACCCACCCACCCAGCTCAGACCTTTCCTGGGCATTTCTGTCCACAGTGCCCTTTCTTTAGCTTTTAATGACACAGAGTTAGTATCACTAACATAGCTTATGATATATTATCTGATATTGTTCCTTTTCCATTTCTGTATATTTTGGCTCTTCAAGTAAACTGTAAATTTGATGAGGGGAGGGATATTTCTCATACACCTTTACACCTGACCTAAAACAAATATTTATATTCTATTTATGCTATGTAGTAGGAAATATTCTCATATTTGTTGATAATTGAGACTTTCATATGGTAAGCACTTAACTCATTTTTCTATTTCATTCCATTCCATGACTGAAGGAACGAATCCATTCAGATATCAAGTATCTAATACAGGCAAAACTCTATGTTTTGTTATGTCCTGGTGTTAATACAAATTGGGAGATACACAAAGTTTAAAAAAGACAGTCCTAATCCTCATGGAACTCAAAGTCTAGTAGAAAGATAATATACACAAATAAGTTATAATATCTAGTATTAAAAAAAAAAGTCCTACACAGGCCAAAAAAAAAAAAAAAGATGGAGCTTGAACCAGTCTTTGAGCATTGAGTAGGAATTCAACAGACATGGAGAAGATGGGAAGACATCCCAGATGAAACAATCACTATGAGTGAAAGCACTAAAGCAGAAGAGTACAGTGTGTATTGGGAGCAGAAGGCATTCCTCTTAATGAGAATCTGAATATTAGAACTGGGAGACACTTTAGAGGTCATTTGGTCCATCCACTTCTAGAAGAACATACAGGCCAGGTAAGGGAGTTCATGTCCCTTCACTCAGAAGATGTATGTATATGTATATGTATGTGTGGAAAGGGTTTCAGGTGGGGAAATGGGTCATGTAAATAGAGACAGTTTGAAATTAACATCCTTGAGTGTAGTTCCTGGTTTCAAAAGAATTCTATTAACCACTATGTTGCAGTTTATTTGATACATTCAGGATTGATATATGCAAAGGTAACTAGTGTTTTCATACCCTTTGTCTACTGTAGCATAAAACCAAACAACCTCAAATATCTATGAGCCATCTTACGGTAGGGCTATGTTGCCTTCCTGGGAGCAGTTCTGCATGTAGCATCATTTCCCTGAAGCGGACAAAACCAGGAACCCAGGAGGTAGCAATGAACCAGGATGTACATGTCTTCTGCTTTTCTTGTGGTCTGCACATTATTGAATAAACCCTGTAATTAGATCTATTGAATGTCAGCCTTTATCTTTCTTCTTTGAAATACTGAACCTGATTAAAACAATCTTGAAATAGTGATTATTTAAGCAACCCTAGAATACTCTGAGAGGAAAGATAAGCATTATGTGAGTGATATTCTGGCTCACAAAAGTCACAGATGACATTTGTAGGCATCTTATCATCTTAGTCCTATCTCATGGGAGTATCATGATAAAAGTGCTTTGAAAATCTCAAGGTGTTATAGAAATGTGAACTAGGATAATGATGATTATTTCTCATACTGGGTTGACATAGTTTATGTTTCAGATTTACAAACTGATTATTTGAACTTATCACACTATACTGTTTCTCTTGGGTCTTTTCATCTTTATTGGCATCTTGATGACACAATAATCTGACCTTGAAAAGAATCTAACTTAAATATACCTCTTTTTCTTTTTTCTTCCAATATGTTTTATTTCATTAAATATTTCCCAAATACATGTAAAAAATTCTAGCATTCATTTAAAAAATTTTAAACTCCAAATTCTCTCACTCTCCTCCCTTCCCCACTCCTTGAGAAGGCAAGCAAATTAATATTGATTGTACATATGAAGTCATGCAAAACATTTCTATGTTAGCTGTATTGCAAAACAGAAAAACTCCAAGAAAAATATAGTAAAAAGGTATACTTCAGTCTGTATTTAGATTTCATCACTTTTCTCTCTCTGGAGGTGGATAGAATTTTTCACAATGGGTCCTTTGGAATTGTCTTAGATCATTGTCTTGATTAGATTAGCTAAATCCTTTATAACTGATTACCATACAATATCACTGTTTCTGTGTGCTATATTCTCCTGGTTGTGCTCACTTCACTTTGCATCAGTTCATATAAGTTTTCCCAGGTTTTTCTCAAACCATCCTGCTCATCATTTCTTATAGCATAATAGTATTCCATTGCCACATGTACCACATTTCAATTATGTACCACAACTCATGTACCACATGGACATGTACCATGTACCACATGTACGGCAACTCAGCTCACTCACTCACCCTACTTGAAGACCAGCTCCTCAATTTTCAATTCTTTGCCACCACAGAAAGAGCTACTATAAATCTATAAATATTTGTGTGAAGTGTTTTGTAATTGTTTCATTGCTTCCTGAGTTGTCTTGGTAAATAAGTATTTTATATAACCTGCAGTTTTTTATGCTTTTTCTTCAATTTAGTTGTGCTTAGAACCTCTGAAGTGTGTTTTCATTGCATAACATATGCTATTTTCCGCATCCCTGTACCTCACATCCAGCAAGTTGGTACCAAGATGAAATTACTGGGCTAGTATCTAATATATGGAGAGCCCTATGGTTTTATAGGAAGTCAGTGTCTAAACTCTGGGTCTAACCTCTCCAAAAAATGGATGCATGGGGTCATGGAGAGACTCCTGTATTTGGAGTCAGAGGATAGATTCAAACCCTGGCACTCTCAGTTATTATCTATGTCCTCAGAGAAGTCTTCCAATCTCTGGATCTCAATTTAGGAATCTGTGTGAGAGGATTGGGTAGATGGCATCCAAAGTCCCCTTCAACTCCAAATCTGGGATCCTAAATGTAGATGTTTGAACTGGCATTTAAGGTCCTCCATGATTTAGTATGAAGCTACCTAATCTAATATTTCACCAGGCCTTCACTATATATTCTACTCATCAATCAAGTTGGAATGCTCATTCTCCCTGGAACATGCCCTGTGTTTTACTGCCTTGTAATGCTGGTTATTTCATTTCCCAATGTTAGAATATTTCTCTCCCAAGCAACCCTGTTCCACTCCCCCTCTGTTAATGCCATATCATCCATGAAGCCTTCTAGGATCTTTACCATGGGGTAACTAGATGGTGCAGTGGATAGAGCACCAGGCTTGGAGTCAGGATAGACCTGAGTTCAAATCCAGCCTCGGATACTTGTTAGCTGTATGACCCTGGGCAAGTCATTTTTCCTCTGCCTCAGTTTTTTCATCTGTAAAATAGAGAAGTAGTGCCTGCATCCCAGGGTTATTGTGAAGATCAAATGATAAAATAGTTATGAAGCACTTAACACAGTGCCTGGTACTATACAAATGTTGCAATTATTCTTAAGCACTGGAAATGGCTTCTTTCCTTCCTCAGCCTTTAGGATTATAGATTTAAAGCTAAATGTGGTATTTCAATCTCTTCATTTAACCAGAGAAAGAAACTGAGGCCCAGAGAGACTAAGTGAATTGCCCATCATCACATGGATGTTAAATGGCAGAGCCCTCAGATCTGAAATGAAACACTCCCCATTCTGCCTCATTTGTTTACAATTCTCTTATGCGTTTATCACATTCTAATTTGTAATGTAATTGTGTGTGTGTTAATTATATGCCTGTGCCCCTACCAAATGTAAATTCCATCAGGGCAAGTATGGTATTTTATCGGTCTCTTTATTTCCCCTGGCATTTAGCACATCATAGTCCTTAATAAATATTTCTTGGATTGAATTGAAATGACTTACTGATTCTGATCCAGGCCGAGTATTGGGATACTTCCCTCAACTTAGAGTCATTCCTATCCTCCCCTTAGCATCCTAGAAGGTTAGAATAGGAAAGGAATAAACCTCAGCTTCGTTGGCTAAATGCCTAAATCAGCGGTGGGGAACCTGTGTCCTTGAGGCCATGTGTGGCCCTCTAGGTCCTCAAGTGGGGTCTGTTGATTGATCCAAAGTTTGGATTCAGTCAAAGGGCTGAGATTTGTTCTGTGAAGTTTGAATGCAGTCAAAGGGCCTCATTTGAGGACGTAGGAGGCCACACGTGGCCTCGAGGCCACAGGTTTCCCACCCCTGGCCTAATCATTTTCTAAAGCCCAGCTCAAGAGACTTGCCTTTCAGAAGTTCCTGCTCAAGAATCCCAGCATCCTTTCCTCTCCTCCTCAGACCCTAGATAGAATCCCAGAGTTAGAATTGAAGCATTGTCAGTAGCCATCTAGTCCAAGCTTCTCTTTTTAAATCTGGGGAAAAATGTGGACCAGAGAAGTTAGGTGATTTGCACAAAGACAATCAATCAGTTGATCAACAAACACTTGTTAAGTACCTGCCCTGCATCAGGAACTACAGGATTCAAAAACAAAAGGGAAACAATCCCAGCCTTCCCAGAGTTAATATTCTAAGGTCATAACAGTACTAATCACCACTTTGCTTTCAACTATTCAACTCATTAAGTATTTGCAAGTAACATGCAATGTTTTGAAATTTAGTTATCTATATTTATGTTTTATTCACCCGCTACCAGCCGTAAGCTCAAGGAGGTGAGAATGTTATACAAGTTTGCAGCTTTCCTAGATTCAGCACAGGGGTATATAGCTAGTAAGCACTTTATAAATGTGCATTGAATGAATGGAATGAACAGATCTAGTCCAGCCCTTTCATTCTGCAAGTGAGGAGAGTGAAGATGAGAGCAGTGAAATGTCTTGTTGAAGGTTATTCAACTACTTAAGGGGCAGTTCTAAGACTAAAGCCCAGACCTTCTGACTCTTTCCATCATACAAAAAAAACAAACTTGTATTTCTATTGCATTGGAAGTTTGACAAAGCACATTCCTCACAGCAATTCTTCAAGGTAGGTAGGGCAAATGTTATTGTGCTTATTTTACCGCAGTGGATACTTGCCCAGGGGTCACATAGCTCATGAAAAAGGAGGCTCTGCATCTCTTGATTCCAAGCTCAGGGTTTGTTCAACTAGACCACATTACTTCCTGTTTTGAAAAAGTTAGCCTTAAGGATGTAGTAACTTGATGCTCTCTAAGATGAAATTAAATAAAAGAGATTCTGAGAATCATAGTCAGCAAGATTCTAGTGTTAAATTGCATTCAAAATACCATGTGGCTTTTCATTCCTGAACATCATGTATTGATTTTGGACTTACTCATAGAAAAATCTTACAGTTTCTAATCAATACCATCACTTCCTCTTTCTAAGAATTTCCCCTGATAAACACAGTTCAGACTTGACTATGATTAATATGAGAAAGATAAGATCAAAGAAAGATGGAAAGAAAGGGTGATGTTTGAAATCAAATGAGCTGGTTTTCAATCTTCACTCTGTCACTTTCTAGCCATGTGACTTTGGGAAAATAATTTTTCCTCTCTGGGCCTCATTTTCCTTTTCTGTAAATTGAGGGGATTGGCCTTAGGCCAAGATGATCTCTAAGATCTGTAGCACTAAAGTTTCTGTTGAATGAACCTGTGTGTGGTTTGCCTGTGTAATGAATGCACTGATCTTCAGGGCTACCAGCTAGCAATGCACAGTATTTATGTTAATAAACAATGCAAACACAGGAGCATTTCATTTATCTGGCTATAAGTGAATTTCCTAAGTAACTGACTCTCTCACCTCTTTGAGCACCAAAACATTTTACAATTTTAGTCATTTTTGATGGAACCATTTTGGCACATGGCAATGTTTCTCTCAGGGGCAGCGAAATGGGTTCAGTGGATAGAGCACTGACCTGGAGTCAGGAAGATCTGACTTCAAATCCATCCTCAGATACTTACTAGCTGTGTGATCCAGGATAAATAATTTGCTTCAGTTTCTCATCTGGGAAATGGGGACACACTGTAGAAAGAAATGGCAAACCACTGCAGTATCATTGCCAAGAAAACCCCACGGACAAAAAGTCCTTGGAGGTCACAAAGAATCAGACACAACTGAACAACAACAACAGCCCTTCTCTGCCTTCTTTGAAAGAGTGTATTTTAAGTGGAAAGAACTGTAGTACTGTTGCAAAAACATTGAATTTGGAGTTGGAGTTATTTAAATAAACCTTATCAATGATTTTTAATTATACCTTTGCCACATGAAGTAGGAGGCAGAGCTCTCACTTTCTTTATCTTGCCTTTCTCTTGTCAGCATCACTTTGGTCAATTTCATTGCTTTTTCAGATCTCATTTTTTTTCCTGCTTTAATTGAGAGATTGGATTAGAACCTATAAGACCCCTTCCAGCTCTGAATCTTATGACTCTGGTTAATATTTTATAACAGGTGAAGGGCTCTTTTCTGCTTTCCTTACTCTTCCTATATGTTTTATTGGAAAGAATAAATAATATTTCTGTCTGAAGATTTACATGGGAATGAGTCGAACTTGTAAATGGTGAAGACTCTGTGGGGTAGGCAGAAGGAAAGAAAAAAGGATCAAAAAAGGAAGCAAACAAGTCTAGAAATTTTGTCCTTATCTTATGTCAGCAAAATGGCACTGAAAGGAAAATCTTAGAGCCTTGTCTTTACAGACTGCTAGATGGTTCAAGAGGATAAAACATTGGGCTTGGAACCAGGGAGATACATCTTCTTGAATTCAAGTCTGGCCTAACACTTACTAGCTGTGGGACCCTGGGCAAGTCATTTAACCCAGCTTGCTTCAGTTTCCCCATCCATAAAATGAACTGGAGAATGAAATGGCAAATCAATCCAGTATGTTTGCCAAGAAAATTCCAAATGGGATGATGAAGAATTGGACAGGACTGAAACCACTGAATAACAACAAAAGAAACTTGTCTTTACCCTGTCTAACAAAATGTGCTGTTGAGGAAGGAGACTACAGCAGCAGATCACAAAGATTATACATTATGATGAGGCTGAATTTATGCCAGGAATTTAGGATATACTAGGACTGAGTCAATATAAGGAAATATAGTTAGGAAAACTATAAAGATAATTGACCACATTAATAACAAAAAACAACAAAAATCATATGACTATATCAATTGATGCAGTAAAGATTATTGATAAAATATCACATCCATTCTTATTTTAAAACACTAGAAGACATTAGAAATAAACAACTTTCCTTTAATGACAAGTAGTATCTATCTAAAACCAAGAATCAACATTATTTGTAATGGATACAAGCTATAGAATAAGATCAAGGATAAAGCAAGTATGTCAGTTATTACATTTACTATTCAATATAATGCTACAAATGCTAACTATAGCAATAAGACAAGAAAAAAAATTGAATAAGCACAGGCAAAGAGAAAAGAAAATTACCTCTGTGGATGTGATAGTCTACTTAGAGGATGCTAGAGAGTCAACTAAAAATTAACTGAAGTAATTAATAACTTCAGGAAAGTTACATGATATAAAATAAACTTATGCAAATCATCAGCATTTCTCTGTGTTACTAATAAAATACAGTAGAAAGAGTAATTTAATCTAAAATTACTACAGATAGTAGAAAATACTTAGGAGTCTTCCTGCCAAATCACACAGAGAAACTATAAAAACACAATTTTAAAACACTCTTTAGACAACTAAAGGCAGATCTAAATAATTGGAGAAATGTTCATTGCTCATGTGTAGGTTGAGCCCCTATAACAAAAACGACAATATTATCTGAATTAGTTTTCTTATTCAGCACCATATCAATCAAACTACCAAAGGATTATTTTATAGAGCTAGGGGGGAAAAACCCCAACAAGACTCATGTGGAAGAACAAAACTTCAAGAATATCAAGGGAATTAGTGAAGAAAAGTGGGAAGAAAGGGGATCTGGCATTATAAGATTTCAAACTATCCTACAAAGCCATAATCATGACAACAATTTGGTACTAGGCAAGAAATAGAGAGGTTGGGCAGTGGAACAGCTTATTTACACAACATACAGAAGCAAATGAGAACAGAAGCCTCATATTTGATAAATCCAAAGATTCTAGATATTGGAGCAAGAGCATACTATTCAACAAAAACTATCGGGAAAACTGGAAAGCTGTCTGGCAGGAACACATATATCAAATGAGTACATGACTGCATAGACCAAACTCTAACTGAGTGCATACATGATTTAGACATAAAGGTGACATCACAAACAAATTGGAAAATTATGGAAGAAATTGCATATTAGATGTATGAACAGGGGAAGAGTTCATGACCAAACAAGGCACAGAGAGACTCACAGGAAGTACAAGTGACAATTTTAATTACATTAAAATTAAAATAGTTTTGCACAAACAAAACCAATGCAGATAAAATTAGAAGAAAGGCAGGGAATTGGGGGAGAGGAAATCTTTGTAGCAAGTTTCTCTCATAGAGGTCTTTTTTCTAAGATGTATAAAGGACTTATTTACATTTATAAGAATAAGAGCTATTCCCCAATTGATAAATGGTCAAGGATATGAGTAGTTAATTTGCAGAAGAATCCTGGATCACAGTAGATATTTAATAAATGTCTGCTTCATTTGAAACTCCCTCACCCTCTATTCCAGCCCTCCCTCCCATAGACACACAAAAGAAAATGATTGGTTTGTAGAACTGAGGAGAGGATAATGAAGAACATTATGAAGAGCCTTCTTCTTCCCTTCAGCTGACAGAGAACAGTAATTTAATTTCGTAAGTGAACCTCTAGCAAAGAAGCTGTCAAATTCATGACTGAAGACCTGGGAATTTACCTACATCTTTGGAATTAATGGATGCATATTAAAGAATCTTTTTAATCCTCTTTTTTTCTAATAAATCTTTTCTTTGTAATACTTCAAATTGTGTACTTGCAAAATGCATAGTTAGCCTCAATATGCTAGAAAGTAGAATGCATACATTTCTCCAGGTTTCCAGGGTCCAAGAGAGTCAGAGATTCCTCAAATATTCTTGAGCCATTTACACCATTAGAATCTTTATTATAAGACCACAATCACAAATTTTAATTATAATCCTGTGTTGTATTCTGGTGAACTTTCTAAGGATGCATTGAGATATATGAGGCTATTTGCTCTTGTAATAGATAAATTATCCCAGATCTCTGAGTATTTTGAGTGTCTTGAGCTTGCTTTTTATAATTTATTGTTTCCTCTATAAAATTCAACTAAACAAGTCTGGGGGGAGGTGGGGAGGGGAAAGGTAGAGGTGGGGGGAAAAGAACCTAGAAATGTTACTTAAATAAATTTTATCTCTACCCTGTGGTTCTGCAAGTATTTTGAGTTTTTCCCTTAGAGTCAGAAGGTATGAGCAACAGAAGAACAAGGCTGACCACCAGTAAGTAAGCATAAAGGTGGGAGTTCTTCCTCATTCCAGTTAATATAATTTTTCCTAAGATTTTTTATTAAATTATTTTATTTGTTTTCATTGTTCTACCATACTTCCATATATCTTAGATTTTTTTTCCTCTTCCTCTCCTTTCCCCCACCCTCTCCCCTCCCTCCCTGAGACAGCATAGAATCTTATATAGGTTCTACATGTACATTCCTATTAAATACATTTTCACCTTAGTCATGTTGCATAGAAGAATTAAAACGTATGAGAGAAACCATAAAACAAAAACAAAAGATAATACAAGAGAAAATGATCTGTTTCATTCTGCAATCTACCCAATTAATATTATAACAGAAGAACTAGCCCTCTGAATCAGTCAATAAAAGGTGTGACCTAGATATGTAGATTTGAGTTGTTAACAGAATTTTAGTCATTGGATGAAAGAATCTAACATAACTCTGGGCCAACATATTAAAATCATGCAGTTTATAAGAGGGTTCACAGATTCTGTCCTGAGACTCTTAACTTTTCCATGTTGACTGATTGATTATTATACTGATTAGAGATGACTAATCAACTGACCAATCAGTGAGCATTTCTGAAGAGTCTTCTACATGCCAGGCACTGTGCTAAGCACTGGGGATACAAAGAGAGACAAAAGGCAGCCTCTGTTCTCAAGGAGCTTACAATCTAATGGGGGAGATAACATGAAAAAAATGTATACAAAGTAAACTTTATATAGGATAAATAGGAAATAATTAACAGAGCAAGGGGTTGGGGAAAACTTCCAGTAAAAGATGACATTTTAGTTGGGACTTAAAGGAAGCCAGGGAAGTCAGTAGTCAGGATGGGAGGAGGAAGAGCATTCCAGGGGGACAGCCAGAGAAAATACCCAAAGCTGAGAGATTGAGTGTCTTGTTCATTCAACAGCCAGAAGGTCACTATCACTGGATGGAACTTCCCACATATTGGGAAGTAAGGTATAAGAAGCCTGGAAAAGTGGTCATGATATCTTCAAGAATCCAGAATTGTTTTGACAATTCTTCCTTCTGGAACTTTCCAGAAGGAAGAGAGGCCTGTGGAAATGAAAGAAACTATAGGAAGATTGGTACTAGGGGCATGAAATGAGATAATCAATAATGAATAAACGGAGATTTACTTAGCCTTAACATAGAAAAGATAATGAAACAAGAATACAGTAGCATTTATATCTGGTACATATCTCAACCACTTATGGAATTCCATCTGGTCAGCAGGGCAAAGTGTGGTGATCTGTATGGCTTCTGGATCTCAGCTGAGTCTGAAGAGCCTGGACTCTAAGTGACTGGACCTTTCTAAGCTCTTAGAAAACTGGGAATCCACATCAATCTGACCAGAGGCCACCATGAAGCTACATCAAAGAAGAATATTTTAACACCATTGGCTAAGTCCCAGAGATATTTTGCTAATTTTTAAGTGAAAAAACAAGAAACCAGTTTAACCCAAGTGGCAGAGGGACCTAATGGTAATGATTCTATCAAAAGGCCATAGTACTGATTACTCTTTCTACCAGGAAAGGGCTCATTAACTGGTCAGTTTTTTGGTGATTTGGTCAATGTATATGCTTAAGATGACCTGAAATTTTGTCCACAAATTGGTAAGGTCTTTCTGGTCTAGGGATGGACGCTGGTCCCTTGTTTGTATTCCACTCTAGAGGGTGATTTGAAAGTCAGCCTCCAACTCCACCAGATAATTGTCCACTGTGGGGACTATGGTATAGGACATGGACTTAGGGGAAAATTTCAGGTGAAATTCATATTTTAAGTAAAATGGTAGATTTAATTCAACAAACATTAAGGACTACCATGTTCAAAGTATTATACTAGGAGATAAAAAAAGAGGCATTGCAATAGAGTGGATAGAAGGATCAACTTGGTCTCAGCAATATCTGTATTCAAATTCCACCTCTGGTCTTTTCTGGCTAGACATGATATCTGTATGACTGTGGGCTGCTGTCACCTAACATTTTTGAGCGTCATCTGTAAGCTCAAAATGGGGATTATGATACCAGTGACACCTACTTACAGAATTACTGCAGAGACAAAAATGTGATAATGTATTGTCAAGTTGAATCAGCTTCTGAGTTCTGTCTTTTCTACCTTTACAATCTCTTTGTAAACCCCTGCTTTTCTACTCTGACACTGCCAATACCTCATATCTGCCTTATTTCAATAGCCTGCTAGTTGCTCTCTCTACCTTGACTCTTCCAACTGCAGTCCATCCACTTCTCATCTGTAAAACTGAAACTGATCTTCTTGTAGTGCAAGTTTGACCATGTCTACTCTCTCCTTTCCCTTTCTCTCCCTTCCTTCTCTTTCCCAACCCCGCATTCAATTATTTTTAGTGACTTCCTATTGCCTCCAGGATCATATATAAAATCCTGTTTGATGTTCAAACACAAGCCCTTCCCAACTGGCATGCTCCTACCTTTCCAGTCTGCTTACTCGTCCTACAGCACTCCCTGCCCCGCCCATCACAATCCAGTGACGCTGGCCTCCTTGCTGTCCCTGGAACAAAAAGCCCATCTCCCAATTCCATTTTCACTGTCTATTCCCCTGACTAGAATACTGTCCCTCCTTATTTCCACTTCCTGCTTTCACTGGCTTCCTTCAAATCTCAGCTAAAATATCATCTTCTACAAGAAACATTCCCCCAATTTTCCTTAATGCTAGTTTCTGCCCTCAGGTTATCCCGAATATATCTTGTTTGTATATAGTCCTTTGCATGTTGTCTCTGAATTACACTATGAGCTAGTGCCTGGCAAATAGTATATGCTTAATAAATGCTTGTTGATTGACTGAATAAAGTGTTTTGCAAACTTTAAAGCATTATTCATCATTCATGACTAGTACAAAGTATATGGAGAGAATAAGCATTATTATAGCACCTACAATGTCACTGTGCTAAGCACTTTTACAAATATTATCTCATTTGGTCCTCAAAACAACCCTTCAAGGTAGCTACTATTATGTCCTCTTTTACAAATGAAGAGACTGAGGTAGACAGACGTTAAGTGACTTGCCCTGGGTCGCACAACTAGTACAGCAAGTAAGTGTCTGAGGTTGAATTTGAGGTCTTCCTGACCCTGGGCCTAGCTGTCCCAAAGACAAAAACTGTTTCTTGCCCGCAAGGCACTTATATTCTATTAAATGTGTATAGTGGGTGGGATTCAGGTGAGACATAGCCAAATGTTTCAGAGTGTAATAAACTCTGCCAAATGTTACATCATCTATCATTATGACAACTCAGTACTCTTTCAGGGTGTGGTTTGTATATTCAATGATGAATCTAAAGTTCCTAGTTGTCTACTTAGGGAGTTCTCCATGATCCAAATTCTGCAAGTTCCTAGTTCTAACACTGTTGGGACAACTCCTTATATTGACCTCTGGACTCATATCTCACCTGAGATCCGCATTCCAACTTCACAGGTTGTTAAATGATCCTTTAACTGATCTGGTTTTTGTTTGTGTCATTGTGGTTTTATGATTCTACCTGCTTCCCAAATTCTCATCTTGCATGATTGACATCTACGTGTGACTAGTAGGAAGACCTAGTTACAGAGTAAGGAGTTCTGGCTGTGGATGTAGAGGCAGCTCAGTGGAATGGTGGAGAAACTTGAGTTCCAGTCTCATCTCAGATCATATGAGCTACGTGGCCCTGGGTAATGCCTCTCATCCTTAATTTCTTCATCTCTAAAACAAGATAATAATAGTGCCTATTTTAGAGAGTTGTGGTGATTCTCCAGCAAGACAATATATATAAAGCATTTTTCAAACTTTAAAATTTTCTAGCTCTTATTCTTTTGAGTTAGATCTATATTTTATCCTGATTCTGGCATGTACCAGCTGTACTTTTTGTTCAATTATTTTGCAGTTGCGTCCAGCTCTTTATGACCACCTTTGGGGTTTTCTTGGCAAAGATAATGGAGAGGTTTGCCATTTTCTTCTCCAGCTCTTTTTACAGAGGAAGAAATTGAGGCAAATAGAGTTAAGTGACTTGTCCATGGTCCCACAGCTAATAAGTGAGGCCAGATTTGAACTCAGGAAGAAGTCTTCCTGACTCTAGGCTCAGCATTCTATCCACTGCTCCAACTAGCTGCCCAACTCTAGCTATGTATTTTTGGACAAATCACTTAACCTTTCTGGGTTTTGGGTTTCTTTTTTAAATAAATGAGGAGAAACTTACATCTTCAGAAAGATCTAGACTCAAGTCAAGCTTCTGATACACATATGTATGTTTGATTCTTCCCTCTGTGATCCTGTGGATATAGCTTAAGCTTTTATTACCCCTAAGGCAATTCTCAAAGGCTATAAATTCCAAACCTGGTATACAGATTTGCTTCAGGAAAGGATGTTTCCTCAGGCAGAGTTCCCCACACTGATAAAACCACAAGTATTGATGGAACATTAGGACTCTCTTTGACTCCTTCTTTCCCCATTAGAATGTAAGAGAAGGCAGGAGATGCTTTCATTTTATCTCAGTATCCCTCCATGGAGCACAAATAAATGGTTGAATTGGATTGATTTCAGCCTGAATAGTAGGCAATGATCCCTGACTGCAGACTCCGATAAACTTTTCTTCAGTCAGGCTACTGTACTCATTATTGACAGGATAGGATTTGCCATTCATTGTACCTTTGCCATAGTCCTTCTCCTGCCTGAAATGTTCTTCCTCTTCCTTTCTGTGGTCTCTGTAAACCAGAGGTGTTAAACACAAGGTCAGGTCCCTGGCGTTGCCTGAATCAGATTAAAATATAATTAAGAAATGTTTAGCAAAATAAAAATATAAGAAAGCATAGATAATGTTAATCTGTAGTTTTCCAAGTCAATACTGAAAGATCCAGTTTGACTTAGTGGCCCAGATTTCTATTTGAATTTGACACAACTGCTCTAAATTCTGCTCATCCTTAAAGGTTCAGTTGAAATCCAGTCTCTTCCATGATGCCTTCCCTGACTAGGAAAGCCCAAGGTGATCTTTTCCTTGCTAGCTCCATAACTTGCTAATTGTGTGGCCTTAGACAAGTCATTTCACCTTTCCATTCTTCAATTCCTTAATCCTCAAAATGTCATAATAACTGATATCTGCCTTCAGTATTACAAAGATCAGTTAAGATTAATAATAATAACAGCTAGTATTTATATGGTATCTACTATGTGCCAGGCCCTGTATTAGGTGCTTTACAAATATCTCATTGGATGTTCACAACAACCCTGGAAATTAGATAATAATGTATGTTAGTGTTTCGTAAATTATAGAATGTTATGCAAATGCAAGTTTACTGTTACTATTGTTTTCCCGCTTATCTGATGCTTATTTATATCTTTAGCTATCTTTTTATGTGTTTATCGTCTTTCCCTAATTCTATGATGTCCTTGAGGGCAGAGAATATCTCATTCTTCTTTCAGTCTCCATAGCATTTAGCATAATGCCTTGCACATGATAGGGACTTAATAAATGTTTGCAGAATTAATAATTATCACCAAACAATATCATCATTCTTGTGCCTAAATAATATCCTCCACTCTCAATTTTTTGAGCTAAGGAAGGGAATGTTACTAAGCATATTAAATAAACATTTATTAAGCACCTACTATACTGTTGAAGTACAAAGCTTAGGTAAGACATAGTGCTTACCCTACAAGTCTAGTAGGAAGAAGAGATACCACCATAAATAGCCAAAATAATAATTTTCACTGAATCGAAGCTCTAGAAGAGACCTCAGAAGCCCCTCAAGGCGATGCCTTCATCTTATAGATGAGAACCTGAAGCACAAGGAAATTAAGTGACTTGTGCAAGGTGACACACATAGTAAGGATCAGAGGTAAAATTTGAACTCCAACTCTGTGATGGCAGAGCTAGTGCTCTTAGTAATGCATTATGCTTCCTTTCATATTTTACAATTCAGTCATTTCAACATTGTCCGACTCTCACAGGGTTGTGGTGAAGATCAAACAAGTGTTTGTAAACATGTAAAGCACTTTTCAGACCTTAAAATTTTAGATAAATATTAGCTCTTATTATTCTTTTGAGTAAGAAGATCTGGGTTTTAATACTGATTCTGGCATGTGTCAGCTGTACATGTTAACTTCTTTTTCAATTGTGTCTGATTCTTGGTGACCCCATTTGAGGTTTTCTTGGCAAAGATACTGGAATGGTTTGCCATTTCTTTCTGTTTTTTCAGATGGGGAAACTGAGGCAAACAATGTTAAGTGACTTACCCAGGGTCACACAGCTAATAAGTACCTGAGACCAGATTTGAACTCAGGAAGAAGAGTCTTCCTGACTCCAGGCTCTATCCACTGTACCACTATACCACTTAGCTGCCTAATTTTTTCCAATTAAGTCACAAAATCAAATGCTTTGGAAGACTAGGGGGAGATCTTACCTGATATGGATATCAGAGGAGGTTTCCTAGATGAGTTAGCAATTGAGGTACAGTTTAAAAAATGGATTTAATTCAATGGGTGAAGAGGGAGAAAGAGGACATTCTAAACATATGGAACAGTATAAGTAAAGGCTGAGAAGGGAAAGCATGCAGGATTTGTGCATATGGGGATAGAGTATTTTTTTTTTTTTTGTGGAAGGCAATAATGTAAAATCAACTTGGGAGGGTAAGTGTTGGGACAGATAACCTTCAAATGATTTTACTTAGCTTTGGAATATGACTTTTGTACTTACATTTGAATGTAGATATCTGGTGAAAATTTACACCATCCTAATCAGAAAAATGGAACCACATGGCAAAAGAGTCAGTCTAAAAAAGCTGGAATGCTGTCCAATTAGACCCTCAGGACATTTCTATGCCTCCCAGATCCACAGTTCACTTTCCAGTTGAATGCAAAATACTAGGTGGAAGCAGAGGTCACCTGTCTCTAACCTTATTTGCTTTCACCTTCCCTGAGTCAGTGGTATAGTGGTTTAAACTCAAAAAATCTCCCCCTGGAGCTGCTACCCCTCAGAGTAGGCAAAGATCCTCTTTCTATAAACCAAGCCATTCTTTTAAACTGAGTGGATGACCTATTACGTTGATAAGAATTTGAAGTAAAATTCCAATGCCATAATCATTAACAAGCAACAATTTCTGAATGTTTATCTCAAGGAGTTTCATAGAAGTTTTCTGCAAGACTGGAGAGTAGACACATAATAAACATACCTGGTACAGTGGCTAGAGCCCTGTGCCTGGAGTCAGGAAGACTTGAGTTCAAATCCAACCTCAGACAGACACATACTAGCTGGGCAAGTCACTGAACCTCTATCTACCTCTTTTTTCTCATTGGAAAATGGGGATAAAAATAGCATCGACCTTCCAGGAGTGTTGTGAGGACAAAAAGATATTGGTAAGGTGCTTATCATAGTAGTTGCTATGTAGTAGGGGCATAATAAATGCTTCTTTTGTTGCTGTTCAGTCACATCCAACTCTTCGTGACCCCATTTGGGGTTTTCTTGGCAAAGATACTGGAGTAGCTTGTTATTTCCTTCTCTAGCTCCTTGTACAGATAAGGAAACTGAGGCACACAAGGTTAAGTGGCTTGCCCAGGGTCACATAACTAGCATGTGTATGGGGCCAGAACTGAAGTAAGGAAGATGAGTCTTCCTGACTCCAGGCCCAGTTCTCTATCACCTAGCATCATCTAGCTACCCCTTAATAAATGCTTAAGTCCCTTCTTTATCACCTTCTCTTCCCCCTTAATTGTTAGATGACCCATTTGCTCCCCTGCTATCTTTATACTGTCAGGAGAAAGCAAATAATGCCCCCAGTATATTGGGGACACTCACTGTGGGGAATTTTTGGATGCACATGGTTGAGTCCCTAAAGGATAGTTAAACCAGCTCAATAATGACAGATAGACTGACATGGCAACAGAAGATTTGGATTTTAAAAATTATCTTTTATTCAAGAGGTCACTGTCTGTGTACCTTCCATGATACAAGGAATGACAGATGTCACCCTTCTTCTATAAGTGGAAAAACTTAGGGACAAAAAGTAAGCAGCTTGTCCAAGTGATTCAGTAAATGGAACATTACTCTGACTGTGGTACAGTAAGTCAGAGTGCCCACTACTTTCCACCCAAGCCTGGGGCAATTTTGTATGCCACTGCATACTTGGAAAGAAACATGTCTTCTCATTTGGTGGATACTGGTGCAGAGAACGTGGAGCATGATGCTCGGAACAAGTATTTGTTAAGTGCCTTATTAAGTACTTTCTCTCATAATAAGTAACAAAACCAAAGGCTTTGGAAGGCCAGAGGGAGATCTTAACTGATATGGAAATCAGAGGTTTCCTAGAAGAGGTAGCTATTGAGATACACTTTAAAAAATGGACTTAAATTCAATAGGTGAAGAGGCACTGTGCCAAGCACTTTACAAACAGTATCTCATTTGATAATCTCAACAACAACCCTGGGACGTAGATGTATTCATTCTCATTTTATCATTGAAGAAACTGAGGCACACAGAGGTTAAGTGGCTTAAACTGGATTTGAACTCAGGTCTTCTTGACTCCAAGCTTAGCGTTCTATCCTCTGAGCCACCTACTACCTGTTCAAGAGTTTACTGAGTTGATTTGAGACATTCTTCAGGAGGGATACATGGAGAAAGGAGTTCCAGGGAGATAGAAGAGAAAGAAAAACTTTCAATGGCAGAGTATAGCCCTCTGAGCCATGGACATGTATAGGAGCCAGCCCCATATATGTTCCTTGACCTACAAAGTCTGCAGTTCTAGAGATTTCCAAGACAGGCTCTCCCCTGGATAAGATTGTTCCCTCTCTCTTATTTTAATGTGAGAGCTAATCTTACTACAGTTATTCCTTCCACATCACAACTTTACCCATTGTGATTTTGATATGTCAAAATCATGGGTTGGATCATTATAAGAAATTAAATGGGAATTTGGGGGGAGTTTTGTAGAAACTACAGATGACACACAAAGGCCAGCACAGGACACAGAGCTTAGGACCAAACACTTAATCCAAATTTTACAGTAAGGTGCTATTAAAACAGAAGAAAAAGAAAAAATTCAAACTTCTCTGTTATGAAGGAAGGGCCAAAATTTTTACATGGATTTTTCAGATCTCAGACTATGAGTATGCCATGTCCCTAATCCACCTCCTATCCTCCACCCACCTCAGTGTGCAAAGGATAACTATACTAGCATTTACTCTTGTGGATTTCCTGGTATATTCTAATCTCCAGAATACCCTCAAAGGGGTTTGCTCTTCTGCTTCAATAAATATTCACTTTTTCAGCATTTGGTGGGGAAGGGGTAAGCTGGTGAGTAAAAGGTAAGGGTTACCTTCTCCCTTAAGGGTGATTAGTGAAATGGATTTTGTTCTGAATTTATCTTACTACTATACCAGAGATATTGGTGGGATGGCAGATAGATACAGTTCTAGCCCAACATACCTCTTGAAATTAAGAGAGCTATTGCTCAATCTTGGCTGGCCTGGACTTTTCCTGATGGCCACCCTAACTAATGTTTTGGTGGTATTGGTTCAGATCATATCTAACCATGGTGCTTATGAGTTGTATATCTATCTACCTACCTATCTCTCTCTCTCTCTCTCTCTCTCTCTCTCTCTCTCTCTCTCTCTCTATCTATCTATCTATGCATCTATATAGATTGAGACAATCTGTATAGACATAATCTTACATGTCAGCACATAATTTACCTATCAACCCACAATATGCATTTGTGGTTACATGACTGCTGCCCCCTAGTTATTACCTCCACCACCTGGGGATTGTTCTGGCATAAGATATACTAATGCAAGTTCAAGTTTGTCATACACCACAGAAGAGAACCATAGAACTAGAGGGGTGAAGGATACTTAGAAGTCATTAAGTGCAAGTTCTTCAGTTTGTAATGAGATTGAACTGATGTTAGAAAGTCATACGAACTGAGAGGGACCAACTTTAGTGCTGAGGTCTGGCCATACATTAATTTAACAATCATTCATTAAGTGCCTACTATACACAAAGCACTGTGCCAAGTGCCAGAAGAGATACAGACTCTGAGGCACCACCTCACAACTATCAGAAATGACGAATGCTGGAGGGAATGAGGGAAAAAAGGTATACAAATGCGCCGCTGGGGTGAACCGGTCCAAGTATTCTGAATAAAACGGTGCATAACCTTTGACCCAACAATGCCACCATGAGGTCCGTATCCCAAAGAGATTAAATACAAAGGAAAAGGACCTACATATACAAAAATATTTATAGAAGCTCTTTTTGTGGTAGCAAAGAACTAGAATTTGAGGGGATAATCTTCAATTGGGGAATGACTGAACAAGATGTGGAATGTGATTGTTATGGAATATTACTGTGTATCAAGAAATGACAAGGGGGGTGGTTTCAGAAAAACATGGCAAGACCTGTATGATCTGATTAAAGTGAAGTGAGAAGAACTGGGAAATCATTGGGCACAGTAACAACAATGTTGTTACGATGGTCACCTGTGAAAGACTGGGCTACTCTGAGCAAGACAATGGTCTCAGACAATTCCAAAAGACTCATAATGAAAAAAATGCTATCTACCTCCAGAGAGAGAACTGATGAACTCTGAGTACAAAATTTAAGTATCATTTTCTTACTTTCTTTATTTTCTTACTTTTTAAAAAAAATGTGGTTAAATGTGGAACTATGCTTTGCATGACTTCACATGCATAATGATATATTGCTTATCTCCTCCGTAGGTGCGGTAGGAGGTGGAAGGAAGGAAGAGAATTTGGAACTCAAAATTTAAAACTGTTGTTCAGTCATGTCCAACTCTTCATGACCTCATCTGGGGTTTTCTTGGCAAAGATACTGGAGTGGTTCACCATTTCCTTCTCCACCTCATTTTACAGATGAGGAAACTAAGGAATATAGGGTTAAGTGACTTGCCCAGATACACACAGCTAGTAAGTATTTGAGGTAAGATTTGAGCTCAAGTTTCTCTGACTCCAGGCCCAGCCCTCTAGCCACTATGCCACCTAGCTGCCCTTGATTTAAAAAGAAAAGAATGCTAATGATAATAATGATAAATCAAAATATTTTTAAAAGACCATAGAAGTGAAAAAAGAGAGAACTGCAAAGATAATTGACAGCTCATATTAGTACATAACTGTTAGATGTTTGTGGCAAAAAGGAGAATTTCTTTGCTTTTTTTATTAATTTGTTTTCAGTTTTCAACAATCTCTTCCATATGTTTTAAATTTTCTCCACCTCCCTTCCCCTTCTCTCCCCAAGACAGCATGCAATCTTATACGGGTTTTACACTACATTCTTATTAAACACATTGTTACATTAGTTATGTTGCATAGAAGAATTAAAACAAATGGGAGAAACAATGAGAAAAAACAAAATATAACATAACAAAAGAGGAAATAATCTGCTTCATTCTGCCTTCCGATTCTATAGTTCTTTCTCTGGATGTGGATGGCCTTTTGCATCATCAGTCCTTTAGAAATGTTTTAGGTCCTTGCATTGCTGTGAAGGGCTAAGTCCGTCAGAAACAGTCCTCACACACTGTGGCTGTTACTGTACATCATGTTCCTGTTATGCTCACTTCACTCAGCATCAATTCATGTAAGTCTTTCCATGTTTTTCTCAAGTCCACCTATTCATCATTTCTCATAGCACAATAGTGCTATATACCACAACTTGTTCAGCCATTCCCCAACTAATGCACATCCCCTCAATTTCAAATTCTTGGTCACCACAAAAAGAGCTGCTATAAATATTTTTGTACACGTGGGTCCTTTTCTCATTTTTGTGATCTCTTTGGGATATAGCCCTAGAAGCAATATTGCTGGGTCCAAGGGTATGAACATTTTTATAGCCCTTCTGGCCATTGTTCCAAATTGCTCTCCAGAATGGTTGGATCAACTCACAGCTCCACCAACAATGAATTAGTATTCCAACTCTCCTACATCTTCTCCAACATTTATCATCTTCCTGTTCTGTCATGTTAGCCAGTCTGATAGGTGTGATGTGGTACCTCAGAGTTGTTTTGATTTGCATCTCTCTAATCAAAAGTGATTTAGAGCATTCTTTCATATGATTATAGATATCTTTAATTGCTTCATCTGAAAACTGCCTGTTCATATCCTTTGACCTATTTAAAAGATGAGACATTTTTAAAAAATATGTAATGTTACCTTCCTTCCCTCTTGGATCTTACAGCCTAGTTGGAGAAATGTGCAGGTACATACACACACACACATACACACATACACACACATACAAACATATACATAATATACATAAATCAAATAACATTGTGGCAACTTGGTATCAATTAAAAGACTCTATAATGGGAGTAAGAGTGACCTGAGTTGATATCCTGGCTCTGCCACATGTTAGCTGTGTGACCTTGGTAAAGTAATTTCCTCCTCTTAGATTCAGCCTCTCATCTATAAAACTGAAAAGGGCCGAACAAACTGGAGTATATGGATATAATGGAATTCTATTAGGATATAAGGAAAAATAATTTTGAAGAAACGTGAAAAGACAGACATAAATATGTATGAACACAGATATGCATGAGCCGATGCAAAACGAAATGAGTAGTACCAGAACAAATTGTATTCTAACACTAATACTGTAAAAACAAACAATTCTGAAAGACTTAAGAACTCTTATCAAGTGACCATTCATGACTCCAGAGGACTGATGATGAAGAATGCTGCTTACCTCATGAGAGAGAGAGATGATGGACTAATGTGCAGAATAAAAACTACATTTTTGGACCTGACTCATAGCTTTGCTTGATTGTGTTTCTGTGAGACAGGGGTCCTTTCTTCCTTTTTTCTTTCATTTCTTCTTTCCCTCCCTCCCTTCCTCCTTCCATTCTTCCTTCTCTCATTCTTTCCTTCTTTTCCTCCTCCCTCCCTCCCTCTCTCCCTTCCTCCCTCCCTCCTTTCCTTCCTTCCTTCTTTCCCTCCCTCTTCTTCTCTCTTTTTCTCTTCCTTCTTTCCCTCCTTCTTTTGCTTTCTTTCTTTCTATGTTTTCCAGTACATTGAGGGATAGAAAGAAGAAAAAAACAATACTGATAGTTAAAAAACAATAATTACAAATTAAATTGGAATAAGAACATTATACTTGCTATTTCATAGGGCTGATATAAAGAAAATGCTTTATAAATCCAAAGATGCTATATAAGAGTAAGTTATTATTACTGAATAAGAGAATCTCATCAATTTGATGTATTGGTCATAACTTGGGAGAAAAGTTTCTAGGACTTCATTTTTCATGGTGCTTGGGAGTCCGGAACGTTGGTTATTGGGAGAAATTCTTTGGACATGATTTTCCAGGAGGCTGTATGTCTCACCACAGTGCAGTGATATCATCTGGTAGAAACTGTGTTTGGTGGGAAATCTGAAAGGTACAGGTTAAAAAAAATAAAACAGGATTATTGGGGGTGATGAAGAATAACAAGGATGAATGGAGAGGAGGAGGTAACCTTTAGGCTATGTTCAGAGAAGGAAGTTAGAAAATGAGTATGTGGAGTGAAATTTCCATGACTTCCTCAAATCCAGGAGTCCTAGTACCATCCTGATCATCTCAGATGTGAGACAAGAGATTTCTAGAGATCTTGAGGCAGTTCTGAGAGGCTTCCACTAAACCTTTCTAAACAGCAACTCCTTTTAAAACAAGGTTTGAAGGGTAGAAACTGACTCTCACTCCTTCCTCTTATCAGGTAGAAGGGACAGATTATTTATTTCCAGACCATACTTTTCTCTAGAGCAGCAAGGTGGTATGGTGGATAGAGCACTGGGTCTAGAGTCAAGCAGATCTGAGTGCAAACCCAGTCTCACACACTTACTAGCTCTGGGACCCTGGGCAAGTCACTTAACCTCTGTTTGTCTCCATTTCTCATCTGTAAAATGGGGACACCATAGAGAAGGAAATGGCAAACCACTCTATCTATTCTCTTTGCCAAGAAAACCCCATAGACTATCCATGGGGTCACAAAGAGTAGAACTGAACAATAACAAAACACCTTTCTTTGTTCATTGGGTTGCCCCAGACAGAGTGACCCTTCCTTGGTCTATATCTTTTCTAACCACTTCACATAGGAGACTGGAGGTTTTGTATAACATCTCTTGGTCCTAAGTCTGATCTGGTGAACAATGGCTCATTTTTTAAAGTCTAGAACAAACAAAAGCCCCCCCCCCCAAAAAAAAAACCCTGGATCCCATTAGCTCAGCCATTTGGGAGTTTAGAAACAATTATTAATAAAATCATAACCAAATTATCTTGTCATACTTACAGCACATGGAATCCCCCTGGGCAGGATGAAATGTTGGCTGGCAGAATAGATATCTAATCCTTTGACTTATTTTTTAGCTCTGTATATTCCAGCTAGTCATTGACATTCTACACTTGTCCTCTCCCTGTACACAATTAATATACAGACATGCATCATATTACTTTTATGATTGATCATAGATTTTTTTATGAAACAAAATCAGGAAATAGAAACATCTTAGTGAAATGGGGGAAAACAATTTGTAAACTGCCTTCCAGCAAGAGGGAGGGAGAGATGAGGGACTTCTTTTTGAGATCAACTCAAAGGGACACACACAACCACTAGTTCCAAACATCCACAGAAATTTCTCTCTCCTTCTCTGATCACTCATCATAGTCACTGATTGGACTGCTGTCTACTCCTTTCTCTGCTTCAGTCAGCTCTCCTCTATGTTCTCTTGCAGAATCATTCGAAACTCTCACTGCAACAGAAGTTTCTCCTCTGACCCCGTGCTCACAGTATTCCCGGTCTTTCTCCAGGTAGGGGAGAGAATACTGTGTCTCATATCTATAATTCCCAAAATTTACAATTAAGTTTCAAACCTTTCCCCCAGCCTAAAGGAAAATTAGTCTGAACATATCTAAATACCATTGGGTCACAAGTTCAGAAGAAACTGTGTCCCTCTCCGTGATATGCTTTGGGGGGGGAGAGGGATTAGTGGACTTTAAGGGGTGGAGAATCAGATTGTAATCTTTCTGGAGCCTGTTGGAAATGGCATTCATTCAGTCATGGGAATGTGGGGGTGGTGGAGGAACTGCTGAGAATGGCTCTATTGAATGATTTTTTTTCTCCTGTGTTACTGACATTTTTTTTTAATTTTTTTTTTTTTTTACAAAGAATAGGAAACTAAGGGAATTCACATCATTTGGGAGAATGGCTGAATAAGTTATGGCATATGAAGGTGATAGAACACTATGATGAAGGGTATACTTTCTAAAAACTGGGAAGATTTACATGAGCAACTGATGCAGAGTGAAGTGAGCAGAATCAGCAGAACAATTTACATGGAAATAGCAATATTGTACAGATAATGAATTGTGAAAGACTTAGTAACTGATCAACAAAATGATTCATCTTAGGTCTGAAGGACTTATGATGAAAAATACTAACTACCTTTAGACAGAACTGTTCAGCTCAGAATTCAGAAGGAAGCATATTTTTTTCTCTTCCTTTTTTTCTTGATTTTTTTTTAACATGGATAATGCAGAAACTGCATTACTTCATATTTGTAATGAATATTTCTTGTCCTTTTGATGGGTGAGTAAGAGAGTGGGGGGGAAAGAATCTGGAACTGAAAATAAAATAAAATTGAATGGGAAAAAGTAAAATTATTTTTATGATGACTCCCAGATCTCTATATCCAGTTTTGTTTTCTTTCCTAAGCCCCAATTATGTACAATCAGTTGCCTATTAAACATCTATACCTGAATGTCCCATAGACATCTCAAACTCTACAAAGTCAAAATAACTCATTGTTTTCTCCCTAACTCCACTTCCCTCTCTAATTTGCCTACTTCTATTGAAGGTTCCATCATCATCCCAATGACTAGGTTTGCAACCTCAGCATTATCTTCAATTTTTCCTTTCCCTCATCTTTTCCACCTTACCCCTATCCATTCAGTTGTCAAGTCTTCTCAACTCTACATCCATAGCATCTCTTCTGTCCATTCCTTCAACTCATTTAAATATTCAATCAGCATTTATTAAGCCTTGTTTTTAGGGGAGCTAGGTGGTACAGTGGATAGAGATTGAGGCCTGAAGTCAGAAAGATCTTAGACACTTACTAGTTGTGTGGCCCTAGGCAAGTCAGATAACCCCTATTTGCCTCAATTCCTCATCTGTAAAATGGAGACACACTAGAGAAAGAAATGGCAAACTACTCCAGTATCTTTGCCAAGAAGTCCATGGCATAGAGTCCAACAAAACTGAACAGCAAAAGATTTTTTTTTCTTCTGTTCCAGACACTATACTAAGTGTTGGAGATACAAAAATAAAAATGGAAACAGTCACTGCCCATAAGGAGACTACATTTTGGGGCAACTTCTCTCCGTTCACATATATGGTCATGATCCTAGTTCAGGACCTTATCCCTTCTTTCCTGGGCTATTGCAATAATCTTCTAATTGCTCTCTTGGCTTTCAATTTCTCTCTGCTGTAATACATCCCACACAGCTGCCAAAACAATCTTCCTGAAGTACAAGCCTGACCTTGTCATTTTTGAATCAAGGAGTTCTCTCTAGGATAAATGCAAACTGACCTACTTGTTGTACCTCAAACTTTACATTCCATCCTTCTGTTTCTGGGATTTTGCATAGTTTTAACCTCCACACCTGGAATGCATTCCCTCCTTATCTCTGCCTCATAGAATAATTAGCTTCCCTTATTGCTCAACACACATCACACCTCCAATGGGAAGCCTTTCTTGATCTCTCTAGCTCTTGGGCTTTCTCTTCCTCTTTTTCTTCCTCCTTTTCTTCCTCTTCCAATTACCATATATAATGTTCCCCTTCCCCCCCAAAAAATTAGTTTCTTGAACACAGACATTATTTTCCCCCTTTGTCTTTCTATCACCAGTACCCAGGGCAATGCCTTGCATGTGGGAGATGTTTAATTAATGTTTGTTGGAATTAAATACTTTGAGCATTTTAATTGAATGACTAGACCGAGGCAATAAATATATCTAGCACTGACAGCTGAATAGATGAGCAGTAAAGGTTTCCCATAGGAGATGGTGCCTGAACTGAGCTTTGAAGAGAATAGAGGATGCTGTTGAGTTGCTCTATCAACACATACACTCTGAATCTGGGTGTTCTAAGTGTGTGCTCTCCACATGTTCTGTTCACTTGTTTTCTAGCCATAAGTGTTTGACATCTGTGTTCTTCCATGAATGGAAGTTATGAAGAGAAAAATGTAGGCTGGATGTCAAGAAAGAATTTCTAAAAACTAAAGCAGTTCCAAGAGGAATGGAGTGCCTAAAAGGATCATAAATTTAGACATGGGAGGGACCTTTCACTCACTGTGTGACTTTGGACAAGTCCCTTAACCTCTGTCTGCCTCAGTTTCCTCAACTGGAAAATGGGGATATAATAGCACCTACCTCCCAGTGTTGTTGTGAGGATCAAATGAAGTATCCTTAAAGCACTTATCCTAGTTTGTGGCACATAGTAGGCACTAATAAATGTTTGTTCAACCAAGATCCCCTGTCTAACTCTTGCATTCTTCCCACTGTGTTACACTAATTTAGGAAGTAATATGTTCCTTCTCATTGGAGGTGTTTAAGAAAAGCCTTGGAGATGATGTATCAGACATGTCACAGTGAGGATTCCTTTATTAATAGGGGCTGGATTAGATGGTTGCTGAGATTTTCACTGATAAAATTCTGTGATTCAGAAAGTTAGAAGGTAAGCGGGAAAGATAAGTTAGCCACAAGGTGCACTGAGTAGGGAAAGTTTCTGTAGAATGTAAAAGTTTATAGAATTAACCATTTGGAAGTTTCCAATTAGGATGTTGGTGGGGTGGCTATTTGGTAGCCTGCAGGCTAGAGACAAATTGCCATTGACTTGATTTCTTAAGCTACAATGAGCCTCTGCTCCCTCTCATGGGGAAGAGAAGCTTGCCTGGTATTAAACCTCTAAAGTCCTTGAAGCATGAAAAATCAACTTTCTGGATGTATTTAGAAATGTCTAAAGAAAAATGAAAATCTCATTAGTACCCATTAGCATTCATGTTTTACTTTCTATTAATCCTCCACCAAAGTACTATTGTCATGACTCATTATGGAATAGAAGCCTGGTTTGAGAACCCTGAGCCTGGGTTCTCAAAGGCTATCCAGGAGTGGAGAACCTACAACCACATGTTTTGGCCTTGAGGCAAAATGCAGGATTTGTTCTGTGAAGTTTAGATTCAGTTAGGGCTGCATCTGAGGACCTAAAGGGCCACATGTGTTCTCGAGGCCACAGGTTCCCCACCCCTGGATGTGATGGAGCTCAAGCTTAGACAGGTTCTACCGTGTTAGACAAGCTTCAAGTATGGCCTTGGAATTGGATTCTGTCAGTTTTTGAAAGATCAGCCCAGCTAGATATGATGAAGCTTATCAGCCACAGGTAAGCCACTTAGTGATGGATTCCTTCACCATAGCAGCCAAAGAAAGATTAAAAAATGGTCCTTAGTCCTTGATGACCCCCTTATATTTCTGCAGTACTCAGAAGTGTGGCTGGAGAGTCCACAAGGTGTTAAGAATCAAGTTTATAAGGAGGATAGTTCACTGGTTCTTCTTGGAATGATATACCAGGAGGTGGTTTTCAAAGACACCATGAAATTTCATTTCCTGGGATATTTGGCCAAAAAACCACCACGAGGATAATAGCAGTTAATCTGTCAGTTGTCTGTTAGAGAGGCTGAGGAAATAGAGCAATTGCATAAAGGACAAGTTAAAAATATTCTAAATTAAGAAGAAAGGAAGAAGGCAAAAAGCATTTTATTAAGCACCTACTATTTTAGCCAATCAATTAACAATTAAGCATTTGTGTGTGTTAAGTACTTTATAAATATTATCTCTTTTAATCTGCACAACATCCTGGGAGGTAGGTGCTATTATTAACCCTATTTTACAGTCAAGGAAACTGAGATAGACAGAGGTTAAGGGACTTGCCCAAAGTCACATAGCTAGTATGTATCTGAGACTGAATTTGAGCTCATGTTTTCCTGACTCCAAATTTAGAACACTATCTTCTGTGCCACCTACCCACTCCTAAGTATTAAATTAATATATACTTTAATACTTGATGACTTTAACGTAAATGTGGTCATAGGGAAGATGGTAAAAAAAAAATCTGTTAAAAATAGGAGTGTGAAATGAGAGAATATGAACATGAAAATAATTTACATATATATCAAGGATATCCTTGATGGAAATAAGAGAAGGAGCAGGCAGGTTTTTACAAAAGGAATTCGATTCAGCATTTAATATGTACCTACTTTGTGCCAATCACCCTACTAAGCATTGTAGTTACAAAGACAAAAATGAGACAATTTGTGCATACAAGGAGGTTACATGCTATTGCAGAGATACAAAATGTTCATGAATAAATGCAAAGCAAAGAAAACTGAGAAAATAGAACAATAATTAAGGAAATTAGGGAAGGTTTATTGTAGTAGGTGGCACCTTAGTTGAACTGTGATAGAGGACAACAATTCAAAAATTCTACGGGGAGGAAATTATGAGAAAGAACACTTCTGGAGGGAGAGCAAATTCATAGCAGTGCGAGATGGAACACAGAATCTGAGGCATGATGAATAGGTTGGTTTGGCTGGAATGTTGTAGGAGGGAGACAGAACATGGAGGGCTTTAACTGCCAGGAGTTTAAATTTTATCCCACAGATAATAGGGAGACACCAAAGGTGTTCGAAAAGTAGTGACAGATCATATCTTTATTTTCACACAGTTAATTGACTGAAAGGAGTAGACACAAGATCCCACTGCTTATTGATTGTTGTCTATAAGAAAGCATTTGATTCAATAGAGCAAAAATGTTGTATTAAAGGATCTCCTCTAGCAAAGTATCTCCCATGCTTATGAAAAAATCATAAAACATTTCAGCAAACATAACAACAAAAATAATTTTGATCCCTTAATCATTATTTCATTATTACTATCAAGTCAATTATATAAAAAAGGACCTATCATCTTGACAAGGTTATTTTCCACTGTCATAGAAGATATCCCCTGCTGAAACTAAGTGAAAGAGGGATTCCATAGAAGTAGTTCTTTAGATGTTCCTACTTCTAATAGATATTGCTGATTGAATCAAGTCTTGGAACACTCAATGAAATCTGCAGATATCAAAAGAGTTTGGTCCAAAGGCAGGATTTGAACTCAGGTCCACCAAATCTAGACTGTTTTCTTTCTACCACACCATAAGGCTCATCTTGTAAGAAGTAATAATAAAAGGTAATTTAGCAAAATTAGTCTGACAGAGAAGAGAAACTAAGAGAGGAAAAAATGCATCTCTCCTTTCTTCGGAGTCGTTTGACTAATTTTAACACACTTTCGAATTAGGGACCTGCAAATGAATCTTTTGGTCCAGGTATTGTTTACTGGGTAGTTCTGTATTTTTGTTCCTATTTACTAGGGATTATGGGGCAGCAAGGGGATGGATACAATGGATGGAGTGCTGGGTCTAGAGTCAACAAGACTCGTCTTCCTGAGTTCAAATCTGACCTCAGACATTTGCTAGCTGTGTGACCCTGGGCAAGTCAATTTACCCTGTTTGTCCCAGTTTCCTCATCTGTAAAATGAGTTGGAGAAGAAAATGGCAAGGCACTCCAATAGCCCAAATGGAGTCATGAAGTGTTGGACGTGACTGAACAAAAACAGGAATTATAGCTGTTAACTGTAATTATATGATTTTTCCATGGGCTGATACAAGTATTTTCTGGGATGTTTCCCACCTTCTAGTCATGGAATGTGAATGTCTCAAAAGAACTGAAGTTGAGGATCACACCCAAAAAAGGAAAAGGAGAAGAGACTGGTGGGTGTGAGCAAGAGGTAATATGGTATATATAAAAAAAAAATTAAGAAAGGAAAGTGATATAAAGGATTTCATCAGAGAAATGCATAATCAGGGAAAAAAATACAGACTACTCTATTGGCTTTCATGAGATGTCAAGAGATCTGAGAACAGCCTCCAGCCATCTGGGAGGAATCAAGGGTATTTCCGGGCCAGCTCTAACCTACTCAGACAGTCTAGCCAGGGTGAGCATTTACACCTGAAAATCAGCAAATCCTGGAAACCAGGGTTTGATTTGTTGTTTTGTTGATTGCATAGACTTAAAATGATCAAGAAAATGTTAATAATGCATATTAAACTTAATTGTGTCCAAAAAAAAAAGTTTGGTCCAATCAATCATAACGGAAAAACCAAGTGGATGAAGAATGTCTTGTTGTCCATTTAATATGAAGTTGGATCAGCAACTCATAGATTGTATCCATCTCCATATATCTTGGGCAGATATTGCAAATCACTAATGAATTGGGCTCAGAACTGAATAAGAGGAGAATAGGCTGAATTACTTTTAAGAAATTTTGAGTTTTAATCACCTCAAACTTATTTCTGGGGGAAACCCCTCCCTCCTTGTCTTTCAACATCAATATCCTTCTGGTGATATGTAGCTGTGAATCATGGAATACAACAATCTCCAAGAAATAAAATTGCATGTAACTTATAGAGCAATGGGGAGACTCATGATGGACATAAGTAGGCTATAGCAAATCACTAATGATGGGTTAAACATATAAAACAATATAAAAGTTATTATTAAAGAGAGGTGTCACTGGATAAGGAGATAGGCCAGTGATGTAGAACCAACTGGTGGTACCGTGGATAGAATGCTGGACCTGGAGTTAGGAAGACCTGAGTTCAAATCTAGCCTCAGGCACTTACTAGCTGGGTATCCCTCAATAAGTCACTTCATTTCTGTCTGCCTTAGTTTCCTCAACTATAAAATGGGGATGATAATAATAACACCTACCTTGAAAAGTTGTTGGGAGGATCAAATGAGATAATATTTGTAAAAATCACTTAGTATAATGCCTGGCACATAATCAGCTTTATATAGCACTCCCCAATTCCCTTCCTTTCATCTTCATGTAGGAAAAGCAAAATATGCTGGATGTATATCTTCAGATGTATGATGTATATATACAAATATACACATACACATAGACATATACATATGTATATGTATAGTATCCAGTATTGATACTCACATAACCTCAAGATAAAAGGAAGCTAGAGGAAGCCACTCAGCATTTTAGAGAGAGATCCCAGGGAAGATTTATAAGGGGATGTGGACAAGTGTCATACATGATAAGAAGGTATGGATGGGTTGTACATTGTACCACTGGAAAAAGTACCAATATTAGTGAGATAAAAACTCATTTATTTTTGAAATATTTCTATTACTAAATACTTTTCTATTTGTTCATACATTTTTCTTAGCCTTTAAAGCAAATCAGTGCTTTGCAGATGCAGAAATTAAAAATGATCAATTGAAATATTACCATTTATTAATATTTTCAATCAAATAGAATCAATATTAAGATTCAAATTTCAGTTTGAGGGTATGTCAGTCTTGGGAGGTGGGGTGAGATGGGGCAGAATTTGCCAAAGAGGGGATAAGTAAATATATTTATTTAAATTTTAAGTTGGCATTTCTTTAATTTGCTAATTATGCCTATGTAATCTGCTCTTCATCCTCTGAAATTCCTTCTTAATATAGCAGAGAGGCAGGGCAACATTATAAAATAAGCAATGAATTAGATATGAGTAAATGTCTGAATGCTGGTAGGTCAAAAAGCTTAGTACCTGTGAGCTCTTAGGCAGGTTCCCTCCCCTCTCTGGGGCTTCAGTTCCTTTACATGTAAAATGAAGGTGTTGGAATAGATGATCTCTAATGTTCCTTCTAGCTTTAAATCCTCTGACCTCTCATCTGAAGATCTTAAAGAGCTCTAATGACAAGAAGCTTCATTATTTCTATTTGCTTATGAGGAAACTGACTCACAGAGGTTAAACGATTTTTTCAAAGTCAGCTTGAAAGTCATTACTAGAATCTTGAATAAAACTGGATGAGACTCCCTTTCATAAACTATTAAACTCCACTCCCTTTGCCGTACTATGTTTTATAAAATAATGACATCATAGTAATGATGGTTTCCTCCTTGATTCTGCTATTAAATCTTGGTTTATTTGTGTAGCTGAAGCTTCTTCCCTCCCTTGCTGCTTGACCTGTTTTTAGCTTCATAATCAGTGTTTCTTAGATCATTTATAAAGCTCTGTTCATTCGTTCCTTTATTCATTCAACAAACATTTATTATTAATTTCTACTAGGTGCATGGCATTTTACCAGGTGCCATGGCTAACAAAGATGTATATGACAAGGACCGGGGTTCCAGTCCTATCTTATCCATTTTTGGTTACCTGTGCGCCATTAGATAAATTAATTACTTTCTGAGTCTCCCAATTCTTTCATCTGTTTCATCTCTTTGAGGACCCCTTCAGATCAAAATTCTATGGTTTCGTGAGACTTATTTTTAGAAAGAGGAGGCCAAACTATGTGATCACTCAAGTCCTTTCCAACTGTAATACTCAGTTTCTAATACATTCCTTTCCCTCAAGTGCCTTACGCTTTACTAGGTAAGATAACATAGGTATTTCAATAACTAAAACACAGGTATAGTAGTACTTCTGAACTCCCTTCCCAACTGACACTGATAGATTGTGTGACCAGAGGCATGGCTGTTATCTCAGTTTCTAGGGGTACCCGTTGGGTGGCTATTCGTCTACCATTGCATCTTATGAGCGAGCTCCCACTGGTGTGCTTCCACAGCTACTGTGTTCAATTGGCTTTTAGAAAAGACAGTCACTCAAATGGTACAGTAAGGACAGTAACTATAAAGAATTAATCCTTAAACTAGGTTTTGTGCTTTCCCATAAATATCCATAGAGTCCAAAGAGAGAAGAGTGGGCATAAACTTAAAACACAAAAGTAGCAAACATACATGATTAAGGCAACTCACAAGTCTGGAACCTCTGTGCATGGGATGTCCTGGTAAATGGCTCTCAGGAAAAACAGTAAGTTCCTGAAACATATTTTAAATTTAATCTGAATTATTAATATTTCCTCCCTCACTTTCCTAAGTCTGGACAATCAAAGAAAGCAATAAAGCAAGTCCTTATCTGTAGTGTTTGCTGACTTCTGCGGTATAGATGTGCACAGTGAAAATTTAATGATGATCTAGTAAAGACTGGCTCCAGTACTCTCCTGTCTGGGCCTCAATATCCTCTCATTCTCTGGAAAATTTTTTTGAATTTCATACAAGATGTGGAATCAACAACTGACTCTGAAGCTAGGGTAGGGGAGGTTACTCCCCATAGGGTGAGACATCTTGGCTAGACAGGTGCTAGGCTGTCAGGCAGGTCTGTCAGTGGCTGAACTGGACTGGACTTGACAGTTTTTTTTCAGGGCTTTGACTGGGCTACTGCTGCTTTCTCTGCTGGGCTCGCTGAGCTCACTCTTGAATGGCCAGTTACAGACTTTACCACCTTTAACCTCCAGCTAGCTGGGTATAGTAGTGCTCTTTTTAGCAAGGGTAATGCCTTAGCCTAGGACTGGCTGAAATCTCTCCTTTTTGACTCCCTCAAGAATTTGTATTTGAAGTGTGTTACCTCCAGGAAAGAGGTAGGAGAGGTCTAGTCTCTCCTATTTGACAGTTCTTTCTGTTTCAGAATATGTCCTTTTACAAATATGTTCTCTTACTTCTAGTGAGGAAATTAGATTGTCCACATTCCCTTTGGGGTCTTATCCAAATGAATGACAGAGGACAAAGGTATTGAAGTAGTTTGTTTCTTAGGTTTTGGCATAGAGTTTTATTGTTGTTGTCATTTTTCAGTCTCTTTTTGACTCTTTGTGACCTCATTTAGAGTTTTCCTGGTAGAGATATTGGAGTGGTTTGTCATTTCCTTCTCTAGCTCATTTTACAGATGAGGAAACTGAGGCAAAGGATGACTTGTCTAAAGTCACAAAGCTGGTAAGTGTCTGAGGCCAGGTTTGAACTGAGAAAGATGCGTTTTCCTGACTCCAGACCTGGCATGCTATCTGTGCCACCTAGTTGCCCATCTGCCCTAGCTGGCACAGAGTAGGTACTTAATAATTGTTTAAGGAATGAATGAAAAGACTTCCCCTTTACATTTCAGTGTCAATTGTTTTCCCTGTCTGACCTTCAGCCTTGTGCCCTTACACAAGGCAGTATGTTTTAACGTGCTAAAAATACAGCACAAACAAAAGGTGGTTTTGAGTGAGGAAGGAGAGGTCATTTCTGGTTGGGGAGGTCAGGACTGACTTCATGACATTTGAGTCAAACCTTCAAAGATGAGTACAATTTCAATAGATAGATATGATAAGAATGGAATACTATGCACAAAGTCATCGAATCAAGAATGGGTAAAACACATTATTGCATGGGTTAGTAGCATTAAAAGCATCATTTGCTGTTCCTGAGATCTGGTGGTGCTACTCAAGCTATTTCCATCACATGATATCTCTTTCAGAGGAGATTGCTGGGTAATTGGCCTTAGGCAGAACCTTCATCTTTGTCATGACCCTGAAGGGTATCCCCTTACTAAAAAATCAACAGAAAGATGTGAACTTACCTGTGTCAAGTATTCTCTGTCTCCTCGTATTTCCCTTGGTCTTGGGTTTCTAGATCGACAAAACTTCCTTGCTGTTTCTTACACAAGAAATTTCGTCTCTCACCTTAGAGCAATTCCACTGACTATCTCCTATGTCTGAAGCCCCTCCCTTCTTTTCTCTGACTCCTTGCTTCTCTGACTTCCTTCAAGTCTCGGTTAAACTCCAGCCTTTCACAAGTCTTTCCTGATTCCCCTTAATGCTAGTGTCTTCTGACATTAGCCCTAACATATCTTGTATTTATCTTGTTTGCACATAGCTATTTGTATGTTGTCTCCCCCATTAGACCAAACTTTTTGGAAGCAAGGACTATGTCTTCTGCCTTTCTTTGTAACCTCAGTGTTTAGCACAGTGCCTGGGACATAGTAGATGGCAAGTGCTTGTTGATGTGACTTGAACAAAAATGGCATTGCAGAGAATATAGTATAGAAGAAAATAAATTCTGAACTGAGAATCAGGAAAGTAGAACTCTTTGGGTCTTAGTTTCTTCAAGTAAAAAATCTATGCTATTCCTTTATTATGATCTTGTGCAATTTGCTTCCCCTCAGTTTTCTCTTTTGTAAAATGGGTTGGTGAGAGAACATAGACTATATATAGTAAAAAGAATATAGGATTTGGAGTCAGAAGGCCTTGGTTTGAATCTCAGCTTGGTCATGTACCAGCAGTGTCATCCTGAGTAAGTCATTTATCTTCTCTGACACTTAGTTCATCTATAAAATGTGGGGATTGAGACAGATGACTTTTTATCTCTGACATTTTATGATTATATGATCCTCTCCATATTGTGGGGGCAGACTGAGTAACTGCTTTTGGCTGAGGTACTGGATGCTTTTCCTGTCTGTTGCAACCTCAGTTCTGTAGTGAATGAGCATGTTGAGTAGCTCACACTAAACAGTTGGTTAGGATCAAGTGTTGAAAGGATGGGGGAGTTGCTCACACATGTACCTTCCTACCAGGAAGCATAATGTATATCCTGGGCATCAAGCCATCAGCACTGATGTTGCTATCATGACATTGGCATCTGTTTGGCAAAATTTCTTTATAGCCTAGAACACTTCTTTTGGAGATTATTTACATTAAGGGTTGGAGATTGATGAGGGCCTGTGGGTTGTCATAGAAATAGCATGGTAGTCAGAAGACTTTTGTTTGGGTCCTGACTATGTCATTTACTAGCAATGTGACTTTAGGCAAACCACTTTCACCTCCCTTTAACTCAGTTTCTGCATCTGGCAAATGGAGATAATGATATTTGCATTATTCATGTCAGAATTGTGGTAAGGAAAATTTATAAACTGTAAGGTACTATATATGCGTGCTCCTCTATTCCATTCTTGTACTAAGCCTCCCAGGAACATGTTCAAGGTAACCATTTCCCTGTTCTTCCCCATCACCCAGCAGGGACTCACTTGAGCCTGAGATATTACATGAGATTTTAAAAGCTTGTGTGTGTGTGTGTGTGTGTGTGTGTGTGTGTTAAAGAATATTATAACATCATTTATGTGGAATATATAAGGCAAAAGTCATGTGAGTAATAAGTTTGGACTATTATACTCCATAGCTGGAATGAGTAGAAGTATGATTTTAAACCATTTAGAAAGAAAGTAGCTTTTCCTCCTTTTAAGTAGACTTTGTATAATTTTATACTCTTAATTCTTTGAAAAAGTCTTCAAAAACTATTGTCTGATATAGCCTATCAGAACACTAGGAGAGATTCAATAGATATTTTGATCAATTGTGATTTTTTTTTTCTGTGTGTGTGAGTAAGATGCTGTTCTGGTGTCCAGTTACAGAATTTAGGAGCATGGCAGCTTGTTGACCCATTGAGCTTACTAAGAAAGTAAAAGATATCTGACTACTAATGTTCTAAAACTTATTTAGGATTAGGGACTGACATCTTCCCCAGGAATAGAGACTGCTCAGTGACAGTTCATCTAGTAATCTGGTCCCTGGAACAGGGTCCAGCTCACTCTTAAGTGCTGTCAGTGCTAGCAAAAGAGAAAGCTGGGAATATGTCAGCAAGCAGGTAGGCCTCAAAGACACACTGATAAACATCAGTGATGCACATACACTTCCATAGATCCATGATCTCATCTATGTGGGCACCCCCTCCATCCCTCTGTGTTCTGGGTGATCTGTCAGTGTCCTTTCAGAAGTCCTCCAGACATGATCACTCCAATGGGTTAGCAGACTCTCACTGGTTCTTTTCGTATTTTGTGGATACTAGTGCAAGAGGAAGGCTCTCCTCCATCTTTCTATATGAAACAAACACATCAATAGCTAGGATGATTATCATAGAAAGGAAAGATCTTCTGGATTCAGCCAGGATTTCTTTCTGCGAGGGCTGATACTTAGCCTCAAACGCAGGATATAACAATATGCTCCAACATCCTTACTGTTGAGTATGGAATTTTTTTTACGTGGTCAGGGCTATAATACCACTTTTAAAATCTATTTAGTTATATTTTATATGTAATCAGCTGGCTAAAAGAGTTTACAAGACCTTTTTACATTGTATCTTCTTTTATAGGGTGGCTCATTTAGAACAGGTCCCATAAAATTAACTAGGGACCAAGTACATGGGGTTAGTTATGACGTGGTTCCTCCTTGACAATACCTTTTAAATCAGACACCACTCTCTTCCCTCTAAATTCCTGGCTCACGGAGCATGGAGGTGGGGGGGCTGCACACTCCTCATCCCTCCCCATTAAAAACCTTACTGCTTGGTTAGGCTTGTTGCAAGCTAAGTACTTTGCTTCGTGAAGGCAATTTATTTTTGATCCTTATTATTTTAGTGTGGGTGATGCAAGCCCCGCATAGCAGGGCACTGAGTCAGCTAGCGCCTTTGGAGTCTGAGGACGCTTCATTCATGCCAGTGAAGGAGAGAGCGTTCGCGGCGGTGCCTGGGAGTGCTTCGGCAGTTGTGTTCCCTAAGGGGAAGGCTGGCTGGGTTCTGGGTCCAGCCCTTTTCAGTCCAAAGCGTGGACTCCAGCACCGGAGTCATCACCCAAAGCAAAATGCGGTTTTTCTTCACCTACTCCATCCACCACTGCATTCCACCCTGTGGCCCCCATCCCTTCCTTAAATTCTGCAGCTGGTTAAAGCAGTCAGGAGTTGCAGAAACTGTCCATGTGTGAGGCTGAGAACTCCCAGGCTTAGGTTATGAGAGAAATAAAGGGAAAAAAAGAAGTAAAATAAAAATAGGAGGGATTCCTGGACTCGTTAGGATGGGGGCAGAACGGATTGACAGCTACTCCTACCCTTTCCTTGGAAGACAGACATCTCATGCCCTTCCCACTCCTCCCCAGAGCTCCGCAGGTAAAAACTGGGAGGCGACTGGGAAGCCAGCGACTTGGTCTTTTAGTGCTGGGGTTTGGAAAGGAGGAGGGAGAAAAAAGAAGAGGGGGAAAGATAAGAGGAGAGAGAAGAGCAAAAGGAGAAGTGAAGGGGGATAAATCTGGGTGAGAGACAAGTAGAGTAGGAAGGGGGGAGACCGTCAAAGAGACAAATGGAGAAGAAATAAGAGAAAAGGAAGGCAGAGAGGGGAGACCAAAGAGGATAGAAAGGGAAAGAAAGAGGGAACGAGGGAGAGCAAAAAGGAGAAAAGGAGGGACAGAGGAAAAAGTAAAAAAAGAGAGGGAAAAGGAAAAAGAAAGGAGGGAGAGAAGGGAAAGCAAAAAAAGAAAAGAGGGAAAGAGGGAAGGGCAAAGGGAGAGGAAGGAGGAGGGAGAAGAACGAGGAGGGGAGGAGGGCGGGCGAGGAAGGGGAGAAATCAGGGAGGGAGGAGGGAGAGCCAAGAGGAGGACAGAGGAAAGGGCCGCGAGAAGAGGAAGGGGAGAAAAGGGAAAGGAGGAGAGGAGCGGAGGTGGGCAAGGCAGGAGTGGGAGGAGGGAGTTGCGCCCAGAGGAGGCCAGCCCGAGAGGGGCGGGGCGGGGCGGGGCGGGAGGGGCCGGAGCGGGAGGCTCGCACCGGGGGCTTGTGGGTAACGGGGGCCGCGGCGGCCGGAGCCGGAGCCGGAGCCGGGAATCCCGCACTGGGCGTGTGAGCGAGAGGGAAGAGGGGCCCGAGGAGCGTGCGAGGCGCCGCGCGGCGGCAGGACGACCATGGGGCCGGAGCGACGGCACAGGGGGCGGCAGCAGCGGCGGCAGCAGCGGAGGCAGCAGCGGCAGCGGCGGCCGTAGCTGCCCCAGCCGCAGTGCGAGCGGCGCTCCGAGCGGCGGCGGCAGAGGCGGCCTCCCGGCCAGCCCCGTCCCGTCCCGTCCCGCCCGGGGAAGACCGGGACGGCAGCGGCAGCGCCGGCGGCTCCACTTCCCTCCGACCCCCCTTCCCGGGCCCCCCCGGGAGCGGCGCCCCGAGCGGGACCCCGGGTCTGGTCCCGTGGATGTTGTCGCGGCCCGGCGGGAGTCCAGGAGACGGCCCGTGAGCAGGGAGCGGCCCCGAGCCCGAGCCCGAGCCCGAGCCCGGCCGGCCCAGGCCGAACCCCTCGCTTGCAGCGTCCGGGCGGCGCTAGGCCCCGGCGAGGGGGGGGCGGCCCCGAGCCCCGGAGGAGGGAGCAGGATGAGCCAGCCGCCGGCCGAGAAAATGTCTGGCAGCACGGAGGTGGTGCCGTGGAACTGGGCCTTCGGGAACCGTCAGCGGCTGCTGGAGGCCTTGCTCTGGGACCCCCGCTCCCCCATCTACGTGGAAAGCCTCCTGGTGAGCGGGCGGGGGCGGGGAGGGGGCCGCGGCAGCTTTGTCTCGGGATGTCCGTGCCTGTCCCCAGACACACGACCCTCCCTCTGCCCTTCGGTGTCTGTCTGTCTGCCTGCTCGCCCCACCCTATCCTGCTGCCATCCCTCCCCCTCCCCGCTGTCTAGGACCCATTATTGCCCTGCCCCCTTCCCCGTCTGAAAATGGGGACCCTCATCTTGGCTCCCCGCTTCCTGCACCTTCTGCTGCCTGAAATCAAATTAGGGACCCCTGGTTTTACTCCCCCACCTCCAGGCTGAAAATCGGTCGCCCCCACCCCGTATTCCATCACTTGCTCCGCTGTCTGGAAAGGGGGACCTGTTTAGGCACTCTTACTCCTCTACCTCCCTCCCACCCCCCTCGTTCGTACCGTTTGTTCTCAGGGCTGGGCTGGGGGGACCCTCATCAGAGCCACCTCTCTTTAGGAATGAGGATGTGCCTGGAAGTGTCAGGGGACCCTCTTCTTCGCCATCAAAGACCAGCTGAGGAATAGGGGACACACGGAACTTGTTACTGTTGGGGGCTAGTGTAGGGGACTCGAGTCTCCAGGTTAAAGGGACTTCTCCTTAAAGCCCTTCGCTAGATCCATTTGGGAATGTATGTATAGGTTATGGGACCGAAATCGATTCTCCCCCCCACTCCCCTTAATCCTGTTTACTTCCCATTTTCCCCAGCCTTCTGTTGGATCACAGGAAGGTAAAAGTTTGAAATGTTTTTCTGCATCTCTAAACATCTACAAACTTAACATAATCTGTTTTGAATTTTCCCATCCTCAAAATGCCCTCAGAATTATTGCACCAGACATTATGGGTCAGTTTGAGCTGTATTGGTCGTATTGGTCCTCCCTTCCCCCATCACTTTCCCAATATGCCAGACCCAATTCCATATTAATAATCAAGTAAAGGCTGAGGATTGGCTCTTGAATCATCCAGTAAGGAGGGAATTTGCTTTTGAAATGAGTAATATAGAATCGATTGCTTGAGTCTTTAGTTTTTGTTAAGATTAAGGATTGTGACAGTTTGTTATGTGTTTGAGGTGCTCGTATGGGAAAAAATGTGGACTCTATACCCTGTAGAGGAAAGGAATGGGAAAGAACCCTTTTGGATATTAGATTTTATCTCTCTGACTGGAATTAGAGAGTGAGAATTTTGCTTTTTTTTTCCTCCAAGGTCTCTGAAAATATTGGAGATACCCGTCTCAATTCAGAAACCTGGTGACTACATCCTGAGGAAAATTGTTTCCCTTCCTCTTTCCTTTGACTGACTTATTACGAGCAGTTATCCTTTGAGGTTGCTGAAGTCATTTGCAGAATGACTCATTCCTATTTGTCCAAGAGCTGAGCAGCTTGTGTCTATCTATGCCGTGTGCTGGGTGTAGTGATCTGCTGCATTGTATCAGTAGTGTTTGAAGTTTTCATGTTTTCAGATTTTTGCTTGGACTGCTAGACCACGTGACCTTGACTGGCTGGAGGAAGTGCTGGCTTGGAATAGGATAGACTACATAGAGGGCATGAGTTTTCCTGGGCTAGAGGGGAAAGAATTGTCTCTGGGCTGTAGTCCCAGCATTTTCACTTTGGTATTTTGCTGGGAAAACTTTGACCTAAGGCCAGAAAGATCAGTTAAAAATAGTACAACAAATCTGAAACTTTAATCAGGTTAATACTTAACCCCTGGCCAAAATCTTTTCACACTTTGCTTCATTTCTTGAGTCTTTAGAGATGATGATGATCATTATTATTGGGCTATTTTATGGTTGGACTTAGGCAAATTTACACTAAGAAGATAATGCTGCTCCAAAAGATTTAAAATCACTTAAAATTTCATATTTTTGGGGAACAGGGCCTCCTGGTATCTGTCATCTCTGGAGACAGAGAACTTGTGTTCACATTTCTTCTCTTAACTCCTGCTTACCTGTATTTCCTTGGGGAAATGTTGATTTTCAGTTTCTCATCTATAAAATGAAAGGGTTGGATGACTTTTACAGTAGTACTTTCCGCTTCTAGATATACAAATTTATGAAACATCACATGTACCTGCAGTACTACTGGTTCAGTTGTTACTTTATTCAAGTAATATTTGAGTCTACTGTAGTAATAATCATTGATTTTATATATATATGTGTATATATATATAATGTTATGCTTTAAAGTTTACAAAATACTTCACATGACACATTCTCTTTTGATCCTGACAACAATTCTGTAGGTTAGGGAGTATATTAGCCCCATTTTACAGAAAGATAAAGTACTTTGTCCAAGGTCATATAGTTAATAAATGTGGTACTGAGAGATTCAATTCCAGGTCTAATGAATTCCTACTCCATTCTCTTTTGCACTGCAACATAACGTTTGCATATTCGGTGCTGTTACTATTTATTAATTTGACATTCATTGTTTGTGTCAGTGATGAAAAACTGCATTGGATGTTATTTCATGCTTTGGTTATTTTAGTTGAATACAATTAAATCTCTATAATGCTCTCTAAGACTATCAAATTAAAGTTCTCCAGGATTGCTTTTTTTCCTTAGAACTAGAGTTTGAGTTCTTATTTTGAAATGTTAACTCTTTTAAATTTTAGCCTTCTTTAGCAATATTGAATACTTTGTTTTAATTCAGTGATCTGTATCAAATATAGAAAATTAAATGATGAAAAGGAATAACTGTTATGACTGTATTTTGAAAGATGTTTCCTTAGACACTGGTAGCTACTTAATTTTAAAGATTTGATTTTCAAATATGAAATACAATCCAGATAAATTTTTTTCCCCCAGGGATATTTCTCACTTGCACATGTAAAATCAGCTTTTTAAAAATGTTTTTCCTTTAGGTTTGTCACAAGAAGATGATGAATATTTTAGTTTTTAGCATAGAAAAACTTGAAGTAGTTTTCTAGTGCATATAATATAAAACATGAAAGTAATAAATTCTACAGAAGAAATTTGAGAGAACCAAATAACCTTACTGATATTTTCCATCCAAAAGAGTTAGCTTGAAATTATGTATAAAAAAAATTTGTGGCATTTTGGGAGGTGGGGCATGAAAATAAGCTTAATTTCCTATTTTGCTTCAAAATTTCCATTTCCTTCTATCCTACTCCCTACTTCCCACTACCCTTGCAGTGTTTATAGATTCTTTCAGTATATTTCAAATCCCAAAGGGTTCCATAACCAAGTTAGTTCGGAAAACTCTTTACAAGACTGTAAAAATAAGGATTAATTATAAGTACAGAACAGATACACAATGTTTTTTCCTGCTGAGTATATTTTCATGTTCATATTGCTAGTATCCTGGTACTAGCTTGGCTTTAACAAAATCGAGGAGAATTTTTTACTTTCTCCTAAGAAGAATATTGTTTTATTGGCAATTTTTTTGTTATGTAATTTTGAATAATATTAATCTCATCAGCATTTGTATCAAGACAGCTAAAAATCACTCAATAGTAGACTTAATCTGAAGGATAATACAAACCATTGTAGAGAGAAAATTATTTTGTTGTTGTTCTTTACCTGGAGAGATTGGTTGCTTTTTGCCAGAGCTTAGATTCTAGAGCCTGTTATTTGAATTTGAATTCTGTCTTAGACTCTTCCTAGCCATGTGACCCTGGGTAAGTCACTTAATCATTGAACCTCAGTTTCCTAATCTGTAAAATAGAGAAAATAACAGCACCTACTTCACAGGGTTCTTGTAAGGAACAAAAGCGGTATCTAAAGTACTTTGCAAACTTAAAGTATTCTATAAATGTTAGTGGTTGTTATTAAAACAACATGGTGTTGCTTGGAAATGGAGATAAGTTTTCAAAACAATTCAGACTGTTCTGGTAAGGATGTGGGGTAAATATTTTTGATGGGAGATGTATGTCTGAAAAACATTTTTATCTTATTTTTGTAGTGTTCATAGGACTTTATAGTCAACTTTTGGGGAAAGGCATGTTTCTTTGAGTAGTTTTGCTATGATTTTATCCTGTTTTCCTAAATACTTTATCAAGCATCATTATATTTGGTGTTATACCAGAGGATTTATTTTCTTTATGAAATCTTGTGCTCTTTAAAGTTGAAATAGTTAAAAAATTCAAAGGAACATGTGGACCATCATGTCCTTTCTTCATCTTCATGTTCATCATCATCAAATTCATGTTTACGTGCTATGATGCTGTTTTGAAGTGCTTTGAGAACAAAAATATAGAATTATCTTTATTTTACACCTGTGGCATTTGAGGCATTGACCTGTATAGAACTTAGTGGATGCTTAATGTTTATCTGTTTCCTCTATAGCTCCTCCATTCTCCTACCCTCTCAGCTGATAACCTTGCCTCATATTTCACTGAAAAATTTGAGGCCATTCACAGAGATCTCTCTCTTTTCCCCGGTTCCTCATCTAACATCACTTAGATTCCTTCTGTCATTTCCTCCTTTATTCATTTAAGACACACAGTTCCTGGAAAATAGAGTAGATGCTTAATGAACTGACTGACAGATTTCAGGATTATACATAGTCTTAAAGGATTTGTGCAAAATCACACATAATAAGTGCAACAGTTGTTGTTCACCTAGATTTTTTTGTCCCCCTAATTCCACTGTTCTTTGAGCTATGGTGTACTCCCTCTCATCAAAGCAGTGATTTTATCTAAAGCTTAATTAATAGTAACCCATGGAATTCCTGGATAAAATATAACTATTTTCCAAGTCTGGAGTAGAGATAGTAGGAAAAAATGATTTTAAATATTGAAACTTAAAGCATAAAACATTTCATTTGACACATTTTACTTGAGTGTATCTGTTAAATGAAGGTAATAATACTTGTATTACTTATCTTATAGTACTGTTTTGAACCTAAAATGAGATAATCTATGCAAAACACTTAAAAAATTATAAAGTGCTTTACAAATATCAGCTATTATAATTCATAAACATGTGAATTGATTACTTACCATACTACGTAAGACTTTGTAAATTGGCTGCCACTCAGTTATTAATATAGAAATCCAGATATATATTCTCATTATTTAGTTTATGAATTTATTTTATTGAAGATTCTCTTTTAGACATACTTCAGTGGAAAGAATACCATAAAGAATATCAGAAGTCATAGGACTTTAGTTTTAATTCTGACTTTGTCATTAACTTGCTATATGATCATGGATAATTTATCTAATCTGTCTGGGTCTAAATTGAATTATAAATGAGGAATTTAGAACTAGTTGATCTCTACTCTTTTTTGGCTTTAAAATTCTATAATGCTTTGCCTCAAAAATTTGAAAGGTAAAAGAAATATATTTTAATGCAATATCATTTGTTTGTTTTTGTGTTGAATATAATAAGATAACAGAGGAATAGAAAACCATTTTAAAGTTTGTTCTAAAGGAGAAGAAAGCTAGACATGTACTCTAGATTTTCAGAGAGCAGATTCCAAAGGATAAGGACAGGATAAGTAGGATTCCTGGACTCAAATTTAATTAAAAATTTATTCATCAGCCACTTTGTGCAAGGCAATGTGCTTGGTGCTAGAGATACAAAGACAAATTTAATAGTCTTAGTTGTCCTCAAGGAGCTTGATTCTTTTGGGAAAAGATGGCACATGTGTGCAAGTATAGTATAGAGAAAAATGTAGTAGTAGAGATTACTAACAATTGTAATGGCATATGTTTTAAAGGATCATAGGGTAGTATATGATACACAGTTGGATTTTATTAGTAATGTGACTTAATATGCTGAGTAAAAGAGCCCCAGGGCTATCATAGTACTCATTCTTAGATATAGGAGCCTAGGTTGGGATTTTTATTATCTTTCATTAGATCTTTATTATCTTTTAGTTCTTAGATCGTAGTTTAACAATAGTGTGAGAATTGTGCATTTTTATACTTCTTGGTGCTTAGATCTGTTATTTCATATTTGTTAAATTATGAAAGGGAAAATTTATATGTATGAATGGAAAAAAAATTAAACACTATGTTCAAAACACTGTGGAGACACAAATAGAAAAGTAAGACAGTCCCTGCTTTCAAGCATCTCATTTAATGGGAGAGAACACTTTCAGAATGTTTCAGCTGCAAGTCAGAAGAATGTTTCCATAGTCTTTAATGTGCAGCAGCAAAGCAGATGGTAATACCTCTTTTTAGATTCCACTGGTGAAATCATAATAGCTTCTGGTGTTGAACCATTTACAGTACCAAAGACTTTGGCAATGAGGGCTTTGTTTTCTTGGTCTTTTGAAACTGAGGCAACAGAACCCCTTAAGAAGCAGTTGTCAGGCCAAATTTTTATGAGGGTTACTTCCATGGATATTGGCTGTGGGGCCTACCCTGAAAGCAAAATGCTGCCACTCGCAGGACTCTTTGGATTTACCTGCCTGTCTTTGATAGTTCATTCACACTTGGGGTGGTAAGGTGTGTCTCTTTGTTACAGTTTGTTCCTTTGAGTGATAGTTTTGAGGCTTGGGCTAGAAGCAAGGCTAGTGGTCTGGGTTGGGAGAGGAGGGGCATTGCTATTCCCAAGGCTTATGGTCAGATCTTAAATTGTCTCCATCAGGGTCAAAGGGAAGGTAGTGTTTGAGATAAGAATGAGGTAAAATACCTTCTCAGAGTGCTAATCTTCTAAGAGGTTCAGGCAAAATAAATACTGTCAGTTTTCATGCCCACAGGAAGGACATAAAATCTGTATTTGCAGATGATAGTGTGTACTATCTTATTGGCTGACCATTTGGAAGGGATGATAAAGATAAGCTAGTTCAATACACTCATTTTAGAGGTAAGGAATTTGAGTCCCAGAGAAGTTAAATGATTTGCTCTTGGTCACTCAAGAAGTGTTAGAGACAGGAGTTGAAATCGGGTCTTCTCCAAATCCAGGACTCCAGATTCATTGCTCTTTCCACTATCTTATTTCTTACTAAAAATATATTTTTTAGGCAGTGTGCAACCTTTGATCATATAGTGGTGTAAGAATTCTGTAAATTATTCAAGTTAGGATAACTGTGCTGCAGTTCTTGTTTCCTGATTTATCTCATCTCTTTCAGTCCTTGGAATTCATTTCACTGGTTTGCTGAAGTTCAGTTCAATGAAGTAGGCATTTTCAGTTCAAAACAAATACAAGACTTTCCCTTCTACCCTCTAAAAACAATTAAAAATTCCTACTTGCATTAGAAATCTTTATTTCTTAAAATTCTCAAGGAAACAAGTCTTTTTATGTGAACATTGGACAGGGACATAGGAAGAGCTGTAGAATCGTAGAATTAAGAGTTCTAATGATTAGATGTCACTTCTTATACAGAATGGAAATTGGATTAGTGTTGAATGTTTTTCTTGATGTACTGTTTTAGTTTAATCCTAATCTTTTGGCTTTCTAATAGCCATGTTCCTCTTTCGGTATCTGTGCATGGTGTTATGGTACAGAGGTAACAGTTCATTCATAGTAATTGCTATCAGTTCTCTGCTGCCCATCTGGAGAAAATAAAATCTGGGTTTATAGAGGATAGTATATGCTGTTTTCTTGGTTGACCTCAAGCATTTTCTCAGATGTAACTTCTTTAATGCCTTCCCATCTGAGAATTCCTGGAAAAACGTAATTCATTTGTTACCTGCTTTCTGCTCTCCATTGAGAAAGATCTTTTCCATGGGTTATTATTCATATTAATTTAAAAAATTCATATTAGCATAGAAAAATACAGTGTGGTATACAAGAAAATGAGTCCTGTTTCCTGGTTGTCAGATAACTGGAAGTATCAGAAATTTTGGAGTAATGAGGCTGTAAATGGGAGAGCCCTAGGATACATGCTTCTCCACCCACAGCTAGTAACTTTGATGTTGAAATGTAGTTGTGTTAAAGTATAAATTGATAGTCAGTTTTAGATATGTTGGGAAGGGATGTGAGCAGATGCCTAAAAGAATTTCAAGGTAGTAGGGCCAGCGCTAGAGAGAAGTTGTTTCATATTTTTCCCTTTGGAGGTAGTACTGTTGCATCTTTTGCCTACCTCTACCCCAACCTTCATAGAAGTATAGATTGTGGAAGGGACCTTAAGTCTTATAGACCAACTCCCTTATTTTACAGATGAAGAAACTGAAGCCCAGAGAGGTTAAGTGACTTGTAAAGGTCTCACAAATATTAGGTGACCAAGATGGTATTTGCATGACCTTCCAAAAGATGCAAAAAGAGAGATTTTGTATTCTTTTTTAGCTGTTGTATATTTAAGTACTTGTGCATGCACTGAGTTTATACACATGTATTTTCTCCACTGTTAGAGTTATTTCTATTTTGGGTGTTTACACTTGCTACAACACACATACACACCTGGGAGCACAAAATATACTTCTGAATGCTTGTCATTTTTTAAAGTTGAGAGGTAATAAGCCCAGTCTTTTCTAGACAAGTCATTCCAAAGAATTCCAAAGAAAAATTTCACCTTTTTAAAAACATTTTTGCCAGGGTGCCCTTGTTTGCCTTGAATGGTGTGTAGACAAAGACTTCATGCATAGGTATTTTTGTCTTGTACCTCTGTTCGTGTGTGTAAGTTAAAGGGAACATTACTCTCGAGGTACCTTAATCATTTGTTCCTGGATTGAGTTGAAATCTACATCCTCATAATTTCTTTAGGGCTGAAACAGACCTTAAAGTTTTTATCTAGTCCAGTTCTTTCTGTCTAGGCTTAGGCCTAGATAGGTTTAATGGCTTCCTTAAGTCACTCGCTTTCAGCTGATTGCTTCTGTTTTGTTCCTGAAGCACCATTCAGTAAACTTGTTTCTTAACTGTGTAATAGCTTTTCAACCATTTAGATAGAGCTATTTTCCCTTAGTTTTTCTTTTCTTGGCAAAACACACTTAAAAAAACAAAGCAACATTGTCTGGCATAGTTTCCAAGCTTGTTGCCATTTGTGATCCTCCTTAGATGCACTGTACTTTGTTATTTTTGTGTGAAGCTAATGAAGATAGTGACTACTAATGTTGATATAGTGCTTTAAGGCTTGCAAAGCTCTATTTGTATATTCATTCATTTATTCCTCACAATAATCCTGTGAGGGTGGGGGCTGTGACCATTTTGCAGATGAAGAAATAGACTTATTAGAGAAGTGAAGTGACTTTCCCAAGTTCACACAACTAAATAGGTATCTGAATTACAATTTGAACTCGGACTTTTCGGACTCCAAGGCTAGTACTCTTACCCATTATGCCACCTAACTGAATGTAATACTTCAGATTAGTCTGATTAGCTAACTACAAGTCACATAGGAAGTCTCTTTCTCAGCTACCATATTGCACTATTATCTCACATTAAGCTTATTGTCAAATAAGGTTTTTGTTTTTTTTTTTTTATTATGAGAAACAGATCTTGGCTATTCCAAGCCAGATTTTTCTTAATCTTAGGTTTCTGTGACTCTTTGAACCTAAATGTAGAGCTTTACATTTATAACATTTCATCTCAACTGGATGAGATTATTTTGAGTCTTCATTCTCTCATACCTCTGTATTTATATACATGTATTTATATACCTGCACATTTGATAGGTATATCTTCATTTTAAATAACTGATAAAAATGCTTTAGGCACAGAGGCAGAATATTATGGCATTCCTTTCAACATAATTTCAAACCATGAGTGAAAAACCTTGTGGGTAATGTTCAACCAGCTGCAGATATATCTAATAATCTTCTTTCCAGCTGTTATTTTATCATCTTGTCCATAAGAATATCATAAAAGATTTTGTTATAAGCTTTGTTACAAACAAGGTGAACTATGTATTTGTTTAGCATTCCCTTTTTTCTGTCAGTCTAGTAATATTGTCAAAAAAGGGAATTGGATTAGTTGGGTATGACTTATTCATAGTGAAAAATGAATAATTCATAATCTTTGTCATCACTTTGAAGTGCTCTATTAATATTACTTTGAGAGCCTAGTATGATTGAGTAGAAAGAGCACTGGTTCTGACTAGGTCAAAAGGCCTAGGATTAAATCCTTCCACTATCATTGTGTCTTTGGACAAGTCGCAATCTTTGTGGGCCTCAGTTGCCACAGCTATAAAGTGAAAGTGTTACACTAGAAGTCCTCTTAGGTCCCTTTCAGCTCTATATCTCTGATCCTATTACTTTTTCTAAATGCCCACAAACCATTTGGACATTTAGAAGACTTATTTTGAGGATTGCCATAGTGAAAAGGTAAAAAATCTGAGATTATTTAGTTTGGAGGAGGCAAGACTGAAAGGTGTTAATAAAGAATGTGTACACTGTATGTCTGTATGTATGTCTTGTTTTGCAAAACATAGTGGCAAGCTATTCCATGTTTTCATTGAGAACAGCATCAGGGCAAGTGGCCTAAATAGCAGCATAACATCAGTCAATAAGCATGCATTTATTTTTGTTATTTAGTTTCAGTTTGTGTTTCATTTTGTTTCAGTTGTGTCAGACCCTTCAAGACCCCATTTGGGATTTTCTTGGCAAAGATTGGAGTGGTTTGCCATTTTTTTCTCTAGCTCATTTGACAGATGAGGAAACCGAGGGAAACAGGGTTAAGTGACTTGCCTAGGGTCACACAGCTAATAAGTGTATGAAGATGGATTGTATTCAGGTCTTTCTGACTGCAGGCTGAACCTTTATCTTCTGAGACACCCAGCTGCCCTTATTCCAAGTATGAGAGACATTTAGTGCAAAGGCTTAGACACAAGACAGACAGTTGACTTGGAGCCAACGTTGACTTGGAGTCAAAAGACCTGAGTTTTGAATCCTTACTGATAAGCCCATTGGTCATATACAGGTCCCTTCACCTTTATTTAGTTTGGGCACTCCTGGTGGTAAATATTCAATTTAATTCTGCAAGCATTATTGAACTTAGTGTACTAGATGCTGAGGGTGCAGAGGCAAAAATGAAAACAGTCCCTGACCTTAAGCAGTTTATATTATTGAAATACACATAAAATATATACATAAATAGATGTACACACATGTTATTTATTGTTGTTTGTCTTTCCCATGTTCTAAGAGGACCAAAATGACATCAATGTTGGGATCACTGTTTGAATATGGCTCTACTACAAATTGGGCACAAATAGTTTGAATGAACTTTCATGATGGAAACATCTGTGAATGTACACATCTCACATTTTTCTTTTTTTAAAATTAATTTTTATTCTCTTTTACTATTAGAGCACAGAATTTTTTTGATGCATGCAATCTGTGCTAGGTGGTCTTGTGCTAGCGTCTCCTATGTCTCACAGTTGATTCTAGAGCTCTTCAGAGAGACTTTGAATGTCCTTCTGACTTCCATATGAGCATTTTGGCATTCAAAGCATGTGGCCAGCATATCGGACTTGTGCTCTCTGTAACAGTTTGAATGCTTAGTTCAGCTTGAGAAAGGACCTGATAGTGTGGTGCCTTTTCTTGCCAGGTGATCTTTAGAATCTTCACACATCTGTATAAAGAAAAGCCTCACTTAACACTAATAATAATAGCTAACATTTATGTAACTTGCCATGTGCCAAGCACTTTACAATTATCATGTCATTTTAGTCCTCAGCACAATCCTGGGAGGTAGGTGCTATTATTATTTGCATTTTACCAAAGGGGAACCGAGGCAAATAAAGGCTAAGTGACTTGTTCAGGGTCACAAATATAGGAAGTTTCTGAGGCCAGATTTGAACTCAGGAAGATGAGTCTCTTCTGACACCACAGGCCTGTACCACAGAGCTCTGCCACCTAGCTATCTGAAAAAGTGTGTCAGAGAAGTAATAACAGCCATGAGGATTAGGGTGTGGAAGAAGTAGGGAAGGGTCCTTTCTGGTCGAAGTGATCTAGGAAGGAAGTATTTGGAGGTACCAGTATTTAAGCTTGATCTTGAAGGAGGAACCGAGACTAAGGAATGCCATTCTAGATAGAATTGGGAGTAGGGGTGTGCTTTCTGTTGATGGAAAGAGTGGCTTGGGGTGTGGATTTGAATACGATGAGTTTAGCGGGTGGAATGTCGATGTCAGGCTGCGGATGGAGTTAAAATGTGATGTTTGAAGAGGTGAAGCAAGGTAAGGGGTGAATTTGAGTAAGGAGAGTGTTGAGTTTAGGGTAGGATGAATTTGGACTAGGATAAATTTGAGTGGGAAAATTAAAAGGATTTTGAGATATTTTCTGGGCTGTACCAAGGACTTCTTGGGAAAGACTTAGCTCATTGATACTTTGGAGGGAACTTTTTATCTAATGTCAGATAACCTTTGTCATTCATTTTACTAAGGGAATTCTCAGTTTTTCAACTCTGTAGTTCGTTGCCCTTTTGAATAATGTTGCCTCAGTGCAATTGTTTCATGAGTGCTTCAGGACAAATAGAATACAGAGAGTAAATATGTCCATAGGATTAAATGTTGTTAATGAAGAATGGTAATAAAAATAAATTTTGATCAGAATCTTCCACTACTACATTCTACTACTACTTTTTGAAACCTAGTCTTATGTTACTACCTCTACCTGTAGGGCCTGATACTGAATTTTCGATTGGTCTTGGTGATAACATTTTGCTTACTTGAAATTATGCTATGCTGTCCCAGATAGTGGGCATCTAGGTGATGCAGTGAATAGAATGCACGACCTGGAGTGTTAGGATGATTAATCTTTCTGATTTCAAATGTCACCTGGAACGCTTACTAGCTGTGTGACTCTGGACAGGTCACTTAACCTTGCTTGCCTCAGTTTCCTCATTTGTAAAGTGAGTCGGAGAAGGAATTGGCAAACCACTGCAGTCCAAACCAAAATGCGGTCACAAAGAGTGGACATGACTGAAACAACTGAACCATAAACATATCTTGCTGGTGTTGTAGTAGGTGTTATGAATTGTAGTTATTTCTCAGCTGACGAATGATGTTGCATTGCTTTAAATTTCAGCCATCCTTCAAATGTTTGATTTGTTTGCTCTATACAGGATTTATCTTTTTTATTTATTTAATATATCTATATGTGTGATATATATGTATGTATAAACACTTTAGCTTATTAGTTTTTCTCCTTCCTTTTCTTCTAATTTTCTATCCCACATGTGAATAGGGAAATAGCTTTTGAAGTTGTTTACATAAAAATTTTACTTGTGAGGACTTTAATAAAGTAGCATTGATATTTTGATGCACCATTCATATAAGCATTTCAATAAACATTTATTAAGCACCTACTGCTTGCCAGGAATTGTGCCAAGCTCTGGGGATACAAAAAGAATCTAAAGACAGTCACTGCCCTTAAGGAGACTACAATCTAATAAGGAGTTTACACCAATAAAATACTTAACCTAAATATGAACTTTTACATTAAATTCGCTTCTCCCTTGTTATTTCTTGTGTAGATTTGCCTACAGATAAATAGGTAAGATATATGAGAGATATGTGATGACAGTTTCTTTGAGAGTAGTGACATTCTCCTTGAATACTTACTTAGAGGCTGATGACCTGGGGAAAGTTGAAGTCTGTCTGAAGAGTGAAAAAGTAGTTAGGCTTTCCAGTATACATGTTCAAAATTGGAAACAACATTGAAGTTAATTCTTGAAAATTCTACTTGAGCATTTGAATCATAAAATTTATTGTAAACTCAATAATGACATTTTAAAAAATCTAATTTTATTGATACCTTTTGCAGTTCCTTCATTTCTAATATATTCCACCAATCCTTTTTCTAGTAAGCCATTCTGTGTAACAAAATTTTAAGAAAGAAATAAAAAGGAGTTCAGCAAATCCAATCAATACAGAAACTGTATCAGATGGTATATGGAGTAGTCCATACTCATAGTTCCTCACCTCTGCCAGTGTGGGGAGGGAGGAGAGGTACATTTTTTCATGAATTGCTTCTCTGAAAGCATAGTTTGTGGCAAATTGCTGATTATCTTTTTCCCTGTAAAGAGTAGATCTAACAGGATGATAGATTTAAAGTTGGAGGCAACCTTAGTAGTCATCTAGTCAAACTCCCTCATTTTACAGATGAGGAAATTGAGATTCCAAGTTGAATAAGTAGCTGCCCCAACGTCACAGCTATAATACGTGGTAGAGCTGGGATTTAAACTCATGTTCTTTGACTCTAATATCAATATCCTTTCTACTAGTTTCATTAAAATCCTAAATAATGGCAGGTAGCATGGCTTAGTGAATAGAATACCAAGTCTGAGAAGGAAAATGTAGTTGAACCTACAGTTGAAAGGTGAAGTTCTACCCGAATACTCTCTTTCTCTCTCACTCTCTCTGAAATATAGAAACAGTTTATTAAGAAACAATAATTAGGATTACCACAGGATTTTCATGAAAGACAGGATGATGGGAGGAATGAAATACAACACATAGAAAATAAAGAATCAAGAGCCAAACCCCCAGAATTATCTATCCAGCAGAATCCAGTCAAGAAATGGATAGTTGAGAAACAGACTTTGAAAAGTTCGCGGACATATACGTACTTCTCCAAAATACAACAGGCAAGCCTCCCAGCAAAAAGATAAACAGTTAACACAATTTCAACATCATTCCTACTTCTCAAATCAAGATAAACAGTTATTCACAATTTTTCAAATTGAATTATTTTGTTTGTAGTGTTTAACAATCACTTCCATATATCTTAGATTTTTTTCCACTCTGTCCCCACTCCCTCCCTGAGATGGCATCCGCATACATTGCTCCTATTAAATGCATGTTGCATAGAAGAATTAAAATGAATGGGAGAAACCATAAAACAAAACAGAACATAATACAAAAGAAAATGATCTGTTTCTGTGATCCAGTTCCATAGTTCTTTCTTTGGATGTGGAAGGCATTTTGCTTCAAGAGTCCAGTGGAAATTTTTTAAGTCCATGCATTTTAATGAAGTACTTAGTCTACCAGAAAAATTCCTCACACACTGTGGTTGTTGCTGTGTACAGAGTTCTCCTGGTTCTGTTCCTTTCACTCAGCATCAGTTCATATAAGTCTTTCCAGGCTTCTCTGAAGTCTTCCTGTTCATCGTTTCTCATAGCACAATAGTATTCCATTACATTCATATACCACAACTTGTTCAGCCATTCCCCAATTGATGGGCATCCCCTTGATTTCCAGTTTTTGGCCACGACAAAGAGAGCCACTATAAATATTTTTGTACATGTGGGACCCTTTCCCATTTTTATGATCTCTTGGAGATACAGTCCTAGAAGCTTTATTGCTGGATCAAAAGGTATACACATTCTTGTAGCCCTTTGTGCATAGTTCCGCATTGCTCTCCAGAATGGTTGAATCAGCTCACAACTCCACCAATAACGGATTAGTGTTCCAACTCTCCCACATCTTCTCTAACATTTATCATCATCCCTTTTTGTCATGTTAGCCAATCTGATATATGTTATATGGTACTTAAGAGTTGTTTTGATTTACATCTTTCTAATCAATAGTGATTTAGAGCATTTTTTCATATAATTATAGATTGCTTTAATTTCTTCCTCAGAAAACTGCCTGTTCATATCCTTTGACCATTTATCAATTGGGGAATGACTTGTATTCTTGTACATTTGACTCACTTCTCTGTATATTTTAGAAATGAGGCTTTTATCACAGACACTAGTTGCAAAAATTCTTTCCCAGTTTTCTGCTTCCCTCCTAATCTTGGTTGCATTGGGTTTGTTTGTGCAAAAAGTTTTCAATTTAATGTAATCAGAATTATCCATTTTGCACTTCATAATGTTCTCTATCTCTTGTTGGGTTATAAATTTCTCCATTCTCCATAAATCTGACAAATACACTATTCCTTGCTGCCCTAATTTGTTTACAGTATCAATCTTTATACCTAGATCATATATCCATTTGGACTTTATTCTTGTGTATGGTATCAGACATTGGTCTATGCCCAGTTTCTGCCACACTGTTACCCAGTTTTCCCAGCACTTTTTGTCAAACAGTGAGTTCTTATTCCCAGAAGCTGGGGTCCTTGGGTTTAGATTGCTGTATTCATTGACTACTGTGTTTTGAGTACCTAACCTATTCCACTGGTCTACCCCTTTGTTTCTTAGCCAGTACCAAGTGGTTTTGATGATTGCTGTTTCATAATACAATTTGAGATCTGGTAGGACTAGGCCACCTTCCCTAGCATTTCTTTTCATTAGTTCCCTTGATATTCTGGACCTTTTGTTCTTCCAGATGAATTTTGATATTATTTTTTCTAGCTCTAGAAATAATTGTTTGGTAGTTTAATTGATATGGCACTGAATAAGTAAATTAATTTAGGTAGAATTGTCATTTTTGTTATATTAACTCAGCCTACCCACGAGCAACTGATGTTTTTCCACTTACTTAGATCTGACTTTATTTGTGCAAAAAAATGTTTTGTAATTGTGTTCATATAGTCCCTGGGTTTGTTTTGGCAGGTAGACTCTCAGATATTTTATAGTGTCTACTGTAGCTCTAAATGGGATTTCTCTTTCTATCTTTTGCTGTTGGGCTTTGTTAGTAATATATAGAAATGCAGATGATTTATGTGGGTTAATTTTGTAACCTTCAACTTTACCAAAGTTGTTTATTATTTCAAGTAGTTTTTTACTTGATTCTCTGGGATTCTCTAAGTATATCATCATATCATCTGCAAAGAGTGATAACTTAGTTTCTTCTTTGCCTGTTCTAATTCCTTCAATTTCTTTTTCTTCTCTTATTGCTACAGCTAGCATTTCTAATACCATATTGAATAACAGTGGTGATAATGGACATCTTTGTTTCACCCCTGATGTTATTGGAAATGCATCTAGCTTGTCCCCGTTGCATATAATGTTTTTTGATGGTTTTAGGTAGATACTGCTTATTATTTTATGGAAAGTTCCATTTATTCCTATGCTTTCCAGTGTTTTCAGTAGGAGTGGGTGTTGTATTTTGTCAAAAACTTTCTGCATCAATTGAGATAATCATGTGGTTTGTTAGTTTTGTTGTTGATACGATCAATAATGCTAATAGTTTTTCTAATATTGAACCAGCCCTGCATTTCTGGTATAAATCTTGCCTGATCATAATGTATTATTCTTGTGATAAGTTGCTGTATTCTTTTGCTAATATCTTATTTAAAATTTTTGTATTTATATTCATTGGAGAAATTGGTCTATAATTTTCTTTCTCTGTTTTGGCTCTTCCTGGTTTAGGTATCAGAACTATATTTGTATCATAAAAAGAATTTGGTTGGACTCCTTCGGCAATTTTCCCAAATAGTCTATATAGTATTGGAGTTAACTGTTCTTTAAATGTTTGATAGAATTCACTTGTAAATCCATCTGGTCCTGGAGATTTTTTCCTAGGGAGTTCATTGATGGCTTGTTCAATTTCCTTTTCTGAGATGGGATTATTTAAGTACTCAACTTCCTCTTCTGTTAATCTGGACAATTTATATTTTTTAAAATACTCATCCATCTCATTTACATTGTTGAATTTATAGGCATATAGTTGGACCAACTAATTTCTATTTATTTTTTAAATTTCTTCCTCATTGGCAGTTAGTTCACCGGTTTTCATTTTTGATATTGGTAATTTGGTTTTCTTCTCTTTTTTAATCAAATTGACCAAAGGTTTATCAATTTTATTGGTTTTTTCATAAAACCAGCTCTTAGTTTTATTTATTAGTTCAATAGTTTTCTTAATTTCAATTTTATTAATCTCTCCTTTGGTTTTCAGTATTTCTAATTTGGTATTTACTTGGGGATTTTCAATTTGTTCTTTTACTAGCTTTTTCAGCTGCATGCCCAATTCATTGATCTCCTCTTTCTCTATTTTATTCATGACCTGAGTTCAAATTTCACCTCAGACCCTTGACACTCACTAGCTGTGTAGCCTTGGGCAAGTCACTTAACCCCAATTGCCTCATTCTGGGTCATCTCCAGTCATTCTGATGAATATCTGGTCACTGGATTCAGATGGCTGTGCAGAAGTGAGGCTGGTGACCTGCCCAACCCTCCCTCACTCAGAACAAGTCAAGTGCAAGCCATGTCATTATTTCTCTGATGATGTGGTCTTCTTCGGCAACTAAGGACGGACACGCATGTAGGCATTCAAAGATATAAAACTTCCCCTAAGAACTGTTTTTGTAGTATCCCATATGATTTGGTAGGTTGTCTCATTATTGTCATTCTCTTGAATGTAGTTGTTGATTGTTTCTGTAATTTGTTGTTCTTTAGGATTAGATTTTTTAGTTTTCAATTAGTTTTTGGTTTATATTTCCATGGCCTTTGATTACATATAATTTTTATTGCATTATGATCTGAGAAGGATGCGTTGACTATCTCTGCCTTTCTGTGCTGGATTGTGAAGTTTTTATAGCCTAGTACATAGTCAATTTTTATGTATGTGCCAGGTACCACTGAGAAAAAGGTATATTCCTTTCTATTCCCATTCAATTTTCTCCCTGGAGAGCTATCATATCTACCTTATCCAGAGTTTTATTCACCTCCTTAACTTCTTTCTTGTTTATTTTGAGGTTAGATTTATCAAGTTCAGAGAGTGGGAGGTTGAGGTCCCCTACTAGTATAGTTTTGCTGTCCATTTCTTCCTGTAACTCCCTTAACTTCTTCTCTAAGTATTTGGATGCTATACCACTTGGAGCATATATGTTTAGTAATGAAAATCCTTTGTTGTCTATGGTACCTTTTAGCAGGATATGGTTTCCTTCCTTATCTCTTTTGGTTAGATCTATTTCTGCTTTTGCTTTGTCTGAGATTAGGATTGCTGCCCCTGCTTTTTTTACATCAGATGAACCATAGAATACTGTGCTCCAACCTTTACCTTTACCCTATGTGAGTGCCCCCATTTTCAAATGTGTTTCTTGTAAACAACATATTGTTGGATTATGGTTTTTAATCCATTCTGCTATCCCTCTCTGTTTTATGGGAGAGTTCATCCCATTCACATTCACAGTTATTATTACTATCTGTGTCTTTCCCCTCATCCCTCCTTCTGCCATTTATGCTTTTAGTTCTCCCTTCTCCCTTCCCCTCCACAATAGTTTTAATTTTTGACCACTGCCTCCCTTTAGTCTTCCTTCCCTTCTTTCAGTCCCCCTCCCTTTTAATCCACTTTTCCCTTACTACTTCTTCCCTCCCTTTTACGCTCCTCTCCCTTTTCTTTCCCGCTTCCCCTCCTACTGCCTGCAGAGTTAGTTGTATTTCTATACTTAACTGAGTTTGTTGTACCCTCCTTGAATCCAGTCAGATGAGAGTATCTTGTAAACAATGCTCATCTCCCTCCTTCTTTCCCTCTACTGTAATATAATTTTGTGCCTCTTCCTGTGATGGAATTTATATTTTTCCTGCCTCCTTTTCACATTTCCCATTATAATCCCTTCGCACCCATAAGTCACCCTTAAAAAGATAAACAGTTAATACAATTTCAGCATCATTCCTACTTCTCAAATCAAGATAAAGTTATTCAGTTTTTTTTAAAAAATATAAACTATAGATAGTGCTATAGCCTATGGATTCCTGGGCCTTTCCATTTTTGCCCCGAAGCAGAATTTTCTTTCATGTCTTTTCCCCTCCATTGAAGCATGAGCTCTTTGAGAGCAGGATCTATCTTTTTTCTTTTCTTTTTCTTTTTTTTAAGGTGGAATAAATTTTTTTTAATGCCAAGCAACTCTCTTTAGGATTCTGCGTGGCAGAACAGGTACCAGTCTCCATTCCTAGAGAGATTCTTCACAGACAGTACCCCATATCAAAGAAATTATGGATCTAAAAAGAAATCCTAAACAGCATCTTTGTAAACATAAGCATTATGGGTTTCTTTTTCATTTTATTTTTTAAAATCCGGTAAAATATTTAAAAAGCCCCAGAAAATTGACTTGGAGCCAAAAGATCTGAGTTTGAATCCTTACTGGTGAGTCCATTCATTGGATCCCAGTCACTTCACATTTATGAGTTTTTTTTCACATATAAAGGAAGCAGTGTGGTACAATGGAAAAAGTAATTGACTTGGAACCAAAAGTCCGTTGTCTGAATTCCAGATCTAAGGCTTAATGATCATGACCATTGGCAAGGCAAAATCTCTTTGGACTTCAATTTCCTCACCAGTAAAATGAAAGGGTTGTAAACTAGATGACTTCTGATGTCCTTTCTAGTTGTGTAGACCTATGATTCTAGATCCTGTAATTCTGTTTTTGTAGGAAATTGTTTGCCATTGTACTCAAATTGCTGGCTCTGACCCTATCCTGCAATTCGGCAGAACCCTTTAAGCCACAAAGGAAGAAGAACTTTTATTTGCTCCCTTGTTCTCTGTTTGTGCTTAGATCTTATGCTTGGCTACTACAGGAAATCCTATTTGCTTCTTAAAGCCAGAATTCCTTTCAAGGGTGTAACTTTGGGTACTTACTGGACAGCAAAAAAGATTCCAAATCCTCTAGACACATTCAAAATTATAGAGGGAATGCCTTAGGGTGCAGGGAAGTTATCCTGTACTCTGAAAAACTATGGGAGAATGCTCTGATGCTTTCTTTCAACTTTCTGCAGCAGATATATGTCAGACTTAGATTTTATAGTTCTCTAAATAGGGAGATATTTTCTTTACCCTTGAAAAAAATTCAGCTTGCCTGGTTCTAAAGAAAGGAGAATCAGATTCAATATATTGAAATTAAAAACTTCATAAATCATTACTTTTCTTTATAGTTAATGAATCAAGAGAAAAATAAAGACAGTAATGACTTGTATTGTTTAAATAAAATGGTAACTGCTTAGATGATCACAGTCCTGAGGATCATAAGATTTTGAGCAGATATGAATTGAGCAAATATCTAATCCACCTAGACCCTCATTCTGCAGATGAGGAAATGGAAGCTCAAATAAGCTAGGTGACTTTTCCAAAGTCACACAGACCCTAAACAGCAGAGCTGTTTGTGCAGATGACTCTCAAGTCTATATTTCCATCCGTTGTGTCCCATGTTCCTCTTTGCCTTTTGTAATTGTCCCAATTTCTAGTGCCTCCCTCCCTCAATTAGCTTTTGTATATGTGTGCACATGAACTCATGCATCTTGTTCATTTGGCATAATTATAATCTCTTTGATTGGACAAGGTTTAATTGTTGTCTTTTTATTCAGTGTTGGGCACTGTGTATGGAGCACAGATGCTTAATAGTAAATGCTTATTAATTAGATATCTCCATTTTAATGTGCCATTGTTGCCTAAAATTCAACATGTTCTAATTCAGTCCATTATCTTCATCTTCTTGCTTCCCTTCCCCAACTCCCCAGTTTCTTGCTTTCTTCCATCATGTCTCTTTCTTTTGATGGTGCCATAGTTGTCTTCCAGACAGGTAACCTTGGACCTTATCTTTCACTCTTTCCTAACATCCAGTCAGTTGTTAGTCCTGGGAATTATGTTTTTGTAGCTATATCCTCCTTTGTGCTATCACCTCAGCCACCCTAGGGCTATCCTAGACTCCTCACCTGTCTGATCTGATGTGTTATAATAGCCTTTTAACTTGTGTTTCTCCTTTTAGTTCTCGTCTTTCTCCAGCCTATCCATCAAACTGATACTTAGGTTATCTTCCTGTAATGCTACTCTGAGTTCATTACTCCTTTATTAAAAAATCCTCCGTCATACTCCATTGCTAAGGAATAACATTCAGGGCTCTACGTTCAAATGTAACTTGCCCCTCCTACCTTATCTGCTCTTCTTCATGTACTGTGTATATCAGTCACATTGTGCCACTTTTTGCCTCCTGTTCTCTTCCTGATCTTGCCTTTCTGCTTCTGATTAGGTGGTGTTCCATGCCTGAAAAAGGCTCCCTTCATCTCCTGTGTCCATCTGTTAAAAGGCTCCATCTCCTTTCTGGACCCAGCTTACCTTCTGTCTCCTTCTTGAAGCCTTTGTGGGAATCACAGCTTTAGCCTTTGAAGAGACCTCAGAGATCATTTTAGTCCAGTTCCCTCATTTTATAGATGAGAAAACTGAGGATCAGGGAGGTTAAATGACTTGACCAAGATCACAAGGGCCATTTTGTGTTTGAATTTTAATATAGCTCTGACTCTAGAGACAATGCTGCTTTTACCTTATCATAATTCCCTGACCTTGTAGCCAAAAATTACTCTTCTTCAAATTTCTGATGACTTATTGTCTCATCTTTTTCATTGCATTTAATTAATTGTTCTTATATCATAGTTATTTGTGTATATCTTTTCTTTCCCGAGAGGCTGCATTTTATTGTGGAAGTCCTGAGTTCACGTGCCCCTATCCGTAACACTACTGACTTTGACCCTGGGCAAGTAATTTAATCTGTCTGTGTTCCAGGCATCTTGCTTACAACTTTAAGTTGAAGGGCCAGATGGTTGCAGATGTTCATTGGAAGAGGAAATTTCCTTACTCGCACCAAGGCAGTTATAGGTTAAGACAAAAACAAGTTATTTTTATTTTGAAAATTCTATTTAATATCAGAAACTTTGTCATATTTATCTTTAAATCCTACTCAGTAACTAGTATGTTGTTTGTAAATACAAAGAATTTAATAAATATTGGAATTTAATTGGTCACAGAAGCAAAGTTAAGCTAATATAATGAAGAATTAGAAAACCTACCAAGATGTTTTACTTTTAGTTCTAAATAAATGTTTCTAAATGTTTCAAGTGTGTATTTCTGCTCAGTAGGGACCGTATTGAAGCATTTGAAATTCTGCTTTAAATTCTTAATAAAAACTTATCAGTGCTTCACTTTCCATGCATTTCCATAATAGGAAAGAAGAGGGCAAAGGAAAAATGAATTCATAAACAAGCTGCATTTCTAGTAAATGATTAATTATGAAATTTTCGTTTGCAGGAGGTTAGATAATTAATTGTGGTATTAGATTTTGAAGAGAGATTTTTGCAGTTGTCATTAACAGTTTTCATAGTTGTGTTTTAGAGTTCAGGTCAAAATCTACTCCTACTTGATGCATTTCCTGGTCCCTCTCTCCTTAACCCTAAATTACCTCATATTTACTTTGTATATATTTTATGTTTACTAGCATATGGACATGTTGTTTCCTTTGATGGAATGTAAGTTCCTTGAGTGAAGTGACTGTTTCATTTTTGTCTTTGTATTCCCCTGCCTTGAAAGCTTTTTCATTGCTTGTTGATGGTAGCTAAATTTTATCATCCATTGTTAATGGTGGGTAGAATTTCATCCCTTTATCACCTTTCCTATTAGTTAACTCATCCTATATAACTTGCATAATATGTTCTAGAAGTTTATAATTTGACATTTTAAAAATTTTACACAGATTGAATCAACCTACAACAACAATAAAAATCTCCATAACAAAATCTATAACCTCCAACCTATGATTCTTATTTCAGTCAGTGGCTTATAGCAAAAATCTATAACAGCATGGATGGTTCTTTGGAGTTCATTATTTTCTTGCTTATTTAAAATTTTTAACTTAAATGCCAAATAACAGCATGTCCATATACACAGGAGAACACAATTTTATATAAAACTGTGAATCTATCTTATAGCAGTTTTAAAAAAGTACATAATAAAATTCTGGACGTTACTTTCAAAACTGTTCTTGTCTGCGTTTCTTTGAATTTCCTTCCCTCTTTTTCTATTAAAATGTTGTAATGGCCCTCTTTTCTTTTGGCATCATTATTGATAACCTCTCCTCCAAATAAAAATTAAGAGAAAGGGAAATAAACATAGGCAAAACATTCATACAAAACAAATTTGGCCATGTCTGATAATATATCTTTGCATCTTTTGTCCATTCTCTGTTGGGGGAGGTGAATAACAAGCTTTGTCATTAGTTCTTTGGAGACATGGATGATCATTGAATTGATCTGAGTTTTAGGTCTTCAAAATTGTTTTTCTTTAGAGTGGTACTAGAGGCAGTTAGGTGGTGGAGTGGATACAGTGCAGGGCCTGGAGTCTCTGAAATTTCTTTTGTTGTTTCTTATGGCTTAATAATTTTCCATTATATTCTTATACCACAATTTAATTTTATTTAATTTCCTGGTGGTCTAAGAGGCAATCTAAGGCACCCCCTCATATTTTAATCCCTTTTTCAAGATCCAGACATTTGTTTTGCATGTGAGTATTATATGATGGTATGTCTCTCCTCTTAATTCAACCTCTACAGCCCCCTTCTCCCCAACTTGTTTGTTGAATTTGGTTTATTTCTTCATGAAAATGATTGTGTGTGTGGTCACCCTCTTATTTATTTCAGAATGAGTAAAGTTCATCTGATGCCCATTTTCCACCCTTCCATATTTGTATATTATTCTTTAAAACTCAGTTTATGAGAAATAGCAAGTTTACTGGAGTTCATTGCATTAAGATTAAAAACTATATTTACTCAACCAGTAGTAATATGTCAAAATAAGGAAATTGATTTTTAATTTTGCTTCATTAAAAAAAAAAAAGCCTGTTTGGGAATCTAGTAGGTTGGTAAATGTGAATGAATTCTTTTATTACCCCAAGAATCTGGGTCTAGGGTAGCAAACAGTGAACAAAAAGAGAAATGAGTGGATAGCAGTTAGTAAGCATTAAAGTATCTATTATGTGCTAGTTGCTGTGCTTGAGCTCTGGGCACCGTGTTGGAAAGAAGAAATTTCATTAAAATAGTTTTTAAGTGTTTTCTAAGAATGACAAGGGATATCATGGAAGTTAAAGTTACAGAAAACTGAAAAGATACTTTTATTACTTTTTTTAGGACAATTGTTGGAAGTTAAACATAGTTAAGACAACATATGAAGACTGACCCCCAGAGATATATGCAGTTTTTAAAAACCTTCTCAGTGTCCTTTTGATACTTAAAGACTTAATTGAGCTTAATTAACTATGGTTAGTGATTGATAATTCTTTTAATTTTTGAATTGGTTTGTTGAACTTCTAAATGTTACTAAATATTCCTTTTTTTCCTTGGAAGTAGTCACTGATGTTACTTTTTACTTCAAATACAATATTTACTTCAAGTAACAATGTTACTTCAGATACAGTGTTTGGACCATGAAAACAATACCTAACATTTTTTTTAGTGATATACGCAGTTTGGGTGCTGGGAAAATGTTGCTTCTTAAGTCCTAGAAAGAATCCTTCCCAGTTTTTTCCCCTCAGTAATTTTATGGTACAAACAAAGCCCTCAAATCATCTCTTTATTAATTTACAAAAATGTTAGAAGGTTGAATGTAAATTTGTAAAATTTATTTTGTCATTTGCTTTTTGACATTTCCTATCTGCAAAGAGCATTTAGCAATAATGAAATAATAAATTCAGGAACTATGGTGAGCAAACTTGAGGGCAGATAAAATGTATTGTACCATATTTTTATGGAGTTTTTAATGCATTTGACGGCATTGCTTTGCACTGGCTGTCTGTCTTTTCTGGACTATGCTTCCTTCTTACCATCTCTTAGAAGTTCAAGCTATGAGGTCTTTCTTGATTCTCCAGGTACTAGTGCTCTCACCCAAATTACTTTGTATTTTCTGTGTAGGTATTATGGCCTACTTTTAGATGCAAGTTCCTGGTAATATGGAACCATTGAGTAGGTTAGGAAATAACAATAAAACTTTTTTTAAAAGATAGAATTGGGGGGCAGAGCCAAGATGATAGAGTAAAAGCAGGGACTTCCCTGACCTCTCCCCCAAAGCCCTCCAAATACCTATAAAAAATGACTGTAAACAAATTCTAGAGCTACAGAAAAGACAAAACAACAGAGTGAAACAAAATCCCCAGCCCAAGAAAACCCGAAAAGTCAAGAGGAAGGGTCTTTTGCATTGGGCAAGAAGTAGAGTGCAATCCAGAGTGGGTTACACTGGCACAGAATAGCTGGAGCAGGTCTCAGGGAACTGAATCTTTGGCAACTGTGGCAGTTAAGACAAAAAGGTCAGTGAGAAAACTCTGTGGGACCTGGGTGAAAAAGGAGTGCTTTGGTCCAGCCCCAGGGCGTTGGGGATGGTGGTAGAGACTGCAGCAGCAGCAGCTCCTCCTGGAGCCCTGGGCCCACAGATGGTGGGAGATTGAGGGGCTCATTAAAATCCCTGAAGATTGGGACAGTACACCCACCCCCAGCCCTACTGGTAGCAGAGTTCTACCTTGACAAAAAACTAGAAAGTCAAGTATTTGGCTGGGAAGATGAGTAAACATCGCAAAAGAACTCAGACCATAGAATCTTACTTTGGTGACAAAGAAGCTCAGGGCATACAACCAGAGGAGGACAGTGTAGTCAAAGCTCCTACATCAAAATCCTCTAAGAGGAATATGAATTGGTCACAGATCATGGAGGAGCTCAAAAAGAATTTTGAAAATTAAATAAGAAGTAGAAGAAAAATTGGGAAGAGAAATGAGAGTGATGCAAGAAAATCATGAAAAGAGAGTCAACAGCTTGCTAAAGGACACCCAAAAAAGTAGTGAAGAAAATAACCCTTAAAAAATAAACTAACCCAAATAGCAAGAGAAGTCCAAAAAGCCTATGAGGAGAAGAATGCCTTAAAAAGCAGAATTGGCCAAATGGAAAAGGAGGTCCAAAAGCTCACTGAAGAAAATAATTCCTTCACAGTTAGAGTAGAGCAAATGGAAGCTGATGACTTTCTGAGAATTCAAGAAATTATAAAACAGAAACAAGAATGAAAAGAATGAAAAAATAGAAGACTGTGAAATACCTCATTGGAAAACCCCCTAACCTGGTGGTAAATTGATCCAGGAGAGATAATTTAAAAATTATTGGCCTACTTGAAAGTCATGATCAAAAAAAGAGTCTAGGCATCATCTTTTAAGAAATTATCAAGGAAAACTGCCCTGATATTCTAGAACTAGAGGGTAAAATAGAAATGGAAAGAATCCACCATTCCCCTCTCAAAAGAGATCCTAAAATGAAAACTCATAGGAGTATTGTAGCCGAATTCCAGAGTTCCCAGGTCAAGGAGAAAATATTGCAAGTGGACAGAAAGAAACAATCCAAGTATTGTGGAAATACAATCGGGATAACACAAGATTTAGCAGCTTCTACGTTAAGGGATTGAAGGGATTGGAATATGATATTCCAGAGGTCAGAGGAGCTAGGATTAAAACCAAGAATCACCTACCCAGCAAGACTTGAGTATAATCCGTCAGAAGAAACAATGGACATTCAATGAAATAGGGGACTTTCAAGCTTTCTTGATGAAAAAACCAGAGCTGAATAGAAAATTTGACTTTCAAATACAAGAATTAAGAGAAGCATGAAAAGGTGAACAAGAAAGAGAAATCATAAGAGACTTATTAAAGTTGAACTGTTTGCATTCCTACTTGGAAAGATGATATTTGTAACTCATGAGACCTTTCTCATTATTAGGGTAGTTGGAGGAAATAGATGGATAGATCTATAGATAGATAGATAGATGATACAGGGTGAGTTGAATATGAAGGGATAATAACTAAAAAATAAAATTAAGGGATGAGAGAGGAATATATTGAGAGGAAAAAGGAAGAAATAGAATGGGGTAAATTATCTCACTTAAGAGAGGCAAGAAAAAGGTTTCACAATAGAGGGGAAGAGGAGAGTTGTGAGAACGAATGAGTGAACCTTATTCTCATTGGATTTGGCTTAAGGAGAGAATAACCTACATACTCAATTGGGTATCTTACCCCACAGGAAAGTAGGGGGGAAAGGGAAAAGAGTAGGGGGTGATAGAAGGGAGGGCAGATTGGGGGAGGGAATAGTCAGAAGCAAACACTTTAGAAAAGGGACAGGGCCAAAGGAGAAAAAAGAATAATTGGGGAGTGGGACAGGATGGAGGGAAATATAGTTAGTTTTTCACAACATGGCTACTATGGAGGTGTTTTCATAACACACGTATAGCCTGTATTGAATTGCTTGCCTTCTCCATATGGGTGGGTAGGGAGGGAAGAAGGTAGAGAATTTGGAACTCAAAGTTTTAAACACAAATGTTAAAAAATTGTTTTTACATGCAACTGGGAAATAAGATATATAGGCAGTAGGGTATAGAAATCAATCTTGTCCAAGAAAGTAAAGGGGAAGAGCATAAGAGGAGGTGATGATAAAAGGGAGGGCATACTTGGGGAAAGGGTAATCAGAATGCATACCATTTGGGGTGGGAGGGAAGGGAAAGATGGGAAGAAAATTTGGAACTCAAAATCTTATGGAAATGAATGCTGAAAATGAAAAATAAATAACTTGAAATCTTAAAATAAATAATAGAATGCAAGTTCTTAGAAAAGAGAAAGTTTTGTTTCTGTATCCCCAGACCCTGGCATAAGGAAGGTGCTTACTTAATGCTTTTTTTTTTTTTTTTTTTAGCAGCTTATTAATACAGTATTTATTTGTCTTCCCTCTGTCAAACCCTGAGCCTGTGGCTTTCCCCAGGACCACCTGGTAAGATGGAGGGGGAGGTATTCACAGGCTGCAAGAGACATGAAAGGACCAGGACGAGGAGGAACATTCAGAAACGCTGGGGGATAGAAATGGCTCCATCACATGGCGAAAAGGATGAGGAAGGCCACCATCAGGCAAAAGAGCCCCATGGCCTCAGACAAGGCAAAGCCCAGGATGGTGTAGGAAAAGAGCTGCTGCTTCAAGGAGGGGTTCCTGGCATAACCAATGATGAGACTTCCAAATACCGTCCCAATACCAGCTCCAGAGCCAGCCACCCCCACAGTGGCAGCCCCAGCTCCAATAAACTTGGCTGCTGTGTCAACGTCCCTTGAGACGGCGCTAGTTTGGAATCCACATCTGGGGACAAGTGAGGTCAAAGGACCTGATGCTGCCAAAATGCTGAGGTTCTCATCTGTCCGAACCTCTGGCCGTTTTAGTACCACTGCAGATAAAGGTCTACTCAGTAGCTGAGAGCTGCTCCTCACAAGGGCAGGGGCAGAGATGAGCTTGGTGCAGGCATACATTCTCAAGGGGTGAGGGGCAAAGCTGAAGAGCTGCCGGCAGAGCAGAGGAGACAGAGAGGGGGCTACTTAATGCTTTTTGATGAATGTTTAGGCATACCAAACTAATTTCATTTTATTAGAAAAATTTATAGGTTTTTTTTTTGGTGTATACTGGCGTGGAACTTCTGAAGATTGCTATAATTAATTATTATTTTAAGCATGAAAAAATAAAACTGTTTTGTGGTACTTTATGCTATTCCAAAAGCCATGTCACAAGATTATTTAAAATCTAAGGCATATAACTAATGAATAGGAATAAAAATAAACATTATATAGCTTTTAAGGGTTGTATAAACATCTTTTGTATTGATACAAATCTCTTCTACCAAGATCATTTTTTTGATCCCTTGTTCTTGTGGTAGGTGGCTTTAGGTTCTTAAAAGCTTTGTCAGTAAAGTTGTTCTACCAAGCTGGAAAGGCTTTGAGTAAAGCCCTGATATTGAACTGTTAGTCATTTTGCAACCATAGGTGACTATTTATATCTAACATTGTGCAGTTTTGTGTGTATTTTTTTTCTGTACCACACCTTCAAGACAATTAAGTAAGGTTTATGTACATTTATAGCCTCACACATGCCATTCCATTCTTGTTTAGGTAGGAGTTCTCTTTGGCTCCAATTTAATTGTCTTAACATTATTTGAACATTTACTCTGTGAAAGGTATGGTTCTAGATATTTTGAGTATTACAAAGGTTCATTAGACCCACACTCAAGTCAGTAAGATTTGTGGAGCCAAGAATGTGACATATATACACCAAAAAAAAAAATACAGAGAGTTTAAGTGGTAAGATACAAGATGTTATGAGAATTCAAAGGAGTGATCAGTAGAAGGTATCAGTGGAAATGAGGGAGAGGACATTTGAGAAGGGACATGGAGGAAGGTAACATTTCAGCAGGTGGAGATGGGGAAAAGCATTACAGGCACAGGGAATGCCTAAGCAAAGTATGGAGGAAACTGAGTAGTGTGTTCAGAAAACTATTTCATTTTGGTTAGCAGTTAGTATATAATCAAAGGAGTGTAATATAAGAAAGCTGGTAAGTGAGATTGTTGATGAAATGCCAACCTAAAGAATGTAGATTGATTCAGCAGACCATGGGAATCCACTGAGAATTTTAAAGTGAAAGGGTAATGTGCTCAGACTTTTGAATTAGGGAGATTGCCTCTATGAGACTTTAGCCTTTAAACAATCATATACCTTGTATACAGGACCTGCAAAAATAGTTTTGGGACTCAGCTTCCTCCTTTATAAAATGGGTATAACACACCGTCTCAGAGAGTTTTTGTGTGCACCACCTAAGGTTATGTATGAAAGAATGAAGTACTACATAAATGTAAGGCGTAGTATATTCTTCAGTAACTACAACTTGGTGACTGGATTGCTGTGCTCGGTTCAAATCTAAAGTCAGTTTTGAGGTTTATGATTTTGTCATCAGTATATTTTCTTCTGTCATGTATCAGTCTTTTTTGGTGACTTCTGTAATGACTTTCTTGTACCAAAGTTGTTGCTATTTATCATTTACTTGAAAGAAAGTTTGTTACCCTTATTTTGGCGTAACAGTATTTCTCTACAGTTACTCAAAGAAACCTACTTACAAAGTACATTTCCAGAAAAATGAATTATTGCTTATGAACAGAGAGTAAGGATGCATCCTTTAACTTTGACAATATCATATCTACTGTATATTATCTTAATTTCATTGAGAGAGAGAAAATTTGACTCTGTTACATTCAGTTTGCCATTTCATATAAATATTCCCATGTTTCACTGAATTAGTGTTATTAGTTTCTTATCACATAGTAATAATCCATTACATTCACATACCGTAACTTTTTTAGGTAGTCCCTAGTTATTAGGCATGCTTTTTGTTATCACACAAAGTAAATATTTTAATATGAATTGGTCTTTTCTTTACATCAATAATCCCAGTAGTGAAATGAGTCAGAGTTTAAACAATACATTGAATAATTCCTAACTGTTTTCAAGAATGATTGAACTAATTTGTGACTCCTTCAAGAGTTAGTGGTCTTGTCTTTCTCTAGTGTTCCTCATTTAGCATCTTTGCGAGCTTTACTTAATACTCGTATGTCAGGGGTCTGTGATTTAATGAATGAGTTCTTCCTCAACAGATAGATATCATAGCCCCTCTATCACTCTGTAGGTGCCAGGCAGTCTTAAGTGCTAGAAAAAAAGCAAAATCAGTCTCTAGAACTTAGAATCTAATTGGGAGAGATAATGTGTATATAAAGATGAATACAAAACAGATAGAAGTTTTGGTGGGAGGGTAGCTGTAGGGATCAGGAAAAGCCTCATGTAGAAAGTGGGATCTGAACTGGACCATGAAGGAAAATGGGAATTCTCGGAGACAGAGGTAAAAAAGGAAAGTGTTCTAGGTAGTGGCTGCACAGAGATAGAGAAACAAGGAACAAGGACATCAGTTTGTTTGGATTGCACGGTGTGTGTAGTGGAGTAGTCTATAAAAGGGTTGAAAAGGTAATTTATGGCAAAGTTTTCAAGGGCTAAAATTGAATAGGTGTGTGGCATGGTTCACATGGTCATAAGTGCACTTTAGTATTTTGACAACTGTGTGAAGGATGGAGTGGAGAAAGGAAGAGATTTGAGGCACAGAGACCAATGAGGAAGTTGTTGTAATGGTCAAGATAAAGATGTTGAGAACTTTAGGGTTGTGACTGTGTGAATGGAGAGAAAAGAGCTTAGGTAGGAGTAGTGATGTGGTGTAGAAATAGCAAGATTTGGCAGTCCAATGGATATATGAGGACTGAGGAGTTAAGAATGACACTGAAAGTACATATCTGACTGACTAATTAATAATTAACCGATAATGCTTAGGAAAATTTCAGTTATGGAGGCTCATGATGTATATAACATTAGGAGTACACTTCCTCTGCTCCCCAAGGTCCTCTTGAATCATGAGGGAAGGTTCTCTGTGAATCCCATCTGCCACTCTCTGTAGATCTGATCTGCCAATGTGAATTTGGGAGAAGGAGCTCAGAACGTGTGTTTGCTGCCTTGGGGACTTGTTTGGGACATATATTGGGCCCTTCACATTTGTTGGGAACCATAGGAAAGATTCTCCATCTGATACTTTTATTAGTTATCACAATGTTTGGGTTTCACTTAAAATTGGGTATTTTTCTCTCTGTTTTAGATGTTAACTGAAAAGCAGTCAGTTTTCTGATGTGTTTCCTTAAAAGTCAGGGTTTTTTTGGGGAGGAGTAACTTCTGTTGGTTTGCTTATTTGCTTACATACACACATAGTGAATTACTGTACCTAATATGAGTATTATAACTAGTAAAAGAAGTATGGATGTATGGATTTTGTATTTTTAAAATACTAGTGCCTAGAAGTTTGCCCAGAGGAGGATAATGACTCATAAATGTTCACTTTTTTCTTTTTTCGTTGTCTTATTTGTGAAATGGATCTAGTCTGAGGTCCTTATAGACTGTAGATCCATAGGATAAGGTTTTCCTTAAATCAATCCTAAGTACTTAATCCTCTTGGCAGCATCCTAAGTCTGTCTTGGTTTTTCTGAGTATTAGTTCTTCAGTAAGGGGTTTGTTAGAAACTCCATTTGGATTATCCTTGGAATGTCAGAGGCCATTTTTGGTAGGAGAGAGCAAAAGTCATTTCTATTTTATTATTTTTATTATAATAGTTATATTGTCTAGTGCTTTAGGTTTGCTTTTTATGCTAGACATTTGGAGGTTTTGTGTTTGATGTTCTTGGAAACATAATTTTAAAGATAATAATACTATAATGCGAAGCCTAGGAGATAACTTTCTAGCGTTCAGTGTCCCTCTCTCATATCTCCCTGTTATCTCTTCAGTTTTGAAACTGGAGCAGGTCTTTTCCTAAATAAGATGCAAGCTGGTGGTTGAGTTGATAGAGTCCTGGGCTTGGAATTAGGAGAGCCTCATTTCAGATCCTCCTTCAGATACATACTTAGCTGTATGACCCTGGGCAAGTCACTTAACTTCTCTTAGCTTTAGTTTTGTCCTCTGAAGAAAGCAAAGTAGCTATTTATTTCTTTTGAGAAATGTTTGCTCTTTGGCTCCTAGGATCAAATAATTATTTTGACTTGAAAGTAAGGACCCTTTTACTTCCCTATACACTGGTGGAGGATAGAAATGGAAATTGTTTTGATTTCAACAAAGGACTTAGGCAAAGAGGTGACTAACAACTTTGGTTAGCTCAGGAGAGATTAATAGGATGAAACAAGGGAAAATAATGATGGGAAATTTCCTACTAAGATAATATGCATGTAAATGTCTATAACTGACCAGATCCATTAGAGATGAGACCAGTACAGCTAGGAAAAGAAGAACAGTCATTGAAATATGGGAAAGGCAGATAGTTTGCATTCAGTACCAAACAGTTGTGTATTTACCTGGCAGTTTCCAGGGTATGAGCTCAGTTTTACAGATAAGAAAACCCAGGTTCAGAGAGGTTGAGTGACTTGCCTGTGGTCACACAGCTAATAGGGGCTAGAGGCAGAATTTGAACTCAGGCCTGACTCTATCCACTGTGCCCTTTCATAAGAAAGAGTTGTCACATATGATTGATTTTTGGGTATAGACAGTAAATATATAGAATGTATAGACAGTAAGTACTGTGCATTGATAGATGAGAACACTGCATCATTTGGAAAAGCTTCATGGAAGAAGAGGGACTTGATAATACCTTAAGTCTAGGCAGAAGGTGTTCTAGGTAGAAATAATATGAGCAAAGAAAAGGAGATGAGAAAGTATAAGGAGGGAAATGATGAATTAGATGATTTTGGCTGAAGTGGAGAACTTATGTAAAGGACTAGTGGGGCTATAAGGGAGGAAAGGAGGGTAAGACAAAATTTTGGAGGACTTTGAATGTCAGACTGAGGAATTCAAAGTTTGGGCAATGGGGAGGGGTGAAAAATTTTTGAGGAACAATCTGGATCACAAGATCACAAAGGTGGTAGACCAGACATTTTTTGCTGATTCTTGCGACTTCTCTAAAATAGGAATTTTGTGCAAGAGAGAAACTATTTTTGGCTGTTTCCTCAGTCTAGAACACCAAGAAGCCAAACAAGGTAAAAACCTGAAGAACTAGCCACAGAGAAAGTTAATATTTCCTAACTCCTAAAGCATTCACTCAACATTCCCTCCCCAATCCTATGCCCCATCTTCTCTTTCAGTGCCTCAAAAATTAAAAAAGTAGAAATTTGCTATGACAACGGGAAGGCAATACTTTGTGCTGCAACAGAGCTGTCAGAGAACTGAGAAACAGAAGGAACTGAGGTAGGACAATTTTGTGTGACTGTGGTATTCCACTAAGACTGAGGGAAGAGCGTAATATCCAGTTGGAGCCAGTTCTGTCTCCCAAAAAGTCACTTGAAGCAGAGACCAAGGCTAGTAAACATTTAATTGCCCTGTGTGGGAGGAGGCTGAGAGGACTTTGAGGTGTGTGTGCACACATGCGTGTGTACATGTGTGTGCCCGTGCACATGAGAGGGAGAGAGCATGAGCAGTCTTTACCCTCCCTGTTCTAGGGCCACCCCTTCTTCTGCCCAACTTTGTAGCTTTCACTGTGGGAACCCTTTCCTAACCCCTCTTAATTTTAGCACCTTGAAGGAGTCAGAAAGTAAACAGTAGGGTAACATGAAAAAAAGAATGAAATTATTGCAGATTTCAGGAGGAAGAAAACTCAAAGACCTTGAGCATAAACAAATAAACCAACAAGGAAGATATTAATAAGGGAAATATGGCCTCCAGATCAGCTGTCGTCCAGATATATGTGAATAAATATTGCAAGATCAAGGAAAATAAGGACAAATAAATAAGGACAGCTACAACACCTGATTGGCAGAGGATCCTGTGAATTCTCAAGGGAATATGGAACCACAGCAAGATGTTCCCAAATGGTTTAAAAGAGAAATGAGAATTGTGAAAGCAGAATATATGGTCTACATAGCAGAAGCAATGAGCAAAATAGAAAAACTTGAATTCAAAGTGAGAAGTCTCATCAAAGAAACAAAAGAAAATAACTGGGAATATAGATACATGGAAGTGGAGGGCAATCTGGAAGGAGAGAATCAGAAAGCAAAAGAATCAGTGAAAAAAAAAATGAGCTCCTTACTCAAAGACAGTTGACATAGAAACAACTTAAGGATTATAAATCTCCCAAAAGAACACCACAAGTCAAAAAGCCTGAGCATCACGTTGTAAGAAAAGTGACCAGAAGAACACAGAAAATAAAGTGTCACTTGAAAGAATCCACAAATTATCTTGAGAAAAATGAAAACTTATGTTGCAAATTTCAGTAGTCATACTGATTAAATTGAACAGTTCCACTGACAACAAATTCTACCAATGACTAGGAGAAAACCTTTCAAGTAAGGCAAGGAAATTCCTTTCCTTTACACAATTTCTTTCCTTAAAGAACACAAGATTATTCTGCATCCACCAGGAACTTTAGACAAGAATGGAATATAATGTATTTGGAAGAGCATAAGATTTCAGGATGCAACCTCAGGTGACCTGTTCTGTGAATCTGAGCCGAACCATTAATGCAAAAAAAAAAAAAATGTACATTAAGTTAAAAAAGAAAGATATTCAAAATAGATATAGAAAGAAAACCAGACCTGAAATAATTCTTATCAAACAACAAGTACGAGAAGGGTAAACATATAGCAAATAAGGACAATAACAGAATAACAGAAAAACAAAAGATTTTTCTCTAAATTCGTACAAGGAGACAAGGGTAAAAATAGAAGTCAAATCAAAGAGTTGGTGGAGAAACAGGCCTGAAACATCATGAACTAGACTTCATAATGTCCTTCCTATAAGCAGATCTCCCTCTCTCTCTCTCTCTCTCTCTCTCTCTCTCTCACTGTGTGTGTTTTGATGGGACTGAATTGAGAATGAGAGGGCGTATAAAAAGGAGGATGGGAGGTAAATATTAAAGGGGAATATATGATAGACTGATCAAGCCAAAGGTTAGCAATGAAGGGAAAATAAATTTTTGTAGTCTCTCAGGAAGAAGACAGCTTAAAGGAGAATGGGTGAATAGGTAAAGGGAAAGATTGAAATAAGGGGAAAGAAATGGGGAAATCTCATCAATGATGAATGCTGACATAGAAGAAAAATATTTTATAAATGGAGATCAGAACCTTACAGTGAGTATGTAATCTGTAAGAATTTGTTGCTTATAAAGAACAGTCACCTTACCTCAGAAGGAGGACCAGAGCTTCTGGGGGTACCTAGAATAGTTAGTGAAAGGGTGTGGACGTAGAGAGATTTCATGGCAAATGAGGAACAAAATGAAGAGGGCAAAGGTCAAAATAAACTGAAAAATCAGGAACATAGGAAAATTCCTAACATAGGGCAACATCTGTTCTATCACCTGTAGGAATGGGTATTTTTAAGACAGGAATAACAGAAAAAAGAGATGGGGGAAATTTACAAGGCAGTAATATAGAAACTGTTTAAGAAATACATATGAACACAGAGACTAAAGAAGAACTAAATAAATATAAGAACTATGAATAAAAAAATAAAAACCTAGAACAGATGGAAAATGAATCAGAAGAATATGGAAGAAATCATTTTTTAGAAAATTAAATTAATAAACCCAACACACAAAAGAAGTTAAACAAGGAGGAAAGGAAGATGAATTTTACTCTACTTAACTGTGGGGGAGGATAGGAGTAAATAAATAGAAATGAATGACTTTAGTAAAATCCCAAAACTAAAGAAAGGGATAACAAATAGTAGGAAGACAGCCAATGAGAATGGGACTACCTTAAATTAAATTAAGTTGAAATAACTACCAAAACATAATATGTTTACAAAGGAAGAAAGTAAAAGTCTTGATTTTGGGGAAAAGCCCCCAGTATTAGAGACAAATGTAGGTAAATATAAGTCTAACTCATAACTTTAAATATGAATGGATTAAAGAATCCAATAAAATTAAATGGCTGACAGATTGGCTATGAAAGCACAAAAACCCACACCCTGCTGCTTAAAAGATACATTTTTTAAAAAGACATAGACAAAACAAAAATGAGGGGCTGGAAAAAGTTTACTTAATTACATAGTGCTCCTTAAAGAAATAAGGAATAGCTTAAATAGCTAGAGGGAATATTACTGTATTGTAAGAAATCAGGATAATAACAAAAACAGAAGCATGGAAAAATCTACATGAACTGATGCAGAGTGAAGTAAGAAGAGCCAACAAAACCCCCATGTACATGATGACTATAAATGGAAAGAGCAAACTCTGCCCCTCAATCAAAAATGAATGTTTCAAAATTAATAACAAGCAAGACTTGAACAAAGGGATATTAAAGGACATTACCATCCCATCATTTGCAGAGGTGGAAGGTCTATACTTGTACATGACACATTTTCTTTTTTTTAAAAAAGTTTTAGTTGAAATGATTTGTTTCTTATATCACCACAGTTATCCCAAGTAACACTTCCCCTCATAGAAAGTAATCCCTTATGCTAAATAGTATTTTTTAGAGAGTGAAAAAATTAACATAACTGATCAACAAATTGAAAAAGGTCCAAAATATGTGCAGTATATAACATCTGTGAATTTCTGACCTCCACCAAGGAATACGTTGGATATGTGTCTTCATTTTGTTGCATTTACTTTTGATTTTTTGGTGTGTTCTTTCCATTTACATTGCGTTAATTACTGTGGAATTTATTTTCTTGTGTTTTTTCTCTGCATCAGTTCATGTCGATCTTTCTATTCATCACATACATCATTTCTTTCTTTTTTTTCCTTTTTCCATTTGGCCTATTCTATTTTTTTCAATTTTATTTGTTTTCAGTGTTCTCCAATCACTTCCATATAACTTAGATGTTTTTCCCTTCCCTCCCCCCTCCTTCCCTGAGATGGCATACAATTTTATATAGATTCTACCCATACATTCCTATTAAATACATTTTCACCTTAGTCATGTTGCATAGAAGGAGTAAAATGAATGGGAGACATCATAAAACAAACCAAATTGTAATACAAAAGAAAATGATGTGTTACATTCTACAATCGAATTCCATAGTTCTGTCTGTGGATATGGAAGGCATTTGCCTTGAGATCATTGGAAATTTTTTAAGTCCTTGCATTGCAATGAAGTTCTAAGTCTACCAGAAAAAAAAAATCCGCTCACACTGTGGTTATTGCTGTGTACAAAGTTCTCCTGGTTCTATTCCTTTCACTCAGCATCAGATCATATAAGTCTTTCTCTGAAGTCTTCCTGTTCATCATTTCTTATAGCACAATAGTATTCCATTACGTTCATCTGCCACAATTTATTCAGCTATTCCTCAATTGATGGGCATCCCCTTGATTTCCAGGTTTTGGCCACCACAAAGAGTGCTGCTATAAATATTTTTATACATGTGGGACCCTTTCCCATTTCTATAATCTCTTGGGAATACAGTCCTAGAAGCAGTATTGCTGGGTCAAAGGGTATGCACATTTTTGTAACCCTTTGGGCATAGTTCCAAATTACTCTTCAGAATGGTTGGATCAGCTGACAGCTCCACTAACTATGCCTTAGTGTTCCAACTCTGCCAAATCTTCTCAAAACATTTATCATTATCCTGTTTTATCATGTTAACCAATCTGATAGGTGTGATGTGGTATCTCAAGAGTTGTTTTGATTTGCATCTCTCTAATTAATAGTGATTTAGAGCATTTTTTCATGTGACTATAGATAGCTTTAATTTCTTCCTCTGAAAACTTCCTGTTCATATCCTTTGACCATTATCAGTTGGGGAATGACTTGTATTTTTGACTCAGTTCTCTATATATTTTAGAAATGAGGCCTTTATCATAGACGCTAGTTGCAATAATTCTTTCCCAGTTTTCTGCTTCTCTTCTAATCTTGGTTGCATTGGGTTTGTTTGTATAAAACTTTTCAATTTGACGCACGTACATCATTTCTTAAAGCAGAGTAATATTCCTTTACATTCATGTACCATAATTTGTTTAGCCATTCCCTACTTGATGAACATCTACTTTATTTTCAGTTTTTAGTTGTCACGAAAATTGTTACTATTAATATTTGGAGTATATGGAAATTTTCTTCTTATCAGTGGCTTCCTTAGGCTATAAACTTTGTAATGGAGTCTCAGGTTCAAAGGGTATGGATGTTTTAATTACTTGATTTGCATAATTTCCAAAATGGTTGTGCCATCTTGCAACTCTACCAACAATGTATTAGTGCATTGTACGTATTTTCATAATTTTTCAATGTATTGATCAGCCATCTTGATTTTTTATTTTTCTTTTTTTGACTTTAAAAATATTGTTTATTATATGGGATGACTCTCATCACTTATGTGAGGGGAGGGAAAGGGAAACTCATGGTAATTATAGTGATATAAAAAAAGATCGATAAAAGTAAAAAAAAATAAAAATGTTTGGACATGGAAATGATCTTGTGATCATGTATAGGATGTAGTAGAAGCTGTAGAGGAAGGGAAAGACTGAAATAAGGAAGGACTACAGAGAGATCTATTGTTGTTCTGCTTGTCAAGACAGAATTTCCCTCTTGTTGAGAAGGCTTGTTTCTGCAAAGGTGGTAGCAGTGGGGAGGGATAGATACAGAGATATGCCTAATGAAAAACCAATTGAATTTGGTGACTATCTCTGGAGGTTAGGAAGAGGAAAGAACTAAGGATGATTTTGAGGTTTCTGTGACCTATAAGAAAACTTCCCCTGATAGTTTACATGAAAGATAGTATATTAAAATCAACCTTTTGTGATAATTTTGAGCAAGATAAAGTTTAAAATCTGAGTTCCTTGTACAAATTTTGTAAAGGTTCTTTCTCTCCATTTTGTTGTTTTACCATTTTCCTGGGCATGAGGAGTAGTCTTCTCCATTCACTGTATTCTGGGGCCTTCATAGGCAAAATTTTGGCTTATTGGTGAGATAGAATGCACCTTTTTATTGGAAGTTAATTGGATTTGTTTATACATTGAAATTTAAGGCCTTTTCAGATAATTTGTTACACATCTGAAGCCAAGGCTTCTTTGATGATGGAGCCTTTTACATTGATGAGGTTTTTGCCCCTTTTCAAGAGACAAAATGTATTTTAAAAATAGAAATTCACATTTCCCTAGAGCAGAGTTTTCTGTAAAATTTTGAATGGGAAGAACACATTTTTTTAAGTCTGAGAAGTATGGTCTCATTTGACTTATGGCAGTTTAATTGTTTAGTAGTCAGGCCATTTGGGAAGAGATGCTTTTTGATAGCAAGTGTAAATGCTTTTAATTTTTGGCATTGGATCATTATTTAGAAACCCAAATGAAACGTGTAGTAAGTGTTGAAAATTGGGATTAAAAAAAAGCTGCTTTAAGATTAAGGCCTATGCTTTTGGTGATTTTTAAAAACTTAAACCTGTTGGTGAGTGGATATAGACTTGTACACATTTATTCTAGTTCAGCAGAAAGCCATTGCTTTTTGTAGAGTTAGGTAACTGAATTCAAATCCTTGTGTTCCCTCACTTACTACAGTAGTAGATAGTAGGTAGTAGCCTTGAAAAATCATCTCTTAATTTTTCTGGACCTCCATTTTCTCAGCTGTAAGGTGAGGAATTGGATTAGAATGACCTATAGGATCCTTTTCAGCTCTAAATCAGTAATCCTGTGATTTTAGCTACAGGAAATGAAACGTGAACAAAATAGATGCTAACTATAGGAATATGGAATTTTTGAAGGAACTTTAAAGATAATCTATTCCAAACTCTTTTATTTTACAGATCAGGAAACTTAACCAGATTTGGGAAGTGATTTTCTTGGTCACATAGGCAGTAAGTGGAAACTCTAGCACTTGTTGAGGTAGTAATTTCTGGGTGAGCAAGTATTGCTCCCTAATACGATGAGATCCGAAATTGAACTGAAAGCAGAATCTGAGGAGTACTACTCTTCTGGGGCTTTGGGGTCCTGCCTGGAAGGCTTCCATCAGCTTGTTATGAGAGATGTAGTTGAGGTGGAAGCTGTGGTGTATCTAACCTGAAAGGCATATGACACTTTATGTCTTTTATAAAGGTAGAAATCAGAAAGAAAAAGCAAGTAATTTGTATGACCACTAGTTCTTCAAATTATTAGCTTTATTTTTGTTTTAATGAGGAATAGCATTAAAATAACATTTTGATTAGCACTCTTAAATTAGTGGGTCATGGTAGTCAGTATTTTGGAATGTTAGAAAAGTATCAGAATGATGAGGAAAGTAGTCAGTAGAATGTTGCTATAGGACCTGTAGAGTTATCCTTTTCTTATTCCTTGTCCTCCCCACCTTCCCTTTAAATCCTTAGAGGAAGGGCATTCACAACATCTTGAACTCCAGCTTTCTACTTAGGTAGTGGCTCTGTGCTCAAGGAACTATGACCATACACCTCTTTTGCATTTGCTCTGTGGATAGTAGCACCATGTTGGACTATTGTTTTGGATTTCGGTGCATTAAGAAGCAAATAAGCTTTGCATGTGGTTTTCCCAAACAATTCCTTTTGCATATTACAAAATTGTAGAGCTAGAGATTTCTCTTGAACATATCTATTTCAATTCTTTGTTCTATAAAATAAAAAAAAGACTGGCATTTGTGATTTGTCTCATGCCCTACTGTTAATTAGCAGAGCAGGTCTGTTATCCTTATTCCTAGTTAGATGAATGCTTACAGGTGCTAATTTAGGGTCAGCATTTAGGAAACCTGTTACATCCACTGTTGAATGTATTTATAATTCCTCTAGCATTCAGTTGTAGAGAGTTTGGATTCTGAATTTGCTGAACTTTATGATACATATGATTATTATGCACAAATGTAAGAAAAAAATGAATAATTAGTTACTATTAGTTGTCACTGATTAAGAAGTCCTACTATTTTGCTATTGAAATTTTCGTATTGACCCCAGTTGCTACAAAGTGATTCTGCTTGAATGAGCCACCATGTTCCAGGCAGTAATCCTTTCTATTTATTGATTTGTCTATTCCTTTGGTATTTAGGCATCTTGATAGACATGCTGTTTTAATATCCTAAGTTCCTATATAAGGAAATCAAAGCTTAGGGAAGCTAAAGATTAGTTAATTTTATGGCCAGTGTAGGGTCAGACCTTTGTGTCAAGTTAAATATTGCTACAGAAAAAATCCCTGTGGCATAACATTTTTTCAAGCTTTAGGCAGTGCCTGAGTAGTATACTGAGTGATTCAGTATATGAGTACAACCAAAGGTTTAGACACTACCTTCAATAAAACAGGTTTCAATGGGAAGCAAGAAAGTCCCTTAAATTCTCAGTTTTGAGAATTTGTCTTTTCCTTGCTTTGTTTTTTAAGGAGTGTTAGTGTCACCTTGGATTTGAATGGAACTTTTTAAAAATGAGTGATGTATACTAAGGTTCATGATTAATTATTGTTTTCTTCTTGACTCCTTTGGAGTTTTCTTTACTGGAGTGATTAGCCATTTCTTGTTCTAGCTCATTTTGTAGATGAGGAAACTGAGGCAAAGAGGGCAAAGTGATTTGTCCTGGGTCACACAGTTAGTGTGTCTGAGGCTGGATTTGAACTCAGGTCTTCCTGACTCCAGGTCTGGCACTCTATCCAGTGTACCACCTAGCTGCCCCTTCATGATTGATTGGGTGACATGAAGCAGTTTCTTTAATTTTTTTCCTTTTTATTTTTATTCCATCTTAATTTCTGAAAGTACCTCCAAGTGAGCCATACCTTAGAACAGGGCAGCTAGGTGGTGCGGTGGATAGAGCATCAGTGTGGTAGTTAGAAGGACCTGAGTTCAAATCTCACCTCAGACACTTGACACTCACTAGCTGTGTGACCTTGAGCAAGTCACTTAACCCCAATTGCCTCATCCAGTCATCCTGATGAATATCTTGTCATTGGACCCAGATGGCTCTGGAAGAGAGGTGAGGCTGGTAACCTGCACAGCCCTCCCTCACTCAAAACAAAGTCAAGTGTAAGTCATGTCATCATCTCTCTGATGGCATGGTCTTCGGCAATGAAGGATGAACACACCTTAGAACAAAAAATTTTTAAAAGAGGAAAAAAGGCATCTCAGCAAAACTAATGAACACATTAACCAATTCTGACAGCATATATAATATTCTTCCTGTAGTCTTCCCCTTCCCTCTCCCTTTGCAAAGGAAAAAAGGTATATTTTTTCATCTATTCCCCATGGGCATTGTAGTCCTTGAATTTGTATTCTGTTTCATTTCACATAGATCTTCTCATGCTTCTCTGAATTCTTTATACTCATCATTTCTTATAGTAGTATTCCATTACCTCCATGTACTGTCATTTGTTTATCCATTTCTCAGTTGATATACACCTTTATTTCTAGTTTTTTGCTATCACAAAAAGTACTGCTGTAAACATTTTGGTGTGACCTGTTTTTTTTCCTCCTGTTTTTGATCTTCCTTTGATTATATGCTCAGTAGCAGGGTCTCTGGGTCAAGGGGTATCAACATTTTAGTCACTTTTAAAGTATAATTCTAAATTACTTTTAAGAATGATTGGACTGACTCACTGCTCCACCTACGATGTATGGTGGTTTTTGTTTTTTGATAGTACCAGTTTTTTTTTTAATTGCCTATAGTACTAGTATAATGACCTCCTTGTTGTCTTCCATGTTTCCAGCCTTTTTCCCTCTGCAGTTCATCTCCTCATACTGACCTTGTCATTCCCCTGATTAAGAAGCTCTTTTATTGCCTCTAGCATTCATCTCTGGCATTTTAAGTCTGTCACATCCTGGCTCCACAAGCCGCCTTTCCACATTGTGCATTAGTTCCCTTCATAAACAATGTGGTTTAGCGAAGCTAACCCTTTTGCTGTTCCTTTCATGTGGCATTCCATCTCTGTCTTTACATGGTGTGTCACCCAAGCTTCAACAGCACTATTTCTTTGCACCTTGTCGAATCTTCTTCCTTCAAAGCTTGGCTCAAATTCTACCTTGTAGGAGACCTTTTCTCATTCCTCCAGAGGCTAGGTACTCTCCCCTGCCTGTCCTCTCATTATCTTGTATTTGCTTTGTGTGTATTTTGTTTGTATTTGTAAGTGTAGAAGTTGTTCCCTCTGATAACAGTTGGTAGTGGTATTTTGTGCTCCTGATAAGTAGCTTTATGGAGTTATTTGTTGTGTTTTAATCATGTGCTGTTTTCAACATTCATATTTATTCATAAGAATGCTCACTTACATTGAGATACTGGAATTTGGGATGTTTTCATGCCAAAATTGAACAGAGGCAAAAAGGTGACAAACCCTCAGGATTTTTGAAATTAAACGTGTAGGTTATTTTTGTATATGCACATGAATTTCATTTGCGGTGGAGAGTGGAGAGATGTATTTGGAATTGTGATTTCATCCCATTGAGGAATTTCCAGATGCAGAATTTATAATTTGTAGCCTTAGTTTCCTGAGTGCACTCAGACCCACAGCTAGTATGTGTTAGAAATGGGACATGAACTAAGATCTTCCTGACTCCAAGGTTGCCTGTCTGCATATCCACTACCTAGCACTACCTCTTTTTAGAGAGTCTGTCAGCATGCAAATGTGGTGTATATCAAACAATGTATAAATAACTACTCTCTAATAAAAAGGTTATTATAGGTGTGGATAAATTTATACTGTTTCGTATTTTGTATTTTTAAAGCTTGTCAAAGCCAATAATACTGGCATTACTCCAATACTTGTTTTTACCATTTTCAGAATGAGATTATAGAGTGGTTTCTTTAAGTTTGATTGATTCAAGATTTTATTCAGAAATAAGAAGTATGCCCTTTAACAAATGTTCATTTATATAGTGCTTTCATAGTATTCTATCTCACATCTTTGAGAAAAAAAAGCACTGAGACTTCATTTGGATGAAGCTGGAAAATATTTGAACTCATAAATCATGGAGCTTTGGCTTTTAAAAATCTGAAAGCTTATACTTTTTCAGTTTTTTTAATCATGTATTTCATTTCATTAAAAAATAGCAAATGGTTTTATGTGTTTCCTTCTTATAGGTGATTACTGGTGTTTTTTAAACTTAAGCTGTTTCTCTTATTGGAATTTTTCCCAGGTGCATACCACATTTTTATGAGTTTCATATCAAACTATATATTTTAAAGACATTACTAGGAAGTTAGGAGAACTCAAAATTGAAAAGTTTTTGTACGATATTGTAATATTACAGAAATTTTTTAAAAATGAAACTACATTTTATTTCTGGCTGGATTTATTGAGTCCTTAATCACAGATAGGGACTGAACTTCTGAGTTCATTGATACAGTACAGTTTATCTGTAGTACATTCTAAGATGGGGAACAGGGTGGTACCCTCCTACCTATGACCTGTGTGATCTTGAGACAGCCACTTAACTTTTCTCTGGACCTTAGTTTCTTCATCTGTAAATCGAAGGAGTTAGAGGAGATGAATCTATAATCTTAATGATTCTTTGTGAATAAAAATGTTTGATGATTCAGTATTCTCTTAGTCTTATATATTCTACTTCTATAATATCTCATATCTACCCCCTTTTCTACATTTGTCTAGTCACCACTCTAATACAGGCCCTTATCACTTACTGAGAATATTTCAATACCCTTTTAATTAGTTTCTCTCTCCAATCTCTCCCCTCTTTGATCTATACACTTCTGTAGCTAAGTGAAAGGTATTGGTATTGATTCAGGGAAACCAACCAGCAAGCTATTTCAGGAATCTAGGTGGGAGGTGATGAGATTCTGCACTAGGGTGGAGGCATTGTCATAGGTGAGAAGGAAGTATATGAGAAATGTCGAGAAAGTGTAAGCAATAATTTTTGGCAACAGATTGAATATAGGGGTGGGGGTGTGAGAGAGAATATGAGGACTTGAAGTTGCCAGCTTGAGTAGGGATGGCAGTGCTCTTGGCAGTAATAGGGAAGTTAAGAACAGGAAAGTTTTTTTTTTGGTTTGTTTTTTTGTGGGCAGAGATGAAGTTAATGAGTTCCGTGTTGGACATATTGAGTTTAAGATGTCTGGCAGACAACTAGTTCTAAATTTCCAATAGGCAGTTGGATATGAGACTGGAGGAGAGGTTAGGGCTGGACATATTGTAAAACATGGATAATAATATCACCTTCCTTCCAGGGACATTGTGAGGATGAAATGAGATAATGATTTTGAAGTACTGAGCATAGCCTGACATAGAGTAAGTACTATATAAATGTTAGCTATTATTATTAATAGATTAGAGAATCATCCTCATATAGAGATAATAATTGAATCCATGAGAACTGTTGAGACCACCCAGTGAAACAGTATAGAGGGAGAAGACAAGAGGGCCCAGGACAGAGTTGGGAGTTTGGGGTGGGGGGCTGGGGAAGAGAAGTGTGATTGATAGGTGTAACCTGGATGAAGCTCCATGAAGGAAGACTGAGAAGTGGTCAGACAGATAGGAGGAGAACGTGGGAGAACAGTGGCTCAAAAATCTATAGAAAAATGAGTTTTAAGGAAAAATGGAGAGACTGATAATGTCAGAGGCTTTTCATGGGGAAAAGCTTTTCAGCTTTACTCCCCTTCAGTTTGGTCCAGCCATACTGATGTACTTGTTGACTCTTAATGAACAAAGTTCCATCTCGGTTCTTTTGTGCAAATTGTCTCCCATGCCTGACATATACCCATCTACCTCATCTCCGCCTTTTAGAATTCCTAGTTTCCTTTAAAAGCTCAAGTCAAATGGCTTCTTCTCACATGATCTTTCCTGATCTCTTATGTTGCTAATTCGTTTCTTCTCCTTATAGTTATTTAGTATATATTTGGCATATACTATGTTTGCATGCTATATTTCTCCCATAAAGTCTAAGTTCCTTGAGGGTAAAAACTTTCTTTTTTATTTTTTTATCTTGAGTATCTAGCTAAATGTTCATTGATTGATGGAGTGATTGTTATGAGTTAACGTATTTTAAAATAACCAGTTAATACAGAGGGCACTTAGCATAGGTTTCTACTTTATGGATTTGGCCATAAGGTCAGGATATACTTTCCTTTGAATGGAATCTGACAGAAAATCAGCAATGAAATGGATGAGGTTAGCCACCTGCAGAAGGAACCCAGTGTAAGGATTTGATTTGTGAATGTCATCTAGGGTTTCTCTTCAGAATTTCTGTAAAAAATGAAAAAGATGACTAATGTAAACTTAACTGTAATCTAACTAATTGCAACTTGTTCTCCTAAGATAATGTTTGTAGTGATTAAAGCTTCTAGTTACTAATAGAGACTATTGAAACTAGAGTGGGGTAGGAAGAGTTTGTTTACATTTTTTGCAGGCCTTGTCCATGAGGAGAGTGTGCTGTCTAGAACATTAGTTCTGTTTAGTTAGATGACAGTGTCCTTTATGGAGAAAATACAGATCATCACCCTGAGAATTGAAGGACCAGCTTGAAACATCCAGTTCTGAATCATTGTAAGCTCTTGTAGGGTAGTGAATTAATGGAATATTTATTTTTTTCTCCACTTAGAATTAATAAGATTTAAGAATTAAATTCAAGAAGCATTTAAAAAATAATTCACCCTCCATTACATGTAAAAGCATTTTTAAAAACATTTTTTAAAAAGATTTTGAGTTCCAGATTCTCTCCCTCTCTTCCTCTTCTCAACCTTTCCTGAGATGGTAAGCAGTTTGATATAGGTTATATGTGTGCAATCATGCAAAACATTTTCATATCAGTCATGTTGTGAAAGAATTCAGAAAAAAAATATGAAAAAATAGTGAAAAATAGTATGCTTTGGTATTCAGACTCCATCAGTTCTTTCTCTGGATGTGGATAGCATTTTTCATCATGAGTCTTTTGGAATTGTCTTGAGTCATGCTGTTTCTGAGAATAGCTTAGACATTTGCAGTTGATTATAATACAATATTGCTGTTACTGTATAGAATGTTCTCCTGGTTGTGCTTACTTCACTTTGCATCAGTTCATGTAAGTTCAAGAAGGATTTATTAAGCACTTACATTTAGTATGGGGTATATTTTAAGCCAAAAAACCAAACTCTAAAACAGTTTGCCTTCTTGGAGGGGGGAGGAGGGGATAACACGTATACCGAGAAGTAAAAGCAAAATGCACACAAAATGAGCACAAAGTAATTTTGGGGAGGGAAGAACACTAAAAGAATTTGTCACCTTTAATTTATTTCAGTTCTCTATTTCATAAAAAGTTAGGAACAGTACATTTTCATCTTTCATTCTATTTCTAAGTAATATTATTTTAACTTCTTCCCTTTATTGTTCTGAAATGACATAATTTAATAGCAGTCATAGGACATATGGATCATGTCCTAGGAACCTGACAGTGCCAAGAAAGATTTGCTTCAAGAACAGTTTCACAGAAAACAATTATTAAAGAAATCCATTTAATTTTTGTAGTTTACTCTACATTCTGGCAGAGTAATAACGCAACAGTTTTTTAAAACCTTGAATGTTCTAGAACCTGTTTTGCCTGCTAACTATTAAATGAGTGAGATTGGAAAGGGTTCGATTGCTTACCTGAAAAAGAAATTCAGAGTAGTTGTGACAGATGTCAGGTCTGCTGAGAATAAGACAGTGTTTGTATAACCTTTTAGTTTGTTGAGTCTTTTCTTCTTTGGGATACAGGAAATGAAATATTGTAGAAGAATTTGCCTTTTGTTGTTCCTCACAAGTTCCATGCTATAAAACCTCTTAATCTTATTTTTTATCTACATAAATCTGGCATGATTTTTTTTATTGTGGAAATTATAAAGTTAGATGTGTTGAGTATTGGCCAGGGAAAAAATTTTAAGTTATTATGGAAAGAAATGTCATTATATATACAGGTGGCACAAAAATGTAGCCCTATAGATTTTTAGGCTTTGGAGCTGAAAAAACATTGAGAGATAATCTAGTCTAGCCTTACCATTTTACGTATAAGGAAATTAAAGCCAAGAGAGATTAGACTTCATTTTTTCTTTCTTGTTTTAGGGTTGTGTACTTTCTTGGCAAGGAGATACTATTTAATCTAAAAGTATTTTTGTTCAGTAGAAATCTTTGCAAGATTGTCTCCCTTCTTGGCCCAACTCTGGTGCTACTTCTTACAGGAAGACTTTCTTGATCCCCCTAATTGTTATGTTGGTGTCCTCTTCTTAATTCACATTATCTTGTATTTATATGTTGTGTTCCCCATTAGAATGTAAATTTCATGAGGGAAGGGCCTTTTATTTTTTTCCCATTTTTTGAGGAGGATGAGTTCCCACTCTGCAGTCCCACTGGTTTAATTGGTGATTTTGCTCATTCCTCAGTCACACTTTATTCTTCAACTGTCTTCTTGCCAATGCAGTTGTGATCTTTCTGGTAGCTCCACAACTTTTCAAGTTTTAAAACTATTGTCAGATGAGTATTTTGTGGGAAGTTTGGGTCAGTCTACTCCTGTATTGCCCTTCTCATCATTCTGGTAATTTCAAAGTGAAAATACTCTCTATACACTACTACTCTTTATATGTCTTGTCTTACCGTAGTAGACACAATAAACTCCTTAAAGATAGAGAGTATTTTCAGTTTTGCATTTCTATCCCCAGGGCTTAGCACAGTACTATGCACACAGTAAAAGTTTAATAAATTCTTATTAATTTTTTCTTATATCCCCACCGCCTTGTACATAATAGATATTCAGAAAATGTTTGTTGAACTTATTGGAATTAGAACATGGATATTTTGAGTGGCAAAGGTTCACTTGTACAGTATGGAAAGTGAAAGAAGTTGGTGTAGAACCTCCTCTGTGTGAGAATTTAAACAAACTTTTTTTAGCCGTAAAAGATGTGCCTCTTGTTAGGTGAAATATTGATCCCATCAAAACTACCTATTTTTAGACAGTCACACTGCATGCATGTAGGACATTTACAACATCAACTCATGTATAGATACAACAGTATTCATATTAGAGGAACATAGGATCACAGATCTGGAGCTGGAAGTGGCCTCCTCATTTTACAGATGAAGAAACTGAGGACCAGGAAGTTAAATGACTTGCTTAAGATCACAGAGGTAGTAGAGGTGATATTTGAACCTAGAGTTTTTGACTCCAGAATTAGTGTTATTTCCTTTGGACCAAGCTGCCTCTTTAGGGAAACACTCATGTTACAGTATCACCTGACTAATAGGCAACTAGTGCCTAGCCACCTGCTAAAGGGTTTACACAAAATGTTGTGGGTAAATTTTGTTATCAAGGTAAAATAATCTCTTGTGACACTATGATTGAAGTGAAAAGCTGGGAATACTTCCTGCTTGTCAAGGCATCTGTAGAATGAGCAGAATCAAAATGAATGCCAAAGTGAATGTATCCTGGGCAATAGAGGCTATCACTCTGTATTGTTGTTGTAAGGTAAGGATTCTCCACTTTCATCGGTTCCGCCTCTCTTAGATATTGTATGTGACAATATTCCAAATAATACATCAGAAATAGAATATCAGTAGAATGTAGCTTCTCATTTAGGCTGACAAATACTATATGAATACTTTCTTTTGCGTAGTACAATGTTATGCAATATGGGGAATGCCAAAGAAGTATTTAATAGAGTCTTGTGCTATCTTGCTGATACTTTTAATAATAATACTTTTTTACATAAGTCTTGTAGAGTTTATAAAATGTTTCACAAAGTTATCTCATTTGATTCTCAAAATAACCCTAGGGTGGCTACTCTATCCCCATTTTGCTAATGTGGTAACTTTAGCAAAGAGAGGTTAAGCAATTTGTCTCCATTGTCCCTAGTCTAGATAGCTAGTAAGTGTCAGACGTATTTATTCTCAAGTCTCTTTTGACTCCAAGTCAAAAGAAAGTCCAACATTTTGTATTATGTCATCATATCTTTTGTTATATCTTTTGTTAGGTGGGTCATATAATATTGTCTTGAGTATAGGTTACAGTTTCACACAATTTTGGCTTGCATAAAACCTAAATGCAACATATAATCAATCAGTCTTAACTATTCATTGTTTACAAATATGAACATAACTTTTGCTTCCAAAGGCATCTGAGTGGCCCTAATTCAGATGAATACAAAGGAATACTATTGCATGTTCTATTTAAGATTGTTAAGAGTATATACTCTTAAGGATATGGACCTTGAAGCATGTGTGATAAGTGTTTATATTTTGTACCTGGTTCATAACATGCCACAGTGTGATTCAACTATTCGAAGAACTACATTTTTAAACTGGTAAATACATCTGGGCAAAATATGTACTGTGGTTGAATTTGAATTTGTGAAATTGAATTTCATTGTAACATGTTATCGTGACTATTAGATTATGTTTAATATATATGTATACATATATTGGTCTATATACACTTATTTTAGTCTGTTTTTATTCACAGTAACTGTTCTACTTTCTGCTATCAGTATGAAGTGAAAGAGGGGAAGGGAAGGGCACTCTAGAAACAGAAAAACAAATGATTGCAAATTTAAAGGAGAGAAGAAGATAGCTTAACATTGAATTTAATTCTGACTTATTCTTGGCCCCTGGTGTCTGTGAGAGAAGTACAAATCCCTGACTCCATGTCAAAATTGACCAAGACTTCTAGGAATTGAATGGCCTGAAAACGAAAACTAGATTTTCCTTTTGGGTCATCATTCCTGATTGTTTCTGACCCCATCACTTCTTTTTAGAAGCTAATTGTTATATTTTGATTTAATGGAATTGAGAAGACTTAGAGTCAAGACAGCACTGCCACTTCTGTCCATATGACCAAGGAATTCACATAGGCCATCTGAACCTCAGTTTTCTTTGGCAAAATGTGGGTAATAACTCTTGTTTGTATTACTTACCTTATAGAAGTGTTATGATAAAAGGGCTTTGAAAAGTTGAAGATCTATGTAAGTGAGGATTGCTTTTTGTTGGCCAAATGTTGTATAGTGTGTAAAAAACACTGACTGTAGAATTAGAGGACATTGGTTCAAATCCTGCCTCTGCTACTTACTTACCTGTTTGAACTTGGGAAAAACACTTAAACTCTTTGGGTTTCTGTTTACTTATCTATTAGAAAAAATTGAACTAGATGACCTCTGAGTTTTCTTTTTGTTCTACGTTTTGTTCTATATTTGTGTCCGTGGTGCATATCTACGTCTGTGTTTGTGTTCTGTGCTACTATGATCCTACCAAAGAACTTTAGACAGTATGAATCTTAGTTGTGTAGCTTAGTGAGTAGTGTGCTAGACATAGATTCAAAGGAAGCTGAATTAGAATCCTGCTTCAGGCTCTTATTAGCTCAAATGACCCTGGGCAAGTTATTTACTTTCTGAGTCTAATTTTCCTCATATATAAAATGAGAATAATAGCATCTATGCCAGGGGGCTTCTGAGGATCAAAGGAAGTAAGGTAACAGTAATACAAATAACAGCTAGCATTTATGTAGCCCTTTAAGGCTTATTTTCTTTAGTCCTTATTACAGAAACTCTGTGAAGTAGGTGTTATTTATTATTAACCCCATTTTTCAGATAAGAAAATGAAAAGCTGAGAGATGTTTACTTGCCCAGGGTCACCTAGCTAGTAGGTAACTAAGGTAGGATTTCAATTTAAGTCTTCCTGACTTGGGTCTTACTGGCTTCCAATCTAACCTTCTACTCTGTTTCCTAACTGCCTTGCTATATGTATGGTTCCTTGTAAACCTCAAGGTGCTACATAAAAATGTGAGTTGTTTTTCTATCCCCTCTGTCTTCTCTAGCAGTGCTTAACCTCATGTTATTTTTTTTACCTTTTAAACCCGTTGGTCTACCCTTTTTTAATTTGGAACTAATCCACCCCCTAATCTACTATTTCTCCCTTCTCTCCTTTCCCTTCTGATTTCTTGTATATAAAGATATTTCCTCAATTTTTTTGTTTCTTTAATGTTTATTTATTTTTAGTTTTCAACATTCATTTCCATAAGATTTTGAGTTCCAAATTTTCTCCCCGTCTCCCTCCCCCCATCCCAAAACACCATGCATTCTGATTACCCCTTCCCTCAACCTGCCCTCCCTTCTCTCACGCCCCTCTCTCCCTTCCCTTCCCTTATCCCCATCTTCTCTCTTTTCTTGTAGGGCAAGGTAAATTTCCATACTCCTTTACCTGTACTTCTTGTTTCCCAGTTGCATGCAAAAACAATTCTTTCCATTAGGAATGTAAACAATTCAACTTTCGTAAGTCCCTTGATTTCTCTTTCCTGTTTACCATTTCATGCTTCTCTTGACTCTTGTGTTTGAAAGTCAAATTTTCTATTCAGCTCTGGTCTTTTCATCAAGAATGCTTGAAAGGCATCTATTTTATTTTTTCCCCTGAAGTATTATAATACTCAGTTTTGCTGAGTAGGTGATTGTTGGTTTTAATCCTAATTCCTTTGACTTCTGGAATATCATATTCCAAGCCCTTTGATCCCTTAATGTAGAGGCTGCTAGATCTTGTGTTATCCTGCTAGTATTTCCACAATACTCGAATTGTTTCTTTCTAGCTGTTTGCAATATTTTCTCCTTGATCTGGGAACTCTGGAATTTGGCTACAATATTCCTAGGAGTTTCTCTTTTTGGATCTCTTTCAGGAGATGATTGGTGGATTCCTTCAATATTTATTTTACCCTCTGATTCTAGAATATTAGGGCAGTTTTCCTTTGATAATTTCTTGGAAGATGATGTCTAGGCTCTTTTTTTGATTATGGTTTTCAGGTAGTCCCATAATTTTTAAATTGTCTCTGTTTTTCAGGATCTATTTTCCAGGTCAGTTGTTTTTTCAGTGAGCTATTTCACATTATCTTCCATTTTTTCATTCTTTTGGTTTTGTTTTGTGATTTCTTGGTTTCTCATAAAATGATTAACCTCCATCTGCTCTGTTCTGGTTTTTAAAGAACTATTTTCTTCAGTGAGCTTTTGAACCTCCTTTTCCATTTGGCTAATTCTGCTTTTTAAAGCATTCTTCTCATTGGCTTTTTGGACCTCTTTTGCCATTTGAGTTAGTCTATTTCTTAAGGGTGTTATTTTCTTCATCATTTTTTGGGTTTCCTTTAGCAAGTTGTTGACTCACTTTTCATGATTTTCTTGAATTGCTCTCATTTCTCTTCCCAGTTGTTCCTCCACCTCTCTTACTTGATTTTCAAAATCCTTTTTGAGCTCTTCCATAGTCTGGGACCATTGCATATTTATTTTGAAGGTTTTGGATGCAGAAGCCTTGACTTTTATGTCTTCTTCTAATGGTCTACGTTGTTCTTCCTCATTCAGAAGGATAGATGAAAAATACCATTTCGCCAAGAAAGTACCTTCTATAGTCTTATTTTTTTCCCTTTTTTTTGGGATCCTGTGAAAGGGACTGACTAGTGAGGTTTGAACCACATTAAAATATAGTTGAGAGACATTTAGTAAAATAAATAAATTATGATACAACATAAATATTCTTAATTCATTGTTTTCTAAACCAATTTTTAGGGATCCTTCCTATTTAGTTTGACACTACTGTTATAGATTATTCAGTATAACTGGTTCATTTTACAAATTAAGAAAATGAGGTTGAAAGGTAAAAGTCATAGTTATTTGATTGGCAGAACTAGGGTTGGAACTCAACACTTTTACATACTAATACCCCAACACCAAGATTTTTTTGTCCCAAATGTATTTTCATTCTTCTTTTGGCCCAGAATCAGTTGTCACATTGTTTAGTAGATATGTACAGATCTGAGAGATATTTGACTTGAGAGACATGGAGTGGGCTGCCGTGAAAGGTACTAAGCTTTGCATCCCTGAAGGTTTTCAAGTGAAGCCTAGATGGTCAAATGTCAGGGATGTGCTTTAAGTTGGAAAAGTTGGAACATACTAGATGACATCTGAGAACCTTCCAACACTAATTGATTTTGTGACTACTTTGATTCTCTCTAGCCTTAGCCCATGTAGAGGACATCTCTTTTTCCCCCCTTTTATTTATTTTTAGAATTTGATTAATTTGTTTTCAGTTTTCAACAATCACTTCCATAAGTCTTAAATTTTCTCCCCTTCCCTTTCCCTTCCCTCCCTGATATGGCTTGCAATCTTATATGAGTTTTACATATACATTCTTATTCAACTCATTTTCATGTTAGTCATGTTGCATAGAATAATTAAAACAAATGGAAGAAACCATGAGAAAAACCAAACCAAAGCATAACACAAGATAAAATATTCTACTTCATTCTGCGTTCTGATTCCATAATTCTTTCTCTGGATGTGCATGGCATTTTGTAGAGAACATCTTGTTATAAAATAGTTTTACAACTTGATCTACTAGGTTAAAGCCTTAAAACAATAAATCATTCCACAGCCAATAGCCTTTTGATTCTTTGAAAAAATGCATATAAAGCAGAACCAGAGATGTTCAAGGTACATGAAAAGACATATACCTTGTGGTATTGGTAGGAGCTGTGGACTGAGGGAGGAGATCAGGCCTACGGTGCTGGCTGGGTTAACTTACTAGCTTCAGGAATCTTGCAGATCACCTTTTAATCCTCTGAGCTTCAGTTAGTCATCTGCCAATACCTATAGTACCAAATTCAGTTAAAAATTTTTTTTATGTATATGTAAGGTGTAGGTAATATTTATTTGATATAGGTAATACATGCACGTGCTGTGTGTGTGTGTGTGTGTGTGTGTGTGTGTGTGCGTGCGTGTGTGTGTGTGTGTGTGTGTGTGTGTGTGTGTGAGAGAGATGCTGGGGATACAGAAACAAAAATAAAGCAGTCCCTGATCTCAAGGACTTTACCAATTTGCTGTTAACTAGGGGATGGGTCCATCTGATTCCGTAAACTACCTTTTATTTTACTAGTTGTATTTACAGAATTATAGAATTTCAGTTACAAAGTTTATCAACAGCCATCTAGTCCAATTTACCCAGTCCATAGCAGATTTGACAAGTTTTGTCTAATTTCTGCCTGAAGATCTCCAAAGAGGTCAGCCTACCATCTTTCAGAGAATATTTCACTTTTACACAGATCTAATAGTTAAGAGGTTTCCCCTAACATTAAGCCTCTATTTGCCTCTTAGCTACTTCCATCCATTGCTCCTTGTTTTGTCCTCTGGGGACAGAGAGAACAAATCTGATCCCACCTACTCATGAAAAATCTCCGGGTGAAAGAGTTTACATTTATCTTGATTACATTAAATCTTATTGGACTCACCCTGATATTCTAGCTAGTCAGGATCTTGAATCTTCTGTTTCTGTATCTAGATACAACTGGATATACTGATAAAACAGTATATAGGGTCAAGAGTATATGCCCAGGGCATAACTCCCAAGTTGACAGTGAATCTTCAATAATCATTACCTCTTTGAATCTGTCCAGTAACTAGTTCTGGAACCATTTTTAATCATACTGTTTTTCAACTTACATCTCTTTATATTTTCCACAAGAAAGGCCTTGCTGAAATCTAGATAAATTATATCCATAACACTCCCCTGATTTACCAGTCAAGTAATTCTCTAAAAATAAAATTAATGAGATTAAGTCTGACTTGAGCTGTTTTAGATATAGCCATACCCCCCCAATCTCCCCTTTTTGGGGGGCAGTAGGGATGGGTAGGTGGTGAACGCCACTTTCTTTTCTAGATGTTACCTTTAATAATACCTTTTGGGGCAGCTAAGTAGCACAGTAGATAGAGCACTAGGCCTGGAGTTAGACTCATCTTCTTGAGTTCAAATATGACCTCAGAAATTTACTAGCTGTGTGACCCTGGGCAAATCACTTAACCCAGTTTGTCTCAGTTTCTTCATCTGTCAAATGAACTGAGAAGAAAATGTATTTTTAGTGTCTGTGCCAAGAAAACCCCCAAAGCAGTCACAAAGTGTTGGACATAACTGAAAAATGACTCGACAACAAAAATATCTCATAATTTTATAAGGAATTGAAGTTAAGCTCATAGTGTACAGATCCTATTTTCTTCATTTTTTGGAAAATGATGACATTTGCTCTTTTGCATTACTGTGATACCCTTCCTAGTCTCCATGTCCTTTTAAAATGTCGCTTGCAGTTTGCTTGGCAGACACATCTACAATTTCTTTTAGTACTTGAGGATGTTGGTACCTTTCCCAGTCTCTGTGGCCTTTCAAAAAATCACTGACAGTGGTTTAACAATTATATCTGCTTATTCTTTTAGTATCTGAGGATGTTGTTCTTCTGGGTCAGGTGACTTGAACTCACAAAGAGAAAGTATGTATGTACTCTCTTTATAACTTTTGCATCTCTTGGACATAAACTTTTTACTAGCCATATTTGTTCTGTCTTTTATAGTGTAGGGATCATTTTCCTTGGCAGAGAAAATAGAAGGAAAGTAAAAGCCAATCTGCTTTGTTATTAGTTTGTCCATCAGTAAACATTTATTTAAGTGCCACCTACATATGAGGCATCATATTAAGCAATGGGAACACAAAGAAAGGTAAGCGATAATTCCTGTTCTCAGGGAACTCACAGTTTAATACTGGAGACAACATTCAAAGAGCTGTGTTCAAACAACCTGTATTGGATAAATTGGAAATAATCAACAGAGGAAAGGCATTCAGTTAAGAGGGATCAGAAAAGGATTTTAGTTGAGCTTTGAAGGAAATTAGGAGGCAGAGATGAAGGAGAGTGTTCCATGCATGGGGGCAACCACTGAAAATGCCTAGAGTTGGAAGATGGAGTGTGTTATTTCAGTGTCACTGACCTTTGGAATAACAGAGTAGGGAGGTATAAGGTATAAGACTGGAAAGGGATGCACGTTCGTGTGTGTGTATGTGTGTGTGAAGTCATAAAAGGCTTTAAAAGTCAAACAGAGGATTTTAAAATATTTGATTCAGGAAATGATGGGGTGCCACTGGAGTTTATTGTGTAGGGGGAAGTGACATGGTCAGACCTGTGTTTTCAGAATAAAACTGAGTGGAACAGCTGAGTGGAAGATAAGCCTAGATTGGTGAAGAGACTTATGGCAGGTAGACCAAATATTTAGAAGGTTGAAAGTCACAGCCTCAGTGAAGGATCAGTGTAATAGCCTGTTCTTTCTAGTCTTACTGCACTTTAAAACTCCCCATTTCCACCCCATATACTCTGTAATACAGTAACACAAGGTGAAGGAGGGGAGATAATGGCAGAAGGCATTGATATGAGATGAGGAGGAGAGGAAAAGAGGGAGGGAGCCCTTGGCAAATGGCTTCATTTTTTCAGTGCAGTATAAGGCAAGATTCTCAGATGAGAAGGGGAAGGGAGGAGGAGCCATGGGAGGTTCGAGGAAGATTTGGAAGAACCATTGTTGGTGAGTGGGATACTGAGTTGATCACAGAGGTGTAAAAGGATTACATTGTAGCAATAAGGGCCCAGCTGAGGTTACGTAACATAAATTTGTAATGTACTCAATCATCATGCTTTTGAGATTTTTCTCCAGCTTTATTACCAGTTCCATCCATATTAAGCTTAGAAGTTCTTTCCTTTCTTCCCTAATATAAATTTTTAAAAATCCTATTTGTTATCCTTAGTTTTATTTTATTTTTTTTTAAATTATTTCCATTTCCAAACTCTCTCCCTCCAGCCTTTCCCCTCCCCACTGGGAAAGCACGCAATATGGTATCCACTGTACATGTGAAGTCATGCAAAAAAGGTTTCTATATTAGCCATCCCTCCCCACCTTTCTGGAAAGAAAAATAAAGTGGAAAATATATACTTAAATCTGTACTTGGAGTTCATAAGTTTTTTCTCTGGAGATGGATAGCAGTTTGGAATTGTGGATCCCTATATTCATTTGTGAGTAGCTAAGACTTCATGTAAGTCTTCCCAGTTTTTCTCACATTATCCCCTTTGTCATTTCTTACAGCACAGTAGTATTCCATAACAATCATTTACCATAACTTGTTCAACCATTTCCCAATTGATGAGTATCTCTTAGTTTCCAGTTCTTTGCCTCCACAAAAAGAGCTGCTATAAATATTTTTGTACTTTTGAGTTCTTTTACATTTTCTTTGATCTCTATGGGATACAATCTTAGAAGTGGTATTGCTGGGTCAAAGGATAAGCCCAGTTTTATAGCCTAATTCCAAATTGTTGCCCGGAACGATTGGATCATTTTACCACTCTATGAAGAGTGCATTAGTGTACCTATTTTATCACATCTCTTTCAGCATTTGTCATTTTCTTTTTCTGCCATGTTAGCCAATTTATTGGTGTGAGGTCATACCTCAGAGTTGTTTTGATTTCCATTTCTTTAATTATTAGTGATTTAGAGCGTTATTTCGTGTGAGTATAGATAGCTTGGATTTTTCCTTCTGAAAACTGCTTATTCATATCCTTTGACCATTTATCCATTGGGGAATGGATCTTATTTTTTTTTTTCCTATATGTTTGAGAAATGAGGCCTTTATCAAAAAAACCCGATGTAAAATTTCTCTTCCCAGTTTCTTGTTTTCTTTTTATTTGTGCAAAACCTTTTAAATTTCATCAGAATTATCCATTTTAATTTCCTGTTATCCTCTTTTTCTTTTACTTAGTTATAAAACTCATCCCTTATCTGTAGATCTGACAAGTGATTTTTTTTTCCTATTCTTCTCTGATTTGCTTATGATATCACCTTTATGCCTAAATCATGTAACTGTTTGGACTTTCTTTTGAGATGTTGGTCTATGCCTAGTTTTTGCCAAATTGCTTTCCCAGCAGTTTTTGTTGAACCCAGTGAATTCTTGCCCCAATAGTTAGGATCTTTGGGTTTATCAAACACTAGGTTACTGTCTTATTATGTACGTACTCTTTTCTTCTGACTACTACTCTATTTCTTTCCCAGTCCCATATTGTTTTGGTGATTATCACTTTGAAGTACAATTTGGGATCTGGTACTGCTAGGCTGCCTTACTTCACTTTTTTCCCTCATTGATTTCCTTGATATCTTGATCTTATGTTCTTTCAGATTAATTTTATTTTTTCTAGTTCTATAAAATATTTTTTGGTAGTTTAATATGGCACTGAATAAATACATTTAGGTAGTATTGTCATTTTTATTACATTGACTTGGCCTACCCGCAAAAAATTTGTATGTCTGTAATTGTTTATATCTGTCTTTATTTGTATGAAAAGTATTTTGTATTTGTATTCACGTAGTTCCCTTTGTGGGTCTTGGCAGGTAGATTTCCAAGTATTTCATTCTGTCAGATGGTATTTTAAATGGAATTGCTCTTTCTACCTTTTCCTGCTGAGTTTTATTGGTAAAACATAGAAATGCTGATGATTTATGTGGATTTATTTTGTATCCTACAACTTTGCTAAAGTTGTTAATTTGGGTGCTCTAGGATTCTCTAAGTGTTGTATAATCTGCAAAGAGTGATAGTTTTGTTTTCCTCCCTATTTTTATTCCTTCAGTTTCTTTTTCTTGTCTGACTGTTATAGCAATCATATCTAGTACAATATTGAATAATAATGGCGACCTATCAGATTGGCTAAAATGATCGATGTTTTTCAATTGGGGAAGAGCTAAACAAGTTATGGTATATGATTATGATGGAATATTGCTGTGATATAAGAAATGATGAGCTGGTTTATTTGGAAAAACATAAAAAGACATGGATCCATGAAGGATGATTCTATCTATTTCCAGAGAAAGAACTGACAAATCAAAATATGCCTAGTAAGGTCTTACATATATTATGTAAGTCTTCCCAGTTTTTCTCCAATTATCCCCTTTGTCATTTCTCACAGTAATATACAGTAATATTCAATATTTACTATAAATTCTTTTTGAGTATTTATATATTTTCAGTATGCAACAATGTTGAATGAAAAAAATAAGTCTGTAGTGATAGACTTCCTCATAATAATCATGACTGTGTATACATATACGCATGTTTATAGCTATATATGTATGTGTGTTTGTATATATGCATATATATTCACATTTATTTATAGTCTCTTCTAGGGTGGGGTGGGAGGAAGAAGGGAGAAAATTAAAAATGCACAGCAGAAAACAAAAAACCTAAAAGGAAGCACAAAAAAGCTAGGTAACTGTGAAAACAACATGTAGTATTTATTACGTAAGTTTTCTTGAAATGGAAATTTATTGTTTTAAAGTGAATACTCTTAAATTTTACTGTGTACCTGAAAATGTTCTTTTTTCTTTTCTTGTTTTATATTAAAACGAATAAAAAAATAATAATGGTGATACGACATTCTTGCTAGCATTGCATCATTTGATACCATTTTAAAAGAGAATTTCATCTTTCAAAATGTCTAAGTACTTGGTAGCAAAGATAGACTGATAGGGGTGGGTTGTGCTCTGTATTGGTGGAGGTATTGTCCATGTCTATGAAATTATAGATCCATTAGATTGTGTTGTAGAATTGTTTGACAATTTGATTACTTTTACAGTAATATACAGTAATATTCAATATTTGCCACAAATTCTTTTTGAGTATATATTTTCAGTATGCAACAGTGTTGAATAAAAAAAATAAGTCTCTAGTGATAGACTTCCTCATAATAATCATGACTATAACAGGATGTTATGGTGATTACACTTTCCAGATAGTTAAAAAAAGCATAATGATGTTCCACTCTAATGTTGTTAACGTCTTTCTAAGTTTCGTATCAACATCATAGTGTTGATATAGTGACCTTGGGAAAACCTGTGATTCCAGGATACTACCTAGTAGTCTTTTTTGTAGTCTTTAGTTCTTAGGCAAGTTTGGTTCTCCCTACTCAGTTCATGATTTATGCTAAGCTATAGCTAATTCTATAATATTATTATAAGCTATGTTATTTTTATCTTTTATGTGTTTTGAATAATCCTGGAATAAATATTTAAAACTAAAAATGACTTTAGGAAAATATCATGTGCTCAACTTCCCCATTTACAGATGAAGAAAAGCAGTAAATTATTCACTCATAAACTTCTGAGACTTTCCTAACTAGTATTTGCCAGAAACGAGGTTTTAATTCATGTGTTTTCGATCAAGAGGTCAGCCGGATATAGTAGTTTTTGATTTGCAATCTGGAAAACCTAAGCTAAAATCCTAGTCTTTCTTATTTTGGTTTGATCATGGGAGAGTTACTAAATATCTGTTACTTGGAAAACTGATTATAATTTATAGATAGGTTGCAATATGCATGGGTGGATGAAGTTTCCACATTGACCAATTCATGTATTAGTTGTAGATGTTTTGAATCCAGTCTAGTGTTCTTTCTACTATACCATCAAGTAATAGGTCACATGCAAATACATTGATTTTGTATGGATTGCTTTCAGGGAACACATAGTATTTTTTATAGCTTTTGGGGTAAAATAATGGAAGAAATAAATCTCTTCCTTAAAATGTACCAAAAAACTATTAGAACTTGAAGCTGAAAGGGACTTAGAGGTAACTTAATTCCCTCCCTTGCCCCAAGCCCCTTTTACAGAAGAGGAAGCTGAAATTCAGAGAGGGGACATTATTTGCTGAAGGTTACATAAAGATCCCATTTCTTCATCTGAGTGCAGATTTTCTGACCTTGTCTCCCTCCATATTCTTTATCATCTCAGCTTTGGGATTCAGTATGGGGCAGAACAGGCTTGACTTGAGGGTGAATCAAATTTCACCTCAATCCTTTATATCTAGTTGGTCACAGACTAGGCTTCATCTCGTCCAGCCACCCTATTAGAGATAACCACTGTGGGCATCTTGTCATTTGCCTTGCCACCATGTGTGCGTACCCTCCTTCCTCTATGCTCCCCTTCCCTTTTCACCTCTTGCTCAGGAAATCAAATCAGCATTGCCATTGATAATAGAAAGGGAACAACAATCTTTATTGTCCTGTGGCTTCACTCCTAGACTGCCTAGACTCAGGCTGATGTAGATATTGGCCTTCTATCTCCCAGGTGTCTATCCCGTGCTGTTGTCCCTTTATATTATTCTCAGTAAAACTTTAGTTCTCTTTTTAAAAAACAAACTTCCCTTCATATTAGTCTTCTTTCTCTTACGTTCCTTCTGTTTCCTCGCAGACTCAGAAACCTGTCCCTCCTTTATTGTCATTGCATACTTGACCAAATTCTCCAGTTGTGGATGTATCTTTTCTCTTGATTGCAACACACAGGACTAGGAGGGAGAAGAGGGAATAAGCATTCGTTAAACACTTAGTATTGGCATATATTGGCATTGTGCTAAATGCTTTACAAATATTATATCAATTTATCCTTGCAACTTGGAGGTAGGAGCTATTATTTTCTCCATTTTATAGGTGAGGAAACTGAGGAGATAAAAGTTAAATTTCTTGCCCACATTCATATAGCTGGTAAGTTTCTAAGGTTAGGTTTGAACTCAGGCCCTTGCTAACTCCAGGCCCAATGTTTTATTCACTGCTCACCTGGTTCTGCCTCTAGTGGGGATAGTAGATATAGTTCTTATTCCTTATTTTCACTTCCAGACTTCCTCCTGAACCACCTCATTCTAAACCTCTCTTTGAGGTTCATGCCATCCACATATGTCACCCTATCCAGAGCCTAGTGACTGTTATCTGCTGCTCCGAGGTCATTGCTCCTCTTTCCCCAGGGAGAATAATAATTGGCTTACAGTGTTCTCTACCCCACAACCCTTTTACATGATGACTTTCACGTACATGTTGATGGCCTCTCAACCTTTGCTTTCTGTTTTATCAGCCTCTTAACTCATGATCTTCACTCTACCTCAGCTGTACTCAGGATGGTCATACCCTTGATCTTGTTATTGTGCACAATTGTTCTCCCTTCATCATATATAACATAAAAGTTCCCCTATCTCACAACAGCCTCCAATCCTTCCATCTCTGCCTGTATTTCACCCCTCTTAAATAAATTGACACCTCACCACAACCTTCAGTTATTCTTTCCCTCAGTGCTTTTCCAGAAGTCCCTACTTTGTTCTGAACACCTTTCAAAATATTGACCACTTGAACTTTATATTGACTCTTTGTCCCTTTATTACTCTGTTCAGAGAAGACTGGTATTTCTCATGTGAGGGCTGCTGAGCCCTTTTCAAGGCTGCTGGCCACCTGTTCCACCCAATTCTCAACTGTGGCTCCAAGAAGCTATAGCATGTGCAGTGAACTGTTTTGGTAGATAGGCTCAACCAGGCTGAGGATAATCTAGGGGTCTCAATCCCATTGGTGAGTTAGAGGGTATCTACCTCAAGCATGTGAAGACTTCCTTGGGTGGATGAGAACGAGTGAATGAGAACAATTTGTTCCAGTGCCCATGAAGGCAGCTGAAGCAGGTGTTGTGGAGCCCTTAGAGCTTGGTTAGACATTGAAGATGCCAAGGTCATCCACTGCATCTTGCTTCATCCCCAGTCGTCTTGACTCTGACTTGCTGCTGGACTGTGTTGGCTCTGGAGGAGACGTTGAGACTGATGACTCCCGTAACTCTGCTTCACTTAAATCCAATTTAGGCACAAATCAAAAAAAAAAAGAAAGAATTTATAGTTTCTAATTATTATTGCAGCTTTCTGCCTTCTTCTTTCCTGCTTTTGTGATGCTGAAACGGACAAAGTCTCACAACTGTGATGACTGAGTCCACAGTTCATTTGTTCAGTCTTCCCTGCATCTCCACACTGTGCCATCAGTTTTTGTCCTCTGTTACTCAAATCCTGAACTCCTTCTCTGTGTTCCTTGGCATTTATGTGTGAGCTTTGGCCTTATCTTGTGGGGTTTAGGCCTCCATGCTGTCTTCTAGCTGTCTTCTTGCTATGCTTTCATGTGAATCTCCTAACCCTTTCTAGTACCCCTCTATGGATTGTCTTCTTTTTTTTTTTTTTTTTTATGGTCTGCAGCATATGGCCTTCTTTATTGAGACATTCAAGGTGGCTGTTACACACACTAAGGTGTGTGTGTTTGTCCTTTGTTGCTGAAGAAGACTATGCCATCAGAGAAATAATGACATGACTTGCACTTGACTTTGTTTTTTGAGTGAGGGAGGGCTGTGCAGGTCATCAGCCTCACTTCTCCTCCAGAGCCATCTGAATCCAGTGACCAGATATTCATCAGGATGACTGGAGATGACCCTGGATGAGGCAGTTGGGGTTAAGTGACTTGCTCAAGGTCACACAGCTAGTGAGTGTCAAGTGTCTGAGGTAAAATTTGAACTCAGATCCTCCTGACTCCTGCACTCTATCCACTCTGTCCACTGCACCATCTAGCTGCCCCACACTAAAGTACTCTTCTTATATAAAAAATGGGCAGGGCCATGACAGCCACTGGGACTTGACTTCAGAGCTTTTAGGCATAATATAGCTTTTTATATTATGATTTGTGGGATTGATAGTTTTTTAATTTTAAAGTTTTCTTTGCTCATATGTAGGTAAGTCTGAGTAATATAATACATTGTTGTTGTATTTGTCGTTTGTTCTAAAAGAGGACGATGACATCAAGATGATGATATGACTTGCAGTTGACTTTGATTTGAGTGAGGGAGGGCTGTGCAAGGTCACTAACCTCACTTTCTTCTTCTGAGCCATCTGGGTCCAGTGGCCTGATATTCTTCAGAATGACTGGAGATGACCCAGGATGCAATGTGAGACACTGGCCCTTTCAGGCTAAGGTCTTATCACATTCTCACTTTGAGTGAGATAAACCCATTCAGTGAATAGACTTTTTTAAGTAGTTACTCAAGGGATGGTCCCTTTATTTAAAAAAGAAATTAAACTAGGAGGGGGAAGACTTTCAGGGTTCCTGGGTAAAAGAGAAACAATTACTATTTAGTAATTACATTTACTCTGTGCTAGGTGGGTGGGGACTTGTTGTGCAGCCTATGAACTCCAGAGTGAACTGAGTTTGAGGCTTGATCTTTGAGCAAGAAATGTAACCAGTAAACCCAGAGGAAAAAAGGCAGTTTTTGGCTATGGAATGCCAAAACAATACAGTATATATGATAGTTAAAAATACAAGTGACTCTAGCAACTAGTTTATGGTGGAGAAATTGAAGACTGCTCCGTAGAACTACAGTTCCAGTGGGAAGTCAGTGAGAAAACCTTTGTTTTATTTTCAAGAGAGATGAGACTATGTAAACTAAGGATTTTTAAACTGGAGTCAGTTAGGTGCAGAATGAGCTTCCCCCTTCCCTGGGGAGGGGATAGGAGGAAGGGGTACAGGATGGACCTCTGGACTCTCTCCTCCAGCCCCAGTGCAGCCAGATTCTTTGGGAGGAATCCTTGAACCATTAAATAGATTTGGTCCCAAGAGTTACCAGGAAAAGCCACAAGGAAACTGTGGGCTACTTCTGCCTACCCCCCCCCCCCCCCCTTTGGAGCCCCTCTAGACAAAAGGGAGACTGGATTGTCTTCTGTTAGGATATGTACTCCTCGAGGGCAGGGACTGCTTTGCTTGCTGGTATTAGTGTACCTCAGAGCTTTAATAAAGACACTACTGACCCAATAGAGATAGATGGTTTTATAGTTTACTGATTGACTCTGTGCCTCAGTCTCCATTGAACTTGTTTGAAACCTTGTCTTCTCTTCTTACCAACTTAAGTCATATATGATTATACCATTACTTCTACTTTCCCTCTCAGAAAAGACCTCACTTCATAGTTCACAGAAGCAAAAGAGCTATATTTTGTGGGTTACCTCTCCTACCTAATTCTATACTTCATGTCACCTCAGACTCTTCCCCCATCTTCTCTTCTGTCTTATTCTCAGATGATGAAATAACTGCTCTACTTGTCCTTTTGGTTCCCCTCCCCATGTTTTCCAGGGGTTTGCTCTTTGATCATTCCTTCATTCTCCCTAATTTTTAACCTCTTCTTATCAACTAACCCTCATTGTTAATAACTCTCTCTCCCTTGTTATTATTTCTACTAGCTATCATCATATATCTATCTCTCCTGCCATTTGTTGCTTGAGAAAGCAGTCAACAATTGGTGTTTCTACTTCCTTTCTTTCTTCTAAAACCCTTTGCCATTTGACTTTTGATCTCATCTTTCAAATGAAATTGCATTATTCCCCTTGAGCTTTTTGCAGCATTTATTACTGTTGATCTGCTTCTTCAGGATATCCTCTCTTTAGGTTTTTGTTGACACTGCTCTATCCTGATTATCTTCCTCTTGGTCAGAGTGGTCCTTCTCAGTCTTTATTGCTGCTTCTTCATCCACTTTATGTCTGCTTACTGTAGATGCCCCCGTAGCCTCTGTTCTGGGCCCATGTATCTTTTTACTCTATACTATCTCATTTAGTGATTTCAGTTCCCATAGATTTAATGATCATCTCTCCCTTCAGGTGATTCCCACAGCTATATATCCAGTTCTAGTTTCTCTTCAATGCTGCAATCACACATCTCCAACTATTTCTTAGACTTTCTGAACATATTATTGAATGTTTCATAGACATTTCAAATTCAAGAAGTCCAAACCAGAACTCGTTATCTGTTAAGGGGACCACTGTTCTCTTAGCTAGGGGGGATTGTAACTTCAGTGTCATCTTCAACCTCCTCACTCTTAACTCACTTCACTTACTTAATTCATTGTGAAATCCCTTTTCTGTTGTCACAGAATCTGTCATATATGTCTCCCCCTCTCCATTCTTATAGCCACAATCCTGATGCAAACGCTCATCACCTTCACCTGGACTAGTACAACAGTAACTACTCTTTCTGCCTCTAGCCTCTCCTCCACTCTCTCCTCAACTGAGCTGCCAAGGTGGGCATAGAGTCTAAAATATAGGTTTCCCCAGGTCATCCACACCCTGTCCCCTCACTCTACTCATTGAACTTCCTTGGTTCCGTTATTTCCAGGATCAAATATAATGTCTTTTTTTGGTGGGGGAGGCATACCATCATACCTTTCTAGGTTCCTTAAATTTTTCTCCTCTCTACAAGTTCTACAGTCTGGCTGCACTCACCTACCTGAGGGTTAGTAAACATTACATTCCTTGTATGTTCTGTCACCTCACTTCTACCTCTTCATTTCTTTGACTTTCTTCAAGACTCAGCTCAAATTTCACCTTTTGTGGGAATCCTTTCCTAATTCCTCCAGCTGCTAATAATGTTTTCTACTTTTAGATTATCCTATTCTAATTGTATCTTGCATGTACCTAATTTTAGCTACTTTTTTTCCCAGCACTTCTCCCTAACCTCTTTGAATTGGGCATAGGAAAAAAAAGCATGTTTTGTAGCTTCCAATCTAAGCATTTGTAATATTTAAAGTAAAAGTTAAAGAGTTAAAAAAAAAAAGTAAAAGAGTTAAAGATCTTCACCTCCCCTTAATAGGCCTCAGGTGGAATCCATTAAGGGAAACTTGATTGGGGGGACTTGTTTTGTAGGAAGGCCCATAGCTTTTGTTAATTGCTGATGAGGCACTGGGTGAGAGTTGTGATGCCTTCTGCCTCTAAAAAGTATATATCTATATATCTATTACATATACATCTATCTATCTATCTATCTGTCTGTCTGTCTATCTATCTATCTATCCATCCATCCATCCATCCATCCATCCATCCATCCATCCATCTATCCATCCAGCCATCCATCCATCATCTGATGTGAGATTTTGCTTTGGGGGCTTGCTCTTTGGAAGAAGGTTTGTGTGCCACATGAGACTCTGGGTAACCATTAAGGAGCCCCGCCCCCTCTCCCCTTTGAAAATCCAGATGTTTGTGCTTCTCTCTCTGGTAACTATGTATGTATGTATGTAATGGTCAGACAGTTAGAAGCCCTGTCTGTTGGTCTTTATTTCTCTGCTTTTATTTTCTCTGTTGGTATATGTGATTAAAGAAGATTGTTGACCCTTCCAAAGTTGCCTTCTTTTTAGAAAAGCAGATCCAAGAGCCTGTGCTAGTAGGCCATCCTGGATGTGTCAGGGTGCTTGCTAATAGACCATTTTAAATTTCAAAGCAACTTAAAGTGCTAGGTTGCCTTTTGTTTAAAATGAACTAGTGGGTGTTTATTCTTTTTCCATTCTGTTTATTATTGTTGTTTTGTTATTGTTTTTTGCGATGTATAATATTTTATTCACCTCCACAATTGCACATTAAAAATAGAGTTCCAGAATCTGTCCGTCTTTCCCTCCCTCTCACCTTCCCTTCCTGAGATAAGCAGTCAGCTGTAGGTTATGCAGATGCAGTCATGTAGTACATTTCTATATTAGTCATTTTGTATAGGAAAATGAATAAAACAAAGTGAAAATAGCACGCTTTGGCTGTGTTCAGGCAATATCAGTTTTTTCTCTAGAGGTGAATAGTATGCTTCATCATCAGTCCTTTGGAATTTTCTTGGATCCTTGTATTGCTGACAATAGTTAAGTCATTCACCATTAATCATCGCACTATATTGCTGTTATATGTACAGTGTTCTCTTGGTTCTGTTCATTTGTATCAGTTCATGTAAGTCTTTCCAGGTTTTCCTGAAATAACTCTTGTCATTTCTTAATAGCACAATAATATTTCATTGCAATTATATGCCACAACTTGGTTAGACATTCTCTGACTATGCCACAACTTGGTTAGACATTCTCTGACTGATGGGCATCCTTCAATTTCCAGTTCTTAGCCACCACAAAAAGAGCTGTCATAAATATTTTTTATATAAATAGGTCCTTTTCTATTTTTAATAAAATGTCTTTGGGATATAGACCTAGCATTGGTATTGCTGGATCAAAGGGTATGCAGTTTTATAGCCTTTTGGGCATAGTTGTGGGTGTTAATTTTTAACACTGAAAGTTAAATTTTTTTAGGCCATAGTTGTTTCTCCAATTTGTCTAATCTTATAAAGGTTTTCCAAGGAAAGGTGGTAGTAAATTTTCCCATATACTACAGGCATCTAATCTTTGGTTTTAATTAATTAGCTTTTACATTTAAATCTGGCAAAAAAATTTGGAGTTTTCTTTGGTCTCTGTATTTTTTCAGAGGAATCACCATAGCATTCATTCCCAACTATCAGTGTGCAAAAAAGAGATAGTTTGGGCAAGCAGATTAAGAGCAAGTCTTTAAGTCAGAAAGGCCTGGGTTCAAATACAACCTCTGACCAATATTGGTCGTTTGGCCTTGGTAGAGTCATTTAAACTTCTCAGTGCTTCAGGTAATTTTTTAGGTACAGATCTGCTGTAGTAGAAGGCATTTCCTTATTAGTAGTTCTCCATATAAATGAAAATACATGTGTGATGAAATAAAAACATAAAAATTTTATCCACAATTTGATTTTCTATTTATATTAATAATCTTATTGTCCAGTTAAAATTGTTATAGATCATATCTCTGCAGCAGAAGGACATCATTCCTTCCAAGAATAATTTGTTTGTTATATTTTCTGTGCCCATGTGCTTTTTATTTGAGTTAAATCTATAGTTACGTGTAGTTTAAAATCTCTAATAAAGTCTACCCCTGTCATGGTCATTTCCAGTATGTATTTTAAGTTGTGAGGAAAATATTTTGTAAACCTAAACAATATAAATATGAGCTATTATTATTCAGTAGAATGTATGCATGGTTGGGCCGAATACCCTGGAATGTATCCTGAAGGTACTCTCAATAAATTACTAACTTGAGCTTGCTTTGCTTCTTTTAAGGCTTGTGACACATCATTTTCCTCCCTACCATCAGGATCTTTGTGTCAGCTTTTTAGTGTCTCATATAGGCTTTTATTCTCTGTCAAACTCTTCTCTTGAGTCTATATTCCCATCATCCACCTTTGCCTACTGAAGATGATGCAACTTTTTTGTTTCTCTTCTGTATAGTTCCTCTGATATGTTATATGATATTTACTGTATGTTACCACTATGGGATACTCCCTTGCCCCCATTCTTTCTTATTTTCTTCTTAAAGTTGATATATTTTTTTTAGCAAACTTTTTGTATTAAACCTTTTTGGATCCATTTCAGATAAGAGACATCTCCCCCCACCCTTACCTTCATGTTTTGCATACTCTGTTCATGTGCCTCAATTTGAGAAACAGCAAGTTACATCTACTTCTTTTCTATACTACTGTATTTCTGTTTTTACTCTACCTTTTCTTTCCCCCTCTTAATACCCTCACTTAACAGAATCAGTGTACTTCCCCTTCCCTACATCCTTATTTAACTCTGTCTGTACCTTTTGAGGAAATTAAGGTTCTGAAGGGGTAATTATTTCTTCTCTTTTAGAGTATTAGCACTATCTCATCATATAGTGATATATATATATATACACAAACAAGCTATGTACATGATAAATAGGAAATAATTAGAGGGATGGTGCTAGAATTAAGACGGGTTGGGGAAAGCTTCCATTAAAAATGGGATTTAGGTTGGGACTTAAAGGAAGTTAGGGAGGTCAGTGCATGGAGTAGAAGAGGACAACTGGAGAGAATGCCAGGAGCCTAGAGATATGGAGTATTGGTTCATGGATCAGGAAGGAGGCTGTCGTTCATCTGGATGAAGATGTAGTAAAGAGAACTGAGAAGGAGTGGTGTGGTAGGTAGGCATAGAACCAGGAGAGAGTGCTGATGAGATCAGAATATTGAGGAAGAGAGGGTGATCAAAAGTGTTGAAGACTGCAGAGAGGTCAATGAGAGTGATGATTGAGAGGAGTGAGGGATATTAGGTGACCAGCCAGAGTGCTTCAGTGGTGTACATGTGATGTCATGACAGATTGAAGAATATCTGTTGTATGTTGGGAGGAGTCCCTCTGATAAACTTTTGGGAAAACATAGCTAAGAGACACAAAAGATGGAGAGTTATGGATGTATTATAATCTGCATCAGTGGAGAGAATTCCTAGATTGCTGAGATCACAGAGCCCATGTGAGTATAAAATATGCTTTTCAGTGAAATCTTGCCTACTTGCATCCTTCTGGGATTGAGTTCAGGATAGTTGAGTTTTATGGATCAAATTCTTCTGGGATTGAGTTCAGGATAGTTGAGTTTTATGGATCAAACAGGTTTTTAGTTTTTTTCTTAAGCATTTTAGCATCAAAACTTTATAAAATTTTGATCGTCTTTTGTAAAATCTATTTTTTATCTTTCTCAGATGTATGTACACTCAAATGTCTTAAACAGAAAACATAACTAGACTTGTTTTTAATGACTTAGTGTCATCATCATGAACATCTCTTCTGGTACTGTTTTCTATATCATTCAGTGACACTCCCAGGGGCTGTATTATGAGGTCTGTTTGGCTTTACACTAAATGACAGCAGATTATTTTTTGAATTTTTAATTTTTTCTGTCACCTCTCATGTTAGGCTATCAGATCTTATTTTTATCAGCTTGCCTTCTAGAAACACTTCTACTTCCTTCTTGTTTTCTGTTTTTATCTACTGTAGGCTAGGAAAGACAATCAGGTTTGTTAGAATTGAATATGAAGTATTAAGAGAAAGTAATTGGGCAGAGTGTAAGGGTCTAAATGGTGCATTTTTTAGTAAAGTGCATGAGGTTTGTGGGCAAGTGCCTGAATGTTTAGACATCTGTTTTGGATTGGGGGCGGGGGTGGAGAAGTTTGTATTATTTTCTGGCTGTTGGCTATGTTCTGAATAGTTGGGGTTTCCAGACCAGCTGTATTTTGGGATAGGGGAAGTCATACTGAAATAGGTTTCTTTAAAATGAGGGATATTTGGATATGGATGTAAGAAGATGGATTTGCTATATTATTAGACTTCAAAGAGAAGACAGCAACATATGAATTGGAGGAGGAAGAAAACAGTGAGATTTTTGGAATTTAAAATAGATTGAATTTCTGGCCGAGAAATGAGTCATCCATAAAAGTATTTCAAAGAAAAACATGCACAATGTAACTAATTTTGTACTTCACAGTGCTCCTTTGATTAAATCAAATAATGAAATGTGCTTTATAACTGTGAAATTCTAGAGTAGAATAATGAAGATACTGGGAAATAAAATATTTCCTTTTTTTCTCTTTATGAGAGGTTAAATTGAGTCTTATTAAAATTCAAGTGTTTATAACAACACATAGATAAAATTATGAGTAGTTAGTAGACATCTTTTATTTGTATTCACAAATAATGCTTAATTAGTGGTCATAAAACTGATTTAGGTATCAATCAATACTGGCTTAATTATACAGGCTGCAAGATGAGGTACAGAATTTCCCCCAGGGCATAGATTCAGTTGGTGGTACAGCAAAAGGGTAAATCATGTACATTCCCATCAGAAGCATTGTAGAGGAGCAGGAAGACTTATCAATCAATAAATTACATGTGAGCAGTTATTGCATTTTGTAAGTAACTTTTTATTCTCTTTTATATAACTATAATTTCAAAATCATGAACATACGGACTCATAATGAAAATAAACAACACTGAAAATCTTAGTACATACAGTACCAGTTTACAAATGAGACCAGAATTTAACCACACTTGAAGAAAAAATGATTTTCTGTATTAAGGGTTTTGTGGGTGGGAAACCATATGGGCAAACTTTACTTTTTCTTTTTTAAAAAATATGAAAGATCTTGACTCATCCAAGCAATAGACCAGAAATCCAGCATTGAATGCTAATTTTTGCCTTAAGTGAAGAGTGAATGTATCCACATTAATTTTCTTTTTAGTGCTTCAGTTTTCCTATCCATAAAGTGAATGTATTGCAATAACTTGTCAAAATGACTAATAGTAGTTACTTATATGTTCCTAAAGCCTGAAGAAGATGCTTCTGCTCATTATCATTGTTTAAAAATGATGAGTGCACTCAATATAAGTGCAGATTGAAGGGTTTTTTACTTTATTTTTCTTTATTGTTTTTCTCGGACATTGCTAATTTGGAAATTTGGTTTCAGTGACTTCATTTGAAACGGGATTTGTATTTCTTGCCTTCTCAGTGGGTGGGAGGAGAGAATTTCAATTTGAAAATAAAATAAAATTGAAAGAGGGAAAAAAATTACATTTCTGCCCATCTGAGCAAAAATCAATAGAGTAAAGTCAGGATACTTGGCATAATTTTCAAAGGTGTTGCTATTCTTCCATATTGACAGTTCAGGTAGAAGAATTCCACATTAAGGGCAACTATTTATAAATTCTGTCCACTCAAACAGAAAATCTAAGTCCTCAGAGATAGACTTTTGCAGTTTTTATCTTTGTATTCCCAGTGCTTTGCAGCACTTTGTATGAACTTAATAAATGTTTGAATTAGAATTAGAATTCTCCAATCTTCCCATATAGATAGGTGGCACAGTGGATAGAGTGCTGGGCCTGTAATCAGGAATACTCATCTTCCTGAGTTCAAATCTGGCCTCAGACACTTACTAGCTGTGTGACTCTGGGCAAGTCACTTAACTCTGCCTCAGTTTCTTCTGTAAAATGAGCTGGAAAAGGAAATGGCAAACCACTTCAGTATATTTTCCAAGAAACCCCAAATGGGATTATGAAGAGTGACATGATTGAAAACAACTAAACAGCAAAAACAACTATGTGTCAGACACTGAGGATATAAAATCAAAGGATAGTCCTTGCCCGCCAGCAGCTCATAATATGGGGCAGACTAGAAACAGATACACACAAAAAAGCATAATTAACACCAGGAAGCAACTGTCTGTGTGTTCATCCTGTGTTACTGAAGAAGACCATGCCATCAAAGAAATAATGACATGACTTGCAATTGACTTTGTTTTGAGTGAGGGAGGGCTGTGCAGGTCACCAGTCTCACTTCTCCTCCAGAGCCATCTGAATTCAGTGACCAGATGTTCATCAGGATGACTGGAGATGACCCAGAATGAGACAGTTGGGGTTAAGTGACTTGCCCAAGGTCACACAGCTAGTGAGGTTCAAGTGTCTGAGGTGAGATTTGAACTTGGGTCCTCCTGACTCTTGCACTGGTGCTCCATTCACTGCATCACCTAGCTGCCCCATCAGGAAACAACTAGAATTAAGAGGGATTGGGAAAGGTTTCCAGTAGAAGATGTGATATACTACTTAGGATTACAAAGGAAACCAAGAACCCCTGGTGTAGAGTTTGACATTACTTGTGATTTCCTGATGTAGGCTTTACAAACCCATGGTCAGTTGCATGTTAGTGAGAAATAATATTAACAGCTTACATTTCTAAACTGCTTTAAGTTTTAACCAAGTACTTACAACAGCCTTTTGAGAAACGTAATGCAAGTATTTATTTCTATCATTTTATAAAAGAAACCCTCAGAACTAAGTTTATGACTTTGTCCAAGCTTATAAGTGGGACATCCTGGTGTTCTGATTCTAGCATGGTTTATCTGTAATGCTTCCATACAATCTTTGCATACAGAATTATATTAAAACATGCCATAATCATTCTTATCTTGTAAATTCTCTTTAATGCTTATGCATTTAGTTATGTTGTTGCTTTGAATTAAAAAAAACAAACTAATTTTCTCCATTTATTTGAGCTTCTACACTTTTAACCAATATTAGCAATTAGTTTAATTGGAAGAATTTTTTTAAATTAATGGAACACATGTTACTTTTTTCTTTTATAGTGCTCTGAGGGTGTCTATAGTCTTTGATTTAACAGTAGGACAATGTTACCTTCCATTTAAGTCTCAGAAATTCTTCTATAAATAAATTCTGTCCTAATAAGTATCCAATAAGTATTCATTATAAGATTATTTATGGTGTTGACTGAGCCAGGAGTATGCCTTTATAACTGTTTTTATTTAGGTTTTGTATACCTAGAACTTAAGATAAGCAAGTCAGGGTACTATCATTATATTTAATTAAATAGAAAGTGGGCTAAGTGATTGTATAGTAAAGGAGATTAATCTGTACGATGCAAGGTACAATATCATTTATGTTGGTGAGAAGCAAGTATATGTTTTTTTCTTCATTTTTCTTAATGTTTTTCCCAGGTGGCTTTTACTTTGGAAGAACTGAGAAAAGAAAAATGTCATTGTTTATTATATCATAGTTTTAAATTGTAAAATCATATCATAGAATTTAGAGGTATAAACACTTACCTAGTCCAGTTCCTTTATTTTATAGATGAGGTAACTGAGGCCTGTAGAAAGGGAAAAAAAAACTCTTCTAATGTCGTATAGACTATAACAGAACCCTGATTTGAACATCAGGCCTCTGATTCCAAATCCAGCGCCTTTCCACTATCCTGTACTACTTCCCAATATAAAGACCCAAAATTTATTTCACCATTTCTTCAGGTGACCAAAATATTAATCATAATTTGTAATCAAAAGAAGTTTAAAATTTTAAAGCAGGAAATATTTCTTTTAAAATGACTTATTTATGAGATAGAACCACAGCTTGGGAATGTTATTTATATCTCAGGTACCATGATAGCAACAAATATTTACAGCTAATAGGGCTTTACTGAACATCAAATTCAACTCTTGTATTATGGTTAAAGAAACTACATCCAAAAGTTAAGTGACAGAGCTTCTTGGTCTCTAAATCCAATGCCCTTTCTTCTCTTTAGAGCCTGCCATGTGATGCAGTAGATAAAGTGCTGGACTTGGGATTAGGAAGGCCTGAATTCAAATATGGCCTCAGACACTAACTGTATGATCCTGGGCGAATCACTTGACCTCTGTTTGCCCAAGTTTTCTCATCCTTAAAATGAGGATAATGAAGATGGTGGAGCAGAAAGACGCATATACTCTAGCGCTTCCCCCACAGTCCACAGAGTACCTCTAAAAAATGACTCAACAAATTCTAGAGCAGCAGAAGCCACAGAACAACAGAATGAAAGAGATTTCCAGCCAAGGGTAACTTGGAAGGCTGACAGGAAGGGTCTATCTCACGGGATGCTGAGCCAAGTGGAGCCCACTCCCTGGCTGTGCAGCACTGGGAGGAAGAGAATCTGAACAGACATGTGGAGCAGAATTCCCAGCAGGGAGGGTCCCAGATCCCTCAACCCACAAGTGACAAAGATAGCTCCAAAGGTCAGTGTGGGAGGGCTTTTCCATCTGGGTGAGAAGGGAGCGGGGTCCCAGGCAGCAGCAGAGGTGGTGGCAGTGGCAGCAGCAGCAGCAGGCAGCTACATGGAAGCAGCCTGGGTCTGTTGTCCAGATAGCTCAACTTAAAGCCTCTGGCAGAATTGAGCAGCTGATCTAAACCTCAGCCCTCAGTGGCGGCCCAGCTCCCATCCAAAGCCCTGGGGCATTGAGCAGCTGATTTTAATCTCAGCCTTGTACTGGGGAGAGGAGAAGCACTAGGACCCTCCTCTTGACAAAGGATTCAGAAGTTGTAACTGGCTGGGAAAATGCTCAGAAAAGGGAAAAAAATATAAGACCATAGAAGATTACTTTCTTGGTGAACAGGTGTCTCCTTCCATTCTTTTGGATGAGGAAGAACACAGCATACTGTCAGACGAAGTCAAGGCCTCTGCCTCCAGTACCCCGAAAATGAATATGAAATGGGCTCAGGCCATAGAAGAGCTTGAAAAAGTGTGTCAGCAGCCTGCTAAAGGAGAACCAAAAAAATGCTGAGGAAGATAACACCTTTAAAAAGAGGCTAACTCAACTGGAAAAAGAGGTCTAAAAAGCCAGTGAGGAGGAGGCTTTAAAAAGCAGAATTAGAGAATAAAGTCCAAATGGGTACATGATTTAGGTATAAAGATTGATACCATGAATAAACTGGAGAAGCAAGGAATAGTGTATTTATCAGATCTATGGAGAAGGGAAGAATTCTTTACTAAAGAAGAGATAGAATGCATTATGAAATGCAAAATGGATAACTTTGAGTACATTAAACTGAGAAGTTTTTGCACAACCAAACCCAATGCAACCAAAATCCGGAGGGATGTAGTAAATTGGGAAAAAATTTTTACAGCTAAGCTCGGGGATAAAGGCCTCATTTCTAGAATATATAGAGAACTGACCCAAATGTATAATCATACAAGTCATTCCCCAATTGATAAATGGTCAAAGGATATGAACAGGCAATTTTCAGAGGAAGAAATTAAAGCTATCTATAATCATATGAAAAAATGCTCTAAATCACTATTGGTTAGAGAGATGCAAATCAAAACAACTCTGAGGTACCACATCACACCTATAAGATTGGCAAACATGACAGAACAAGAAAATGATAAATGCTGGAGAGGATGTGGGAGAGTTGGAACACTAATTCATTGTTGGTGGAGCTGTGAGCGCATCCAACCATTCTGGAGAGCAATTTGGAACTATGCCCAAAGGGCTACAAAAATGTGCATACCCTTTGACCCAGCAATATCGCTACTAGGACTATATCCCCAAGAGATCATAAAAATGGGAAAGGGTCCCACATGTACAAAAATATTTATAGCAGCACTCTATGTAGTTGCCAAAAACTGGAAGTCAAGGGGATGTCCATCAATTGGGGAATGGCTGAATAAATTATGGTATATGAATGTAATGGAGTACTATTGTGCCATAAGAAATGATGAACAAGAAGACTTCAGAGAGGCCTGGAAGGACTTATATGACCTGATGCTGAGTGAAAGGAGCAGAACCAGGAGAACTTTATGCACAGCAACAACCACAGTGTGTGAGAGTTTTTTCTGGTAGACTTAGATTTTTGTAATAACACAAGAACTTCTGAAAAAAAAAAAAATCCCAATGGTGGACCTCAAGGCAAAAAGCCTTCCACACTCAGAGAGAGAAATATGGAAGTCACTCACATAATGTAGCAGATCATGTTTGTGTATGTGTATCTGTTTGTGTATCATGTTCTGATTTGTTATACGGATTCTTTCATTTATCTTAGTCTGACTACACAGCATAACGATAGTGAAAATATACTCAATAGGAAAGTTTATGTAGAATCTATACAGAATTGTATGCAGTCGTGGGGAGGGAGGGAGGTAGTGGGGGGTGGGTGGGGAGGGATAAAATCGCAATTGTATGGCAGTGATTGTTAAACATTAAAAAAAATTAAAAAATTAATTAAAAAAAAAAAAAAAAAGCAGAATTAGCCAAATGGAAAACAAGGTTCAAAATCTCACTGAACAAAATAGTTCTTTAAAAGAGAGAATACAGTTCAGGGAAGCTAATGAATATGAGATAAACCAAGAAGTTAGAAAACAAAACCAAAAGTTTGAAAAAATAGAAGGTAACATGAAACATCTCATAAGAAAAATGACTGACCTGGAAAATAGATCATGGAAAATAGAGACAACTTAAAAATTATGGGACTACCTGAAAGCCATGATCGGAAAAAGAGCCTAGACATTATATTCCCTGAAATTATCCAGGTAAACTGCCCTGATATTATAGAACCAGAGGGCAAAATAAATATTAAAAGAATCCACTGATCATCAAATTTCAGAGTTCCCAGGTCAAGGAGAAAATGCTGCAAGCAGCTAGAAAGAAACAGTTCTAGTATTGTGGAAATGCAGTCAGGATAACACAGGATCTGGCAGCTTCTACATTAAGGGATCAAAGGGCTTGGAATGAGATATTCCAGAAGTCAAAGGAACTGGGATTAAAACCAAGAATCATCTATCCAGAAAAACTGAGGACAATACTTCAAGGGAATAAATGGTCATTCAATGATATAGGGGAATTTCAAGCATTCATGATGAAAAGACCAGAACTGAATAGAAAATTTGACTTTCAAACATAAGAATCAAGAGAAGCATGAAAAGGTAAACAGGAAAGTGAAATCATAAAAGACTTTCTAAAGCTGAACTGTTTACATTCCTCCATGGAAAGATAATATTTGTAACTCTTGAGACTTTTCTCAGTATTTGGGTAGGTAGATGGATTATACACACACACACATACGCGTGTGTGCGTGTGTGTGTATGGACAGACAGTACAGGTTGAGTTGAATCAAAAGAGATGATATCCATTAAAAAGAATAATAAAATAAAAATTAAAAGGTGAGGGAGGAAAATACTGGGAGGAGAAAGGGAGAAATGGAATGGGGCAGGCTATAACTCATGAAAGAGATAAGAAAAATCCTGTTCAGTGGAGGGGAAAAGGGAGAAGATGAGAGGGGAAAAATGAAGCTTACTCTTTTCACATATGGCTTAAGGAGGGAATGACATGTTCACTAAATTTGGTATGAAAATCTATCTTATACTACAGGAAAGTAGGGGAGGAGGGGACAAGTGGGTTGAGTGGGATGATAGAAGGAAGGGCAAATGGGAGAAGGGAATAACTAAAAGTAAACACTTTTGGGAAGGGACAAGATCAAATGAGAGAATTAAAAAAAGAGGGGGACAGGGTAGGATAGAGGGTATTATAGTTAGTATTTCACAGCATGATTATTATGGAAGTCTTTTGCAAAATGACACATATGTAGCCTGTATTGAATTGCTTGCCTTCTCAGAGGGGATGGGTAGGGAAGGAGAGAGGGAGAGAAGTGGGAATTCAAAGTATTAGAAACAAATGTTGAGAATTATTATTGCATATAACTGGGAAATAAAAAACATAGATAATGGGGTATAGAAATTTATCTTGCCCCACAAGAAAAGAGAGAAGATGGGGATAAGGGAAAGATGGGATGTGATAGAAGGGAGGGTATATTGAGGGAAGGGGTAATCAGAATGCAAGGCATTATGGGGAGTGGGAGGGGAGAGATAGGGAGAAAAATTGGAACTCAAAATTTTGTGAAAATGAATGTCAGAATCTAAAAAAATATAAAAAAAAAAATGTACACATAGAGATCTTGTGGCCAGCCAGGGAATGACTTGGGCTTTCTTAGCCCTTTTAGTTGTAACATCTTTCAGGAGGTGAGTCATCTTCTCCTTTAAGAAGTAATTTTGTTGAAAATGAAAAATAAATTAATTTATTAAAAAAATAAAATGAGGATAATGATGCCATCTATCTCCCAGAATTATTGTGAGGATCAAATAAGATAATAATTGTAAAGCACTTATTAAAGTTTATAATGCATAGTAGTTCATTTGTTTCAGTCATGATTCCATTTGGAGTTTTCTTGGCAAAGCCATTGGAGTAGTTTGCTGTTTTCTTCTCCAGCTCATTTTACAGATGAGGAATTGAGGTAAACAGGGTTAAGTGACTTGCCTAAGATCACACAGTAAGTGTCTGAGACTAGATTTGAACTCAGGAAGATTACTCTTCCAGATTTTAGCCTTGTTCACTCTATCCACTGCCCCACCAATTACTTTGGCACATACTAAGTGCTAGATAAATGTTAGTTATCATTATCGTCATCATCATTCATTCATTACTCACTTTAATACAGAAAAATCATGAACGACTAAAGAGTCAGTGTTATCTCAAGACATCATAATAGCAACCAGGAATGATTTTGCTGGAAAAGAATTCTAATTCAGAAACATCATCCAAAAAGGTTTTTAATGTGGCTGATAAGGTGTTATCCCCATATGAGATTGTTGTTGAATTTTTATTTAATGCATAGGTGATAAAGTTTTCTCTGAAATTCACTGGAAAACAATGGCTTTTCCAGGAAAAAATTTACTACTTAGGCTTTTTTTTTTTTAAGTAATTATTAACCTTAAAATATAAGGACTGCATTAAATCCAATCAGAAATGAAATTATTTTCAGTCATTTCTAGAATCTTAAAATATTTCGCTATGGGACAACTGTTTTCCTGAATGTTGTTTCCCTAGTTATACTTATCTGTTAATCAGTGCCTTGTTATTTAGAAAAAAATACGCACATATAAATGAAATTAATTAAGGTTAATTGTTAAATTTGTAAAAATAGCTTCATTTGTTTCTGAGATTTAATTGTATTGGCATTAGCATGTGAACTATAGTTTACAAAACATTTTATATTTGTGTTGTGCAAGAGATGACTTCAGTTTATCAGCAAGTAAGTGTTAAGTATATATTTAGCCAAATGCCAAGCATACAAAGACAGGCAAAAATATAGATGTAATTTTAGAGGGAAGGCTTTATCAGCTGGAGGGACTGGGAAAGACCTTGTATAGTTGGTGAAATTTGAATCGAATCTTGAAGAAGATAGGGAGGGTAGGAAGGAAAATCATTCCAGGCATGAATAATGCACAGTTGTAGAGCCTCAATAGATGAAAAGTCATATATGAAGAATAAGTAGACTTGTGTACTTGAATCCTATAAAGAAGAGTAAAATGTAAGAAAACTGGAACGATACAAAGGTGTCTGATTGTGAAGAACTTTAATTGCCGAACAGAATATTCTATATTTGATTCTGAAGGAAAGAATGGAACTACTGGAGTTTATTGAGTATGAGATTAACATCATCAGTACTGCACATGACAAAAGAATTAAGCAGAGAGCCTATTAGAAGGCTATTGTAATAGTCAAGTGAGTGATGGTACGATGGGTAGTGGGATAGATATGACGGGAGAGAATGGGATATACACAAGATGTTGTGAAGGTAGGAATGGCAATGTTGACAAGTGATATATGTGGGATTGATGTGAGTGAGGAGACAAGGATGACTGTGAGTTCTTCAGGACCAGGAGTATGGCAGTGCTTTCAACAGTAATATGGAAATTTGGAAGAAGGGAGAATTTAAGAAGAAAGTTCGATTTTGAACATAGTGAATTTAAGATACCCAGTTTGATATGTCTAAAAGAGCATCTTATAGTGGGTCATTTATACCCTATCTATATTCATACCCTATCTAAAGAGATTTTATACTGATGAAAAAGGACATCAGAAAAAGTAGATGGGAGTGTTATTTAATTGAACAAATATTTAACAGCCAACTATTTATAAGGCTCTGTGTTTTGGGCTGGGGGTGGAAATATAAAAAGATCACAAAGATGAAAAACTGTAATCCCCACTCTTTTAAAAATTATTGTTATTTATTTATTTTTGTTTTTAACATTCACTTCTATAAAATTTTGAGTTCTAAATTTTCTCCCTTCTTTCTCCCCCCTCCCCAAGATGGTGTGCAATCTGATATAGGCTATAATACATGTTCATATTAAACATTTTCACATTAGTCATGTTGTAAAGAAGAATGAGAACCAATGAGAAAAACCACGAGAAAGATATCAGAGTTAGTTATCACACAATGTTACTGTGTACAGTGTTCTCCTGGTTCTGCTTACTTCACTCAGCATCAGTTCATTTAAGTCTTTACAGATTTTTCTGACATCTGCCTGCTCATCATTTCTTACAGTATTCAAATAGTATTCCATTACATTCGTATACCACAATTTGTTCAGCCATTCCCCAACTGATGGGCATCCCTTCAATTTCCAATTCTTGGCTGCCACAAAAAGAGCTGCTATAAATATTTTTGTGCATGTGGGTCCTTTTCCCATTTGTATGATCTCTTTGGCATACAGCCCTATAAGTGATATTGCTGAGTCAAAGGGTACGTACATTTTTATAGCCCTTTGGGCATAATTTCAAATTGCTCTCCAGAATGTTGGATCAGTTCACATCCACCTACAATGCATCAGTATTCCAATTTTCCCATATCTTCTCCAGCACTTATCCTTTTCCTGTTTTGTAATGTTAGCCAATCTGATAGGCATGATGTGGTACCTCAGAGTTATTTTGATTTGCATCTCTCTAATCAAGAGTGATATAAGCATTTTTTCATTTGACTATAAATAGCTCTAATCTCTTCCTCTGAAAACTGCCTATTCATATCTTTTGTCCATTATTTATCAATTGGAGAATATAATCCCGACTCTTAAAGATCTTGAGACTATTGGGAAGAATGGGAAAAGGGATATAGCATGTAGACAGATAAATATAAATATAATATTAGGTAAAGTGTAATGAACAAGGGAAAAATCCACATAAAGGCCCTGGGAGGATTATGGAAGGCTTTGTAAATAAGATAGCACCTTGAAGGATTTTAACTGGGATTCTTAACACAGACCTGAGGTCTGTGATATTGAATGGGGAAAAATTGCATTTTAATTTCAATATAATTGATTTCCTTTCTATTCCTCTGTATTTTTTGTTATGAATTTAAAAACATAATTCTTAGAAGGGATCCATATTCTTCACCACACTTCCAAAGAGATCCGTGACTATAAAAAGATAATAACCTTGAGAATAAAAGGTTGAGATGAACAGTTCTCTCTCTCTCTCCCCACTCTCTCTCTCCTCCCTTCTCTGTCCTTCCCTCCCTCTCTCCACACACACACATATATATGTATATACACATATATATGTATATATGTACACGCATATGCATGGGGGGTTGGTCTCATGCCTGTTACCTGCAAAGTATTATACTAGACTTGAAGGAGAAATATGTACTCAAGGAGATCACACTTACTCAAATACTTAAAAGATGCAATTGAAAATCGCTACCGAGAGGTCTGTAGAAGGAAAGAACATTTCCAACTTGAAGTGAGAGTGAATGATAAGCAAAGAATGATAAGGCTTCATAGTAGTATTCACCATGGATTTTGAAAGATAGAATTTCAAAAGGTCAAGATGAGAGGGGTAGAAAAGAAGGCATTCCTGGCAGCTATAAAGGTAGACTACCAAATCATAAAGGCTCTTGAAGGGCAGATTTGTGTATTTAGTAGGCAACAGGAAGCCATTGAAGGGTTTTATGTGTTAGAGTGACATGACCATATATCCTTGTGTAAGGTAAGGCTTCATCTGGTATTAGGTAAAAAGGAAGAGTTGGAAGTGGTTTGAGACTAGAGGCAGTAAGACCATTTAGGATTATATTATGCATTAATCTTGGCTTTGATTTAAGCACTAGTGGTGGATTAAGATTGACAAATAGGGAATAAATGGGGAAGTATGGGGAGGTAAGATTGATAGTTTCAGCAGCTGATTGACTATAGAAGCAAAGAAAGTTGGATTTCGTTTAGAAGAAAGAGAATTAGTCATAGTTATAAGGAAAAAATGCACTTAAATTATTTGGGGGGGCATATGTAAATATAGTACAGAACACACTTGAGTATGGGGACATATATTTTGTTTCTAAGGAAGTTAAACTTTGAATCGTGCTTTAATCCCTCATTGTGCTGGAGGCCTTTCTTTACCTCCTCGTGCAGCAGATTTTGGGAAATTGTTGTCTTTTGTGATTTGCTATATTATATTACACCACTGGAAGAATTCTAGTGTTTAAAAAAGAGTTTCTGTCAGGGAGCAGCTTGAGTTTGTCTAAAGTGTCACACAGTTTCTCCAATATCACCTAGTATTCTCTGTCTTCTACCTGTTGTTCTAGACCTAGCTTGTTATCCATGTACAGCTAAATATCTAAGTACTAATTGACTAACCCACATGAGTTACTCATACAAATTTTGTCATATTTTTAGTAGGCATTCTTTGATAACTTAGTTTTTCCTAGATGACTTGTTAAGTTCTTTCTTTTTTGAGGATTATTGAATCCCATTGAGTAGTCTTTGTAGTACTTGGAGATGAAGGCAATCCGAACATTGTCAGTCACAACAAGCAAGAGCTGGAGCATCTGTTTAGAGGCTCTTTGCTATTTGGTTTCTGCAAGGTTTTGATAGCAGTATACTCCTTTGTTGATAATTTCCCTGTTTTGTGTCTTACTTAATGATTATAAGAAGATTACTGAACAAAGTTGCCTCTGTGGTTGAATCAGGGAATCTTCAATCATTTCTATCAGGAAACATTTATTAAACACTGATTATGCAACCTCAGTGAGCTTATTCTATGTGAGAAACAATGTTTGCATGTGTAAGTAGGCACTATATTGACACGTATACACATATGCAGAGTAATCACAATTTAAGATATCTTCATCTTTTTTGAATGATCTAAATAAGTGGCTTTTCAAACACTTTTGGTCTACAGATCACATAGTGAGGGAAAGACTTCTGCAATCTCCATCCCACTTCTGTTGATTTTCAATTAAAATAATTATGGCTCTTTTGATGACACCAATGAGGTTTGCCAGGATGCTGCACCTTTTTGACTTAAGCACATCCAGGAGAAACAGGAAGGCTTGAGAAGATATTGCTGGAGAAGCATTTGTCACCACTTGGTGTTGTATTCATCACCATCAGAACCTTAGGTGTCCCAGATTTGAGGCAGCTTGACAGCAAGGCCCAGCAAGCAACACTTTTTTAGGGACATACAGAAACAGAAATACACTATGATCTTAACTTATGCATGGAAAATTCCTTGCTGGAGAAGGGTCTAAAAATTGATACTAACAAGTATATGAAAGAGAGTATTTTTTTTAAAAAAGAGATTATTTTTGCATGGAGCAAAGTGTATTAAAGTTATATTGTATCTTCCCATTTTTACTGTCTGCTGTACCTAGCACAGTGCAATATACCTGGTAGGTCCATATATATATATATTTATTAAAATGAATTATATTTTTAATATGGGTAAGGCAGTGTGAGAGGCATGCAGTGTGCTATAGTGGTTGAATACCTGGTCAGTGGAGTCTGAATAATTTAGGTTCAAGTTCAGCCTCTGATCCATAATGACTGTGATCCGGGCAAACCAGTTAAGATTCAAAGTTGTAGCTCTGGGACTGGAATCTGAGCTTCATTTTGGTAGAGGGAGGTTGACTCACCCAGGGCTCTCTAAGGGGAGAAAATCACAGCTCTGGGGGGAATAAAGTAATGTCAAAATGTTTCTTTGACCCTGGGGCTCAGGTGAACGTTTGTTTTATCTTGACCATAATGCCACTTTCATGCCTTCTTCATGATTCTTCTTCCCCTCTATGCTCCCCCTGTCCCTTAACTCTAAGAAGGATAGTAAAATTAACAATATCATTCCTGCATATATTGTCCTATGCTTTTTTTTTTCACTCTTACAAACACCACTGTGGTCATCATTTCCCTATTAGAATATAATTTCCTTGAAGATAAAGGTTATTTGGTTTCCTTGTATTTGTGTTCCCAGTATTTAAAACTTAAAACCTGGTACTAAGTTTTGACACATAATGAACATGATAAATTCTTTTTATTGGGGCCTGCAATTTTATCAGTTATAACTGTCAGATGCTGAGCAGCTTAGCATCTTCTTTGCAATTTATAGTCTTGGAAAATTGCCTGGGACACTGAGAAGTTATATGACTAGCCTAGAGTCACACATCTAGTGTGTGTCAGAGATGAGAAATTGAAACTTGTTCTTCCTGTGTTAAAAGTTGATTATTTCTTAATCTACTTACATCATACTGCATTTCATATAGCAATAACCTTCCTTTTTTAGATGAAGTTTGGATATAATAACAACTATTTTGTCAAGCTGTTAATCTTATTAAAAATGAATTTTAACTGCCTGCTAATATAAATGATCTTGCTATTTAGATGTGCAAGAGTCCTGTGATTAGTATTCTGTCATGGAGGTTAGGTTTTTTTTTAAAAGCTATGACAGCAGCTTGCTGACTGTGGTGATCATGGTGAGTGAGCTTGAAGAAAGACTCAGAATTAACTCCAAATAAATGGACAAGTAAAATGAACATACTAAATGTAGAAAGCCAGAAAACCAGAAAATTGGCCATCAGCTAGGTTTTTTGGTTGAAGCAACCTGTAAGTCTTTTAGATGGAATTGTAATTTATGTTTGTAGAGTTTGTATACACATGAATAAAATCATAGGTTGCTTAAAGTGTCACATTAAAAATCTATAAAACTGACTAAAGTTTAAAGATTGAAGCCAAATGTTTTTAGAATTTTGAAAATTTAACCATCTTTTCTTTTTTTTTTCTTAACAGGATGGTATGACTTCCTTGTACTTTGATCTGAATTTTCCTGCTATGAGGAAAAACAAGAATATAGACAATTTCTTAATTAGATGTAAGTTTCATTAAACTTTTTTTTTTTTTATCATTTATACAGCCACATCTATGGCTATTTCGAAGGAGTCATAAAAATGCCTTGAGATTGTAATGGTATTTTAATTAGAATTTTGTTAGAACTATGGATCCTTTAATTTTAGGATAAAACAATGCACAGTTATATTTCTAATTGGAATTCCTAGAAATTTAACAAACATTGACAGGGTGTAGAGAATAATTACTTCTCAGTTAATTAGATCATAGATTCAGAACCAAAAAAGACTTTAGAAGTTGTCTGATACAACCCCTTCATTTTAGAGATGAGGAAACTTACATTTAAAGGGGGGGAGGAAGTCACTTACACTTATACACATGCCATTATGAGTTATTAAAAGAACTCTGGAGAGAAAATTGTTTTTATTTTTTGACTGTAATATTTTTCTTGGTTAAGCAGCATACTTGCTGAGTTGTTATGGATTCATCAGTAATGTGTAAACCTTCCTTTGAAATATTAATAAAAATGAATATTATAATGCCTTTGCCATGTAAATGATGTTGTCTACTATATATTTAGTGGTATTGGTAGCAGCTTTCAGGGATATAGATATATCAAAGGGTGTTAAGAATGAAGGTGAGTAGTTTTTTAAAATCAGCGTAACAGGTACACAATAAAAAAAAAAATCACTTGTAATAAAAGGTTTTTAAACATATAAGTAGTACTGATTAATGTTCTAATTAGTCAGATAACCAGGGAGATAGTATTATTATATAGACTATGTAGTTAGTGGTTTGCAAAGGATTATAATTCCAATATATGTAATGAACTTAGTAAAACTAGAGATAGTGAATGCCCCTGTGATTTTGTTGATATAGAGACCTCTCAGATGAGTAAACACATTTTGTCAGTTCAGGCTGATATCTTCCCTGCAAGGACTGTTATTAGTAAATTGCCTAGAGCAATGTCCAGAGCCATACAGCCAGTATGTGTCAGCATTAAGATTTGATCCCCTGTCTTACTATCTCAGAGAGAAGCTTGCAATTACACTAATATTCTTTTTGTGGTTATTCAAAATAAATGCTCTAGGATCTCATAGTATATCCTTAAGAGTCATCATTATGTACTACCATCACATTAGCTATCATTCTATTAGTCAAACCAAGACCAGATTTTGATAGACCACTCCATATTGATAAAACTGTAGATAAACTATCTTTTACTCTAATTTAATTGCAAAAAAACTCCTTTTGTAATCAGTTTTGTTTGAAGTTATCTGAAATAAAGGTGAAAACAGTGATATATTTAGTATGTAAAATATTTTTATCTGTTGCATATGTTTATTTTATGAATATTGTTTTTATGTGTTTACTATGTGATAAGCACTGTATTAAGTGCTTGAGATACAAACAGAAAGTTGAGACAAGTTGCTTTCAAGTAGCTCATATTCTAAGTTAGGGATTCACAAATGTGTAAAAGAGGTCTTACGTCCTTGTTAAATTCCTAGCAGATCTAAAGTTTTAGTAATACATAAGTTCTAACAGGGAAGATAATAGATAGGTGGCAAGTCTGCGAGGACTTTGGGGAGTAGTGGCAGGTCAGATATCTGGGACCAAGATGGCTATGATTCCAAGGATCAGAGAATTATAATATTATGTTGCCTTAAGACATTAATAGTGAATTTTCAAAGCTTGATTCACATAGGTTTAGTTGAAAGCCCAAACCAATTCATTGGACTGAATTTTTTTTTTTTTACAACTGTGATTACTAATTATGGCATTTGTATTTATGAGTACCTATATTTTTCATTTCATTATAGATGAGAGAACTGTGACAAAAATTGGATGCCTACAGATGAAGGCAGAAGATTTTGATGTTATTAAAGTAATTGGAAGAGGTGCTTTTGGTGAAGTTCAGTTGGTAAGAATTTAGTCGGTCTCTTTTTACTTCTATGTTTATCTTTGGGGGGGGGGGGGTTTGTGCTAGTTGGAATATATACCATGAATATTCAAGTTCATATCATAAAAAAGTTAAAAGAAAAGCAAGTCATATACTTTTTCCAAGTTCTAAGTAGGCATGAAATTTTAAACAAAAAAAATAGAAGGAATAGAAGCAACTGCAGAACATAAAATAGAAAGATTTTATTACATAACTTAAAAAGCTTTCTCATAAACAGACTTGATACATGTAGAATAGGAAAAGGAATGGTCACTGGGGGAAATTTATATCAAATACCTCAGGTAATGGTCTGATATTGATAATATGTAAACATCTAACAAATATTTAAGTGGTCAAAAGAAGAATTTCATTCTAGTAACAACAATAGGAAAGAACTCTTTAAGTCACAAATAATGAGAGAAAGGAAAATCAAAAGAAAGAAAGTAGGAAGGAAACAAGCATTTATTTAGATCTTCTATGTGCCAGACATTGTGAGGAACACTTTACAGATATCTCATTTGATCTTCACAGCAACCCTGTGATAGGTGCTATTATTATCCCCATTTATTGGTGAGGAAACTAAGGAAGACAGAAGTCAAATTGATTTGCCTAGGGGTCACACAGTCAAACTTATGAAGCTGGATTTGAACGCAGGTATTGAATTTTGATGTAGCACTATATTTTGCCTCCTTGCTCCCTCAACTGTGAGGTTTTACTTCATACCCAGGGAAGTTGACAAAAAAGATGCCAACAGGTAACATTGGGCCAGTTGTGGAAAGATAGGCACACTAATGTACTATTGATGAAACTATGAATTGGTCCATCAATTCTGGAAAGCAATCTGGGTTTTTTTTTATTTTTTATTTTTTATTTAACTTTTAACATTTATTTTCACAACATTTTGGGTTACAAATTTTCTCCCCTTTTATCCCCCCCCCCCCACCCCAGACCCAAGCATTCTAATTGCCCCTGTGACCAATCTGCTCTCTCTTCTATCATCCCTCTCTGCCCCTTGTCTCCGTCTTCTCTTTTGTCCTGTAGGGCCAGATAGCTTTCTTTACCCCTTAACCTGTATTTCTTATTTCCTAGTGGTAAGAACATTACAGTTGATCCTAACACTTTGAGTTCCAACTTCTTTAGCTCCCTCCCTCTCCACCCCTTCCCTTTGGAAAGCAAGCAATTCAATATAGGCCAAATCTGTGTAGTTTTGCAAATGATTTCCATAATAGTTGTGTTGTATAGGACTAACTATATTTCCCTCCATCCTATCCTGTCCCCCATTACTTCTATTCTCTTATGATCCTTTCCCTCCCCATGAATGTTGACCTCGGATTGCATTCTCCTCCCCATGCCCTCCCCTCTATCATCCCCCCCACCCTGCTTGTGCCCTTGTCCCCCACTCTCCTGTATTGTGAGATAGGTTTTCCTATCAAAATGAGTGTGCATTTTATTCTTTCCTTTAGTGGAATGTGATGAGAGTAGACCTCATGTTTTTCTCTCACCTCCCCTCTTTATCCCTCCACTAATGAGTCTTTTGCTTGCCTCTTTTATGAGAGATAATTTGCCCCATTCAATTTCTCCCTTTCTCCTCCCAATATTTCTCTCTCACTGCTTGATTTCATTTTTTTTTAAGATATGATCCCATCCTCTTCAATTCACTCTGTGCACTCTGTCTCTATGTATGTGTGCGTGTGTGCATGTGTGTGTGTGTACTCCCACCCAGTACCCAGATACTGAAATGTTTCAAGAGTTACAAATATTGTCTTTCCATGTAGGAATGTAAACAGTTCAACTTTAGTAAGTCCCTTATGACTTCTCTTTGCTGTTCACCTTTTCATGGTTCTCTTCATTCTTGTGTTTGAAAGTCAAATTTTCTTTTCAGCTCTGGTCTTTTCATCAAGAAAATTTGAAAATCCTCTATTTCGTTGAAAGACCATTTTTTCTCCTGAAGTATTATACTCAGTTTTGCTGGGTAGGTGATTCTTGGTTTTAGTCCTAGTTCCTTTGACTTCTGGAATATCCTATTCCATGCCCTTCGATCCCTTAATGTAGAGGCTGCTAGATCTTGTGTTATCCTGATTGTATTTCCACAATACTTGAATTGTTTCTAGCTGCTTGCAATATTTTCTCCTTCACTTGGGAATTCTGGAATTTGGCCACAATGTTCCTAGGAGTTTCTCTTTTTGGATCTCTTTCATGCGGTGTTCTGTGGATTCCTTGAATATTTATTTTGCCCTCTGGTTCTAGAATCTCAGGGCAGTTTTCCTTGATAATTTCATGGAAGATGATGTCTAGGCTCTTCTTTTGATCATGGCTTTCAGGTAGTCCCAAAATTTTTACATTGTCTCTCCTGAATCTATTTTCCAGGTCAGTTGTTTTTCCAATGAGATATTTCACATTATCTTCCATTTTTCGAATCTTCTCACTATGTTCTGTGATATCTTGCTTTCTCACAAAGTCCTTAGCGTCCATCTGTGCCATTCTAGTTTTGAAAGAACTATTTTCTTCAGTGAGCTTTTGAATCTCCTTTTCCATTTGGCTAATTCTGCTTTTGAAAGCATTCTTCTCCTCATTGGCTTTTTGAACCTCTTTTGCCAATTGAGTTAGGCTAGTTTTCAGGGTGTTAATTTCTTCAACATTTTTTTGGTTCTCCTTTAGCAGGGAGCTGATCTGCTTTTCATGCTTTTCTTTCATCTCTCTCATTTCTCTTCCCAGTTTTTCCTCCACCTCTCTAACTTGATTTTCAAAATTCTTTTTGAGCTCTTCCATGGCCTGAGCCCATTGGGTGGGCTGGGACACAGAAGCCTTGATTTCTGTGTCTTTGCCTGATGGTAAGCATTGTTCTTCCTCATCAGAAAGGAAGGGCGGAAATGTCTGTTCTCCAAGAAAGTAGCCTTCAATAGTCATTTCTTTTCCCTTTTCTGGGCATTTTCCCCAGCTAGTGACTTGACCTCTGAGTATTCTCCTCACACCCACCTCACCTCCTGGTCCTCCCAGCCAGCGTTTGGGGACTGAGATTCAAATGCTGCTTCCCAGCCTTAGGGCTTTTGGCGGGGGCAGGGCTGCTATTCAGTGTGAGAATTAAGTTCATGTGCTGAGGTCAGGGCAGGGCCGCCTCTCAGGCTCAGTTCCCTCAGGGGGTTTATGCACAGACCTTCCACAATGGATCCAGGCTCCCGCCCGCTTGGGGAGCCCCTGTCTGCAGCTGCCTCTCAGCTTCTACCTCCCGGGGGGGGGGGCCCGAATCATGGGGGCACCCCACTCCCCTCTCGACCCGCCAAAGAGACTCTCTCACCGACCCCCGTCACCTGTGGGTGGAGGGACTTGTGTGGCCGCTGGAGATCCCGTCCCTGAAGCCTGCTCGGGTCTGTTTCTCTTGGTGCTGTGGCCGCAGCAGGTCTGGGCTGGGCTGGGCTCTGCGTCTGCAGCGCGACGGACCTTTTGCGAGAGGTTTGCAGGTCCCTCTGTGGGTGGAGGGACCCGCGTGGCCACTGGAGATCCCGTCCCCGAAGCCCGCTCGGATCTTTTCCTCTCGGTGCCGAGGCTGCTGCAGGGCTGCCCTCAGCTCCCAGTCCCGGCGCCCAGTCCGCAGCGCGAAGGACCCCCCCGCGAGAGGTTTGCAGGTCTCTCCGGAACAGAAATCTCCCTCGCTCCAATATTCCATGGCCTCTGGGTGCAGAATTCACTGTGAGTTGCTCCCCTGTAGCCGATCTGTGGGTTGTGGGTTCGGAGCTATGTGTATGTGCGTCTTTCTACTCCGCCATCTTGGCTCCGCCCCCAATCTGGGGTTTTGTAAAGCAAGTGACTAAAATGTTCATGCCTTTAGATCCATAGATTCCACTAGTAGTCATATATCTCAAGGAGGTCAGTGACAAAAAGAAAGGCCCTATATAAACCAAAATATTTACAATAGTATTTTAGTTGTATCAAAGAACTGGAAGCAAAGTCGGTTCTCTTCAATTTGGGAATGACTGAACAAACTGGTACTTACTATTGTGTTACAAGAAATAACTAATGAATATAGCATATCATGTGAAGGCTTAGATGAATTGATCCAAAATTAAGTAGTAAGCAGAACCAAAAAACAGTATACTACCTAAATACAATAATGTAAAATAAAAAAGAGGAACTGAATTCTTCAAAATTACCAAGTTTGACCTCAAAGAAGAAATATAGAAGGCTCTTTACCTTGCTTTTTTCTTGAACTGTGGATGTAGGATATTGCTTATAATAGTAGAGTCTAAAATATGTTGGTTTTGCAAAATTTCTCTCCCCTCCCCACCCTCCCCCCTTTTATTGTAAGGGACAGTTGTGAAGAAACTGGTTGGAGAGTTATAAAGTGGGAAATTGAAGTGATATAAAATATAGAAAGTTAATAAAAATTTATATTTAAAATACATTAGTATCTACGGAAGCTTAATTCAGTAGAAAAGGCACTGATTTGAAGATAGAAGATGTAGGTTCATATTCTAGCTTTGTTATATATAGGTTGCTTAACCTCCCCAAGCCTCAGTTTACTTATCTGTAAAATGAAGAAAATGGACTAGATGACTTCTCTAAGGTCCCTTCCAATTTTAAGTTTATGATCTAATGAACTAGAAATTTTTAGCATTATTCATCTCCCATCTCTCTCTTCACCCCTAAACACATCAGCGTATGGGAATTACAAGATGGATTAGTGAATATATTCTGGGAGAAACATAATGTATTCAGATGGGTCTAAGAAACCAAAAGATAAATCTTTAGCTGAAATTTACTCTTTCATGTGTTGGTAGAGGGAGGTAAATGCTTGAAATATCTTAATTTTCCAAATCTAATTTAGTCACTTAGCCTCACTGAGCCTCAGTTTCCACATCTGTAAAATGAATGAGCCAACAGAGGTAAAGCATTTTATAAAACAAATATGTTACAAATGCCCACCATCATTCTGCCTCTTACCTCTTCTTCAAAATATTTAACCTTGGTTTGTGTATTTTCCTTTAAAGAAAGTTAAATGTTGCTGTTCATTTAGCAGATAATGAACTTGTCTCTCATATTATCTGTAATTTTTGCAAAAAGTTCCATAAGTAGGATTGAATTTGAATCTACTTTTTGTCTTGAAACAAAACACTGATCATTTACTTATCTACCAAATTTTAGGTCATTGCCCCTCCTTTTACTTATTCTCCCTGGTTGATCAGGGTAGGTGAGTTTGAACACTAGCTGATCCTCATCGCCACTTCCAGGTTTCTCTCTGCCAGTATCATTCAGTAACATCTCCTTTGAAGTTTACTCAAATCATATCTACCATCCAATCAAAATTCTAGTCACTGTTGTACCCCAACTTCCCTTCTGTCCTCAATGAGTTCAGTGCCTGGTGCACAGTGTTTCTTACCTCTTCCTCAGCTCCTCATCAAATTGAACTTCAACATACATATTGATGATCTCTCAAACACCCTAACTTCACAATTAAGATCTTCTAATCACCCAGGCTCACGAACTAGGTGTAATCCTCAGCTCCTCACTCTAAACCTCTCCCCTCTCTCTCTATCTCTCTAATCTGTTGGTAAGTCCTGTCATATCTCTTATGTATACTCCCTTGTCTCTTTTGACATTGTCACCACCTTGATGCAGGTCCTCATCAACTTATACCTGAATTATTGCAACCTGCTTACTGATCTCCCTGCCTCTCTATTCCTGTCCATTCTTCATTCACCTTTGAAATTTATCTTAAAGTGCCCACCTGACTGTTCATTTCCCTTCTCTGTACCCCAGTTGTTATCACCTTCAGAATGAATAAAATATCTTCTCTTTGGCAAGAGAAGCCTGACTCTCTCTTACTTTTCCCATCTTCTTATACCTTATTTATTACCCTCTCTCCCATATACTTTATGATTCAGTGACACTGGATTCCTTGCTATATCTTCCACAAGATACTCCATCTCCCAACTCTGGGCATTTTCATTGGCTCTTCACCATGCCAGGTATACTTATTCTCACTTTTCATTTCTGCCTCCTTGCTTCCTTCAAGTTTTAGCTAACATCTCTCTCTCTTTTTAAAAATAAATTTACTTATTTATTTTTAATTTTCAGCATTCACTTCCATAATATTTTGAGTTCCAAATTTTCTCCCCATCTCTCCCCTCACCCTACTCTAAGATGGTGTGTAATTCGATGTAGGAGGCTCTATATATGCATTTGTGTTAAACCTGTTTTCACATTAGTCATATTATAAAAAAGAATTAGAACCAGTGAGAGAAACCATGAGAAAAAAGAAACAAAAAAAAAGAGAGAGCAAATAATATGGTTCAGTCTACATTCAGACTCCATAGTGTTTTTTTCTGGATGTGGACAGCATTTTTCATCATGAGTCTTTTGGAATTTGTCTTAGATACTTACATTGCTAAGAAGAACTAAGTCTTAAAGTTGGTCATCGCACAGTTACTATGTACAATGTTCTCCTGGCTCTATTCACTTTCCTCAGCATCAGTTCATGTAGGTGTTTCCAGGTTTTTCTGAAGTCTACCTGTCTCATTTCTCATGGTATTCCAGTAGTATTCCATTACTATTCCATTCATATTACATTCATATACCATAACTTGTTCAGCCATTCCCCAACTGATGGGCATCCCCTCAATTTCTAGTTCTTGGTCACCACAAAAAAACAGCTATAAATATTTTTGTACATGTGGGGTTCTTTTCCCATTTATATGATCTCATTGGGATACAGCCCTAGAAGTGATATTGCTGGGTCAAAGGGTGTGCACATTTCTATAGCCCTTTGGGAATAGTTCCAAATTGCTCTTCAGAATGGTTAGATTGGTTAATTACTTTTATTTGGTTATGTTTAGCTAGCTGGTAAATAGGTAGAATTATTTCTAATCTGTTCTTCATAACAAAATTCCCTGTTTCATGAATCATCCGTAAGTATTATTACAATAGAATTAATTGCTTGATCTCTAAAATGTACAAACAGAAGTTCCCCTAATGAAGTTAGGAATAGTTCAGAATTCTATTTAATATACAGAAATATAGCAGTGAAAAGAGCTGCATAACTATTACATGGTTACTGGACTCACTATTTGCTTTGGGCTGATTGAATTTAACGCTGAATAGCAAAAAAATAAAAAAATTCTTTAGGAAGCAGAATTGTAGGGCGTAGATAATTCCGTTTTTTTGATCCATCTGTGATCTAATATTGCTTCAGAAGAGAAACACTTGGAGCTTTGAAAATAGAGAACTGGAGGAGTATTAGAGTAAATATTTGTGAATTTAGCAGTTTTTATAGTAGCTGGATTGTTTTGATCTTTATTGTCATGTACTTAGCCTTAGACCCTAATTCTCATGGAATTGAAAACATCAGAATAGTGGAGGAATGTCTTAAAACAAAATAAAAAGAAATTGCATTTAGCTATGGATATATGATAATTGTTGGAATCTATTCAGGAGATTGTACCACTCATAAACCCATCATAGAATCCATGTAGTGTTTTTATTTGTAATAAAATAAAATTTAACCTGCATTTTTTTATTTCCTTCTGTGCTAAAGTGGTGAATTCAATATAGGCAGCTGGTTAGGAAGTGACTTAATTCCTTTAGAAAGGGGGGGCAAAATGTTTGTTTTCCTCTACCTTCTTTTTTTTTTAGTAGGCAGGATGTAGTATGTACATGGATTAGACAGATCCCACTTCCTGTCACTATTCATCTACATCTTTGTGTCTTCATGGACTACCTCAGCTTATCACAAAATAGAGGACAGAAATCTGGATTCGGAAGTATTTAAATTATGTGAATTTAGTTTAAAAATATTGAAAAATATGTCCTGTATTACGCCAGGTCCAGAGCCATTACCCCAGCTTCTTGGGACTTTCTGTCTTAAAGGCCTGGATTTAATTACAACTTTGGATGTTTATCATCTTTGTGTGCGACTATGGGCCACTTTTAATCTCTCTGGGCTTCTGTTCCTTCATTTATGTTATTGGGGCAAAAATAGCAACTGCCTTACAGAATTGTGAGGATCAAATAGGGCAGTGTATGCAAAGTATGTTGCAAATATTGGAAATGTTATAAAGATAAAAGCTAGTGTTATTTTTATTGTGTTCTTATTTTCTGTTGGGGTTCAGTTATATCATGGGATCTTAATCTTTTTTGTACCATAGACCTCTTTGGGATTCTGAAACCTATGGATAAGTGAACAAAATAAAATGCATAAGATTGCAAAGGGAACTAATTCTATTGAAATAAAATATACTTATCAATATATTTTTAAAAATAAATTTACAGATCCCAGGTTAAGAACTCCTGATAGAAACAAACAGTCTTGGAAAAAGTTTCTATCTTCTTTTATTCTTTTGTATTTAATGTTCCTAAGACTATTTTACAAATGGATAAAGTTAGTACTTTTTTATTTTTAAATGGAATGTGAACTTATTCTCCTTTAGGTTCACTAAAGAAACCATTTTTCATACAATTCTGCAATGATAATATGTACTTTATCCTCTCTTCACCTCATTTTGATCTTGGCCAAATTTCTCTATTTTGAAAGTTTTTTATTTCTTCATTTGGGACTTGCATTAAAAACTTTTTTTTTTTTTTAGGAACCAGTCTAGTGTTATTTCCAGGGCATTGTAGGTAACAATTTGGTTGGTCTCTTATTATGGTCTGGTTCCAATATAGTTTTTTGATATTCTCTAGGCTATTTTGAGGTCTGTATTTGTATGTCATCCATCAGTTCATCAAAGTTCATGAATTTATGGTATGTTAATCTACCCACCAGTTTTTTATGCATATTAAGCATATGCTTAATTTTTATAATCAGTAATAATGTGTTGTACTGTTTCCACAATTTCATTACACAGTGTGTATGTGTTACCAAATCTGTCCTCCTTAAGGATAACCCTTTTGCAGTTTCTTGTGTCAGTGGTCCTGAGTTAAACCTTTCATTTTCTATATTATTATTATCATCCTATAGTCAGTAAGCATTTGTTAAGTGCTTACTTTGTGCCAGTCACTGGGTTAACTTTTGGAGATACAAATACAAGGAAAAAGGAAAGTAGCCTATGCCCTTGTGGAAGCTTCCATTCTAATGAGGGAAGACTATAAGTAAAAGGAAGCTGAAAAGAATAAGGGGGTTTGGAAGAGGCCTAGACAGAGGAATTGTGGGAAAAGAAGCCCAGAGAGTCCTGAGCAGCCCAGGAAAGAAGAAAAGAGCAAAAATGGCAGACCTGGGCACTTTTCTTAAAATGGAGGTTCCCAGAGAGCTGACCAATTGGAGGGAGGAACTGCAGGGATTGGGTGAGAAGGCTTCTGGGTGCGATGGGGAATGAAATCAGACTGTCATGAGTGGAGACTGGAGAGGAATGCAGAATTGAACCATTTGTTATTAAGCTGCTGATCTCTTAGCCTACTCCTACTTTTATCTCTAGTTTCTGCCCAACTTGCTTTTTTACTTTCCCTGCATGTCAAATTAGATTTCTTTTCCAGGAATTTCATTATAAAAAAAATTTCTTTTTCTACTATTTCTGATGGAAATGAGAAGTACATTGAACTTTCTTTAGATTTTTATGCTCCATAAAAAAAAGTAGAAGTTGCCTAGAGGAAGAATTAGTGATTAAAGCTTTGTTTATTTGGGTAGGTTTTTTTTCCCTTTAGGAATTGAGTTTAATATTAGAAAAACACCATTTCATCAGAAATACATTATTTTATTCCTCCTGCCCCTCTCTTTACAGAAATAGCAAGTTTCTGGTAAGGTAACTATTTAAAACAATGTATATACCCATGTTTTAAACTTTGCAAATATACTTCATCCCTATTAGTTAATAGCCATATTTCCTTTGAAGTGATGATTTTTTCTTTTGTTTATTTAATCCAGCAATTTATGGAATTGATGTTAAGTTTTCATTAATGAAATGAGGCTCTTATAGTTTACATTGGACAGGTGTTTTATCATTGGTTTATCAAAGGTACCTTGGCATTTTTTCCATTATTAAGAATTTATGCTATTTTTCTTTAGATGGCTGTTTTGCACCATATTTTGCAACAAATATAATTAATAATAACGTTTCAAATTAAGTGCCCAATTCATTAGTATTTCTTGTTAAAAAAGCACTAATGATAATTTTGCTGTTTGTAAATCAACAGGTTCGTCATAAAGAGTCACAGAATGTTTATGCCATGAAGCTTCTTAGTAAATTTGAAATGATAAAAAGATCAGATTCTGCTTTTTTTTGGGAAGAACGAGATATCATGGCCTTTGCCAATAGTCCCTGGATTGTTCAGGTAAGCACTGTATACTCAGTAAATTTAAATCATACATGAGCAGACATATTTTGTATGCTGAAACTCCAATATGTTTATGCTTGTTTTTTGATGTTTATAAAGTTCCAGCACTGAAATTTAATATTAACAGGACTCAACACATTAAACCATCTTTAATGCTTCCATGACAGTATCTTATAGTATCCTTTATTACTCTTTCTGAAATAAAAGGGTCAAATTTAGAAACCTAAATTTAAAATGAGATTTTTGAATTATCTATATAATTATTGGGATAGAAGAGAAAAATGCCATGTAGATAATTTTAAAAATTTTCAAACACTTAACATTAACTATATTTGTTCTCCTTCTTCCCAAAATTACCTTTTAATTTATATTGTTAAAACAGTTGATCATACATCAGTTGAATTTTGTAAGTATTTATGAAATGCCTGATATGTATATAGAATATAGTGTTATGTATGAGATTAGATATATAAATAAGACATACTTTTTGTTTTCCTGAAATTTATAGTCCAACAATGGAAATATGAAACTCAGAACTATTATAAAATAATGCGTGAAAATGGTGGTACATGAAAGCATTTCAGGTGAGAAATGGTTCAGAAGTATGATGAGTGCCAAGGAAATCTAATTTAGGAATAAAAAATATACTGCAAAACTGAGTAAAATAAATAAAGGAACATTACCAAGCCTTTTCCTCTTTTTTTTTTCCTAACTTTATTTCAGCTGTTAGCATGGTGCCTGTCACATAGTAGTCACTTAGTTAATGCTTGCTGAATCAACCTTTCTTTGTAGCTTATGAATCTGAATTCTTTTTTTTCTTTGTGTCTTTTTAAAAAAAAAATTATTATTTTGTTTTCAGTGTTCTACAATCACTTCCATGTATCTTAGATTTTTCCCCTTCCTCACCTCCTTTCTCCCTACCTCCCCACTCCCTCCCTGAGACAGTATATAGTTTTATATAGGTTCTACACATACATTCCTATTAAATACATTTTCACCTTAGTCATGTTGCATAGAAGAATTAAAATGAATGGGAGAAATCATAAAACAAACCAAAACATAATACAAAAGAAAATGACCTGCTTCATTCTGCAATCGAATTCCATAGTGGAAGGTGTTTTGCCTTAAGACACCATTGGGAATTATTTAAGTCCTTGCATTGCAATGAAGTACTTAATCTACCAGAAAAATTCCTCACACACTGTGGTTGTTGCTGTGTACAAAGTTCTCCTGGTTCTGCTCTTTTCACTCAGTAATAGTTCATATAAGTCTTTCGAGGCCTCTCTGAAGTCTTCCTGTTCATTATTTCTTATAGCACAATAGTATTCCATTACATTCACATACCACCATTTATTCAGCTATTCCCCAATTGATGGGCATCCCCTTGATTTCCAGTTTTTGGCCACCACAAAGACAGCTGCTATAAATATTTTTGTACTTGTAGGACTCTTTCCCATTTTTATGATCTCTTGGGGATGCAGTCCTAGAAGTGGTATTTCTGGGTCAAATGAATTGGAATTCTTACAGTCAGAACCATCTATTATGATGAAAATATTTTAGGAAAATACATATATAATGTGGCTGGCAAAAGTGGGGGGTGTTGTAAGGATATTTTATATTTATATGGATCAACTTGTTACTTTTTTCTGCTTTTTGGTCACAGACTGTTCTGTTAACCCTAGCCTATTATTATAAATTTATGCCTTTGGTCATTCATTCTTAGTTCAACATTTTTTGAATGCTTACTCTGGGAAAACATAGTACTGCTGACTGACTACCATATGGAAACAATTAAATATGCCTTTTCTTCTGCCCTTCCCAATCTGAATGGAATGCCCTCCATCTCTTTCTTCACTTTTTGAATTTTCATTCATCGCTTGAAGTTCAGTTCCCATGCCACATTCTTTAGGAACTTTTCCCTGATATCATGCCACCTTGGAAGAACTGAACACTTACAAGTCCCTAGAAGTGTCTCTGAAAACAGCTGCACAAAATTCCTGAAGCTTGGGACAGTACGCCTTCCACACTGGAAGCAGAGAGTCAGGTAATAGGGTGGGAAAATGGGCAAACAATGGAAAAAAACTCAGGCTATAGAAACTTATTTTGGTAACAAGATCAAAACATACACTCAGAAGAAGACGTTAAAGTCAAAGCTCCTACTACATCCAAAGCCTTCAAGAAAAATATAAATGACTCTCAGGCCACGGAAGAGCTCAAAAAGGATTGTGAAAATCAAGTAAGAGAAGTAGAGGGAAAATTGGGAAGAGAAATGAGAGTGATGCAAGAAAATCATGCAAAATGAGTCAGCAACTTGCTAAAGGAGAGCCAAAAAACCTACTGAAGAAAATAACAGTTTAAAAAATAGACTAACCCAAATGGCAAAAGAGATCCAAAAAGCCAATGAGGAGAAGAATGCCTTCAGAAGCAGAACTGACCAAATGGAAAAGGAGGTCTGAAAGCTCACTGAAGAAAATAATTCCTTCAAAATTAGAATGGAGCAAATGGAAGCTATTGACTTCAGGAGAAATCAAGAAATTATAAAACAGAACCAAAAGAATGAAAAAATAGAAGACTATGTGAAATATCTCATTGGAATAAACACTGACCTGGAAAATGATCCAGGAGAGAGAATTTAAAAGTTATTGGACTATATAAAAGCCATGATCAAAAAAAGAGCCTAGACATCATCTTTCAAGAAATTATCAAGGAAAACTGGGCAGCTAGGTGGTGAAGTGGATAGAGCACCAGTGCAGGAGTCAGGAGGGCCTGAGTTCAAATCTCACCTCAGACACTTGACACTCACTTGCTGTGTGACCTTGGGCAAGTCACTTAACCCCAACTGCCTCATCCTGGGTCATCTCCAGTCATCCTGATGGAAATCTGGTCACTGGATTTAGATGGCTGTGAAGAGAAGTGAGGCTAGTAACCTGCACAGCCCTCACTCAAAGCAAAGTCAAGTGCAAGTCATGTCATTATTTCTCTGATAGCATGATCTTCTTCGGCAGCGAAGGACAAACACACATCAAGGAAAACTGCCCTGTTATTCTAGAACCTGAAGGTAAAATAAAAATTGAAAGAATCCACAGAATATCTCCAGAAAGAGATCACAAAAGGAAAACTGCCAGGAATATTATAGCCAAATTCTAGAGTTTCCAGGTCAAGGAGAAAATATTGCAAGCATCCAGAAAGAAACAATTCAAGTATTGTGGAACCACAATCAGGGTAACACAAGATTTAGTGTCTTCTACATGAAGGGAGTGGAAGACTTGGAATATGATATTCCAGAGGTCAAAGGAGCTAAGATTAAAACGAAGAATCACCTACCCAGCAAAACTGAGTATAATACTTCAGGGGAAAAAAATGGAATTTTAATGAAATAGAGGAATTTCATGCATTCTTGAGGAAAGACCAGAGCTAAATAGAAAATTTGACTTTCAGATGCAAGATTCAAGAGAAGTTTAAGATGGTAAACAGGAAAGAGAAATCATAAGGGACTTATTAAAGTTAAACTGTATACATTCCTACATAGAAAGATAACAATTGTAAATCATAATATATTATATATAATATGTAATTCATATATATATATGAAGTAAGTACAGTATGAAGGCTTGATATCAAAAAAATAAAATTAAAGGGTGAGAGAGGGGAATATATTGAGAGAAAGAGAAAGGGAGAGCTCTAATGGGGTAAATTATCTCACAAAAAAGGCAAGAATAAGCTTTTACAGTCGAGGGGAAGGGGGTAGGATATGAAAGGGAATGAGTGAACCTTACTGTCACCAGAATTAGCTTAAAGAGGGAATAACATAAATGCCTAACTGGGTATAAAATCCATCTTACTCTACAGGAAAGTAGGAGGGAAGAGGATAAGAGAAGGGGAAGTGATAGAAGGGAGGGTTAATTAGAAACAAACACTTTTGAGAAGGAATAGCGTGAAAGGAGAGAGAGAATAGAGTAAACGGGAGGGTGGGATAGGATGGAAGGAGTTATAGTTAGTCTTTTACAACATGATTATTATGGAAGTGTTTTACATGACTGCACATATATAGCCTATATCAAATTGCTTGCTTTCTCAATGAGGGGGGGTGTGGATAGAGAATGGGAGAAAATGTGGAACTTAAAAAAGTTTTAAAAATGACTGTTAAAATTTGTTTTTATGTGTAACTGGAAAATCAGATACCCAAGGAATGTGTTATAGAAATAGGAGGGAAAGGGGATAAGAGAAATGAGTGGTGGTGATAGAAGAGAGAGCCAATTGAGGGAAGACGTAGTCAGAAGGAAAACACTTTGGAGGAGGGACAGTGTGAAAGAGAGAGAATAGAACATATGGGACTGAGGGAATAGGATGGAGGGAAATACTCTTAGCCGCAGTAACTGAAAAAAATTGAAGCAAGGTACGCTGATAAAGGCCTCATTTCTTTAACAGATAGAGAACTGTCAAATTTATAAAAATGAGCCATTTCACAATTGGTAAATGATCACAAGATATAATCAGTTTTCAGATGAAGTAATTAAAGCTATCTATAGCCATATGAGAAAATATTCTAACTCACTATTGATTAGAGTAATGCAAATTAAAGCAATTTTGAGGTACTACCCCATACATGTTAGATTAGCTAATATAACAGAAAAGGTAAATGACAAATGTTGGAGGGAATGTAGGAAAAATGAAACATAATGTCTTGTCAGAGTTGTGAATTGATTAAACCATTCTATACAGTAATTTGGAACTATGTCCAAAAGGCTATAAAACCATATCTATATCCTTTGACACAGCAGTATCACTCTTAGGTCTGTATCCCAAAAGAGATAAAAAACAAAAAGGGAAAGAACCTGTATGTACAAAAAATATTTGTAGCAGTTCTTTTCTGAGGGTAAAGAATTAGAAATTTAGGGAATGCACATCAATTGGGGAACGTCTGAACAAGTTGTGGTATGTAGTTATGATGAAATACTATTGTACTATAAGAAGTGATGAGCAGGATGCTCTCAGAGAAACTTGTAAAGACTTGCATGGGTTGATGCAAAATGAAGTGTACTAGGTACAAAGTAACAGGAATATTTTAAGATGATGAGCTGTGAATAACTTAGCTTCTCAGCAATACAACAATCCATGAAAACTTGAAGGACTTAGAATGAAGAATGCTATCCATCTCCAGAGAAATAACTGAATGGTGTCTGAATACAGATTGAAGCGTACTGTTTTTATAAACTTTATTTTTCTTGAAGTTTCTTTTTGTCTATGTTTTCTTTCATCACATGACTATTATGGATGTGTTTTGCGTGACTATATATATATATATAACCTTTATGGAATTGCTTGCCTTCTCAATGAGGGGGAGGTGGGGAGGAAAGAAGGGAGAGGCTTTGGAACTCAAGAAGTTTTAAAAACAAATGTTAAAAATTGTTTTTGCATGTAACTGGTTAAAAATTAAGTACTAAATTTGAAAAAAAAACATTTGAGTAATTATAACTTTCCCCTCCTTTGATGTATAGCTTGATAGCATTCATAGTACTGTCATATAACTTTTCATTTGATCTCCATAGTAACCCAAGGTGTTCTATAAGCCTCTAATTGGGGAAAAACAACAACAACAACAACAACATAGGTGGGATAGGAGAGGGAGTGGGGAAAGTGAATCTTCTAACTATTGGGGATTAACTTATTACCTCCCAGGGCAGCCCAATCCACTTTTGGATAGCACTGATTTTTAGAAAGTTTTTCCTTACTGCAAGCCTAAATCTACACCTCTGCAGTTTCCACCTACTGAGTGCACTGTCATTTTTGGTCACAAATAAGTCAGTTAGCCATCATGGTAAAATAAGAAAATTAAGCATTTATTACAGGCATACACCCTTACTATCACTTCAGTTTTTAGGGGGAATTGCTCTTAGGTGGTAATCATTCCTAATTGACTTTATCGAACATTTGACTGTTACACATCCTGACGATAAAGAGCAAAGCCCTGTTGGAAGCTATAAGCATGTAGCATGAGTTTTTATTTCTTTCATAATATTTCTTTTTTTCATTACTTTTAAAAATAACTACAATTGTAACAACATTGTGTACAAATAGTAATATTTATATTGTGCTTTAAGGTTTAGAAAGTATTTTGGATACTTTTATTATAGAAATATTTAGGTATGAAATAATGTATTTCCAAGAAAAGCTGTCTTCCCTTATGAATATTACCCACATCAAAATCAGAAAAACTTATTACTTCCCTATGATAAGGAATTTTTTCAAATACTAGATTACTCTGGTTATCTACTATTGTGTCTTATGTACCTAACCTGGTCTGTTGATCCATCACTCTATTTCTCAGTACCAGAAAGTTTCAATGATGATCACTTCATAATACAGTTTGAGATCTGTTGGGTAGGCCATCTTCCTTCATGTTTGTTTTTCATTAATTCCCTTGATATTTTTTGACTTTTTGTTCTTCCAAATGAATTTTTTTATGATTTTTTTCTAACTCTATAAATAATAAGTTTTTGGTATTTAATTGGTATGGTACTGAATAAGTAAAATAATTTAGATAAAATTGTTATTTTTATTATATTGGCTCAGGCTACCTATGAACAAATTGATATTTTTTTCAGTTGCTTAGATGTGATGTTATTTGTATGAAAAGTATTTTGTAATTGTGTTCATAAAGTCCCTGGGTTTGTCTTGGTATGTAGACTCCTATGTATTTTATATTGTCTGTTGTTATCATCTTAAATGCAATTTCTCTTTCTATTTCTTGCTATTGGACTTTATGGTAATATATACACATATTGGGATGATTTATGTGGGTTTATTTTATATCTTGCAGCTTTGCTAAAGTTGTTAATTATTTAAATGGTTTTTTTCGTGAATTCTCTAGGATTAAGTATACCATCATATCATCATATTATCTGCAAAGAGCGATAGATTTGTTTTCTCACTGCCTATTTCAATTCCTTCAGTTTCTTTTTCTCTTATTGCTATAGCTAACATTTCTAGTACAATATTGAGTAATAGTGGTGATAATGGACATCCTTGCTTCACTTCTGATGTTATTGGGAAGGCTTTTAGCTTATATCCCCATTTCAGATAATACTTAGTTTTAGTTGTAGATAAATACTACTTTTCTTTTTAAGGAAAGCCCCATTTATTCCTATGCTCTCTGGTGTTTTTTAATAGGAATGAGTGTTGTATTTCTCTGCTTCTATTGAGATAATTTTATGATTTCTGTTGGTTTTGTTATTGATCTGGTCAATTGTTTCTTATGTGATGTGGTCAGTTATGCTGATTGTTTTGCTAATATTGAACCTGATATAAATCCTGTCTGGTCATAGTATATGATCCTTGTGATAGATTGATAGATTGCTGTAATCTCCTTTTTTTTGTATTTTATTTAATATTTTTTGCTACTACCATTCTTTAAAAACTGAATACATGCAGATTTATACAGTAAATGTTAATTGAATGCTGACTGTGCATTTTATGCCTGCCTTTTCACATCCACACTGTTTTCCACAGTGCTTCTGTTGGAAAAAAAAGTTCATTATTTTCCTCCAAAAAAGGTAATTATTAATTTATGTTTATTTTGAATGTAAGTTTATAGGAGGGCATATACAGAAATTTTGTTTTATACCGGTTGGGTTTTTTTTTTCCATATAAAGACAGGACAAAATAAGATATACCCAAATCTAAAATAGAAGATTGAAATTAATTTTTTCAGTGTATATTTTTAACCAGCTGCTTGTTTTTCTCAGAGGTAATTGTGGTATCTCTCCTTTTTTTTTTCCAGCTCTTTTGTGCCTTTCAAGATGATAGATATCTTTATATGGTAATGGAATACATGCCTGGTGGAGACCTTGTAAACCTTATGAGTAACTATGATGTACCTGAAAAATGGGCCAAGTTTTACACAGCTGAAGTTGTTCTTGCTTTGGATGCAATACACTCCATGGGTTTAATACATAGAGATGTGAAACCTGACAACATGCTTTTGGATAAAAATGGACATCTGAAATTAGCAGATTTTGGCACTTGTATGAAAATGGATGAAGTAAGTATTCAACTAAAATTGTTATACTTTCCTGATTACTGTAAAACATATTAATAAGTAAGGTAAAATTTTAGAAATATAAACATACATTGCTTAGCAATTCAGTTAATACTTTAGTTTTGACTTCTTTCCTTTTTGACATACTTTGGGGCATTGGCAGCCTGGTTGTGGGTAAGTTCGTTATTAACTACACATATTTTCAGTTCCCCCGAGTAGGGAAGAGAAAGGAGAAAGGAGAAAATATTGTCAGTGGCCAGTTTTCTCTTCCATTAAAAGCCAGCAAGCCAACTTCTGTTCATATTGTTTTACCTGAGTAAGAAGATATTATGTACATTTAAATAAAAGAGACTCACAAACTAGGTATCGTAAAACACCTGTTGTATACATATTCTCTTTGCTTGTTCTCTCTCTTGTTCTCTCTCTCTCTCCCACTCACCTGCACGCGCGTGCACACACATTATCATCATCATCCTCATCTAACCTGTTGCCAAGTCCTATAGGTTCTACATTTGTAACATTGCTCTTTTCTCTTGTGACGGTACCACCTCTTATTGGCCCTCATCTCCTTACACCTAGACTATTCTAAGAGCTTAGTGGTTGGTTTCCCTGCATTAAATCTCTTCCTACTACATTATGTCCTCTGCTGTCAAATTGAACTTTCCATGATAATTTCTGTTCCATAAATTTCAGTAGTTCCCAATCACCTTTAACATCAGATATAAAGTTCACTTTCTTAGGGTCAAAATTCTTCATAATCTCACCCCTTCTTACCTTTTCATTTTTTCTTATACTTTACTCCCCTCTACATACTCTGTGATCCTCATTTACTTGCTGTTCCTCTCATAGGGTATTCTATCTCCAGATTCTTTTATTTTCACTGGCTGTTCTCCATGCCTGGTATTCTTTCCCTCATCTCCATCTCATGGCTTCAAGTCCCTGTTAAAATCCTATCTCCTATAAGAACTCTTTCCAGTTCTTTCTTAATAATATTCCCTTAACTCTTTTAAGTATCTCCAATTTATCCTATATATGTCATATTTCTACATAGTTGTTTTCCTGTTTTTATTAATTGTCTGTTATTATTAAGCAGCTAGGTGGTGCAGTGGACAGACTGCTGAGCCTAGAGTTAAGAAGCCCTGAATTAAAATCTGCCCTCAGACACTTCCTAGCTCTGTGACCCTGCACGTCACTTAACCTCTCTTTGTCTTAGTTTCCCAGCTGTAAAAGGGGAGTAATAATAGTATTAAACTATCTTCCAAGGTTAATTATCAAAAGTGATAATAGTGAACACTTAGTGCAGTGCCTAGCACACAGTAGGTACTATTTAATGTTAGATATTTTTATTATTATGTGCTAGTCACTGGGGATATAAAGTGAAAAATGAAATATTCCCTGACCTTAAGCTTACATTCTGCCAGGAGAAATTATATAAATATATACAAACAAAACCATCAGTCTAGACCATCAATAAAACCATCACTGTAGAGCTTGAAAAAAATCTTAGAGGTCAGTCTATCTAACCTTGGATACAGAAATGGAAATAAATCAATTTGACATCCCCAAAGATATTCCCAGAGGTATTAAATGTCAGAGATGGGATTTGAACTCAAGACCTCTAATTCTTGACATAATGTTCTTTCTGTTGTACCACATTGTCTCTTTTACACATGAAGAAACAAATTCAGGGAAATAACTTGCTGATACAAGGCCAGTAAGTGTAAAAATAAGGATTAAAACCCATATCTTCAGCATTCTTTCTAGTATGCCACATCTGTCAATAAGCTTTTATTAAATATTTACTATATGCTAGGCACTGTGTTAAGCACTGGGCATACAAAGAGAGGCAGAAAAATCATCTCTGTCTCTGAAGAACTCCCATTCTAATGGGGGAGACAGTGTGTAAATAGGTAAAAGATTAATGAAGTCTAGATAGAAGGTAATTTGAGAAGGGAAGCCTTTAGCTATTAGAACCGCCAGAAGACACCTCTTACAGAAGGTAGGGCTTGAGTTGGGTTGTCAAGAGACTGGAGTATCCCAGAGGCAGAGGTAAATGCGTAGAGAATTCCAGGCATGGAGAACAGCCATGAAAAGGCACTGAGATAGGAGATGGAGCATCCTGTGAGATTATCAGCAGGTACATCAGTGTAGCTGGACCATAGAGGGTATCAGGTGGTGATTGGAAGGATAGAAAGGGACCAGGTTGTGTAGAGTTTTCAGTGTCAAAACAAAGGAATTTATTTGATCTGGAAGGAATAGGGAGCCATTGAAACTAATTGAACAGAAGTCTGAGTGGAGGATGGATTGGAGTGGGGTGAGATTTGAGGCTTGAGATTTGAGATTAGAATGGTATTGCAATAGTCCAGGCAAGAGATAATGAAGGCCTGAACTAGGGTGGTGTTTTTCTTAAGTCATTAGTGCAATACTTTACTACCACTTATTTTTTCTCTGAGTCCCATACCATCTTGTATTTATTATTATTTTTATTATTAAAACATTAAATATATTAAATATTTTGTGCAAATTAGCTTTGTCTCCAACCAAGGCTAGAAGGTCTTTGAGGTTAAGAGTAATGTCTTCTGTCTCGCATAGTATGTGGTAGGGTTAAGTATAATAGTATTTAGAGCTGACAGAGAGATGTTAGAGATAATCTCTCAAACCCACTGATCTTGCAAGTGAGAAAGCTGAGATTCTGTGATTTTAAGTTACTTGCTTAAGGTCACACAGCTAATAAATAGTAGAGAAATGTTTTAGCTCCATATCTTCTAATTTCACATCCAGAGCTCTTTATGCTAGTTAATTTTGTCTCTTGGTACTCAATAAATGCTAACAGAATCAATTAGTACCATTGTAGTCATTAGTCAACAAACAAACAAACAAAAAACCTAACAAACCAACAGTCCCTAAGTCTGTCACTAAGTTCCAGTACCAAAAGGCCCAGTGAACATAGGCTCTGGCTATATAGGTTGGGTAACTTTGGGTGAGAGTAAAGAAACCTTGCATCTTTGGCTTAATGAAATAGGAGCAAAGTCCAGACTGGTGTCTGTCTGTGTCTGTCACTGTCTCTGTCTCCCTCTCTGTCTGTCTCTTTCTGTCTGGCTGTGTCTCTTTCTAGCTCTGTTTTCTTGTCTCTGTCTCTTTATGGGTCTACAAAAGGTGGCTGGGCTTCCCATTCTCTTGGCAGCAGGATAACCTAGAGAAAATAATCCCCTATAAGATCAAATGTCCCAGAATCATTTAAATTTCAACAAATATTCTTTTATTCAAGAATTTACTGTCTGGTAGGGGTGATGTTCTAATAAGTGGAAAGAGGACACATACGAGAAATATTACTAAACTAGAAACAATAAGATTTGGCAACAGATTATATAAGTGTTGGGTGACTAAGAGTGAAGAATTAAATAAAACAGTGAAGTTGCAAGCTTGAGTAACTAGACAAATGATAGAATTTGTCAAGACAAATTTTTTGATAGAAATAGGGAAGTTTGGCAGAGAGGAACTTTAATGAGGAATGATAGTGAGTTCTGGTTTGGATTTGTTTATTTTGAGATGTTTATGGGCCACAGAATTTGTGATGTCTAGGGAGCAGTTTATGATGCATGACTGTAGCTCTGCCTGAGAGATTAGAGGTGGATATCATTATCTATATCATAATCTTCTGCACAGAGATGATAATTAAACTCAGAGTTGATAAAATCACTGAGAGAACATAGAGTGAAAAGAGAAGAGGGCCCAAGAAAGAGCTTTGGGGATACACATGGTTAGTGGGTGTGTCTTGGATGAAGAACCAACATAGTAGACTAAGCACTCTACAAGCATTTGTTAAGTATTTACTACCTACCAGGCAAATGCAAACAGAAAGATAAACTTGGCTCTCAGGGAGCTCATCCATTCTAATGTGGGGGAAGACAGCACATAAAAGGAAGCTGAAAGTAGAGTAGAGAGTAGGGAAGACAGAAGTCTGGAGAGTCAGAAGTGGAGCTAAAGAGGAACAAAGACATGGCTAGCCTGTGCCTGTGCCCTTTAGTTAAAATGATAGTTTTTGGAGGATCAGACCATTCAAGAGGAAGAGTCACAGTAACCTCCTGGATAAGAAGTCTACTGTGGCATGGTGGAAGAAGCCTGTAGAGTCAGGAGTGGAGTCTTGCCCATGCCCTAATGAAAAATGAGACTAATGGAACACTAATTTTAAGTGAAATCTCATTTCAAAAATAACAGTGATGCTTCCATTACTTGGTAGGTGGTTTATGGTAATAATACTTAACTATTCTTGTTACAACATTCTGTTATACAGCTAATGCTTTCTCACATACTTCAAACATATGACAGTTGCTCTTTATAAAATATCCAAATACGAGTTATTTACATTGTAAGAATAAGAAGGTTGAGAAAAGTGCAGGTTTAGTGTGAATGGGAAAGAGAAAAGATGGATGTATGAACTATGGATTTTTAAGATCTTGGAGATTGCATAGTTTTGACGGATTGCAAGATCTAAAATGTGATCTTATTGGTGGGTGGCTGATATGGGGTAAAGAAGGAGGTAATTGGAATTGATGAGGTAGAGAAAATGTGAAAAAGGTATATGCAGGGTTTTCACCATGAATAATGAAGTCTTGCAAAGATGATGCAGTTTAGAAAACAACTCTGAATTAGTTGAATCAGGTGCTGAAGTTCCTAAAGAACATGCAACAATGACATGAAGGTTGGTAAATGACAATAATAAGGATGTGGAGAAAGTGATACTCTAGCACCCTGATCTAATTAATGCTAAACTAATAATCTAGTAAAAAAAAAATGAAATTACAGTGAACATCCAAATGTAAGCAGTATTTCTCTCAGCCTCAGCTCAAGTCTGATTATCTGTGATTTGATATGTATATGAGATAATTATGTCATAATTAAAATCCTTTGTGATTATCTTTGTCTTATATTTATATATTGTTTTAATCTCAATATCAGCAATACTTCCCTCCTTATCCCCTAAATCTTATTAATATATAATCTACATAGCCTTTAATAATAGATACCGTCAGATTAGGGAAGAATGAAACAACAATGAAAGTGATTGAGGTGGAGATCAGTCATAATAAAATTCTAACTCCTCCATAAATATTTGTTAACATTTACTATCTGTGAGATATTAGGTACTTATTAAATCAACTTTAATTGAATTAAAGTGTGGAAAATATGTTTGGACATGATTATTATGCATAATAATTTTAAAGCAAATCTATATATTTTATCTTTCAAAGATGCCACGTTATAAGTTTGGATCCTGTATTTCAAAACTATCTCCATTCATTCAAACAAATAAAGAGGTTTGCTTTGACAACTTTCTAGTGAACCAAGGCTGGCTTTTTAAAAATATGTCATCTAAAGAGATCTGACAAACTCAGATTTTATGTACAGAATAGGGAGGAGCGATTGAACAAAGTGAAAACCAAGGAGGAAAGAGTACTGAATCAGAGGTTCAAATCTTTGTTCTTACATTCTGCTTCCAATACTTACATGTCATTGAACTAAGTATCACGTAACTTTTGGGATCTCGGTTTTCTTATCTGTGAAATGAGGGAGGTGGACTAAATTACCTCTGAACACCCCTTTTATTTTTATGATCTACTGTGTGTAGAGAATTAGTAGCAAAGATTCATATAAATATTGCTAGGAAAAACTATGCCCAAAATAAATTGAAACTTGTGACACATGTGAGGCAAGAATAAGACAGAAAAAGAACTGACTGAGGTAGATGCCATATTTTTAACAGATGACAGAAAGAAAGCATACAATTGTTTAACTCCAAAAGATAATCATTTCCCTTTCTGAAAATCATCTGGTTAATAATCTTGGAGAATTTCCCCAGGGATTGATGTGATCCTCACTGTATTCACTTTTTTCCATTTGAAAAAATCAGGGCAGCGTTTACCCAGTCTCCAATCTTATGGCATTTCTCGCATTCTCCATGTTTTTTTCAGAGTTCATATGTGCAAATCTATCAATATTAGGAATATAATTTGTCCAGGCTGGATATTTGAATTAGTTTAAAGCAAATGTATGTCTTCTTACTATTTCTTTACTTACTCTGATCTTCAATTCTGTCTCAGCCATATTTGTTCTTCCTTTTCAGTTGAAAGTCCATTCTCCTTGACAGAAGGAGTAGAGAATTAAAAAAGGAATTGAATAATGGCAAAGATCTAACTTTTGTTTATCTTTCCTTGTAATATGCATATATCCTAAAAGGGAGAAAATCCCCTAGTCCATGATTTCCAAGAGTAGCCAAGAGTTTCTTTGGCATAGATTCCCAGACAGCATGTTCCTGCTGCTGCTCTTGATAGATGGTTGTCAGAGTTTCCAAGTTGGTCCAGGTGTTCATAAAATTTTCTGGACCCAGGAGTGCTTAGAGAAAAAGTTGTTCAGAATCTCCAAATGTGAACTTCAAGTTCAACACATCTTTAAGAATATTTTGACAACTATAGATATGCTGAATGAAATATGCAAGGATTACTTGGAGCAGGATGGTCTTTCATTGGAGTCTCTAAACTAGGACAGCAGTGAAAACATCTGCAAGGATGTTCTAATAACCATGGATATTCTGAATGTAAATTGGCATCAAAAATTCTAACTTTACCTATTAGTCTGAGCTATAGCAAGGAGCTATGCAGGTAGGAATGTGTTCCCTGTCTCTCTGCCCTCTTGCCCTGGCTTTCTGCCTCCCATCTCCACCTGTCCACACTGTAACCATAACTGAACATTCCTTTGACAAGGAATTCTTGGGTGGTGGCATCACTGTTACTGTCTTTAAAACAACAGTGACTCCCGAAGAGTAAGTTAGACTGTTACAGCAAGTGCAGCATGAAAGTAAACAAGTTGTAAAGTACAAAGTAATAATGGACTGGATAGTCTGAATTCCGAAGGAACAAGGGAGCATTTTTCTTCTGGAAGCATAACTTAGCAATTAGCATCACATCTTTCCCCATGCAGCCCTTAACTTTGCCTTTAAGGTTAAATGTAAACAGGTGTTTTGATGGAGTGGGCAGGTAACACACAATTTGGGGAATATTTTCCTAGAAGAAATTCAATGCATCAATATGTAATTTGACTACTTGAACTTATAGTGCTTTTTAATATGTGTGAATATAGTGTCAGCAAGGTCCAGTGGATATCATTCAATACACGTTTTGACATTTACATTCAGAATATCCATGGTTGTTAGAACATCCTTGCAGGTATTTTCACTGTTGTCCATTTTGCTAGTAATCTTGCCTTTGGTGATATAACTGGAGCTACTTTTCTCTGAAGCTGATCATTGGGTAAACCTCTTCATCCTATAAAATTCCAAAGGGACTCACACCTCATCATTACCCTCTGCCTTCTAGATTGCAGGATGGAGCCATGAACTCTAAAACCTCCATTTAAAGAAGGGACTCAGCACAGACATCTCAATTCCTACCTAGCTACATTGCTTTGAGACTTACCTAACTTCTCTACTCTGCTACTATCCCCTTGCCTTCTCTCTTTCTTCCCCTCCCCCCACCTTTTTGAGTTTTTCAGCTTCTTTTTTTTGTATTATCTTCTTCCATGAGATTGTAAAGCTCTTCAAGGGCAGGGATTGTCTCCCTTCCCTCTCCCCAGGATTTGTAGAGCCAGTGCTTAACATAGTGTCTGGCACATAATAGGTGCTTAATGAGTGTTTTTTTCACTGCTATTTATTGTCTTGAGCAGCTCGATGGCAGAGATACAATATGAGGCCTAGAGTCAGAGAGACTCCTTCCCGAGTTCAAATCTGACCTTAGACACTTATTGGCTGTGTGACCTTGGGCAAGTCACTTAACCCTGTTGGCCTTAGTTTCCTCATCTATAAAATGGCTGGAGAAGGAAATGGCAAACTACTGCAGCATGTTTGCCAAGAAAACTTCAAATGTGGTCACAAAGAGTTATACATGACAGAAAAATGACTGAACAATAAGTTGATTGCCTACTCCTTGGATTTTGTGAGGACCTGCTCGGTAGCTGATATTGGGAAGTGTGGAACTGAGAACATTTAAAGGTCTAGAAAAGTGCCACATGAAAATCACCATCTGATGGAATTCACAGCTTGTGTCAAGTATTTAGTGTCTCATTGAAGAGTATTATCTATCAGATTGACCTACTCTGGAATCTATGATTCAGCAAAATGTATGGTCCCAAATCCTGAGAACATTCATATCGTGACAAGTTGGATGACTAGACATGCTAGTGACTGTGTTTTCCTATCCCTTTGATATAGTGAGGCTATGAATGATGATATACTATAGGTACAAAGGAGCTAATAAAGTGTACACTGGGACAAACAGCTGCTGAAGGAAGACGCACAGGTGGAACTTTTGTGCTTGTCCTGTATAAAGAATTAAACAAAGTAATCTAATTACATTCTAACTAAAAATGGAAACAGTGACTATAGATCATGTAGAATATTTAGCTGTGCTTAGCATTTTATAACATTTAGACCATCAAGAAATTCCTAAAGGTCTTTTAGTCCAGGACAGAACATGTTTATAGATTAGCCAGGAAAAGCAGGGGACAAAAAAAAAGAGATTTATTGTGACCAGGTATTCACACAATGAGATTGACTTTGGGAAAATAACAGTTATTTGTGGCATCAAGAAGCATTAAACCATCTAGTTTTAATGCAAATTTAATAAATTTGTATTTGTTTTTTTTTTAAATCATGACTCTTATCTATACTCAAGCCCTATACACACAAAATTTACATAGCTGAATGTGATCTGTGTTGGACGTTCTGTAAAACAATAACTACACAGCATACTCTAAAAAATTATAACAAATCTGGAGATCCCCTGAAATGGAGAGAGAAATTCTCTAACAATTGAAAAGAGAGACTCAAAAGGAAAGATGAATTTTTCACAGACTACATGAATACACCCAAAAATGAAGGATTAGATTAAAAAATGAAATAAAGTCTTGAGGAAAGAGTTATAAGGAAAAGAAAAAAGACTAGAAGAGAAAATCGTAGACTTTAACCAAGTAACAGACTCCCCTAAAAACTAGATAGACTATCAGAAATAGGTGACTCCATAAGGCAGCAAGTAATATTAGAACAGTGACAAAACTTAAAAAAATAGAACAAAATATAAGATGATATAAAAAAATTAATGACCTGAAAAATACATCAAAGAAAAAATATTGTAAGCATGCAGAAAGAATCAGTCTAGGTAAAGGAATTGATGTTGCAAAGCTTCCACTACTAAGTGAAAGGTTTGGGAGAATAAATAGTAATCCAAAAGGCAAAAGAGATTGTCCTTACAACCAAAGAAAAACTTAGCTGGAAAAACTGAATATATAGTCTTACAGATGAAAAAGATAGACCTTTTGTGGAATAGGGGACTTTAAAGTATTTTTTGTTGAAATACCAGACTGTAGGAACTGTGTTAGGAACTTTGAAATACAAACACAATAATCAAGAAAAATCTTAAAAGGTAAATTTATTTGAGCAATGGGAAGCATCTGTAGGATGCTTATATTCTGATGGGGAAGAAGAAACAAGCGTCGCTTAATATCCTCAGATTGTTGAAAGTTCAATAAGAATAACAGAAGTCCATGGAGCAGATTGATTGTTCTGAAAAATTTAAGAGGAGAAAGAAGGAAGAGGAAAAGGAATCTACTAGTGTTGAAAGGAGGAAAAAAAAGGGTAGAACTTACAGTATACAAACAGGGAGGAAATATGAGGACAGTGGGCATCAGATAAATCTCACTCTTACCTGAAATGGACAAAGGAGAGTTGAGAATACTCATGCAAACAATTTGTTGTAGGATTGCATCATACTTAGCACGGAAACAAGTGTTTAGTTAAGAGGGAAGATAATATCAAAGAGGGAATACTTGCAGGAAAAACAAAGTCCCTGATCTTGAATGGGGGAGTAAAAGGAAAAAAAGAAAAAACCCAGAATTTAAAGTGATACCCACTAATTGAGGAGTGACTGGACAAATTGCAACATATGAATTAAATGGTTTATTTTTCCAGCATAAGAAGTAATGAAATAGTATTTCAGAGAACTCTAGGTATTATTGGCTGATGTAGAATGAAGTGAGAAAGCCAGAAAGACACTATACAAGGACAACGATATTTTAAAGAAAGGAACTTTGAAAAACTAAAGAAATAGAATCAGTTCAATAACCAGACTTGTGTCCTTTCTTAATAACTAGCATTTATATAACATGTTAAAAGTTGCAAAGTACTTTATCTCATTTGATTCTCATATTAACTCTGATATATTCTATTATTATTTTCATTTTACAAATGAGGAAACTGAGGCTGAAAGTGGTTAAGTGACTTGCCCAGTCTCACACATCTAGTAAGCTTTTGAGGCAAGATCTGAATTCAGGTCTTCCTGACTCCAAATCTACCTCTCTATTCACTGTATCATCTAGCTACCTTGTATATACAAATATATAAAATATAGGTAGTTAGCAAGATGCTTGTTGGTGGGTAAAACCTATAATTTGAATATGGCCCTCAAAAGAGGAACAGAACAGGTAAAAAGAGACTGAGGTTTTGGGAGTGAGAATGGGATATCGTTGCACATGTCACCTCAGTCCCATCCTGTCCAACAGATTGGCCTCTCACTCTTCAAAATCCTCCATTAGATCCTGTCTTCCTGCTAGTTAGCCTAAATCTCTTCTTTTCTCTGCCAAACTTGTAAAAAGTACAGTACAGTAGTCATTTCTACTTCATTCCCTCTCATTTTCTTCCAAACCCTTTGTAAGCTAACTTCTACTTCAGTATAGTCACTTACCACTTATTCCCTGGATCATTGCTACAGGGTCTTAATTTATCTCCCTAAGTCATCCTTTCGTATGCCAACTCATCATACTGTCACAGCCAGCAACATGATTTTCCTAAGTGCAGACCTAACCCTGTCACCTCCCCACTCGCTTTCCTCAGTGAATTCCAGTGACTCTTTATTGCTTCCAAAATCAGTTATTAACTCTTCGCAACCTGACTCTTACCTTTCTTTCACTCATTAGATTTTACTTCTGCTTCCATGAATTCTGTGATCTAGCTATACTGGACTTTTTGCCATATGACACACCATTTTTGCTCTCAGTGCCTTTGCACTGGCTATATAATCAGTTCTTACCTTTGCCTCTTGAAATCTTTCTTTGATTTACTTCATGACTCAATTCACGTGCCAGTGTTTTTATATAAGGCCTTTCCTCATTCTCTTTGTTACTAATGACTTTCCCTTCCCACCAAGTTTGCCTGTTATCTGCTCTGTATGTGTTTTATACATACCTATATACATATTTTCTACCCATTAGATTGTAAGGTCCTTGAGGGCAAGGAATATGACATTGTTATCTTTATATCTACAGTGATTAGTATGGTACCTGTCATGTAGTAGGTCTGTAGTTAAGGCTTTTTAATTGATTGAAATGCTCAAGTGGATCTGTAATGTCCTCAATGTATTTTCTGTAGTGAAATGAATTTTCCTACTGTAGTGAAATAAATTTTGCTACTCACCCATACCTATCCATCTTGTAACTCTTGTTAGTATCTTTCCATGAATGTGATACAGAGCAATTTATGTAACATGAAAGGGGGGTTGGGGAGAGGTCTTCCTTACTTTCTCATGATATCTGGAGAATACCAATAGAACATATGGGCTGTTCAGCAGCTATTCCTTGCTTTTATCATGTGATCAGCCCATCTTTTTTACCTGTATATTTCTTTGATGGTATCTTTTACATTTCCAGTACTTTGCAGTTCTGTATTAGTAATGTCTGGTTACATATGCTACCTTTTTTTCCGTGCCTACGTTTTTATTTTTCAATCAGCAAAAATCTGCCTTCTTTCTCTCTCACTCAAATTCTCTCTGATACCCTATACACATGGAGAATAAAAGAAAAACAAAAATGCTATTACAAACACATGTAGTCAAGTACTGGGTAGCCAGGTAGCTCTATGGACAGAGTATTGGGCCTAGAGGCAGGAAAACTCATCTTTCTGAGTTCAAATCTGGCCTCAGACACCAGCTGTGTGACCCTGGGCAAGTCATTTAACCATGTTGGCTTCAGTTTCCTCATTTGCAAAATGAGCTGAAGAAGGAAATGACAGATCACTTCATTGTCTTTGCCAACAAACCCTCAAATAGGTCACAGTCAGACATGACTATGGAACTATGAAACAGCAACAAATAGACAAAACAAATTTCCACTTAAACTGTATCCAAAGAAAGTCTCATTGTACACTAAGTCCTTCACCTCTCTATCGAAAGACGGATGGCAAGTTTCATCACTGGTCCTCTGGAATTGGGGATGGTCATTATCCTCATAGGAATTCCTAATTCTTTCAGAGTTGTCATTGGCAAAATTGTTTTCCCAGTTCTCATCACTATCACTATCTGTACCACTTCACTTTATCCAGTTCTTCCCAGATTTCTCTAAAACCATACTCTTCATCATTCCTTAGAACCTTTTATTCTGTCACATTTATGTACATGCCTTGAGCCATTTCCTAACTTATAGGCACCCCTCACATACTCCTTCTTTGTCACCTTAGAAAGAGCTATTCTTATTTTTGTACATCCTTTTTTTATTTTGGAATATTCCCTCTTAATTTACCCTTCCTCAAATTTCTCTTCCCTTCAGTTTCCCTGTTGAGTGACATATATTTCTGTACTCCACTCTGTGTTTGTGTGCATTATTCCCTCCTTTGACCCTTTCAGATGAGAATGAGATTTGCGTCAGCTGCTCCCTTCCTAACTCTTAACTGCCCCCTCCCTTTGTAAAGATGTCTCCTTATGTACCCTGATTATGTACCCCTTTTGTATAGTTGTTCATCTGATGTCCATAATCAGCGTGCATAAGGTTCTTCCTAACCTCCCTTTCTCTTCTTCTTCTCTTTTTGTTCTTCTCTTAAGATCATCAAGATACATCAAGATACATACTTCTATGACCCCTGATTATGTTCAGAGGTATACACATATCTTTTCCCTGTATTTGAATGCTAGCTATTCATCCTTTTTAGCCCTTTATAATTGTTCATGTTTCCTTTTTTATGTTTCTTTTTGACTCATAATTTTGCAATAAAGAGTTTCTATTCAACTTTTGCCTTTTCATCAGGAATCCTTGGAAGTCCTTTTTTCATTAAAGGTTCATTTTTTCTCCTTTAGCATTATTGAAAGCCTTTTTGTTTCTCTTTTTAATATCATGTTCCAGGTATGTTAAAAATAAATTGATTTCATTGTTTATGATTTTAGTATATGTTATGTGTAGCACCTTTTGATTTCTTGAAGTAAGTCATGATGTGTAGGTATTGAAAATATATTAATTAGCCTATCAGATGATATATGCAATTAGAGACACCTGGGTGTTATAGTGATAGAGCATTGGACCTAGAGTTAGGAAGACCTGTTTTAAATCCAGCCTCACTTACTAAGTGACCCTGGGTGGGTCATTTAACCTGTGCCTGCCTAAGCTTTTTCATCTGTAAAATGAGGATGATAATATCACCTATTTCCCAGTTTCCTGAAGATAAAGCAAGATAATATTTGTAGAGCAGTTTGCAAACTTTAAAATCTTTCGCAAATGCTAACTCTTGCCTTTGGATGGGCATAATATAAGAAACTCATCCATCTGTTTTAGTTTTCTTTCCAATGTGTCATACGTCCATCATCCTTCCTTTTGATTAATTTAGAATGAGAATGTTAAGATTTATGTAACTCAGTTGCTCCAGTATTATATCCACTACTTGTCATCGGATAAGGATTTAACATTTAAAGTTTCCACAGATAAATTAATGTTTATAGGTGGCATAAAAATTATGTGATAGTACTCTCAGCCCCCTTTTCTGCCATTCTGCCATTGTTAATTCAGGAACAAAATAAGCACAGACTTGGGGACCATTTTGCAATGTTCTTTGTTTTATGGGTTGCCATCACCAAGAATTCATTACCAAATGGCCAGCCTACAGCTGAAGAGCTTCTTCATACTTAGTATAACAGAATCTGACAGAGTTTCTCTGCATGTTGATTTAAAGATGCTAGGTTCATCCTCCATGTCCAAAGATGAGCATTTGGGATAGAACTTTTTATGTTAAGAAAAGATACTTATGAAGAAAATCCAGGAACATAAGGGAGGACCAAAGTAAAGAGAATATGAGTGAAGATCAGTAGAGACAACCATAAGCAGCATATTTTCCTGAGAGTGCTCTAGCATCTAGACAGAAAGAGGCAGTAGATGCTTTTAAGAAACAGATCATAAGCCTGTCACAGAGACAAAAGGTATTAGTGTTGCAGAACTTGGAATGTTTTTTGAAATTACAATCAGAACAGCTAATAATTTTTATTTTACCTTCAGCAAAATGTAAACTCCTTGATGGCAGAGACTGTCTCAGTCTTGTATTTCTGTCTCCAGAACCTTACACTATCTCTGTCACATAATAGGTACTTAATAAATTCTTGTAATTGATTGTCTTAAAGATTTTATCTCTTAAAAAGAGGAGAAAGCAACGAGGGAAACTTTTTTTCTTCTGGATTTGATTCTTGGCAGCATTCATTAATATACTCACTAAGAATAAGGCTTCTTTTTCCAACTATTTATCTAATGTGCACACTGTTTTGTAGTTGTATTGAGTAAGTATTGATTATGTTTTGCAAGGTTTAATCCCAGATATTTTATTCATTTAGTAGTTATTATGAATAGATATTTTTTATTAATTTGTTTTCAGTTTACTACAATCACTTCCATAAGTCTTAGATTTTCTCCCCTTCTGTCCCTGAGATGATGTGCAATCTTATGTGGGTTCTACACATACATTCTTATTAAATACATTTTCACATTGATCATATTACATAGAAGAATTAAAATGAATGTGAGAAACCATGAGAAAAACCATAACAAAACAAAACATAACACAAGAGAAAATATTCTGCAATCCAATTCCATAGTTCTTTCTCTGGATATGGAAGGCATTTTACCTCGAGTCCACTGGGAATTTTTTAAGTCCTTACATTGTTGTGAAGGGCTAAGTTTTCTTCAGTTTTTTCATTTTTAAAAATTTTATTGTATGCTTCTTGATATCTCATGTTGTCATTAGCTTCCACTTGCCCAATTCTAATTTTGTTAAGAAATTATTTTCTTCAGTGACCTTTTCTACCTCTTTTCCCAGATTCTGCCACTAATGCTTTTTAAGGAGTTTTTTTTTCAGTGAATTTTTAAATATCTTTTTTCATTTGGCCTATTCTGTTTTTTAAGGTGTTATTTTCTTCGGTATTTTTTGTGCCTCCTTTTCCAAGCTGTTGACTTCTTTAAAAATAGTTTTCTTGTGTCTCTCTCATTTCTTTTCCCAATTTTTCCTTTACCTCTTTTTGGGCCTGAGACCAATTCATGTTTTTCTTTGAGGCTTTAGATGTACCAGTTTTGACTTTGATGTCTTCTTCTGAACTTATTCTTCTGAAGTGGAGGGGAAACTATCTCAAGCTTCAGATTTTTTGTGCTTCTGTTCACAGAGGTAATTCTGAGGGTCTGTAAATTTTCAGTTCTTTCAAGGTGGTATGATCATTGCTCTCCTGGCCTGTGCTCTAGTTTATGAGTGACCACAAGCACTCTTTTCTGCCCTGAAATTGTGACCAGGGTCTTTACTCCCCTGTGGCTGCATGCTTCAGTGTGTTAGTGCTCCTCCTTACTCTGAGACTTAGATTTGGAACCACATGTGGACCATTCCCCCAGTGCCAGCAAACAGTTCTCTATAATTTCATTCTGGCCAGTTGTCTGACCCTCTTTCCATCTGTGGACTGAGAGCTCCGCAAGCCACTGTTGCTAATTCAGTCACCCCCAAGGCCTACTGCTGACTTGTGCCAGGCAATGCTGGTTTCCTGGTGCAAGGGCTGGGGACTCCCTCCTGGCTTTCACTGGGTCTCCAGCTGGGTTACTGGCTTGTGTCAGGTTGCAGGACTTCATACTGGTTTGTGGAGGGCAGCCTGTGTTGGACTGTAATCCACCCTCACCCCAGAGAGAGAAACCTTTTCTGCAAGCTTTCTGAGTTATCTTGGGTTAGAAAATTATTTCACCCTGTCCTTTTGTTGGTTCTGTCACCCCAGAATTCATTTTGAGGTATTATTTTAAAGTTGCTTGGAGGATTGTTTGGGAGTGCTTAGGTGAGTCCCTGCCTCTCCTCTGTCATTTGACTCTTCCCCCTAAGACTTACTTATGAATTTCTTAAAAAAATTTTTTTTGAGAATGGATCTGTGGTCTTCAACAGACTGCCTTAAAAGGGGTCTGTCACTCACTCAAACACACATACACACAAACACACAGAATCTCTGACTTAGACAATCCTAGAATCAATTGAAAAAAATTTGAAATAATAAGTATAGCAAAGTAGCAGGATATAAATTAAGCCCAAACAAATCATCTGACTTTCTTTGTATTATTCGCAAAAGCAGTAGATAGAAAAAAAGATAATTTTATTCAAAGCAGCTATGGAATGTATAAAATTTTAGGGACTCTTATACCAAGGCGTACATAGGAACAGTATAAAACAACTACAAACACTTTATTTTTTTTCCCCCTGTTTACCTTTTTATACCTCTCTTGAGACCTGCATTTGAAGATAGAATTTTCTATTGAGTTCTGGCCTTTTTATCAGCAAGGTCTGGAAATCCTTTATTTCATAGAATATCCATCTCCTTGCCTGAAATATTATGCTCAACCTTGCTCGGTAATTGATTCTTGATTGTAGTCCCAGCTCCTTTGCCTTTTGGAATATTATATTCCAATTCCTTCGATCTTTTAATGTAGAAACTCCAAGGTCCTGTGTGATCTTAATTGTAGCTCCTCAATATTTGAATGGTTTCTTTCTGACTGCCTATAGTATTTTCTCCTTCACTTGATAGTTCTGGAGTTTGGCAACGCTATTTCTTGATGTTTTTAATTTGGGATTCTTTTTGGGAGGTGAATGGTGGATTCTTTTGATGACTATTTTGCCCTCTGGATCTAGGACTTCTGGGCAGTTTTCCTTGGTGATTTCTTGTAAGATATTGTCCAGGCTCTTTTTTTCATCATGGCTTTCTGGTAGGGCAATAATTCTTAAATTTTCTCTGCTGGATCTATTTTCCAGGTCATTTGTTTTTTAGATAATTAGATAATTTTACATTTTCTTCTATCTTTTCATTCTTTAGATTTTGTTTGACTGATTCCTGATGTCTCATAGAGTCATTAGCTTCTACTTGCCTAATTCTAATTTTTATCAAATTGTTTTCTTCAATTAACTTTTGCATCTTCTTTTCCATCTGTCCAATTATTCCTTTTAAGGAGTTATTTCCTCCAGTTAGTTTTTGTACTTCCTTTTCCATTTGTCCAATTTTTTCAGTTAACTTTTGTGCTTCCTTTTCCATTTGTCCAATTTTCCTTTTTAAGGAGCTATTCTCTTCAGTGAATTCTTTTTTATACTTTTAAAATCGTTGACCAGTTTTTCTTTTATTTCTCTAATTTGGCTTCTAAAATCCTTCTTCAGCTCTTCCAAGAGTGCTCTTTGTGCTTGCAACCAGTTCACAGTCCCTTCTGAAGTTTCAGATGGAAGTACAATCTCAATGTTGATCTCTTTGGTATTCGTGTTTTGGTCCTTGTCCTCATAGAAAGATTCTGTGGTATTTTCTTTCCTGCTTTGCTTCTTACTCATGATGAGGAGGCTTTGTGTGTTGTGGCCTCTGGTTCTTTCAGCTAGAAGCTAAAGAACCTCGTGCTGAGCTGGCTGGTGTGAGAAAGCAGAGGCCAGGTGAAGTCTTTTTGTGTTTCCCCAGATTTGCCCTGGAGCTAGCTTGTTAAGTGTGGGGGAGGGGTGGTCTAGCCATGGGAGGTCTCCTCAGCTGAGCTAGAGCAAAGGCAAACTCAGTAGTTGGTGATCCAGGTTGCCCTAGTGTCTTCCCATTTCTCCTGGGGTACTGAGGCACACCTGGGGTCCTGGTGTTGGTGCTTTTGAGGCTCTACCTCCTGGGACTGTGGGTCTCCTCCTGGTTTGCTGAGGTAGGGCTGTCTGGTCCTTTGCCACAGCAGGAAGGATCCTCCTTAGTGATTTTCCTAGCCACATGTGCTACAAGACTGTTTGCCCCAGTGATCTCATTGATCCAAGATTTTTCTGGGGAAATATTTTGTGGATTTTTCAAGGTCAACAAGGGGGAGAAAGCATTTACTGATCACTCTGCCATTTTGTCTCCCAGAAGTTCAAGTAGGTGACTTACAGACTTTTAATCTGTGGGCTGATAGTCTCAGGAGCAGCCGCTGCTGATACCTAGGGCTCCGTGGCTCTCACTTGCTCGGTTCCTCTGGACTCCTGTCCTGGGCTGATATGCCTGAGATTCCACAGTGCAGCCGCTGCCTCAGACCACCTGGGGCTTCCTGCTTGGCCCTAACGCGGTGGGGATGTACTGTGTTGTGTGCTGTGTGCTCCTCCACCCCTTCCGTACAGACCTTTCAGTCTGTCCTACCTGTGAATCTGCCACAATCTGTCTTCTATTGGATTCTGTCCCTCCAACATTTGGTCAGATTCTCTTTTTAGAGGTATCTGAAGGAGTTTGTCTAAGAGCTTAGGTGAGTAGTTGCTCTCACTCCACCATCTTGGCTCCCCCCCTCCAAAATACTTAATAGAAATACAGACAAATAATTCAGGAGATATTAATTAAGTGTAGTTGGACTGTATAATAAAAATGACAATATTACCTTCATTTACCCTCAAACTATAAAACTTTATAATCAGTATTAGGCAAAAGGAAAAAAAAGGTTAAAAAAGGTTAAGAATCTCAAGGAAAATAATGGGGGGAAGTGGGAAGGAAAGGGGCCTCATAGTAGTAGCTATCAAATTATAGTACAAAGCAGTAATCATCAGAAATTTGGTTAGAAGGAAAGAGATTTTACAGGTTAGTTACATCACATACAGCAGAGCACAAAGATAGTAAAGACCTCAGTTACTGGGTTAAAGACTCAGTGTTTTACAAAAAATTCTGGGAAACTGTAAAATAGTCTTGCTGAAAGTGGGTTCAGCCTAAGATCTCACACCATATACCAAAGTTCCAAATGGATATGTAACGTAGATATGAAAGGTAACTTTATAAGGTAGTTTTGAGAAGCAGGGAAGGAAGTAACCTTTCACAACTATGGACAGGGAAAGAATTCATGACCAAACAAAAGCAGTACAATAAAAATGAAAAGGTAAACTGTTAAGTGGGAAAAAATATTTGAAGCAAGTCTGGTATCCAAAATATATAAGTAACTGATTCAAGTAAAATTCCTTAGTATAAAATAGTGGTATCTCTAGATCAAGGGATATGAGTAGGTGCTTGAAAGAAATTCAAGGTATCACCAATCATGTAAAAAAAAAAAAGCCTCAAATCACTAGTAATTAGGGAAATGTAAATTAAAACAACTCCATACCCATCACAAAAAAGGAAAATGACAATTGTTAGAAGCCTTCAAGAAAACAGGCATGCTGATGTGTAGTTGGTGAAGCTGTGAATTGATCTAGTTATTGTGGAAGACAGTTTGGAACTGTGCTAAATATACTTACTAAACTTCATATCTTTAACCCAGGAATACTTCTACTAGGCTTTGTTATTCCCAAAAGAGTAAATAGAAAAGAAAGAGACCTGTATTATAAGAATATGTATAGGAGCTCTTTTTGGTGTATCAAAGAACCAGAAACTAAGGGAGTGCCCATTAGTTGGTCAGTGGCTAAAAAAGTTTGGGGTATATGAATTTAATGGAATTATTACAGCAAAGGGGATTGTTTCAAACAAACGTATATGAATTGATGCAGAGAGAAGTGGATAGTTAGATAATGCAATGGATAGAATGTCAGGGCAGCTCGGTGGTGCAGTGGATAGAGCACCAGTGCAGGAGTCAGGAGGGCCTGAATTCAAATCTCACCCTCAGATACTTGACACTCACTAGCTATGTGACCTTGGACAAGTCACTTAACCCCAATGGCCTCATCCTGGGTCATCTCCAGTCATCCTGAGGAATATCTGGTCACTGGATTCAGATGGCTCTGGAGGAGAAGTGAGGCTGGAGACCTTGCACAGCCCTCCCTTACTCAAAACAAAGTCAAGTGCAAGTCATGTCGTCATTTCTCTGATGGCATGGTCTTCTTCAGCAACAAAGAGACATACACACACACACACACACACACACTCACTCTCACACACTCTCACACACACACACTCACATACACACACACGCTCACACACGCTCACACACTCTCACACACACACACACACACACTCACACTCACACACATTCACTCCGTGGATAGAATGCTAGGCTAAGAATGAGGAATATCTGATTTCAAATGTAGACTCAGATACTTCTTAGAAGTGTGACTCTGGACAAGTCACTTAACCACTCATTACTTTAGTTTCCTCATCTGCAAGATAGGGATAATAATATCCCCTCCATAGTGTTGTTGTGAGAATCAGTTAAGGAAATAATTGCAAAATGCTTGACTCAGTGCCTGGCATGCAGTAAACATTATGTAAATGTTATTATTATTGTTGTTGTTATTATTGTTATTGCTAATAGTAACAATATTAAGTGAACACAGCCTGTAGGACAATTTACACAATCAAATCTGTTAGAAAGACCACTTTAAGACTTCGGAATGCTAATGAATGCAGTGACTAACCAGGATAGATGATGAAGCCTAACCTCTTTGATAGATGAACTCAAAATTCCTAATGAAATGTATTTTTGACATGGACAATGGTGATTCCTTTTGTTTATGCATATTTGTTAAAATGTCTTGTTTTGTTTTTTTTCCCCTCAATATGGGTGAGTTGGTAGAGGGGTCTAGCAATACAATTATGCTTCTCCTCTTCTCCTAAAATAAAAGGTGAAAAAAAGTAAAGGTCATTGAAATAAATGCATAATTTTGATGCATAAAAGGGATCAGAAGGAAGAAAACACATAAGTGGAAGCCTTTTAAAAGTACACGCTGAATTTATTATATACTTAAATGGTAATGCACACTGTATGCTGTAGAGATTTGTAATTTCATATACAGTCCACTTTTTCTGTTTTACTTTGTATATAGACACTCATTTTGTTTGGTGATTAAGTTTAGAAAAATAAAAGCTTTAGAAAAACATCAGCAAACTCAACTCATTTCCTTTTATGGCAGGGTTATTAGAGCAGGCAAATTCTGAAGATAGTTTTAGGATCTTAGCAAAGCATTTGACAAAGTTTCTTAGACTCCTTTAGTTAGGTTTAGTTTGGAACTAGTTGAGTGGTTTGAAATCTTGAGAAGAGTTCACCAGGACCCCCAGGAATCCGTGCTTTGTTCTGAGCATTGTGGTGTAATGGAAAGAATACTAGACTTGATATTAGGATAGACCTGAGCTTGAATTCTACTTCTTATTACACTTAGCTAGTTTTGTAACTGTGAGTTATCCTCCTGTGGGATCTACAATAACTACCTTTCATAATTGTTTTGAGAATCAAATGAGGTAATATATGTAAAACTTTGTTTAGTTCAACAATATATATCATCATCATCAATATTGTCTGCATCCCATTTTCCTTCTCCATAAGAAGAGGATACCAGCACATGTATTTTTTTTTAATGGTGGTGGTATGTATATCAAATTAATATATATAATGTGCTTTGAGAACCTTATAGTGCTAACTAAATTTCATCTATTATTTTCATATTGTTAGAGAAGCAATGTGGTGGCTAGGGGGCTGGCTTTGGAATCAGAAAGTCCTCGATTCAAGTTTTGTTTCAGACACGCTTACACAGAAACTAAGAACAAGTCACTGACCTTTCAGTGCCCTAGGCAACACTAAGACATCAACCCTTTGCTGATGTGTTTAAGTGAAGGAAGGTTTCTTATTGGGAGTTCCCTGCACTGATTAAATCAGATGCCTTGCACCCACTCCCCTTTCCTCCCTCCAAAAAAAAAAAAATTATTGCTACCACTTTGGCTAGACATTTTGTCTTCCTCACTTATAAGTGGAGAAGTTGAACTACATTATATCTCAGTGCTCCGGCACTCAATCTTGTGAACTCTGTGTGTGCATTTCAGATCAGGTAAGTTACTGAATCCCAAATAAAAGTAAAGAATTTATATTGACAGCATAGGAAGAACAAATGTAGCTGTAGGAATGGACACTGGAGAGTGTGACTCAAAGGCATACTTATAGTTTTTGATAGTAACATTTTTGTTAAGATTGGATGAAGATATATGATGTTGGAGGTATTGATGGTATAATGTCAAATCTTGTTAAATGAAAGTAATATTTCAATTAAAGGATATTTAAAATGAGTAAAGTAAAGATTTGATTTTGGAGGAATGCAAATCAACTTGCCATCTCTTTGTATTAAAGTAGGCAAAATCTGGATCTTGTCTACACTCAGCTCCTTATGTGAATAAAACATATTTACCTTATTACTCTAGCAGAAAACTAGGGAGGCAAGGGTGAATCATTGTTTACTTGGAGTAAGGCTGTTGAATCTCATTCATTTGTAGATATTAAATGGAGGTTATACTTCCCATATTGTCGTCTTGCCTTATATTAAGATACATTTCTGACTTAGGCCACTCATCTTTAAGGTTCCATTTATTTGTCTGTATATAGCTATCACTTATTTGGAAAGCCAGTAGCAGAGAAAAATGATTTATCCTTTCTCTGAGGGGTATGGTTTGTTAATGAAGAGTCCCTGATTTACAATTTGGGAATGTTGTAGGAGATCCTAGCAAATTTTTGTTTTAATTTGGAACATAAAGATAAAGGGTTTTTTCATTTTTAAAGCATTCTGTAAATGACCCTTAAATTGTCTAGATTTTGCATATGAAAGTCTCTGGAACCACTTGTCATTGTTGTCCCCCCAAGTAATCCAGATTGAGAATTGATCTTGTTTCTATTTCCAAAGTGTTCATTGGATACTGTCAAGGAAGACTAGTTTGGTGGCTTGGAGGTGATATTATCACCTTGTTTCTGAGGACAGTCAATTAACATTGCAGTTGTTCTTCAGTTTCATGCCACAGAGAGAAGTGGTAGACTTTTGGGTATTTTATGAATATTTATTATTTATTTATATTGATTTAGAGCATTTTTTTCATATAGATAGCTTTGATTTCTTCTTCTGAAAACTGCATGTTCATATCTTATTTATTAGTTTAGTTAATTCTAGTTTTGTACATTTTATATCTGGAATACTGTTAGCCACTGGATAAATCTCAAGTCTTAGCAGCATGATAATCATACTTCTAAATAGCTAAGTGTGCATCTGAGTTATTAACTAACCTGGTGCAGCTATAAGGATAATTAGTACCTCACTGATCACTCCAAGTAAGGAAAATGAAGACCAGGGATGAGGCAAAGAGAAGAAAGGGAGGGAAGGATGGAGGAAGGAATCACATGAAAGATTTCCAGGGTGAACCAACTGCTGTACCCTCCTAGGTTTCAGGCTTCCAGAGACAGCAAAGGAGTATGTACTCAGGTATCAGAACAAGGTGCTGGTTGTCTATTTTGGGTCTGTTGCCAGTGGCATTTCTTCTGTTGGAGATCTTTTCCAGCCTGAGTTTACTTTCTTTTTCCTCTGTACCCCCATTCATTCACTTCATTTAGCTTATTAGGAGTGAAGTGGGCTTCTGCTTACTAAAGGGATCATGGTTACATCTGTCCCATTTTTAATTTTTAATTTTAATTTTTAAGTTCACAATGTGTACTGCCTCCCTTCATTGCTCTTCTCTTACTCCTTAGTCCTTTATACTGTGGTTTTCAAACTCATCCCTCAGATGAAACTGTTGTCTCTAAGGTTACCGGCAATCTGACAAATTTGATGTTCTTTTCTCAGTACTCAGTTCTTACAGATTTATGCTACATATAACATTGTTGATCACTCTTCCTCCTACGTATTCTCTCTTCTTTGACTCTCCTACTGTCTTTTCATTCCTCAGTCCCCTTTACTAGTTCTTCATCCATATCATACCTCCTAGCTGTGGGTGTAGCCCATGCCCTTGTTCCTGGTCCTCTTTTCCCATTATACTTTCCTAGCAGTCTTTATCGACTACTATAAGTTTGGTTATCATCCCTATGCAGATGACCTCTAGGTTTTTATATTGTGTTAGTCTTTCATGCCTCTACCCCCCAAAAAAGTGTTAATCTCTCCACTAAGCTTCAGTTCCACATCAACATGTCCAAGAGGACATAACAGATTGCATGTCCCAGGCACTTAAAAGTAAACATATCCAAAACAAAGTTCTCTCAAAGTCCCCTCTCTGCCAAACTTTCCTCTTTCTAAGGGCACCACCATTTTCCCAGGCTCTCTGTGTTTGCTAGATTGCTCACTCTCATCCGATGTATCTAAAAAATTGTGAAATCTTATCATATTGACCTCTGAAACATCTCTCCATCTTATTTTCTTCATTCACTTTAGTTCAGAAACTAATCACTTCTTAGCTAGACTATTATAATAGCCTCTGAATTGGTCTCCCTGCCTCAAGTTATTCTCACTCCAGTTCATTCTCCACAGAGCTATCAAAGTGATTTTCCTTTAACCATACCATTCCACTATTTAATAAACTCCAGTGGCTCCTTAATTGCTTGTAGGGTCAAATATAAACTCCTTGATTTGGTTTTTAAATCTTTTAATAACTTGATCCTAACCATTTTTCTACCTTAAGTATACATTACTTCCTATTGTGGGCTGGTGGATTTATTTGGGACCTAGTTGTGGACCCTTTGGGCAAAAAGTGTATTAAGATGGCTCTAAAAGTATGAGGATGAGCTCTTTAGATCTCAGAGAACTTCCTGGAGAGCTACTTTAAAATGGGGTGTGTGTGTGTGTGTGTGTGTGTGTGTGTGTGTGTGTGTGTGTGTGTGTGCATATTTACGTGTGTGTATATATATATATGTAAAATTTCTTTTTAGCATTAATTTTTTTGAAAATTTTGAGTTCTGAAATCTTTCCCTCCTTCAAATATTGAGAAGGCAAGCAGTATACTAGTTATATATCTGATAGCATATTTCCATATTAGTCGTATTGCAAAAAAAGCAAGAAAAATAAAGTGAAAAAACTGTACTTCAGTTTGCAAATAGTTTTATCAGTTGTCTCTGTGGAGGTGGATGCCATTTTTCAACATGATTCCTTTGGAATTGCCTTGGATCATTATATTGATCATTGTGTACCATTGCTGTTAGTGTGTATATTATTCTCCTGGTTCTGCTCATCTCACTTTGTATCAGTTCATATAAGTCTTTCCAGGTTTTTCTGAAACCATGCTGCTCATCATTTCTTTAGTACAGTAGTATTTCATCACAGTTATATACAACAACTTGTTCAACCACTCCCCAATTGATGGGCACCCCTTCTTTGCTACCACATAAAGAGCTACTATAAGTATTTTTGTTATATAGAACCTTTTCCTTTTCCTTAGATCTCTTTGGGATACAGACCTAGTAGTGGTATTTGCTTAGTCAAAGGATTTGCACAGTTTTATTGGCCTTTGAGCATAGTTCCAAATTGCTCTCCAGAATGGTTTGGAACAGTTCACAGTTCCACTAATGGTGGTTTAGTGTCTCAATATTTCCATATCCCCTTCAACTTCTGCTATTTTTCTTTTCTGTCTTATTAGCCAATCACATAGGTGTGAGGTGGTACCTCAGAATTGTTTTAATTTGCATTTCTCTAGTTAGTAGTGATTTTGAGCATTTTTTCATATGATCGTAAATAGCTTTAATTTCTCCTTCTGAAAACTACATGTTCATATCCTTTGACCATTTATCAATTGGGGAATGATTTGTATACTTATAAATTCTACTCAGTTCTGTATATATTTGAGAAATGAGGCCTCTATCAGAGAAATTTGCTGTAAAAAATGTTTTCTCAGTTTGTTTCCTTCTAATCTTTTTAATTTCATGTAATTAAAATTACCTATTTTATATCTAATAATGCTCTCTATCTTTTGTTTAGTTATGAATTCTTCCCTTATCCATAGATATGAAAGGTAAAATGTTTCCCCCATTTTGACCTTATTTAGGTAAACCATGTGAAATATTGGTCTGTACCTAGTTTCTGTCAAACTGCTATCTAGTTTTCTCAGCAATTTTTTTCCCATAGAGTAAGTTCTTACCCCCAAAGTTTAGATCTTTGGGTTTATCAAACACTGGATTACTATGGTCATTCACTATTGTGTGTTGTGTACCTAATCTATTCCACTGACCTATTCTTTTTCCACTGATTCTATTTCTTATCCAGTACTAGATTGTTTTGATGATTACCACTTTGTTATATAGTTTAAAATATGGCACTACTAGGCTGCTCATCATTTTATTTTTTATACTAGTAATTTGGATTTCTTTTTTTAAATTAGGTTAATCAGTGCTTCATTCATTCATTTGTTTATTTAATAAAACCAGCTCTTGGTTTTATTAGTTAAATGGGCATTTTTAATTTGCCTTTTCCTAGTTCTTTAGTTGCATGCCCAATTCATTGATCTACTCTTTTTCTCTTTTATTTATATATAAATGTAAATTTCCCCTGAAACAATGCTTTGGTTTCATTCCACAAATTTTGGAATGTTGTCTCATCATTTTCTTTAATGAAATAATTCATTGTTTTTATGATTTGTTCCTTGATTCACTCTTTAGGATTATTGTTTCCAATTAACTTTTAATCTATGCTCTCATGGCCCTTTATTAAATATAATTTTTATTGCATTATGATCTGAAAAAAGTACATTTAATATTTCAGCTTTTCCTGCCATTTGACTGTGAGGTTTTTATGGTTAGTTTTTGTGAAGGTGCCATGTCCAGATGAGAAAAAAGGCATATTCCTTTCTATGCCCATTCACTTTTCTCCAGAGATCTATCATATCTAGCTTTTCTAAGATTCTATTCATCTCTTTGACTTCTTTCTTACTTATTTTATGCTTAGATTTATCTACTTCTGAAAAGAGAAAGTTGAGGTCTGCCACTAGTATAATTTTACTCTCTATTTCCTCTTGTAATTAATTTATGTTTTTCTTTAAAAATTCCTTTAATTTTTTTTTTTAAGAAAGAATTTGGATATTATGCCATTTGGTGCATGCATGAGTACATATATATACATACACATATATGTGTGTGATTATTACTTGATTGTCTATGGTTTCTTTTAGCATGATATAGTTTCTCTGCTTATTCTTTTTAATTGCATCAATTTTTTGCTTTTGCTTTGTCTGAGGTCATATTTGCTTCCCCTGCTATTTTTACTTCAGCTGAAGCATAATAGAGTCTGCTCTAATCCTTCATTTTACCTTTGTGTGTTTTGCTATTTCAAGTATGTTTCTTGTTAAACAACGTACTTTTAGATTCTGGTTTCTAATTCATTCTGCTATCGACTTCCATTTTATGGGTGAGTACATCCCATTCACATTCACAGTTATGAACTATGCATTTTTCTCCATCCTGCTTTCTTCTGTTTATCTTTCTCTCTCCATTTTTGTCTTATCCTTCCTTTTAAGTTGTTTTGCCTCTGATGACTGCCTTCTTTTATCTGCCCACCCTTTTATCACTCCTCCACTTTCTCTTATTCCCTTCCCCTCTGACTCCCTTGTTGTTTCATTACCAATTTAGTACGTATAAATATTTCCCCTATTTGAACAAATTTAGATGTGTGAGGTTCAAGCATTGCTCTTATTTTCCCCTCTACTGGTTAAGCTCTTTACATGCCAATTTTATGTGAGATAATTTCCCTTATTTTTCTTCTTCCTTCCCCCTTCTCCCAAGGCATCCCATTTTCCCATTTATTCATTTAAAAAAACCCATTATCCCAATGTAACCAACTCACTCCCTTATCCTTTCTGTGTAGAATCGTTTTAACTGCCCAAATAATGACAAAGTTCTTAGAAGATATATGTTTCTCCTTCTGTTATAGAAAGGTTTAACTTTATTAAGTTCCTTATGCTTTCTCTTTCACATTTACCTTTTTATACTTCTCTTGAATCTTGTTTTTAAAAGTTAAGTTTTCTGTTCATCTTAGATCTTTTCATCGAGAATAGTGCTTGAAAGTCCTCCATTTTATTAAATGTCCATTTTTTTGTCCCTAGAACGGTTATAATCAGTTTGACTGGGTAGGTTATTTTTGGTTGTAATCACATTTCTTTTGCTTCCCAGAATCTTATTTTCTTGGCCCTTCATGCCTATAATGTGGTAGCCACTGTATCTTGTGTGATGTTGACTGTTTAGTTAGAGTAAGTTAGGAAATGCCAGTCTTGAACTAGGAGAACTGCTGATGAAATGTTTACCTTTTCTTATTAGAGAAGACAATGGATATAGAATGTTGCATATTTTGTTAGTTTTCTTTTGTTATAAGGGATTGATGGTCACTTGGAGGAAGGGTGGCATGGAAGTAAATGCCAATGATGAAAAATCCAAAAGACCTCCAATGTTTAGAGAAAAAAAAAAGCCAAGTAGGGTAAATTTACTTTCCCTGTCCTTTCCTTAATTCTTGTTTCAAAAGTACTATGCAGAGTTTTTAGCATAGACTCTGCTGATTGATTTTATGACAACAAAATTTGTTACTCTGGCTAAACTTAATATGAACCATACCTGAGTATGAAGTGATTCACATGATCCCATGTGCAGATTTTCTGTTATGTTTAATTTGGGCTAGTTAGAATGAACCTTAGAGTACTGAAATTAGCTGTTAAAAATGGCTATATTGTTTTTGATCAAAAGAAACTAAACATAGGAAAAAAACATGTATTCATTTATTTTTAAGATTAATTTTTAGTTTTTAACATTAACTTTAAGATTTTGAGTTCCAAATTTTCTTCCTTCCTTTCACTCCCTCATCCCCAAGACAGCACACATTCTGACATAGGCATACATGTGTGATCGTATTAAACATATTTCCACTTTAGTCATGCTGTGAAAGAAGAACCAGAACAAAAGAAAAAACTATGAGAAAGAAAAAACAAAAAATAACCAAAAAAGAGAACAAAATAGTATGCTTCAATTTGCTTTCAGACTCCATAGTCCTTTCTTTGGATGTGGATAGCATTTTCCATCATGAGTCTTTTGAAATTGTCTTAGATCATTAAAGCCTTGTATTTATAATGGAGTACAGCTAGTGTTAAGTATAGTATTTTTTTTAACCAGGATCAGAAATTTATTTATTATCTGAAAGATCATGAAAAGACACTGAAATGAAATGTCCAACATGAAAAGGTGTGGAAAGGTTGTGAACTAAACTGATAGAGGGGCTACCCATGTTAATAAAGTAATAAAGATTTTATTTATTAATATGAAAATGTATCAGTTTCCTCAAGATACAAGATTTTTGAGATTTGCTTTAAAACTGTATCTTTATCCCAAATGCCCCTGCCAGGCATGGTCACACTTCCTACACATTTCCTGAGAATCATAAAGTTAGAAGTTTAAGAAAAATGTGAAGAAATTCCTGTTATTCTAAGTCTTACAAAAAAATTCATGTTTTATATTTATATCATGAGTCTTTTTTTTTTTTACCACTATTATCTAACTTAGGTATTCTTAACCTGGGATCTGTGAATTTGTTTTTTATTAATACTTTGGTAATTAATTCAGCATAATTGGTTTCCTTTCATAATTGTAAATTTTTTGTGCATTATTTTTAAAATATTTTGTGAATAGGTCTGTCTGTAGACTTCACCATATTGCCCAAAAAGGGGTACATAACATCTTTGTTTGAAAACCTAAGCTGAGCATTATCACTTAGAGGTGGTGCTCACCATTGGTGATCTTAATCATCTACATCAATTTGAAGATAACAGCCATCATAAACTTACCTATAATCTTTTGTCACATATACATTAAAATAGAGGGACTCTATCACGGACTCACATCTAATTGTTTTCTGAACATCAAAAAAATACCAGGGATTTAAAGAAAATTGTATTTTAGAACTATGTCAATTCTTCTTAAGGATCTAAAATTACTTTACATTTTCTTGATAATTTTTATAGCACTTTTAAAGAAGAAGTGGGTGATAATCTCCACTGAGTTCAGCTCTACCTCCTTTGTTATATTGTTTCTCTTTATTCAGATGTGTCTTCATCTTATTCTGTCCTTATTTTCCCCCTAGGCCAAGCTCCTTGAAGATAGGGGCTATAATTAATAAGCTTTCCAACACTTAAAGAGTAGGTATTCCCAGCTTGTTGAACTGAATACAATTAAATTTCTCCCTTTAGCACTATTCTGCTCCTTCATATCTATAGTTGCTGAATTTTTCCTCTTTAGAACTAGCCTGTGATTAATTGAAAGTCCTAGGAATTTCCCCACCTTTCACTTATGTGGCTATGCAGGGCCTGATTTTCCTTTGTTGGAAATACACAAATTGTACTCTTGTTGATGTAACTCTCCCTTACAATAACTAGTTCATTTTAAGCCATTATATAGTCCCTAAATATTCCTCCTCTGTGGCTTTAAGGAATCTATTTCAGATAAAAAGTTATGAGTTCAGTAACAATTACCAGAAGCCCCCAGTTGGTGAAACTCTTAACATTTAGGCAGAGTTTAGAGTCTCTGTCTAAATTTACATCGATATATTATTTCTAGCTAACCCCTCCCCCTTTTTGGTAAAGCAAAATTGGGTTACTAAAATGTTTGGCTAATAAAACAGCAGATTACATAAGCATCAGGAGGGGAAATTGGATAAGAAAAAAGCATGTGTTTTCTTGGAGCTTCTTGAAACTGGTGGCGTTAACCCTAATCTTCTACTCTGATGTTTGTAGAGCCAATGGCTGTCCTTGATGACTCTCTTATCTGCCATAGGGAAGGAAAGAAGAAGATAATAAACATTAGGTGCCAAGCACTGTGTTTAGCATTTATTACAGATATTATCTCATTTGATCGTAACTCAGTCCTATCTTCTCTTTCTCCTTTGGCTGGTTGTCTTGGGGCTATTATTTCTTGACTCATCTCTTTATGACCCAGCTCCCTCCTTTCTACTTTCAGACACTTGGAATCTCTATCTGATCTTGAGATAGCTCCTTTCTTTTATACAAATTTCTTAGGACAATATCAGGTCTCCCACACAATGGCTTTGATTGATTCTATGAGGTGTACAGGCCTATATTCTAATTGCTTTAGTGAAGAAGTATTCTAACTCTAGGATAATCAATGGAACAGCACCATTACCATAATGTAAATGTCTGAATTTTTACCTAGCAAAGAAGACCTTTAGTATAGTACCTACCCTATAGAAAGCACTTAATAAATGCTTTTTTATGTATGGACTGATATGACCTCAGAAGTTTTTTCTCTTTTAAAATGCCATTTCCTAAAGGGCATAACCCCATGCCAGTTTAATTTCTCCTCATGTCAATGTGAACTTTATCAGTGGAAATTAACTCACAAAAGAGGAAGAGTTTAAGCTGGATTTAACTTTTCTTTGAGCTATGTTATTTACTTGTTGTGTTTATCCAGACGGGCATGGTACGTTGTGATACTGCAGTTGGAACACCTGATTACATATCACCTGAAGTTCTGAAGTCACAGGGTGGTGATGGCTGCTATGGACGAGAGTGTGATTGGTGGTCTGTAGGGGTTTTCCTTTTTGAGATGCTGGTTGGTGAGTAAACACGTTCTCCTGATCCTCTTCCCTTCTCTCCTCCTCCCACCCCACTTGAGTAGATAAAATTATGTCTGTGCAAGTCAATAGTCATTTATTAAGTACCAGGCACTGTACTAAGTTCTTGGGATGAAAAGACAGGCAAAAACCAGTACTTTCTCTCAAGGAACTCACAAACTAATGAGGTAGACAACATGAAAAGAACTATGTACAAACAAGATAGGATAAATTTTAAGATAAATTGTAGATGACCCCAATAGCAAAGCACTAGCATTAAGGTAGATCAGGAAGGGCTTTGTGCAGAAGGTGAGATTTGAGTTGGGACTGGAGGGAAACCAGGAGGCAGAGATGTGGCGGAATTATGAGCATAGGGGATAACCCGTAAAATGGGTGAAATTAGGTGATGGAATGTATCATTCAAGAAGTAGCAAGGAGGCCAATGTCACTGAAATATAGAATGTTAGGGGGCACCATGGAGGGGTTAAAATGTAAGAAGATGAGACAACGAGGAAGAGGCCAGGTTTTGAAGGGCTTTAAAAGCCAAACAGAAGAGTTTGTACTTGGTCCTGGAGACAATATGAAGCCACTAGAATTTATTGAATATGGGGTGACTTGGTCAGATCTGCACTTTAGGAAAATCAATTTGGCAACTGACAGGAGGATAAACTGGAATGGGGAGAGACTTGAGGCAGAGTGACCAGCCACAAAATTATGGCAGTATTCCAGCTTTTTTTGAGAGATGTTGCACTTACAAGAGATATAGGACTTGGCAACTGATTGGACATGGAAAATGAGAGATAGGATTTGAAGATGATGACCTGGGTAACTGGGAGGATGTTGTTGCCCTTGACAGTAATAGGAAAGTTTGGAGGAGGGAGTGGGTTTGGAGGGAAAGATAATGAGTTGAGTTTGAGATTTTTGTGGGGCATCTGTTTCAAGGTTTTTAATAGGTTGTTGGAGATTCCAGGAATACAGTTTTCAGAAGAGTGATTAGGGATAGATAAATAAATCTGGGAGTCCTCTCTGAGGTGATCATTGAATTCATGAGAGATGATGAGATCACCAAGAGACATAGTATGGAGGAAGAAGTGGACAAGTCCCCGGACAAACCCCAGAGGGGCACCTAGTTCACAGGCTGTACAGAGACTTGAGAAGTTGTGATCAGCCAAGGAGGAGGAACCAGAAGAGAACAATGTGATGAAAACCCAGAGGAGAGAGTATCAAAGAGAAGAGGATGATGGACAGTGTCAAAGGTTGCAGAAAGGTCAAGAAGGATAAGGATTGAGGAAAGGCAATTGGATCTGACAGATAGGTCATTGGTAGCTGCAGAGAGCTTTCAATTTCATGAGATCAGAAACCAGCAGACGAGAGTTAAGTAGAGTGAGAGAAAGGAAGTACAGGCACTGACTGTTGTGCTTGCCTATGCTGACTTCATAGCAGTTGTATCTTTAAGTAAGGCTGGGGTCAGAAGGATTCTGATGCTTCCTTGTAATTAAGAAATATGGAAAATGAAGCAAAATTTTAGGAGAATTTGATTAAGTTGTGGTTTGGATGCTATCTTGTTAACAGAATGAAAAACTGCTTCAGGATTTATTTCCAGGATTTAATTTGAGTAGAATGGAGTATGGGAAGAATTCTACTAGGAAGGAAAATTCTTAATTTTCTTATAAAAACCTTTTATGCTAAGGATAGATTGGCCAAAAAAATATAGCTATAACTGAAGTAGTTTCTATTCTAGTGTTTCATAGATCAAGCATATTGGTTGAAAACATTTTATTCATCAGAGAATCATGAAATTTTAAAACTAGAAGAATCTGATAGTTAATTTACTCACATCTACACATTTTAAAGATGAAGAAACAGAAATCCAGCAAGTTTGGTATGCCCAAGATCATATAGTGGCAGTGTGAGGACTAGAACTCAAGTCTCTTGATTTTCACTTCATGGTTGTTTCATTGTACCATGAGATTTTTGATACTCATTTTAGCAGAAAATCAAAGCATTTAGAAGTTGACATTTGACCAAGAGTAGTTTTAGTGCTTTTTTAGGTAACCAAATATAGTTCTATTCAGCATCTGGGGCACAAATTTTTTTAAAGGGTCAGGGCCTTGAATTAGATTGAATTTTAAATAGCTAAAGTAATATGACACATAATTATAATAAGCATTTATACTTTGAGTTTCTAAAGTTACTGGACACCAAATGTAATATCTCCTCATATGGAATTGACCTTATTTAAATGTTGCTCATTCCACTTAGATTATGTGATGGATTTTTTTAACGTTTTAGCCCGCAGAAAGCAGACTTTATTAGAAAAAGGAATATTTCTGGTATTAGAGAGATTCATCCTTTATCAAATGTATTTATAATTGTATTTTAATGAGAGAACATTTAGAGTTGGGTCCATTAACATTTCTCTTCTCATTCTGTCCAAATCAAGATTTGAACAATTTTAAGGGTATTTTTTCTTCTCTATGCCACAGTATCTCTCCATTTCCCCTCTTGTTTTCCCCTACATCTCTCCTCACCCCCCTTCTTTCTTCACTCCTCCTTGCACAGAGTAAGTAATAAGGCATGCTGAGAGAAAGACAGGAAGAAGAATGTGCCAGGCAAATCAACCCCCCACCCCACCTTGATCATCGTCTCCTCTCAGGAACTGATGAAGACAGCTTAAGACTGTATCCAGGAACGTTAGGAATAACCATGCTTCTAGCCCAGTGCCCTCGACCATCATCCTGAGAAACAACTCCTGTGGACATAAAACCTTTTGATGACTTACGCACATGCTATAGTCATAGCTAAAAAGGAAGTTCTTGCCAACAAAATCCTTGGCACTGTCAAATGATTCAGTATCAGAAACCGATCAGATTTTTATCAGGGGAAATGATATTAAAGAAGAAGCATTACTATCTGCTTTGCCACTGCACCCTAAACACTATGGGACCTTTCCATATTAATTGCAGGCAAAACTTTCCATATGTGTATTGTCTCCCCCAATAGAATGTGAGCTCCCTGAGAGAGTAGAAACTGTCTTAGGTTTTCTGTTTGCATCTTCAGTGCTTTAGCACAGTGCTTTTCATATAGTAAGCACATAATAAATGCTTTATTCATTAATTTCCTGGTTTTTTAATACATTTAATACATTTTTAATACAAATCTGGCTAAGGTTATCAGAGACTAAATTAGATGGCTTCTTCAGGATCACTTCTCATAATGAAAATATGATAAAACAATACTTGTATAACATTTAACTTTGGAAACTTAATAGGGGAGTGCACTGTTTTTATTGGATAAGATGATTTCTAGAGAGAAGATGAGCCTGAAAAAAATTTCAGTTGTAGAAATCATTGTTAGAACAGTTCTCAAGAATTTGGAATGAATAACTAATAGGAGTAGTAGGGCTTTGTTCTTGTGGCTTGAAGTGGTTTCCTCAGGTGCAAGTTATTTTCTTTGATCTCTTAGACTACTGTTCTGGGTATGCAGATAGATCATTTTTACCTTTCTTCTCAAGACGTCAGAGCGTGACCCAGTCAGAGAATGGCCTACTTCATTTGAGGGCTTTGTTTTATAGTCTTTGTACTTGTTCTCTTTGTTAATACCCTCTTTTCTCAGCTAACTGGTTCTCCCTCTTCCCCCTTTCATCTGATGATGCATTAAAGTGAATCCAATACCCTTTTCTTGTTATCACCATACTCACATTCTACTTCAGAAACTAAAAAAAGTATTTCTTGGAAGTAGTAATTTAACTTATTTGGAGAAAGCAGCTATCTTTCTTTTACATTTTGTTTAAGACATGATATACCGTTTTCTCATAACTTTCCCATAACCCCACTGAGAATTGACACATTTCACTGACTCAGTTGAGTTTAGTAACAGTAATTTGCTGTATTTCTGAGATTGGTCTGTTTCTCGTTCAGTTTCTTAACTTTAAGTTGCTACTTTGAACTCTATAAGGAGGATCAACAATGGATTATATTTATATATTATGATCATATATTTATGGATCTCCTCCAGGGATGGTTCTCTCTGGTCTCTAAAAAAATTATCTATATCCTTTCTGGGGTTTTGGAGGGGGGTGAAGGATGGGGACCACTGTTCAGGGGTGGGGAACCTGAGGTCATATATGACTCTCTATGTCCTCGAGTGCAGCTCTTTGGTTGAATCCAAATTTCACAGAACAAATCCCCTTAATAAAAGAATTTGTTTTGTAAAACTTGGACTCAGTCAAAAGGCCACACCCAAGGACCTAGGAGCTGCAGGTTCCCCACCCCTAATGATCTGAGCATTTAGTTTCTTTTAGTGCTAATAGAATTACCATCAATATCATTCATGGAACTAGAGACTCACTCGTTGTTAAGGTGCTGGAAGGGCTGTTAGCTCTAGTAGTTTGAAGGTGAATCTTTAAAAGATTAGCCCTAATAATAAATCTTCAAAATTCAGGGAAGGAAAGGTTAAGATGAAATAGGACGTAGACAGAAGTTTAAGTAGAGGAACCAATTCTTTTCATGAGCTCAGAATATTTTTTGGTTCTGTTAAAATTCTTGACACTTTTAAAAGACTGGACTTTCTGACCTGATCCAATAGTTCATCAAACTGAGATTTTTTTTTTTCTGATTTAGCTGGCACTGTATCTTTTATATCATCATTATCCACATTCATATGAGAAATAAATGAATTTGAATTTTATATCCAACATTTGTTTCTTTTTAATGTTTTTGTATTTACTTAGCATTTAATTTTCCCCAATTACATGTAAAAACAATTTTTAAACATTTGTTTTTAAAACTTTGAGTTCCAAAATTTAAATATGTTTTGAATCAATTTACTTTTCATTATTTTGTTACTTTGAAATTTAGGGGACACTCCATTTTATGCAGATTCACTTGTGGGAACATATAGTAAAATTATGGATCATAAAAATTCACTAAATTTCCCAGAAGATGCAGAAATATCCAAGCATGCGAAGAATCTCATATGTGCTTTCTTGACTGACAGGTAGGTGTACATTTAAATTTCTTTACAAATTCTTTGAAATTTGTTATAAATGAATATATAGTCAATTCCCAATTATTAGCATGTAAAATAATCTAAATACCTAATCACAATACATTAGAACTGGGAGAACTTTAGAGATCATCCTGTACAGCTCCCTTATTTTATAAAGAATGAAACAAGACCCAAAAAGAGGAAATCAATTTTCTTAAGTCATAGGGTTGAAATCTAGGTGTTCAGTGCTTCTAATACTTTATTTCTACATTTCATTATTAAGAGGCACTATGGTGCAGGGTGGAGAATCTGCTGCCTCGAGGCCACAAGTGGCCATCTAGGTCCTCAAGTGTGGCCCCTTGATCAAATCCAAACTTAACAGAACAAATCCCCATAATAAAGAATTTGTTCTGTAATATTTGGACTCTGTCAAAAGGCTGCACTTCAGGACCTAGAGGGCCATATATGGCCTCCACACTGCAGGTTCTCCACCCCTGTGATGGAGATTCTACCTTGGAATCAAGATGATGACCTGAGTTGAGATCTTTTCAGTGACTTCTACGGCAGGTTGCTGAACCTTTCAGCATCTCTTCACTTAACACTAGGCAGCACTTTTTGAGTTGCAGGGTATAGAGTAGTTGCTGACCTATATTGATAGGGGGAGTTCCTTTTTTAAAAAATAAGTATATGCAGAATAAAATAAACATAAGCATAGAGAAAAATATAAAATGAGCAAATTAATACAAAGTAGTTTCATTACAAAGTGGTTTAAGAAATAAGACACACTAGCATCTAGAAAGATTGTTCTTCAGTTTGTTCTCTCATCTGTAAAATGGGGCTGAAAATATCTCTTTTATCACTTGCCAGGTTATTATAAGGATCAAATATGATGTATATAAAGTTTTTTGCAAACCTTTTTGTTTTGCAAATAAAAATGTTATATGAATGCTTGTTATATGTTGGCTTTGAGGATAATCTGAATTACTTAAAAGTACTGTGTTAGCTTTTTCCAACTACTCTGAATGCTATTGAGTTATGCCTTTCAGTTCACCAAAATTAAATTTATTTTAAAATGAAACTAAACAAACAAATTAAGAAGATAAGCCTTCTGAAAAATTAATCATATAAAGCATTCTGAAGACACTTATTCATTTGAATGATCTGTACTTTGCATCCTTTAATTGTACCTTCTTAATTGAAGAGAGCTGTTTGTGGGACAGAATGCCCTAAAAACGCCCAGACTTTAAAACCATTTCTGTTTGTCCTTAGAATGCTTTTTAATTTACATTTGAATATGAGACATTGTGAGCTGCAAATTCATAAGCCTTTGAAGCTAAGTAATTGATCCATGCTCTGAAGACCAACGATTGAGCTAAAATGCTATCTGCTCAACTCTTTCCCTGGCATCATCCTTTATTAACAAATGCATATCATATTCTTTTAGATGAATGCAGAATACTACCTGAAGCCAGAAGAACTAATATTCGAACTTTTGCTCTCTAACCTTTAGCAGATCAATTACTCTCTCAGGTTTCAGTCTGTTTTTCTGTAAAATGAAAAGCTTAGATTCATCTTTCCTATCTATAAAATTTCTCTGATTTTATGATTCTTTACTCCATACATTCATTGTCTGTCTGATGCATGTCCTCCAGGAATGGGTGAAGTGTTTAGATCCAAAAGGACTTTCTTAATAGCTGAGTTTTGGATTTAGCTCAAATCATAAATATCTCAAAGGTAAATTATAGTAGAGCTAATTTTGGGGGGGAGTGGGAGAAATTTAAATGTCTAATTTAAAATTATTAAATTAAAAAATTTTTAATTGTTGCTTCTTAACAATTCTACTGAGAGTTTTGTGAGAAACCGAATACAGTAAGTTAGAGGAATAAGCACTGCATTTACAGTCTGAGGACCTTCTATCTTGCTCCAATTAACTTATAACTTGTGTCTGTGAGCAGTTTATCTCTCTGGGCCAGAAGTTTTTCATTTGTGAAAGGAAATCATTGGATTAAATTACTTCTAATGTACCTACTAGGTTGATATGTTCTTTATAGTCTCTTTCTGCTCTGAAATCCCTTGAGAATCTAAGATAAAATGAACTTTACAGATAATCTTTAGATGACATTTTTTCTACTGGTTAGTAAAGAAATGACTCAGCAGTTATTTGGACAGTGTCTTAACTTTTGTTCCTTATGTTATTGAAAACACTGGCATTTAAATACATACCATCATGTATATGCAATATAAACGTTTTACCAATGCTTTTCCTAACATCTCTGCCACTTTCCAGTGATCCCTCTGTTGAGGTTATAGGGGTGCTTGGGACCCCAAAATACCAACACTCCAGGTCCTGCCCAAATGAATTTGACTCAAGTCTTCTTTTAGCCAAAGAAAAAAGTTTATTAAAGATCTGCTGTACTGGATTGACTCTTAAACCTCACCATTTGTGAAACTTTTGTTCACATGCGTTCCAGATAGAATCTGAGCTAGATTGAATCTGAGCACTTTTCATGGAAATGGGATGGGTCTTATATACAGAAAGACTGTGGGAAGGATCTAGAGGTGGTCTAGTAGTCTGGGAGGGGAGAGGGTCTATAAAGGGTCTTGAGGAGTCTGAGGAGGATCTTGATGGGATTGGGGTGACAAGATGTCATAACCAAGAGAATGGGATTTTGATGGGATCAAGGGTGGGAAGCACCTGGAGGCAATTGGACAAAGCCATAATGAAAGGTTTGTGGCCTCCAGAGAACACCAAATCAAGTGGGAAGATTCAAGGAGAGTTCAGGGGGGTTCCCAGAGGCTATCATTCCCTCCTCAGACAAATGGGACCGAAATTCTTTTGGGGTAAGGAGTAAAGGTCTTGGCTTCTGAAACTGCTTCCTGCTGGCAAGGGTCGTAGAGCTGTCCCTGCCTTGCTGGGTCCTGTTCAGGGGGAGTGGAGCCTGAGCAATCAACTGGAAATTGATGGCTTGCACTCTGGAGGAGACAAACCTGGCAAGGAGGTTAAGCACACAAGGATCAAACAGGCACAAAAGGACTACAGAGAAAAGATGATTTCCCTAGCATAAAAGACAATTTTCCTGGAGGGAATTAAAGATGACTATGACAAGACCAAAACATAAAAGGAAAAGGGTATATTTGATAGGAGAGTCTTTTGCTGTCAGAGATCCCTTTTCTTTCCAAATTGTTCCATAGGTATGTAGAACATGGAAAGCATATTTTGAATCGCTAAAAACATTTGCTGGCCTAGGGGCGGGGTCAGGTCCTAAGGAATGGGTTAGGACTCCCAAAGTCTGTCCTCTCCTTTCATCAACCTATAGAATGAAAGGTTTTCCTAGATTGGATAGAGCTAATGCTATAGTGGTGGTCAGTTTTGTTTTCAAAGTCTCAAAAGCTTTAACCTGGTTGGGGCTCCACTCTAGAGGGAGTAAGTTAAGGCCGTGAGTAGCAATTAATAGTTGCAGACCCCTCCCTGGCAAGGAAATGGGATATGGCTTTGGGAGGTCTCCTTGAATCTTCTCACTTGATCTGAGGCCATAAGCCTTTCATTATTGCTTTGTCCACCTGATTCTCTTGGTCCTGACCTCTAGTCACTCCAGGCCCATTAAGATCCTCCTTAGACTCCTCCTCAAGACCCTCCCTAGACCCCTCCTCCCAGACTACCAAACCACCCCCCACAGTCTTTCTGTATATAAGACCCATCCCATTTCCATGAAGGTGCTCAGATTCAATCTAGCTCAGATTCTACCTGGCACGCATGTGAATACAAGTTTCACAAGTGGTGAGACTCATTAAGAGTCAACCCAGTATGGCAGATCTTTAATAAACTTTGTTTATCTATTTGGCTAAAAGAAGGCTTGAGTCGAATTCCTTTGGACAGGACCTGGGATGCCTTTTTTTTGAGTCTCAAGCACCCCTAATCTTAACACCTCCCTTAACAAAGAAGTGCTGTTAAGCAAAATAAAATGACACACTAATCTGATAACTCATGCCTCCTTCAGTACCTATAGCCTATCACTTTTTCTTTTTCCCTTTTTCTTTGTTTTTGCCAAGAAAAGGAAGGCATAATTTGTTACCAGTGTTCTGGAGAAGGAAAAGAATAGAAATTTAAACATCTGAATTACTTATATATCTTTGAGTCTCACCTAATTCATCTTTAGTCTCCTTTTCTCATATAATTTTAATACATTTAAATTGGTAATATAATTGCTCTAAATTGTAGAAGTCTGAAGAATGTTAGTAATGTGTTGAGGAGAAATCATTAAATTTCTAACTATTGATAAACTTACTTGTTGTAAACTTAGATTGACTGATACTTTTTCTGTAGAATGTTGTCTCTTTTTGGGAAAGAATATTTATTTTTATTGATGCCTTTTGCTCTTAAACCACAGTCATCACTCATGCCCAATGAACTCTCCATTGCAACAGAGAAAAATAGTTAAGTAAAAACAACTGACAGTGTCTGTGTCTATTTAGTACATTGTACTTGTAATCCTCTACTTCTCTATTTAATGAAAAAAGTTGAAATGCTATCTGTTTTTTTTTTTATCTGATGGAATGTGGTCTGTTGCAAAAAAAAAAAAAAAAGGATCGTATAAGCATGTTGAGTGAGGCTTCAGTCAAGGAAGGGAATTCGTTCATGAAAGGGCTGCTTTAGTAGCTTTCCCCCTACTTCTGTAGTTGAAGGAATGATTACTGTATGGGGAAGAGATACTTAAGTCAGTTTAATGCCATAAATGTGACCAAGAGTACTTCCCCCAAAATGTGTGTAGGTTTTCCTGTTTATATTAAATATAACTCTTGGAATTTATTAAAAACAGCCACTCTATAGCTACATGATTACAATTGAGGCACTGAAAGTAAAAAAGAAGAATGAAATTATTTGCACAGTTTATCCCTGTCATACCCAGAGCCATGACTTTTACATATAAATAGATGATAGTCATATGTAGAATTTTCCATTTTTTAATTACTTCAAATGTTTTGGCAAAAATACTGAGAGTTCTTTTTTTTTGCAGAAGGGGTAGTGGAGCTTTTAAGAATATAAATATCAGAGAAATTTTGAATAACTCTTTGTGTCCTAAACCAGACCTCCCTTCATGTACCTCTTATAGTTCATCATGTGGTTTGGCAGCCTCTAAATTTACGTTTTTTGTTTTTTTAAAGCTCTGGACTGTGTGTGCTCTCTTTCTATACCAGATTGAGATGGAAAAATGTTTCCCCTCACGTGGCACATTTACCCTTCCAGCCATTTTGGTGCATCTTTTGAATGCTGATAAAGTAACTTTTATAAAATTTGTTCCTAACTCTTCTCTAACTCTCTTTTGGATTTAATAATTAAAGAAATATCAGATTATTGCCAAAAAGAATCTATTTTTATTTCAACTTTTCCATAGACTTTTTTTCTCTTTATCATAATGTAACTGAATCAATTGATATGTTTAGGGAGGTGCGACTTGGGAGAAATGGTGTAGAAGAAATCAAACAGCATTCTTTCTTTAAAAGTGATCAATGGAATTGGGATAACATAAGAGAGAGTAAGTATTTCAATTAAAATATGTCATGTCATCATTTAAAAATGATCAGATTGATAACTATTTTGGATTATGAGAATATTCATTTCTAAATTTAAAGATTTCTGTGTATACTTTTTCTATACAGCAGTTTTCATAATCATAACATTTTTCTACTGCTTTAAAGATGATATTAGAATTATATAGCATCAAAAGAAACCTTTAAAATTTGTCTAGTTTAAGGAATCGTGAATTTTATTATTTAATAGGGAAAATAGTCAATTAAAATATAATTAATTATATTAGTCAAATATTTATTGAAAGACCCTCCTATATGATGAACATTATTAGGCACAATGAATTTATTTTAAGTTTTCTGTGCAATTTTTATTTTACAGATAGAAAGTTATGATGTAGAAATAGAAAGATTTTATTTTTCTACTTTAGACTGATTTTTTTTAAAGAAAGCTCTGGCATTTGTAAAAGTGGCCTATATTAACTATTTGCTTCAGAAAACAGGTGTTTTTTATGTGATATCACATTTTTTAAAGTTTGTGCAAAATTAATGTATTACTTTGGCATCAGATTTTTGTTCTAATGCAAGTACTTTCTTGATATTGTTATGCTAAAATGACAAACATAAGATAAAAAAATGTGTAGCAGCTTAAGGTTACAGTTGAAGTATTTATTAAAGTCAGATTATTTATTCCATTTTTTTAGTTTCAGGTAAAAATCAATTTGCTTCCTGGTCTCTCTCTCTTGGTTCCTCCTTTTAAAAGCAGATCTGATATTTCAAACCTTTTATTTTCCTTTGAAAGATAAATTTGTATCATAATACAAAATATACAATTAGCAACATGTATCATGTGATATTGCCAGATCTATGAAATGTTTCCTTTTACCTCTTTAGAAGTAGTAAAATCACTATTTTATTTTTTCCTTATAGCTGCAGCTCCAGTAGTACCTGAACTCAGCAGTGACATAGATAGCAGCAATTTTGATGACATTGAAGATGATAAAGGAGATGTGGAAACCTTTCCAATTCCTAAAGCCTTTGTGGGAAACCAACTACCTTTTATAGGTTTTACCTACTATAGCGAAAATTTGTATGTGATTGATTAAAAAGAGTGTTTTCCTTAACTTTCTAAAATTTTTCTGTCTTTTAAATGTTCAACAGATTGATTTTAGTTTATATTGTTTAGATTTGGAATGTAAAATAATGAATTTTATAATATTGAAACATGCTTTGTTAATATTTTTAAGCCTAGAGACATCTAATATAATATGTAATTGGAGGTCTTATATTCTTATTTTGCACAACTCACACAAAATAGTTTTGTTTACTTGCTTTTATTATTTGCCTTATGAGTCATTCATTGAACAAATATATATTAAGTGTAAGACTCTACGAGGTATTCTGGAGCATACAAAGACAAATGATAGGCCCTGGCCTCAGGGAGCTTCAAATTAAGTAGGTAAGATAAGACAAGTGTACAAGTAATCAAAAGAAAATGTTCTTAGTGCAATGCAGGTTCAGAGGGTCTCTGGTTAGACCCGGAGCAGGTGGATCTTCATGGAGAAGGTGGCCTTTGAACTAAGCCTTGGAAGATGAGTAGGATTTAGGGGAAATGGCATTCTAGATCACAGGAATGATATGAACAGAAATGCAAAGGTAGGGCAGTTATAGAAATTCAGGTAGAGTACAGAGTGTGAGAAATTGAAGAGATGTGGTAGAAAAGGCATGTTGATACTAGCTCATGAAGGGCCTTGAATATCAAGCTAGTGTGGTTGAGCTGTAATTCGAAGTGGGAATTACAGTGGGAAATTACAATGGGAATTACAGTGGGAAGCCTCTGATATTTTCCAAATAGAGGTAACATGTTTTTTAGGACGATTATTACAGCAGTGATGTGATAGATTAGACAAGGGATATCCTGTTCCTTTATTATTTGAAATGATTGAAGCTAGATCATCCCCGAGGTCAGTAAGCATTTATTAAGTGCCTACTAATGTGTGAGGCATTGGCCATAAGAGTTCATTTCTGCTCAGTGACTGAAAAAAGGAATGTTGAATTTTTGTTGAATTTTTCTAATAGTGGTAATCTTGGAAAGAACAGATTCAGTGAAATAGTTAGAGATGAGAATCTCAAGTTATAGAGAATTAAGTGGATGATAAGAAAATAGATGGCTTTAGTATAGACCTTATTCCATTGTGTATGGCAGTAAAGAAATGAGAGAAGATAATTTTTTGGGATAGTCAGTGTGTTTGTCCTTCGTTGCTGAAGAAGACCATGCCATCAGAGAAATAATGACGTGACTTACACTTGACTTTGTTTTGAGTAAGGGAGGGCTATGCAGGTCACCAGCCTCACTTCTCCTCCAGGGGCATCTGAATTCAGTGACCAGATATTCATCAGGATGACTGGAGATGACCCAGGATGAGACAATTGGGGTTAAGTGACTTGCCCAAGGTCACACAGCTAGTGAGGTTCAAGTGTCTGAGGTGAGATTTGAACTCAGGTCCTCCTGACTCCTGCACTGGTGTTTTATCCACTGCACCACCTAGCTGCCCCTGGGAGTAGTCAGTAAACATTTTTCAAGCACGTGCTGTGTGTCAGGTACTGTGCTAAGTGCTGGAGATAAAAAGAGAGCTAAAAGAGAGTTCCTGCCCTCAAGGAACAAGCAGTTGAGTGGGGGAGACAGTGAGCAAACAAATGTATACAAATAAGGTATATACAGCATAAGTAGGAAATAAGAGAGAGACATTAGAATTAAGAGGGCTGGGGAAAGGTTTTCTGTAGAACATGGGTCCTTATAGAGGAAGGCTTTTCATAGAAGATGTTTGTCCTGATTTTTAGTTGGGCTTTAAAAGAATCCGGTAGGCAGAGATGGAGGAGAGCATTCCATTCCTAGGTGGCAATCAGAGAAAGTACCTGGAGCTGAGGGGTGGAGGGTCTTGCTTGTGAAACTGCCAGGAGGCCTATATAATTGGATTATAGAGCATGCTGCAGATAGTAATGTTTAAGAAGCCTAGAAAGACAGGAGGAAGTCTAGAGTGTGAAGGGTTTTGAAAGCCAAACAGCATTTTGTATTCGATTCTGGAATCAGTAGGGAGCCACTGGAATTCACTGACTAGTGGAGGTAACATGATTGCACCTGACTTTTAGGAGAATTCCTTTCATGGCCAAATGGAATGTGGCTTATAGTAGGGAGAAACTTGAGATAGGCAGGATGAAAGCTAATTGATGAAACTCATCTTAATTAATCTAAGAGATAGGAATTAAGATGAGTGTTTCTTTAGATTTTGAGATGGAGAGTGAGGGAAGTTGAAGGGGTTAGCACTGCATTGCCATAAACTTAGTTACGTAAGTAAGAGTGCTGTGCTTGTGTGCTGGAAGACCTGTATTCAGATTCTGCCTCTGACATTTATTAGCTATACAACTTTAGGAAAGTCTTTTAATCTTATGTGCCTCAGGCAGCTTCCTAGGACTTTATCTACTACTTCTCTGGTGGTTATGATATGTAGGTTGCAAATCTGTTGGTAGATGGAGTTCCTACTTTAATGTAGTTCCTTACTCTGACAAATTACAAATACTTAAAACATTTGATAGCATGTAAGCTCTTTGGGGGCAGCAGCTGTTCCATTTTTGCTATTATATTCCTAGAACTTAGAAATATGCTTGGAAGGTAGTAAGCACTTTATAAAGTGCTTGTTGATTGATCGGCAAATAAGGTTGAGTATAGGTGGCTCAGTGGATAGTGTGCCAGGCTTGGAGTTAGGAAGACTCATCTTCCTGAGTTCAAATTCAGCTTCAGACACTTACTCGCTATGTGACCCTGGACAAGTCACTTAACCCTGTCTGCCTCAGTTTCCTCATGTGCTAGAGAGGGAAATGGCAAACCACTCTAGTATGTTTGGCAAGAAAACCCTAAATGGGGTCACAAAGAGTCAGAAATGACTAAAAAATGAATAGAAATGAGACTATAAGGGATATATAGGAACATCAGTTAATTAGGAGGCTGTTGTAGTAGCCCAAATGAGAAATAAGGGTTCTGAACCAGAGTGGTTGTTATGTGAGTAGAGAGGAAGCAGTTGTGAGAGATTAATGAGGTGGAAGCCACAAAACTTGGAAACTGTTGCCTGTTGGGGGTGAGTGAAGGTGAGAAGTAGAAGCTGACTCCTAGGTGTGAACCTTAATGCCTGCCATAACAGAAGTTGGACAGTTAGGTAGAGGGGCAGAATTAAAGGGGTAGTCATTGAATTTCAGATACAGTGAATTTGAGATGTCTACAGTATATCAGTCAACAAATCAACACTTATCAAATGCTTGGTATATGCCAAGTAGTGTGCTAAGCACTATGAATACGAAAACAAGAACGAAACTCTCCAAGGCAGTTATATTCTAATGGGGGAGTCACCATATACACATCTAAGTATGTGTATATACAAAATAAATAAAAGGAAATTTCGCAAAGGTTATACTGTCGGCTGTGGGTTGAATAAAGGCTTCATGAAGAAGGTGATACTTCTTAGTCTTAGTCTAGAAGAAAACTAAGGAATCCAAGAGGCAAAGATGAGGAGGGAGTACATTCAAGGCCTGGGGTGCAGCCAGTGCGAAGTTTAGAAATGGGATTTGGGAGATGGTGCTTTAAGTATTCAGAAAAGTTAGTGTTCTAGGACAGTTGGATCACAAAGTGAGGAGGAAGAAGTAAAGGAAAAGACTAAAAATACAAAAAGAATCCAGTTTGTGAAGAGCTTTAAATGCCAAATGGAGGAGCTTCTATTTGATCCTGGAAGGTCAAATGTTTAGACTGTACTTTAGGAGATTCATTGTAGTATCTATCTGATAATTGGAATGGAGAGAGGTTTGAGGCAGGCTATTGCAGCAGGACAAACCAGAGATGATAAGAGCCTGAACTAGGGTGGTGAATCTCTAAGTGGAGAAGAGGAGATATATGAGGTAGAGATATTGCAGGGATAAAAATGACCACGATTTGGCAGCTCATTGGCTATGTGGAGCAAATGCTAATGGAGAAGTTGAGGATGACAAGATTGTGATTCTGGGTGACTGGAAGGAAAGTAGTACCTTTGAAAATAACAAGGAAATTTAAAAGAACAGTGGGTTTTAGGGGGAAAGTATACAGGCATAATATTTTGGACCTTTTGAATGTAAAACGCCTCTAGGATATCCAGGTTGAAATGTCTAATAGGCAGTTGGTGAAGGGAAACTAGGATTAAAAATATAGATCTGGGAGTCAGCATAGAAATGATAATTGAACCTGTGGGAAGAGATGAGATTATCAAGTGAGAGAGTATAAAGAGAAAAAGCGTCTAAGACATTCATAGTTAGTGGTCATAGTATGTAATAGTAACAAAAGAAACTGAGAAGGAGCAGTCACATGAGTAGGAGAAGGACCAGGAATAAACAATGTCCCAAAAACCCAGAAAAGAGAGGAAAGAAAGGTCATCAACAGTATTAAATGGTAGTAGAGGGATTGAGGAGAATAAGGGTTGATAAAATGCTATTAAGTATGATAATTAGGAGATTGGCAACATACTGATAGTATTTAAATTAAGAGGAATTTAACTTGCCTTTTTAAAAAATTTTCAGGTTGTTAGGTGACTCTCCTTCATCTTGTACAGAAAATGATTCAGTACAATCAAGGAAAAATGAGGTCAGTATATTTTTAAATGTTCTGTAAATTATATGTTTAAGTATTTTACTACTGTTTGCATGGAAAGAAGCTCCCTTATAACTGCCTTTAATATTTGCTTCTGAACCATTGAATGGCTACACTAGGAGTTGATACAGTTGTCATTGTCCCATCCCCCTGAATCTCCCACTCCCACCCCACAGCGTTGGCATAATTTTTATTGAGCTACCCTAATGCTAAAGCACCTCAAGATAAATCCGTATTTATGGTAGTTACTATTGAGAAAAGAGTGTGTTTACAGTTAGTCATATTCTAATGGTAATGAATTAATGGAAAGTCGCACTATGTATAATAGTAATAGCTTTATCTAATGGTTTTAAGGTTTGGAAGATGCTTTGCATGTATTATCTCATTTGATCCTCACAACAACCCTGTGAGGTCAGTGCTATTATTACCTTCCTTACCCTTTTAACAGATGAGGAAATGGAGGGTCACATAACTAACACATACTTGAGTCAATATTCGAAGTCAGGTCTTCTTGACTCAAAGTTTGTCACTCTGTCCCTACTCCATGGAGCTGCCAATAAATAAAAATAAGTATATAATAAAACAAGAATAAGTAAATAATGTTTAAATATCTCAATTTTTATTAGAAATTTACAATTCCTTTCTCCCTCTCCCCAACCTTACTCCCCTCAACCATCTCCTATCTTCTCCCCCAGTTCTCTACTAAATTATTTATGGTCTCATCATGATGTAGAAATGACCCTAAGTTCCCAAAGGCTAAGTAAGCTTAACTTCTGACATGTTCCTGCAAATTAAAAAAATTAAAATAAGGGGCCTGGCAATAGACTTTAGGTTTGTTTTTCAAGAACATGCCTAGGTAATTTTGGGGAGACTCCTCATTAGGTTGGCTCTGAAAGCACTCTATTGAGTGTTTGCCATGTCAGTTAATAGAGGGAATGAAATTACAGATCCTTGAAGTTAGGAGACAGTTTTAAAATACATAAAATCTCTAAATAACTTTAATATAAAGAAATATCTGGTAGGAATTTTGTAGATATATAGGCCAGTTCAATAATATTATTTAATAATAATAGTCATTAGCATTTACATAGTGTGTTTACTATGTATTGGGCACTGTGCCCAATAAATGTTTTACAAATAAAATGTTTTACAAATATTATCTTAATAAATTCTCGCAACAACCCTGGGAGGTTGGTGCTATTATTATTCCCTTTTTACAGATGAAGAAACTGGGTCAAACAGGTTGAATGACTTGCTGAAGGTTATATAACTAATACCTATCTAAAGCTGAATTTGAACTCAAGTTTTCCCGATTCCAGATCCAACACTCTTATTCCCTGGGCCACCTAGCTACAAATAAACATGGGGGTGGGGAATGTTGTATCATTTTGCATAGAAAAACCAGGAGATAAGTTTCCATTTTAAAGTACAAAAAAATTCTGAATGACTGCCAATTAAGTAATGCTTTACACAGTCAATGTCACAACTATCCATGATACAGTAATTATGATAGAAACATGTATTAATATACAGCATAGTATGCAACTTTATTTGATGGTGGCAATAATGTGTCATCTAAAAAATTCCAATGTGACATCTAAAAATACTAAAAAAAAGTCTAAAATTTCATATCATTTGGAGTGTTATAGTAGATATTCTTTTTATGTGGTTTATCAATCAGCAGATATTTATTAGGCATTATTTTATATGCTAGGCATTGTGCTTTATGCTGGGGATACAAGTTCATAGCATAGCAAGAAACAATCTCTACTTACAAGGGGTAGATGACTGTGATGACCACTAGAACAACTAGGATATTTAATGACCCTTGAAATCTCTTTCAGGCAGCTAGGTGGTGCAGTTGAGTGGATAGAGTTCTGGGATGAGAGTCAGGAAGACTCTTCTTCATGAGTTCAAATCTGGCTCAGACACTTCCTAACTGTGGGACCCTGGACACACCCTGTGTGCCTCAGTTCCTCATTTTAGAAAATGAGCTGGAAACCACCTTGCCAAGAAAACCCTAGAAGGGACACAACTGAAAAATGACTGATCAGCCACAAAACTGAGATCTCTTTCAGCTAAATGCTAAGGGTACATGGAAAATTTTTTTGTAATTTGTATTTGTCTACAGATTTTAATAATAACTCTATATTCAGTAGTTAGTAAACACTTGTTAAGTGCCTAACTTGCATCTGGCTCTGTGCTGAAGTACTGAGGAATATGAGTAAAAGAAAGACAAAGCCCCTGCTCTCAAGGAGCTTGCACTCTAAAGGGGGGAAGCTAAAGGAGTGAGGATGGGACACGATGTTCATGGAGCGAAACCCAGAAAGAGCTGCTATTGGAAAATGAATTGGTTGGGAATTCTGAGCCTTTTATAAAAGGAAGCCTTGTGAGGAGTTTTTTTGCTTGCCTTTTAGCCCTCTGAGTAGTAGACAAAGGCAGACAGTTGAGGTACTGAGTTGGTGGTGTTCAGTACCAAAGCTAAAAACAGTCTTCACGAAGAGATTTCCAGTAATGAATTTGTCCTAGGGAGTCATGATGTTATTGGAGTCCAAGCAGAGCAGTTGGTGAGAGATGGAATTTATAGCATATGATTTGTAGTTAAATAAAATGACAAGCCTTTCTTTAAAAATGTTCTTCAAAAAAAATTTTTACATTTCATTTATTTGTGCGCATTTATTATCTGTCCTTCTCCCTCCCTCCCCACTGAACAATAACAATGCTTTGTTTTGCGATCATTTCACCATCACCACAAGAGGCTGTTGATAAGCTTTTAAAATTTAGGTTTTTTTAATGTAGCCTGTATTAGAACTAATACTGTGTGTGTGTGTGTGTGTGTGTGTGTGTGTGTGTATATACATATATATATATGTGTGTGTGTGTGTATATATATATATACACATATATGTATATATATGTAAAATTTTTTTAAAAAGTATCATTAAGAAGAATCTTTAGAAAATGTTTTATTTTAAAGGTAGTTTCTTTTTGTAAGAGCATTTTAGTACAAATGATACTATCTTGCTTTTGACTTTAAAGATTAATCATTGTTATAGTTTAATTCATTACATGTCTTTTATCTTTCCGTATGGCTAGAAATTATACTTGTACTTTGCGTTGTTTCCTAGCAATCTGTACAGATTCAAAAAAAGCTATACTTACTAGAAGAACACCTCAAAAACGAGATACAAGCCAAAGCGGACCTGGACCAGAAGTGCAAGTATGTTTTTTAAATAACTAGAATTTGAAAATTTATGGGCAGGAGAGTTATTTGAAAATAATGATACAAACATAAGTAATATTATTCAGTCTTTATTATTTTATTCTTATTTCTTTTGAAATTCTTTAGGTTGGTTAGCACTCGACTAGAGAAGATAACAAAAGAACTAGAAGAAGAGGTAAATCTTTATCAAATTGACTTTTAAATTGTTTTCCTCTAAAATATTTCCCCCTTATTTGCCTGTAATAAAAGTGTATTAGAGTTGCATCATATGTTATGGGATATAGTGATTAATGTTTTAGTAGCACTTATTTGTGAGATAGGACCAATTTACAGTATAGAATATCCGTGTTATATTAGACTTTCATTGACTAATTTACTAATTACTAGTATTTACTAATTATGTGAAATGTAATTGACAGTTATATTATAATGTTATTCCGTTGGTAATAATGTGTATTAGGCTATGATCCCAAAAGAATCTCTTCTTAATTTCATGTTATGAGCTAAATAGGCAAATGTTAATAATAGTTTAGTCAAAGTAAAATAAGTTACAATAAAATTCCTCTTGTAAATAAAATGTTACAGCCTTTGTCACTTAATTATATCTATAACTATTAACAAATGCATTAAACTTTTTATAGAGTTAGTTTCTTTGACCAATAACAATAATTTATGATAATTTCAGGTTACCTCAAGAAAGAACGTAGAGTCGTCATTAAGACAATTAGAAAGAGAGAAGGCTCTTCTTCAACACAAAAATACAGAATACCAGCGGAAAGCAGAACATGAAGCAGACAAAAAACGGAATCTGGAAAATGATGGTTTGTGATATAGCCTATTAAATGTGAAATGATTTTTAAAAATTAAGTTAACTTTAATATTCCTCTGCCATCAGTAAACATTTAGAGTGTTATGTTAAACTTTCCTACTGAAATGCCTTTTTATTTTAGTTAACAGCTTGAAAGATCAGCTTGAAGATTTGAAAAAAAGAAATCAAAACTCTCAAATATCTAATGAACAAGTCAATCAACTGCAGAGACAAGTAAGCTGTTGTGAATTTATGTTAATGATACTAAATTGGAATATATTGATTCAACAAATACTTACAGCATACTTATGTAAGGTATTGTCCTTTGCCCTGGAAGATATAAAGATGAGTAACATGGTCCTTGCCTTCAAGGATGTTAAAATCTATTTGAGGAGATGAACCAGGTATAAAAATAACTATTATGCAGCATAATAAATTTGAGAGATATTTTGGGAACTGAAAATAAATATAGTCTTACTACGTGGCTGGAAAATTAGGCTGTGGCCAGATTTTTTAATGAATAGCTTTAACTGGTAGGCTAAAGAATGTGTAATTTGTCTTACAGGAAATGGAAGTTTGAGCTCAGTAAAATGATATGATCAAGAAAAGTTTATTTCACCAGTGATTTATATGGTGGATTGAAGTAGAAAACTCTGAGGGTAAAGAACTTAGGTAATTTTGATAAGTCTGGGCCTAATGTTAGATAATATATCTGTTGTTGGAAGAGCAATCTAAATGTGTTCAGAAATATTTATCACAAGATTGATTTCAATTTGCCATTCACATGAGTTTTTCAGCCATAGTAACCCACAGATATTGTCTACCAAGCTGTGGTGGGATTTTCATCTTCCTGGATAGGAGCTGTACCTATGCTAAATAAAACCACAGGTTCTTGATGTAAACTTAGATATTTATTTTACATGCCTTTTAAGAATTCCCAGCAAATGTTTTCCAGTTTTTTTCTTTTAATTTAAATCCACATATTGTTATTATTTTTTTTGCAGTGGAAATCATGTATTTGTTTTTGTTTTATGGATCTATAGTTGGATGAAGCCAATGCTTTGCTGCGAACCGAGTCTGATACTGCAGCCAGGTTACGGAAAAACCAGACAGAAAGTTCAAAACAAATTCAGCAGCTGGAATCTAATAATAGGGAGCTACAAGACAAAAATTGCATGCTAGAGAATGCTAAACTGAAACTTGAAAAGGACTTCATCAATCTTCAGTCAGCTCTAGAATCTGAAAGGAGGGATAGAACCCATGGATCTGAGATGATTAATGATTTACAAGGTATTATGGTTTAAAGATTGAAACATATTAAATTAAATATAGTGACTCAAGTTTTATTGATAGTTTTAGATAATAAATCTTTTTTGGCTAGTTTTTTTTTTTGTGGTATTTATTTGTTTTCAGTTTTCTACAATCACTTCTATAAGTCTTAGATTTCCCCTCTCTCCTTCCCTGAGATGGCATGCAATCTTATATGGGTTCTGTACATTCTTGTTAATCACATTTTTCACATTAGCCATGTTGCGTAGAAGAATTAAAAGAAATGGGCGAAACCATGAGGAAAAACCAAACTACAACAAAATATAACACAAGAGAAAATAGTCTTCTTCTTTCTGCATTCTGATTCCATAGTTCTTTCTTTGGATGTGGATGGCATTTTTCCTCAAGAGTCCTTTGGGAATGTTTTAGGCCCTTGCATTGCTGTGAAGGGCTAGTTCTACCAGAAACAGTCCTCGCACACTTGGCTGTTACTGTATACGGTGTTCTCCTGGTTCTGCTCATTTCACTCAGCATCAGTTTCTATAAGTTTTTCCAGGTCTCTCTGAAGTTCTCTTGTTCATCATTTCTTGTAGCACAATAGTATTCCATTACATTCATAAACCACAACTTGTTTAACCATTCCCCAGTTGATGAGCATTCCCTCATTTTTCCGGTTCTTGGCCATTCGCTATTTTAAAGTAATTTTTTCTTAAATGGCTGTTGCATCGAATTTAAAATTTAGAATGTGTACCTTATTCAGGATACCCCAGAAAGAAAATTTGATTCTTCATTAGTTTGAAGTATTTTTAATAGGTTTAATAGGCCTACCTAGTTCAGTCAAGAGTTCTGGTTGTATTCTGTAAGTGTACATAGACACACATACAAGTTTTTAACATAATAAATTACAGGTATGATATATTTTGTATTCTCAAACTTGCTACTTGATTGAATATTACCTCATGGGATCATTTATTTACGTGAGTAATTTTTCCTTTTTAGGTAGAATATCTGGTTTGGAAGAAGATATTAAAAATGGTAAAATTTCATTAGCAAAAATGGAGTTAGAGAAGAGACAACTACAGGAGAGATTTACAGATTTAGAAAAGGTAAGTGTTTTAAAATAGAACAAATTTTATATTTCGTGGACTCTCCTGAGGTTTGAGATAGATGAGACTGTGAACATTTTTTAATAAGAAGGTAGTGAAGAAGATGAAAGTGAAGGATATTTCCCTGAAGTACAGGGAAACAAGTAGCTGATTGTGTTACATGATAATTCAGTTATGCAAATGGATGATTGCAGTATCTTCTGTAATAATCATATTCCTCAGGCAACCTTTACAATTATTAGGATATTCCCAAAATAGAGAATTTCACAGGGAATGGAAAATGAAGGTGTTTTAAAGGATAATCTTGATTAGATGAGAGGACTCTATGCAAAACCTTTAAACATTTGTCGTGTTTAGGTGATGGGATTTAAAGCTGGAAGAACCTCTAGAGTCATCCCTTCATTTTATACAGGTGAAAACTGAAACTTAAGTTAAATAACTTGCCCATAGTCACAAAAGTGAAGTTCCAGAGCCAGCATTTGTACCTGGATCCTGTGACTCATACAGAGAACTTCTTGTCCACACAAGTTGTGAAAGTAGACTATTTTGGGGTATTTTTGTAAGTTAAAGGAAATATAACATCTGGATTTATAACTTTTCTCATCATTTACAAATTGTCCATAAAAGTGACATTCAGATTCAGTGAAAAGAGTGCTTTGGAGTCAAGAGAGATCCTAGTTTTGGATAATTCACTTAACCTCTCTGGGCCTGAGTTTTATCATTTGCAACATGGAGATCATAATACTTTTCCTTCCTACTTAATAGTGTTGTTGGGAGATCAGATAAGATAGTTTTTATGGAAATACTCTGAAAACTGTTAATCACTCTGATGAAAAATGTTATTGGTGTGGAATTATTATTATTCATTGTTTAAGTGACGAAACATGACAAAACAATAAATCATATCTGTGATATATAGGAGTTGGATAGTTAAGCTTATATTTTGTTCTGCATTACATCTAGTTCATTTTTATCTTACTTAACAAAAACAACCTGCTTCAGAAAGCTTGTTTGTAAACTGTAGGTTCATGAATTATCTTGAATGAGACAATTATCTCAGGTAAGGCATTTGTAAAGTACTTCATACAGTGCCTGAGACATAGTAGACACTTAATAAATGCTTATTCTCTTCCTCCTCCCTTCCCATTAATTTTTCATTTAGAATGTTCATTTGAAATGTTCTTTAATAGGAAAAAAGTAACATGGAAATAGACATGACATACAAACTGAAAGTTATACAGCAGAGCTTGGAACAAGAAGAAGCAGAACATAAAGCTACAAAAGCACGGTTAGCAGATAAGAATAAGATATATGAATCTATTGAAGAGGCCAAGTCTGAAGCTATGAAAGGTGTGTATTCTACTCCAGCATGCCTTCTAACTTTGCTTCTCTCCCCTCAAAAAAAGAAAGGAAGGAAGAAAAGAAAAAAATCAAGTTTTGCCATCTGAAGATATTTTTGTATTTTATAGCAATATACTAATTCACATGCTGAAAAAAATCTTTACAACAGCTTTTTTCTTTTTAAAGTAAATAACTTAAAAAATGAAAACATTTAGATCATTAGTTCTTAAAGAGAGTTCAAGTTTTAATGAGTTCTTGGGATTATGGATTTGTAGAGTGTGAATTGCTAGACCATAGACCTATATACTTTACATTCATTGGTAATTCTCTCTTGGCAGAATGAAGGTATTATATTATTTATTATTTACTTATTTTACTTAAAGTTATTACGAGCCATACTGTTTTTATTTAGGGTTCTTATTCTGAGATTAAAGTCAGTTCAGTGACTTCTAGAGTTTCCTCCTAGCATTCTGATTCAAATAGTCTAGAAAAAGGTTTAAAGTCATTTTAAAAGCAAAACCAGCATGTCTATCTACTTGCAATTGCTAGATCATGCATCATGCTTGAAGGTCAGCAGATTCCACCTTTGCCTTACCACAGAGAGAAAAAATACAGAATTGAGAAAGCTGTTTCTAGTTCTTTGGCATTCAGATTTGGATGTTTGTTTTCAGTAGTGTTCAATATGCCTGTCATAGCCTCTACCTATGTTGCAGTAGTTTAGCTTGCTATTCTATCTAATTTGGCCTTAGAAACCATATTTATGCATATACAATTACCATATGGTGCTGGTGTGACTATTCTTGCTTAGAAGGATTAAAACTTCTGAGGAATAAGCAATGGTTGAGTTCATTGCCAGCCATTGTATTTTGGACAGATAGCCAGATGACATAGTGGAGTTCATTTATAATGTGTTATCTTCTCTCTCCTCCCTTCCCAGCTACTAAGAATATAAATTGCAAAAATAATTTCTGATCTATGTTAGTAGAGGAAATTTCATCACCTGGGGCCCCTTACGTTGATGAAATCCTAGATCTAGACAAAAATACTTGGGAATCATTGTTGAGTAGGGATAGTATTGTGTTAGGTATCCTTGTCTTTTGGACAAGGATTTGGATATCTGAAATTCTAATATTTGTTGAATTATAAATATATATTTAAATAATTAGTATATTTAACTAGCTCCAGTTAAGGGTGTATTTTGGAGTTACAGTTGAAGTATTCTGCATTTTTTCTTCGTTTAGGTGACTTGTGTGGTTATATTTGAATGTTGTAATTCAATCTGTCAAAAGATGTTAAGTTCAAATATATTGATAGTGTTATGATTTCTCCACTATTTTACTGCATCTGGGGATGCTATTGTATAAAAATTACATCTTGGTGTAAAAAAAAAACTGAAGGATTCACAAATAAGGGATGATTTTAAGAGAATCTTGTGAGTAAGAGATTAAGAAGACATATGGGAGAAGCTTAGAAAAGCCATTGGTTAAAATAAGACAAGCATTCATAGGCAAAAGTAGTAATGGATGGCCTTTTCAAGTTATCATTGAAACTATGTTTGTAGTTACATAATCAGTATTAGGAAGAGGACTGAATATAGTTCATTTTCATTTAGAATAATTGTTTGATGTTTTCTTAGGATCATTGAAAAATGTTGACCTGTAGGATTCTAGGATTATATAAGAGAAAGATTAGAAATAAGAAGCCCATCTAGTATACTGGCATGACAAAGATTCCAGCCTGGTTTAGTACAACTTAAACTCAATACTGAATATCAGACAGAGTTAACTTCTTTATTAAGACCTCTGACCAAGATAAGGGAACAAACAAGCCCCAGTATGTTAATTAAAACCAAAATTTTGAAGGCAAAAAAGTGAGCATTGAGAAAACATTTTCAGAATGACTAGATAATTCTTCCTCTCTGATGATCATATTTGCAGTTACAGTATTTCATATTAAAGTACAACATTTGGGTTTGATAGGCAGAATGTCTTTTGTGTATATGACTAAAGATAATTTCCATTTAAAGCTAGTTTTAAACCTGGCTGTACAGAAATGAAAGGTGGACCTATATCACCATTTTGACTTTAATATTGCATTCTATTATGGAATATCTAGTCCAAAAGAATGTAAATGTAGCTGGCCAAAAAAGAAGTCACCATGCCTATCCTAAGTACCAATTGGGCATGATGAGAGAAAAAAATTTTAGCTAATATATCCTATATGTTCCTGCTCTGGCCCAGGAGAAGGTGATGAAACCAACTTCTGCATTGTCATGTTTAGATGAAGACCAAGTTTTCTCCAGAGTTGTGGAAGTGATGGGTGGGATTTCTTATACATATCCAGTTAGAATGAAGCTCAGTCTAGAGACTAGACTGTGTCTAGAGACACAACTGAATATGCCCTCATTTGGTCTATAATCATGAATCAGATGAGGTACAGTTCCTTCCTCTAACTACCCAAGACAAACATATAATTTTAGTAAGTAGGAACTATCTTGTTTAAGGTGGTCTTCCAGCTATCTTGTGTTTCCTGTTGTATGACACATAAAGGACTAATGTGGTTATGTCTGGAGGCAGACAATTACAGTCAAGATAAACATCCAGAGATAACCTCATTTATGTTGTTCATGCTTCTAGGCAAGTCATAAAAGATTTTTAGATTAAAATACTTTTTGAGAGGTAGGAAAGAGCTCTCTGTAAAAATAGGTAATAGAAATTGTATATCAGGCATAGGGGTGCTTAAGACCAAAAGGGGGCATTAGGAGTTACCAGCAAATAGTCTCTACTTTTTTTTCCTAGCAATTGAGAATGTCAGAATGTTGAAACCTGTGTTTAAATAATTGTTCAAATCATGTTATACATCTGTAGCCTTAGACAAACAGAATTCTTAGTGACTTGTTCCTGCTAAGTTGATTATTGGAATAAACCAAAACTTGTATGATTTCAGATTATATAAACTAAAAAGTCAGTGAGAATCTAAAATATTTGGAAATTGAATGTCAGATGGGAATACCTTTTGAAAAGTAGAAATTAATAGTCTTTAGACTATTTCCTTATATAAAATTTTGCATAAAATTAAAGTGAAATCTCTGTGCTAGATACGGTGCTGTAGCACCATATGTGTGATCTCTGCTCCAAGGAGGGTGAGATTGGCAGATCTCTGAAGTTTGGGAGTTCTGAGCTACAATGATCTAATAAGCCAGGTGCTTAATTAACAGGTTTTTTTTTCCTCTTTCCCCTTCCCTTGCTCCAATAGAAATGGAGAAGAAATTATTAGAGGAAAGAGCTTTAAAACAAAAGGTGGAAAACCTTCTGTTGGAAGCTGAAAAAAGATGTTCACTGTTAGACTGCGACCTCAAACAGTCCCAACAGAAAGTCAACGAACTCTTGAAACAGAAGGACAAACTGAATGAAGATGTAAGAAGGATTTTTATAAATGATCAATGTTGAAATTATTTGTAGATTTGAAATATTCCCTCTGATTGTATATGTTTTACAATCATATGATAGCATATTGTGGCATCATACTGTGCATCTTACACATTTCTGTGTGTTGAGAAGCTACATGGTAGAATAGAAAGCAAGTGGGTCAGAAGACTGAGGTCTACATCTTGCTTCTATAACTTATTAGTTCTCTAGATTCAAGCAAGCCACTTTACTTTTCCTAGCTTGTTTCCTCTTTGCAAAGTCAGTGTGATAATATGCTACTTTCTTAATGGGATTACTATAAAGAAGGTGCTTCATAAACTTTAAGGGTCTCTTTAAATGTCCACTTCTTATTCACTAGTCATTATAATTTTCAATTTCTTTTTAAATCAGTAGTTGACTATAAGACGTTTTATTTGGGGAGGAAAAACTTTTTTCCCTCAGAAATATAAAAATAATTTTAACATTAAATGTATAGTGAAGAACTATCTAACAGGAAAATGTTTATTCTTTGTCATGTATCATCTTTATTTAGCAAGGAAATTATTTATATTTATTTAATATACCAAGGTGGGAAAAATGTGTTTTTTAGGTCAGGAACTTGACCTTAAAAATAGAACAAGAAACACAAAAGCGCTGCCTCACACAAAATGACCTGAAGATGCAAACACAACAAGTCAACACACTGAAAATGTCTGAAAAACAGATGAAACAAGAAAATAATCATCTTATGGAAATCAAAATGAGTCTGGAAAAGCAAAATGTTGAACTTCGGAAGTAAGTAAAATTTTGCACCCCTTAAATAACTGGTGCCCAGTTCTGCATTTGTGGATTATTCTTAAAATAAAGGATATTCTGCACTAGTAGAGCTAGTGAGGAGGAGGATTATCATGACTGTAAGTAGTTTATACAACCATTTAAATGGACCAAATTTGAATATCCTATTTTGAATAGGTTTCACAAAAATGAACAGAAATTTAGTTCCTAGAGTCCTAAGAATTTTCTGTATACTATAAATGGGCATAATATAACCAGTTTAACTCTTTTGACTCTACAATGATTGGCCAGCTCTAGTAGATTTTTATTTTCAAAATAAAGACAAATATTCTTTCAGTAGTTTTTACTAAAATAACAGAATGAATAAGATGGTTTGTCAGTTTCATTTGGAAGAAATTACTGGGGTTTCTTCCTTTAGTCATTGATAATAGTTCAATCAGTCTGATTATTTAGCTTAGTGAAAGTGAAAGGGGGCAGCTGGAGGTGCAGTGGATAGAGCACTGGCAGTGGATTCAGGAGGACCCGTGTTCAAATCTAGCCTCAGAGACTTGACATTTACTAGCTGTGTGACCCTGGGCAAGTCACTTAAACGCAACTGCATCATTCCCCCCCTCACCCCTCCCAAAAGTAATGCAAAAGTACACATAACATTTTAAAATTTAATAGAGAAAAATTCAGTGCATGTACTCCAGATTACACTTAGGAGCTCTCATTGCTTTTCATTAATTTAATGCTTTAAAATTTATGAAGTTTTTATTCCTTATGACCCTTTCAGGTTTATGTAGTGCAAGTATTATGGTGTGTTTTTTAAATAGACTTTGAATTTTATCGGTATAGTAAGTACTTAGTGAGTTATGTCTTTTGCCAGTGCAAATATGCACCTTCCCTACAACGTAGAATCTTAAAAAGTTACCTGAGGCACTAAGAAGTGAGCGATTAAACATGACTGCAGAGAGTATGTGACAGAGTAGGTCTTGAACCTGCTTCTCCTAACCAAGGGCTGGTTCATTGTCCACTACCTCACACTGCCTCTGAAAGTGGAATCACCAGGCTATGGTGGCGGAAGCTAAGCTAAGGCTTCACTACAGTTATCTGTCTAGTGAGTGGCAGAAGTAGCACTCTGTATAATATTAGGATCTCCACTACATCATCAGATTGAGAGTTGATGAATGACTGCATCATTTTCTTCTAGCTTCTCATTTAGATGGTGAAAACAAGATTATTAGATTACAGTTTATCCTTTGCATGATTGGCCTCCTATAGATACTACCACTAATTAATTGTGGGTCTAAGTCTATTCATTTCACCTCCCTGGATCTGTTTTCCTTCAAAAGTGAGAGGGCTGAACTAGGTAATCTCTCCATATTGCTATGCTTTATGGGTATAAGCATTATGGAATAAAGATAACCTGAATTTGTGAATTAATGTTCTAATAGAGAACGACAAGATGCTGATGGACAAATGAAAGAACTCCAGGATCAGCTTGAAGCAGAACAATATTTCTCAGTAGGTACCAAATACTTTCATTGAAAAGCTGTTTCATTCTTTTGGTTGGTAGGACTTTTTACCCTTTTCTATGAAACTAGAGGATAAAGTTTATATCTGTGGAATAAGTCATTTCCATAATTGTAAGTTCAAAAAATTTTTACCAGACCAAATTTTATTTTATGTAACTTATTATTCCCCACAAGTTAAGGGGGCTTAATTACTGTCATTAACATAGGAGTAATGTAGTTATTGAATTTTTTTATGAAAAAGTTTATACTGTTATTTAATGTGATGTTTTGAAGTCAGGAACTTTTGGGTTATTTACTCATAGAGCAATGGGTGTATAACCAAATCCTAACAAAGAATGCTAGACCAAAGAGAGTAGATGTGTTAATGCAAATATACCACTGTTACTTGGTGAAAGGTATTGAAGAGTTGTAGGCACATATCCTGTTGGTAATGGGCCAGTAATGATATTTTTGTAGAGTATGAAGAGTACATTTTTATAATGAAGGAATGGATATTTAACAAGAAAAGTTAATTGTATTACATAATTTTTCCATCTGTCTTCAAATTATAAATAAAAGTATCTGTGATACATATATGCCACTAACTCGCAAAAGTTTTAGTCTAAATTTCTAGTTTTTCCTCTTCATGATATGACCTTCCACATCATATTAATCTTTGTAGTAGAAACCTCTTTGAAACCTCCCTGAGACACTCAGATGTAGTCACATCTTGAGCTTAATGAACGGTAATAAAATCAAACAGCTTATCTTTAGTAAAGGCAAAAAACTAATGCAAATTTCATATAGGATTAGATAAGTTTAAAAGCACTTCTCAGTTTTTAAGACCTTATATCTATTCATTGTTTGAAGTTACTTCTTTAGGAGATCAAGATCAATGAAGTGCTTTATGTGTGCATTGAATTTTTGTTTGAATAAGTATTTAATTCAGAAATTGTAAAAACATAGTATTTTAGAATTGGAAAGAAATTCAAGTCAGTGCAGCCCATACCTGAACAAGAATTCCTTCTATAGCAATTGTAACAAGTGATCATCTAGTCTTTACTTTAAGACTTCCAAGTTACAGGGAACCCACTGACTCCAGATTCCATCGGTTTTACTTTTAGACAGTTTCAATGTTACATAGTTTTTCCTAATATCAAGCCACAATCTGCTCCTGCAACTTTCACCCATTGTTACTAGTTCTACCCTTTAGTACTTCAAAACATCTCCATTAGACAAGACCCATCTAACCACAATCACTGAGTACCTTCTATTCTCAGTCAAGTATATAGAAACACAAACATAAAATAAATATAAAATGGCCTTTTTTGTCCACCAAAAGTTTTCTGCTATAATCCTTGGGCTGTGTGACGTAGGTATCTCCTGAGGGACAATTTGCCAACATCATGGCTCTGTAGACCATTTCTAGGTACCTAGAAAAGATGCAATTAGCCAGGGGAATTTTTGGGCTACAGGGAGAACAGGAACATCTTGAGTCATCCTAAAAATAGAAGACTAAGTCTCATTCTTTGCGACAGTTATGATAGTTTTTTACATTTTGTTCTTATATTTTGAAATTCAGACTCTCTATAAAACACAAGTTCGAGAGCTTAAAGAAGAATGTCAAGAGAAGACCAAGCTTTGCAAAGAAATGCAGCAGAAGAGCCAAGAGTTGCAGGATGAGAGGTGAGGGTTCAATTCTGTTTTCCGATAAGACAGGGAGCAGCACAAAGGAAAACTAAGCCAAAGCTGAGTTCCCAGTCACTCAGCAGCAAGCATTTATTCCACACCTCCTATGTGCCAGGCACTGTGCTGGGCAGAAGCAATAGATATGCTTGTACTAACTCGATATGTATTTCTGAAAATGCAGGGACTCCCTGGCTGCACAGCTGGAGATCACCTTGACAAAAGCTGACTCAGAGCAGCTAGCCCGTTCTATTGCTGAAGAACAGTACTCTGATTTGGAAAAAGAGAAGATCATGAAAGAGCTGGAAATTAAAGAGATGATGGCTCGACACAAACAAGAACTTGCAGAAAAAGATGCTACAATAGCATCTGTAAGTAATTTGTTTTGTGATATTAATTTAGTAAAGTTTATATTCTCCTGTGATAAATCTTTTCCAGAGAAATTATGAAAATTTTGCAATTCTAAGCATATACTGGTATTAAAATTTTGAACTTATTTAACTCTTAGCTCCCTCATGACAATTTGAGAAAAATTGCAGGAAGAACCTAAACAAATATAGTAAAGTTGCAGAAGAAGCTGGGAATGAATCAAATACTTATCTTGGAATTAAAAGACCTGAATTTGAGACCTAGTTTTAATTTTACTAGTGGTGTGGTTCCAAGCAGTTAACTTATGTAAGCCTTCCTTTTCTTATCTTTAAAATGGGGCTACTAGTATTTGTTCTGTCTCCCTTAAAAAACAGGGAGGAAAGCACTGTGTAAATCACAAAATACTTTGTAAGTGAGGTATATTATCCTTACGCAGTAGAGAAGTTTCTGTGCTTATTTTTTTTAACAAGCACATTTTGAGAGGAATTCTTAAGCTTAGTTATACTAAGGTGGGAATGTTAGAAAAAAAAAAAAACGGTGTGAAACTGACCCACCTTATAAGTAGATCAAAATATTTTTTTCTACCACCCTTTTTTAGGGCCTTGGTATTACTAGAATGAAAATAAAAACAAATTATTTCATTAAAGCAATGTAATTATTTTTATTAATGTTTAGTGAAGTTTAGAACTCAAATCTATTAAATTCTTCTGAATCATGTTCATTTACTGCCTTTGTGCTGCTTGCTACAAAGTGGAAACATTTTCATATGAACACCAATTTGTTTTTTTAATATTATTTCTGCTAAATCACGTATCATTGAGAATGTATTTGACACTGAATATCACAAAAGAGAGAGATTTTGATACCTCCTATGTTTATTAAAGATATAAGGAAGAAGCATGAATGAAGGATAGGAGATTAAGGGATAAAGTATTTTTGTTGTTGTTTGTTTAGTCATTTTTAGTTGTATCTAACTTTTTGTGACCCCTTAAAATTTTTTTAGAAAATGTATTCAAAAAGCAAATTACAAGCAGGAAAAGTTTTACACGTACGATCTGAATAGTGCTAGACTTAAAAGATGAAGTCAGAATTTTTACTTGGTAACCACTTGGTTGAGGATTATAGTTCTCAATACTTAATTTTTTTTTCAAAATGCTCCTGAAATCTGAGAACATTATGTTAACTCATGGCTGCTGTTTTCCCCCTCCTCCAAGAAACCTACTTGAAGTCAGAAGTCACATAATTTCTTTTCCAAAACCTGTATAATTCTGAGATCTGGGTGAATCTTCCTTAGTTTAAACATGCATATTAATAAGAAAAAGAAATCATTTGGATAGTAGCATGTTACCTGGAAACAGACCAATGAGAGAGCTGAAAATGAGTGTCCAGAAGGTAGTACCAAAGGCGGAAGAGGAGGGAAGTGGCAAATTAAAAAGAACTTTTAAAGGATTTGCTTTATTTTTCTTTTCATTTCCTAGCTTGAGGAGGCTAATAGGACACTAACTAGTGATGTGGCTAATCTCGCAAATGAGAAAGAAGAACTGAATAATAAAGTCAAGGAAGTCCAAGAGCGTATGTATTGACTAAGAATAAGATATATTTTTAGTCTGCTTAAGGGTTTATTTTAAATTTTATTTTCATAAGCAAACTGCATTTTTTTAAATTTCAGAAATGTCAAAATTGAAAGATGAAGAAACAAATATATCAATTATTAAATCACAATTTGAGAAACAACTATTAAATGAGAGAACACTAAAAACTCAAGTAAGTGTAATAGAAATTATAAATATATTCTGAATGTTTGCCCATTTATGTTAAATTTTTATATTTATATTCTGCATTATAGGTGCATTATAAATTGGATTCATTCAAGCATAAGATTATGAAATTTTTTGAGGGGGGGGGCAGGGAATGAAGGTTCTGTTCCTAATTTTTGTAACTTTTAATTAATAAAGTCTCAGTTTGGTGTAGAGGTTATGTCCAATATGCTATTTATGACATAGCTGTATTTAATTTCTTGCTATCCTCTTCCCATACCTAAATTTTTTCATTGCAAACTCATATTTAACTTTTTCTGTTTTATGAAAAATTATATAATGACTTCGGCCAGCATTGTGGAAATTGTTAGTATTTCAAAGAAAGTGTTTGCACAGAAGATTTAAATCTGGAACTTTAGAGATCATCTTAACCTTCATCTTCATTTCATAGAGGAGAAAACCTAAGTCTTGAGACATCAAGTGACTTGCTTCAGGGCAGTTCAATTGTTGAATGCCTATTTATAGTCAAACTTAGCTCACTTGGTTTGTTTTTTTTTTTTAACTGTTGATAATGCTTGTGAGTTTCAGATAAAATTTTCTTTCTCATGAAGGAAAATGGAGATTTTTCTGTTGTAGAACTGTTTGCGAGCTTAAGAAGTGAAAGTGACAAGAAGGCAAATGGAACCAGAACTCTTAGAAAACTCTAAGGGACAGCAGTAGGGTTTTGGTTGGGAGGTAATAGAGGGTAAATTAATGTAACAGGTACTTAAAAGTTTCTGTACTTAAAGTGACCGAAGAACAGGGGCATCTTATTAAAAAGTTTTAGATAGTATTTTGTGGCCTACCTATGTGGTTACAGGTATTTGCATCATGACAAATGATGGGATATAGGGAAAACAGCAGACAGTAAACAGTTTTATTTCTCCTAGGCTGTGAATAAATTGGCTGAGATTATGAATCGAAAAGAACCTCCCAGGCGTGGTGCTGACACGGATGTGAGGAGGAAAGAGAAAGAGAACAGAAAGCTACATATGGAACTGAAATCAGAACGTGAAAAGTTAACTCAACAGATGATCAAATATCAAAAAGAATTGAATGAAATGCAAGCTGTAAGAATCCTCTTTTTTGCAAACTTTTATGGTAGTTGGATGGCATTTTAAAATTTTTGTGTATTTTATTTTTCGTTTTTAGCCTGTTTCAGAAAAATGTTACTTGAAGAATAAGTAGACTAAATTTGATGAGTAACATATCATACCTACAGTCAGTGAGTCATAGTAAATAGAATGCCAAGTTCAAATCTCATTCCCTTTCCCCTCTCCATTTACTTGCTCTAAGACATTGACCAAGTCACTTAACCTGTATACTTCAGGCATAGTCTTGTAGTTTGTCCATTGTTCTTGAAGAGGACCATGACATCAGGGAGGTGATGTTATGACATGCAGGTGATTTGGATTTCAGTGACTTTCTCCTCCAAAACCATAATCTATAAAGTTATGGGCAAGTTGTTCCTCTATATTGGTGGATTGAGCATACACACACTGATACATACACACACACACACACACACACACACACACACACACACACACACACTTTTTGCATATACCCTGTTTAACTTTAAGCAAAAAGTATTTTTTTCTTTTATAGCAAATAGCTGAAGAAAGCCAGATTCGAATTGAACTGCAAATGACACTGGACAGTAAAGACAGTGATATTGAACAGCTTCGGTCACAGCTCCAGGCCTTACACATTGGTCTGGATAGTTCCAGTATAGGCAGTGGACCAGGGGAAGCTGAGGCAGATGATGGGTTTCCAGGTACAGGTTTGTTTTCAGCACTTTTAATTATTTTTATAAAAAGACTTTTGGCTCAGAATTAAAATCATATAAATGATTATCTCAAGGCTTGTGACAGTTTTTTTTTTTTCAGATTGGTGTAAATGCCAGTAAATTTATGGGAAAACATGTATCTTGGTTCTACCATTCTTCACCTTTTAATTATTTTTTACTTCTGATTATGCTTTAAAAAAGAAAACTAATTTACTTTCACATTTGTTTTAGTAGCTCATCATATAATGTAATAACTAATTTTTAAAAAGCTGTTCTATGTCTAATTTTTCTGTTAACTTTTTTTTTTTTTTTTGCACTTTCCATTCTTTTATGTTGGGTATTTAGTCCATATCACTCAGTCACGTACTATGGAGTCCATGTCTTTCACCTATCAACGTTCTTCTACCTCTCTCAATATTGCTACTAAGCCTTCCAGTTCTCACATGCTTCTCGACTCTGATTCTGACTCAGAGGAAGAACCTTTATCTTGTGCACCCATTTCTTCGGAACCTGATAGTGCAGGTGACATCCTGAAAACCATTTCACTCATGGATTGTTTCTCCCCCTCTCCTAACTTCGTTCCTTTTGAAAAGTTTTCATAACATTATATTGCTATATCTACTAACTCTTATGACTTTCATTAGACCTGGTAAAAATGCTGCGTGCATAGAGAATTATTTAAATATTTTTCTAACCCATTAATTATAAAATAGATTTTAAAACTCAGTTCTTTTGGAAACTTGCTACAATGTAGAAACTAGATTATCTTATTTATGCAAGAGAAGTAGGAAAATGGCATGGCTTCAAAGCTCCTAGCATTTCCCTGCTGTGAGCTATTTTCAGGCAAATGTATGTGAATGTTAAATTTGATCATGGTTTAAAGATACAGAATTTTTTTTTCATTTTCTCATCAACAAAAGCATATAATAAGCATATTCAGTATTTATACCCTCAGGATAGTGAGACTGGTTACTATGAGGAATATGAAAGAATTAAATATGTGGTCTGTGTCCTAAAATAGCTTACAACCTCAATGGGGAGATAATAGGTGAACATGTTAGTATTTTAAGATTTCATAATTATCTCCTTGTGTATACTCTATCCACACATGTATCATATGTCTTGGTGTAGTTAGTTTTTTGAGTTGCTCTGGTGAAGAAAAACATTCCTCACCTAATGGTTTTAATCCTTTGATCATCAGCCTCTCTCAAAATAGCTATGCTGGTCCTTTGATAAAAGACACACATTTTATCACTGGACTGTACTAGAAACCTTTCCAGATTGCTAGGTAGGACTTCCTGAAGCTTATACTCTATTGTCATAACCTTCATGAACCTAGAATCTCTATAAGGTATGTAAGACATTGAAGCAGGACTCCACTGGAGGATGGCATAAAAACATGCACGTATGTGTGTACATATATATACATATACACACACACATATATACATGCATCTATATACTTACATACATATATACATATATACGTGTGTGGTATGTATGTATGGATGTGTGTGTGCGTGTATATATAAAATCCAAGGCAGTGTGTGATTGAATACAAAACAATATAGTAATTATATGTGAGTACAATTTTAGATCATTTTAAATGAAGACTGTAAAGTAAAATAACTACAGTGAAACATATTTGTTCTTTCATTTTCTCATAATTTATTTCTTTGTCTTCATCCCTTACTAAGGTAATCAAGATAAGACATAAAATGTCATTTTAAGTACCAACTTTGATTTTAAGTAATATATTAGTAATCTTATATTTATCCTAGAAACATGAGGTTATCTGGTGAAGTAGCTTCTCTCTCTCAGTAAATGACCAGGTTTAAATAATATCAGAGAATTAAAACTATATCTTGATTTTTATGATAGTATTTCCATTTAGAACTGCATCTGGATGCTATATTCTATGAAATCTCTATACTAATATCATTTCCCTTTTTAAAAAAATGATTATAAATGGTACAAGATATTATCCAAGTTCTGCTGTTGAACTGGAATTTTGTCTATTATTAAGTATTATTTAGTGCATCAACTTGATTTATAATGAGATTTTTGTTCTGTGTTGTAGCAGCGTTTGATTTGTAATTTGTAACTTCCCTTTTTAATTTTCATGTAAACATTCTAAAAGTCCAGTGTTTTCTACCTTTAAAAAGGTACGTTGTCTTCAAAGGAAATTTCAATTACAATTAAAATTAAATATTTCCAACATGATAAGAATTTCTTAAAGAGATATGCCCTCAAAATAAAGCTAGAGTTATTAGTTTGCTACTTGCCTTCCCAGATCACAAATGCATGTTTTAAACAAGTCCTATCAGTGGGACTTTTTACCCGAGTAAACGAACTATAGGGTGCAAGTTTATTTTCGTTGTAAAGCTCCTTTTGAAAAAATTGTATTTGCTTACAATGACTATTATATTTGTGGATTATATATAGGTAATTGTAATGATAAACATTGAGAAACAGAGTAATACTGCTTCATAATATCTAGATGAAAATCATGTAGCCATAAAACCTAAAAAAACATTTGTTACTTGAGTTATAATTCCTTTGCTTATTTGCAGAATCAAGATTAGAGGGATGGCTTTCACTGCCTGTACGAAACAACACTAAGAAGTTTGGATGGGTTAAGAAGGTAATTTAGTACTATATGGTTAGAAGTTGTAGCATTATTTTCCCAGAGATAGTTTATTGATCTGTTGCACATTTTACATAATCTTTGGATCCTGCTTTAGCTAAAGGTCCTTTTTTGGTCCAGATCTTGGAAGTGGCAAGGCTGATCCATAGGTACCAGAAGTTTCATGCCTTAGCTGCTAATCAGAAAAAATATTTGTTTTGATTACAAAATGGGGTCGTAGTGAGTGGGATTGTACAGTGACTGATACAGAAAGGGAGGGGCCACAGTCATTGAGCATACCAAATTAGCTTAAATATTTCTAGATTAGAAGATCGTTGAACAAAATCCTCCCTATGACACTTAGATGGGCTTTTATTTGAGAATATGGCCTTTTTTGCCCCCTCCTTGGGATGTACCATGCAAGATGCCTGTGATCAAACTTTTCACTGTCTTTTGCTTCCTACGTAGAGAGTTTGTGAGCCATTTTCAGAGATGTTCTCAGGTTCTTCAGACATACTAGAATCTGTTACTCATTGGTAAAAGATTTTAAACTATTTTGTCTTTTTCATTTCTAATGAGAGTTTGGAATTTCAATTTTATTTTATTTTATTTGGAAAAACAAGGAAATGAAATGTTAGCAATAGCTTAACTTTAGATTATTTCTTCCCCATGTCATATTTACCACTATTAGATTTGATTATGACTAATTTATAGATTCTGATTATTTGATTATGTAATATTATTGATAAATTTAGTAGTTTTGAATTAACATTAATGCTCAAAAAACAATAATGTTGTTTAGTCATTTTCAGATAGAAAGCATATCTAAAATTATCAAACATTCCCTTCATTCTTATTCTAGTTTCAGTGATTTGGAGTTCGTGAATATACTTTAGAACCCTTTCTTATTTTAGAAGCATCTTTATCATACTATGAGACTATGTCCTTTTTAAAAAGCATTTCAGGTACTATTGTTTTAAATGATAACATTTTTACAAAAATTCCTTGAGTACATCCTTTTAATTCCATTTTATTTTGTGTGCTAGCATTGATTTTTATTGCTGTAAAAGAATTTTATATGCTTGCAAAAAAGAGTAATTGAAACAGAGGCTAGAATAACATGAACCTTAATATTCAGCTCTTTCTCTCTTAACAGTATGTGATTGTGAGCAGCAAGAAGATTCTTTTCTATGATAGTGAACAAGATAAAGAACAGTCTAACCCTTACATGGTGTTAGATATAGAGTAAGTATTTTAATACAGGATGGGTAGTAAATAAAAATTTTCTTTATATATTAAATTAAGGTAGGTTTTTTTGAGTAATTGATATATATTTTCCTATTCTTTGAAGAAATTGATGCCAGCATCACATTTGGGAATATGGTGGTGTACACTGTAGAATGTAGCCATTGTTTTTTTTTTTACCTTTGGGAGATGATTTTAGCAAGTGATAGAACATGGCCTAAGGCTTTGTTAATTTATTTTATTTATTTCATTTTTTAATCTGTTAGGCTTTGTTTAGTTTTTTTTAAGTTGTTTATTTTAAGATTAATTTTAATTTTGTGTTTTAGAGTATGTATTTTATTTGGAGCTAATCTGTGAATTACCATGTGAAGTGTAGAAATTTAACATTTGGGAGAAGAATTTCTAAAAATCTCAAGCATTGATACATAAATTATGTGGAGTAGTATGTTTTCCAATCATGTACGTGTATGAAGTTAATTTAATATGCTTCTTGAAATAATAACTGCCATGATTTTATCCTTTTCTGATATTTTATTTCTTAACATCTATTACAGTAAGTTGTTCCATGTTCGGCCAGTCACACAGACAGATGTTTATAGAGCTGATTCCAAAGAGATTCCAAGGATATTCCAGGTATCATGTGGCCTTTTTTGCCCTCTCCTCCTCAGGTTATACCATGCAAGATACCTGTGATCAGACTTTTCACTCTCTTTGCTTTTCCTGCTTTCTACATAGAGAGTTTGTAAGCCGTTCTCAGAGATGTTCTCAGGTCCTTCAGACATACTAGAATCTGTTATTCATTGACAACATATTTTAAAATTATTTTGTCTTTTTCATTTCTAATGAGAATTTGGAATTTTAAGACATACTCTTTGCTGTAAAGGAACTTAGTGTGTCTTTCCTCTTTTGAGAATATTGCCTGTTCAATTGTCAGATTTTTATTTCTCTTTATCAATAGCTTTATTTTTACCTACATTTCCATTTGTAAGACCAAGTTAGGAGCATAATTACAGTAACTTTTAAGAATGAAAGAAGTAGTACCAGTAAATGTATGTTGATCATCATTTTCCCAAAACTTAAAACTTTTTGTAAGTGGAATACTGATCTAGAGGTTTTGATTGAAATATCTCTGTTCCCTAATCTTCTGTTGAAATTTCTAAAACATAGTTTTTTTTTTAAAATCCAAAAGGAAAGACAAGGGAAAAACAGGTAGCTGCTAAAGTATCAAGACTTTGATTTTTTTTTTTTATTGAAGTTTGAACAGATTTAAGATTGGTAAAAATTTAATGATCTTTCCTTCCTCTAAGTAACATTTACTGTGATATGACAAAATTAAATGTTTTGACTTAAAATTTCCTATTCCATACTTTATGTTGATATAACTTTTACTTGGCCTGTCCGAATGTGGCTTTTCTATTAAGTGAATAGCTTTTATCTAGAAATGACATGTGGTTCTCTTTTTTGATATTTCTAGATCCTGTATGCTAATGAAGGTGAAAGCAAAAAAGAACAAGAATTTCCCGTGGAACCTGTTGGGGAGAAGTCAAACTGCATTTGCCACAAAGGACATGAATTTATTCCAACTCTTTATCATTTCCCAACTAACTGTGAGGCCTGTATGAAGCCCCTTTGGCACATGTTTAAACCTCCCCCTGCTCTCGAGTGCCGCCGCTGCCATATCAAATGCCATAAAGACCACATGGACAAAAAGGAGGAAATCATAGCCCCTTGCAAAGGTAAGTAATGAAACTAAATATTCTTGCACTATCTCTAAGAAACAAATTGTGTTCTGTAGAAATTAGACATATCTCATTGATGGATTTTTAATGAGAATATTGATAAACAGAAACATCCCTTCACTGAATAGTTATTATAGTGAATATTTACTATCTTTAGAGTGGTATTTTAGGCTTTGAGGGAGAAAAAAAGTTAGCTAATCCCTCCTAGACCTTAGAGACTAGTAGGGGAATAAGACATTCAAAATAACAGTACTGCACAATATCGCATTCAAAGTATACTAGAGAGGTACAAAACAGCATTATGTGACCCCCTAGAGTGAAGGGTATTGCTGATAACCAAGGGAATCAGGGAAGGCTTCCCAAAGGAAGTGGCATTTAGGTTTACAGTTAAGCTGTTCAAAATTCAACAGGAAGTAGAAGGAAAGTTTTCCAGTCATAGGCACTAGCATTAACAAAGAAAGTCATGAAGACTGGAGATCATAGTGCATTTAAGGAGAGAGGAATGCAGAAAATCAATTTGACTAGAGCATAGAGGACATGGCTTGGGCGTGGGGATGGGGGTGCGTAGGGTTTGGGGAGTGGGGTGCAAAGATGAGGGTAAGTAATGAAAAGGTATTGCACTACCTGTCATGTACAAGGCCTTAAATACCAGGGAAAGGAACTTCACTTGTGCCCAGCAGACAGTTAAAAAAGAGGGTGAGGAGGACAATGATTTTTTAATTAGTGAAATAACATGATCAGATTTATGCATTTTTTAAGACTTTCAAGGCAGTAGTATGAAAGATACTTTAGGAAGGAGAGAGTAGAGAAGCCACCTGTAAGATTATTAGAATAAATCTAAGTATGTGGGAGAGGCATGTACCATTCATGATCAAAAATACTAAGTTATTGTTTGAAATATTTCATTTCAGTATACTATGATATTTCATCGGCAAAGAATCTGCTGTTATTAGCTAATTCTACAGAAGACCAGCAGAAGTGGGTGAGTCGGTTGGTAAAAAAGATACCCAAAAAACCCCCAGCACCAGATCCCTTTGCTCGGTCATCTCCTAGAACTTCTATGAAGGTACAGCCCAACCAGTCTATAAGACGGCCAAGTCGACAGCTTCCTCCAAGCAAACCAAGGTAAATTTTAAAAATCTAACATCAAAACTAATTTGCTCAAGTGATTTAATATAATTTTATATAATACCATTATTAAAATTATCCTACTACGTCTTTGTGTTCAGAATTCTAATGAAACCTTGCATGTCAAATCCGAGAAACTTGTCAACCTTACATCACATACATTGACTTGTTTGAGCATGCTGTACATTTATTTAACAAATTGCAGTCATATATTCAGATATAGTTGTATGGTAGAAAATGTGAACACCAGTGGGGTTTTTCAGTTAACTCTCATAATTTGTTATTTAAATTATTGAAGACAGAATTTATAAATACTATTTTGGCTATTTTTAGAAAACAGGCTCGACTTAATTTTTCATTGAGGTAATGATCAATTTAGATCACCTATACAAAAATACTTTGTAAACTCTAGTATAGAGTACCAGCCGTTATCACTGTGTAAGCTAGAGTGTTCTCCCTATTTATTTTAAAAGGAGGAACTATCTGGAGCAAAGGAACCAGTTCATCAATCTGATATCAAGTACACATACAGATTGCCCAGCAGAGTTCTTAATTTAAATATTATAGGACATAGGTCTTTATCATGTGGATTGATGGATTAAGGCCACCAACTAAACACTAGTACGCAAGAAAAGTCTGATGTTACATGTAGCTTTTGAAGACAGTGAAGGCAATTTTGTCTCAACAAAGATTCAGTGGCAGCAACATTTAAAATTGAATCATTGTGTCAACATGAATGATACTTTTTTTTCTATGTAGTATACTATTTGGGGGTTTATTAATTTAGGAATGCTTTCTTTGGAAGAAAAAACCTATGGAAGCTATGTAATATTTAAAATTTTTGTTAATTTTTTTTTTTTTAGTTCTGGCCCTCCCCTTCGAATTATTCTTCATTGACTTTTTTTGTACATTTTGTCATAACAGTAAGTAATAGGGATCTTTTGTACAGTGCTGCATGTAGATTAAAACTAACCATCAAAACTCACCCATCAAATTAATAGATAGCTTGATGAAAATTTCTCAAAATGTAGAAAATATATTTCATTTAGAATTCTTCATATTTTTAAAAATATTTTTCATTTTATGGAATTTATGTACTATTGTTTTTATTTATAACATCTGAGTCTTTATCACTTTAATTTACAGTTATATTTGTAGGAAATCTCATTCTGAAATGTTTCTAAGTAAAAGGATTAATTTATTAGAGAAGACAAGAAGACAGAAAAAATTATCTTAGGCATCAAACTCTTGGTTTACTCGTCGATGGAGAGAGATGGCATCCAGAGTCAGTAGTGGTTTAGAATATAAATTCATCTGTCAAGATATTATGAAGAATATTGCAAGATTATGAGCAATACTTCCTAATGAAAAGCAGGAAGCAGTTCAGGGTGGGGGAAATAAGTTTAAAGAAAGTTTGGTGGAGATTCAACTAAGCAAAGTATTCTCAAAGGTATTTAGCTTAAGAAAGTAGAACAACAGAAAAAAACATGAATGATAGGAGAAATTTTTGTAACAAACTTTTTACCATCATGTATGATGAACTACCACATTCAGACTTTAATAGCACATTCCCAGATGCACTTATAGAGGAATTGGAAATAGCACTGAAGAAAATGAAAATGGGAAAAGAGTTGGACTAAGCAAACTATTCACCATGATGTAGTTTTGAAGGTATTTAATGATCAAGTCTCAGGGTATTTAAAAGCAAGAAAAATTAAAAAGATAGGGGGGGAAAATACAAAAAGAAGCAACAAAGGAAACAAAAAATAACTGTTGACCTATATGCCTATGTAAAATTGAGAATAATGTATACACACGTTTAAGGATACGCTTGAATTTTAGTATTAGGAGGGAACAAGCAAACTTTCATACTCAGTATGCTATTAACAGACTATATCTTCGCCATCACACAGTTGATGGGAAGATGTAGAGAATACAGGAAGCAGCTGTACTTGTTTGTTGACTATAGAAGAGCATTTGATTCCTTGAGGGAGTTAAATCTTGCTCCAAACAAGGCGCCTCCCATGCATGTGCCAAAATTATGTATGATTCCTTGAAATATGTACAAGAACAGAGAGAACTTTATTCAACATTCTGATCAGTAATTTCAAGCAAAGCATAAGCAGAGCAAATATATGTTCACCAGAGGTGTTCGCTGTTGTCAGGAATGATATCCAGAGCAGATGATAAATTGAAGAGGGATTCCTATGGATGAAGAAGTCAAGATGTTCCTGTTTGTGATTGACATTGTGCTAGTTGTAACGACTCCTAGAGTACCGCATAATCTCTAAAGTGAGACCTATACGTTCTGGAGAGTTTGGCACACAAGTGGGAAAAAACACAGTACTTAGTTTTTATATTGTGCTTTAAGGTTTTCAGAGGTTTACATATGTTATGTTGTAATATGTTTGATTGGTAAGTGACTACTATCCAAAATATTAGTTGGTTAGTAAACATTTATGAAGTGCCTAGTGAATACAAAAAGAGACAAAAGACAGTACCTTTCCCAAGAGGTAAAAATCTAATGGAGGAGTTAAGAAGCTATATGTGCAAACAATAATTAAAAGAGAGAAGGCATTAGAATTGAGAGATTAAGAAAGGCTTCCTGTAGAAAAATGGGATTTTAGTTGGGATTTAAAGGAAGCCAGGGAAGCCAGTCAGTAGATGAGGAGGGAGAGTATTCCAAGCATGGGGGATAGCCAGAGAAAAAATTCCTGGAGCCAAGATATGTAGAGTGTAACTGGATTGAAGAGCATGTGACAGGAAAAGGACTTCAGATACTAAACAGAGGATTTTGTATTTGATCATGGAGGCAATAGGGAGCCACTGGAGTTTCCCCCAGGTCAGACCTGTGCTTTAGTAAAATCACTTTAGTGGCCAAATGGAAGATGGATTAGAATGAGGAGGGACTTGAATAAGGCAGCCCACCAGCACTTCAGGTGTGAGGTGGTGAGGGCTTGCACCAGAGTGTTAGCAGTGTCAGAAGAGAGAAGGGGTTGCATTTGAGAGATATTGCAAAGGTGAAATCTATAGTAGACCTTGGCAACAGATTATATATTGGATGGTGAGAGATAATGAAAAGTCAAGAATGACCTAGTTTGGAGCCTGAGGGACTGGGAAGATGGTATCACTATCTACAGTAATAGGGAAGTTAAAGGGAAAGGTAATGAGTTCAGTTTTGAATATGTTGAATTTGAAATATCTACTAGAAATCCAGTTTGAGATGTCTGAAAGGCATCTGGAGATTCGAGATTGGAAGTCAGCAGAAAGGTTAGGGCATGATAGGTTGATTTGAGAATTGTCAACATATATTTGAGAATTAAATCTATGTTGATGCAATTACCAAATGAAGAAGTAAAGAGGGAGATTGCATGATCTGGGTAGGAGTGATCTGATAGAAGGAAGACCAGGAGAAGTCTGAAAACCTAGAGGGAAGAGAGTACCATGGAGAAGAGATTAAACAAACAATATCAAAGGCTGAAGAGAGGTCAGGAATGAGAATTGACAAGAGCTCAATAGTTACTGCTGGTAGAATGATAGATAAGATTGGAAACCAGATTGTAAGAGTTTAAGAACAGTCTAAGGAGAGAGTGGAGATATCTATTATGACCTTTACAAGTTCAGGATAGAGGGATCAAATGAAAGTTTTTTGAGAATAAGGGAGACATGGGCATGTTTGTAGACTGTAGGGAGAGATTGAAAATAAAAGCAATAGAGTGGGGAAGACAAAGGGAGAAATTTGTTGAAGGAGATAGGATGGAATATGGTTTACAGCTGAAAACACAAGCCATAGAACCTGTCCCTCAGAATATCTATCTATACGTTGGACACATACTGCAAATGAACAATGAATTGGGCCCAGAACTGAACATAAAGATTAATTGCCTCTTGAAAAATTGCAGTTTTTTTTAATAACCACAGATTTCCACCTAATATCTCTATAAATTATATCCACATTTTAAATTGAGATTGATAAGAAAGTGAAGTGTTAAAGAAAATGTTTACAAGACTAACGTGTATGATGATTTTATAATGAATGGGGTCATTAAAATGCAGAGTATAGCCAAGTGTAAATATGTAAACCTCCTGTTGCAGATTGCTTGATTTGGCATTTAAGGACTGGGATTGGTCATTTGATGATATTGATGATGATGGTGATGATGATGATGATGACGATGTTTTTGATTTCTGAAGAAATGAATGGGGTAATTCAAATGAGAAATGGATGCTTTCCTTTCTGCTTAGAGCATGTGGTTTGGATTTGGGCTTTTACGTTCCCTAGTCTTTTTTCCCCACATATTTTAAAATATTATTTAAAAGTTCATTTTTAAAAGTTAACATTTCAGAAAAGATTCCAACTGAACTTTTAAAAAGTCAAATAACATGTACTGTGCATTTGACAAATTTTAATGTATTTGGAATGACAACTTGGAGTACAGTCTCTAAAAAATTATAATAAAATGTAATTCAAGAACTCTTGTCCATTATAAGTTGTTTTGAAGAGGAAAGTAAAATTGTTTTTTTCTCTTTGCTGTTGAGTTCATCTATGAAAATAGCATGTTCTCCCTGTCACCTTTTCTTCAGACTTGCAAAGTTGAAACTGCAAGAGTTTTCCATTTCTTGACAATGCTGTGAAATACCCTTTTCTGACTTGGCTTTTTTGTAGTGGTGTGAAGTGTTTGCTGGATGTCTTATAATTCTGTACTTGGAGAATAATTCAGGCAATAATTCTGGTTGTCCTGATTGCTGTCATGTAAATATAAAGTAATTCAAATAATCACTGCTGTGTTTGTCTAAGAGATAATATTCTTAACATGTTATCTTTTCAGCTGCAACCTAGTTTGGAAGAATTAGTGCTTATTGCTTCCATATAATTGTCAAAAGTATACTGAGTAAAATTGGAATATTTTCTTATTTTGAAGTATATTTTTATATTTATTAGTTAACACTAGTACAGCTTATGTTGCCAGAATAGAATTAATTTTGCAAACCCTCAAATTGTTGCCACCACATTAGTCATGGCAGTACTCTACTATATAACTTGTAATATTAAGTGAGGTTTATGAAAATTAGTCCCATTAGGGCTTAATAATTATGCCCACTGATGGTAAAGTATAATTTTTTTTTTGAAGAAGGCATACATATAGTGATGTCAGAATATCTTTTAAATTAGATAGGCTTGGAAAGAATTTGGAGATAATTCTAGTTTGATAAGGCAGCTCCTAACAATGACGATCTTTTTTTTTCCTCCTCAGCTAACTGCCTTCTGTGAATGCAGTCACTATCCATGGTGATCATTTTCTGCCTGTTATGAACAAGACTGAAATGTGATATCCCCAAATTTATTAAATGAAAGAAAGAAGCTATATTTTCTTGAGAGATCGATATATATATGTATATGTATACACACACAAACACATATGTACATACATACATACACATATATATGTATGTATACATGTAAATCAGTGGTTTACTTTTGGGGGGGCTGCAATATAAATCAGTAATCTTGGAGAAGTTTCCTCAGATCTTTTAAGGTGACTGATTAAACCAAGAGTCATTGGTAACAGAATAAAGATACTGTAGGGATACCCCCCTCCAAAGTCTTGTTCTACAAAACTCTATTGGACAACACTACATTTCACAAGAGGACTGAGAAGAGTTGAAATAGAAGCAATTATTTTTCAACTTCACTGGAGAGATTTCACCAGCATATTAAGGTTACCAGAAGAATTAAGGATTGGGCAAGACTCTACCATAGTGGTATAGACTGAATCTTTTAGAAGTGACCATTATACTGTGTGTGTATATATATATTTATATATATACATACATATATATATAAATATATATAAAATACTGTAATACTGCAAGAGGATTTTTAAGACTTTCCACTTTATTTTTTATACACATTGATTAGATACCATTACTTATTGCAGTTGCAACTATGCACTTGTATAAAGCCATAATGTTGAAGTTGATATTACTCATTCATATATATCCAAAAGAGCTGCATGTCAATGTGTTTGAGCAGTTAATGTAATGAAAACTTTGAAGTTAATCGTATCAGTTTAATATTGCTTCATGATGGGCAACCCTACTTTGCCATTTGAATGCCTTAATTTAAGTTCTTTACTTCCACCTCCCTTCCCCTAATCTGAAGTCTCAGCTCACTCTATGTATTTAAAATGATAGAGAAAAAAAGTTTACCAGCTCTTTAGAATACAAATTTGCTTTGTGGAAGAAAAGTAGAACGCTGTTTTTACACACAATAGTTATAGCAAGGTCAGCCTATTTTGAATATGTAGTGAATGGGTTTTGGCTTTTTGGCAGGAAAACATTGGTTACCAGAAACAATAATTAATAGTATGAGAACTAAGATAACTTCAATGTGTACTGGTAATTTTTCATCCAGCTCTTTTTACAAACCTCAGTATTATTCAGTGACTTCGTATTACTCTCATTAAGTGCTATGAAGCTTTGTTTTGCCTTGTTTGTATCCTGGCTCAGTTTTGTTTTGTTTTGGTGGGGGGAGGAGGGCTCATTTCTGACTGTCTTTTACATTTTCATACACAATACAAGTATTCAAGAACTATCACAAACTCTGAAAAGAAGTAAAACATACTGTAGATATATCTTAAAATTTTTCTATAATGTTCTCAAGGATATGGCTATGTGTATTATTTCAGTTGTGTGCTAATGAGAACTGATAGCTGGGAAGAACGGGCCTAGAAGCACTAAATTGAATTTATTTTTTAAATTCGATCTTGTATAAAAACAGAATTTTGTGGGCTCATTCATGTTGTATTCATCACCATCCCAGAAAATTGCATGTTTTACACAACTACAGTATGCTACAATGTTATAGATACTGAGAGTAAAGAAATTATGTAGCCTCTAACTGGTCAGTTTCTATGTCTATAGATACATATAGATTGTATATATCTATATCTATCTATATCTATAGAGAGTGTGTAATAATTAAAATATATCATCTAACATTTCAATGAAGGAAGTAGATATTTCACTGTTCACTTCTCTAGGGAGAACATAGAAATGTTTGGAAAATTAGGACCACAATCATAAAACACTATCATGGAAAGCTGAAGAGTGGCCTTTGGCCCATCAGTGTATGAAAATTAAATTCTTTCTCTCTCCCTCTCTCTTCTCTCCTCCCGCCCCTTCCTCTCACCTTTAATAAAATTGATTTATTGAATCTGCACTCTTTCATGTTGGCTGTGAACACTTAAAACTAGAATGTGCATGCCACTTCATTTTCAAATATTGGTTTGTTACAATCTAGTTTTAAAGCACAGCATGTTTTTTAAAGCGTGAAAAAATATATAAAATTTATATAGAGTAACTATTTCCATTCATTAGACTTGTTTAAATGAGACTGAATGCATAAATATTTTATATAAAGATTTTGTTACATTGTGGGAAGTTCTATCCTATTATTCTGAATTGGAGAGAATATATAAATATATATATTTTTAAATAAACTGTTTTAAGGTGAAATAGTTTTAAGTTTACACATGGTAATTGAAATATTTGAATATAGAAGGCAAAAGTGGGTGTTAAAAAGTAAATTTTGGAAGATGTAAATAATTGAGAGTATGAAGAATCATGGCATCTCTTCTGTACAGGGGGAAAATGTGAAGTTTCTCAAAATTAGATAATTTGCTAAGAAAAACAATTCTCTCCCATGGAGATTTTCTACATTTCATTTTATTGACATAGTCAAGGTTTATAAGGTTGGTTTCCCATTTCAAACAATGATAATTTTTTTTCCTAATTATTCTTCCAGCTTCAGGTAAGAATTTGCCATTTCCCCCTTTGTAACCTTAAATCATGCTCTGTGCATGCATGATGTACCTATCCAAATGCAGTCTCTTCAGCATATGACATTCCCTTAGCATGGATACCTAATTGTGCCAATCTCCATTTTCCTACTGTCCTGGCAAGTCCCCAAATTAAACATTCTATGGATTATTCCATTTTACTATTCAGATTGAAATATTTTTAAGTCCAAAAGTAGCTTATCCATAGTGCCTGTTGTATTTCCTCAGGCAAGACCTCTATTGTAGACACAAACATTTCCTGTGGACAAAGGAGTAAGGAAATGCCAGGTGGAAGAGGAATCATATCATTTATCTTTATCTGTAGTGTCAGTCAGTGATTTTAGTGCAATGTAACGCACACATCAAATAAGCATTTCTTTTATCCATCAGAAAGTTAAAGGGTCTGGAGTCAACTGATGAATATATAGGTATACCAATAAAAATAAAATAAAGCATAGCCTATATAAAAGCTGAGCCATAGTAATCTTCAGTGACTCAATTTTTATGACCCTATATCTAATTAAAAATCCTTAACAATACATAAAAAGGGCAGCCAAATTACATTTTAGGAAAGAATACTGCTGTTGATAATCATGTTTTCTGCTATCCTTTGTAGGAAAATGGAGATAATTATAAACAGTGCATTGATTTATTATTGATACTTTAACATTAGATTCTATAAAGATTTCTCATACCCGAGGTGCACAGGTCCAGTGATCAGAGCACAGCCAGGTATATCTGAATTTATAAATTAGTTTGGATACTAGCATTCGGCTCCTTACTCTTGCCTTGGAACTTTTGCCAAGTTTTTGGGCCTCCCTAAATCCCCAACTGTGTTGTAAGGATACTGTGTAACATTTTTAAAGCACTTTGAAGAAGCACTGAGATGTTGTGCCAGGGGGTTTAATCTTATCTTCCTTCTGCCCCTCACCTGTAAGTTTTATTGGGAATGGTTTTGAATGAATTATGAAGTGCACAGCTTATGTAATCATTACACAAATATTTGATCAGATACCTTTTTTCTTTTAAACACCCCTCCCCCCAAAAAAAGAATCATGGCCCCTGGATTTAACTTTTGGAAACTTGTGTTGCATCTTTGTAGCATTGTGATTGTATCCTATGCCTGCTTTTGAAAAGAAAATTAAATAAAAGGAATTGAGAAGTATGCATTTTCATACTTTTCCTGTGAAAATACAATTCTGGAATGCTTCAACTTCTTAAAGCTAACCACAGGAATTTTCCTTCAGTGAAAGATGGGTGTAGCAGACATGCTTCTGATTTAGGTAATTAAACTCGGGACTGTGCCTGGGAGTCAAGGAAAAATATAAATCAGAATTTCAGTCAAGAGCCTTTCTTCATGACCAAGCATTTTGGTGAGGTTTTTGTCTTGTCTTCTCTGATATATTTAAGATACTAGAAATACTTCATACATGAAATTAATGGGGAAAGGAAGCTTGGTCAGAAACTAATACAGGGATCCCACTAATTTCTTAGTTTGGATTCAAGTGGTTATTAAAATTACAAAGACAGCAATGGCTAATCCCCACAGGCATAAATTCTGTAGTTAGTAAATTTAGGCCTGCACCCTAACTATGCCTTTTTCCAGTTGTGTGACTACAATCAAATCATTTCACCTCTGGACTGTGGGTTCCTCACTTAGAGATCACAGAATTCACAGGGTGATTTAGTATTTATTTGTTTTGCAAACCCTGAAAACTTAAAAATGCAGTAAGACTTCTGGAACACTGTATTTTAGTATCATTTATTGAACACTGTTTTCATATTATGCTGGAAACATCTTCACAGCTAAGAGGATCTGAGTTCTGGCTCTGACACTTTACCTATGTGACCCTGAGAGCAAATCACGACTTTTGTGGATCTCGTTTTCCTCCACTGTAAAATGAAGGAACTCTGAAATCTTTTCAAGTCCTAGATCTATGATTCCATGATTTGCAGTGTTTTTTCTTCTTCCTGTCCATTTCTGATAGGTGTTTGGGGGTTTAGACATGTCTCTGTTATTTTTGTTTTGGTAGTTGCCAAAGTTCCTCCTTAATACCCCACCATTTTATCACACTAGGTCAACTCTTTATGCATTTTGCTGGCTAAAGTAACCATTGATTTGTACTGTGGAAATCCAACTAGAAGGAAGAATTCATTCATTTACTACTTTGTGATTACAAAATATGTACAAATTTGCCTCCAAGGGAGAGGTGGTTTTTAATACAAGTAGTAATAATAACATTATGATTTAATTAAGGACAGAATAAGTTAAGAATGCCATTTCGTAAATGTCTACTGAGATGTATTTTCCCTTTTTGGCTCCATCATACTGTTCTGAAAGGGCTGACAGTTATTTAAGCAATTTAAAAACTTAACCCTAACCAGGAGACTCAAGTTTTTCTGAAGTACTTCTCCATGACTTGGGCTCCCAAAGATTTGCCAACAATAAGCAAGCTTTGGCATGCCCTGCTGAGTTGGAAAATCTGAAGTACAGGCCACTTAATTAACTGTGTGTATGTCTTAGGGAGACAAGCTACTTAAGGGCAGAAGACCTGACCCATTGAGTGATAAAATTTTGTCACAAAATCTCTTTCAATGTCCACTAAGTTATGGAGATAGTACCCATGCAGATTCTTGAAATGTATGTCATGACCCCTCTCCAGATATTCATGAAAGTTTTAAACCAGCCAGTGTTCAAAGTGTGGATGTTTATTTTACATGATAATTAAATTTAAACCTTTTTTTTAAGCAAAATTTTCATGCAAACAAGCAGTTGAAAGCAATGAGAAATGTTCACGCTTTATTCCCACCTATTTTACTTAATTATAGGATCAATTAAGAAGGAAAGGGTATATAGGAGTTATGCCAAAATGGCAGCAGTGGATATAGTAGGAAGCTCATGTTCAAATCTTTGAACCAGTCATTAACCCCCTGTGATTTAGTATGACCTGTATTCTATATGTTGTGTGTGTTGTGTGTGTATACACACATTCTATACTGATTCTAGCTCTTGGGTCAGTCATTTATTCTCTCCCACCTCCCCCCCAGCTTATTCAAACTGTGGGATCAATAAATTTCTTACTAGTTCTTTATCTTTGGTTATATCAATGCCCTTTTCTAGGTAGTAAAATGAAAGGTCCCTTCTCTCTGAATCTTACGAACATGTATTTGTTTTCAAAAAACAAAAACTTGATCTTGCCCAGCTACTTTAGTTTTAAAATCCAGTTAAGATAATTGTATAAGTGTTCCTTCAAATATGAAACCAGGCACCATAATAGAATTGGCATGTGTAATTGCAAGTGTAATCACATCATCTTTTAGGAAATGACCAAGGCACAGTGAGATTTTTAATAGCACTTATGACAGAACACTGGCCAAGGTGTCAAGCCACTATCTTGTCTAGTGTCACGTGCCTTTTTCCCTCTCTGTGCCTCAGTTTCTCTGCAAAAAGACAGATTTGGACTAGATAACCAGTAAGATCCCTTCTGGCTCTTAACAATCCGAAATCTCTAGGATACAACTCCAGCTCACCCTATTCAAGTCTCTTGTCCCACAGGAAAAATGGGAACAGCACCTACTTCCTAGCTCCAAGCTGAAACATTGAAAAATGTATTTAGATAGTAAAGTTGCCACACTTCCATTATCATACTGATTGAATATCCAAATGACTTTGCTTCAGTCATGTTGGAGAAAATAATTCTTTTTTGGTCCAGGCTGAGTTACATTTCATTCTGGGGATGCTCTGTTATTCATCCTTTGTAGTTGTTTTCCTATAGCGAAGTATTGTAGCTGTTACCCATATATTTAAAGCCAGCATTATCAGGAAACGGACAAGAACTGAAATACAAAAATAATGTTAAGTATTAACAGAACTTTAATAAAAAAATGTTGGATATGAACTTTTAAATGGAAGACAAAATCACATATTAGACCAAACTTGCACACACCCAGGGAAATGAAGTCATGTTGTGATGGTTGAGCCATCACAAAATCATCCACCAGCCCCAACTTGGACCACAGATTTTCAAAACAAAAAAAATATTAAGCTGAAAAGATTTCAAATGTGGAAGCTTAAGGAATATCCAGCTACTCTGATTTTTTATTCTTTAGAGAGTGTAGGTGCCTTTAAAAACTTGATCTTCGATAAAGGGGTTTTTGCATATGAGCAAACAGACCTAGAAGTTAAGTTACTTGTCCAAGGTTAAAATAAGAAACAGAGATCTGAGATTCACATCTATGTTCTCTGATCTTAAAGCCAGCACATCACCATGCTGTTAATTCTTCCCTACATGCTAGAGAACACAAACCCAGTATGAGGAGGAGGAAGAGGAGGAGGAAAAGGAAAGACTAGATGGCCCATCAAGCTCTCATTCACCTCCTTCTGCAAAGTGCACACTGCCCTGGGGAAGAGGAGGAGGATACCAGTGAGCTTCATCAGATTTAGAGCTAGAATGCCCCCTGGAGATAATCTAGGAAATCCTTCCATTTTACAAATGAAAAAGTATTGCAAGAGGTTTTATCTATAGCTGGGGGCACATCCTTTTTAGTCTTGCCTTTTAATGCATGAACCAGTAACAACTGTTTAAGATCAAGGAAAAGCTGACCCTGTTTACTAATTTCTAAAGTATACAGCAAACTCACATGAGCTAACAAACACCAGAGAGAGTAGTTCACATGCAGTCCAAACAAACACCCCACCCCTCACCCCTCAGTCTAGATTATAGAGTAATTATAGAGTGTTACAATGTTACACAGTATGTGTGATTATCGTATGAAATGAAAGGTTAAGTGTGCATGGGGAAAGACAAGAGGAGAGTATGCTTACCTCCAAGTTTACTTACCCATAAGATCCTGTGAGGTCATTAAAGTTGTTACTACTCTTGCTATAAGTTAAAAGTAGTCAAAGTTATTACTCCATCTTTGCAATATTTTTATAACATGCAAATTATGTTAAAATACCAAGAACAACTTGGTTAAAATCTGGAAAGGACCTTAGAGATCATGTAGTCTGAAATGTTTCTCCACCCCTGCCAGTTTTTCAGAAGATAAAACTGAGGTTAAAGTTTTAACAACAGCTGACATTGATCCTGTGAGCATGCAAAGCTCATTTAAGTCTCACAAGTAGCCTGCAGAGTTAATGTAAAACATAGTATTATCCCTGTTTTACAGATGAGAATAGTAAAGTTCAGATGTGTTAAATGATTTGCCCAGTCACAGAGCTAAAAAGTAGCAGGAATGAGATTTGAATATACGGCTTCCGGATTCCCAGTCCCACCACACTCTATACAAGTTCTCTGCAAAATGTTCTAAGCCAAATTGGGAAGTGACTTTCCTTGAATACCCATCTGCATAGAGTGGAATCACAGAACATTTGAAATGAACTCTTCCACTTAATCTTTGAACATCCAGTAACTTTTGCAATTATATGTGCTCTTGTACTAACTCTGCATTTAATTCTCTAGTGTCTGTCTGGTGCAGAGATGAAGTCTAGTGATGGACCATTTCTAGCATCTAAGAGCCACCTTTTTAAGAGTTTAGTTTCACCAGAAGACTAGTCACAGGGGGCCATGGCAACTTCCAGAACTATTATGTCAGAGAAATAGGACATCAGTGAAAGGAGCCCTTCCACACCAATAAAATCAGACTCTTGAATAATATTTAAAATATCTCCTCAAAGACAGAAATGAAGCCTTTTATTCCAAACCTAATCCAATACCTTGAAGTTCATTGCACAGGGAAAGTGACAGGCAAAATGTGGACTGAAGGATTCAAAACCTAAGCTCAATTTGCTAGTCACTTTCCCGGTGGGGTAATTCTCTCGCCCAGGTATAGAGTTTTTACTTCCTCTTAGAAGGAGTATATGGAACCCAGACAAGGTTGCATATAATGCCAACGAACTGAACAGAGTAACACCAACAAACTATTTGCTTACTCTTTTTTGTATTTTTCAATTCTGACAGTCATTTAAGAAAGCCTAATCCATCACAAGAAAAGTAAGAATAAAGTAGCTGTGTGGCATAATTTGCATAATGCTTTATGAAGTGCTTTAAAGATGGAGGAAACTGAGGTACAAAGAGGGCTGGGGGTGGGGGAATAAGTTACACAAAGTCCCCCACAGTAATCCATAGGCTGGGACTGGAGTCTAATGATACCAAAGTTAACACTTTTTCCATTATACCATGACTGGTTCATCTTCAAATCCTAACTTTAGTCTCCAGTTTTATCTCCAATTCACCACCACTCATTCAGCAACTAATTACTGATCACCCAATTAATGAGAGGAAGTCTAAAGTAGCAAAAAGAGAACATGACTTGGGTTTGAGACCTGGTTCCACTCTGTGACAGCTCCTTAACAGCTTGGACAATAAGTCTTAAATTTTCAGTTTCTTCTATAAAATAGGGATGATTTTTGCCGTGGATCCTTCACAGGGTAAAGATAGGAAGTTACCTTGTAAGCTTTTAAGGCCCTACAGATTTCTGTAAGCTATCATCGTGGTGATACTGGTGATACATGGTGATACTAATACTGCTGAGGACACAGAAAGGGTAAAATATGCTCCCTGCCTTCAAAGAGATTATAAATAACCCAAATTACAAATTTCTCTGAAGATAAATGATCTAGCAATAGTAATTTGTAATTGACAATTTGAAGGATGTTTTAACAATATGTTCATTCTATTAAAAAATCTTCTAATGTACAAGCAGTACAAATATTACCATTGATGATGCATATAAGGGACTAGCCTAAGGTTACATAGGTAGGACAAGGGTGGGGAACCTGTAGCCACAAGGCTACATGTGGCCCTCTAGGTCCTCAAGTGCAGCTCTTTGAATCCAAATGTCACAGAATAAATCCCCCTAATAAAAAGGTAAGTTCTGTAAAACTTAGACTCAGTCAAAAGGCCACACCCAAGGACCTGGAAAGGACATGTGGACATGTGACCTCAAGGTTGCAGGTTCTCTACCCCTGGGTTAGGATCACAACCTTGAACTAAGCCCAAGCTCTAACTGCTATACCATCTTGACTTTCTAAAGTCAGTCAACTATTTAAAGACACTGAATTTCAGGAAGAAATTTTCATGACATTATTCAGAGAGACCACACAGGATAATTAATATTAGGCCAGATCTTTGAAGGGAAGAATGTTGTTAAACCATTTTATCTTGTTGCCAGAAAACAGCAAAATCCTGCATAACAGAATTTCCCAAATTCTTTTGGCCTTGGAAGACTTCTGGACTTGGTCTACACAGAAGAGATTCATTCCTAAGTGCCGATCTGGGACCTCTGTGGGGTTATTCATTACTTCTACAGAGAGAAAGTGGAGCAAGGAAGTTTTGGAAACAAAGAGGTCTGCTTTCAGAAGGGAAAACTCTGCCTTTAATGATTAATTTTTTATGTTGACATAATCAGTTAATGGTGGGCTGGTAGAGAGCACAGGGCCTGGAGTCAGGGAGATAAATTAAACTTCAGACACTTACTAGCTGTGTGACTCTGGGCAAGTTGCCCTGTTTGCTTCAGTTTCCTCATCTGTAAAATGAGCTAGAGCAGGAAATGGCAAACCACTCCAGTATCTTTGCCAAGAAAACCCCAAATGAGATCACAAAGAGTTGGACAAGACTGAACAACAACTATCATAGTCAATATTCTAGAGGGGGGAAATAATGCTAGAGCCTCAATATTGACTCCAAGAGTGCAAAACACCAGAGTTCCTATTTTAGTAAATATTCTTTAAGGCAAAAAAGGTAGATTGCCTCCTATCAGCCTGTCAGTATGTAATACTGTTTACATGCCCTGAGCACAAAGCTCTCATATAGCTGGGTTTTACTTCTAGACAGACAGCATGAGTACATGAAGGAGAAAGAGGCTGATGTAGTCAAATCCCACCTTAGCTACTACTACATACTTGCTGTCTGTCCCTAGATAAATTACTTAACCTCTCCCAATTTCCTAAGCCTCAGTTTTTCTGAACTACAAAACAGGTAATAATGGCCAACTACTTCCCAGAGTGTTGTGAAAATCAAATAAATAAGTTATATGAAGCACTTTCCAAATTTCATAGTGTTATATCAATATATATATTGTAGGTTATAGCTTACATATTATATATTCCATTACCATGATATTAATAGTATATGTTTATTAGTCCTAAGACTTTACCAAACTCAGAAGCACACTGTTCTTACCCCTGCCCCCCTTCCTTACTTGCACAAGTATACGCAGACATGCTCCAGGTCAGGGCACTCACTGCACCAGAATCTCTTGCCTCCCACAAGTACTGGAGCTGGGCAAACTTGCTGGCAGCACTAGTAAAGGTGCACAAATTCTGTTTCAGAGCAAAGGGGAAAGAGTCAAAGTCAAGATCTAGTTTGTTGCCAACAACTAACCGAGCATGAGAGCCTAAATTTCTTTTCAAATGACAAGCATACTATGTGAGGTCAGAACCTCCAGGTGGTTTAATCCCAAATGTTGGGAAATAAAAACTTCAGAACAGAGATTGTTTCATTCTTTGTATTTGTTTCCCCAATGTCTGATACAGGGTCTGACCCATAGTAGGCCCATAATATATGCTTGGGCCCGAATAATGAAATGGATACCTTTTAAAACTTAGTTGCTGAATGGCACCTGAACTATAGAAATCAAGAGGTGGCCAGGGTCAACTTTTTAAAGCCAGGTATTCTGGAATCAGGTGACAGGTTCAAATCTCAGGTCTACTTGTTCCCTGTATAACCATGGACAAGTCATTCCATCCATTAGGCTCCACTCACTTTTTTTAAAAAATATGCAAAAGGAGAAAGAAAAGGCCTCAATGTTAGAAATAAGAAATGGCCTCAATGTTAGTCTCTCTGCCCTATCTATAAATCCAGTGCCCTTCATCCTACACCACAATTTCCTTCCCCCACCATTTCACTGTATAGAGGCCAATGAGATCCAGAGTCCTGGAGTTGCCTATATTCACAGGGCAGAACCTAGAATTAAAGAAACCTAGGTCTCCTACCATTGGGAGTAAGCATACATCATAAGCATTGCTTAAAATGTGATACTTCTAAGTACTCGCAAAGGCATAGTGTAGACATATACCTAACCAGCCAAGGCAACTGGGTCATTTTTATTTTAATCAGGGCATGAAAATTTAGAAAACACAAATCATAATTACTGTAATAATGAATACTCCCTCTTACTCAACTGGATATCTTAATTACATCTGATATTCTTTTCACATCATGAATTATAAAGTTATTCTGAAGGCACTTTCACATCACGTATCCCAGGCACAATGCTGTCCTGCTGCCAGCTCTGATAATATTATTGATGTGAAGCACTTAAAATAACTTCTATTGATGCCCCATTGTGGCATGGAAGTGACCCTAGGTTCTCAAAGGCCACCATACCAGCAAAACACAAAAGTTTGGCAGGTCTTAGCCAACTAGAAGAGCTTCAGATATAGAATGTGCAAAACCTAGCACCCTAGTAAGGTGTGGAGAGGTTCATTACCAGAAAGAAGGCTGGCTAGCAGAGGGTCTTTGGGGGAGGAATATGAAGGGTGGGGAGAGACAATAACTCATAGGGATGGTCTACTACCACTTACAGTGGAGTTATGAAAGAAGTACCAATATCCCTGTAGTAATTACAGAAGCACTTAAAACAGTAATAACAGTTCATATTTACCCAGTACTTCTTAAATTGCATTTCATACATTACCTCATAGGATTCTCCCAGCATGCCAAGAAGGTTGACTATATCCTTATTATTCAACCAGTTAACACCAACTTTGTGCCAAACACAGTGCTAGGCACTTGGGATACAAAGATACAAGTTTCTGCCTTCAGTGGGGATGACAGCATGTACCTAAATAGACATATGTATACAAAATAGATGCAAAGTGACTTAGGGGGAGGGAAGGGCACTAGGCAACCTTGAGGATCAGGAAAGGCATCTGGCAGAAGATGGCAACTGAACTGAGTCTTGAAGTCTAAAGTTTCAAAAATGTGGAGGTAAGGAAGGTGTATTTGTTTTCCAGGCAAGGGGGAGAGCCAGAGCAAAGGTTGGGATGGGAAAGAAAATGCCTTGAGGAGAGTGACTTGGCCAAGATGACCCAACAAATGACAGAGCAAGGCCTGGAAACCAGGTTTCCTGACTCAAAGTCTAGTGTTTTTTCCACGTTGCCTTAAGTGCCACTGAGCCAAATAAGATTAAGAAAATAAGGTGCTCCAGGGCATCATTAATTCCCAAATTATTTAGTTGACGTAACTGACATTTTCTGAAATCTATCAGGGAATGTTAGTACAGGGTAGGACCTTTATAATTAGGCAGTCAAAATCCTGCACTTTATCTTAATGAAAATCTAAAGAGAAATGAGAAGGCAGAAATAGAAAAAAACAAAGTCTAGTTTTCAAGGGGTTCCAAAGTCTGGGTCTACCCAATAATGGGCGAACATACAGTCAACAAACATCCCAAGAGTCTTGGGTGTGGTGAGCAGGGGGTGGGAGTATCATCAATTTAGTGAGTGTCCCTTTTCTCCTAGGATTAGGTCAGAGTGTTGAAGGACAATTTTCCTATCAGTATAATCATACACTCTTTTGCCAAGAGTAAACTGCCAGATCATTCCAAGGGAAAAAAATGTTGTTTGCCGTTCTTTGTTCACCGATAGGTCCTATATATGAAAAATAGCCCAGTCTAGTGGACAGAATACTAGGTTCAGAACTGGAAGATGTGGGTTAGTGATTTGCTCTGACACTTTCCAGCTTTATGACTCTCAGCAAGTCACAGAGCCCTAGTTGCCTTATCTGGTAAATAGGGATAATAACAATTTGCACTACCAACTCACAAAGTTGTGAAGAAAACAACTTTTTAAACCTTAAATTTATATAAGGTTGAAATTATTTGTAATGGCCAGAAAGCTAGAGACAAACCATGTCTTCACTGATTGGAGAACAATGGAACAAACTGTGGTAAATAAATGTGATGGGTTATTATTACACCATAAGAAATGGGAGACTTCAGAGGCACAGTGAAATATATAGTTATACCTGCCACACTGAGGGTTAGGGGTGTGACGCTGCTGCAACCTGGAGAATTCCCGTAAAATTTTTGGGCCCTCTCTTTGTACCAGAGAAGAAATCAGAATTACTATGGTATTAAATGATAAAACATGTTGATATTATAAAACACTATACATATATTTTATGTATTTCTGAGTTTCTAAACTTTTTCTATTATCTGCAGACCTAGGTGTGTTGTCTGTGGCTTCCACAAAACTCCCCCAAAATTCCCATTTAATTTTTTATGCCAACTCATGAAATAGCAATGGAGATGATTGTGATGTGAAAGTGATAACTCTAACAGATCAAATCCCAGCCTTGGGGTCTGTAGGACCATCTACTTACTTTGAGCACTAGTTTCCTTCATCTGCCCCCTATATGTAAAGCCCCTCTAGCTGACAGTGCCTCCCTTCAAAAGAATTACTGTATGTGTGTACGTATGTGTATGTATATATACATATGTGTACATATTGTTGTCCCACATAGAGAGCTCAAAAGGCACTGCTTGATTACTGTTCTTGTATTCCCCAGAGCCTACCACTGGTACCTCATAGGTGCTTAATAAATGCTTGTTGATTAATGTCTTAGTGCTCTCTGGCAGTTCTCATAAGACTCATAGGCAAGCTGCTAATACCTATGAAATCACAGGTTTAAACCAAAAAGTGGGAGGAAGACTTGTATGAGATGATGTAAAGCACAATCAAAATAATATCCACACCAGTTACAAATATAGGAAGAGCAGCAAAGCTTAGCTAAATACACAAGAAAAGAAGTATATAAGGATAATACCGCTAATTTATATCCATTTTTAAAGAAACTGAAAAAACTTATAGAATATATAAAAATAAAATTTTTAATTTCATATAAATGCTTTCCTATTTTACTCATGTTTTCTTTTGCTCTTGTTTGCATATTTCAATATTTGTGTTCACTGGCAAATCTAAAGTATAATTTTTAAAAATTAATTTTAGCAGTTAATAGTTTGCAAGTGTTGCTAAAAACCTGCAAACCTTTGGCCCATAAGAGTAAGCGTGAAGCTATATACTTATAGCTATTTACTGGCCCCATGACATGTTCTGTATAGAATTCAATCTCTGCCAATTGGCACTAAGGCTTCAAAAATCAGAATCCACTCTAAATCAGGGCCTAGAAGACATGCATCTGGGTTATTATGAGACCTATTGTAATGACACTGTCCAACCCATTTCTATTTAGGATATACTACTTCAAGAATTTGTGAAATTTAAAATGCAGTATCTGAGAAAAAAGTTTTGAAATGGTGACTAGGTTCCTAGAGAAATCCATAAAAACATAGTTTGTCCCATAACAAGTTTTGATGACACAATTTCTATTAAAAAATGAATTCTGTAATGCTTAGAAAGCACCATCTTTAAAAAAAAAGGAAGTGGGAGCATTTGGCGAAGACATTTAAATGACAAGAAGAAGAATAATTCATAGCATCTGTATAGAACTTGTTTTCTTTTAAGGACTTTCCCATCCATTACTTTATAGTAGATACTTGATAAATGTTGACTATGACAATGGAAGTTTGAGATACACAAACATTTTCAGAGAGATGAAAAACTTACCATTGCCAAGTCTGTTATCCACTTTTGAAGAGTCAAGATGTACCATCCACCAAGCAATCTGTCAGAGTGTTAAATTACACAACAGCAGCATATGGTTTGTGACAGTATCATGACAACCACTCAATCAACCCAAGAGTAATCAAATCACACGTCGTCACTGGAAAGGACACTGCCCAGTGGCTCTGTACACAATCCCTGTGATTGCCTTGATAAAGCTCCCATTTTTTCCAGGCCACCACTTCCCAATATGTGCTCTATTCCCATTAGAACGTCAACTCCTTGAGTGAATAAATGAGGGTGAAATACATTTATTAAGTTCCTATTTTTCAAGCACTGTGGTAAGGCAAAGGATCCTTTCCCCTTGAAGATTACCTTGTATCTACTTTGTAGTGGTTCTAATTATGTGCTTCCCCCTTAAAAGTATAAGCTTTGACTTTGTATCCCTGGGTCTTAGCACTGTGCCTGGCACATAACCAAGTACTTAATAAACCAACCCAGAGTCTCCAATACAAAATTTTTGCCTTTCAAACCAAAATAAAGCAAAAGTTGTGTATTATGGTTATTTGTTTCTAATCCCCTCCTGGAACAGAAGTTCCAAACGGGGACCAGGAAGGCAGGATGGAGCAGTGGAAAGAGCTTTTGCTCTGAAGTTAGAGGTCTTTGACTCAAATCCTGCCTCTGATTTTCACCACCTGTGCACCCTTACTTGGGGCAAGTAAGTTGACCTTTTTGAGCCTCATGCTTCCACTGGAAAATGGGGAATGACAGTGAACTAATGGTCTCTGAGGTCCATTTCAGCTCCAGAGTTATAATCCTATGATCCTCAATTGGATTGTAAACTCCATGTGGGGAAGTAAAATAGCCTCACAGAGTGTAAAAAGTGCTAGATAAATGACCAAAGGATATGACAAACAGTTCCCAAAAGAATTACAAACATGAAAGAACGTTTCAAAAGCACTGATGATAAGAAAAACAAAAAACTGTCCATCTCTGAGGTTTTACATCACACCCAGAAAATTGGCAACGATAACAAGATAGGAATAGCTGGCACTGGCGGGGGCTGGGAGGGAGGGGAGTGTTATGGAAAGACAGGCACACTAATGCTTTGGTGGTACAGCAATGAGTTGGTACAGCCATGAGTTGGTACAGCCATTCTGGCAAATTCTTAACTGCAAAAGAAAGTAACTACTCTGTCCATATCCTTTGACCCTGATATTCCACCGTTAAGCATATATTTCATAGAAGTCAAATGACAAAAAGGTGCCATATAACAGTAAAATATTTATTGCAGTTCTTTTTGTAGCAGTAAAGAACTGGAAACAAAGTAGATGCCCAAACTCTCATACATGAATGAATGTGATGGACTATTACTATGTTGTAAGAAACATTAATATAGAGAAACATGGAAAAAGACTTAAATGTACTAATACAAAGAGAATAAAGACAACCAGGAAAACTACACATTTTCTCAAGACTAGGTCTTGCCTATCCTGCTGAGACAGGAATGTAGCAGCCACTCAGACCCAGCCTCACAGCCGATCAATAATAACAATGAGGAATAGTGCCTACTGTACATATGCAAGGCACTCCACCAAGCGCTTTACAGTTATCATCTCATTTGATCCTCACAACAACCCCAGGATAGGGGCTATTATTACCCTCATTTTGCAGATGAGGAAACTGAGGCAAACACATTAAATGACTTGCCGAGGGTCACACTACTGGGAAGTATTAGATGCCATATTTGAACTCAAGTCCTCCTGACTCTAGGCCCAGCACTTTGTCCACTGTACCATCTAACTGCCCTTATCATTATTATTAACTACCCAGGTCAACAGAAAAGTTGACCTGATCCATTTCCCGACCTGGTGGCCCTCCCCAGAGGCACTCACTACATTGGGACCAGACTTAGTGTGGACACCCCTTTGGAGTTAGCCCCACTGCAGTTCAGAAATACAGAATTCAAATGATTTCTCTAGCCTTATCCTCTCCCAGGAAGCAAGAATTAGATTAAGATGTGCCCCACCATAACCGGCAGGAAAAATAACATATACAACGACTACCAAAACGTGGATGGACCAAACACCACCAAAACAACTGAAACGAAATGTTGTGAAAGTACAAGGGCAAGCCTGACCCTAAAAAAGTGATGTGAGGAAGCATTTTTTCCCCTCCCATTTGCACATGTCTGGGTGCACGGGCACAGAGGGTTACATAGGACATCAGATTTTTTGTGGTTAAGTTTTTTCTGCCTTACTCTTAAATTCTTTATTTTAAGTGACGTTTCTCTGGGAGGAGGCAGAGGGAGAGATACAGTGGAAAACTTAAGTGATATCAAAACAAATACTATCAATAAAAAAAAACTTTTTTTAAAGTACACCAGCTCTAGAGTCAGAGAACCTAGGTTTAAATTCCACCTTTAACAGTGACAATCTGTGAAGCCTAGGGGAGATTTATTCAACAACTTTGAGTCTCTTTCTTTGTCAAATGATGGGGCTGGCCCCTGAGGTCTCTTCCAGCCCGGAATCTGTGATTTGAGAACAATGTCTACACTTGGTACCTTTCCTACTACCTAGCAAGGCAGGTGCTTAAATGTTCTGGAATGAATCAACAAAACAATCTGACCAATAAAATTCTCCTCCTCCTCTCACTGTGGGCAGGGCACTATGTTCTGATGCCCAGGAAGATGGAGTAATCTGTGCAGGGTTACACAAACAATTAGTAACAGTATACTCACTGAACTCTTCCTCACTGCCTATCCAGTTTTCTCTCCACCATCTCAGGTTGTGTCTTAATATTAGGCTGCATCTAGGAAGACACTCATTTAGCATTTTTCCTTTAGAAAAGACAAAGGATGATTTTAGTAAACATCTACTCAAGAGGATGGAAACAAGAACCTTTTATGGATGCACTATTTTTCTACTGCTAAGTACATTATTAAAAGCAACTGGAATGAAGGGGGTGAAAATAAAGGGTAAGAGGGCAGCTACTGTGCTAAGAGCTTTACAAATGTTACTATGACTTAGCAATTCCTGAATTAAAGAGACATTATACCTATTTTAAAGGCCATCTCATAGCAGTAAAGCGTTCTATTTTCTCCTCTTCCCCACCTGGCCAATGTAAAAAATAGTTGTGTTCTGTAAATGTTGATGAATATGGAGGCATCCCAATAAATGGGATGTGGGATACTGATGGATCTACTAATGGGTCAGAGCCAGGCAGCCTACCTCTTCCCCAGAGTGACATAAACCTCCAAACCTAATTTCTGGCAATGCTGCCAATAGGCACATCCTCATATTGTAATAATGGTAGATCCCAATGCTACATGTCAGAAGTTTGGGATTCTAATCCCTACTGATATTAATGTACCATGTGACCTTGGGCAAATTAATCAATAACCCTTTATCAAGCATCTGCTCTATGCCAAGCACTGTGCTAAGTGCTGAGGATACAAAAACATGCAAAAGATTGTCCTCCAAGGACTTACAATCTAATTGTGAAGACAATATGCAAACAAAACATATACAAAGCAAACTATGTACAAGATGAAGAGTAAAAATTAGCAAAAAGAAAGTAATAAGAATTAAGAGAAGTTGGAAACAGCTTCCTGCAATAGTCTAATCGCCTTTCAAATATTTAAAGACAGCTAAAATCTTTTTTCCAGGCTAAATTCTTTCAATGAATTCTCCTGTAGCACAAACCTGGGGCCTGTCACTATTCTAGCTGTTTCCCCTCGCAACGTGTCCTTCTAAAAGGCATCACCCAATATTCCTGATTTAATCTGACCAGGGTGGAGTACTCAGATCATCTTATTTTTTTGACTTGTCCTATCCTACATCCAGTGGCAACCCCATGAAACAGTTTAAACCAGGGACAGACCTTAACCTGGGCTCCACAAACTTTCTGATAACTGTTTTGTGAATTCAGTCATTTTTCAGTTGTGTCTGACTCTTTAAGATCCCACCTGGGGTTTTCATGACAAAGATACTGGAGTGATTTGCCATTTCCTTCTATCATTTTACAGATGATGAGATCGAGGTAAACAGGGTTAAATAACTTGCCCATAGTCGCACCACTAGTAAGTGTCTGAGGCTGGATTTTAACTGTGATCTTCCTGACTCCAGATCCAGTACTCTATCCACCGTGTCACCTAGCTACCCCTTTGATAACTGTATTTCAATATACTTAACTTCCTTTGTAACCCTAAGTACTCATTTTATGTATTTAAAAACATTATTCGGAAAAGAGGTCTGCAGACCTCATTAGTCTACCCATGGGTTCCATGGCACACAGAGAATAAGTATCCCTGATTTATAAACTAATAAAGTTGTAAACCACTCTTTTTAGTAATGGATGATCTTTCACTAGGATTTATGCAGAAATAGACCCTGAAGGCAAGACAAGAAGATCATGAAACCATTTTGTAATTAAGGAATGAGAGGTTGCCATTCATGCTGGAGGAAGAAAGACCCACTTTTCTGGTATGAAATCAATGAACTTAAGGCAGGGCCTGGGGCGCATTTTTGTCTCTTTTAATGCACACATATCATCCAGAACACTGACTCCCATCTTCATAGCTCTGCCACCTAAAAGAACTAAGCAAACTCCAGACAACAGTTCACACACTATTACTGAATAACAAATGTCATTGGGATGTTGGCCTCTTAAAAATGCCCAAAGGATACATGACAATATGTGGGATGGCAAGGTTCATGCCTCCATTATAATGAAAAATACATAGCAAGAGGATGACATCTGAAAGAGAAAAGTTGATAGTTAGGGTGAGAGAGGATACAAATGAATATTGAAAACAGAAAGCAACAATGAGAGAGGCAGACTCAAGAGGCCTGGGTTCGAGTCTCACCTCTAATGCACACCAGCTGTGTGACCCAGTGTAAGACACTTAAGATTCCATTGTCCCCAGGATTTCTTTGGGACTAAAGTTGCAGAGCAGGGGTCAGTGTGAATTTTTAGATGTGGTTTCCTCCCAGGGAATTCCTTTTAGCAATGAAATCCTAGGACTGTTCCAAACCCTCCCCCCAACAAAAGGTAATGATTACCTTGTGCTATGAGGATTGGGTACTCCAGGTAGGTCAGCAGAGGGTAGCTATAATACATCTGGTACCGTAAAAACACAAGGAATCTGGATGGGAAGGAAGAAATGGATTCTGCTCAGAAAGGACTATTTTAGAATTGATCGGCAAAGATAAAAATCACCAGTAGGCCCAGCATCTGAGAGGACTAAGGCTAAGAAGAAATGGAATTATTCAACAAGTGATTACTCTATGCAAAGCCCTGTGTTTGTTTTATTTTTATCATATGGATACACAGAGAATTCCAAAAGTCTCAGTGAAATTTTAAGCTATTTTGGGGATACTTTGTATATGTATTTGTATATGCAATCATCCCACAACTGCAGGTGAAAATCAAACATGTCCTTTCAAAGACCCAGTCTCTATTTCCCCTAGGCTGGCCCAACCCCCCTGCTGGGAGGCACAGAAGCTTTGACCTGCTATATTTACAACCTGGGCCAGTTTGTCTTTCCTTAGGCAGCCTGGTGTGGTCCCCTGGTCCCGGGGGCTCATCATCTTCATGCCTGATTTAGTACTACTGCAGCCTGGAACCCCAAACTCCAGAGGACCACTAGCCTCAGCCTACCCTAAACAGGGACTTCAGATGAGCATGCCCAGGCTTACACAATTCAATTCAATTTACATTTATTAAGCACTTCCTAGGTACCACACTAGGGCAGACTTGGGTACTACAGTGGATACAATGCAAAGTCTGGAGTGAGGAAGACTCATCTTCCTGAGTTCAAATCTGGCCTCAGACACTTACTAGTTGTGTGAACCTGGGCAAGTCACTAACCCCTATTTGCCTTAGTTTCCTTATCAGTAAAATGAGCTGGAGAAAGAAATGGCAAATCACTGCAGTATCTTAGCCAAGAAAATCCCAACTGGGGTCATGGAGGGACAGACACGACTAAACAACAAGGTTCTGGACTCTGTGGTAAGCTCTGGAGACAGAAATAAGAATAAAAATGTTGCTAGCCCTGTAGGAACCACATTCTCCATTCTTAAAAGCATCACCACATAAATGCAGCCAAGGAGGCCCTGAGGTCAAGGGGAAGGACTGAGCTCATCTTAATCCCAATAATTTTTAAAAGTATAAAGGGGTCCTGAGACCAAACATTTTGAGAGGAGCTGCTCACTGATACTTCGTTTCTGGTTACAAGTTTCTTTTACTGTTGTCCAGTCATTTCAGTCATGTTTGACTCTTCCTGAACCCATTTGGGGTTTTCTTGGCAAAGATACTGGAGTGGTTTGCCATTTCCTTCTCCAGCTCATTTTACAGATGAGGAAACAGAGGCAAATAGGGTTAAGTGACTTGCCCAGGGACATACAACTAGTAAGTATCTGAGGCCAGATTTGAAGTCAGGAAGATGAGCTGTCCTGACTCCAAGCCTGGCCCTCTTTCTACTGTACTATATCTAGTAGTCCTTAGGTTATAAATTAGAGATCTGCACAGGTTCATAGATTTAGAATTGGAAGGGACCTTTGAAATCACCTAATCTAACCTCCAAACTGAGACTCAGAGTATATAACATGCCCAAAGTGATTTATTATCTCTAACTGGCAGAGCCAGGATTTGAACTCAGATCCTCCCAGATCCAGGGCTCTTTTCATAGGACTACAGCTATCACCCTGCCTCAGCTTCAATGAACCACTGACTCCTAAAAAAATCATACTCAAAAATTTCCCTGACGTTCGTCCCTAAGCATCCAACTCATTACTTTCATAATAACCATCTGTACTTTTCCAAATAAAAAGGCAATAAGGAAACATGAACTTATAAAAAGAAAACAAATCTTATTAAGTTATATCTTCCTGGTATCTTGTTTCTGACTGGGCGAGGCTGAAGCCTGGCAGGCCAGCCGCTAGCTGCTGCTTTATTGGGAGAGTTTCACGTTGAGCAAAGAGAGAATTTCCTCCTGGCCATGGATCTCATCCCCCACCTCCCTCAGATCTCTCCACCCACACTAGCCTCCTGCAAGGAAACCAGGGAAGGGACAGTGTACAGGTTCTGGATGGGACATCTTGGGGTATGGTGGTAAGAGTTCAGAGATGGAAATCAGTCACTATTAGTCAGACACCAGAGTGTTAAGACTTACAGTAGGAAGGACCAGAATTCAAATCCTACCTCCAATACTTTTGGCTATGTCACCCTGGGCAACTTAATCTCTTTCTCAGTGTCAGTTTTTCACACTTGTAAAATGGAGCTAATAACAGCAACTACAAGGGAGAATCTGGAACTCAAAACTTTTTAAAAAATGGTTAAAAACTGTTTTAACCTGATTGGGGGGAATAAAATATTATTAAAAAATATATAGTAACTACCTCACAGAACTGTTTTAAGGAACAAAGAAAAACAACATAAAGGACTTTGCAAACTACAAAAATAATAACAGGTAGCACTTATATAGCATCTACCATGTGCCAGGCACTGTGCGCAGCCCTTTGGAAGGATTATTTCATTTGATGTTCACCATAAAGCTGAGCGGGAGGTATTATTCCCTTTCGCAGCTGAGGACCCTGAGGCAGACAGAGGTTAAGTCACTTACCTAGAGTTATACAGCTAGAAAGCATCAGAGCCAGATTTGAATGTATCTACCTTAAAGTGTTATAGAAACAGTAACAATCTGTCATTATTAAGTGTTTACTATATGCCATATGCTGTGTCACATGCTGATGATACAAAGAAAAGCCAAAGGAGTAGCTATTCTTAAACAGCATACATTTAATGAGGGAAACAACATGGGAAGAAAAGTGCACATTTAAGATCTACACAGAGCAGATGGAAGATGACCTGAGAGGAGAAAGCCTCCACCTCTTACAGAAGCAGAAGATAGGATCTGAGTTGGCAGAAACCAGAGATACTAAAAAGTAGAGAGAAAGAGAGCATTCCCTGCATGGGAGACCAATGCAAATGCATGGAGGTAGGAGATTAAGGAACATGTTCACGGAACTATATAGCTGGATTGAAGAGTTGTTGTGTTTGTCCTTTGTTTTTGAAAAGGACCATGACATCAAGATGATGACATGACTTGCAGTTGACTTTGATTGGAGTGAGGGAAGGCTGTGCAAGGCCACCAACTTCACTTTCTTCTCCTGAGCCATCTGGGTCCAATGGCCTGATATTCATTAGGACGACTGGAGATGGCCCAGGATGCAATGTGGCCCTTTCAGGCTAAGGTCTAATCACATACTCACTTTGAGTGAGATAAACCCATTCAATGAATAGGCCCCTTTAATCCAAAAAAAAAAAAATCAAAGTGGGAGGGGAAGACCCTCAGGGTTCCTGGGTAAAAGAGAAACACTTACTTAAATAGTAATTTAACTATTTAACTAAATGTTATTGGATTACTATTTAGCTATTATATTAGTTTAGTTAGCTGGATTGTACACTAGGCAGAGGAAGCAAAGTATAAGACGACTGGAACAGTAGGAAGGCGTCAACTTGTGAGTTTTAAAAGGCAACTTTATCACTGATTCCTATGTTAACAGGAAACCACCCAAGTTTTGTTTTGTTTTGAACAGAAGGCTGACATAGGCTTTTGATGAGGGTAGGAGTTGAATGAAGGAAAAAGGCATTCCCAGTAGAGAAAGGAAAAGAAGAGACAGCTAGGTGGTATAGTGAAAAGAGGCCCAGCCCTGGAGTCAGGAAGACCTGAGTTCAAATGTGATCTCATACTTACTAGCTGCGTGACCTAGGGCAAGTGACTTAACCTAGATTGTCTTAACAACAACAAAAAACCCAGGAAACTAGGATGGAGAAGGGAATGGATGATAGGAACGCTTCTTCCCTGCTTGCCATTTTTCTTGGCTGCCTTCTACACCTGGAATAGGAAGGGCAACAGGACAAAGGAGAAGTTGGCTACTAGGTTCTTAGAAATGAAGAAAAACCTGCAAGGCTTGGTGTACGGCATTCCACCCCCCACTCCCAAATCTGACCAAAGGTGAACGTTTCTGAGAAGACAAAATTAGCTTCAAAAAAAAAAAGAAAAAAAAGAAAAGAAAATCCCTCACTTGAGTGAGTTACTCTATTAGGACATGGCTGGGTTTAGAAGTGCAATTTTCTGAGCAACTCGTGCAAAGCCATGCCCAAGTTGAACATTTACCCAATCGGATGACCAAAACTTTCCATCTGAAACAGTCTCTTCTTAATCTCATTCCCCCTTCTAAACTCCCCAAATGTGTTTATTATGGAGGATGCTTCAGCTAATGGGGTGAACAGCTTGCAGGATCACAGGACTTAAAGCTAGATAGACTTTTAGGGATTATTTAGTCCAATCTGCTCATTTTATATGAGGAAATTAAGACAAAGGAGAAGGAGGAAGAGGAGGAAAAAGAGATGAGGAGGAAGGTCTTATTATGAGGAGGAAGGGAAGGAGAGAGGAATGAAGGAAGGAAGGAAAGAAAAAATGGGAGCAATAGTAGAAGAAAAGTAAAAGTAATAATACTAGTATTTCTATAATGCTTTAAGGTTTGCAAAGTGCTTCACATGGGTTATCTCATTCAGTTATCACAAGTCCGTGATGTGGGTGTTTTCAATAAAAACTTATTGAAATGAATGAGGCCATCTTCAGTCATCCTGATGAACATCTGGTCACTAGATCCAGATGGCTCAGGAGGAGAAAGTGAGGCTGGTGACCTTGCACAGCCTTCCCTCACTCAAAACGAAGTCAAGTGCAAGTCATGTCATCATTTCTCTGATGTCATGATCTTTTTCGAAAATGAAGGACGAACACAATTGAAATGAATGTAGTAAGGGAAGAATAATGTTACGAGAAGAAAGTAAAGTATAGTGATCTTTTTCTGTCTTGTCTCCCTGACTCCATTACAAGTCCTTTGAAGCAGGAAACCATATCTTTGACTTCTTTGTACACACTGTGCCACCTCCCAATTCCTATCCCTGTCTGACACACAGCTCAATCAGTACTTGACTTGCTGTACTAATCTACCTACAAATTTCTTTCTGGTGGGGGCCAAATCTCCTCTAAAATCCCCCTCTATAGGTAAGAATTTTTGACTAAACGAGAGACAGAAAGCATTATGAAGTGCAAAATGGATAATTTTGATTACATTAAACTGAGAAGTTTTTGCACAACCAAACCCAATGCAGCCAAGATTAGGAGGGAAGCAGAAAACTGGGAAAGAATTTTTGCAACTAGTGTCTGTGATAAAAGTCTCATTTCTAAAATATATAGAGAACTGAGTCAAATGTACAAGAACACAAGTCATTCCCCAACTGATGAATGGTCAAAGGATATGCACAGGCAGTTTCCAGAGGAAGAAATTAAAGATATTTATAGTCATATGAAAAAATGCTCTAAACCACTATTGATTAGAGAGATGCAAATCAAAACAACTCTGAGATACCCACATCACACCTATCAGATCGGCTAACATGACAAAACAGGAAGAAGATAAATGTTGGAGAAGATGTGGGAGAGTTGGAACACTAATTCATTGTTGGTGGAGCTGTGAGCTGATCCAACCATTCTGGAGAGCAATTTGGAACTATGCTCAAAGGGCTACAAAAATGTGCATACCCTTTGACCTAGCAATACTACTTCTAGGACCTTATCCCCAAGAGATCATAAAAATGGGGAAGCGATCCACATGTACAAAAATATTTATAGCAGGTCTCTTTGTGGTGGCCAAAAACTGGAAATCAAGGGGATGTCCATCAATTGGGGAATGGCTGAATAAATGGTGGTATATGAATGTAATGGAATACTATTGTGCTATAAGAAATGATGAACAGGAAGACTTCAGAGAGGCCTGGAAAGACTTATATGATCTGATGCTGAGTGAAAGGAGCAGAACCAGGAGAACTTTGTACACAGCAACGACCACAGTGTGAGAGAGTTTTTTCTGATAGACTTGGAACTTCATTGCAAAGCAAGGACTTAAAAAATTCTCAATGGTCTTTTACGGCAAAATGCCTTCTACATCCACAGAAAGAACTATGGAATTTGATCACAGAATGAAGCAGATCATTTTCTTTTGGTTTGTTTTATGATTTCTCCCATTCATTTTAATTCTTCTATGCAACATAACTAAGGTGAAAATGTATTTAATAGGAATGTATGTGTAGAATCTATATAAAATTGTATGCCATCTCAGGCAGGGAGTGGGGAGGTAGGGGAAGGAGGGGGAGGGAGCAAAAAAAAAAATCTAAGTTATATGGAAGTGACTGTAGAATACTGAAAATAAATAAAATAATAATTTTTAAAAAAAATGTTAATTCTATTAAAGTGAAATTTTTAAAAAAATAAATAAAATCCCCCTCCACTGCTACACTATACTGTGGATCTGAATTTGGCACTTTCAAGGGTGATATGTTAGAAGCATCTAACTGGTGCTGCAGATGTTTTGGATTTGGAGTCAAGAAGCCACAAGCTGCAATCCTGCCTCAGATACTATGTGACCCTGGACAAGTCACTTAACTTTGCCTCAGTTTCCTCATCTGTAAAATGAACTGGAGAAGAAAATGGCAAAGCACTCCAGTATCTTTGCCAAGAAAACCTAACTGGAGTCACAGAGTAGAACCCTATTGAAAATGATTTAACAAAAAGACAGTTGGAAAGGTGGACTGGAGACAAACTGTGAAGTACCTTGAATGCCAGGCTGAGTAAGGAGTTTGGAGCCAATGTAATGTAGTGGAAAAAAATTCGGATTTGGAATTAGAGAAATCTCCATGTATTTTATTTGCTACCTGTGTGACCGTGGGCAAGTCGCTTTCTCTCTGAGCTTCAGTTTCCTCATTTGGAAAATGTGGATACAACTTTCTGTATTCCTTAAGTGAAAGGTTTATAAAACACTGGGACTAAGTGATTAGTAAAATTTCTTCCAGTTCAGAACCTTACTTTCTAACGTCTTTCTTCTATCCCACTTCCTCATTCCCTAAGACTGAGCTCACAGGAACTGAATGTGATGAAGGAATGACCCTTCCCCCCAGCAACAGAGATCCTAAAAGGGGTAAGGGTGGGGGGCGGAGAAAGGAAGGAGGCATTCCAAAGCCAAAGGCACAAACACCTCAGAGGAGTAATGCAGAAGGATGAGAAAGCAATCTCTACGTTGGTGAGACCACAGATCCAAATAACATTATGTTATTTATTATTAATTTTTAAAAACCTTTACATTTGTAAGGCACTTGGGTCTATGGAGAACACTCAGATCCATTATCTCACTGAAATCTCATAACAACAGAGGAAGGCAAGACAACAGTCTTCCTGCCCCTACTGTGCTGATGTTGCAGGAGAGGTACAAAAGTCCAAATCAACTCAACTTAACGCACAAATATTAAGCACCTACTTATCTGTCGGGTACTGTGTGAATCATCAGAGATCTATGAACACAAACTGAAACAAAGACACCATTCATAATGAGCCCAAAGCCACCCATGTCACCCAACAGGCAGACCTCAAACCCAGGTCTCCTCCTGCTACACCCAGGATGCTCTTGTAGAAAAGTTCCTAGAAGAAAGCAGTACCACAGAAAGCAGATTCCCTTGCTCTGAATTATTCTCTGATGCATTTCATGTTTGTGTATTTTGTCCCCCAGACCAAATCAACAGCTTCTCAATGGCAGGAGACCATTAAATATCTCCTATCACCTAGCACCAGTAGACACTCTAAATTATGTGTGCCTACTGACTGAGGGCATGGCGCTAGGGTGAAAAGTGCACTGGCCTAGAGTCCTGGAGGTCAGATCTGGACCTTGGGCCGAGTTACTTTGTTCCTCTTGAGAACATGATCAGGAAGATGGAATGGATGACCTATGCCTCCTGGTCTGATGCAAAGAGTGGGGTCTCTGGAATCAGAAGACCTGGGTTCAAATCATTCTGGTGATTTTTACCATTTGTGTGACCTTGGACAAGTCATTAAACTCTGAGCCTCAGTTTCTTTACCTGTAAAATGAGGGATCACATGGTCCAAGAGGCTCCCATTAACTCTAGATTTAGGTCCCTTTAAGCCCTCCTAGTTCAGTTAAATGCAAAAAATATTTATTTAGCACCTACTATTAGAAAGGCACTGTGAAGAAAAAGTAAATAGTCTCTGACCTGAGAATGAGTAAACACCAATGTATTAAGCACTTGAAAAGTACTAGGTTATCCAGCTAAGCCCTGGAGATACTACAAAGGCAAAAGAGTCCCCAACCTTCACATTCTAATGAGGGAGCCAACTAGATACATTCAAGATATACGCAAAGTAAACAGGAAGTAATTGGTGGACAGAAGGCATTAGCAACTGGGGGGCGGGGCGGGGGGGGGGGGGGGGAGGGAAGCCTCCAGCAGAAGGTAGGATGGAGCAGAGGCTAGAAATGATTCAGGGAAGCCAGAAGGCAGAGGTGTGGAGGACAAAAGCCAGCAGCCAGAAGATGGAGTGTTTTGTGAAAGAAACAGTAAAGAGGCCAATGTTACTGTATGGGAGTAAGCATGAGGGCTAAGATGTAAGAAAAATGGAAAGAAAGGTCTCCCTCCCTTAAACAGGGCCCAGATCGACCCATTCCTCCAGGACTGGAGTGGGAAGAGACTTGAACCAGGTATGTCAGCCAGAAGGCTACTGTAACAGTCCAAGTATGAGGGGAGAGGAGAGACGGGGACCTATTCAAGAGATGTTACAAAGGTAAAATCAAGTCTGGCAACAGATTGGTGATGAAGAGTAAGAGACAATAAGGATTGAAGTATGACATCCATGTGGTGATTCCTGGCAACTGAGGACAGTGGTACCATCAACAGTAAAAGGGGAGGGACATCTGGAAGAAGGAAGAGTTTGGCATACTGAGTCCAGTTTGGGACATGCTGAGGTTAAGATGCTTATGAGATGTCCTGTACAAGATACACAAAAGGCATTTGGAGATGCCAAACCGGAGGTCAGCCCAGATGTTAGGGTGGATAAAGAGATTTCGAAATCATCAGCAGAGAGATAATTGAATCCATGGGAGCTGGTGAGTGAAGGGGACAAGAGAGAGATGAAATACAGTTTGGGAAATTTTTAAGAGGACGAGAATACCAACTGCTAGGCAAATCATGGAAGATTTCTAAGAAAGATATGGTGGGGTCTGAGCAGATCCTTAAAGGAGAATGATTCTGAAAGGCAGGGTTGAGGAGGCTGTATACTCCAAGATGAGAGACAGCTTGTACGCACATGGATGTATAAAGGTGGAGAAGTAAATGGGGAGCTGAGTAGTACAATTTGGCTAGTAAAAGAGAGGGTGAAGGGAACATGAAATATGGTGAAATGGACTGAAAAGGGATTACTGAGGGCCACACTCGCCAAAAACCAAAGCAAAACCTCTTAGGACTTAACTTTGGCCATGTGATTTCCCTACTCAATTGCTCCCTTTAGGGTTCCCTAATACAACTTCTCAAGCCTAGCATTCAAGGTATTCCCTAACATGGTTCCAACCTAACTTTCCAGCCTTTCAAGGACCACTCCTTAGACTGTGACCTTTCTGAGGGCAGGGACTGTCTTTTGCCTTTTTTTTTTTCATCTCCAGCATTTAGTACAGTGTCTGGCAAAAAGGAGCTTTATAATGTTTACTGACTGATTCATTACTCCTCTTCATGGACTCTGAGTTCCCATCAAGATCTGCTAAAGGCCCTTCACCTAACTGGATGTCCTAGCTCACCTCCATGAATTTCCAGAGGTAACATTTGCCCCATCTCCAGATGCTCTTCTTTCATGCTTAGTTTTAAAACCATCTTCCTTTTCTTTTCCCAAAGGCTAGAACTCTTTCCTTGTGTTTACAAATCAGCTTGTTTCTTAATTGGATGACATCAAGAAGTCAAAGACTTCAGAGACTACCTAGTCCAAAGTTCTAAGCTTTTTTAGTTTTTTTAGTAGTGTGGCCTCCTTCTGCAATCTGATGAAGCCAGATGGACCCCTTTTCCCAAGGTTTTAAAATATGTATATAGGATTTTAAAAGAAGTCACTTACATTAAAATACAATGATCAAAATACTGAAAGAAACAAAAACAAGTCTACAGACTCCAGGTTAAGAACCCCTAACCTGGTCTAACCTCGTCTTACAAATGAGCAAACTGAGGCCTAGAGAAACTTGAGTTGCCCAAGACTTCTGTATATGTGTTACAGCCCCCAAGAAGGTAAGACCCTTGGGAGCAGAGCTGTTTGGGTTTTATCTTTGTATCCCTATTCATCAACAAAAAATAAGTGGACATTTATTAAACTCCTACGATGTGCCAAGCCTTAAGTGAGTTGTTAGAGCTATCATAACTTGGGGGGATGCCTAAACTGAGGCTCTTAAAAGTCAAATTGGTCGGGTTCCCAAAGCTATAACTAACCTCACCAGGTCTACGCTTCCAGTGAGTTGTCACAGGTACGCACAACATCTCGTGTACGTACCAAGGAAGCAAGCCAAGGGGGGGACAAACGAGGCAGAAACATGAAAGTGAGAAGACCGAGCGCGCACCGCGCTGAGGCCACACCCCGAGCCTGCCAGTCTGGACGAGCCCCGGAACCTCCCACGGAGGGCAGGCCTTACTCTCATACTCTCTGCCTAGTAGCGGTCTCCTTCCGGGCCCCCCCCCCCCGCCCCTTTGCCCCCAGGGTTTAGTGGAAGGGGGAGGAGGTGCGGTCATCCCCGAATCTCAAAGTGCAAAGGGATCTCGCAGGCCGTCCAAGTAGATTTCCTTTGAATACCTCCAGTGACCAAAACCTCACTACCACTTGGGACAGCCCATGCCACTCTCGTGCAGTTCTATTAGGGCTTCCCTCCCCTAAACAGAGTCCACCTCTGCCACCCGTTACTCCCAGTGCGGGCGAAGCAGGAAGAGTGAAGCCCCTGTGGGTTGAGAAGGGCTTCGCCTGCGGCCGGCCCCTGGCGCGGTCCCGGTCCCCGCCTCGTCTCCCTCCTTACCCGACCAGCTCCAGGAGCAAACTTTTCAGGCTGACCCCCCCGCGAGTTCTTGGCGGCAAGCAGGGCGAAGATCTGCGGGAACTTGATGACCATGCACACCACGAGCGTGCTCCAGTTGCAGAACTGTAAGAGCAGCCCCGCCTCCATGGCTGCTCGGGGTCCGAGGCTGCGCTACCGCGCCACCCGCCTCCCGTGCCACCCGCCTCCGTGCCACCCGCCTCCCGAGGGCTGCAGCTCAGCCAAAGCAGCTTCGTCCCCCGGGCTCCTTCCGCCTTCCTCCGAGCCCCACGCTAGACTCCGGCCCCCGCCCCTAGGACTCCGCCCATCCGGAACCGCCCCAAACAAGTCTGGGGCCGCTGAGGTCGGGGGGCCGCCCCGCAGAGCGCAGCCCCAGGCAGCTCTGCGCTGGGGTGCGCTCCTCCCAGCCCCTCATGAGGGAATTACACGAGGTCGAGCTGGAAGAGGTCTTTGAGGTCATCCAGTACAGCCCCCCCTTTATTTCGTGAGTGGGGAAACTGAGGCCTAGAAAGGGGAAAGGATCTGCCCGAGGTCACTCTGGAGTAAAAAGGCTGTGTTGAGTTTGGGAAGAGCGTAGATTTGGAGTTAAAGTCAGTCCAACGCCCCTTGAGGAAAATGAGCCCCAATGCAGTTAAATGCCTTGTTTAGGGTCACACAGTTAAGTATTTGAGACAGAATTCGAATTCAGGTCCAGTGCCATTTCCACTATGCCATGCTACTATAAGGGAGGGACAGTTGTCTGTCTACATCTTCTGCTTCCCGTCTCTAACCGCACTCCCCTACTAGTCCTATCAGGGCTGGAGGGACAGAAAGAGAGTCCTGGAGAAAATAAAAGTTCTCAGAGGGAGGAGAGCCAGAGTGAAAGAAGAGGAAGACAGCGGTGCCTTCCCTCCCCCGCCTCACTCCCGCATATGCTTCCTGCCTTCACTTCTCTGTTCAGGCAAGAAATATCCAGAGCTGACGAAATGTTTTACCGTTCATTCTTTGTACTTCTGTCTGGCACCTAGAACGTACTAGACAAGAAATACTGATTGACCGATTGATTCAATTAAACTTATATAACATTTATAAATACTAACTATTATTTCTAGTCCTTTGAGATTGACAAAGTGCTTTTCTTTGTCAGAAGCCTGTGACATAGCTGGTTCAAGTACAGTTTTATTGTTCCTATTTTACTGATTAGAAAACTGAGACACAGAAAGATGGTGGTGGAAAGAACATTAGATTGGGGGGGAAGAGAAGAGACCCTGTGACAGTCTTGGGGAACACCATAGTTAAGGAGCATGATGTGGATGATGATCAAAGAAAGGAGACAGAGGAGGAGTGGTCAGATGGGTAGAGAGAGAGTGGGGATCCAGGAGGGGAGGGGAATAGGCAGGGGGAAGTGGTCTTGCAGCCTAGTTGAAGAACCTATTTCCTTTAAGGTGCCCTGGTCTCTACCTTACTCTATATTACGTGTCCAGTTTGGTCTTACGGCTTGCTTTGATAAATGTTTGCTAGCTATCTGTGATTGTCCTTTGGATAATATTTATTTGGTGGGAGGGAGCTAATCTGGCCAAGAGTAAGCTAATGGTTACACTCTCAGTCTAGGTGAAACTGCTTCCCACCAAGAGTGACCAGGAAAAGCAGCTTTTGTTCAGAACCCCTGAAAGAACTTCATACCACTGGGCTCCAAATATCAAAGGGGTAGTAGAACAACATCATTCTAGCCCCAAACCTCTTCTGGATTTAGGAGAATGGAGGAGTGATTACTCTACACCCTCTTACTCTACACAGTGGGGACAGGAATGGGGCTTTCCATACTCTCTTCTTGTCTATTTAAATATATCCCATTAACAGGCCCCTTGCTTACCAAGGGCCTAGGGTTTAAACCAGGAACGGGGAACCTGCAACCTTGAGGCCACATGTAGCCCTCTAGATCTTGAAGTGCGACCCTTTGACTGAATCCAAACTTCCCGGTTTCTGTGAAATTTGGATTCAAAAACTGCACAAATTCTGTGGTTTGGATTCAAAGGGCTGCACTTGAGGACCTAGAGGGCTACGTGTGACCTTGAGGCCTCGGGTCCCCCACTCCTGGAAACTCTGAGGCCTGCCGATCTACATTTTATTTGTATTTACTTTGTAGATTTTTATATTTATTTATCTGTATATCTCTGTGTGTGTGTGTGTGTGTGTGTGTATATATATACTTTTATGTATGTAAACATGTATATATACATGTGATGTTTAAAGTCATTTCATTTGTGTCCAACTCTTCATGACCCCTTTGGGGGTTTTCTTGGAAAAGATATTGGAGTGATTTGCCATTTCCTTCTCCAGCTCATTTTCCATATGAGGAAACTGAGACAAACAGATTCAATGACTTGCTCAGGGTCATATAGCTAGTAAGGGTCTGAGTTTGGATTTGAACTCAGAAAGTGAATTTCCTGACTGCAGGCCAGGCTCTCTGTCCACTCTCCCACCAACTTTTTATATATACATATACACAGTATCTGTACACGCATACATACGTATATACAAACTCATACATACATGTGCATACACAAGTGTGTGTATTTGTTGTGCCTCGTTCTGAAAGAGGACCAAAATGACCTCCCTATGTTAGAATCAACTTATAGTGTGTTGAACATGACTGATCAGATGAATAATATGAGCTCAGAAGACTCCACCACAGGTTGGGCACAAATAGTCCACATGAATATTTGGAGTGGAGGTGGCTCTGAATTTGCACAGCTCATGTTTCTCTTGAGCTACTGCAATTCTCCTTTGCTCACAGAGCACAGCATCTTTTTTGATGAGGGCACACCATTCTGGTCAGTCAGGCCTTTGCCAGTGTCTTCCATGTCACACAATCAATTCCAAAGTTCTTCAGAGAGACCTTGAGAATATCCTTGTATCTCTTCTGACCATCATGTGAGTGCTAACCTTATGTGAATTCTCTGTAAAATAGTCTTTTAGGTAAACATATGTTTGACGTTTGAACAACATAGGCAGCCCATCTATATGTGTGTGTTCTGTGTGCATATATACATGTAATAGCGAGGAACCTGCATACACAGGAAGGCCTGCTGTACAGGTTCTTAGATTTGCTTTTCTAAGAGGAAAGCAAGTTTTGAGGGGTCAACAATCAAATTTAATCAAGCACATGTATCATTCACTTAGTACAGGGGAAAAGTCAGCACCCTGAACTTCAGAGAAAATACAAAGAGAGAAATAAAGACCAACAGACAGGGTTTCCAACTGTCGGAACATAAGCAATACATATGTCACATATCAATAGACAGATCCAACTGTCTGACTATTACATACATACCAAAGAGAGAAGCACCAACATCTGGGTTTTCAAAGCTGGAGGGCTCTTTAGTGGCTACCCAGAGTCTTATCTGGCCAAACACTTCCAGTGAGTAAGCCCCAAAGTTAAACTTCACCTCAGAGTATTTATACACTTTTCAGAGCTAGAGGGCATCACAATCCTTGAGAACCAGTGCCTCATTAAAAATTAACCAAAGGTGTGGGCCTTCCTACAAAACAAATCTCCCCTAATCAAACTTCCCTTAATAGGCAGGTTTATTAAAGGGTGGGGAAGCTCTTTAACTCTCATTAACATAATTAACATTACAATATGTAACACATATGATTTCTATCATCATGTATTCATTATTATATGTATTTATATATGTATATTGTATTCCCCCAATAGAACAGGAACTCCTGTTCTATTCTTCATTGTTCTTCATACACACACACACACATACACATATACACATATGTGTGTATACATGTATATGTATATATAAATACATAATTTTTACATATATGTATATATATGTATGTGTGTATCTATGTGTACACATACACCTTGCATCCCCCTAATAGAATGTGAACTCTTTGAGAACAGGGACTATTTCTTCATTGTTTTTATATTCCAAGTATCTAGCAAAGTCCTTTACACACAGTAGATTTTTAATAAATATTTGTTGAATTGAATTGAGACACTTTTACTCTATGGGCCTTAATGAAGGTTTACATTAGCTTGAGAATCTCTTCCAGCTCTAAAAACCATGACTTGCCTGAGGGGATACAGCTAGAAAATAGCAAAGCTGAGATTCAATCCTAGGTCTATGACTATAACTCCCAAACTTTTTCCATGTTGCTATTCCAATTTTTAAAAACAATGATTCATTACAAAATGAAAACATGCCATCATCAGAAAATAAGATCATCTCTACAGGCCTCTTTATACATAAATTCTTTCTTATTCTTTCATAACTTTTTTTTTTTAGTTCAGCTACCTAGAATATAATAACTAGTTTTTGCTTTTAGGGGTATAAAGATATTACCTCATTTTATCTTCACAATAACCTGGCAGGTCAGTATTATTGTTATCCCCATTTTACAGATGAAAAAAATGAGGCAGACAGAGGTTAAATGTCTTCACCAGGGTCACACAGCAAGGAAATGTCTGAGGTCAGTACAGTAGGGCAGTAGTAAGCACCAGCAGCGGGGCCCACTCCTTAGTGTCCCTCCTTCCTCCTTCATTTTAAGTCCCAGTGAAAAAGTTACGTATTCACAATTCCAGAATGAGAGTAGAAGCTATTTCTCACTTTCGATAGTAGCAGAGTGGGGTAATGTGTGAGCTTAGCATGGGCTAAGGAGATAGTGCTTGACCCCCCAGTTCATCAGAGTGGTGGACCCCAGTAGAACCAGGTAGCAGTGTGGGGCCCAGAGGCAAAAACAAGGAAAGTGGTCTCCAGTGGCCTCAGTATGGGTCCCAGAAATGGCAGAGTGGAATTGACACACGTGGATCCATGGTAATCCTCTGCTTCAGTCAATCTAGAACTGATAAGGTGCTTCCACATTACTATCAGAAGAGTACCCAGTGATCAATAGATAATTCCTTGCCATGGAGGGCTTATAGGACTAAAGGATGGGAATTTTCAGAAATACTCTGTTTTCTGAGCACCTGTTTTCTGGTGAGAAGGGAGAGGTGAAATTGTCTACCTAGCCCAAATGTAACTGGTGTGCAGGTCTTCAGCAAAAGCCTATAATGGGGCAAAGATTCAGGTTCTCCTTCCTCCTCCCTCCTTTCCTGTTAGAGGAAGTCCTGGCTAGTGAACCGGGGACACTGAATTGAGATGGTACAGGATAAGTCTGGGCATTGATCTTGGCAATGGGATGAAATGCATAAAAGGAGATAATGACCTCTTAGCTACCTTATTATTGTAAAATTTAAAAATTGGCTTTAATTCTATTTTGCTAAGACTTAAATTAGATTTAATATTCCCTTGAGCTTCCTTTTCCTGGTAAATTTTACTCACCACTCACATCCTATAGAAACTTGCCTAAAGGTCAAGCTTTTGTTTTGTAATTACCTCCACCTTTGTAACCTCACCCATCACCCTCTTTCCAAAGAAACTTCATGAACCTAAAAAGTCAAACCTCATAAATTTAAACTATTGTAGCATTGTGACTCCAATCATGAATCAAGAATCATGCCTTCCCAGTCACCAGTGGAGTGAAACAGGGCTGTGTACTTGCTCCCTTGCTTTTTTAGCATGATGTTTTCAGCCATGTTGTCAAATGCCTTCAGTGAGTTTGAACATGGCATCAAGGTCAATTACCATACTGATGGTAAATTCTTCAATTTGAAAAGGCTACAAGCCAAGACCACAGTGGAGGGAGTGTCGGTGCATGATTTTCTGTTTGCAGATGATTGTGCCCTCAATGCAGCCTCTGAAGCTGAGATGCAACAAAGTATGGATCAATTCTCTGGTGCCTGTGCTAATTTTGGTCTAATAATTAACACCAAGAAAACACAGGTGCTCCATCAGCCACCACCATACCATCTATATGTGGAACCATCAATTACAACAAATGGAGAAGTTTTGAATGCTGTGGGTAAGTTCACTTACCTTGGTAGTGTACTTTCCAGGGATGTACACATTGACAATGAGGTTGATGCATGCATTGCCAGAGTTAGCTCAGTGTTTGGGAGGCTCCAAAGAAAAGTTTTGGAGAGAAGACGTGTTAGACTGACTACCAAACTGAAGGTCTACAGAGCTGTTGTGCTGACCTCGTTGTTATATGCCTGTGAAACATGGACAATCTGCCAGCGCCATATCAGGAAACTGAATCGCTTCTATTTGAACTGTCTTAGGAAGATGCTGAGGATCACCTGGCATGATAAGGTACCAGACACTGAAATCCTTGCTTGAGCTGAACTGCCAAGCATTTGTTTATGCGCCTTTGATTGTTTGCCTTTCTTCTTTTGATAACTGCCTGTTCCTTTCCTTTGACTACTTTTCTATTGGAGAAATGGCTCTTGTTCACATATATCATTTTAATTTTTTATTCTGAATTTAAATGTAGAAAAGAACATTTCCATGTACAGAGCAGAACATAAAAAAAGAATTGTTCATGAAACCCTGTATCTTCATATCATGTGTTTTAAAAAAAGATATTAAAAAATTTACATAGTACTTTCAAAACTATCCTGCTTGTCTGTGCTTACTTCTGAACTTCTTTCTATTCTCTTCTTTGCATTTAGAAAAAGTTTTTTTTCTTAACTTAAATACCAAAAAATGGGTTTCCACATACATGTTTCCCTATACATATTAGAACACAAAATAGGAATATATATGAATCTCTGAATCTTTATTTCATTCCATTTGCTTTCAAAAAATAATATATAATAATTATATATATTATTTTCAAAATAGTCCTGCTTGACTGTTCTCCCTTCTGATTTTTTCCTGGTACCTTGTGTTCATTAAAAAAAAAATTTCCATGACCCTCTTTTTTTGTCATTGCTATTGCTAAAAAACCCTTGTAAGAAATAAACATAGCCAATAAAACAAATCCATGCAGTCACCATGTACAGAAATACATTTCCTTTTCAGTATATTAAGTCTCTCAGCTTTCTGTTATAAAGTAGGGTAACATGTTTCATAATACGTGCCCTGGAGAAAGCTGATCATTGCGTTGATTTGGGTTGTTAAGTCTTCCCAAGTTGTTTTTCTCTACAAGTTTGTTTTTCTTTTCCTTGAATAATTTGTTTCTGGTAGTTCTGCTCATTTCACTCTGCATCAATTCATATTGTCCAGTATTCTCTAAAATCACCTTTTTTTGGTCATTTCTTCTGAAGTAATAATATTCCATTATATTTATATACTGCAACCATTCCTCAACTGATAAACACCCCTTTCAATTCTAGTTCTTTAGTTTCTTTTTTTTTTTTTTCTATTTAATCTCCTCTTCGAGATGCATTTATTTGCAACTCTTCCCTCCTGGGGTAATATCCTTTCTTTCCTGCTTGAATTTAATGTATTTCCACATGGAACTGTTTTGGAGAATGGATGTACATTTATTCAACCCTCTTTTGCCCATTTCAGGAAAGAGGGATGTGATATCTGCTTCCCCTCACCTCTCCCTCCACATTTATACAGTCTTTTTCTCATCAACCCTAATAATGAGAAATAGCAAGTTCTTCCCCTTTCTTCTTCCTTTCTGTACTCGTGCATTCTTTTTTTTGCTCTCTGTACTTAAGGAGGATTGTGCTATCTTTCTTAGAGTTAGTTTCTCAGGATCCATGGCCCTGGGAATGTCTAGTTTCCAGGTGTCTAATAATAACTCTCAGAATAGCCCCAAGGATTCTAGATAGTACTTCTTAGAATCATGGTGACAGACAGTCGTACTGTGCTGTGAGATATGAGAGTGACATAATTGATATTTAATATGCTTGCACAGAATGATGATATTGCTAAGGTTAACCTGTGAGCTTAATGTTGACAAGATGCTTTTTTTGTCTGATTGCCCTACAAAAGCAAGTGGGCGTTTGTCAGTGAAGGGGGAAAAACCCATATTGGGGAAAAAGCATGGGGAATCTGTGTGTGCCTTAACTGGCTGACAGGGGAGTGCATAAGTGTGCCTGTTTCGATTGACCCTATTGAGACATAGGGATAGTTGCCCTCCACTTTTTTCCAACTCCCTGCGGGAAGGAATGCTGTAGGAGCTGGTTCTCCCAGCAACTATTTGAGAAGACTAGACTAGAATAAATAATAGAATATTAGAATAAGTAATAAAATCATTACATATTATAATAATAAATATAATGATAAAATTATTATATAGTAATTTATAAAATAGTAAAATTATTAATCTCTCTGGAGGGATTTTGTTTGCCTGCCTGACCAGATAAAGAGTGAACCTGTTAGAGGCTGGAGACAGCAAACTCCAGTGCCTCCTGTGTGTAATCTGTAAAACATCCTCCCCTTTCTTTCTCCCTTTTACAAACCCTGAGAATAAAACCAATCTCCTCCAAGTCCTCAGTTTTTCTTATTTAACTTATTCAGTATATTTGGAAGACATGAATTTTCTCTAGGGACTTTCTTTAAGGGGTTTCTTTCAAGAATTCATTGGTGAATTCTTTCTTTTTTCACTTTACCCTCTGGTTCTACAAGATCTAGACCGTTTTTTTTGTTTGTTTGTTTATAATTTCTTGGAATATACATGGTGTCCAGATTTTTTTTTTCATAACCATGGTTTTCAGGGAGTATGGTAGTTCTTAAATTATATTCCACAGATCAGTTTTCTAGATCAGGTGTTTTTTAAATCAGATATATCACATTTTTTCTATTATGACATTGACTTTTTTCCCTTATATTTTTGGCCATCTTATGGTCATTGATTTCTATTTGTTCTATTCTAGTTTTCAAGAAGTCCTTTTCTGGGTTAGGCTTACCATTTTGTTCTCTGTTCCCCTTCCCGTTCTTTCCTCTTTCTATTTCATTTTTATCTCTTACTTGATTTGTTCTAGATATTTATATAGTCCTTGTGTGGAATCCTTTTTTTTCTTTTGCAGTTCTGCTTGTAGTTCTTAAAGAGTAGCTCTGTCCTTGAGGGGGGGAGTGGAGGGCAGAATCTAGATGTAAAATAATTTTTCATGATTGATATCTTCTTTAGTTTACACACTTCTCCTGAACTGGAGCTTTGTGACAAGACCAGAATCTGTCTGCTTCTGCACCTTGCCCTTTTTACATAGTCTCACTTTAGGTACCCTCGGTTCTACTGACCAGGATTAGGCCTCCCTCAGTCTTTGAGGGTAACAGCATTGGATCTTCAGGACACCTTATGGCATTCAGGATAGAGTGCTAGGGACCTCAGAGCCTCTGCATGCATGCTTCTTTTGTCCTTGTCTGATCTGAGAAGCCCCAAAAGAGTTGTACCACCAAGTAGACCACCAAGGTGGTCTTTGCTATTCTGATGGTTCTGGGTCTTTGGGGTGGGTGGCTCCTTTCTTGCTGCCTCTAGACATATTTCCCTTTAGGTTACACACAACTCTGGGAAGTTGTTGCTTTATTTGTCTGTGTATTACTGCCTGCCTCTTTTTCTTTTGCCTATGGGCTTTGGCAACCAGACTACAGGAATTTATTCAGTGTTTACTCCGTACCAGGCATTGTGCTTCTGGCTGACTTTTTGTATTTCTCTGTCTTAGAAGAATTCACTGTGACTTTTCACTCAGCATATTGATCATTTTTTTCAGTCTGATGTGAGTTTTTGTTGGAGTAGGTGTGTGGGAGCTGGGTGTTCTACCTTTGTCAAGGCTGCCATGGTAGCCAGAAGTTGTGCTTACTTTATTTTTTAGAGATTCTGCTCCACATTGCCATTTCAAGTACACTAAGAATTCATCTTCAATTTAAATATCTGCATATATCATTTGAACTTTCTACGTAAACTCTAAATATAAAATGTTCAGTTAGAAACACTTTTGAAATTTAGCTTAAAGAAGGCAATTCTGGAACTCCTACCCATTCTAAAAAGTTGCTTTGAAACGAAAAGTAAAATTATGTTTTCTGCTATTTGTTAGAAATTCATTAAAATCATACAAAACTATTCCTCTGCTGCTTTCTCATACAGAACTTCCCTCAATGCCTGAGACCTTCTTCCCTTGAATATCCAACCACTTCAATAGCCTTCTCACCCTGGAATATTTCTCTATAAGACCAACCCCCTTCTTTTATTGATCAGGTTTCTTCTGGAAACTCCATTCTGTTAAAGAGTGCTAGTTGGACAGCCTTACTTCCCCTTTCAGCTCTGCTCTTGACTTCTGCATTTCAAAAGCAAGATCTCACTCCAGGTACCTTCATCTCCTATTCCCCTACATTTTTCAACTCTCTTTTGTATATTGATGTCCCCATTAGAATGTATGCTCCTTGAAGGCAGGAACTGTATTCCTTTTTTCGCTTGTGTTTTTATTCCCACGGCTTAGCAAAGGGCCTGATACATAACACTTAGAAAATGCTTATTTTCTTTCTTCTTCATCTAATGAAAATAGCTAGTGAATCATTGAACTGTGTTCTGTAGGAATAAATAAAATTGAGAAATGTTCAGGACCCTGAGATCAGGACATGGTTGGTGTTGCTATCTGAGAGGAGAGACAGGTATCTAGTGTTCATTGGCTTTGGGAAGAATGAGTCATTTCAGCTCTGCTGAGGAGAAGGGTGCTAAGGATAGACCATGAAGGGCACAGAGTGAGAAACAAAGTAGAAGTTCAGCCTGGGAGACCCTTTGCTGGGAGCTGCACTGAGGGAGTCAAACTTTAGGAAGAGACTGTGGAATTATAGTCTCATGGTTTGGGGCTGAGCCAATTTAAGAAAAGACAATTTAACTAGCAAGGACAGAGACATGACAATTAAGTGAGGAGATTTTCTTTAGGCAAATCAACTGGAAATGGAGAGAACAGGTGGAGGATAAGAGCTATCAGACAGAAATCTTTAAGGGGGCAGCCCCTTTGAAATCCCCAAAGTTGGATAAGGGCAGCACAGAGCCTGAAACCAGGGAGAGAGATTTGTTGAGATCATTTGAGCAAAGGTCTTTTGCATCTGGACAAGGAGTGAGGAGGGCTATGGGCTCTCACACTGTAGTGAATGCGATATTCACAGTGCCTGCAGTGACCATGAATATGCTGGTACAGTTCTGAGTGGCGAAATACAATAGACTCTTCCAATGGAAGACAGAACCAAAACATTTATTCGGACACCAGAAAGCCAGATCCATCATAGTAACAAAAAAAAATCTACACACAAAAACAATTGAGATGGCAACATCAGCCCCAAGCCTTCCTTCCCTCTGATAGGCTTCCCACAAACCAGCTCCCTTAAACAAATCACAAACAGGCTCTCTCACTCACACTAGCCAGCTGCCTCCTTTTCCTCTCCCTCAGTTCTGACTGCTCTGATCAATTTTCTCTCAGATCTACTGTAGCTCCACCTCTTCCAATTCCACCCTTTCTGCTCCACCCCTTCTTGCTCCATGTGATTTGACTCATGTGACTCAGATTTGCATGTGACTTAAGAAGGTCATATAGGCCTATTAAGGAATGGGAAAGATCTTCCCATTAAGAAACAAAATTACATTAACAATAAGCAAAAATGCATTATCAATACGCACCTCCAGAGCTGAAGGCTAAGACAGTAGATTTGAAAATCTGAGACATTACCACAAAGCTTTGTCATATTGAAATCCATCAACTAGAGAGGTAGAATCAAGATAATATCAGAACAAGGTCTGGTAGAAGAAAGTGGAAGATCAAGAAGTAAAGTCTAATTTCCTATAGATCATATCTAGGATTAGGATTCATATTTTAAAAATAGCTATTACTCCTCAATGCCATCTCCCCTAACCCCCCTAACTCCCAACCCCAATAAGGCATAAGGTCCGTGTAATAAACAATAATAATAATAATAATAACAGTAATAATAGCTAAAACTTGTACAGCACTTTAAGGATTACAGGTGATTTTATGTATCTTAATTCATATGATCCTTACAACAACCTTGTGAGGTAGATGCTTTATTTTCCTATCCTCATTTTACAGAGAAGGAAACAGAGGTACGTGGAGGTGAAATGACTTGCCTAGAGTCACAAAACTATAAGTATATGGGGAAGGATTTGAACTCAGATCTTCCTGACTCCAAGTCCTTCACTCATTCTACCGTATCACCTAGTTCACTCACTAGGCAATAAATAGGCATAATTAAACAAAATAGTATTATACACTGGGCATATCTGACTACATAGTCTTTACCTCATTCCACAACTATAGTCTGCCTCATCTCTGCCAGATATATTTCACCAAGTCCTATGAATCCAAGATTGGTCACTGCATTGATCAGAGTTCTTTTATTTTTCGATATTGTTTTCCTACAAATTTTTGTGGTCACTGCTGGAATTGTTTTCTTAGTTCTGCTTACTTTGCTCAGCATCAGTTCACACAAGTGTGTCAGGATTTCTCTGAAACCATCCCATTCATTGTTTCTTGTGGCACGATAGTATTCCATTACATTAATATACCATAATTTGCTCAACCATTCCTCAATTTATAGGTACACTATTTTACTTTATTATTTTTTCAAATAACATTTATTTTTTTCTGTATCCTAATCCCCACCCCCACATACATTGAGGGGAAAAGCCCCGAAACAAAACCCTTATAAAAATATGCATAATCAAGCAAAATAAATAACTACATAATTTATGCCTAAAAAGATATGTCTCATTCTGCATCTTGAATCCATCCCCTTTCTAACATGAGGTGAAGAGCAAAGTTCATTATCAATCCTCTGGAATCATGGTTCATCATTGTACTAGTCAAAGTTTTTAAGTCTTTCAAAGTTGTTAGTCTCTACAATGCTGTTGCTGTTGCATCAGTTGTGCTCCAGGTTGTGCTCACTTCACTCTGAATCATCTCATACACTTTCCCAGATTTCTCTGAAACTATCTCTTTCATCATTTCATATAGCACAATAATATTCCATCACATATACTATAACTTGTTCAATCATTCCCTGATAGGCACCCCCTCAGTTTCCAGTTCTTTGCTATCACAAAAGAACTTCTATAAATGCATATATACGAATATATATGTATATGTATATATATATACATATGTATATACATATATATGAATATATATGTATATGTATATATATATATATATATATATATACATATGTATTTGCATATGGGTCCTTTTCTTCTTTCTTTGGTCTCTTTGGGGCTCAAGCTTAGTAATGGTATGGCTGTGTAAAAGGGCATACAGTTTTTTAACATAATTCAGATTTGTTTTCTATAATAACTGGGTTAATTGACAACTCAGTCATGCATTTATATGCTTAATTTCCCATGCTCCCTTCAATATTTTCCTTTTTTGGCCAATCTGAGGGGTATGAGGTAGAACTTTAGAGTTGCTCTGATTTGCATTTCTCTAGTAATTAGTGGTCTGGTTAATTTTTCATGTGTTTGGTGATAGCCTATATTTTATCCTTTGACAACTGCCTGTTCTCATTCTATCAATTGGGGAATAATTCTTATTCTTACAAATTTAAATCAGTTCCTTATATATCTTGAAAATAAGGCCATTTTCAGAGAAACTCACTTTGAAGATTTTCCCCGTTACCTATTTTTCTTCTGATTTTAGCTATATTAGTTTTATTTATATAAAACTTTTTACATTTTATGTAATTAAAATTGTCGTTTTTATCTTCTATAATTCTTTCTGTCCCTTGCTGCATTATGAACTTTTCTCCTTTCCATAAATCTGAAAAGCAATTGTTCTTTGTTCATTTAGTGTGTTTATGATGTGCTATTCGTATCTTTTGACCAATATCCTTCATTTTAAATAGTCAACCTCCCCTCTCGGATCAACTGATGTAATCTCAGAAAGTAAGGAGTAGATAACAGGGGTAATTGGTTTTAATATGTCACCAAAGTTGCTTTTTCTAAAATGACTATCCCTAAATGAAATTAGAGGACTGCTGAGTATTGGTTGGCTGAAGATAGGTCATACTCTTGGTGGCCTTTAAAAAAGCCAAACTTCTCAGACTTGCATTCATTTGAGAGAAGGATCAGCTTTGTTTGTAGATTATAACCACAGATAATATGCGCTTCTCCTTGCCTTTTCTCTCATCAACATCTTGTAGAGGAGCCACTCATCCCTGGAAGGAGATGCCACATCCAGCTGTGGAGTGGAAAACACATAGAGATCCAGGAGCAGGAAACAGAGTGTGACCTCTGGCAGCAGAGAAGAGAGCTGACTATGAATATATGAGAGCTAACCCTGGTAGTTGAGATTAGAGCTATGGAGAAGAGCAGACCCAAGGATTCAGCAATCCTCTCAATAGAAACACTATGGCCAGGGGAAATAACATAAGGATAGTGTGTGAAGACAAAAGATATTGAATTCCTGCAGTACAAAATGGGTAAATTGCCTTGGTCACATTTGTTCCTGAAATGTGTACCTTATTGCTATATGTTTGTACCTCATCATCTCATGAAAACTGGGCATGTTTGTAGAACAATATGCCTAGGCTACTAGTGGGGAATGGGGAACATTTTATTGATATTGTTTTCACTAGGCCATCTATATAAATGCATTTATTTTGTACTAATTATGTCCACTGATTGATTATTAAAGGTAAGCACACCCTTTCATTTGTATATATTTCCAGTATATATTTCTTCACCACTACAACAAAAAAGAAAAGAAAAGATGGTACACGGTAGAAGAGAGTTACAGAAACAAATGAAAGGTGATGTAACCTTAACTAAAAAACCACAGTGACTCCTTTTTATCATCAGGATCAAATATACCTCCCCCCACCCTTGGCTTTTAAAGCCCTTCATAACCTCGTCCTTTGCTAACTTTCCAGTCTTCTCACACCTTACTTCCCTCAGCATATTCTGTGATCCAGTGGCATTGGTCTCTTTGCTGTTCCTTCAACAAGAAACTCTACCTCCTGACTGCCAGTCTTTTCAATGACAGTCTCTCAAGTCTGGAATACTCTTCCTTCTTATCTCCACCTCCTAGCTTCCTTGGTTTCATTAAAGTCTTAGCTAAAACCCCACCTCCTTTAAGAAGCTTTTCCTAGTCCTTGATCTTAGTACCTTCTCTCTGAGACTACTCCCAATTTATCTGTATAGGTATATATACACACACATATATATGTGTATATACATATATAATAATATATGTATATATCATATGTTGTATGTACGTGCCTATAGCTAGGCAGCTAGGTGGCTCAATGGATAGAGCACTGGGCGTGGAGTCAGAAAGACCTGAGTTCAAATTCACCCTCAGGTACTTACTAGCTGTGAGATCCTGGGCAAGTCCTTAACCCTGTTTGCCTCAGTTTCCTCATCTGTAAAATGAGCTGGAGAAGAAGATGGCAAACTGCTCCAGAATCTTTGCCAAGAAAACCCCAAATGAGTCATGCAGAGTCAGGAATGACTGAACATTAAGAACAACACAGAACCTGGCATACAGAATGCATTTAATAAATGTTTCTTGATTATTTGTATGTATATTTATGTGTATATATATATATATATATATATATATATATATATATATATATATTCTTGTCTGTAAATAGTTAATAGTATGTGTTAACACACTCATTAGATTGTGAGTTCCTGGGGATTGTGTGGGTTTTTTTACTTTATTTGCACAGGGCCTGGCACACAGTAGGCACTTAATAAATGCTAATTGACTGACTTGTACAAGGTCATACAGTTATTGAAGCAGAAGAGCTGAAATTGAAACCCAGACTCCTGACTCTTGATCCCACATTGTATGCCACATGCCACAAATGGATATGTGTGAGAGGACATAATCATTGTATATCAAATTAATAATCCCCTTGAAAACATACACGATGACTGACTTTTTAAAGTATCCTCTATAGCTGGGGTTAACCTGATATTATCTTCTCACCAGTTCCCTGAAAATAGCATGTAATCTTTATTTAGACTTTATGATAAAAAATGTTTAGTGCAAGGGGCTTGTTAATTTGATATAGTGACTTTTCTCTCCCACAGCACAGCTTTGTTAAGTATTAAAAGCCCTATGAAAATGTAAAGTGTTATTTTCAAATAATTTCTCTTCAGGCTGAGTAGTGGGGAACCTATTGCAGAGATGAGAGATGGAAGCAGTGATAGACCAGAAGGGAAAACCAAGCCCTAAGGGCCTGCTGGGCTCCCAGGATTGCCCTCTTTAGAGCTAGAATGGTATTTAGAGATAATGTAACCCAACATCTTCACTTTACAAAAGAAGAAACTGAGGCTTGGAGATGTCTTCTGATTCACAGTCTGATAATGCTCTTTCCACTGCACTGAACTGACTTTTGTAATGGGTAGGTAGCATAGAGGAATAGATGATTTTATTTCATAAAGCACAATTTTGTATTCATTTGCAGTGTTCAGACATCTATGTCAATCTATTTAGCTAGAAATACTTGCTCTGGATTTTCTTGAAAGGAAATGAAAGATACATTCGTGACTAGAAGAAAGACTTTTAAACATGCTAGATTATGACATGAAATGAGAAGAAAATACATTTTCCAAACTTTCTAAATGCAATATTTATTATATTCTAAATTTAATAATTATTATATAATATATAGTAAATAATATATTATACATAATTATATATAATGTTAAATAATATTAAATTTAATATTTATTATATAGCAACAGACATTGTACAGATGCTAATTATATCATTCCACAATTTACCAGATTTTGTTTGTCTACATAACTCAGTTAAAAAATGGTCTTTGTGTTCTAAATTTAATAAACATTTATATAATATATAGTAAATAATATATTATACAAAATTAGATATAATATTAAATAATATATTATACATAATATTAAGTAATATTAAATTTAATATTTATTTTATAGCAACAGACATTGTACAGATGTTAATTGTATCATTCCACAATTTACCAGATTTTGTTTGTCTATAAAACTCAGTTAAAAAATGGTCTTTGTGTTCTAAGGAATTTACTTAATTGCATTAGAGATCCATTAGAGTTGGTCTGGATTTTAAAGTCACTTCCCCCTCACTGGCTTTAGTCACCCCATCAATGCCCTCTTTTACTTGATGATCAGCTGTAACAAAAGCTGCAGAGTTGGACACTTTCTCCACTGCCCAGGATTGCTGTCTCATCTACCCCGAGCTGCGGTCTTTTCTCCATTTGGATCCTCTTCTTCTCTAGAATAGAGCAAAAGAACGTGGGAAGTGGTCATCCCATTATAGTGTGCCCAAGTCAAATTGCATTTGAAGTATTTTGTTCAATTTGGGCCCCATATTGACCTCTGTTTTAGACATGTGGAATTTGAGATGCCTGCAAGACTCGAGTTCAAAACGTCCAACTAACCACTCATGATGTGAGATTGGAATTCAGAAGAGATATAATGGATATATAGACTTGTGACTTATCTATATAAAGATGACAGTTATTCCCAAAGGAACTAGTAAATTTTCCGAGAATATGCAAAGAGAATCTGAGACACAGAGTCTTGGGGGATACCACAGTTAGGGGGCATGATATGGGTGATGATCTAGCAAAGGAGACAGACAAGGGATGGTCAGATGAGTAGGAGAAGAACCAGGAGAGAACATTGTCACAACAACCCAGAGAGGGGAGAACAGGGATCCAGGAAAGGAGGATAATTGGTACTGTAAGTGCTGCAGAGAGGTCAAGAAGAATGAGGATTGAGAAAGGCTGTTACCTTTGTCAATTGAGAGGTCACTGGCAGCCTTGAAACAAGCAATTTCAGTTGAGTCAAGGTTAAGGAGGTAAAGAACCTGAAAGGATGGTGGTGCCCTGCACAGGAATCAGGAAATTCAGGAAAAAAGGTTGTGTTTGGAAAGAAAGAAAATGTAATTTCAACCCATCCCTGCTGACTCATTTTGTGGTGCTCACTTTTGCTCGTCAAAATATGGAAAATTTATGAGTGTGTAAGTTGGGTGGGGTGGCATTGTGGGCAGAGGGGATTACTCCCTGGCCCTTCCTCGGAGCTCAGAGCCTTCCTCTGTGATGATATGGGAGACGGAGTATCAGAATCCTGCTGGTGTGTGTGTGTGAGGCTGTGTGAGTGTGTGTGTGTGTGTGTGTGTTGTGTGAAAATTTGCCTCTGAGTCTGGTTAAATGATATTCTTCCTGCTATGAGAGTCTTGGGCCCTGGATAGCTGTGGAAGAGCAGCTATAGGCACGAGGAGAGTGAGAAAGAATTGAAGGAGGTGGCATGGATGTGTTGGAAACAAGCTGAGGATTGATATAGATGTGACCCATCTTCCCACTCTCTGATTTGTTGATCACCCATTTCTTGAGATGAAGCCTCAGCCCTGTTTCCATGGCCTCTACTTTGGAGATGTAATGTTAATAGAATGGGAAGATCTTCCCCACCCATTATTAGGCCTAACACGTGGGGCCTGTGATCACATAAAGCCTGTGTTCTCATGGAACTCGGACTGGGAGGAGCTTGCCCAAGGAGGGAAGAGAGGGAGAGCAGGAGCAGAGAGTGAGAGCAGGCACAGCAGAGAGAGAGAAGCAAGCTGTGAGTGGGTGAAGGGAATAATTTGTCTAGGGGAACTTGTTTTTGTGGGAAGGCCTGACAGAAAGAAAGTTGAAGATGCTGGTGCTCCTGGGATTGGTGATAAGTGCCCTATTAAACCTTACCTCCTGGTATTCTAATGATGTCCCAAATAAATATTTTGGTTTTGCCTTTGGGGAAGAGAGTTTATTATATTTTGCAAATTTACCCTGGAAATACACATACATATTCACAGCGGCTGCTATGGGTATCACATTGGTGTGACATGAGACAATTGCTATAAAGGATGGACAAAGGGATAAGACTTGAAGTGAGGCTTGCTCTGGGGTGATGAAGTAGGGGAAAATGACAAGCCCAGAGTTTCCAGGGTTCTGGAGACCACCTAGGAAGCCAGAATGAAGCCTAAAAAAATATTGCTTATGGGGAAATTCCAGGGGCAGAAGCCTAAAGCTTTGGGCCTCCCGAGCAGGGAGGTTGCACAAGGAAATTGGCCCAAACCAGTGTGACAAGGTAGGGTTGGGGGGATGGGAGGCATGGTTCTGAGGATTGGACTAGCGCCAGCATGGTATGGGTCTGGCTCTTCCAAGGGCCAAGATTGCCTTTTGTTCTGGTTCAAATCCATTCAGTTGCTGAATTGAAAGGATCTGGAGAATGTATAACCCTAAATTATATCTTTAACAGGGGACCTGCCCAGTGGGAGTCAAGAGCATGCACAATGTGCTTTGCTTGCTGCCGGCCCACACAGAAGAGGCTGGGCATCTTACTTCTGAAAAGAGGAAAGGAAGGAGGGAGGAAGGGAATAAGCATTTACAAAAAGCCTACTGTGTGCCATATGTGTGCCATGAGCTTTACCAATTTTATCTCATTTGATTCTTCCAAAAACTTTGAGAAGGTAAAATCCTCATTTTATAGTTGGGAAAACAGGCCAACAGAGATTAAGTGAATTGCCCAGGGTCACACAGCTTGTATGTTTCTGAGGGCAGGGATTCAAATTCAGTTCTTTCTGACTTCAATACTCTTATCTAATTCACCACCTGGCTGCCTCAAAGGGAAGACACCTAGCTGGGGAAAGCCAAGAAAGACTCCCTGTGAGAGACTAGGAACTTGTAAGCTTTTCTAGAGGCCTGGGAACTGCAGTCCATGTCAGATTTATGGATAGTCAAACCTAGTGAAGAGTGAAATCTTTCTGAATGACATGTCTGACTCGGGAAAAGAACAGATTGATTGAAAGCAGCTAAGAAGTGACAGCATCTCGTTCATTGACTATACCATATTTTGAAACGGGGAAAGTGTTCATAAAAGTCCCTTCCCATTGGAGCCTGCTCTCTCTCCAGGGCCATTGGGGGTACATAGAGAGTGTGCAACCCCAAGTGTTGGAGGAAAATGCTTTGTCATTTAAGCGTCATCTCCTCACTGATGGCGTATGTTTGTGGGAGAGTGGTGTCCTGTGCTTATGGGGAGAATGCTCTATTGTGAGTCTTATTACTGTATGATTTCATTCAATACCTTTATTTTGAATTGTGTTCTCTAGCTGACTAGGGAAGGACACTCATCAGTGGGGACTCAAGAGCCTTTTGTTTTGAATGGATGGAGACCAACAAAGTACTTTGAACCTAGAGTCAGATATTCTGGGGGCCCTGGATGTGAGAGGGGTTGCCCAAGGTGCTAAATATATATAAAATCACGTGTCACTTATCCAGTTTTTGTTGTTGGGTTGTTTCAGTTGTATCTGACTCTCCATGATCCCATTTGGGGTTTTCTTGGCAGAGATACTAGAGTGGTTTGCCATTTCCTTCTCCAACTCATTTTTTACAGATGAGGAAACTGAGGCAAATAAGGTTAAATGACTTTCTCAGGGTCACACAGCTAGTGAGTGTCACAGGCCAGATTTGAATTCAGGTCCTTCCAACTCCAGGGCCAGTGCTCTGTTCATTGTAACCACCTGGCTGCCCCAGGTGTAATGATTTTTAAGCCACAGCAGAGCATGAAAGGGATCTATAATTCTGATTGACTTCCAATAATCATAATTACAGTAACATTTATATTATTTTTTTTGGTCTTTATAACCCTGTGAGGCAGCTATAATTGTCCTCATTTTACATATTTTACATAAATTGAATGGAGGCTGTGAGAGTGACTTGTCCAGCGTCCCCCTGCCACTGTTTGCTTGAGGGGATCAAAACTCAGGATTTTCTAATAAAAATCTAGCATCCTATTCCCTGCTCCACCTCGCTGTCCCATGTGACAAACTCTTATCATTTCTTACAGTTCAGTTTAGGGTTGTCTGAGTCTGGGCTTCTGTATTTAGGCTGCAACCTGACTCAGGTAATTTCCAGGGTTTTTATAGAGAAGGCTGGGGTCTCTAGCAGGTACGTATGAATGGTTTCCCACCTCTGGGGTTCCAAGATGCTGGGGAATGATCATCCCCCTCAGTTATAATACAAGGAAGCATTTAGCTTGGAAGATTACAGAAAAAGGAGGTGGCAATGGCAGGAGGGAGGGTGTGGGAGTCCAGAGCAGAGGAAGTCTAACACAAAAGAGTCCTATAGTTAGCTCTTAAGGAGGCAAAAATCCCAGAGGTTGTTTTGGGCTACAGCACCTGGGACATGCAACCTTGCTTTGCCACTCACTATGATATTGAAAAAGTAATTTCCTGCTCTGAACCTCAGTTTGCTTCTCTGTCAAATTACATTACCTTCCTATTCTTAGACTTTGTCAGATGGGGTTGGATTTTACTAAGGGAATTTGTGAAATCTCTTCTCTAGAGTTCTTTAGTAATAAAAGAAATGTCCATTTGTCTAGAATGGCTCATATCAGGTCAGGGTCGTGGATCAGATGATGCTTAATTTTCTTTTTCAAAAATTGATGCCTTTTGTTTTTAGATCACATTCACTTCCACATATATTGTGTTGTTCAGTTGTTTCAGTTGTGTCTGACTCTTCTTGACACCTTTTGGGCTTTTCTTATTAAAGATACTGGAATGATTTGCCATTTTCTTTTCCAGCTCATTTTAAAGATGAGGAAACTGAGGTTAACAGCATTAAGTGACTTGCCCAGGATCACATAGCAAGGAAGTGTCAGCCTGGATTTGATCTCATGAACATGAGTCTTCCTGATTCGAAGCCTAGTGCTCTATTGACTGCACCATTTAGCTGCACACACACAGTCATATATGTGTATCTGCATGCATATCTGTATATACACACACATGTACATGCCCATACACACACACACTGTTCATTGCACCACCTGTCTGCCCCCAAAACAGCAACACACATGTCCCTCTCCTTCCCAGTGAGCCTTCCCTGGTGAGAAAGATTTAAAAAAGAAAAAAATAGTCCAGTGACATCAACTAATTGCATTGAACATATGTGATATTCAGATAACATCTTGAGATTCCTCTTAGTCCTATGGCTCTGTATCATCAAACCAAAATAGCTCAGAAAGTTTTCTTTTTTTCTTTTCTTTCTTTTCAGTGCTTAATAAGTGTTTTTGATTGACTTCTACCTCCTCTCTCCTTTCTTCCATATACCTGAGTCTTCACCGAATCTCAGCTTCAGGGGATTTCTTCTTCCCTTTTTTTTAGAGTTCTGAGAGATAATTGGAACAATGTAAAGTCCCATGTCTATAACACATTTCAAATAGTATTTCTTACAACAGTCCTATGAGTGCAAGTGTATCAGCCCCATTTTGCAGATGAGGATACTGACTCAGAAAGTCTGTATGATTTCACACAGTTAATAAACCTCAGAGCTAGAAGTGAAACTTTTTTTTCTGGAGGTTTCATCAAACATTGGCTGAGGTATTTTTGAAGATTGTTTTTTGGAACTTCATTTTATATTCAAAAAATAGCCCAAGGCAAGAGGATAGAAGTTCAGCAGGGATTTCAGGAATGGTGTTAGTTTTATAGCAACCCGGCTGGAAAAGTTCCCAGTGACCCTCTGTCCAAGCTGATTGAACCTGATCATCTGAAGCCTCATTTAACCCCAGCTACTTGGAATGTCTCCCAAGTGGTTCTGGAAAGAGCCACCAGAAGCCTCCTGTCTCTTCAGTTTAGGCCCCTAGACTTCAGTGGGGGTTCCCTCCATGGCAGATAAAAGAGCTTACTCTAGGGACCATTCATATTTCCTGCAAGGGGATGTTCTCCTAGCACTATAACCAGTGGAAAAGGTAACCTGCTTTCCATGTGGAAGTATTTCCAATGGACTTTACAGACTGAGCTCAATAAAAATGCTGGTCTGCAATCTTCTCAAGCTTTCTCTACCTTTGGGCACAATCTAAGTCCATGGTTCTTGGACTTTATTCTTTTATTGCAAACTTCTAGACAACTATACTTTTAGACAGAAAAAGTGGTCTGTATGAAAGTTTAACTGACATGGGGCTTATGTAGTTTCAGAGGGGTCTGCTAATGTTCTATAGATGTGTTTGTTTTAAAGCATTTTAAAGAATTATATCACACACACATATGTATATAATAAATTTTAAGAACAATATATTCAGCTAGAGGCAGCTAAGTGGCAAAATGGATAGAGAGCCTGCCTAGAGGCAGGAAAACTCATTTTCCTAAGTTCAATTCTGGCCTCAGATATGTACTAGTTGTGTGACCCTGGGCAAGTCACTTAACCTTGTTTACCTCAGTTTTCTCATCTGTAAATTGAACTGGAGAAGAAAATGGCAAACCACTCCAGTATCTTTGACCAAAAAAACCCTCAAATGGGGTTTCAAAGAGTCAGACATGACTGAAAAAGACTGAACAACAAATAATCAGTTACTGAGAGGTAGCCATGGTACCATGGCAAGAGAGAGAGAGAGAGAGAGAGAGAGAGAGAGAGAGAGAGAGAGAGAGAGAGAGAGAGAGAGAGAGAGCGCTGCTCTACTAATCAAGAAAGGCTGGGTTCCAATCCTGCGGTGCCACATATTAGTTGCATGACCTTTGACAAGTCACTCTCTGTGTCCCAGGCACTTCTCTAAGATTATAAATGGCCAATGGTAGAAGGGGTGCTCCACCAGGAACTCCTTTATTGATGAAATAACACACCTGATTTTAAAAAACACAGCAATCAGTCAATAACCCGTTTTCCTTTTCTTGGCAACTCAGAGTTTCTTTTTAAGCAGCTAAATCTTTGAACCCACTGAAGATCTATGACTCAATTTAGGAATGAAGGAGAACAAGCAGATAAGTGCCAAAGAGACAATCACTGCCCACTGCCTTCCTTTCCTTTCTCCACAGGCATATGTGCTCACATTTAAGTGGGACTACAGATATTTCTTTGATTGCAAGAGGCAGAAGGGTGTAGTGGACAGAGGGTCAGAGAGAGGCAGGAAACCTGGATTTGAATCTTGATGGGATGCAATCTACCTTTTTTTGCCTAAAAGAGTATTTGTGTTCATCCTTTGTTGCTGAAGAAGACCATGCCATCAGAAAAATAGTGACATGACTTGCACTTGACTTTGTTTTGAGTGAGGGAGGGCTGTGCAGGTCACCAGCCTCACTTCTCCCCCAGAGCCATCTGAATCCAGTGACTGAATCAGGATGACTGGAGATGACCCAGGAGAGTATTTACCAAAATAGGAATATGATGCAATAGGCGCTCTTGGAGTCAGTACTGAGGCTCTAGCAATAGTTCCCCCCTCTAGAATATTAACTATGATTGTTGTTGTTCAGTCTTGTCCAACTCTTCATGCCCCCATTTGGGGTTTTCTGGCCAAAGATACTGGAGTGGTTTGCTATTTCCTTCTCCAACTCATTTTACAAATGAGGAAACAGAGGCAAATAGGATTAAGTGACTTGCCTAGGGTTACACAGCTAGTAAGTATTTGAGGCTAGATTTGAACTCAGGTCTTCCTGATTCCCAGCACTGTATCCACTGCACCACCTAGCCAGGATAATGTTTGATAAATCTTTAAGTGCTATATAAATAATAGCTAGCACATACATAGCATTTTAAGTTTTGTCTTAAGGTTATAAACCTATCAGGTTATATGGAAGGTTAAGTTTTGTCTACAAGGTTATAAAATGCTATATCATGTGATCCTCACAATAATCCTGTTATCCCCATTTTACAGAGAAGGTAGCTGGAGCTGAGACTGATTAAGTGACTTGCCTAGGGTCACATAGCTGGCAAATATTAGAGGAGGGACTCAAACTCAGGTCACCCTGCCTCCAAGTTAACTTCCCCAAGCAATGTAGAGATGGCAGGAGTGACGGTGGAGGGTGTCTTTCTGGCATTTTGCTCGAGTTATGAGTTTAGAATTTAATTTTCGTCTCTGATTTCCTAGTGATTAGTGTACTTCTTTCCACTGCCCCTGCCCCTCATCCCTCTGGTTTCATGAACATAGGGAGCCTCTTTGAGGAGCTTCCTACAGCATTGCTTATTAGCTTTTCTGCAAGTTATTTAGAGTGCCCCCTTCTTGAACCCACCCCCAACTGCCCATGGCACTGAGAGATCAAGAGACATACTGAAGGTCAGGTAGTCAGTGTCTGTCACGGATAAGGCTTGAACCCAGGGCTTCTGACTCAGAAATCCGTTTTCAAGCCACAACGCTATGCTGTTTCATCTTCTACTTATGCACCTCCTATAGTGCTTTTCTTATGCACTCACTGTATTTACTTTGTATTGTACTTATATGTTTACATTTAATTTCCCTCTCTAATTATAAAATCCTTGAGAGTTTTCCCAGTACCTCGCGCAGTACATTTCACAACCTTTCTTCCTTTCTTTTTTCCCCTCCCTTCTAGGAAGGAAGGAAGGAAGGAAGGAAGAAAGGAAGGAAAGACGGAAGGAAGGAAGGAAAGAAGGGAACAATCATTTCTTGACTACTGTGTGCTGTTCTAAGTGATAAGTGTACAAATAAAATCAAAAGGAAAGGCAGTCCCTGTCCTCAAGGGGCTTCCATTCCAATGCGGGAAGGCAGCACACTGAAGGGAGCTGAAAAGGGGAGCTGGGGAGATGAGGATGCCCCATTCAGGGCAGAATTTTATGGTCCACAAAGTCAGTAACGGGGCTAGGAGGGAATGAGGTCTGACTGGCCGGGCCTTTCCACAAAATGGAGAAACTCACCAATGGAAGGAAGAGGTGGGCCTTGCAGAAGGATAGTCCAGCTTGAGTGACCGCAGGGATAGGAGGAGGCCCCAAGCAGGGAGGGAAGTTCTAGGAAGAGGCATGATTGTGGAGTTCATAATTTAGTACATATTTGTTGAACCAATATTGAATATACTTTCTATCACTGTGCTGTCAAATTTATTTTGGTTTTGCCTTAGCAAATAACCTTAAATCCTATCTCCATTCATGACCCGCCTGCTTTGAGAAACACCAAAGTCTTGGAGATTATTGACTGGAGGTTGATATGAGCTAGTACTATAGAAAATCTAGGATTCTGTGGCTGTAAATGCAGACATAATAAGATTGCTTCTCCCCTACATTTGGAGAATACAGGCCATATGAAGGGCTAGATTTACACACAGGCAGAGCAGGTGGCTGCTTACATAATGCATTCTCGCCACCACACTGGCCAAAGAGATCTTTCCCATGCTGCTGTAATGCCATCTCCAGAAGGGGGAAGAATGGCCTGGAACTGAATCAACTTCTGGGATTACGTAGTTTTATGCTCATTTCCCAAGGCAAGAAAATAGCACGTGCTTTGAGATCAGGACAGAAGCAGTGGCAAGATTGGCATTCTCCCCCCCCCCCTCCATCCTTTACTTCTAGGCACAGTGGAGATTTAAAAACTAAAGGGGCAAGAAGCAAGATATCAGACTGTGTTTGTACCAAGGGTGCTGGTTCAGGTAGTGGGAACACCGAGGAAACCAAACCAAACCAACCAGATATGTTGTGGGGAGTTTGGAGGAATTGGCGGTCCTACCCCCTGTCCTTGCCTTTCCTTCAGCTGGGTGGCACTGGTAACTATTTTAAGCATGTTCTTTTCTGTGAAAGACTGCATCTGACTGATCTATCTTATTTCTTATAAACCCCTTGGTGGACTCTGTTCCATGCATTTCCTTGTGTCCATTTGTTTATGATATGAGGGCATGGAGGAAATGGTGACAGCAGGTTGGGATCCTTACCTCACCAGACCCCTGTCCATTGTTAGAGAGTTTTCTTTCTTTTTTGGGAGGGAGCATAATCACTAGCCATTCAGATATTTCATAACTGTACATCCAAGTGGCAGAATTACATGAACTTGGCTCTTTCGATCTGCCCAATGAGAACAGGAGCCTCACCTGTTATGAAATCTAGTGTCTTACACTGACATATCCTGCTATAAGAGGGTTGTTTCTTTGCATTTGAAGGTCTTTCTATTTAATGTTTACATAGTAATAAGCAAATTTACTGTCTCAGATATTTGGAAAGATCAGGCATTTGTGAATGGAAACAGGATAGTCTGGGTGAGGGAGCAGTGACTGGCAGGGGGAAGGGTGCAGAACGGAGTAGGAGGAGGTTGCCAACATCTACCCATGTTCATTTGGCGGCTATTCCTCCACCCATGTCTGCATTTTTCATTCTCTCTGAGTTGTTCTGTTCCTCAGAAAGTTCAAAGCTTCACTGAGATTTTCCATTATTTTTTATGTTATCGATTCTCAGTTTCATCCTCTTGGATGTTTCCTTAGCTGTTTGATTTCCAGTTTCACAGATGGCAGCCCTTGCTTTGGCTAAGTGGTCCCAATGAGCTCCATCTACTCCTCAGGCTTGCTGAATCCCTGTCTTGCTTGGAGACACAACTCTGGTCCCGCCTTCTTCATGAGGCTTTTTTCTCGCCCACCTAGTTTTTAGCTCTCCTCTTTGAGATCACTTTGTGCTACTATGCACATACTTTGTACTTACTTCAATCTGCATTTATTAACTGCCTGTAATGTGTCAGCTCTGTGCTAGGCATTGGCGATACACAGGGGAAAAATCGAAGACCTGTTCTCAAAGGACTTTGGGGAGGAAACATATATAAATACAAGTAGATAAATGTATAAAAGGGCAGCTAGGCAATGCCGTAAGTGCCAGGACTGGAATCAGGAAGACTCATCTTCCTGAGCTCAAATCCTGCCTCAGATACTTACTAGCTGTGTGACCCTGGGCAAGTCACTTAACCCTCAGTTTCCTCATTTGTAAAATGAGCTGGAGAAGGAAATGGCCAACCACTCCAGTATCATTGCCAAGAAAACCCCAAATGGGGTCGTGAAGAGTTGGACATGATTGAACAACAACATAGAGCAGTGTATAAAATGGGGAGGAGAGGGGATCGGCTGCCAGAGAGATCAGGAAAGGCCTCATATAGAAGACAGTGTCTGAGCTGAAACTTGAAGGAAGTTAGAGAGTCTAAGAGGTGGGAAGAGAAGTGGACATATCAGGCATGGAAGACAGCCTATGCAAAGGTATGGAGGTAGGAAGTTGTATCTGGGGAATAGGATGAAAGCCAGCTCAGCTACACAGTAGCATGTATGAAGCAGATAATGTGCCATAAAGCTATAAAAGTATATTGGAGCCAGGTTGGGAAGTCCTTAAAAAGCCACATAAATGAGTTTGTATTGGATCCTAGAGGGAACAAGAATCAATCTGAGCTTTTTGACTAAGAGAATGACCCAGTCCGATTTTTGCTTTAGGAATATCACTTTGGCAGCAGGGTGGAGGATGGGTTAGAGGGTGGAGAGACTTGAGGCAGAGAGACTAATTAGGAAGCTCCATTTGAGAAGCAGTAAGAGCCTCAACTAGACTAGGCATCATGTGAGTAGAGAGAAGGAGCAACATTATAAACTACCCCCCTCCCAATAAATTCTAAGCTCAGACCCTGGGGCACTTCTTTCTCAGATATAGGTACTCAGGAAAGCTAACTCACATTCCAGGTACACTGTAGATCTACAACCATTCAAAACATTCCTTACATTCATCAGAGCTTGGGAGTCCCCAGTGATGTGTTTAATTTTTCTCTAGTCAGCCTAAGGACACAATTAGTTCAAAGCAAAGGCACTTAATGAAATAGAAAATTTAAAATAGAACATGCCTCCTATAAACCTAGGGTACATGCTTCTGGAAATATACACATCATCAATAAGGAGAATAAGCACACATAGGATCATACGTGAACAGTAGACAAGGAATACAGATGGTCAGGTCTCACATGCAGATGGACAACTCATGATCAGAGGGACAGCTCACAGTCAGAACATGTGCATGGAGAGGCAAATCAGACCTCTGATACTGCAGGTGTCTTCTGGGATTGTCCTCATCTTGCTCTTGTGGGATCTGCTTTCTCCTGGTTGTGCTCTCTCTCCTGGGAATGTTATCTCATGATACTTAACTACTGCTTTGATGGCCCCATGGTCTCTTCATTAGGTACATTGCTCTGTTGATTTGTAGCACTCTTACTGTTACCACTCAACACATGGTCCCACCTTGCTGTGATGGCTTCTGGGCATAGTGTTATATTGGGCTACTAACTTCTTAGCTCATTTATTCTGGGCCACCCAGCCCATCTCAGCGCCTGTCTACTAGGGTATAGTGACAAGAACTTCTCCCTAATAAGGAAAGAGTTAAAATTCTTTAGTCGTGGCCACTACAACCAGTTAATAAAATATAGGCAGAGGGCCAGGAGAAGATGAACTCTGTCCTTTTCAACCATGAAGTCCCATTATCTCCCCAGAGGAGATCAAAGTCTTCTGTTAACTGATAACTACCTAATTTAGAGTTAGACATTCTCCAGACCATTTCTGGTTTACTGAAAAAGTGAATTAGAGCCAGAACAAAAGGTAAACCAAGGATTTAAGATCATTATTCTTCAACCACCATCTGCTTTCCATCATCATTGTTAATTTTGTTTGCAGCAGATCCTGCTGACTTTAGAATCATATTTTGGGTAGAAGAAGAACCTCAGTTTCTCTAAGGATGCTCCCAGAGGCCAGAGACTTTCATTTTTTGTCTTAGTATGTCCAGCACCTTGCATGGTGCCTTGCAGCAGGAGGAACTTAATTGATGTTTATTGCTAGAGTTCTTCCTGTGATTTTCAATGACTCTGGAGGTTAGAGGTGTAGTGAGTCCAGTTTCTCTTCTCAAGGTCTAATTGCTGCTGCCTGGTTCTTTCCTTTGGGGCATTTCTCTTGGCTCTCTTTTACACCATAGTATTGGGTCATTATTTTGGGGCCTCTTCACTTATTTCTTTCTTCAGTCTTTCCATTAGTTTTCTTGTGAGAGTATCTTTCTTCCCCCAGCCCCTTCTTTTTTTCTGTTATTTTATTTTGTTTGGCCTCACTCGGAACTGGTGTAAGAGAGTAGGGGCTTAGTCACGATGAACTATGTCATCTTGCCAGAACTTTCTCCAGATTCTTCTGACTTCATATTTTTTGCTCCATGCTTACCATGATTATAGAGAGGCTGCCTTAATGGGAAAAGGACTGGCTGGGGAATCAGGAAACCTGGGCTCTAGTGTTGATTGTGCCCCATATTTACCTGTGTGGCCATGGACAAGTTGTGCCATCTTTCTGGGCCTCATTTTTTCTGCTTATTACATAGGAGATTGGGGGAGCTGATCCTTTTGTTTCCTTCCAGTTCCAATGTAAGTTGAGTTTGAGGCTATGAGAAATATCTATGTTCACCTAAGTGGTCTGAATGTATAGACATGGTTCATGGTGGCATGGATAGATATGATCTGAGACCTGGCCCCAACTTTGTGGAGAAGAGAGCCAGGAGTAGTGCATGCTAGCTAGGAAAAGGGGTTGGAAGGGACAGGCAGGGCCTACTAGAAGCACAAGGCTGGTCACTCTTCTCCAGTCTCCAGAGAGGTAACAGGCTAGTCTCTATCTATTAGACCATTTCAAACATCTTTGATCTACAGACATGATCCTTTGGGATGTCCAAAGCTTCTTTCCCTGACTACTCTTATGGGGGAGGCCTTAAGATGGCCCTTAGCTTATACTCAGGCAGGTAGCTAGCACAATGGATACAATGTTGAGCCTGGAGTCAGGAAGACCTGAATTCAAATCTGACCTCAGACGCTTCCTAGCTGTGTGACCCTGGGCAAGTCACTAATCCTGTTTGCCTCAGATTCCTCATCTGTAAAAATGAGCAGGAGAAGAAACTGGCAAACCACTCTAGTACCTTTGCCAGGAAAACCCCAAATGGGGTCATGAAGTCAGATACTATCGAAATGGCTGAATAACAGCAAACTTACTGCTTAATTCCTTCCCACCAAACATTGGTTACATAAAAGGCCATCACAGGAGGGGAGCCAAAATGGCAGAGTAGAATCCGAGATCTGCTTGAGTTCTCTCCCCAAATCCCTGAAAAAATTTGTAAAAAATGACTCTAAACTAATTCTAGAGCAGCAGAAGCCACAAAATGACAGACCAAAGCAAATTTCCAGCCCAAGACAATCTGGAAGGTCAACAGGAAGGGTCTTTCATTCTGGGCTGGGAGCAGAGTGCAGTACAGTGTGGGCTGTGCCAGCAGGGACAGAGCTAGAACAGGCCTTAGGGGACTGAATTGCTGGCAGTTGAGGCAGTTTCCAGACTTCTCAACCCACAAATGCCAAAGACAGCTTCAAAGGTCAATAAGAAGTGTCTCTCACCTGCCTGAGAGGGGAGTGTGGTCTGGCCCCAGCCTCAGGCCAAAGCTGCGGCTATTTCTAGAGCCCTCCACTTAACAAAGAGCTTAAAAGTCAAATAACTGGCTGAGAAAATGAGCAAAAAGGGAAAAACAGACTTGGTGTTTTCTTTTCTTTTCTTGGTGAAAAGATATTTTCTTATGTCATTGATGATGAGAACAATCAAAACATACAACCAGAAGAAAACAACAAAGTCAAAGTTCCTGCACCCAAAGCCTCCAAATGAACTGGTCTCAGGACATGGAAGAGCTCAAAAAGAATTTTGAAAATCAAGTAAAAGAAACAGAGGAAAAATTGTGAAAAGAAATGAGAGTGATGGAAGAAAATAATGAAAAACAAGTCAATAGTTTGCTAAAAGAGACCCCCAAAAATGCTGAAGAAAATAACACCTTTAATATTGAACTAATCCAAATAGCAAAAGAGGTCTGAAAAACCAATGAGGAAAAGAATGCCTTAAAAAGCAGAATGGGCCAAATGAAAAATGAGGTCCAAAAGCTCACTGAAGAAAATAATTCCTTAAAAATTAGAATGGAACAAATGGAAACTAATAACTTTATGAGAAATCAAGAAATTATAAAACAGAACCAAAAGAATGAAAAAAAATAGAAGACAATGTGAAATATCTCATTGGAAAAACAACTGACCTGGAAAATGGATACAGGAGAGACAATTTAAAAATTATTGTACTACCTGAAAGCCATGATCAAAAAAAGAGCCTAGACATCATCTTTCAAGAAATTATCAAGGAAAACTTCCCTGATATTCTAGAATCAGAGGATAAAATAGAAATGGAAAGAGTTCACTGATCATCTTCTGAAAGAGATCACCAAAGGAAAACTCTTAGGAATATTGTAGCCAAATTCCAGAGTTCCCAGATCAAGGAGAAAATATTGTAAGTGGTCAGAAAGAAATAATTCAAGTATTGTGGAACCACAATCAGGATAGCACAAGATTTAGCAACTTCTACACTAAGGGATGAGAGGGCTTGGAATATGATATTCCAGAGGTCAAAAGAGGTAGGATTAAAACCAAGAATCACCTACCCAGCAAAACTGAGTATAATACTTCAGGGGAAAAAAATGGAATTTCAATGAAATAGTGGACTTCCAAGCATTCTTGTTGAAAAGACCAGAGCTAAATAGAAAATTTGACTTTCAAATACAATAATCAAGGGAAGCATGAAAAGGTAAACAGGAAAGAGAAACCATAAGGGACTTATTAAAGTTGAACTGTTCACATTCTTACATGGAAAGATGATATAATTCATGACACTTTTCTCAGTATTAGGGTAGATGGAGGGAATATATGTATGTGTGTATATATATATGTGTATGTGTATGTATGTATGTATGTATATATGTATGTGTGTGTGTGTATATATATATACACAGAGAGAGAGAGAGAGAGGACACCAGGTGAGCTGAATATTAAGGGATGATATTTAAAAAATAAAATTAAGTGTTGAGAGGAATATACTAGGAGAAAGCGAAAGTAGAATGTAGTAAATCATCTCACATAAAAGAGGCAAGAAAGAGTTTTTTCACTGGAGGGCAAGAGGGGGAAGGTGAGAGAGAATAAGTGAGCCTTATTTTCATTGGATATGTCTTCAGGAGGGAATAAACATACACAATCAACTGGATATGGAAGTTTATTTTACCCTACAGGAAAGCAAGGGGGAAGGGGATAAGAGAGGGGGGATAAGAGAAGGGATGGCAGATTGGGGGGAAGGGGTAATTAGAATCAAACACTTTTGTAGAGGGCCAGGTCAGAGGAGAGAATAGGATAAATGGAGGGTGGGACAAGATAGAAGGAAATACAGTTAGTCTTTCACAACAAGATTGTTATGGAAGTGTTTTGCATGACTACCCATGTATAACCTATATTGAATTGCTTGCTTTCTCAATGAGGGTAGATGGGAAGGGGGAAGGAAGAGAATGTGGAACTCAAAGCTTTAAAAATGAATGTTAAAAATTGCTTTTATATGCAGCTAGGAAATAAGATATGTAGGTAATGGTGTATAGAAATCTATCTTGCCCTACAGGAAAATAAGAGGGAAGGGGATAAGAGAGGATGGGGGTGATAGAAGGGAGGGCAGATTGGAGAAACGGGTAATCAGAATATATGCTGTCCTGGGGTGGGGAGAGCAGGGGAGATGAGAAAATTTAAAATTCAAAATTTTGTGGACATGAATTTGGAAAACTGAAAATAAATTTAATTAGAAAAAATGGCCTTCACAAATAACAAATAGTGAGTAAATCCATTAATCTAAGGAAACAGTATGAGGCAGAAAAATTATGTAACTTAGAATATACTAAAGAACACACAAAACAGGACTGAATCTTGGATGCTGAAGACATGGACATGAAGAACTCTGGCCTGCTTACTCCCAAAAGAACTGTCTTATCTGTCAGCAGAAGAAAAATAAAGGATAATGCTGCAGACTAGCTCAGTGTATTACTGAAATGGAAAACTCTCAACAATGTGTGGTTTTCTGTTGTAAACAAAATAGGAAACATCAAATTCAGTGCACTTCCTGAAGACAAGGGAACTCTAGACTACAAGAGCATTGCTTTCATTCTCAAAAATCTAATAAGGAACTTGAGATGTTGTGCAAGGAACTTCGCAATACCTTGGAAAAATACCCACTACCTACTTCTATGAAATTTCTAAACTTTCAGAAACGTCCAGAAGAAAATACTCCTCAATGGCATCATTGTTGCAAAGCTCTCCCATGCTATGAACTGGGATCTCATTTTAAGCTGCTTATCTATGTGGTTGTAACACCCCTTTATTGAGAACAGCACGCTTGATGTGGAAAGTATTCTACTTGAAACTGGACATCGAGCATTATAATTTTTCCGAAATCATTTCATTTTTAAGCCCAAGTTCCCAAAACCAGAATGAACCTTTCTTTGCAGATTTTATGATATAGACCCATTATGATATAGCCTCATACACTTCCCTCCAGTGTCACAGCTCTACTTCTTTTCTCGCTTGTAGAATGACTTGCTTCCATTCCACCTCATGTATTTCTTAACATCACTCTGACAGTAATTTTTAAAGTTGATGCTAGTTATCCATTCAGTACCTACTGTGAAAACCATGACCCTCTTTATTTGTCAAAAGCTACTAAGAAAACTGATCATATGTTTGGCAGAAAATGTTTAGATCAAGCACTTATTTCTACAATAAGTTTCAAATGGATTCTCCGCCTACTGTTTAAAAAAACTAATAACCACACAATGGGGTAAAATTAGAAGAATGAAAGGAGGTGCCTTTCACAATGATAAGTAGGAGAATTTTAAACCAAAGAATAGAGGTATAAAATTAAAATGCATGAGTACAAACAAAACCAAGAGAAATTAGATTGGGAAAAATAATTTAATCAAATAACAGAATAAAATTTGCTATAGGAAAATGATGCAAAAATGTGAGCCTAAGCTCCATTCCTAAGTGTTTAAAAGATATGAATGAATGACTATCAGAATTGAGAAATGCGTAACAAACAAAATAATACAGTAAATCACTAAGAAAAAAGAACACAACAATACTGGTTTCACCTCACATTAAATTGGCAAACATAAAAAACCAAACAACCAGCAATGCTATTTATGACAGGAACTCTTAATTCATACTGGTGGTACACTTTTGCATTGATCCAACTATTACAACAATTTAGAACTTTTCAAGAAAAGTCACTAAACTATTTGACCCTTTTGATCTTGCTGTCTGTCTAAGACAAGGCATACACCAAAATGAGATCAAAGAGGGATTGAGGTGAGGGAGAGTCCCCTGCTATCTTTGGCACTTTTTGTGGAAGAAACAAGAAATTTGAGTTACTCAGAGAAACTAGGGAAGATTTGTATGAACTTATGTAGAGTGAAGAACGCAGAATCAAGAGACGTTTTATGGAATGAAAAATACTAAAAAAAAATTCAGGTTAAGGTAAATAGCTAATATTAATCAGAAGACTGATGAAACATTTTTCCTTCAGCAGGTTGATGGGTTTTATTTTGAATGTGGAGTAGTGTGTCAGCATTGTGTCAGTTTCACTTGCTTAAATGTTTTTATAACAAAGGGGAGTGGGGGCAGAGATAAATATTTAAATACTCTTTTTAAGAAAAGCAATAAATTTTTTAAAAAGAGTACACAAAACAAAACGAATTCTTTAGCTAGAAGTGAGATGAGATCTTAACTCAAATCAGACAGGAGAATCTGATCCCACTCAAGGAAATTTATCCTAGCAATTTCTTTTTCAAAAATACATAAATTATTTATTTTTCAGTTTTCCACATTCACTTCCACAAGAATTTGAATTCCTAATTTTTCCCCCATCTCTCCCTATCCCCTGCCCCAAGACAGCATGCACCCCATCCACTCTTTCCTCCAGTCTATCCTCCCTTCTATCACGGCCCCCTTCTATTTCCCCCTCTATCCCCCTCCCCTCTATTTTCCTGTCGGGCAAAATAGATTTCTATACCTCATTACCTGTACATCTTATTTCCCAGTTGCATGCAGAAACAATTTTTAACATTCATCTTTAAAACTTTGAGTTCCACATTCTCTCCTTTCCTCCCTCCTCACCCACCCTCATTGAAAAAGCAAGCAGTTCAATATAGGTCATACATGTGTAGCCATGCAAAACACTTCCATAATAGTTATGTTGTGAAAGACTAGCCACATTTCTCACTGTCCTGTCCTGCCCCCCACTTATTCCATTCTCTCCCTTGACCTGTCCCCCCATAATAGTGTTTGCTTCTGATTATCCTTTCCCCCCATTTGCTGTCCCTTCTATTATCTTCCCTCTACTGTCCCCTTCTCCCCTACCTTCCTGCAGGGTAGAATATATTTCCATACCCAATTGAGTGTGTATTATTCCCTCCTTAAGCCAAATCCCATCAGAGTAAGGCTCACTTATTCCCTTTCATCTCCCCTCTCTTCTCCTCCATTGTATTTTAAAGGCTTTGGAGGGAGAGCTTCAACAGATCTGTGCTTCTACTCTACCATCTTGGCTCCTCTCTTCACCTAGCAATTTCTAAAGAGACAAGACAGAAATCAGGGCTAGGGTGAGGAGCTGACTTCCTCTACATGTCTGCTGCTTTTCTATGTCTCTCCAGAAGAGGCCTTGGAACCACATGTGTCTCTCCCAAGGAGTCTTTGGCCCCCAAACCATGTTTGTGTTTAGTTATTCAGTCATTTCTGAGTCTTCACAACCTCCATGAGGTTTTTTGGCAAAGATACTGGAGTGGTTTGCCATTTCCTTTTCCATCGGATTAAGACAGAGACTTGTCCAGAGTCATACAGCTAGTGTCTGAAGCTGCATTTGAACTCATCTTCTCCACTCTAGATCTAGCACTCCATCCAGTAGATCACCTAGCAACCCCCAACCATACACTCAGAATTCTCTTCACCAATCTAGAATCAAGTTTCCTTTCATATATGCAGACAAACTCACTCAAAATGCCTCAGCCTTGGTTGGAATCCTGGTTATACTTGGGATCTGATCTCACTGAGAATAAGGTTATATGAAGGAGTCCCAGGAGGTCTTGTGTGCTACTTGCATATTCAGGGGTTTTCTTTGGGTCTTGGCCAAGTTACTAACTCCTACATTCTGCCTTTGCTGACATCTTTCCTGCTATGACCAAAGAAACACAGGAAATAGTCTTAACTGGTGGTCATAAGATAGGATCAGAAAATGTCAGTTAGAGGTGAATGGGAACAAATTTAGTGAAGACTTCTCAGGAATATGGAGTCTTCTCCCTGGAGTGGAGGAGACCTTGGGCCCAGGTTTCCATTCCTCCAGTCGGGTGATTTCCATATAAGGCTATGTATTGCTTTAGGATCAATGATTGGATATGACTCAGTAACTCCTCAATACCTAATTTGCATATGCGCATACAGTCTGCAGTCCTCACACAGGTCCACCTGATTTGCATAAGTTCTCAATGCCCAATTTGCATGAGTTCTCAATACTTCATTTGCATATATTTTCAATGCCTAATTTGCATATAATGACATGTATTTTCGTGGGCTTTGTAACATCCAAAAGCGCAAAATTTGAACAGGGTTTCAAAAGGGATTGGTTAGATTTCCCACCTAGAATGTAAGACCTTGCTTCTCAGCCAATGAGAATAATGGTCAGTGGTGGGAGGGGGAATTTTCACATCTGGGTCTATATAAATTACCATTCTGCTTTGGTAAGGTGCTTCCCTACTCCAGCTTTACTGGTGAAGGGACCACCGGGTTTCTCCGGAGAACTGAATAAAGGAGATTTTTCTGTTTTTACCTTGAGAAGCCTCTGAGCAGTCAATCTGAGTAAGGGTGTTTGTGCTTCCCGCCCCCCCTCCCCCCCAGAAGAAACTTCAGAAATAATCTAGCTCCACCATCTCATTTTATAGAAGGGGAAAATAATGAGGTGAAGTGACTTATCTAGTTATACAGGTAATAAGTTGCAAAGCAGGGAATGTGAACTCTAGATTCCTCAACAATCTTGTCATTGTATTAGTCTAGATGGACGACCAAGTTCAAAAAAAGTATGGCAGAGGACACATGTGGAGTGGCATGTATGGCTCTGTTGGAGCTCTAAGGGAACACAAATGATTACATCCTATGAAGTTAGAAGGGGAGAAAAGTTGAATTTTTCAACTTAGTTTGAATTTTCATTTAGGTTTGAATATTTTCAATGACAAATAAATGATCTAAGAAGTTCTCTCTGGGCCCCTTGTTGTGACCCATAAGCACTGAGAATCCGGCAAATCCCTAGGTGGCTTTGAAGGACAATCTGTCTGGGGGAGAGGAGCTGAGATCTGAGATGGAAGAAAAGTCAGTATCAATTACAAAGCCAGGTTGGGTTCATACCAGGGCATCTCTAGGGTGAAAAAATAAAAAAGGCAGAGTATAGTGAGAACAACTGCTAGGCCAAGATTCAGAGACCAGGGAGTTGGTACTCAAAGTCAGAATTCAGGAAGTGTTAGGGAGTTGACTATTTGCATGACTCAGTCTCATTTCCTAATGCTCCATTCATTTTATTGTGACTGCTTGTGTTCCATTCCCTCTCTGGGCACTGATCTGTCATCATGTCTATGGGTGGAGTCTCTCAGGCGTCCTGATTCGTCTCCTACCTCCTCTGGTCACGTACTTATTTAGATTTTTTTTTTGATTTCTGGAGAATAAATGGGAAAAAAAAACATTTATTAAGTGCTTAATATATTTCAAGCACTGTGCAAAGGAAGGGATAGGAAAACAAAGTGATGACAGTCCCTTCCCTGAAAGAGGGAAAAAAGTGAAAACAATTCCCAGAGGAGAGTGGTGTACTAGGAGAGGTTTTAGGTCCAGAAAGCTACAAGATGGGGATAGGGATATAAGGAGTATATTGACACATTGAAGGGAGCTTGGTGGCCCTGGGCTTGGAGCACTGGACTCATCCTGAAGACTCATCTTTGTGAATTCACATCTAGCCTCAGACACTTACTCCTGTTTGCCTCAGTTTCCTCATCTGTAAAATGAGCTGGGAAAAGGAAATGGCAAACCACTCCAGTATCTTTGCCAAGAAGACCCCAAATGAGGTCTTGAAGAGTTGGATCCAGAACTGAACAACTGACATACCCCATGCAGAAACAGTGGTAGAACTGATATGGTCATGGTATTTATTCCAATACTTGGAAGTGGGGAGGTGAGGAGAAGAGTAACCACTGTGACGAGGAGGGGAAAGGCAAGGCAGGTGAGGCTGTGAAAGAGACTGGGGAGGCAGGAGTGAACTGAAGCTTGGTTGGAGTCTTTCCTGAAATACTGATCTGGAAGAGGGAGTCACCAGTCAGGAGAGAGGGTCGGCAGAGCTGAGTTTCTCTAGGTTGGAGAAGGTGGTTGGTGAGACTGTGGAATTAACATAGCCAGGAACACAAAATTTGGTGAATAGTATCTTGGTCAGCTGCTCCACTGGTGAAAATAATTTTATGCATTAATCTTCTAGTAGCAATAACATTAATCCTTAAGCAATTTTTTCAGGGTGTTCAGCCTTCCATTTAACAGATAGCCTGAAAGCTTCAAAACATTTTTCTGCTTTTTCACCACATCTATGGAGTTCATTGCCAAGAAATGATCCAGAATTGTTTCCAAATTCTCTGTTCAGGCCAGCCCAAAGCCACAGGCCCATTTGTCTTGCACCTCCAGCATTGGATCATCAAGTCCAAATACAACAGCCTTAATGTCCATGTTGTACACACAGATATAATCAGTCAGTAACCCTTTATTAAGTGCCTACTGTATGCCAGGCACTGTGCTAAGTCTGAGGATACGACAAAAGGCAAAAAGGCAGTACCTGTTCTCCAGTAGCTTTAAGTCTAATGGGGGACATTGTGCAAACAACTGTGTACAGAGATGCTATATACAGGATAAACTGGAAATAATCAAAAGGGGCACTAGCACTAAGGGTGATCAAGAAAGGCTTCTTGTTAAAGGTGGGATTTTAGCTGAGACTTGAAGAAAGCCACCAAAGGAAGATATAGCAACCATCAAAGTTACAGTCTTTTTATAAATTTATGAATATTGACTGAAATAATGATGCCATCCTTCAGGGATGGAAGGCATGATCTACAGAATTAAGGGAGCCTGGCATTGATGGATGGAGTGGGTAGATAAAAGCCTGGGCTGTGGGCTAGTTCAGGAGTAGGGAACCTACAACCTCAAGGCCACATGTGGCCCTCTAGATCCTCAAGTGTGGCCCTTTGACTGAATTCAAACTTCACAGAACAAATCTGTTTTGGATAGTGTTAGACCATTCATTATACTATTATGATAGCGTTATGTGTTTTGGAAGGGTGAAGAGTTCTTAGGTACTCCATGAAGGCAGGGACAGTCTAATCTATACTTTTTATCAGCGCCCCTCCCCCTCATCCCCTCCGTACCTAGCACAGCCAGAGCTTAATAAATATTGTTAAGTAAATGAATGGTGAAGGGATTAAAAAGAAGCAAAGAAGCTGTGATTAGCATTTCACTCATGGCTCTTATGGGAACAGGTGTCCCTGGGATTATTTCCTGTTCCATTTGGGCACCCTACCTCTTCCCCTTCTTCTCCTTCCCCGTTTGCCCCCCATGTATCAGCTTGCCCTCGGTATGTTTCTGCAAGTCCACTCTCCAAGCTTGTTAGATAACCTGGCTGAATGCCACCAGGAAGGCAGCACAAGACTGAGTACTTCCTAGGCAAGGGACCTCCTTGTAACTACCATTTAAGAGCAACTGAAGATTGTTTAAAACGTCTGTAAGCAGCCCTATGATTCATATTCCTGATGACTCCTGTTTCATGTCTTTTGTACAAACACACAGGGACAGTTCATTATAACACTAGAGAGTTAGCTTGATTCTTAAGAGATGCCTGGGTGGGGGGTGCCCACTAGAGGTTGCCAAGCAATCTTGAAAGGCCAAACCTCCCAATGGCAGAAATAGCACCTTCCCCCACAGGAGCTGGAACATATTAATCCTCCCACACTTCAACTTTGCCAGTAATAAGATCAAATTAATACTCCCCTTGAAAACTTATGCAATGGATGTTTACATCTTTTCTGAAAGGCTTTCATGCCCAGAGTTAATTTAGAAGCAGTCAATTCTGATGTAAAGTCAACTAGACTGGGCGTCAGGGAATTCGGGTTCTAGCCAGGCCACTAAATTACTCTGTGACTCCAGGAAGATCATTTGCCTTCTCTGGATCTTGTTTCCTCCTCTATAAAACAAGAGATTTGGATTCAGTGGTCTGTGAGGTTCCTGCCAGCTCGAATATTCTACCGACGATTCCATGGTGTTGAGCTACCTAGGAGCTCAACCTTGATACAGCTCAGTAGGGCTGATGGATCCGCTGACAAAAACTGGTTGTGAAAGTGTTGTTCTCCATTAACTTGTTTTTCATCATTTGTTCCATCTTAAGCTGGATACATACTTGGGGAAGAACATGCAATATTTCTTTGGAATTCTAAATGGGTTGAAAACCATCCTTGAGTTTCTTCTTACGGTTTCCCTCAGCAAAGAAGAAATCCATGCCTGCTATTTTCTTACCTAGCTCCGTATTCACCCTGCTGCCAATGACTTGATTGACTGTGATTGGAACTGTGTCAGAAAATAAAGAGATGTATTCTGGTAGCTTTGGGTGCTCTTTTTTATTACCCTGAAAAAGAAAACCACATTTCATATAAATTACACAAAATATTTGTATATAATCATGTGGCATTTTGGCATTGTAACGATGACAACTGTATTAATAATAATAGCAGCTAACATTTATAAGTACTTAAAGGATTTATAAGGGGAACAAGAATTTATTAAGCACCTACTATGTGCCAGGAACTATGCTAAACACTTAAAATTATTATCTCACTCGATCTTCCCAACAACTTGGTGAAGTAGGTGCTACTATTATCCTCATTTTACAATTGAAGAAACTGAGGAAGACAGAGATTAAGTGACTAGTCTAGGGTCCCACAACTAGTTAGTATTTGGGGCAGCGTTTGAATTCTCAACCTGTTTGACTCCAGGTTCCTTGCTTTGTCCATGCTGCCAATGGATTAGCACATAAAAAGCTGGACTGAGTGCAAAGACCTGGGTTCAAGTCTTGCTTTTCTGACCCATACTGGCTATAGGAACCAAACTAACATTGCCAGACTCTGGGCATTATCTGGCTCTGAGCATTCCTTTGACCCATTGAATTCCCAAGGAAGGCTCTCTAGATATAACGGTCATCTTGTAGGTCAGGATTTACATTTTTTATTTTTGCAAGGGGAGGGGGTTCCTTTTAGAGCTCTGTATCTTTTAATTTGCAGGATTTAGGACTGAACCATACTATCTAGTTTAATGCTTTCATTTTGTAGGTGAGACAACTGAGAACTGAAAGAGGGAAAGGAACTTTCCTAAAGGTTACAATGGCAGAGATGAGATTTGAACCTGGATGCTCCAAGAGCAAATCCAGCTCTTCTCATGGCACCATTTTTGGGGAGTAGCAGTAGAACAGGGTGGTTTTGTAGCAGTAAAATACTGTTTGCACTGGTCTAATTATGTATAATCCACAATGGTGATTAAATTTAATTCAGTAAAATTTTATTATATCATGAGAAGTCACTGGTAATTGCTGAGGACACAAAACATGAAAATGAAACAATCTTCATCCACAAACATTTTATTCAGGGGGTTCTGTTTGTACACACAGAGTTTTGAGATTTCACCAGCACAGGGAACTACTGATGTGATAATTCCTGCCACCAATCCTAAATGAAGAAATTTTTGAGACTAAGGAACATATCTAGTCATACTATCAGAGCCCAAATTTGAAACAAGGTCAGTCTTGGCCTTCTTGATTCTAAGCTTAGAATTCTGCCTACTACATGACACTGTCCTCTGTTCTAGATGTATGACGAGCACACAGTTAAATATAACGAGTGATTTGAAAAGGGAGCGAGCATCCACAACTGGAGACATCACAAAAGGTTTCCTGATGGTGGACCTTCTTCTTAGAGGTGGTAATTGAGAACCAAGAACAATTTTTCTGTTTTCACATTTTTTGCTTGTTCTTTGCTTTCAAAGAGGATTAATGACATCATGGGGTGAAGTCTTGACTAATGAATGAATTGGATTTAAGTGAGGCAGAGTTGCACAAAGTCATCAACCTCACTCTCTCTTCCAGAGTCAGTGAAGGCCAATGGCAAGACAAAAGTCAGGATGACTGGCAATGGTCTTCGATGTCTAACTAAGCTCCAATTGCTCCATAGCACTTGCTCCAGCCACCTTTATGGCCATTGGAACAAACTGTTCTCATCCATCCATTCCAGGCTTGCTTACAGACTTAGAATTTATTTATTTCTATACATGTTGTATTCTACAAGCAGAACTATGTTTCTTAAGGTCTAACATTATTGGTATTTTGCCTTTGGATCTTGAGAGCCTCCCATAGACCCTTGCACATAGTTGGTGCTTAATAAATATCTGGTTGAATTTCCTGCTGTGGTGTATTTGACCAGGAAGGTCCTGGGACAGTCTGTCTGTCATGAAGCCAGTATTTTAGGCCTTTCTAGTTTGGTGGAACCAGCTAGAATTTAGCTCTGATGGCATGGTCACTGGGAAGGAACCCAGGGTTACCTTCACTTCATGATGACACACTAGAGGAAGATATTAAAGTAAACAACACTACCATACATAAATGTATCTTACCATTGGATCATAGTCTTTCAGAAAACTCCAATTTTCAATCCTGAGAAGAAAAAACAAGTTATATTAAATCTATAAGAAATATTTTTATTTCTACTTTTCATAATAAATTAATTCCCTTCATTGCAGCAAATCAGTTACAGAGTGTCTATCCATATTCCACTGTCTCTCTAAGATATTTCCATTCCATGGTATCATGACTATTCTCAGAGCAGGCTCCCCAGATTCCTCCCTTCATGGGGAGCTACTGTCAGAAGTACTCTCTGCTTGTGCAAACATTAAATCATATGAATATGCATATATATATACATATACATACATACAACGTGTATACAAATATATAGGATGTTTAAGCATGGGAGGTGGTGGTAGTAAAAATGTAGTAAGACTTCTGGGACAGCCTGTGCACGTGTATGTGTACACACATACACTCAGACATATAAAACATATATAAGTATGTGTAGGCTGACATAGATAGAGGATAGAAAGATTAGATAGATAGATACATAATTTAATCAGGTAGTAATATAATTGCCTTAATGTGACCCCCTTCTTTACTTCTTTTTTTCCTTCTGTTCATTTAAAAATGTTTTGGTGATACTCCTTTCAGCATCTATCACTCCCCACTCCCCACTAACCCACCTTGCTCCCCAGCCCTACCCCTCCATTGTAATAAATACGTAGAGTGAAGAAAAACAAATCAACACACGGGCCATGTCTGAAAACTGCTTATGTCTGAGCCTGTACCTCTAGTTTATCACTACTCTGATAAGAGGCAGGAGTTATATTTCTTCATCATTGTCTTTAAGTTATGATTGGACACTGCCTTGATCACAGTTCTTTGGTCCTTCAAAGTAAACCTGCCCGTCCCCCCAGACTTCTGATTATATTGTAAAATGTCTTAAGTTTCATTGGCGATTCTGACTCGTTAGCAACTGGACTCAAGTCCAAAGCTGTATTCATATTTCTCTTTAAACCTCCCCTTTCTTTCAAGATCCTCAGTACCTGATGTAGACACCACCATTCTCTCATGTCTTCAGTCTTGTAACATGGGCTCCATCTTGTACTTTTCTCATTCTATCATTCCCCATATCTAAGTCTTATCATGTCCATCTCAGACACATTTCTTCAACTCACATGGCCATTCCCTAATTCAGGCCCTCATTAACTCTCACATCAACCATTGTAATGATTTCCTAATTAATTTTTCTAATAGATTTTCCACTCTCCAATATATTCTCCAACAGGTATTAAAATCATTTTCCTAAAGCATGGGTCTAAACATTGTTATTCCCCTTCTAAAAAACCTTCAAAGGCTCCCTATTGCTTTGGGCAAATTCTTCAGCCTGGCAATTTTGGAGGGGTTTGTTTTTGAGGAAATTGGGGTTCAGTGACTTATCCAGGGTCATACAGTTAGTAAGTGTCTGAGACCAAATTTGAACTTAGGTTCTCCAAATTTCAAGGCTGGTGCCCCATCCACTGTGCCACCTAGCTGCCCCTAGCCTGGCAATTAAAGTTCTTTATAGTTTGATTCCAACATACCATCATGTATGCTTGTGTTCCAGGTAAAGAACTAATAGCTATTCTTTGCCTTCAAAAGGCTTCTCTGGGAATGCGTTTCTTTTTTCAGCTCTGCCTCCAAGGATCTTTAGCTTCCTTTAAGGCTCAGCTCAGGTGCCATATTGTCTGTGAGCTGCATGAACTCTCCAGTTATTAGCTCCCAGTCCTTTCTCAAATGACCATATATTTATTGTATGTCTACAGGGATGCTCCCCAGGAGAATGCAAACTTCTGGACTGCAGGCGATGTTGTGTTTGTTTCTTTGTCTTCCCAGTGCTCAGAACAGTGCCTTGCATGGAGTAAGTTCTTAATAAATGGTTATTGCATTGAATTAAAAAGGTATTTTATTAAGATACTTTGTATTTATGCACTAAATTAAATTACAGTGAAGACTTCCCCTTCTTGTGATCTTATTAAAAGATTAGGGCACTAATTAATTACATTTGTATGGAACTAACTCTTCTTATGGACTTAAAAAAATTCAATTTTCCTAAATGAAACTCTAACATATACTCAGTAGATAACTGGAGAGAAATTCAAGCACGTCTGCATGGATAAAAAGGACTGCATGCTTACTATACTAAATTTTAGAACTGGACAGCATCCCAGAGACCATCTAGTCTTCTCCTCTATTTATAGCCAAGGAACCTAAAGCCTGGAGAGGAAAAGTGACTTGTCTGTACGGTCACACTGGAAGCAAAATCAGGATTTGAACTCTGGTCCTTTGGTGCTAAATTTAGTACTCTTTCCACAAAATCTCTTGGACTCTGAGTTGGCAGATAATTTTGACAGAAAAACAAAGGTACATGATTTCTGTATTTCATACTAGTTCTTGGATACATATTCTTGACTTTTCTCCTTGGCCTGCCCTAACCTTCTTTCACTGAATATTAGCAACTCCCTGCTGGAAAGGCATGGTATTGATTACTAGGGTGGAGAACCTGCGACCTGGAGGCCATGTGTGGCCCTCTCAAATGAGGGTCTTTGACTGAATCCAAATGGATTCAGTGCTACCCCTGGCATTGAACATCAGAGAATAGGAACTTCTTAGGATGATAGAAGGGTGTGCTAGTCTAAGACTAATGTTTTCTAGGTGAGGGAACTGAAGCTTAGGGGGGGGGGGGGGGAATAAGTGACTTGTCCAAGGTAACACAAATAGAAAGTGGCAGAGCTAGGATTCAAGCTCAATTCTTGCCAAATGAGCTATGACTTTAAAGGGAAACGCCCCGATAGATGTGTAATGTAATGAATGAACGACCATCTAGTGCATTTTGAAGACATGAGTTCCAGTCTTAGCTTTGATTTTGTTAGCTCCTTCACCCTGGACAAGTCATCTAACTCCTGTAGCTTTAATTCCCCCACTTGTAAAATGGGGATGATAATGTTCATCCTGCCCCCCCCTTCCGTCCTCTCCCCATAGCCCAATGCTGGGAAACTTGCAAACTCTAGAATCTGGAGAAGTGGGAGTTACTGTTATCATCAAAACAGGAAAACATTCCCTCCCTGACTGAAAATCTAAGGTTTTTATTACCATATCATGAGCACCTACTAGGGTCCAGAACCTTCTGAAATAAAAAATGAAGCAAAAAAAAAAAGACAGTTATTTTTACATAGCAGTAGGTGAGCTGCCTACCTTAGTTACAGGAGGTGTTAAGCACTCTGGACTCCTCTATCCTGAACTTTAAGATGAAAATTTTAAAAAGCTTATATGAAAATGAGATTAAAATCAGTATTGTGCTGGACTGGAGCGCTGACCTGGAAATCAGGAAACTGGAGTCCTGATCCTGGTCTACAGTAACTGACTGTGTGATCCTGGGCATGTCCCTAGTCATCTTTGGGACTCATTTTCTCCTGAGTTTCAACTTGTGACATGAGATTTGACTACCTGATCTCTCACGTTCTTCCCAGCTCTAACATTCTATGTTCCAAGGTCTCCCCCTTCTAGCATTTTATATACTAAGTATCCCTCCCACATTCTAAAATTCCTCCATTTCTAACATTCCGTCCTAAAGTCTGTTTCCCAAACTCCACCACCACCCCCTAACATTTACTTTAAATGCTTAAATAATTCAGTTCAATCTGAATCGGTAGGAATCTTCTAGTTCAATCAAGGAGATTCTCTATACAAGGCAGTGAGGACATAAGGACGGAAGGAGACCCTTCTTGCCCCCAAGAAACCTATTCTACTGGGGGAGACAGCAAGTACCCAGGCCAATCCGTCATTTGAGGTGGGAGTGGGGAGGGGCAGAGATCAGGGCAGACTTTCTGGAGGCCCTGGTCCGTAAGCAGGGCCTCAAAGGAGGCCCGGGACTCTGAAAGGTGGGGCCGAGGCGGCAGAGCGTGGTGCCTAGACGGAGGCTTGGAACGGATCTCCTTGTTTCGCAGTTTTCTTAAGGGCCACAAAGAGACGAAGACGCAGGTGTGCGGGCGGCCTCCAGCAGGGACCGGGAGGGAGCTCTCTTACCAGCGCTTGTGGCCCCGCAGCTCCGCCTCCAGCAGCTCCCTCCACAGGTTGTCCTGATGCACCAGGTTTGCCTGCAGCGCAGCCTGCTGAGCCTCCCGGCCGTGGGCCTCCTGTGTGAGGGGGCTGATACCTGCCGGAATCCTTCCGAGGGAAGGGGCTGACACCAAGGCTGGGTCAAGAGGCCTGGGTGATAACTGCCTGCCGCCTGCCAATGTGGCCCTCCGAAATGCCGGAGAAGGGCTGCTCATTCTGAACGCGTCTGGCCTAGGGTGTCTGCGAGAGAGGTCTTCTGGTGTCTGCTGGTCCCTCCTGGTGATAGAATCCCCTGCATCCAGGAACGTGAAAGCCAGCTTCTTGGCTTGTCCTCCCCTGGCTCCGCACCAGTCAGCTGAGCCCCTGACGGTAGGCCCACAGGCTCTGAGAGCTGGAAGGGACCCCCAAGGTCATCCAGCCTAATCTGGGGCAGAACAGAACTCCCCTCTCTAAATGATGCCTCTACCTTCTATCGCAGGTTCTCCCCACTCCCCAGGCCACACTAGCTGAGCCAGCAGAAGTTTCCTGGAGCTCTGAGATGGCCTGATCCTGCCTCTTTGTCCGGGAGCTCGGGATAGTGAAAGCTCCATCAATGCCGAGGGTTGCCCAAGTGTGTTTACCGTCGCCCCTAGAAACCTGACAACCTCATGAATATTCACCAGCGATTGACCAGAAACCAGTGCTAACCCAGAGGAACTGGCCCCTTCTGCCTTCTTGTTCCTTTTCTTGGGAGTAAGAGCAGAACAGTCCTTTCTTTCACTAAAAAGTGCGGCATTTTCCTTCCATTTGTATAAAGAGCTTCTGTTATGGATCTCCAAAGTAACTTTGGGCTGGGAGTGAGGAAATGAGAGTAGCCAGCTGCAGCTAGGTAACAGCGTTTTATCACAGGTAAAAGGTTGCAGTATATGATCACAGTTGTGTCACAGTATGGGGGAGAGAGAACGTTTTAGCAGAAAGTTCTAGATTAAGAATCAGAGAGACCTAGTGTCAGATTTCAGTACCTGTATGGCCATGGTCAAGTGGCTTAATCTCTGTGAAGCCCGGGCAATTATCTAAGTTTTACATTTACTAAATTTACTAAATCACAGATCCTTTCTTTGTAGGAAGCTTCTGTGATAAATGATCAGGTGCCCAAATGATCAGGTGACAAAAGATATGATCAGAGACTTTTGAAATCAATGGACATTTATTTTACTTTATAAAATAAGTTTTTATTGATGTTTTCTGTTTCTTACATTATCCTGTAAATGCTATCCTTTATAACAAATAACATTTTTAAAGACAAAAAAAGAAAGAAAAAAATTAGCAGAACTGATCAATACATTGAAAAAGTCTGAAAATAAGTATAGTGTGTAACACCTTTGAACCTCCCACCTCCAAAGGGGTCAGTTTAAGACTGTCCTCTCATATCTCTTCGTTTGAGTTCTGCTTGATCTTTGTAATTCTGTTCCATTCACTTTTGAGTTTTTGGTGTGTGATGGTTCTTTCCATTTATATTACTATAGTTATTGTGTATACTATTTTTTTTGGCTCACCATACTTCACTCTGCATCAGTTTATATAGATCTTTGCATGATTCTCTGTATTTATCACCTATATCATTTCTTGCAGCTCAGTAGTATTCAATTACATTCACATACCATAATTTTTTTTAGTCATTCTCCAGTTGATGGTCATCTACTTTGTTTCCAATTTTTCACTGTCACAAAAAGTGTAGCTATAAATATTTTGGAGTATATTGGGAACTTTTTCCTTATCAATGACTTCCTTGGGGCATAAGCCCCAAAATGGAATCTTTATTTCAAAAGGAATGGATATTTTGTCACTTTGAGTACATAATTTCAAATTGCTTTACAAAATGGTTGTACCATTTCACAGTTCCATCAACAACGTATTAACATGCTTATCATTCTGCAACCCCTCCAACACTGACTAGTGCCATTTTTGGCACATCTTTTCTAATTCTCAGGGTGTGAAGCAAAACCTCAGGGTTGTATTGATTTGCATTCCTTTTATTATCTGGAGTATTCTTCCATGTGACTGTAAATACTTTGCAGTTCTTTTGGGAACTGTTCATATCCTTTGACCACTTATCTATTGTTTATATGTCTTGGATAACAAACCCTTATCAGACAGACTTGATACAACAACAAACATTTATTAAGCGCTTTCTATGCGTCAGGTACATTGCTAAGTTCTAGGGATACAAAAAAAAGCAAAACACCAACAAACAAAATCAACACAAACCCCAAAACAACAAGCCAGTTCCTGATTTCAAGGAGCTTATGGTCTACTGGGGTAGGCAACAAGCAGCTGCGAACAAACAAGATATGTTCAGGACAGACTGGAGATAATTTTAGAAGGAAAGCTTCTTACAGAAAGTAGGCTTTTAACTGGAACCTGAAGGAAGACAGAAGTCAGCTGGGGAGGGAGAGAATTCTAGGCACAGTGGAAAGGCAGTGAAAATGCAGCCAAGAAATGGAATACTTTGTGTAAGGAATAAGGAGACTATTACTGGATCATAGGGTATGGGAAGGAAAAGTAAGGTAGACTGGACAGGTAGAAAAGCAATTTGATAGCTGAGTGGAGAATGGACTAGAGTAGAAAGAGACTTTAGGCAGGAAACCAAACAGCAGGTTATTGTAATAGTCTGGGCATGAGGGGATGAGAGCATGCAAGAGGGTAGTGGCAGTATCAAAGGAGAGAAGTGGATCAGAGATATTATGGAGGTAAAATCAACAAGAAATGACAGATTGAATATGTGGGGAGAGAAAGAGTTGAGAGTTGAGTACTTAGCTTGCAAACCTGAGTGATGGGAGGATGGTGGTGGCCAGTAGATAAGATTCTGATGAAGGTTACACTGATACTCTGCATAGCATCCTTTTTTTCTAAATTAATGACTTCACCATGTTGGGTCCAGCACACATGGATACTTATTGGGGTTGATTTCTGAATAGCCTGACCAGCAGTCACTTCTCTTGTCGTCCCAGTGTATGGATCAGAAATACCTTTCCCTGCAACCCAAGGTATGCAACTAATGGTCATTACTAGGATCCTAGGATTATATGTGGCATGGCTAGATTGGCCATGTTAGGCCCTATCCCACCTAAGATTCCTTCTAAGCACAAGAAACAGGAAGCAATTTCAATAATGAGATTTCTGTGGGGGTCACATCAAGAGCAGTAGTGGAAACTGAATGAATGTTGTGACTTGGAGCTGGTATTTCACTTTGTAAAGGAGAAGAACCTAACAATTCATGTTATTTCTCAGCTTTTCAGAAGCTCTGAGGTATGAATACAATGATGTTTTCTGCAGGAACTATTCTTGAAGAAGCTAGCCTTATGGATACCAGTCTTGCCTCAGTCATTGTGGGGATCCTGCTAGTGATCTTTCCTGCCTTGGCTACCCTTTTCATGACTAGAGGTGGCCAGAAGCTATTCCTATTGCTGTCAAGGTGTTACCAGGGCTCTCCATTCCATGATGCTTGGTATCCATCCTAAAATTACTTTTCAGATTTTGAAGAACACTTCATATCCTCATCTCACCAAATACTTGAACCCAAATCCCATAGAAATCAACTCTGGGCTGCTGTGGTTAGCAGTGTTCAGCATGAGATTCTTCCTCCACAGGTTTTACTTCAGGCTGGGGTTCTGTTTTCTGGCTGGTGATGTCAGAGATATTTCCTCTTCAGATCAAGGGTCTAACTAGTGGAGTCCACATTCTCACCAATGGATCATGGCCCTTTTTGTCAATAGGTTAAGTACCTATTATGTGCCAGGCACTGTGCTAAGTGCTAGGGATACAAAATCAAAAAAGATAATTCCTGCCCTCAAGAAGCTTATAATCTAACCGGGGAAGAAAACATACAAAAGAAAGCTGAAAAGAGTAGGGGGAGGTACCCATCAGGCAGGGACATGGTAGAGAAGACAGAGATATCCCAGACTAGTACAGCTGGGTGAGAAATGAGATGTTCTGAGATGATTTTACTCCTTAAATGGAGGATTTGGAATTCGTGGCTCCACCTTCCAGTCAGAGGAATAGGTGTTGAGATGGAATATCAGGGCTGATGAGATCTTGTAGGATGATGAAGTTTTCCCAGTAATAGGCTTCCTGGAATATGGTGGAAAAGTCAGACAAGTCCCAAAGTAGTACAGCCAGGTAAATGACTAGTTACAAAAGAATTTAATAGCCCCATGATGTCTCAGCTCTTTATGGAATTTTCTGGCTTTATTTTGCTGCCTGCTTCCCCAATGTCATTTTCATATTACTCTATGTTTTTGAAGCAAAGGGAAAAACTTTGAAACAAATCAGGGCTCATTTTTAATATTATTTTTCCAATTATATGTAACGACAATTTTTAGCATTTATTTTTACAAAGTTTTGAGTTCCAAATTTTTCTCTTTCCTTCCTTTCCTTTCCCTCTTCCTAAAATGGTAAGCAATTTGATATAGGTTATATGTGTACAAGCATGTAAAATATATTTCCATATTATTCATGCTGTAAAAGGAGAAATAGACCAAAAGGAAACACACACACACACACACACACACACACACACATACACACACACACACACAGATTGAGAGAGAATAAAGAAACTGAAAATAGTATTCTTTGATCAGAATTCAGAGTTCATCAGTTTTTTCTCTGAATGTGGATAGCATTTTCCATCATGAGTCCTTTGTAACTGTCTTGGATCGTTATACTGCTGAGAAGAGCTATGTCATTCATAGTTGCTCATCACACAATGTTACTGTTACTATGCACAATGTTCTCTTGGTTCTGCTTACTTCATTTTGATTCATTTCATACAAGTCTTTCCAGGTTTTTCTGAAATTTGCCTGCTCATAATTTCTTATTGCACATAGTATTCCATTATATTCATATACCCTGGCTTGTTCAGTCATTCTCCAACTGATGGGCATCCCCTTCAATTTCCAGCTCTTTGAATTTGAATTCCAGCTCATTTTAAAGGAAAATGATGACCTCACTGAGAACATTTTCCCGCTAGACAAATGTAGACCTGTAGAATAGTTATAATTAAAGGAGAAGGGTGATTTGATTGATTTCTTTATCTCCCAATAGGCATAGTCTGTATCTAGAACTAAAGGCCTTATTTGAATCTGAGAAAGTCATACATGAAAATAATTTTTAAATTGCTGATAAATCTAGTTCAGATAGATTTTCTTCTTAGACTACCTCTATAATGCCCCCGGTGTCCTTATTCTTGAACATATCTCACCTCAGTTGTATGGGGGCATGGTGCAGTTTGTGAGATTATGAGGTTGGAGAACATTCCCAATTGATTCTAGGTTGACTTGGTAAAAGAAAAAAGCTATAGGGGGCGGAGCCAAGATGGCGGAGTAGAAAGATGCACATACACATAGCTCCGAACCCACAACCCATAGAACATCTGTAAATAGCAACTCACTGCGAATTCTGCAGCACCAGAGGCCACAGAACATTGGAGCGAAGGAGATTTCTGTTCCAGAGGGACCTGCAAACCTCTCGCAAAAGGTCCTTTGCGCCGTGGACTGGGAGCCAAGCACAGCCCTGCCACGGCCGCGACACCGAGAGGAGCAGATCCGAGCGGGCTTCAGGGACGGGATCTCCAGCGGCCACGCGGGTCCCTCTACCCACAGGTGACGGGGGTCGGTGAGAGGGTTTCTTTGGCGGGTCGAGAGGGGAGTGGGGTGCCCCCATAACTCAGGCCCCCTCGGGAGGCAGCAGCAGAGGTGGGAGCAGACTGGGGCTCCCCAAGCAGGCAGGAGCCTGGATCCATTGTTGAAGGTCTCTGCATAAACCCCCTGAGGGAACTGAGCCCGTGAGGCAGCCCTGCCCCCACCTGAGCACCTGAACTTAATCTCACACTGAATAGCAGCCCTGCCCCCGCCAAAAGCCCTGAGGCTGGGAAGCAGTATTTGAATCTCAGACCCCAAGCTCTGGGTGGGCAGATCTGGAGGTGAAATGGGTGTGAGGAGAATATTCAGAAGTCAAGTCACTGGCTGGGAAAATGCCCAGAAAAGGGAAAAGAAATAAGACTATAGAAGGTTACTTTCTTGGTGAACAGGCATTTCCTCCCTTCCTTTCTGATGAGGAAGAACAATGCTTACCATCAGGCAAAGACACAGAAGTCAAGGCTTCTATATCTGAGCCCACTCAATGGGCTCAGGCCATGGAAGAGCTCAAAAAGGATTTTGAAAATCAAGTTAGAGAGGTGAAGGAAAAACTGGGAAGAGAAATGAGTGACATGCAAGCAAAGCATGAAAAGCAGGTCAACACCTTGCTAAAGGAGACCCAAAAAAATGCTGAAGAAAATAACACCCTGAAAAATAGGCTAACTCAATTGGCAAAAGAGGTTCAAAAAGCCAATGAGGAGAAGAATGCTTTCAAAAGCAGAATTAGCCAAATGGAAAAGGAGATTCAAAAGCTCACTGAAGAAAATAGTTCTTTCAAAATTAGAATGGAACAGATGGAGGCTAATGACTTTATGAGAAACCAAGAAATCACAAAACAAAACCAAAAGAATGACAAAATGGAAGATAATGTGAAATATCTCATTGGAAAAACAACTGACCTGGAAAATAGATCCAGGAGAGACAATTTAAAAATTATGGGACTACCTGAAAGCCATGATCTAAAAAAGAGCCTAGACATCATCTTTCATGAAATTATCAAGGAAAACTGCCCTGAGATTCTAGAACCAGAGGGCAAAATAAATATTCAAGGAATCCACAGAACACCACCTGAAAGAGATCCAAAAAGAGAAACTCCTAGGAACATTGTGGCCAAATTCCAGAGTTCCCTGGTCAAGGAGAAAATATTGCAAGCAGCTAGAAACAATTCAAGTATTGTGGAAATACAATCAGGATAACACAAGATCTAGCAGCTTCTACATTAAGGGATCGAAGGGCATGGAATAGGATATTCCAGAAGTCAAAGAAACTAGGACTAAAACCAAGAATCACCTACCCAGCAAAACTGAGTATAATACTTCAGGGGAAAAATTGGTCTTTCAATGAAATAGAGGTCTTTCAAGCATTCTTGATGAAAAGACCAGAGCTGAAAAGAAAATTTGACTTTCAAACACAAGAATGAAGAGAAGTATGAAAAGGTGAACAGCAAAGAGAAGTCATAAGCGACTTCCTAAAGTTGAACTGTTTACATTCCTACATGGAAAGACAATATTTGTAACTCTTGAAACTTTTCAGTATCTGGGTACTGGGTGGGATTACACACACACACACATGCACACACGCACACACACTTAGAGACAGAGTGCAGAGAGTGAATTGAAGAGGATGGGATCATATCTCAAAAAAATGAAATCAAGCAGTGAGAGAGAAATATATTGGGAGGAGAAAGGGAGAAATGGAATGGGGCAAATTATCTCTCATAAAAGAGGCAAGCAAAAGACTTATTAGTGGAGGGATAAAGAGAGGAGGTGAGAGAAAAACATTAAGCTTACTCTCATCACATTCCACTAGAGGAAGGAATAAAATGCACACTCATTTTGGTATGAAAACCTATCTTAACAATACAGGAAAGTGGGGGATAAGGGGATAAGTAGGGTGGGGGGGATGATGGAAGGGAGGGCATGGGGAGGAGGGAGCAATTTGAGATCGACACTCATGGGGAGGGACAGGATCAAAAGAGAATAGAAGTAATGGGGGACAAGATAGGATGGAGGGAAATATAGTTAGTCTTATACAACACAACTATTATGGAAGTCATTTGCAAAACTACACAGATTTGGCCTATATTGAATTGCTTGCCCTCCAAAGGGAAGGGGTGGGGACGGAGGGAGGTAAAGAAGTTGGAATTCAAAGTGTTAGGAACAACTGTCAAGTAATGTTCTTGCCACTAGGAAATAAGAAATATAGGTAAAGGGGTATAGAAAGTTATCTGGCCCCACAGGACAAAAGAGAAGATGGAGACAAGGGCAGAGAGGGATGATAGAAGAGAGAGCAGATTGGTGATAGGGGCAATTAGAATGCTCAGTGTTTTGGGGGGGAGGGGACAAAAGGGGAGAAAATTTGTAACCCAAAATTTTGTGAAAATGAATGTTAAAAGTTAAATAAATAAATTAATAAAAAAATAAAAAAAAAGAAGAAAAAAGCTATAGGAACCTTATGGTGTCAACATCATTCTCTTGTTAAATAATTTACCTTTGCAGAATAAAAGGGGTGAAAGTCTCTCTGTTTAGACCAGCAAAGGATTTTAGGAATTGATTTCTGATCACATGTTTTTCGCTCTTAATCAGTAGTTTGATCAAAGAGAAAAGTGTATTTGTTTTTCTCAAATAAATATTTGATTCTGAAAAAAAAAAGAACATTTAGTACTCTAGCCGAAGAGAGTACTATACTACCCAGTGCTTGAGCCAGTGCTTGAAGTTGGACAAAATAAATGGTGGTAAAATATACTGTAGCTGCTCACTGAAGAAGGCACCCTGTTGGGGGTGTAAGCTCAGTTCCATGTGGACAGTCTCAGGCGGGTAAAGGTGAGAACTTCTAAACCTTGGAGTTCTCATGAGGCCCCCCAGGGAACAGCAGGGAATTGAGGTGTGAGACCTAGCTATCTCGTGCATTTCTGTCTCTTCCCGTGAGAAAAGTGCTGGGAGAGAGCATCCCCGCCCTCGAGATTGGCCCAGATCTGAGCACACCTATTGTTATCTAACAGGCACGGTATTCAGGTGCAAACTATGCGGCCAGAGAGCTTAAGTAGGGTCAGGAAAGCCTGAAGGCGCTCTTAGCACTGAGGGGCCCTTAGAGGACAGAAGGTCCCTCTTCCTTCTCTCCTCTCTTCTTTCTTCCCTTTCCCCTCTCTCCCCACTTCCACTTCTCCCATTTCCATTCTCTTACTGTAAGATCTTTGCCTCCTTGGGAGATTTTCCTCTCTCCTAAGGAAGAGTTCCCCCTGCACATGTAACCAAGACCCTGAATAAAGCCTAACCCTCGTTTGACTCTGGAAAGTCTCTTCTCTCATACGTTTATCCAGTTTGGCCAGCCGAAGACCTGCAATAGGTAAGGTAAGACTCGGGTAGTCCTCAGGCCTCTAGGCCTGGCAGCACCCAAGGAATTCCACTGAGAAAAGCCTGGTGGGAGCTACCTGTCATCTTTTTTAGAAAGGATACCAACGCCCTGAAATTCTGGAGGTCTGAATTTTCTTAGGCGCATGTGCTTCACTACTATTGTACTTTAAGTTCATTCTCATTCTTTCTCCTATAGACTTTGTATATTTGTAGGAGGTTGCATTCCATTTTTTGAATGCTTTGTAAAGTACTCATCTGGTTGTGCCATTTGAGAAAATACCTTTATTGAAGAATTTAGTCTGTTGGCTGATTGTTAAGGAGAAGCACTGTTATGGGGGCTCATGAATAAGTGTTATGAAAATAGCCACCCAAAGGAAACCCCTAGGACACTGAAAGAGTAGCAACTATGCCTGTGAAAACTGAAGCTACCCTTTCTACTATGGGTTAGAGAAGTAATCTCAGAAGAAGAGTTACATTGAAGCTAAATCAATCTTATCCTTCCTGTGGCTTCATTTTCCACTCTCTTTGCTCTACACTGTGTCTCATCTACATGTCTTTATGGCGACTTATGATGCTGCATGTCATAGGATCTTAGAGATGGAAAACACTTTAGAAATATAGGCTCTCTATTTTACAGATGAAGAAATCAAGACCCAGAGGATTGTGTTTTTCCCAAGGTTTTGCAACTAGTAAGTGGCAGAGCTGGAATCTAAATCCAGTTTCTCTGAGTCTTTTGGCTTCAGATACTTAGTACAGCTTGAAGTAGGGGCTTAGTATTACATACCCACTGAAAATATCTGTCTAAAATTAGAGGCCACTAGACAGGGACTGTCTGTATCTACTTGTCTTTTATGTTCTCTCTGTAGGAGCATGAAAACAAGTGCTGGCATTTAATGAAAATGAAAAATCATCATGATAAAGAAACACGGGGGTGAAAATTGCAGCAGAACTTGAGGACTGGTGCTATTTCCAGGCAATTAGGAACCTATTATTTCTTGTCTGCCATGTCATTGAATGCTCACCTCACTCCAACTTGGTATTTGAAGTTCATTCTATGTTGCATGTAGCTCAGTAACTTTGGGAAACCCTAGGATATGACAAAATGAGTCAGGATCATGTCTATAAATGGAGAATTTGGATTTGGGTGGATAATTGTAGTTGGTTAAGTGACTAACTATGGGACTTTGGACAAGGTTCTTAACTTCTCTAATGAGTGCTGGGCACTCATTAGACTAAAAACCTCCCTCCTTCAAATTGCTAGTGTGGAGATAAAAGAGTCCCTATGCTACAGTGTTGGAATCTGTTGAAAAGGGCCAAAATTTCAGATCGTCAGCAAATACTTATGATCACAGGATTTGGTCCTGAAGGAGTCTTATAAATCATCTAGTTAAAATTCTTCATTTTAAAAGTAAGGAACTAAGGTCTAGAAACATGAAGCAACTTTTCCCAGATCACAAAGGAAGTAAATGACAGAGATAGGACAGAAACCCTGGTCCTCCATTTCCCAGTCCAATGCTCTTTCTGCTTTTATATCATGGTAGAAGGAACTTGTGTTTGGGCTGCTCTCTGGGATGGTATTGACTTGGCTGAGGGGAAAGACAGGGATAGGGTCCATATTGCCCCCTCTAACATCAGAGGGTCCCTCTGAGTCCCCTAAGCCTACCTGAAGAAATTTCAGGATGTTAAGGGCAGTTCACAGACACAATGAAGCATGAGGCTTCACTCCTTTCAGAATCTGAGGTGACTCATCAGACTTTGATAGGCCATTGTAAAAGTATTATAAAGGAGTGTTTATATTTTAAGATACTTTACTGCTTGGACAGTTAGGTGGCATGGTGGATAGAGTGCCAGGCCTAGAGTCAGAAAGACTCATCTTCCTGAGTTCAAATCTGGCCTTAGACATTTACTAGCCATGTGACCCTAGGCAAGTCACTTAACCCTATTTGTCTCAGTTTCCTCATCTATAGAATGAGCTGAAAAGGGAAATGGCAAACCACTCTAGTATCTTTGCCAAGAAAATCCCAAATAGGGTCACAAAGAGTCAGACACAACTGAATAACAAATATCTTATTCTTTTAGGAGACACAAAGTTTAGCCATTGGATGGTTGGAGGATCAGTCAGGCTCTCTAAGTGTCCTTCAATAATAGCTTCAATCTCTTCTCTCTGACAATAGCCATTCCTGATAGTTGAGAAAAGAGCCTATGTTGGGGTAAAAACCCAGATCCTAAAAGGAAATCTTTCTTCACTTTTCTCCTTTTGCCTCTTCCAGGGTAAAGGAAGGGTAGTGAGGAGAGGTGATGTAAGGAAGAGTATAGTGATGGTGGTTGTGGTGATGATGAAAGGATGTGTCCTATGTGTATACGTCTCTTCTAGAGTACAGTTACCCCTTCCACATTGCAACTTTCACCATCACTGCTTTAATATATCATGGGTCAGCATAAGACAATAAATGGGAATTTTGGGGGAGTTTTGTGGAAACTGCAGATGACACACAAAGGCCAGTAGATGACACAGAGTGTATGGCTAAAAACAACACAAATTTACAGTAAAGTACTATAAACTCCATAAAACTCCATAAAAGAAAAAAAGAAAAAATTTGGACTTCTCTGATGTGAAGGGAGGACCAAGAAGTTTTATGTGGATTTTCTAGATGATGGGGGCTGGCTATGTAGGAGGGATAGTTGTACTCTTTGGTAATAACTGATTTTCCCATTGTTGTGTGCATCTGGGGAAGAGTGCATCCCAGGTACATAGGAGGAATTTTTCATTATTACCCTTAATGCTATTCTATTTCACTAAATCCCTTTGCTTTGAGGTAATTGTATCAGCTGGCTGATTACTAAAGGTTAGTAAATCTATGGGAGCATGTCTACTATAGTTTTAAGAGCAACTGACCACAAGTACTTTGAACCTTGGGTGGTTATCACCTAGGAAACCCAATCTTCGAATGTGAGTAGTGGGGTGGATGAATAGTCAAAATCGCACTTTACCAGTAATGACCATCTTACAATTGTCATTCATTTTAGGATTAATGTAGGTACCATACTCATACACTTTTTGTGGGGCCCATGACCCTTTTGGGGGCCCTAGTTAGTACAAAATTCCTGCTTATTGCCAGGCAGGGGCCATCTGTGGCCAATCAAAACTTTTGCCTTGTTTGAAGGCTTCTATTGAGTTTTGGACCTGCCTTTTTCCTGCCCAGGTACTATCCATGCAACTGATACCACCCCACCTCAACTTTCCAGTTCTGGGTTAACACCACCAAGGATAACCTATTTGGACTCATTCCTCAATGCTTAACCTACTTCTGCCCTATCATACCCACCCCATCCCAATGATTCTGAATGCTGAGGAAGGAAATGGCAAACCACTTCAGTATCTTTGCCAAGAAAACCCCAAATAGGATCATGAAGGGTTGGATAGGACTGAAACAACACAACAAAGTTGACTAACAGGAGAACTGGCAGGGGCTTTGGAGATTACCTAGTCCAATCCCTTCATTTCACAGTTATACATGTTATAAGGAACTGAGGCTCAGAAAAGTTAAATGACTCCCTCAGGGTTATACAGAAGGTCAATATCAAAGTGGTAATTTGAAGGCAGGTCTTCTAAAAAGCCAAACGCAGAGTTTAGTCCACTCTGTCACCCTACCTTTCTTTAAGAGAGCACATCAGTATCACTTATTTAGATGGCTGACATGCACTTGGTCATGCACATATACTTAAGAGACTCAAAATGTTAGATTTAGAATGGAGACAACTTGAAGAAACTTTGGGGAAAGTCCCTGTCTACTTTCCCTCTCTTTGACTGCATTGAGGATTATATTGGATAGAATCTTTGTTCTGTTCCAACCCCATCTCAGGCATTGCTTTTTTTTTTAGTTCTGGGCACCACATTTTAGGAGACTGACAAATTGGAATGTATCTATGATAAAGTGTTAGGACGTGAGAGGACTGGAGACCATACCACTGTGAATGAGCAGCCTAGAGAAGATGGATTTCATTCATTCAACTTAAAGAAAACAACATTGTTAAGAGTCTTCCATGGGGAGAACACTCTGTTATGCTTTTAGTGAGATATAAACTTCAGATAACACCTTAGGGGTGTTATCTAATACGGGGGTGGAGAACTTGTGGCTTCAAGACCCCATATGGCCCTCTAGGCCCTTGAGTGTGGCCCTTTGACTGAATCCAAACTTCACAGAACAAATCCCTTTAATAAAAGACAAGCTCATAACTTTAGATGACTTTGATGCTAGAGTAGGCTCAGACCACCAGACTTGGCAGGGAGTCCTAGGGTGGAATGGAGATGGAAACAGCAACTGCAACGGTCATTTACTGCTGAAGACTTGTGCATTGCATGACCTTCTCATCACCAACACTGTTTTCTGTTTATTTAAACACAATAAAATTTCATGGATGCACCCTTGCAGCAAACATTGGCATCTAATAGACTACGTAATTGTAAGGAGAAGAGACAGACAAGATGTGAGACAAAGGCGATGTGTGATACAGAGTGCTGGACTGATCATAGACTTATCCTTTTCAAGCTAAATATTTGCATTCATCAAAAGTGCTGCCCCCAAGGCAAAATGACTACCAGAAGAATTAATGTCAATAAATTAGAGCTCTTTTCTGAGTATCAACAGTTTGTTGTTAACTTGGAGGGAAAGTTGAGCCAATACACAGTTGACAACAGTGGAGCAGAAAAGAAGTGGTCAGGTTTTAGAGATTTGGTGCACATCACTGCATTTGCACATCTAGGTCAGAACACTTGCAAACACCAAGACTGATTTGATGAAAATGATGGGGAAATTTAGAAGCTGCTAAGTGAAAAATGTGAACTACACAGGATTTACCAGCAGGATAGTTCATCCATCTCTAAGAAGGCAGCACTTAATTCCATCAAAAGTAAAGTACAAGCAAAGCTTAGAGAGATGCAGGATTCCTGGCTCAGTAAGAAGGCAAATGAAATTCAGTTTTATGCTGATAGTAACAATCCAAAGCTATGATTCCCTGAAAGCTATTTATGGACCAAAAACCTATGGTGCATCGCAACTACTCAGTGCTGATGGAGCCACATTGATTAGTGATAAGGACATGGTACTAGAGAGATGGTCTGAACACTTGCATAGTGTTCTCAACAGACTATCATCAATCAATGCTGAGGCCATTGACCATTTACCTCAGGTTGAAGTCAATCCCTCTGTAGCTGAATTTCTAACTGAAGAACAGGTTTTGAGTGCCATTAGGTTCCTTTCATGTGACAAAGCACCTGGCGCTGATTCTATTCCAGCTGAGATTTACAAGGTAGGGGGACCATTGCTCATACAAAAACTGACTGAAATTTTCCAAGTTATATGGTAAGAGGAGGTTATTCCCCAGGAATTCAAGGATGCCTCCATTGTCCATCTCTATAAAGAGAATAGATTGTCCTGTGACAATCACAGGGGGTCTCTCTGTTAGTCATTGCTGGCAAAATTCTTGCTAGAGTCCTCCTTAATAGACTGATCCTTCACTTGGAAGATGGTCATGTACCTGAGAGCCAGTGTGGTTTCAGAAAGGGCCGAGGAACAGTTGATGTGGTGTTTGCTGCCCAACAACCCCAGGAGAAATGCCAGAAGCAGAACAGAGGTCTGTACACAAGGTTTATAGATCTGACCAAGGCCTTTGACACTGTTAGTTGTGAGGGCTTATGGAAAATTATGTCAAAACTTGGTTGCCTGGAGAAGTATGTCAATTTCATGGTGGCATGTTTGCCCAGGTTCTGAATAGTGGACAATGCTCTCTTGCCTTCCTAATCAACAATGGAGTGAAACAGGGCTGTGCACTTGCTCCCATGATTTTTAACATTTTCAGCCATGTTGTCAAATACTTTCAATGAGTTTGAACATGGCATCAAAGTCAATTACCATACTGATGATAAGTTCTTCAATTTGAAAAGGCTACAAGCCAAGACCAAAGTGGAGGGAGTGTTGGTGCATGATTTTCTGTTTGCAGATGATTGTGCACTCAATGCAGCCTCTGAAGCTGAGATGCAACAAAGTATGGATCAATTCTCTGGTGCCTGTGCTAATTTTGGTCTAATAATTAACAACAAGAAAACACAGGTGCTCTATCAGCCACCACCACACCATCTATACATGGAACCATTGGTTAAAACAAATGGAGAAGTTTTGAATGTTGTGGATAATTTCACTTACCTTGGTAGTATACTTTCCAGGGATGTACACATTGACAATGAGGTTGATGCATGCATTGCCAGAGCTAGCTCAGTGTTTGGGAGGCTCTGAAGAAAAGTTTGGGAGAGAAGAGGTATTAGAATGACTACTGAACTGAGGGTCTACAGAGCCGTTGTGCTGACTTCATTGTTATATGCTTGTGAAACATGGACAATCTACCAGTTCCATGCCAGGGAACTGAATCACTTCCATTTGAATTATCTTAGGAAGATTCTGAGGATCACCTGGCAGGATAAGGTACCAGACTCGAGCTGAACTGCCAAGTATTCAAACTATATTTCAGAGAGCGCAACTCCAATGGGCTGGCCACGTTGTTCAAATGCAAAATGTACCCTTGCCCAAAAGACTATTTTATGGAGAACTCACATGGGGCAGGTGATCACATGGTGGTCAGAAGAAGTGATACAAGGACATTCTCAAGGTCTCTCTCAAGAACTTTGGATTTGACTGTGCAACATGGGGGATACTGGCACAGGACCGCTCAGCATGGGGTGCGCATATCAGAAAGGATGCTGTGCTCTTTGAGCTAAGCAGAATTGAGACAGCACAAAGTAAACATAAGATGCGCAAATTTGGAGCATCCACCCCAAATATTCAAACGGACTCTCTGTGCCCAACGTGTGGTAGAGCATTGCAAGCTCATATTGGTCTGATCAGCCACAGTCAGACACACTGAAATTTTATTTTATCATGGTGATGTCATTTTGGTCCTCTTCGAAGATTAAGGATAACAATCAACCAACCAACCAAAAGTCAAGATGACTGGTGATGGCCCAGGATGTAGGGGATAACCTCAATGTCTTAGACACCTGACCAAGCTCTAAGTGCTCCATAGAATCTGCTTCAGCTGCCTTCGTGGCTGTTGGAACAAATAGTTCTCATTGGCCCATTCTGTTGGGGAAAGTCTTCACATGCTTGGGGTAGACATCCCCTAACTCACCAACATAAGATAACGATACTGGTAATGACTAACTCACAGGGTTGTGAGGAAAGTGTTTCCCACCTGGCTGCTCTTTTAGACTTTACCATTATCTCCAGAAACTTATCACCTTAGCAAGTCACACCTCCTCGGTAGCCCTGGCCTGTGGGCCCTTCCTTCCTTCTTATTCAAGAGGGTGGATGGTGCACATTAGAAAGCTCCTTTCAGATTCTCTATTTAAGGAGAGGCCTCAAGGCAGATACCATATAATTTCCCACCTGGTTGTAGGACTTTGTCATGCCCCTGTGTAAAACATGTAAGTTTTCCATAACAATCTGTCTTCATTGTCAAGGACAGTGGCATCACTACATTTGGACGCTGGGGACTCACTCCTTTATGTACTTTATGAGGAAGCAGAACTGCATTTAAGGAGACAAAGTATGGAAGAAGAATTGGGCCAGATCAAATACACATGAATGAAATCTGTACTAGCAGGGACAAAATCTTGAAAATATTGAGGGATTATTACTTTATAAGACATCTCAGCAAGAGGAAGGTCAAAAGAGAATGGGATAAAGCTCTACTAGCAATACTACCCTCCCAAAAGCAATTAAGAGATATTAAATTATCGACTCATATACCTTCTTTCTCATCCTTGTAAGATTTTTGTATGAATTATTTCCACATGTAATAAAATTATTATTGATGAAAATATGCTGGCTTTTGCAAATGGCTTTCTGCAACAAACGATACCTTTATACCACATATTTGACTGAAAGGTGCGAGGAATACATGAACCTGCTGTGTTAATTGTTGATTACCATAGAGCATTTGAGTTTTTAGGACAAAACTTTTGGCCTGTTCTCCACACAGAACATGATGCACATGTTAAATTTATGCAAAACTTCTTGAGAAATACCACCAGAGAGAAAATCCTCTTTGATAACTCTGATTATTAGCATCATGATGTGAAAAAAAGGAGATGTGTGAGCACTAAGGTGTTTACTGCTATTATGGTAGAGATTCTTTCATTTCCAAATGAAAGGATTCCCTGTTGATGGTGAAAGCTTCTGCTTTAATAGATACTCCTGTTTTTAGAAGACCTTGTGCTGATTGCTTTAGGCCCCAGAGCATGACAGGGTCTTCTTAAATGACATCTAATAATTCATAAGAAAAACCAATTGGATGAAAAAATATCACTTGTTCAGAGCATGACAGGGTCTTCTTAAATGACATCTAATAATTCATAAGAAAAACCAATTGGATGAAAAAATATCACTTGTTCAGAATATGATTTGCAGTTGGTTGAGCAGTCTATTGGGTTAGTGAATCATCCCTGAGAAGATGCAGCCTGGCAGCTGCTCTGACCCAGAAGGGAAGTTCTTACCCACAAAGTCCTTGGCACTGTCAAAAGGTTTGATTTGATTTCTCCAGTGGAAATGACATTGAAGAAGAGGCATTGCCAATCTGCTTTGCTGCTACACCCTAGAGTCACTGGGACCTTTCCATCTAACTTGTAACTGAAATTCCCTAGTAAAATGTGAGCACCTTGAGAGCTGGGGCTGCTTACTCTTCTATTTGTAGACCCAAAGCTTAGTACAGTTTTGTGCACATAGTAAATATTTAATACGTTTCATCTATTCATTCAATGCTGATGTGCTCTGGGAACATCATTGAACTGCGAGCTGCCATCTCCCCTGATGTCTTTTCTCTTTGTAGAGCTATTCCATAGACCTCAACAAGCATCTCTGATGAATTGTGTCATTCTGCCACCTCCTGCTAACATTAGTAAACTGCAGTGGCTTTTATTGGGATCTCAGTTGAGCACCAAGACTCTACTAAGAAATAAAGCCTAGATGCAAACCCATGTGGGCAGCTAGGTAGCACAGTGGATAGAGTACTGGATCTGGAGTCAAGGACACTCATCTTCCTGGGTTCAAATCTGGCTTCAGACACTTGCTAGCTGTGTGACCCTGGCAAGACACTTAACTTTGTTTGCTTCAGTTTCTTCCTCTGAGATGGATGAGCTGGAGAAGAAAATGGCAAACCACTCCAGTATCTTTGCCAAGAAAACTCCAAAGTGGATCATAGAGAGTTGGACCCAACTGAAAGAATACGAAACAAAAAAAAAAAAAACAACAAAACCCCTCAAACCCATGTCTTCTGATTCTAACTTGTTGGTCAATGCATTCATGATATATAAATATAGTTATACTGTCTTTCATACACAATGTAATCTTTCAACTCTTCCATTTTTAATTTGGTTAGTGTGCTTGTATTTAGGTATGCCTGTGTGTGTGTGTGTGCATGTATATCTCCTGTCATTGTGGTCCATATCTTGCCACTGGACCCAAATGGCACCAGAAGAGAGATTAAAGCTGGTGACGTAACACAGCCCTGCCTCACTTAAATCCAATTCACTTGCCATTCATGGCATCATCTTCCTGATGGCATGGTCCTCTTTGAGAAGGCAGGACAAACAACGACAACATTCTAAGACTCTTGTGATTCCAGTCTTTAGGGGGGCTAGAGAAGTCATAAGACATTTGTCTATCTTGTGAACTCTCCAGATTCTACTGCAGTCTGAGTGAAGCTGGTGATGTTTACTCCCCAGCAACCAAATCTTGGCATTCCCCGTACACACACACACACACACACACACACACACACACACACACACACACACACACACTTTCCCAAACCTATTCTACACCTGATCTTTGTTTTTTATGTTTGTGCATATCTCTTGTTTTCTATCCCTCCTGCCTCCTCTACTTTACTTCTACCTACTGCCTTGCCTTCCTATTACTTGCCTACCCCCCTCAAGGATCCCTCCCCTATCCTCCCATTCCCATAAATCTAAACATCATTCTATAACCCCCTTTTGCCTATTCCCTTCCCCTCCCCTCTAAAGATCTCTCCCTTGTCCTCTGCCCCACCCATGCCCCTACCATTTAATTTCTTCTGAATTTAGAAAACTTTTTTACTCTTCTAATTATTGTTCCCTCTTAAACCCATTCCTCTGTATCAATTCTTCCTCTTGCACCTCATTTGTATTGTCATTACTCTTTTTGGCTGTTCCTAAATGGTTTTACTTTTTAAATTCATATCCTACTCAGGTTTTCCCCAATCCTACTTATAAGTTACCCAATTATTAATAAGAATCACAGACATACATTTTATACACACACACACACACACACACATACACATACACACACATATGTAAAGTAAAAAGTAAATAGTTTGTCCATATGAATCCCTTGTAATCAGTCTTTGGTAGGTACCTTATATTTCTTTGGGTTCTTGTATGTCAAATCTTCTATTAATTCAGAATTTTTTAAAACAAAGTCTTGAAAGTCTGAGAGTTTATCAAATGTCCATTTTTTTTCATTCTGGATAATACTTAGCCTTTCAGGGTATGATATTTTCGGCTGGAGCTCCAGTTCTTTTGCTCTTCAATATATTAGGTTCTAAGACCTATGGTCCTTTAATGCTGCTAGCTCTTGTGTGAGTCTAATTGTGGCCTCAGCATCTTTAAATTTTTTAATCTTGATACTTTTAGTGTTTTATCCTTGAGCTGGGGGTTTTTGAATTTGACTATGATATTCCTATGAGTTTTCCTCATAGGATCTTTTTAAGTGATGATCAATGGATTTTTTTTCTATTTCTACTTTCCCCTCTTTGTCCTAATGCTTCAGGACAATTTTCTTTAATTATTTCTTGCATTATTGTATCAAGATTCTTTTTTTGATCAAAACTTTCAGTTTGATTATTTTTATATTTTCTCTTCTTTATCTGTTCTCCAAATCTGTTGTTTTTATTATAAGATGTTTCACTTTGTCTTCTATTTTTTCATTATCCAAATTTTGGTTAATTATTTCTTGATCTCTTTTAATTTCACTGGCTTCACTTTGCCCAATTCTAATTTTCAAGGTGTCATTTTCTTCTGTAAGATCCTGGATTTCCTTTTCTAATTGGTTGACTTTCCTTTTGTAACCTTCCTGTTTTTCTTGGATTATTCTTATTTTTCTTTTAATTTTTCCTCCATCTCTGTCATCTGATTTTTAATCTTTTTTTAAAGATCTTCTAGGAATTCTTTTTTTGGCAGGTGACCATTTGACATTACTCTTTGGGGATTTCTTTACTTCAATATTCTCCAATATTCTCATAATGGTTTTTATGGTTAGATTCTTTCTCCTTTGCCTGTGCATTTTTTGTGTGGTGACAGCTTAATTTTTATGGAAAATGGTGCCTCTTACCCCAGATCTTTGGTTTCCCCCTCCTGTCTGCAACCAGAGTCTAACCTCCAGCCTCCTGCAAGTGCCCACAGCTTTTGTATTCACTGAGCATATGCTGGATTCTTCTGCTTCCTTCCCACCCACCCCCCCAGCTCTTCTCAGCTCGGTCTGGCATTCCTTATCATCAGAGGTTCCCTCCATCTTCCCAGACTCAAAGACCCAGTTCCCCTTACTGTCCCAGAGGTAATGTTCCTGTGGCTGGGGCCAAGGCAGCCTCTCAAATCAACTAAGCCCAGGACTTGCAGTTTGTTGTTAAAAGGAACCTAGTCTGAAGGTGTTTGTTTACTCTTCACAGGGACCAAACCTCCTCCTGGGATTTTTCTTCTGATTTTAAATTGTCTCAGGAAAACCCTAGTTGTGCCCATATTCTTATTTATCTCCACTCACACTTTATTTGCCCTAAGGTGCTATTTTAACTCTTCTGTGGGGGAAAATCTTGAGAATTTGGAATTTTCTGACCTACTCTGCCATTTTCCCAGAATCCTCCCTAAATATAATAATTTTCATTACTCTCTTCCATTCTTTGGCTCTTTTGTCCTTACATCAATGTCTTTCTCTCCAAAACGTTATATAGCTTATTTATCCATTAATGTGCATTTTAACCCTCTGACCTATACTAGAAGCCTGTGTGGGAAAGAGTAGGATTGAGCACTGATGAGCTACTGCTGGTAAGGTTGGTTAGTCCCAGTTCCTAAGAATCTTGGGACTTGTGTCAGGAATACTAGTAAAACACCTTCACCTTTGCCTATGGAGATTCAGAAAAAAAGGTAGGAGTCATGAGCACAGGACCCAAATATCATCCTGGGGAGTATCTAGGGACATTTTGTTCAACACTCACCTGTAGATACTCATCCATTGGAAGTCCCAAGGAAGTTTTAGGAATGTGGGGGATGGAATTCAATGGCCCACAGATGGATACCACGATCCTTGATTTATCTTCCTACTCCCTACTTTTTATTCATAGCACATGTTGATCCTAGAGGAGGACCAAAAGACCTCCGTTTAAGCACTGAAAGAGTGAAAGGGGAAACAGTTAGTATGGGTGCACAAGGATATTTCTTTCTTTTTTTTCATACCTAAGTTTAATATTACACAAATGATTTTGCTTTAAGCTTAATAACAAACAATTAAAGATTTGGGAAATATAAATACAATAACTTCAAATTGTATATAGAGAACATATGAAACATCATTTAGAGTAAAACATGTTGTTATTAACCGTGTTCAAATAGATATAAACATAGACTACTGCTCTCAGAATCTCTTTAAGCAGTGGGAATATCTTTAAGGTGACTTAAGTAGTTAGCATGCATTTCTGCACTTGTTCTAATTCCAGATTAAATAACAAATATAAGTAAAATCAGATTTCCTGTTAAGGTGAGACAAGATAGCTTATGAGTTACTATGCTTCACTAACATAACTGTCTGTACTGAAATCTTATTCCTTAAAACAAAAACAACAGATTCCTGACTTTAGCTTCACAACATAATAGATTCACATCTTTGTTTCACAAGCCTCTCTACCTTTGTCTAATTATGTCATGTCATCATTTCTCTGATGTCACGGCCCTCTTCGAAAATGAAGGATGAACAGAACGACAACAATTACACTCATATCATTCTGAAAGAAGGAGATACTTCAGGAACTGCATATGACCCGTTCAAACAGTAATTTTAAGTCTTGCTTAGACCATGGAATGACTACAAATTCAGATGAAAATAGCAAGATCTTATCCACTTGTAGCTTCTTACTATAATTTAGATGCCTTAGTATTGATCTAATAACCAGTAGATCCAGCATTACTACAGCAAACTCCCACTTTGTCTACCCGTATGATAGAAATTTGCTATGAGTTATAAGCAGGGACATGTTTTTAACATCATCAAAATTGGTCCTCAAGGCCTGTATATCTATCTATCTATCTATCTATCTATCTATCTATCTATCTATCTATCTATCTATCATCTATCTATCTATCTATCTATCTATCTATCTATCTATCTATCTATCTATATCTATATCTATCTATGTAGCCTAGTATCTGGAACCAGGTGGATGGATTTCTTGTATGGGAAAAATGAATGAAGAAGAATCCAGTCTTGGCTTTCCCAAGGTAGTCTCCCTCCCTTGCTTCAGGAACTAGTCTTAGATATCAGATGTTACTTCCACTGAGCAGCTGACTGATGATGTTTCTGAAAGTTCTCCTTTAAGGACAGACAAGGACATGACAAACCTGAGAATGAAACCCCAAAAAGAAAATTCAGGGTCCCCCAAAAAATCTTTCTCCTTAAATAATAATCTCACTAATTACAGTATGTCTGGATGCAATTGTTATTAATAATATCACATTATTGCAATAAATTAACTTACAAATAAGGTTTAGTAGACCTTCTAAAAATCATACTAAATATCATCACTTAAACATGTACCCAACATTTTTTACTTAAACCTTTCTTCCTAAAAGTATTTATCTTTCTTAAAAACAGCTTAAAATTTATCCTGATGTTAGAAGGATAATCACTAAACTTTTGTGAAGTAAGTTAGTTGGAAACCAACCTCTAAACCAACAGTTATTGCTTTCATTCAACCTTAAAGCAAAAATAAATCTGTAAAATTGAAATTTATCAAGACTAAGTTGGTTGTAAATTGTCTTTAAGAATCACAAATCCCCAAAGTTCCATAAGATTAAAATCAAATAAATTCCTAATCTTTATAAATTCCTAAGTACCACCCTCCTCTAGTCAAAAAAGTGTTTGCAGTGGGGAGGAGATTCAGTTTTTCTAAACATGTGTGTGTGTATATATACACACACACACATACATACACACACATATACATAGACACACACAATTAAATTAGTCTTAACTTAGTGTTAGAAACACACTTGACACTGACAGGTATCAAGGAAAATTTATTACAGCAGAGTTCAGAGGAATTGAACACTTTGGCCAAAGCAGACCCCCACCCTCTTTTCAGGAGGAGGGAGCATCAGATACAAAAGCAAGATTAGCTTTATACTGTTAATTCAGAACAGATCCTCCCATCAGGAGCCAGATTGTTCCGTTTTTCATTAGGTTACCATCTTCTCTATATGCCCATCATATAACCACCCCTGGTATGATTCGCCCTTCCTTAACATGTTTTAACATAGGACCCATGATCAGAAAATGAAGGGATAATTTTATGCAGGGTATGTCTGCTTATATACATGAGGTTCATTAAGCAAGTGCAATGAAGAAAAGTGTCTCCAGGTAATTCTAGGTCATTTTCCCTGGCTAGTTCCAACTAGCTGTAGATTTGGTTCCTTTATCAGAAGCTTTGTAATTTTCTGAAGGCCACTGTCTGTCTCCTGATTGGCTGAATCCACCTGCAGTCTGTTAGCCTTCTTATTATCTGATTTATTTTCAATGACTGCATCAACTAATAATAACTTCTGTGGAAACTTAACTTTTGCTCTCTCTCACATCAGTCTTCCCAAAGTTTACTAGGTCTTTAAAAATATACTCAATATCTTTTTCATCCCTTTGTCTTTAAATATATCTCTAGAAATCAAGAAAATAATTATAATCTGGAATCCCACATAGAGAGTGAATATTGTGATAGTTCACTCAATTTCCTAGAAAAACACCGGCCAATTGCTGTAAGTCATCAGATTGATATAGATATAGATATATAAATATATCCTTAGATGAAGGCTTGAAAATTATACCCCCATTTTGTGCGAAGATTCTCATTTACTCAGTAGGAATGCTAAAAACTCTTTCACAGTGTTGACCAGAATTTATGACTAAATGGTTCCAAGAATCCTTCTACGTGTATAAAGGAGATTTTACAAGGTCTTTTCTTTGTACCATTACCAATTTTCCTTTTAAAAATATCTATCTAAATACTTGATTAAAGCAAAGCTGCAGAAAACTTAGTTAACCATCTTATAATTTTCATTAGAGCCAAATAATTTTAGGTGAAACTTCCTGCAAATATAGGCAAAGGTAGAAGTTTAAGTTCTTAAGTTACAGGACTTCAGAATGTTATAGCATGTGGTTAGGAGGGCTGAGAAAATAACAATAGTTTTCTAACTCATTTTATTTTCTTTCAACAGTAGAAATCTTAATCTAAACCATCTAGTTTATAAAAAAAATTGCTGACATGAGTATATTTCTGGAAGAACTATTTCATTTTTGTTTTTCTATTTCCAACTTCTAACACAGGACCAGGGGCAAATCAACAATCAACCAACAATCCCTTATTGTATATCAGGCCTTATCTTCAAGGACCTTCCTTCTATCAAGAGAGAGAATATGTATATTACACACACACACACACACACACACACGCACACACACACACACACACACAAGAAAAGATAATTTTGGGGCCAAGACTCTTTTCTAAAAAAAAAATTATTTGGTATTTTATTTTTCCCCAGTTACATGTAAATTCCCAATATTCATTTTTAAAACTTTGAGCTCCAAATTCTCTCCCTTTCCCCCACCCTGCTCATTGAGAAGGCATGCAATTTGATATAGGTTATACATGTGTAGTCATGCAAAACATTTCCATAATAAGTCATGTTGTGAAAGAAAACATAGACCAAAAAAACCCTCAAGAAAAATAAAGTTAAAAAAGTATGCTTCATTCTGTATTCAAATACCATCAGTTCTTTCTCTGTGGATGGATAGTACTTTTCATCATAAGTCCTTCAGAATTGTCTTGGATCATTGGATTGCTGAGAATTGCCAAGCCATTCACAGCTGATCATCTTGCAATACTGCTGTTACTTTGTACATGGTACATTTCATTTTGCATCAGCTCATGTGAGTCTTTCCAGGATTTTCTGGAAGCATCCTGCTCATCATTTCCCATAGCATAAGAGTATTCCATCATCATCACACACCACAATGTGCTTGGTCATTTGGCGGCCAAGACTCTTAAAACTGAGGGGATCCAGAAAGGCTTCATGTAGTAGGGGGCTGAACTGAGTTTTAAAGAACAAAAGGGATTCACTTATTAGGCATTTCATAAATGCTCATTGAAGTGAATTGAGAATGTCGTCTCCTTCAAGACTTTGGTTAGCATCCCCTGTAAAAGAGATCACAGGTTCAGAGCCTCTTCAAACATCTGGAAGTTCCCAGTCTCTGGCAGGCTCTTATTCTTGGGCCAGGGTTTCCCAAGTCAGCTAAATCCATCCTTTCCCCTCACCTAAGTAAGGAGATATTTGTACTGACAGTTCTGGGAACATTAATCCCAGGACCCCGGGGGGAAGAGAGACAAAAAGGAGGCAAATTAGGGAAATGGAGAAGGAAGTGGACTGGGAAACCTAGAAGACACTACAATCAGGCCCTTGCAAAGGCAGGTGGGGGAAGGGACCCGTGAGAGGTGCAGAGTTCATTCCATCCGTTCCTCCAGCCCTGCTCCTCTCAGATCTGGGTATAAGACCTCTCTGACCCTGGATCTATTGGTTTGTGACATCTGCCTCTGAAAAGGAAGTCCTGTGCTCTAAGAATCCTTTCTTCTCTCTTAGGACTTTGTAATGATTAACATTACTGACCCAGGACATTTACCTTTCATTATCCAGTCATTATCAGCTCCTAGGTCATGCCACCAATGCTACATGAATACTAGACTAAAAGACCACAAAACTTCAAATGGAAAGGCACAAGAGAACCCCAATTTAATCACTCAGGAGTTTTGTGACTGGGGCAAGCTCTTGCAGCTCTCCCGATCTCAGATGTCGTTAAGGTTATCTTGACCCAAGGGAAAGAGCACCAGCTCTGGAGTCAGAGGAACTTGGTTCAAACCCAACCTCTGATAATTACTGCTTGTGTAACTTTGCATGAGCCACTTCATCTCTCTGAGTCTCAGTTTACTCTTCTGTAAAATGAAGGAGTTATAGTAGTGGTTCCTCCCAGTTCTAAATCTATGGGTCTACATTTAGACCCATAGTTAACAGTGCCTCTGCTGAAGGATGATTGGGCCCTAAGCACCTCTCTATTACAATCATAATTTACAGCCAGAGAACACTCTCTTCTTGCCTGTTTGACCCAATAGGACGGAAAACACTGTGAATCTAGGCTGAGGTAAGGACCAGAGCTGATGCTTGGTAGAAGACTTATGGTAGGCAACGAGAATCCTTCCCATCGTTCCATACCAGAGAATCCTTGGGAACAGAAAGCTGTTCTTTCTGCTTTCCACTCAGCCCAGTGAAATTTACATTCATTTCTGGATTAGGAAATGCACTTTTCTTTCAACCTGAGTGTTGAGGTTTAAATTCTGGGATACCAAAACTGTTGAGGTTTCATGATGTGTTGTGATGGAACTGTCTCCAAGAATTCAGTCAGACTGCCTCTAATCCAAGTATTGGCATTTATTGAAATTGATACTTCTCATGAAGAACCAACAACCTCAGAGAAAGTAAGATAGATTTTTTTACGGTAAAGATGCAATTACATAACAGAAATTTACATAGAATATAGGAATATGATTAATATTTAAAAAGCAGGAGGAATTTGTTAAGGGATTAGGTAATGGAGGAGTGGTCCAATCTATGGTTACCCTCCAATTGGCTAGCTATTGTGGTCCTGTCTGGTCAAGGTAGATACTTAAATATTGTGGTCCTGTCTTGGGCTAGATGGATGATGTGACTGTGACTACAAGAACACACCTATTTCTGTGGGAATGGGTCTGGGGGTCATGGCTGGGCAGAGGCAGTGGCTGTTGTTTCTGTGAGAATTAGGCATTTCAGGGACACATCTGTTGTTCTAGTGATGAGCAAGGCATATATGAAGAAGTCAGGACATTGGCGGTGGGGGTGGAGCATAGGGGGTGGGGGGAGATAGGTAGGAACCATGGGCCTGTAATGAAGTTAGACTGTTGTGGTTGGGGGCAGCTCCATCATGAGGGCCATACTTTTTATAGTATTATTAGATCTAGAAGGGACCTTAGACATCAAATCTCATTCACTTTCCCCCTCACTTTATAGGTGGGAAAACTAAGTCCCAAAGAGGAAAACTGAATTGCCCAGTATCAAATGGAAAATCCCAGGAGATCTGAGTTTGTGTCTCAACCTTCCACTAGTTGTGTGTCACTTAGTAATGTCCTTTATCTGAGTGTACTCATCTATAAGATGGTGATAATAATGGTCTACTGTATGTGTTTGGGGGAGGAGAGGAGAGAAAAGGAGGAAAAGGAAGGGGAGAGGAGAAGTGAAGGCTTAGGCTCTTTACTTTTTTTTTCCACTCTTTTCATGGTCTAGTGAAAACTATGGAGGCTTTCTCAGAGTATTTTTAATGTTAAATTTCAGTTAGAGGTTAGTGAAAATAAAGATGTAATTTTTTCCTCTCTAAGTTCAAGGACTCCCTGAAATCCATCCATGGACTCCTTGCAGGGCTGTGGACCCCAGGATAAGTATACTTTTTCTGGTACTACTCTTACTGGGTTTCTGTAGGGCTCAAATGAAAAAAATGCACACAAAGTGCTATGGTAATATTAACTGATTACTTTTTTTTTCTGGGCAAGATAATAGTTTAACCGTCACTTGCATAGCTGTTAAGAGTGGGTCATTCTAGCCACCTCAGCAAAGCCCAGGACCTTGATGGGCTGCACTGCCAGAACTATTTTTAATCTTTAAAACTGCCTGACTAGATATATTTGAGATTTTTCCTGCATTTAGGTCTGAGGGTGAAGAGCTCAACTCATAAAGGTGACACCATGCATGGTCTAAGGGGTACTTCCCCTCCCTGAAACTTAGGCCATCAGACCCTGGTGTTTGGACCTTTTTTTCATTTATCCTTTTTAGTTTGAGGTGCAGGGGATGGAGAAGTGGAAGTGGGAATCCATGGGTATCCAGAGATCTAGGAGTCCAGCTGGGTACAGTTACAGTAATCCAGGGCAGATGTTTCAGGCAGCCCAGAATAGAAGCTGGAGGTATTGGAGAAATGATTGTATATTTGCCCCTGCTTTCAAGGAGCTTACAATCTAATGGGAGAGACAACATGCAAACAACTAGGTAAACTACATACAGGATAAATTGGAATTAATTAACAAGGAAGGCTCTAGAATTAAGAGGGATTAGGAAGGTTTTCCTGTAGAATATGGGATTTTAGATGAGACGACGGAAGGCAAGAGATATGGGGGGAGGGGGAAATAAAGCTAACCTCCAAACTGACAAAGAATGGTCAGTCCATCGAAGCGTATTTATTAAGCCTTTGCTATTTGGTGTGCAATTGTGCGGGACCCTGGGGATGCAAAGACACAGACGAACCTGGAATACTCTCTACTCTTCAAAGAGGTTACATGGTGAGGGAGGGGAAAGGAGAGAGGAAGGGGGAGATAACCTCCATACATTTATACTTACAGTATAAAAATACAAGGTGGTTAAATAAACATTGAACTCCAGGATTTTAGGGGATGAACCCAAATAATTCAACTGATTTGAATCTTCTTGCTCTCCCCGCCCACAACAAAAAAAGAACCAAAATCCTCATCTCTGTTAGGGGTGCCTGTTCTCAAATGGGTCCATTGTTCATCCTCCGCCCAGTTTCACAAGCTGGTCCCTGAAGGACTGACTCAGAGTCCAGACAGCGCTAGCCTGACCTGGGAGGGAGGGTGGGGACAGAAGCGTGGAGAAGGGATACAGCAGGGACCCAGGGAAGGCAGCGATACCTGCCAGGCGACCTTTCTGGGGTTTCCCAGGACTAGAGGAGAGGGGCAGGAGGAAAGCCACAGCCGGGCGGGGTTTAGCACCTGGCTGGGCAGAGTGAGGTGCTACTGCCCCCCAGTGACGATCACCTGGAAGAGAGCCTGCTCAGATTCCGCGCCCCACCTCGGGCCAGGTACTGCAGTTGTCACGGGCTTTCTGGGCTCATCCTTTTCCTCTGTTTCCACATCGGACTCCTAGGTCCTCCCCATGCTCCGTGTCCTGACATGAGTTTTTCTATGTCGCCGGTCACTGTGACCCCCCAAATGCTTTGGCTTTCTTCCTTCCAGCTGGAGACATCGAATGCGGGATAGGGGCTTGTACTGCCCCGCTCTCACTGCATGTATTCTACTTCAACGTCAGGTAGAACCTGGTGTTGAGGGGAGCCCTCTATGATAATGTAAAGCTTTTTTGTGATGCCTTAAGGTTTGCTAAAAGCTTTAGAAATCCTATCTCATTTGATCCTCACAATAACTTTGGCAAATGGATGCTATTATTATGCCAACTTTACAGATGAGGAAACTGAGGTAGATAGCAACTAAGTGACTTCCTCAGAATCACATAGCTAGTAAGTGATTGAGGCTGGATTTGAATTCAAGTCTGTACTACCTAAATGGTGCCTGATTCTTGCTAGATATGCTCTCTGATTCCTGCTCCATCCTTTCTTCTAATTTAGAGTCTCAATTCTTCCTTCCTTCCTTCCTTCCTTCCTTCCTTCCTTCCTTCCTTCCTTCCTTCCTTCCTTCCTTCCTCCTTCCCTCCCTGCCCTTGACAACTTGTGCTTTCATAAGTGTAAGGCACCCCCAATGAAGAACTTTTTTTAACAAAATGATTCTGTACCTTCTCAGCTTACTGTGTTTCAGTCATCTAGGGGCAGTGGTTAAATGACTTGTCTAGGGTCACCTAGTCTGTCAGACTCTGAAATGTTTGTAGTCCTTCCTGGCACCCTGCTGTCTCTCTATACAACCCTGTCTTAATCCAAAGCTTCTCCAAGAGGTCTCCTCTGCCCCACTCTTTCAGATGACTGTCAAACCAGCTGAGAATGGCAATTCCAAAGAGTGCCTCTTCCAAAGGGAATCACCTTATTCAATGACCCCTGCCCCCCACCATGCTGGAAGAGTCAAAGGATACCTGTCTTCCAAGAGACCAATCTTTGGCTGCTGCCTTTCCTGCCCTGCCCACCCCCCAATACTCTATAATGAGGAAACTGGGAGGCAGTCTTAAAAATTCTCATTTCTGAGGCCCAGTTTCCTCATGTATAAAATGAGATGGAAAATTACTTGCCTGGGTCACATAGCTAATTAGTGACACAACTGGAACCAGAATTCAGATTTAGTCCAATGTTCTTTCTACAAAATATTACCTCTTCTGTCATTCTGACAACTTATCTTAACCTGAAATTATATGAGGAATGAAAGGACAGATGGGCTAAAAGTAAATCCTAGAAAAAAATCTTAGGCTCGATGACAATTGCTTCCTTCCTCGGATGCCTAGCCAGAGCTGTAACTCAAACTTCTGGCTCCAGAGACAAAATTCATGGTGGGAGGTAGGGGCCAATGGGGAAGGAGTGAAGGTCAAAGGTCTGATGACTCCTGTGTGTGACTGAGGTAGTTTGGTGACAGAGGTCATGGGAACTCGGGATATTGAAGAAAGGGGAGGGGACTCATGATGAAGCATGGTACCTGCCTCAGAGAAGAAACTAATATTGTCTGAATGCAGACTGAAGTATGCTGTTTTTCACTTTCTTTTTTCCCATTCATTTTCTTTTGAGTCGTCTTGTACTGCCTAATATGGAAATGTTTTACGTGATTGAACATATATAACCTATATCAAATTACTAGCCATCTCAGGAAGGGGAGGAAGGGAGAGAGGGAGAGAATTTGGAACTTCAAGCTTAAAAAAACCCAAATGTTAAAAAACTGTTTTAACATGTAATTGAGGGAAAGATAAGATATTATGTAAGACAAAGAAAGGACAAGGCAGGGTACTGGATCACAGCAGGATGTGAGATGGAAAAGATTGTGTGTCAGGCATTTATTGGGGAAGTGTGACTCAATGCAAACTTGTTACTTAGCACACTATAACTGACCTCAGATTAGAACCATGCCCAAGCTCTTCATTTCCCATCAGCTGCTGTGTTTGGTTTCAGATCCACCATCATTACACCCCCATAGGATTAGTTCATTACTAGGAAACTCATCATGGAAATTCTTCAGGTTTGGTACTCACCTCATCAGTAGCCTCAGTTCCCCTTTCTGCTCTGACTGGAGAGCTGGAGGGTGAGCAGGAAACTCCTCCCACAGTCTCCCTTTAGGGAGAGCTCAGAATTTCCAGCCAACTCTTCATATTTTGAATCCACCATCAACATGCCCCAACCTTGGAGGACCTCCCCCCCCCTTTTTAGCTTCTTTCTGTGTATTATCTTCTCCCATTAGATGGTAAGTTCCCTCAAAGGCAGGGATTGTCTTTTTCTTATTTGTATCCTGGTGCTCAAGCATGGTGCCTGAAAAATAGGTGCTTGAAAAACGTGTATAGTATAGTACTCACTTCCTATTGAGCCATGGACTCCAAAAGCGGCCCCTAAAAGCCCCTCTCTGTTTTAATTTTCTATGGGCAGACACCAGCATCACAGGCATGAAGACTGGCTGAGAACATGATAGGGACCCTTGGGAAGCAGGGATGAGGTCCCTAGGGATCTGTAATTGTGTATTGTATATTGTCCTCCCTGGGCCTGGGAAAGGAAAACATGAAACTCGATGCTCTGGGATGGATGGAATGCTTTCTTGGGTGTTAGGGTCAAAACTGGAGATATGAGGAGTGGAGGGAAAGGTGAAAGGCAAAGTGAAACAACATGTAGTTTTATCTTCAGGCCCAGCCTTAGATGTAAATTATAAATATTTTACTCTTCAATATAAATTCATCTCATAGATGACTCTGAGAAAGCTGAAAAGGTTATTGTGAGAAGGATGTTGCTGAATCATTACAACCATGTCTGACTCTTTGTGGGGCTCTCTTGGCAAAGATACTAGAGTGGTTTCTCCAGCTCACTTTCCAGATGAGGAGACTGAGGCAAACAGGGTTAAGTGACTTGATCAGGGTCACACAGCTTAGTAAGTGTCTGAGGCCAGATTTGAACTCAGGAAGAAGAGTCTTCCTGACTCTAGGCCATGCACTCTATCTACTGCACCACCTAGCTGCCCCAGTGAAGAGGATGCTTCCTCTCTCTCCTTTCCCAAATATCCTGCGAGACCAAGTGGCCACAGGATCGAGGAGATGGAGGGAGCAGACAGTGTGGTCTAAAGACAAGAGGCAGTAGATGGTGCTAAGGCCTTGGGGCCTGAGTGTTGCCCACTTACCAGGCCCCCTAACTCACTGTAATCAGTGAAGCATCTGTGACCTTGGGCTCACAGCTGCCTCAACAACCAGGCTTAGCCCCAAGATCAGCTGTCTGGGGCCTTGGAGCAGAAAATCTCGTGCAACAGATGGGACTTCAAGAGGTGACGATTATAGACACAGACTTCCTATTCCCTACCCACATCCCCACCCCCACCATCACCTCCACCTTCACCCACACAGCTAATAACAATTTATGTAACAGCAGTAAAAGCAGCACAGGTCAGATATTAGGAGAGGCAATAAAAGTTTCTCCATAGCCCAGAGAGGGGCTGACTTGCTGCCTCTTGCCACAAAGCTACCCCTTCACTCAGATCCCCACTCTCACTGATCAGTAGAATCACTGCCACAAACTGGGGTGGGACAGGGGGCAAGAAGGGTTCCTATCATGTAATCTCCTAGTCCAGGAGTGGGGAACCTGTGGCTTCGGGGCCACCTGTGGCCCTCTTGTGCCACATTTGAAGATCTAGAGGGCTCTAGGTGTCCTTGAGGCAGCAGGTTCCCCAGCCCTGTCCTAGTATGACCTAGGGGCAAGTGTAGAGTAAGCTGGACTTGGGAAGAAAGCAGCTTGAAGCTCTGTCCCTTCTAACCCCACCATCAGACATCACCCCTCCAGATATCATCTGTGAAAGACCCTCCTCAGCTGATCTGGGGGCCTGGGAACATACAATGGTCCTCCTCAGGCTTCCCTTCCCTCCCTTCCTTGTCGAATTAATCACCCCAGCTTCCATGGACTTTCACAAGCCATTCCTCCTGCTTAGTGGCTGCTTCTTTCTCTTCTGTCTTCCTCTTTTGGATCATGCGTGTGCAGCTTCCTCCAGAGGCCTTCCCTGTCCCTGAGCCATCTTCTTTCCCCTCATATTTTCCTAGGACACTTTGCCTTATGTCTCCCTAGTTCCTGCTACTCCTTAGCTAACATTTACTTTTCTACGTACATGTTGTATCTCCCTAGTATCCTACTATGAAAATGTTCTTTTTCTTTAGTTAGTCCTGTCAGACTCTTTGGGATCCCATTTGGGGTTTTCTTGGGAAAGATACTAGAGTGGTTTGCCATTTCCTTCTCCAGCTCATTTTATAGATGAGAAAACTGAGGCAAACAGGGTGAAGTGACTTGTCCAGGGTCGCAGAGCTAGTAAATGTCTAAGGCCAGTTTCGAACTCAGGTCTTACGACATCAGGCCCACACTCTATCCATTGCACTACCTAACTGACCCTGGTTATGGCTATAAGGGAGGGGCTCTAAAAATACAGTATTGGGAAGTGATTATGGTATGAAAAAGACATCAATAAAATATTTTAAGACAAATATGATACTATTATAATGTAACATAATATAATATAATGTAATATAATATAATGTAATATAATATAATGTAGTATCATATGATAAAAATACATGCAATTTTAATATATTATAAATAAATAATAAATAAAATAAAAGACATGCGTAGGAGACGAAAGCTAGGGCAGCAACCGGAGAAGAAGTAGAAAAGAATGACGGAGTCCTTTAAGAACACTAAGGATCATTTGTCACAGGTGCTAAAGGTCTGCCTAAATGCAGACTGACCAGAACAGTGAGTATGGCAAAACAGGGCTTTTTATCTTCAAGAAAAGAGGAGGGAGTATCAAGGCAGGACGGCTGCTCAGAGTGAATAAAATTAACATAATGGGTCACAGAAAGAAGGCAAGACTACTCAAATTTTATATGGCGTTTTTTCTACCAAGGAGAATGATCTTTGGACTGGCATAAAGGACAAAGCAAAACAACTGATAGGTGTTTATCAATCTTGTGAGTTTTCTTGGCAGATAGTGGAGTGCGTTGTTATTTTCTTCTCCAGTTCATTTTACAGATGAGGAAACAGAGGCAGAGAGGGTTAAGTGACTTACCCAGTTCTCATAGCTAGTAAGTATCTGAGGTGAGAGTTGAACTCAGGAAGATAATCATCCTGACTCCTGGCCAGTACTCTATCCATTGCACCATCTCGCTTGCTCTATCAAAAATACTTGATATTGAGTCAAAATAAAAAAAATGGGATGTAATAAGAAAGCGCCTCGTTGTCCTTTGGGAGTCCAGGTCACTAGATCTAGAAAAACTACATCATTTCAATACAATGGAAGAATTTGCAGATGTGATCGCTGAACCTTTGTCAGTGATCTTAGAAAGCAAAAGTTGTTTAATAAGCCTTGTGCTGACACCTTTACAGGGTTCTTCGGAGGGTCTGATGAAATAATGAATGTGAATACAATTTGTAATCCTAAAGTTTCATTACACGCAGACACACTCACACATTGTACAACTAATTTTCAGTTGTGTTCGACTCTCAGTGATCCCATTTGGGGTTTTCTTGGCAGATACTGGCGTGGTTTCTCATAGTGAATAGTAAAGGTGTACCAAACTGGAGGAGAGTAGTGTTGTCCTAAGTTTCAGGAGAAAAAGATTATATTCTACAAACAGTTGGCCAGTGAAATTCACTTTGATTCCTGGAAAATTCTTGAGTATGTTTTTAAAGGATGGTTGGTGACCATTTAGAAAGGAAAGCAATGATTACAGAGCCACCATAACTGTAGTAGATGTGGCGATGTTGCAGATCAATAATAAACCATACGTAAAGATTTCTGCAAACTGCATTTTGACTTCTGCTGGCCTTGTGTTTGACACCTGTGCGTTTGACATCTCCCTTGGAGAAAACAGTTTACCTAGATTTCAGCAAAGTATGTGACAAAGCCTCTCACAACATACTTGAGGTCAAAATTTCCATTAGGTGATAGAATCATAAATTTAGAACTTTGAGGTACCTTAGTAAACATCCTCTTCATCCTCTTCATTTCACTGAGGTTGACAGAGGTGAACTTAATTACAAAAGCAGTAAATGGAACTGTTGACTCCAAATCGGGTGCTCTTATAAATGAAGTAGATATGAAATTGGTTGATTTATTCTTTGTGTCATTAGCTCATTACCTCACAGGGGTCTTGAGTAGGCACACAGCAGGGATGTAATTAGTGTAATAAGGTAGCTTTTCGACTAATTTCAAATTCTATATTTATTAATACATCGAGGCAGACATTCACTCTTATCATGGGGTCTTAGATTTAGAGGTAGAACTCCAACTCCACATCTTATTGATGAGGAAATTGAGATTGAGAGATGCGAAATGATTTACTTAGGGTCATATAGTTAGGAAGTGTAGGAGGCAAGATTTATAGTTAAACTTCAGTGCTGACTCTTCTAAATATACTTCTATCTTTTAAAAACAGGAAGCAATCTGATTGTGATGGAAAGAAATCAAGACTGAGAGATACATCTTAGATCTAGCTGACTCTTCCATTTCCTATTTATGTGACCTTAAACAAATCACTACCTCTCTCAGACTGTCTCCTCACCCACAACATTTGTTTAATGATCTATGCACTGACACTTTTACAGAGTTCTTATGAGGATCTAATGAAATAATAAATGTGAATACAATTTGTAATTCTAAAGTTTCATTACACCCAAGCACACATACACAAACACACATGCACCACATGTTGTTCAGTCATTTTTCAGTTGTGTCTGACTCATTGACCCCATCTGAGGTTTTCTTGGCAGATATTGGAGTGGTTTGTCATTTCCTTCTCCAGCTCATTTTACAGGTGAGGAAACTGAGGCAGACAGGGTTAAGTGACTTGCCCAGGGTCTCACAGCTAGTGTGTGTCTGAGGACAGATTTGAACTCAGGAAGATGAGTTTTCCTGATTCCAAGTCTGGTGCTTTATTCACTTTCCACTTATCTATGAGTTTGTATATACACATATATGTACATGCATACACACACATATAATTACTCAAACAGATGAATTTCTAAAGGAATGATCAGTAAGAACCATCATAACTTCATTGAGAATGAGTCATGCCAGACTAATCTCATTTCTTTCTTTTTAAAAAAATAATTATTAGATAAGACTGGAAGATCAGGAGAATTCTTTAACATAGTATACCTAAAGTTCAGCAAAGCATTTGAAAATTTCCTCTTTGTTGTCTTTGTAGATGGATAAAAAATGGAGAGATCTGAGACATACAATAAGATGATTTCAAAACTTTCTGAATGACTGAAACTAAAGAGTATCCATTAATGGGTTAATGTAACCCATTACTAGCAAAGTACCCTAGGGTTTCTATTCTTGGCTCTGTGCAGCTCTACAGTTTTATCAAATGAGTTGGATGAAAACATAAATGACATAAAATTTGAAGCTACAAAGCTGACAGGCACAGCTAATTTGTTGGATGACAGTCAAAATCAAAAAAGGTTCTGACAGTTTGGAATCACAATCTGAATCAAATAAGTTATAATTTAACATAGATAAACACTCACTCTTAGGTTCAAAATATCAACTTGACAAATACAAGATGGGAAAGATGTAGCAAGATAGCAGTTCATGTGAAAAAGGTTTGAGGGTTTTGTTGGAATGCAGGCTCAGTATAGACTTTTCAGTCAAAATAAGCCGACGTGTTCTTTGCCAGAGTATGGAAAATACAGGAGATGCTGGTCTGCTTCCCTGGTAAGATATCTTGAATATTCAGTCCTGATCGCTAACTCTTCAGAAAGCCATTGGTAAGCTGTTATCCAAAGCAGGTTATTTTTAGTTAAGAGAAACTTGAACCTGTTTGAAGTAAATGAGGAAAAGTCAGAAGAGAGGGAAAGGCTGAAAATGAGAAAGAACAAGAAAGAGACTTTCAGAGTTGGACAGGACTGCAGAGGCTAACTTGACAAGCCATACCTACTGAACAGGAATGCTCTCAACAGCTCTGATGAGGACATCTAACTGCTGCTGATTGTCTCCCATAGGAACCCATTTCACTTTTGTATGTTATTTATTATTAAGAAGATTTCCCTAATACTGAGCCTAAATTTGCTTTTCTACAATTTTTACTCATAGTTCTTTGTTTTGTCCTCGTGAGACAAGGGGAACAAGTCTAATCCATTTTTTTACCATCTTTCAAACATCACTTGGTGGCTCAGCAGTTATATCTGCTAATTCTTCAGGGTCTGAGGATATAGTTCACCTGGGCCAGGAGATTTTGATCCACCTTCCTGCTCCACAGCTTGATGAGTTAATGGTCAAGGAACAGAGATTCTGGTCAGAATCAAGACATACATTAGTATGTATGGCTGTAGTAGTTTCAGTTTATTTGATATCCCAAGGCCATGCCCTATGTCATGAGTCCCAAATCCTGGACTCCTGAGTCTCAAGAGGAGTTGAGTCTGAAGTCTAGAGTTTCTGAGTTCTTTACTGGCCCTATTGAATGAATAAATTAACTGTTTTGTATTGCCTGTACTCTTTTACCTGATCATGAGTGGAGTAGTCATGAGACCTAGCTCTTCCTGGAACTCTTAGGATAAGAGCAGCCTATCTAGGAATGCCCTGATTCTGGGAAAGTCTTCAGATTATAAAATTGTCCTCTTTTGGCCCTTTGATGATAAGGGTTTCTAAGTCTTCATAAAATTTTTCTTTGACTTCATCAATGTTTGTCATGGTGGGAGCATAGGCACTGATGATGGTGACATGGTGTTTTCCAGTGAGTGGCAATCACATTGTCATGAGTCTGTCATTCACTCATTTTGGCAAGCATAGTAGCTTGCTGACTAGATTAGTTTTGATTGCAAAACCCATGCCAGCTTCACGGCACTCCACTTCACTGTGCCCACTCCAGAAAAATGTTTATCCAGCTCCAGCTTCAGTAAGCATGTAGCATAAGAAGTTAAAAACAGAGATCCCAGAACCACCAGTACCATAGTTTAGAGAACAAATAAGATTTCCAGTCCTAACCAAACTGCAAACCCTTCCAGTATAGCTTGAGGTATTTTATAATCCATACACATGATAAATAGCTCTTACATTTTCTAGAATTCGATTTTCCTATGAGAAACCTAATTTCTTCCATTATAGATAAGTATGATCTGATTCAAGCCATATTTTTCTAGTACCATAATCCTTGCTTTGTCCTCATGCTCATAGAAATGTCAGAAAGATTTTCAGTGATAAGAGTTTTCACTTGGTAATGGTGATTTTGTTTCCTTGCTCTAGCACTATTCCTACAATGCTATGAAATTTCCAATTTATAAAAAAAGTCAACCAGCCTCTGGCAGTAAGAAGGAGAGTAAATGTAGCCTTGGAAAAATACGGTGAAGGAACTGTCCTTCCCAGGTGAAAGCTGCTCCATTTTTGGAAGGAAATATCTTTTGCCTCTCACCCTGGGGATTCAGTATTTTTTAGTATTAACTACAAGAGCCAGCTTGGGCAACCCTAAGGTTTCCATTTGTCCTGACCTATAATAACCAGATTAGAGATTGCCTCTTTCTAAGATCTTATGATGTCCATTCTCACAATTATATACATTCTAATTAGCCACCATGACTGTGACCCAGACAGGTTGTAGCCACTTCTAGCCCTTTCCCTCAGTGGTCTGTCCCTGAATACAACTGGGGTACCTCTATCAGCTTGTTGGGAGTTCCCTCATGTGATAACAATCTGGCTGTTGGTAGCTAACATTCCCTTATATACCTGGAAGCTTCTTATTTTCTAGACCAACATAACTCATGCATATGGCCTCTAGTTCTCTCATAATCCTACAGTTAGGATGACCTTGAGACACAGGGCAATCTTGGCTTTGACCTTAGGGGTATTAATCCCTAAAGTCCCTAGAGTCTGGATGTGGAGATGTGGCTGGCTCAGGACTACTAAATAGCTTGTGGGAGATGCCTTAGGCTTGGATAAGACTCAGGGGCCTGATCCTGGATGCTATGATCCAGTTTTATTAGCACCCCCACCCCACCACAATAGACAATCAATTGTTTTCCAATCATTTCTTTATCCTGTGTCTTAGGAGTTATACCCAAAGGTCCCTCCAGGAGGCACTCACCACTCTTTGTCTTCCTAATAGGTCTACAGGAGTGGTACCTCTTCCTGACACCCAGAGCACCAATTGATACCAAGAGATCTATTTGCACAGTTATCAAATTTCACCAGTCAATATACCCATCCCTGTGTGGTGGTATGCTGTATGCTTAAGTCAGATTCCCAGAAAGCAGGATCTAAGTGTCCTTTACAGCTAGTCAGAGTACATGGATGGGGAGAAGAGAGCCACATATCTTCAGCTCACAAAATCTTTTTTAGGAACTTCACCTCCCTCCCTTGCAGACACCCATGGAGTACTAGCAGTAATAAGAATTCATCTCTGTGAGGGTGGTAGGGACAGAAGCCCCTTATGAACCACCTCAGAGAATATAAAGGACCATTCCCATTTTGGGCCTCTGACTGAGTAAACTGGGGTTGGCAAAAGTAATCTTCTCTGAGTTCCTCAAACTGAAGGAACTCTGCAATCTACACACCCTCTGAATTCTTCTGGGTAGATTTTAAATTGAGAAGTTACTTAAATCTGAATAGGAAAAGGAAGAAGCCCCTAAAAGCATTGGTGGCCTACATTTAATATAAATTCAAGTGGTTTGAGTAAAATCTACCAGAATGTGGATTACAAATACCTTCAGATTCTTTGATTTTTTTCCCTCTTAAGATTTAAGTAAGTCCTCAACTTCTGCTTTTATTTAATCTAAACTTGTTTCAGGAATGAAGCAATGTCTTGTTACTGTCCTATACTGACTGGTAATTTGACAGTGCAGTGAATGTAGACTCGCAGGCCACTAGATGGTGCAGTGGGTTAAGTGTTGGATTTGGCCATCCCTAAACCCTGCACGAATTTTGCCTATGGGATCCTCACAGGTTACCGAATCGTTCTCAGCCTCAGTTTGCTCACTTGACAACTGGGAAAACTATAGCAAGTGAGGTAATGATTCAAAATGTTTTGCAAATTTTAAAGCGCTACGTACATGTTAGCTCTTAGTATTATTAGAGAAAAGGGTGTCACTGACAAAAAGCAGGATGAAGCCCTTACTGTATCTGACGATCTTTTTTCAACACGCTTATAATTATATTGTATAAGAAAGGAAAATCGTCAGACTATTTCATGCACACTTGTGGTTTGCCCATTTTAGTGGTTGGTACCATGAATGCCAAAGCATTTCCGGCATATACTGATATTTCTTTTAAAAAAATACACATACATATTGATATTTCTGATGTGTTCTGATGTATCTCGCCTTCCTGTGATACTGTGCTACAAAGAACCACTGGTCACCACACCAGACATGGTCCATGTCTGACCAGTCACCACAAAAGTTCCTGATACTGCCGTCCTGTAACTCTGAACTGTCCTGTATATTCCTTAGATTTATAGGAATAGTTACATCTCACTAGCTGAAGTACTAATCTCCTTAATGGTATTGTGAGAGCCCACCTGGCCAGATATTCAGGACCCCACCAGGCTTTCAGAGCTCCCTTGGTCTCAACACATCCAAAGTCACTGTTATACATAACCCTACTTGACATTCTCTACTTTTTCATTCTCTCTGCCTTGTATATGAGGTATGGATGATGGGGAGTCTTTGAGGGGGTTATTGTGATAAAGTTTTATTGATCCCATGCCACAAGTAAAACATTGCAAGCAATATCCACACATATCTTCCCATTATGCTAAGAACACCCAATTAGGACTCAGTTGAAGAATATGAAGGTTCAGGAAACTGGTGGGGTTTGCAGTGGTGGGGGATCTTGAGAGTTGATTTTGGATAAATTCACAGTAATCTGCACCTGCTGGACTGCAAATTGACATGCTGGTCAAAAAAAGAGGTAGAAATGGCTTGATGATTCCCTGGGTCTTCACTTCAACAGAGCAAAGTGCTAGAAACACCAGAGTGAGCAGTGGTGCTGGCTCAGAACCTGGTCCTTCTTTTTAAACAAGACAAAGGAAAAGGTTTGCAAACCAACTGCTGGACAGACTTATTTGAAAAGAGCCACATTCCTTTGACTTTATTAAAAAATAAGTCTCAGCTAAACTTGTGGCTCACCACTGTGGCAAACTGCCTATTTGAAAGATGTAAAATGGCATCTCCTTGAGTCTTCCTTCTCCACCACTCCATCTCCCCCATATGTGATCAGCTGCCAAGTCCATTTGACTATACTTCTGTATCATCACTCACACCCACCCTCTACTTCTCTCCACTTACACTGCTACTGCTACTTCCTGATATTACCTCTTGCCATTAAAGAACCCCTGCTTTTCTAACCAACTTTTCCAGTTTTATTTCACATTATTCCAGCCAAACTAGGGTACTAGTTATTCTTTGAACTCAGTGTATCATTTCCCACCACTCTGTATTTGTACAAGGTATGCCCTCATGTCTCATGTGCACTCTCACCTCACTACTGCTTCTCAGTATTCTTTGCTTTCTTTAGGGAACATGTCAGGCACTGTTTCTTCATGGAAGTCTTCCCTAATCCTCACAGCTGTTGGTGCTCTCTCTTTCCCCCAAACGTCTTATCTCTGCATGTGCTGTATGCTTCTACTAGAAGGTAAGTTCTTTGGAAACTAACTGTTTTGTTCTTATCTTTGTCTAATCAGTCCTTGGCTCAATGGAACCCATAAGAATCACTCAAAAATTTTTTTTTGTTGAAATGAATTGAAAAATGATGTTCAGTTTGATGTAGTGGAACTCTCTGGATTTGTACCTGGGTTGTACCGATACCACTTACTACTCCTACAGTTTTGAGCAAAGAGGAGTGGAGAAGAAGGAAAGAAGGCGAAGGGTAGGGGAAAGGTTGATGTTATTTGTCTTTTGTTCTGGAAGAAGACCATGACATTAGGAAGACATGCAAGTGAATTTGGATTTAAGTGAGGAAGGGCTGTGCAAAGTTGCCAACCTCACTTTCTCCATTGGAGCCATCTGGGTCCAGTAGTGAGATATAGATCACGACAAATGAAGATGGCCCCCAGAGGAAAGGAAGAGAAAGACAGAGAGAACAGAAGAAACATTCCCAAAGAGCCCTTTGGGCTGGGTTCTGGATTGATTTCTACTCTAGCCAAGGGTAAGTCTAACCACATCCTTCTAGAACTAGTGAAGTTGTTATACTTAAACTTTTTTCTCATTGTAGAGAATGAAGGCACAGTGACTCCCATGGGATTTGTTGACCACCAGCGAGACTCTTGAGTCCATCCTTTAGAAATCCTTGCATTTAGTTCAGGTTACTATTTCTGCGGACAGCTGACCAAGAGAAATCTTGGGAGCCAAAATTATGTTTAGAAGTTTCAGCTGTGCCTGGAAGCATTCCAAGGGAGAGAACTGACCCCTACAGCTTTTCATTGTCACATCTGGGATGGACATAAAAGGGTTTTTCTGTTCACTGTGCCCCAGTGTTAGCAATCTCAGCTGTACTCCCAAAGACTAATGGAGATGAGCAGGGCACAGAAGAGTGAAAAGGAAATCTAGGCTTCCTCTGTCATAATGGAAGCAATTTTAGCTGATGCACCAGAAGAAATGATCTTTCTGCTTTATACAGGAGTCTGCTTAATCACAAACTTACCTTGGACCTGAGCTTTGCTTGGAGATGAAAAGATTTGTAGTTGTTTCTTAAAACCCTTTGGGAGTTTCTGAGGAAGCATTCATTTGCCTATTGAGAAAAGAAGATTACACGTTTAGAGCTGTAAACAAACTTAGGGGTCTAACCCCATGCAGGTGAGGAAACTGAGGCCCATACGTGTTGAGTGACTTGTCCAAGGTAGTAAGAGCTAGGATTTTAACCCAGATAATCTGACTCTAAATCCAGAGTTCTTTCTGTTATACTTCACGGCCTATCTGTCAAAGTTGCTTCCTTTTATTAAAATTTTTTTATCGTGAATTTAGTAATTATCAACCAACATAAACATTTCAAAGTTTCTTTCGTTTTGTTTCTTCATCTCTTTATAGATTGTCAATAGCACCTGAAATCTAGAAGCTAGCTGGGCCTCCAAAGATGGAGAGAGGAAGTCCTTTGTTGGGGAGGTGAGTCCAGGTTACTTATCTGAATCCATAAATATTTGACAACATTAATTGGCCCCAAAGTTAGAATTTGGGCAGCCTCAAGGCATCAGGATCTAAGGAGAAGCTATGAGGCTTCTCTGCATGACCGGATCCCAGGACATCTATCTTTAATTAGAAGGCATTCCTGGCTAGGGCCAAGTGTAGGAGTTGGATAGTATTTCTCCAAGTCCTAGGAATAATAATCAGTTCCCATAGTAAAGGAATATAAAAGTGCTAAAAGGAAAGGAGGAAACAGGACCTAAAAGGTAGAGAAGAGATCCCAGGAATCATCAGAATAAGGAAACATGGAATTCTCTGGACTTTGTGACCTGGAACAAGAGGGGTAAGAGCTCCAGAACTCTCAATCCATTAAGAATTTGATCTGTCCTGAGCCTGGGAACAGAGCACCATAGGATAGGTGGAATAGACAAGACTGGAAGCAATGCCACCTCTCTACAGCTTCCTGGGGACCCCAACTTCCTGCAGCTTTGATGCATTCCTTGACTCCTAGGGAAAACCCAAGGAACGCTCTGGTTTCCAGGAAGGTGCCTTCTTGCCAGCACTTGCCAGTTACTGTTGTGTCTCAAAGTTAAGTGTGTGTTCTTCCATTTGGAATAATGGTTTTTTTTATTCTCAGCAGCAGGAAAATATAAAGGAGAGCCAGGGCAGACAGATACAGTCCTTTTTTGTTGTGATTTAGTTGTGCCCCACTCTATGTGATCCCATACACTTTGTTCATGGGTTTTTTTTGGCAAAGCTGTTGGAGTGATTTGCCACATTTTCTTCCCCAGCAGGCACCCCATTTTACAAAGAACTGAGGCAAAGAGGTGTTAAGTGACTTGCCCAGGGTCTCTAAGTTAGTAAGTGTCTGAAGTCAAATTTGAACTCAGATCTTCCTGATTCCAGCCCCAATGCTCTGCTCACTGCATCACTTAGGCACCCAACAAAGTCACTAGGGATGCCAAAAGTGTAGGAAGAAAGGACAAGATAGGTCTTGATAGGGACACTTGATAGGGACACTCTTTGGATAGGGCCTTCTGGGGACAGTGCTGCCAAAGGGTATTCAGGAAGTCTCTCAGGGCTGATGAAGTGAACATTTCCACTCTTAGCAGCGGGTCCTCACCCTCAGAGTTGATTTTGCTCAATTAAATTTAGAAGAATTTATTAATCCTTTACTATGTGCAAAGTACATAGAGGTGAAAATGAAGCAGCTCCTACCCTGAAGACCTACCCTGACTAATCTTAGTGTCACACCCAGAGTTCAGCACAGAGCTTGTGTTCAATGAGGATTGCTTGGTTTGGTTTTGGGAAGTATCCTCAAAGAGAAGTCTCTGTGTGACATTAGGCAGTCACAGTTGTTCATCTCTAGTCATAGGACTGGGTGGAGAAGATGGTGACTTTTTTTCTTTTCTTTTTGGGATACCTTCCATCACAGAGAGGTTTCGTAAAGAGATCATGGGATCGTGGATTTAGAGTTAGGAGGGATTTCAGAGATTATCCAGCCCAGAAGTTCTCAATCTTTTTTTGGTTTCATGGACCCCTTTGGCAGGTTGGCAAAGCCTGTGGACCCCTTCTCGAAATAATGCTTTTAAACTGAATTGTAAAGGAAATGATATCATCCAATTATATTGAAATAATTAAAATAAAATATATAGCATTACAAAAGAAACTAACTGTATCGACATAATTGTTAGTATGGGACAGCTAGGTGATGGCAGTGGATAGAGCACTGGACCTGGAGTTAGGAAGACTCATCTTCTTGAGTTCAAATCTGGCCTCAGACACTTAATAGCTTTACCTTAATTTCCTCATCTTTCAAATGAGAAGGAAACGGCAAACCACTCCAGTATCCTTGCCAAGAAAACCCCAAATAGGGTCACTGAGAGTCAGAAATGATTGAAATGATACAATAATAAGAACAATTATTGATATACTGGGTGTCCCAAAAGTCTCAGTGACATTTAAAGTTATTAAAGCTTAAAACTGCACTAAGGCTTTTGGGATATCCTGTATTTACAAAACAAATTTATAGATCTCAGGTGAAGAACTTGTGATGTATTCCAATCTCCTCACTTAATAGAAGGGGTAGCCTTGTCCCAGAGATGTTAAGTGACTTGTCCAAGGTGATGCAAGCAGTAAGTGACAGAGCCAGAATGTGAGTCCAGCTTCTCTGGCCCCCAATTCACTACTTTCCCTCACTTACCACCTAAACTTAAAATGAGAAGAAACCCAAGAGGTGTTCTGACCAACTTCCCCTAGAGCACCCTGACTCCTTCAACAATAGCCCTGATGGCAAACTAGGATATCTTTTGTTTAAATTCTCACCTAACCCTTAATCACTGAATAGGCTTGCCTCAGATAAATTGAGACCTGTGAAAGACTTTAGGTTAAAAACTTCAAGGTTACCCTCTGCATCGAGGGTCAACATCAGTCATCTTGACTTTTGTCTTGTCACAAATTTGGTGATTCTGGAGGAGAGAGTGAGGCTGATGACAAATTCATTCACTTGCAAGTCAAGACATCACCCTGGTAATGTCATTGCTTCTCTTAAAAAATAGAGGACAGACAAATATCTGTCTATATGTCTGTTTATGTGTCTATTGTCTATCTTTCCATTTTTCTTTGTATCTATATGTCTGCGCATTTACCCTTCTCTCCATTTAGTCTGTCCATCTATCTATTTGCCTACCTTTCTATCTATCTCTTGATCTACCTATCTATCATTTGTCTATCCATTTTTAAAGACTGGGTCTCTATATCTTGCCCAAGTTGGAAGTGTAGGTGCTGCTCATGGATCTGATCCCTCTATTGATGGACATGGAAACTGTAACAAGATAAGTTATTGCATAGGTGATACTGCTCAGAGTAGGAATTCCAGAGGAACCCGTCTCAACATGTTTTGGTCAACACAAGCCTGTGCCTGAGGCCAGCATATCACTGCCACAAAGCAGGTCCACAAATGTGTTAATCAGTTCAAATATCTCCTATCATCCTCTTCCCTCATCAAGACTACCTTTTTTTATTGAAGGAACTTAAAACTTGATGATTTCTTTGGCCAGATAAGGCATTCCACTTTAACTTTCTTTCCAGAGAGCCTGATGCCAAATTCCAGGTTTTTTCTATGTATTCTGGCTTGCCACCAGACTCTGAAATGAATTACTATGTTCTTTGCCCTCATCTCAGTGAACTTCAGTGAAGAATGTCAGTATCTGGGGAGCTTCTTCCTTCACCATGAATTCTGAGGTACTGGTGCAGAACAGGACCCACTGAGTCATTTGAGGAAGTTTTATTGAGTGAATTTTACTGTTGTGTTGGGAATTGGTGAGATGAGGGCTTCACAGTCCCCTTGTGAAGGTGACCGGCAGCAGGACATTGAGATGTTTCTCTGCTCAAGCTGAGGAGTTAACTTTGATTTAGCAGTACTTCCTGACTTTGAAAACCTTCAAAACCTAGCCCTTTTCTATCTTTCCAGTCTTCTTAGGTCTTACATTCCCCCATGGGCTCTTCAAGCTGGTGACTCTGGCCTCTGTGGTTTCCTTAATAAGGCACTCTCTCTCTTGGCTCTGGGCATTTACTCTGGCTGTCCTCCATGTCTGGAACTTTCTCCCTCATTATCTCCTGCTTCTAGTTTCCCAAGATTTCTTCACATTCCAATTCTACAGGAAGTCTTCCGTGATCCCTCTTAATTTCAATGCCTTCCTTCTATTGATTTTTTTCTCCCAATTTATCCTGTATAAAGCTTGTTTGCAGGTTGTGGTTGACATAGTTTCCCCATTAGACTGTGTCAGAGAGCAGGGATCTCTTATCTGATCTCTTTAAAGGTAAAAAGTAGCTTTTGTTTTTCTTTGTTCCCCAATACTTAGCACACTTGCAAGTCAAGTATACAATAGGTGTTTAATAAGTGTTTATTGACTGATTAAATGGGATATGAGCAGAGGAGAGTTCTGAAGAATATTCCCAATCTCAAGATTCTCCAAATGAATCATTTTGAGCCATATATTCGTTCATTCACCAATCCCTGAAGTCTTTGCTCCAGGATACTTTAGGTACTGCTCCAGATTCTCAAAGAGGACCAATCCTCCTTTATCATGAAATTATGAAGCTTGGTGGAAGAAGAGAATTGATTACTGTTTGTCCTTCATTCTCAATGGTATCAGGAGGGTGATGTTTTGGCTTGAAAGTGACTCAAGTTTAAGTGAGGTAGAGCTGTGCAAAGTCATCAGCCTCACTCTCTCCTCCAGGGTCATCTGAATCTAGTGGCAAGACTAGGTCAGAACAACTGGAGATGGCCCCAGATGCAGTGGGGAGATGTTGGCTATTTTAAGCTAAAGCCTTCCCCAGGTCTCAATTTGTCTGATGCAACACCCATTCAGTAATTGAAGGCTAGATTGTTGTTTGTTGTTGGTCTTTCGTTCAAAAAGATGACCAGGAGGTTGATGTCTTGACTTTCAAGTGATGTACTGATGGACAGGAATTAATTGAATGAAGAAGATTTTTGATGGAAGGGCGTACTAAGAGAAAAACCAACTAAATGTCAAGTTTGGACTAAAGTGAGAAATTACAAAGCAGTGACAACATCTAGACCTCTCTAGGCTATGAGAAATAGTGAGGTCCTGATGGATGCAAAAAAAAAAAAAAAGAATCCTGTGAAGGTGAAGTGATTATTTTATTTGAACCACATGTTTCCGTTGGGCTGGAACCAATGACCATATTTTATGTAATTATAACTTTGAATAGATAAGTACATTATGAGGTAGTTACCTATAGTACATATAATACACCATACTTACATAATGTATAAAATATAGTAATAATAATTACAACTTCAAATACATGAGACTACTTCATGGGATTCATTATTAACACCCACTGGGACCTAGCAATGTAGACTGCCTGAGGATTTCACATCTGGCTCCCTACACAGTTTCATCAGTATTTCCTAAGCAATGGTGAATATCAAATTATATGATTGGTTCATGGAATCATAGATTTGAATCTAGAAGGAACCACAGAGATCATGTAGTCTAACCTTTCCTTTTTGCAGAAGAGGAAACTGAGGCACAAAGTGAAGGCACTTGCCTAAGTCATACAGGTAAATGGTCAGATTGGGGCTAGAACCAAGGCTTTCTCTGTACTGCACTAAGCCCAACAAGAATGGGCCCTGTAGCATTAAGATACAGCTAAATATGGTGGAAATAGACCTAGAGTTAGATTCAGGATTGGCAACCAGACAGTATTTGACTGGCTTGATTGATATTGTACTATAGTCGCTTCTTGACTCTTATTGGCACATCATGTTGGACTTAAACTTTTTTTTATTTTGGTAGCCTTACTTAGAATAAAAAGATTTGAATTCATGTTTTGGTAACTATGTGACTTTTAGCTTCCCTTTCCTTCCCTTCCCTTCCTTTCCTTTCCCTTCCCTTCCCTTCCCCCCTCTCTGTCTCTTTCTCCTTCCTTCCTTCCTTCCTTCCTTCCTTCCTTCCTTCCTTCCTTCCTTCCTTCCTTCCTTCCTTCCTTCCTTCCTTTCCCCAGCATCAGCAGTTTCTCATTGAGAGTATTCCGGCAAAGATAACGAATTCCATTTTGGCTTTCTATAGCAGTCTCCATCTTTCCCCTCTCAGCTCCCTAGGCCTTTGTCTCCATCTGTATGGGAATAATACAAACTCTAGCCCATTCTTTTTGGACCCAATAGGACTGAATAACAAATTTACCTTATATTAAAGTCTGAGACCTTCTTAGTTTGGTTACTTGCTTTGCTGGAGATCTCTGTGGTCGGTATTTTTTAAAATTATAAAATCTTCATTCATTCATTCAACAAATAATCATTCAGTACCTCTTCTGTGCCCAGCACTAATTGAAGAAGTACAAAATCTGGTCCTTGCCTGCACTATATTCTAGTGAAAGATCTAAGACATATACATATTAAGCCATTAGGTAATAAGGGGTTGTAGAGATCCAGGTGTCATAGTTGGCTAGAGAAGGGGAAGAATAGCATGGGCTGGAGTGATCCAGAAAACCTCATGGAGGAGGAGGGGCTTGAATTAAATGTGAAGAATAAGTAGGGTCAGGATCAGTAGAGGGGAAAGGTGGAAGACATTCTGGGGAGCATGGGAGAGAGCAAAGAGCAGGATAAACAAAAGCTTCAAGGCATAAATTAGCATAACATATGCTGGAAATGGTGAGGAGAGTAATCTATAGAGAGCAGAGAGTTTGGATTTTGTATTAGTAGAAAATAAGGTCAGACATGTAAGTTGAGGTAGGGTAATAATAAATAACCCAAACTTAGATTTATGTAGTGCTTTGAAGTTTAAAAATATTTTTGTTATAACACTCCTATTTTTTTTAAGTAGTACAAGCATCATTTCCCCAATTTTTTCAGTTGAGGAAACTGAGGCACAGAGAGGTTGCCTGAATTGCCAAGGTGTGTATATCTAGTAAGTGGCAGGGTCAAGATTGAAATCTTCAGATGTGCACTCAGTGCTTGCTGGGGATGGAAGCTCAATTCCGTGTGGGCGGTCTCGGGCAGGTAGAGGTGGGAACTTCTAAATCTTAGAGTTCTCACGAGGCCCCCCATAATAACAACAGGGAATCGGGGAGGAGACCGAGCTATCTCGTGTATTTCCGCCTCTTCCCGTGAAATACGTGATGGGAGGAGCATCCCCGCTCTGGAGGCTGTCCCGGATCTGGGCACAAACAGGCTCGGTATTGACGTGTAAACTACGCGACGGGAGAGCTTAAGTAGGGTCAGGAAAGCCTGAAAGCTCTCTTGGGCAGAGGGGCCACGTGTGAGGACACAAGGCTCCGCTTTTCCTCTCTCCTCTCTCCCCTCCCCCTCTCTCCCCACTTACACTTCTACTTCCAATCTCTTATTGTAAGATCTTTGCCTCCTTGGGAGATCTTTCTCTCTCCCTCCTAAGGAAGAATTCCCCTGCACTTGTAACTAGACCCTGAAATAAAGCTCAACCCTTGTTCGACTCTGGAACATCCTTTCTTTCATACGAGCATCCGGTTTGGCCAGCCGAAGACCTCCGATAGAGGTAAGGTAAGACTCGGGTAGCCCTCAGGCCTCTAGGCCTGGCAAGTGCTCTTTCTAGAACTCTGAGTTCCAGGCTAACAGGTTTAGATTATATTCTCTGACACTGGGGACCTGTTAAAAATTCACGAGCAGAGGCAGGTAAATGGCATGGTAGATAGATCACTGGTCCTGGAGTCAGGAGGACTTGAGTTCAAATCTGGCCTCAGACACTTGACACTTACTGGCTGATGTGACTCTGGACAAGTCACTTAATCTCAATTGCCTTGCCCAAAAAAATAAGTCATGAGCAGGGTAGTGATGTGAGAAATACTTTAGGGACAAAATGTTAATCTAGTAGAAATGTGCCATTTCTTGTTCTATCTACCTTAAATTCATAGCATTATACCAAATGTGCACGGGGTCAATCAGTAGGCAATTTATTAAACACTTACTATGTATCATGCTCTGTGCTAAGTAATGAGGAGTCAAAGACAAAAATAGGGACCCTGCTTTCAAGGAGCTTACATTCTAATGGAAGAAGTCAGACATCAGGCACCATTATGGGACTTAGCCTTTGCCACGCAGAACAAGGAGGGCAGAAGCAGCAGGAACTCTCCAACTGAAGGAACTTAAAAAAACCCTCCAAATTAAAGGATGGACCAACTGATCACAAAAACATAAATACTCATAGAAGCCAACCAAGTGTGGTGGACTGTCTAATTCAACACCTGCTTAATTACCTGGTACCAGCTGTTAGTCCTTTGTTTTTGAAGAAGACCAGTGACTTCATTGGTGAAGTTTTGATTCCATTGTGAACTGGATTTAAGTGAGGCAAAGTTGCACAGAGTCATCAGCCTTACTCACTCTTTCAGAGTCATCAAAGTCTGGTGGCAAGACAAAAGTCTTGATAACTGGTGACGGCCCTGGAGTAGTGAATGACCAAGCTCTAGGCACTCCAAGGTTCCTGGTTCAGCTTCCTTCTTGGACATTGGAATAAATTGTTCTCATCTGCCCATTCCACCAGATGGAGTCTTCGCATATTTGGGGTAGGCACCCCACTAACTCACCTATGGACCTGTTGATTACCCTCAGTTTGGTTTAGCCAATCTGCCAAGATGGTTTTATTGGAGTGTGGCCACTGCCTGTACTTGAGCTTCTTGGAGCCCAAGGTACTGAACTACTGAAGGCCAAAGCTCAGAGACAATCTTTTGCCACCACTGTCTCTCTTCCCTTGAATTTTGTTTTGATTTTTGGATTTGAATCAATGTCTCGAGAAGCAGCTGTGTGGCACAGGCTTGGAGTCCAGAAGATCTGAGTTCAAATCTGACCCCAGACATGATGGAAAAAAGAAGGCGAGTATGATCCTCATCACCTTCCTTTTAATGTTCAGCCTAAATTTCAATATTATTTACTTTTTAAAAAATGTGTTATCTCCTTGTAATTTTCCACTTTATGCCATTTGATTAGGTAGTGAATTCCCTGTCTATATATATATATTTAAGCAAAGTGGATAATCATCTCTCAGGGAAGCTTCAGAATAAATTTCTATCCTGGGAGGTTGTGCTAAATCTCTAAGATGCCTTCTGAGTGTGTGAAATAATATTGATTGTTTTTAGGAATCTAACCACTAAATACTTAGGGCTGAGGACTTCCTGCTGGCTACCAATCAAATTAAGCTTCTTCTCTCAAAAAAATAGTAAATCAGCTCCAACCAGAATGATCTTTCCCTGAATTTTCATTGCATCAGTTGATGTTATAATAAAATCAAAATGATTGCTTCATAAAGGTAAGATGTCATTCACAGTTGGACTGTCTTATTTAAGAGAAGCTTTATTTTAAGGATGTCTTTGAGAGTCAGCAATGGGAAAATATTAGAGAGTAGACTTGCAATTAAATTTGATTTTATGCAATCTAAGTATCACTTTCAGATACTGTCAAATTTAAGTAGGTTGAGGTTGGTGAAAAACAGAACATCTTAAATAACAAAAAGACTAAGTGACATGAAGGAACTGGGAGCCTTGAAGAGGAAAATGGACAGTTAAATTAAAAAATTTTTTTTGGCATATTTGCTCCTAACATATCTTGAGTGTTTCAGGATTCTACAGTCAGCACACTGCTACTTCTTTTAAACCTGCTGTACAAAGTTATCTTTTAGCAGATAAAAGTAGTTGTCAATCTGCTCCTATTTTTTCCTAAACGTAGGCTCTCATTCCCCAGGAAGACTATTGGCTTTAACTTACATTCACTGAATAATAAGAGCCAAGGGAATTGGTTTTTCAGAATCCATGTAATCCTATATTATGTATTTCTTTGTATTTAAACTACTGGGTGTCAAAAACTCTTTCAAGCTCAACATTCTCATCACTATATTCCAAAACATACTCAGTCTTGCAGCAGACGATTTGTGCCTGGGATTATAAATGAAGAGTGCTCTAGTTTAGAGAATATTTTTAATTCCAAGGTTCAATGATTTGAAAAAATCAAGTTAGTTTTTGTTGGAGTTGATTTACTATTCATTTTTTTTCTGGAGAGGAGAAGTTTAATTTGGTTGGTAGTACAGCAGAGAAAAAATATTTGGGTTCAGTTCAGGGCTCTGAAAAATGGTGCCAATTTTTCTTGGTTTGGGTTCATGATTCAGTTGGGATCAAGTTCCAGATGTAGGGTTCCCACTATCACAGCATATGAGAACAAGTGGTAGGGGCAAGGAGCTGAATAACTCTTATAGATAACTCAACTAAAAGATTAGCTTCAAGTATTATTCATTAGATCAACTAGTTGATGATTTTAGCTCCCTGTTCCCTTCCTACCCCATTTGATAGGGTACACACAGTCTAGCAAAAAGAAGCTTGGATTTGAAATCCATAGTCATGAGTCTTCATAGCTCTACCATTTACTAGATGTAGGATTTTGGGAAACTACTGTGCAATCCTCCAGTTTGCTCACTGGTAAAACAGAATACTTGTACCATAGGGGTTGTTGTTGACTACAACTAGTATATATTATGTATAGCTTTTGTCTCCTTTACCCCTTGCCTCCCCCCATTTCCTGCCTTCCTCCCCCCAACAAAGATGCCCAGAAAAGTTACCCAAGGCACTATTTGTGTTACCACCCATTCAAAGCCATAATTCAAGCTCTCACTGATGTGGACACTTTTACCAGTCAACCAAAGGATAAATGAATTGATTCATCCCAAAACAATAGACATTTAATCAAACAACATTATATAAAAAATTACAAAAAAGATCATTCTCTCCTTCCTTCCACACATACAGGGTACAGCCTATAGATTAGCACATAGCTATTGAAGGAGGTCAGACCCTCAGGGGACATGTGTGACTAGAGAATATGAGTCAAAAGGCATACTTTTTACCATTTTATACTGAGTGTCATGTTGTGGCTGTTGGACTTGGTTACCGAGCTGCTCTCTGCTACCAGCTACATGACTTCTGCTCTGCAAGGTCATCTCCTTGCTATCTATTCCCATCTACTAAGGCATGGTGACTAGAAAGCCTTTACAAGAGAAGGATGAGCAATTTTAGTGCAGAATCACCACACCTTTCTTAGGAAATTGTGGGAAAGGCAGGAGTCCAAGTGTCCATAGAATAAGATCAAGTCTTTTCTTTTGATTGATGCTAATTTTAAAGCCATGGTCCCACACAACTATGTAATTTTTGGTTAGATAATTTCTCATAACTCATGTTTAACTGCTTATGGGGGTCTTGTTACCTTCCTCCTAAATGGAAACTTTGCTAAAGAAATCATAGAGGAGCTACAAAACTTACTTCATTCCCAAGATCCTCCCCATTGGAATGCAAATGGCTTGAAGAAGAGCAAGAACTAGATAAAGAGGACAAAGTATTTTATAAATATAAAGCATTATATAAGATTTTACATTTTTGTTAGAGAGCAAAGAATTTTGTTTGATGTTGATCCCAGGCCAAAAGTCATGCCTGCTCTATTTCATTCATTCATTAACTAAAAGATAGAATTGAGTGCTTTTTTCCCAAATGGAAGACTAGAAAATTTGGAAGAATCTTAGACACAGGAGGTCTTGGGAGATCCCAATGAAGGTCCTTGCTCTACCAACTACAGTCTTACCAGACCTATACAATTACAAAGTTTCTAGAGTTATATTCTGGGGAATTCTATATATTTTCTATAAACATTTAAAAAATGATCTTTAGAAGATCTGTGGTAAAAAGTAATGTGGAAAAGTTTGTAGATTGGTGACAATGATGTCTATTACTCTAAATGGACAAGGAAACCAACTTTATTGTTTTAGTTTTCAGTTTAGTTATTATTGGGCATGTATTTGATTGCCATTCTTATCTATCTGAGGTAATTCTTTTGTCCCAAGTGGTAGATGCAAATTCCTTGATTTCTGAACCTCCATTTTGGCACTAGGCTACCAAGCTTGGAACCAATGAGGCAATGAACCAAGGATATTCAGCAAAGTTTGTCATTGGCTAAGGCATTTCTCTGTGATCTCATATGCACATTTGAGTGTGAGCCTTTAGAACTGTGTTTTTTTGGTTCCTTAAATTCTACTTATGATGATAATTGTGGAAATCCAGTAGGGCCTGGTCATTTTATGTCTGCTCCCCCAGGGCACTGACCTCTAAGAAGGCAGTTGGATCGTATTGATGTTTCTTGCTGAAGCTACATATGGTTCACCCCGGAATACGGAGACTCTTCATTGTGAAGGTAAATCTGTATTGATAGAATAACTCAAAATAGCTCAGTCTGCATTCTATAAAGGCGGTTGTCTGAGACTGTGACGCATCCCCTTCAGGCACATGTTTGAGAGTCCTAGATGTTCGCACTAATTAATGTAATGCCTTCCAAACATGATTGACACAACAGGCAAGAAGAACAGCCTGCTCTGATGTAGCTGGGAGATGGTTTAAAAATATTCTCATTATGTTTCTCTTGCTCCTAGATAACAATTATGAACTTTAATAAGTTGTCTCTAATTGAGGAAAATGGGTCCTTTGGCCAGGACCCAGGAGTTCTGGCTCTTTCTAATTTTATTCTGTTATTTCTTGTATTTTTCTATCTACTTTAAATGGCTCCATGTTTGGGCAGGCCTGGGAGTGATGGAACTAATTTTCATGCTGTTCTTTACTTTGTTGTACCCCTTGTTCACTGACAATGATGACAAAATTGAGAAGTATGGTTAAAAGAGGAAAGGTATTGTAGTCAGAGGACGTGTATTCAAAGGGCAACTCTGACACTACATGAATGACTTTGGGTAAGTCATTTAACCTCCTTGGGACTCAGTTACCTCCTTTGTAAAATGAGAGGGTTTCTGAAGTCTCATATGGCTCTATATTTATAAGCCTATGTTAAAAGGAATATTGAATCTTGAAAAATAAAACTTGGATTGTATCCTGGCTTTACATTGATTAGCTGTGTGACCTTGGACGAGTTATTGTAGAATACTATGCTAAATTCTGGGGAAGATAAAAAGAAAGACAGAGATATAATGAGAGATAAGAGGACCCTCACGGATCTTACAGTCTAATGGAGGAGGATGAGAAGATATCAAAATAAACTAATATGATACACCATATTACATGAGAAGTATATTGGAAAATTGGCAATGAGATTTTAGGAGGGGAATTGTTGGGGGGCAGGAGGCAGAGGGGTAGGAGTCATTTAATGTCTTTGAACCTTTTTCCTCAATATTAAAATTCAGATAATGTTTGTACTACCCAAGGTTGTTGTAAGAGTCTAATGAGATAATGTATATGTAGCATGGGTAGAATTCTTTTCTCACATATGAGGGTGCCAGAATAATTATCCTTGGTTCAATGTACTCTTTCAGTCCCTGTACAATTAAAACAATACTAAATAATCTTATATTCACAATTATACTATATTATATGTGATTGTATATTATGTATACATAATAGAATTTAAAGAACCAAAAAAGTTCTAAATATATATATGTTACATATAATAAATAAAACAGCAAAAAAAGCAAAATGAGATAAAATGGCTCAGAAGTTCCCAACTGATATGTTTACATTTTTCTAGACAGTCAGAAGACACATTTATTTATTCAAAGCACCACCATTTGACCAAATGAATGAATGAAAAAGTCAAATGCTTACTGTCTACAAAGCACCGTGTTAAGCATCAGGGATACAAATAAAAAAGCAAGATAGTTCCTGCTCTCAGGGAGTGGCCATTCTTGTCAAGGGAGACAACAAATATTAAATAGAATATGTAAATAGAATTAAATTAGAATAGCATTCTAAGGAGATGTGATAGAACACCTCCCATCAAATATGGGTTATACTCACTCATGAATATTCATGCGACAGATGGGGAGGTGAGCATATATGAGGAGCATGCATGGGGAGGGGTAATATGTGTAGAGAGACAATTCATACTCTGCTGCTGCAGGATGCGTGATACCTTCTGGTAATTACCAGCCTGCCATCACCAGGCCTGTTCTGCATTGACTCTCATGAGGCAATTCTCTGTTGAGCTCTCTGCGCCTGTACCTCACTAGGGGCCTTAGAGCAACAGCAGGCTAAAATTTGTTTTTTGTCTTTTCTCTAGGCTAGAGGACAAGTTGTTGTTGTTTTTTTAATTACAGAGGACAACCTAAGATTCCGATAATCTAGTGTATTCCCAAGATCCTTTCTGATTTAGATATAAAGAAATTTCAGTCAGAACAAAAAGTAGCCCAGTGTTGTATACTCACTTAGCTCAAATTCCTATCTTTGTTATATGTATCTGACTGAGTGTAGCTGAGTAAAATCTGAGTGCTTTGGTGGAGTATTTTGGCCAGTGAAAACCTCAATTTCTCTAAATATATATATATATATATAGAGATATATATATATATGTATATACATATATATACACACATATAAAATTTATATATATAATATATATTGATATATATGTAAATATATACAAATTTAAATTTATAGATAAAATATAAAATATAAAAATATATACAATGTGTGCACACATATATTATATTCTTTGTACCTATGAAAATACTATGCTATACTATAAAATACTATAAAACTATAAAATATTTCTCTTTGTTATCATCTCTTCTCAGTACGGTATTGTGGAAAGAGAAATCCAGCCAGCTGGGAAGCCCACACTGGTCTCAGCTGTCAGTAACTAGCTGGATGATTTTAGGTAAGTAACTGAAGTACATATATCAGTTCTATGCCTTAGCTTCTTTTATCAAATGGGAATAACTAATGTAAGGTAATATAAGAAAGTTCTGGATGTGGGTGTAGCCAGTCAACAAGTATTTAGTAAGGCTTAGCACATGAATATTAAGAAAGGCAAAAGCTTCAACCCCGGCTTTGAGTTTTTAATAGGGGTGACAACATGCAAGCAACTATGTACCTCTGAGATGTGTACCCTGTACATGGGAGGTTATATCAGAGGGAAGACACAAATGCACCAGGAAAGGCCTCTTGTAGAAGGTGGAATGTGAGCTGCGAACAGTATACATGAGCAAGTCACCTTAAAGCCTTTGAGTATCTGCTATAAATGGAAATAACAGTTCTTGAAGTGTCCACCTCTAAGATATAGCTGCACCTCGATGCGTAGGTGTGCTATTGCCATTGGCCATTGAGCAGGAGAAGAGCTGATGGTGAAGCTCATTCCAGAGTGTGTCAGCATGCCTGGTTGCCATTTCTATGCCCACCTATGTTCACAGGGTAAGGTAGGCATTTTAGGATCTTTAAAGTGCTATAGAAAGTTGAGCTGTCTCAGCATCTCCACGGCATTGTTAAAAGGATCAAGTGAGCTAACAGATCTGGTAGGGCTTTGAAAATGTGGCAGTGCTGTCCAAATGAGAGACAGTGTCTTTTTCTGAACAGCTTTCAATAACTTTCACATACTTCAGTTACTTTTCACTTAGCAAGTATTAATAGGAAAATACAGGTTTGGGAATCTGGAATTTGAGACTAAGAAAATGATTATCTTCAGTAAAGGCATCTTGGAAAATCAAATAAAGGAAGCACAAGCCTAATTCCTCGCCTGCTATGCCTGCCCTCTTCTATTAGGAATAGCTATTGTAGTTAAATACAAGCCTGCCACAGTAAGGCCAACACACGGGCAAGCTGCCTAGCAGATGGTACAACCTGATACCAGAGTGAAGAGCCAATACAACAGGCAGTTGTCTTCCCTTCATTTCCTGAGTCAAACTGTCCAAGGTAATTGTGGGATTGCATGAATTGCTGGAACATTTCCACTTCTGACAAATGCCAAAAGCTTTCCTCTGCTTCTAGTGCTGGGAAGATGAAATCCTGCTTCTATCGCTTTCCCCCTCAAATTATCCTGGTTGAGAAGTGAGGTGGGGCTATGTGCCCTAGAGCATGAAGGCAATCAGGACCAGTCTAAATTCAATCACCCCATGAGGTGCAGGAGGGATGCTAGGGGAGGGATGCTTAACCTGGAGTCCATCAATGTGTTTACAATTGTTTTGGGTAAATATATTTCATTATCATTGATTTCCTTTGTAATCCTACGTATTATGTTTTAGGCACTTGAAGCATTATTCGGAAAAGAGGTCCCTAGATTTCACTAGACTGCCAAAATCTATCATAGATCAAAGGGGTCTAAGATACAAGAAAGTTGAGAATAATTATATATACATACATACATATGTGTATATGTGTATATATATATATACATATACACATACATACACACACCTATTAGTGTCTAATGGTAGCCATCTCTGGGAGAGGGAAGAAAAAAGGGAAAAAAGAAATTTATGTGGTAACTTTATTATATGTTTAAAAGGAATAACATTTTTTAAATGTAGATTATAGATCCCAAGTTGGAGGACCTAGGTTTTGGAGGACCTAGGTTCAAAAACTGTCTTCAGTATCTACTACCTCTATGACCTTGGACATGTCACTTAATCTCCTGGCCTCAGTTTCCTCATCTGTAAAAGTGAGGGACGGATGGACTTCATGGTCTCTGATGTCCCTGACCGCTCTAGAGCTATGCCCCTATGTTCCAGGTACTGGGTAAGGCTCTGGATATACAAATAGAAAGAATGAAACAATCTCTGCTCTCAAAAAGCTTATTTTCTAACCATAATAATTGCTGACATTTGGGTAACATCACACTCAACCTTTACAATAATCCTGTGAGAGAACTAGTACAAGTATTATTATTATCATCCCTATTTTACTTGTTTATATATATTTTCGTATATGTATATATATAGTATACAATTATATACAAACGCAACACACCCACACCTACACACCCACACCCACACCCACACCCACACCCACACCCACCCACACACACATACACACACACATACCCCAATAGGTCCCAGCCCAAGCCTCACTTGGTCATTATTTGGGTTTTGATGACTCAGAGTGAATGTAAATAGCAAATATTTCTGTTTTGGCCAGAAAACCTGAGGGTCTTCCCCCCTCCCCCCACATTGATAATGTTTTGACCAGGTAAAAGAGGTCATTTTTTGTCTAATTTCTTACCTAGCCTTAATCACTGAATGAATAGTGCATCAGACAAACTGAGATCTAGTAAAGACCTTAGCTTGAAAAGGACCATCTCCAGCCATCCTGATTCATATTTTGCCACTGGACCCAGATGGCTCCTGAGGAGAGAGTAAGGCTGGTGATTTTGCATGCCCTCCCTCACTTAAATCTGATGCACTTGCAAGTCAAGACATCACCTTCCAGTTGTCATTGGAAAACAATAACAATAAAAAAGGTACAGTAAGCTGTATATAACAGATTTACAGTTTCATGTGCAATCATCTTTTTTTATTATACCATGTTATAGAATTGCTTGCTTTATTCCAAAAATTACAAATAAAATAAATAAAAATAAAAAAGAACCCCTGCCCTAGAGTTATGTCCACAGTGAGCTACCTTTTTGCTTTTTAACTCATGGATAGGGTTATCTCTGAGGACAATATATTAAACAAGATCTTAATTAGCTAAATAACCTTACAGCCCAAAGTCAGAATGTATAAATCTAAGTGTCATTTGACATATCATCAAGAGGACCCTAAGTCAATTGGGGTAAAAATAAGGTAAGGTCCTTTCGGTGTTTCATTCAAACACAGCACAATGGAACCATGTCTTACCACTTATACTTCTATATCTGAGCCTCACTCAGAGCTCAGGCTGGCATCATTTCCTCCCAAGGTGGTCTGAAAAAAACATTTTTAGTCTAGACTTTGTCTCTGAGAAACCCTTTTAGCTAGATTCTTAAGACTTCTACCCGCAAAGCTATCTCTCCAAAAGTCTCTAACATTTGCACTTGTCATATTAGCTTCAAACTGCATTTCTCAAAGACATTTTCAGTTTTTATTATCTCTGTGAGGGAAACATGGTAGAGAATTCTGGGTTTGGAGTCAGAGGAAATGGGTTAGAATCTTGGTTCTGCTACTTACTCTGTGAGAGACTCAGTTGTAAAAAGAGAAGGTTGAGTTAAATGATTTCTGCGTTCCCTTTTGTCTCTATGTGCTATGGACCCAAGTCAGAAGTGAATGCTGGACTTTACAAAAGATACTGAGGCTTTTGATAGCAGATGGCTGATTAGCCAAGAATGTCCAAATTCCTCCAGAAGCAAAATGGTTAAAAGTAATTGTGGAGGATTGTTAATTAGAGGGGAAATAAGATAATTAGTAGGATAATAAGAGGTTTGGGGGTATGTGTTATAGAGGAGGGATTTGGGATGTCTGTTGAAAAAGAATGAGTTCCTGAGACTGTACTGGAGGAAATCTGTGTATGTGTGCCTATGTGTGCACATGTGTGTCTATATGTATATATGTGTGTGTGTGTGTTTTAAAAAAGAAGAGGGGCTAACAGTGGCCTTCCTTTCTCTCTCTGAAATGCCTGGAAGCCCTCTGTCCAATTACCTCAATTAACTAGAAGCGTGAGTGAGCTGAAGAATCCTTTAAGATTCCTAGAAAGTTACTAGAACTACCTTGTGGAGGACAGCTGATCAATCAACAACTATTTAGTATGTATTTGCTATATACCAGACACTACACTATGAACAAGAGATAACAGATGTACTTAGGACATGTGTTTTCCCAGGTTTTCTCCCTCCTTTGGCTGGAGTTAGCTTGTTCATCCATCCCACCTACGATAACTTCTAACATGTAGAAGTGATGCTCCCAGATGGATTGCTACCATCATCATAATCATGTGGGTACTGCTTGAATTCTTTTGGGGTTCTAGGGATAACCCTGGTGTATGTATATGGGGGGGGGAGGGAAATACATTCTTACAATATTACAATAAAGACCCTGAGCTCCCACTGATGTGCTTCCCATTCATACAAAATCAATCACCATGACAACACTGATTCGTAAATATGGAACATTGACTAAAAAGTAGGGCAAGAGAAAGAATAATCATGGCCAACTCTAGCTAGAGCCTCACTTCCTCTAACTGTCTAGAACAACTCAAAGATTAAAACAGAATCATAGAATCTCAGAAAAGATTTAAAAGCCATCTAGCCCAATCCATACTAGAACAAGAATCCTTTCACCAATAGATTTAATATGTCATCATCCAACCTTTAATTCCAGGCCTCTATGATGCTCTGTCTTCTGGGGCAGTTAGTCCATTCCACTTTTGGATAGCTGGAATTGTTAGGAAGTCAAGGTTAAATCTGACTTGCTAAGACTTCTGCTCAATGCTCTGCCCTCTTAAGGCCAAGGAGAACATATTTATTTCGTCTTCCACAGGATTTTGTTGTTGTTCAGTAATTTTTAGTCATGTCTGGCTCTTTGTGATCTCATTTGCTTTATTGACAAAGATACTGGAGTGGTTTGCCATTTTAGTATGAGGAAACTGAGGCAAATAGGCTTAAGTGACTTGCCCAGGGTCACACAGCTAAGAAGTGTCTGAGGCCAGACTTGAACTCATGAAGATGTCTTCCTGACTCCAGGCATGTTATCTGGCTGCCTTCCACAAGATATTTCAATTCAGTTCAATTCAATCATTATTTATGTGCCCCTGTTATGTGCCAGGCCCAGCACTGGGGATACAAACAAGAAAAAGAAAGACGATCCTTGTCCTCAGGAGGCTCACATGAGAAAAAACAGTATACAAAAGAAGCTCACAGATGGGCATGGGCATTGCTTGTGGCACAAGAGAGAATGATGGTCCGTGGAGTTAATACCAAGCATGATGGATAATGAAGAGTTACCTGGAAAGATCTATAAAGAAAGGCTTTTGGAGAAGATTTTTACTTTACTCTCTGGCCCTCCTTCAGATTCTTGAAGATAGCTATCACGTCCTACCCTCTCCCCTCCAATTTTCTTTTCTCTGGGCTAAATCCTCATGTGGCATACTCTAGACCATGTTTTACCTTACTATTTGCCTTCCTCTGGAAGGTCTCAAGCATAACAACATCTTCCCTGGAGTGTGATACCCCAAACTGAATACAAGTACTCCAGATGCGGCAGAGTACAGTCAGACTCTAATCTCCCATGATTCTCTTAATGTAACCACACCAAACAATGTTGAGCTTATAATCCATGAAAGTGTCCAAACCCTTTTTTATCAGAAGTCTTGTACTATAAAGTTATCTTTAAGATCACATCTAAGACAAACATTTAACCCTATCGCATTTCATCTTGCTTGATAGGACCCAATATTCTGTCCTGTTGAAGTAATGACATCTTGATTTTATCAACAAATGTGTTAGCTCTACCTCCTGTAAGAGGGGAAGCCAACCAGAGTTCCCCTGTCTATCTCTCTTGGAGAATGGCCATGCCTTCCTGGGATCAAATTTACTGTAGGGGAAGGCAGGGGAACCTGGGGAAAGGTTAAAAAACAGAACAAAACAAAAAATAGACAGAAAACACAGACAAAACATTCTCCTGTGAGGAGGAAAAAGATTCCTAATTACTGTGAGGGCTGATTTCCTGGGGGTAGCCTATCTAGTCTCTTCAAATAGAATATAAGCTCCTTCAGGTCAGAGAAGGTATCTTTCACTTTTTTTCTATCTAATACAACATATGAAATGGAATGGAGTCAAATGGAACTTTTCTTCATGATGCAATTGGAAATGAATAAATGCAGGCCTGTATGGAAAAATATGAAATGCCATGGAAATCTTTTTATCTAAAGCAAGACTACTACTGTGAGTCCTCTCCTGGAGAGAGGCAGAATTTTTATTCTTTGCCAATAATACAATCTGTTGGAGTTATTTTATCCTTTTTCCTTTTTGATGGTAACTGATTTTGGCTTTGAAAGGTAGTAGGACCCCACAGCTATGTAAATTCAGGAGTCCAGGAGAATGAATGGTGCTTAGGAGTCAAAGGATTTGGATTCAAATCCTTACTACTTATGATGCCTTGGACAGGTAATTTAAGCTTTGTGGGCCTCAGTTTCTTTGTCTGTTAAATGAAAGGGTTGGAGCAGATGGCCTTTGTCATTCCTTCCATCTATAATCCTGAGCGAGCTAAAATCTAAACAGACATCTAGCACTGTTTATATTTAAAACAATTGTAACTCATGTGATGACAATAATGCTGAGATAATGCTGTAGGTCCCCAGTCAGTCACTGGTGAACTGTATTCTTCCCCATGGCCATGGGGTACTAAAATTCTCTTCTCTTTGGCCAGATGCTTCATGAACATGTTCTCTGTGTCACAAGCGGGTCTGAATGAGAGAACTGGGATGGCCAAGGCACAGTCATCTCCAGCATTATAAAAACCAAATGACTCCAAGTATAGGATTTCTTTATTGAAGATCAGTAATCTCCATCTTCCTATACAATCACAAGAGTGGGGCTTTATCCTCAGAGGGTAGTCATGTAGAAATCTCTTTAATCTTGTTCCTCTGAATGATTAAAAATCAAATAATATCTCTACCTGAGAAAGAGCTGATCAGAGATACTTACATATCCAAATTTTAATATTTCGCAGTTTCAAATATACAGTCCAGTTAATTAAAAGACTTCACCAGGGAATTACATTTGCACTGGGGGAAGATGGAAAGTCACAGAGTTTAGTTTTATTCTGAGATGAAGTATATGAGCTAAATTACCTTTTGTTCTCTTTCGGCTACTCTCTGCATACTCATTATGAAGCTACCCTGATCTAATCTAATAAAAACAAGTAAAAGTGAAATTACACTGAAGGATTCATGAGGTATCTGCACGTTCCACTGGTTCTTTGTTTTTGTATTCCTTTTCATGTGCAAATATACCAACAGATCAAAATAATTATTTTTTAAAAACATTCTTTCTCCCCAATTGCAAGTAAAAATGATTTTAAAAATAATTTTTAAAGTTTTGAGTTCCCAATTCCATCACTCTTTCCCTCTCTTCCATCCCCTCCCTGAGATGGTAAGCAATCGGAAACAGGTTATACAGGTGCAACCATATAAAACATTTCTATATTAGTCATTTTGAGCTCATATATATTCTTAGAAACTATGATGGATCCACAATCTCTTTGATATTTGCACTCCTTCTACCAGTGCAGATTATAACTGATCATCCTAGAGGATGATTATTCATGTATTTCCATAAATGATTCAGAGAGGATCATAGATTTTGAGGTGGAAGCTTTTAACTCTTCAGGGGTTAGAAGGAGCACTGAGTCTGGAGTCAGGAAGACCTGAGTTCAGATCCAGCCTCAGGCACTTACTAGCTGTGTGACCCTGGCCAAGTCACTTAACTCTGTTTGCCTCAGTTTCCTCAAGCGTAAGATGAACTGGAGAAGGAAATGGCAAACCACTCCAGTGTCTTTGCCAAGAAAACTCCAAATAGGGTTACAAAGAGTCAGATACAACTGAAACAACTGAACAACAAGAAATCCAATCACCTTCATCTTACAGATGGGGAAACTGAGGCTAGGAAATGTGAAGTAACTTGCCCAGGTTCACATAAGTAGTAAATGTCAGAGTGAGGATTTGAAACAACTCCTCTGACTCCAAACCTGGCATTCTTTCCACTGTATCATGATGCTTCGATGGAACCCCCATACTGAAGACCTTCCTTTGGTTCTCTTGTTTTAGTAACTATTCTAGTGCAGGACTCAGGCGAGCCATCTTTTATCCCTCACTCACTCTATGTTACTGGTCCTCCTTATTTTCTGATCCCATATCTCTTGGATAATTTCCTTTACATTTCTTCATATATGCAAGTCACAATCCGTAATATGTTGTGACCTACTCATACTTCCATTCAATTGCTTTTTGGGATCAATACAATTTTCATTCTTTAAAGGTTTGTGCAGTCTATGATTTTCAGTCATAGAACATCACTGGGAGAATATTAGAATTGAACAGAAGGGCTTTGGTGGAAAGAAGAATCTTGAAATCATTGAAAGCATAATCTCTCAAATGCAACCTAGTCTAGTCTCCTACTCAATTCTGGGCTCAGCTGATTGTCCATCTTCAATGTCCACCCAAGATATAAAACAAAATTCCAGGATCTGGGTTTGGGAAGGACCTCAGAGGCCATACATGATTATATGATCGTAACTTCATTCAGCCTTTGCTTGAAGAGCTTTAGTGATGTTTGTATGGATTTCCAGATTCATTTCTCTTTACTACCCATCATTCACTTTATAGTCTAGACAAAATGGACTGAGTTTTCTAATCTCAGAATTCTTTTTCCATGCCTTTGCATGACCTGTGCCTGCTTTCTGGAGTGTGTTTTCACTTCACATTCATCTTTTGGAATCTTTCCTACTTTCAAGGGTCATTTCATGTACTGCCCCTTACAAAATATCTTACTTGACTGTTTACATGTTGTAAGAAATTCCTTGAGATCAAGGATATTTTTCCTTTTTGTTTATGTGTCTCCAGTATCTACTGCAGCATTTTGCACATAGATGAATAGGACCCTAGACTTAGAACTTGGCCTCAGATGTAATCAGTGCACTTCTCTCATTTGGTAGATGAAGGAACTGAGTCCAGAGAAGTTAAGTGACTTTACTAGAATCACACAGGTAATAAGTAGAAGAGCATGAACTTGAATTCAGATCCTCTGATAAATCCAGTAATGTTTCCACTGTACAATGTTTTTTCTTTATAAATGTTTTTGAACTGAATTAAGCAGACTATTCAGCTAACCGTATGCGTAATACACATTTTTCATTCACTTGGTTTTTCTTACATGGATGGCCAGGTTATGTCTATGACTTTTGAGTGGCCATTTATCTCAGTTAAGAGTCCCTGTAGCATTTTCAGCATGTCATCCGCAAACAAAATCCTGTAAAGAGCTACCCCACCTATTGAGTTATATTTGGACTCTATGTATGGGGGGCATTTCTCATAAATATTGTGGACACTTTTAGTGAACATTTGTTTCTTTTTTTATTTGAAGTTGCTATTTAGAGAGTTATCAAAGTTGTCCTTGAATATATCCAGCATGGATTTTGTGCAATTTTAACATTTTTGGGAGACGAGATATTGTTGAAGGAGATGTTTTTTGAGGTTCTATATTCTTTACATAGTCAAATCCTTTTTTTTGAGGCGGGGAAATAATACTTGAGGGTAGCCAGTTGGTGCAGTGGGTAGAATTCCAGCCCTTGAGTCAGGAAGACCTGAGTTCAAATTTGACTGCAGATAGTTAATACCTGTGAGACCCTGAGCAAGTCATTTAACCCTGTTTGCCTCAGTTTATTCATCTGTAAAATGAGCTGGAGAAACAAATGACAAGGCACTCCAGTATCAATGCCAAAACAACCCCAAACGAGGTCCTGAAAAGTTGGACAGAACTGTAACAATATTTATTTGATATATATAATGGTTGGATCAGTAATCAATCAATCAATTCACAAACAAGCATTTATTAAGTGCCTACCACGCTTCAGGAACAAAGGATACAAAGGAAGAAATAGTAATAGTCCCTATCCATAAAGAGTGTGGGTAGGAGTGAGAAAAATGCTCACACAGTAATGCATGTAAGAGCAATACAAAATGATTTTGAGGGTAAGCATTGGTAGCTGAGGGGATCACTATATACTGCAAAGTTCAAAGGGCAAAGAATAAAGTGATTTATAAAGAGATTATCGAGGACTGGGATGATCAGCAGCAGTTTGATAGAGGAGAGGATAGGTAGGCAGCCTCTGGAAGGATGTGTAAGCTCTGGTTAGGGGAAAGAAAGGATAATAAATGGAGTGGTTAGAGGTCCCTTATTCCCACCCTTTCATTTAGCTCATGTAGAAAATGGTGCTTGAACTAAACCTTGGTGAAAACCACTGTATGTGGACATGAACTTGCAATCAGGATTCCATGGTATTTTCTTGCTGTTCAGAGACTCTACCAAAGCCTGCTCCTAATCCTTTATGAGTACTTTCATTGAATAAAACTTACTTGACCTTTGTCCCTTCCTTTAGGACTCAGGTATTTGCTAAGGAAATGAAAAATTAATTCATTTGTATGTCTTTATGAAACGATACTGGATGATTCTTAGGGTAGTTCAACATTTGACTCTATTTCTTTGGTTCTGTATCACCCAAACACAGGTGGTATTAGGGGGCCATCCCTTCCTAGATTACAGAGTTATTTTGACTGACTTATTCCAAAGCCATGAGCTAATTCCAGGCTTGTAGATCAGAGAGATATTTCTGGTCCAGTAGCTCTCAGGCCTCCTTCAAATCAGACCACAAAAACAGTGGCATTGGAAGGAAAACTATTGTCAGCCATATGCGTACCAAGGAAGAACTAGAAAGAGCATTGTTATTGTTTCTGGTTATGAGACAAAGCAATGTGCCTGCATGGGTTTTTTTAATTTATGATATAATTTGAGTCTAGAAGCCCCTGACTATAATGAGGAGAAAGAATTGTGACTCTTTTTTGAATGTAGACACTTACTATCTAAATTATATGAATGCTGGGGCCTATTCTTACTTTTAAATGCTGAAAGAAGCTGAACAAGAGCCTGTGATTCCCCTCCTCTCTGTATTTCCTCCACTCCCACCCCAACTTGACATTGGGCTTAATTGCATATTTGTGCTGAATGTGGATTGCCGGGAAAATAAGGATTTGGCAACCCATACTCATAGGATTTCAATCTCTATTTACAATAGCAAAAATAAAGATTTCCATCCCTTCTCTACTCTCTCTCTTTTTTTGCAAAACAAGTTGAATTCTACTCAGGAAGCACTTAACTGACCTACTTCAATTTCCAGTCATCTCATTTCCACAGATTTTGACTGAGAAAAGATTATAAATTTGTTTTTTTCAAATTCTGCTTTCTAGACCTTTTCTCTTGCTACCTAAGCCTGATCGATAAGCACTGCTGACTGAAGGATGCTTCCAGGGGAACATTTACCAATACTTTTTGCCATCGAAGAGAATATTCAAAGTGCTATTTGTGAGGCTATTAGAGATTTCTTAGATCCATTAGGATTCCTTGCTGTGGATGTCTAACTAACTGGTAATGACTAACGATTTGTTCTTCCAGAGCAAGTAGCTGTCCCTGGGTGTGGGGGTTGCAGTTCATTCAACTGGATTATGGCTGGCAGAGGAATGAATTGTGCCGTAGGAAACCACAAAGATACTGAGCTCCTGATCAGTCTGGAAATGCCCCAGTCCTAAGGTGTTAGAGAATGAAGCCTGTCTTAGGACTGTGCTGTTGGGATGCTCTAAATTTTCCCCCATTGGACGAAGTCTTAGCTTAGTTATGGATTCTTAAACTATGTCAATATCGCACCTGCATAATAAGTATTTAAAGGAGCTAGTCATCTGATTTTTTTTGTTTTCCACTGCCCGTGGCTATAATTCAGTTGTTTTCTAATACTGTGGAAGAGGAACCTTGGATTTCATCTATTCTTTCAGAAGTTTGGTCTGTTTTACTTTTTGTTTTTCCTTTAAAAAGGAATTCACTACCCTCCCCCTCTTCTTCCCTCCCCCACATCACTGCCTTAAAATGTTCAGGGGAAAAATGCCAGATGCTAGATTCATGTTGGTCATTCAGTCATCTTCCTCTAGATGTGCCTTCCTTATACTTCATTCCCTTTAGATTTCCATGGAGTCACAGTGACAGAGCCAAAATTTGAACTCAGGTTTTCTGGTCTACAAGTCAAGTGCCTTTCCCCACTATGGCAGCTAGTCTTGGTGCTCTGCTAGCCTATACTCCACTTGGGAAGATTGGACACACATATAAGAAAATTAACTAACCATAGAATGTTGAGGACAGACATATGCTTTGAGATTATAGGAGGGAGAGAACACTGAGGGGTGGGATGAGGGTTAGTTTCATAGAGGAAGTAGAAAAGAATAGGCAAGGGGGAGGGAAAAGATAATAAATATAGAGCTTAGAAGTCATCTGGTCTTATTTTTACATTTTATTGAGATAAGAAGAAAAGTTAAATGACTTTTCCAAGGTCACACTTTTAGTAAGTTGTAAAGCCAGGATTCAAATCCAGGTCCTCTGACCCCAAGCCCAACATTCTTTTTATTACATCATTCTAACAGGCAAGCAGGGAAGGGTAAAAAGCACAAAACATCAGTGCAGGAGAGGAAATTCAGTACCTTAGAGGCAGGAGGCTATGTAGTAGGCTAAGTGCTAGAACTGGAGTTGTAAACATCTGCGTTGAAATCCTGCCTCAGATGCTTACTGTGTGACCCTGTGCAAGTCACTTATACTTACAATGCTTTGGGTTCCTTATCTGTAAAATGAAGGGGGTAGAGTTGAATTCAATGGTCTCCAAAGTCCCTTCCAACTCTAAATCTATTATCCTAGGGTAGGAGTTCTTCAAAGAGAGTGAAAAGGCTGATAAAGAATTTAGGTAGTGAAGTGGTAGGTGATAAGGTTGGAGAGATAGGTTTGGGCCAGGGGAGAATTAAACCCTTAGAACAGGAACTGTTTTATTTTTGTTTTTATATGCCCAGTACCTGGCTCATAAGTGGAACAAAATAAGTACTTGATTGACCATAGATGCTTGAATGACAAAAATTAGCCTTGTACTTCTGTTTATGCTATGCAATCTCCCTGGATTTCTTGGAAGTATTGTGGTAGAACCAGCATAAAGGTTTGAGAAGGTTAGGATTTATTTCAAGAATAGAGAGTGAGTGAAAGACTAGGCTGGCAGGATTGTATGTTTTGGGTTGGTAGAAGCAAAACCTAGAATATGGGAGTGAAATTAGGGATTAATTCAGGTGGGAGATGTTAAGAGCCTGAACTAAAGTGGTGGCAGTGAGAATAAAGAAGGAATGGGTATAAGACATTATTATAAAAAAAACCTGAGAAGACTTGGGGACTGTCTGGACATAGGGGACTAGGAGAAGGAAGAGTTATAGCGGAGCCTCTACATGCTTAGAAAACTGTCCAATTCTGAATCATGTCATCACTAAAATATTTATTTGTTTTTCAAACTCATTGGTGCAACAAGTTTTCCTATAAATCCTTAGTCAGTAGTGGGGAACCTGTGGCCTTAAGGCCACTTGTGGTCCTATAGGTCCTCAAGTGTGGTCCTTTGACTAAATTCAAACTTCATGCCCTTGAGAACCTAGAGGGTCACATGTGGCCTCAAGGTCACAGGTCCCCCAACCTTGTACCTCAGCTGCAATGAGAAAGATAAACTGTTCTAAAACAGGGTTTATGAACTTGTTTTTAAAAAGTATTTTGATAACTGTATTTCAATATAATAGATTTTCTTTGTAATCTTAAACATTTTCTTTTACATATATGAAAATATTATTCTGAGAAGGGTTACATAGGCTTCACCACACTGCCAGTGGGGTCCATGAAACCAAAAGGGTAAGAGACTCCGCTTTCTACCAGTATTTCTTGCATCCAAAGACATCTGCAAAAACAAGTGTTTTTGCGTTCAGACAACAATAATCACAAAACCGTTTAAGTTTCTTCTTATGTTGTTTGATCTTCATAACAGCTCGAAGAGGTAGATGCTGTAGGTGTTGTGACCCCCATTTTATGGATGAGAAGATTGAAATTATGGGAATTGAAGTGATAGAAAGAGAGAGTCAGATTTCAAATCTCTGCCCTGTCTGGATGATGGCTGAGCGGTGAATCCCTTCACCAGTACTTAGCACAGTTTCTGGTACAGAGTAGACAATAAATCCTATCTAACCGACCTCTCTGGGTTTCCTCTTCTCTAAAATGAGGAGATTAAACCAGATGACTTCTAAGGCCTGTCTCAGCTCTGGAATTAATTCATTTCAATTCAATTCAATTCAATTCAATAAACATTTATTAAATGCCAGGCACTGTGCTAAGTTCTGGGGACACACACACACACACACACACACACACACACACACACACACACACACACACACACAAAGACAGTTCCTGCCTTCAAAGAGCTTAAAATCTAGTGAAGGGAAACAGCACACAAAAGGGAGCTGAAAAGTAGCAATAGGAAAGCCTAGAGGATACTCAGTGGAGACACATGATGTTCTACAGAGTCAAAACTGAAGCAGAGCCTCAGAAGGAAAGTGGAGAGTGGCCTGGAAAAGATGCTGTGATGCACCCGTGATCAGCCAAGGAGGAAAGTGTCAGAGGTTAAGATTTGAGTGCACTTCTAAACTCCAGCTCTGGCAGAGTATTCACTCTACTACACTGATTCTTCACAAAACAAAATGCATCATTGGGGAGAAATTGGGATGAGGCCTCATGGGATGAGGGGGATTGGCTAATGGAATGTTATGAAATGGTCATATCTTAGAGCTTATATCCAAGGCTACACTGGTGGGAATCTGTGGTCAGTGACAGAAAAAAAGGAAGTAGGGTAGCTTACGTATCCATTTACTTGGAGAAATAAAGAAATAACCTACTTCATGGGGTGGAAGCCTAGGACAGTGGAAAGGAAGGATTAGAAGAAGTAGGTTTTAGACTTGGTTCTGTCTATAAGTAACTGTGTGACCTTACACAAGTTGCTCCAGTGCAGTGTTCCTGGCTGTCAGCTGAGAGTTGAATTAAACGATTTTAAGACCCCTGTTAACTCTGAGGTTCTATGAGTATTAGATGGGGTTTCAAATAGAGAAATAATGCCTTTGGATGAGACAGCAATCTATAAGGCTGTTCTTCTTTAGATAGGCATCCTAAAAGGGGAGAATGATTGTTTCAGATGACCCTCTGAACATGATCACATCCAAACCAATGAGCACTTACTATGTATTATCTACCACTTAGCACTATAGCCTGTCCTTAATAAAAGTTTACTGACTGACTGACTGGCTGACTCCTATGTGTGAGGTGCCAGGTTAGCTACTGGAGTTGTAAAGGCAAAACAAAACAAAACTAAAAATGGTCCCTATCCCCAAGAAGCTTGTATTTTACTACAGATATACAATTATTAGATATTAATATGAATAGGTAAATATGTACAGGATGGTTTGAGGAGGGAGAGGAGAGGCCAACCACCAGAGGCTTTGGAACAGGTTTGCTATTGAAGAATGATTCAGGAACTGAGCTTTGAAGGAAGTTAGGGATTTTATGAGGCAGTCATGAGAAGGGAGTGCATTTGCAGCATGGGAGGAGAGGCAGTCTGTGCAAAGGCATGGAGGTAGGAGATGAAATACCAAATTCAAGGAGCACCAAATGGGCCAATTTGCTTGAAATATGGAAGGGGAATTAAATCAAATAAGTCTGGAAGGTTAGGTAGAAGCCAGATTGTGAAGAGCTTTAAATGCCAGTCTGAGGATTTGGATGATATCCTAGAAGCAATAAGTAGTCCTTGGAATTTCTTGAACGGAGTAGCCACAGAGGCAGATCTGAATTTTAGGAAGATTATTCTGCCAGATATTTTGAGGATGGATTGGAGAGGGGAGATCTTGCAAGACAGGATGGTCCAATTTAGCTGCATCCCAGAAATTTCAGTATGCTGCCTTGTCATTGTCATTTTCTCTCACATATTTATGTTTCCATGGTTTGTTCTTTGACTCACTTCCTATTTAGAATTTAACGATTAAGTCTCCACTTATGTCTTTGAGTTTTGTTTGTGTTCCCTTGGCTTATTAGTATTTTCTTTGCCCTATAACCTGTTTACAATTTCTACATTTTTACATTTATTTGCAATATCTCTGTTCTTTAGTATACTGAGAAATATATGTATATGTACACACATACACACATATATATATACACATATATAAATACACATCCATATTTGCATATGTATATACATATGTTGTTTGGTTATCTTATTTGTAAAATACCATTAAGTTTTTTAGCTCTAATTTCTCCAACAATTTTTTAATCCTATTATTCTATGCCTTTGCTTTTTAAGAGTTTTAGCATGAATGAGTGTTGTGACTTGTTCTTTTTCTATAGTAGATATAACCATGTAGTTTTAATTGTTTTTCTTTTAATGATTATGTTAATTGCTTTCTAGTTATGAACTATACTTATATCCTAGGTATAAACCCAACTTATTAATAGAGAATAAATTTTATTTATATATGGATATAAACATAGTTTTAGGGATTTTTTTGGCTAGGAATTTCCTTAAAATTTTGACATTAACATTAATAAATGATCTAGCCTATATTTAGTTTGATTATTCTTCCATTAATTTATTTCCCTTAAATTCTTGACTTTCCTAACAATTTTCAATAGTGTGCTATGTGGATTAAAAATATATTCTTATTTCCTCTCCATTTGTTATAAATTCATGTTGTTCATTTTTTATTTTGACAATTTCATTTTTTATTCATTTTATGATCAGGTTAACTAAAGATGATAAATTTTGTTAGTCTTTTAGAAGAATCAACTGTTAGTTTTTATCACTTTTGTGGTCTTTTTGTTTTCTATTTCATTTAGGTATCCTTTAATTGTCAAGATTGATTTTTTTGCTTTCATTTTAGATTTCTTAATTAAAATTTTTCTTTAGATTTTAAAATTGCACATTCAGTTCATTAATCTTCTCTTTTTTATATTTTAACATATGTTTTATGAGATGTAATTTTTCCTCTGAAGATCTCTTTAGTTATATACTCCTCAATATTGTTTTTGTATTATTTTCACTTTTTTCACAAAGTAATTAACTATAGTTATGATTTACCTTTGGTTCACTCATTTAGGTTGTCATTATTAAGCTTTTATTTAGATCTAATCTTTTACTCCCAATACTAATTGTCATTTATATTGCATTAGGTTCTACAGTACTAATAGCAAGGTTTTATATATTGCTGTGGCTTGTAAATAGTTTTACATATATCATTTAATCCTCACAACAGTCCTTGGAGGCAGGTGCTATTATAATTCCCATTTTATAGTTGAGGAAACAGTCAAGAAATGTATATGACTCGACTAGGATCACACAGCTAGTAATTCTATGAGGCAGGATTTGAATTCACATCTTCCTGACTGGAAGTCCTCACACTATATCACCTAGCTGGTCTATAAAATATGTTCAACATTTCTGCCTTTTCATTTTAAAAATGATTTCTCTATGCTCTGAAATGTTATCAATTTTTGTGAAGGTACCATAAGATACTGAAGTGACAATAGAACAATTCTCAAACTTTTTGCCCTCAATCTCTTTACATTCTTAAAAATTATTGAAGATTGTATCTATTATGTAGGCTATATCTATCAATATCTATTATGTTAGGAATAAAAATATCCTAGTATTATTATAAAAATAGTTTTGATCCCATGGACCCCCTGAAAGGGTTCAAGGATCCTTAAGAGTCTCAATACCATACTTTGAGAACTACTGCCATGGAAGATAGGATAGGACAGAGTCAACTGGAGGGGATGGAATTTTCATGTCCAAGGGAATGGGGATCATACTCCTGACTGCAGTTTCTTCTCTCCCCCATAAAGTTTATTATGGGCTGGGACCCATCTGATTCTCACACATTCCAACTCAAGGAATCTGAGGATGCTTTTTTGGGTACATGTATAGTAAGAAAGTTATGCTTATAGCAATAGAAGGAAGAGAGACCAGTGAGGTGGGAAGCAGAGATACACTACTGGTAATACAAGAAAAAGAAAGAAAGATCCAAGTTCCAGGAGAGAAAGGCTGAATATAAGCCTGACCCTCAAGCAAATTGTAACACCAAGGCAATACTCACAACAGTCACTATGGATATACATGTGTGTTTCCAGAGTAAATTTGCAAAATATAAACTCTCTTCCTCAGAGATGAAACCAAGACATTTATTCAAATGCCAGAAAGCCAACTCCATCATAGTAACAAAGAAATCTATACACATTATCAGTGCAGAGAGCACAGCTATCCCCAAGCCTTCCCTCCATCAGGCTTCCCCACAAACAAGCTCCCTTAGGCAAAATCACTCCCTCTCTCACTCATGCTAGCTACTGTGCCTGCTCTCTTTCTCAGTTCTGCCTCTGACTGTCTTCCTGCTACATTTTACTTGCTCTGTCCACTCAGTAAGCTCCTCCTGCCATCAGCTCCATGTGACTGAAGCTGAGGCTGGGTCAAGGGTCAAAGCTCAAAGCAGGTCACATAAGCCTATTAAGGGGAAGGGGAAAGCTTCAAGTTCCCTTACCATTACACAAATAAGCCAACAGAAAGACATTAAAAAAGGAAGAAAAATAAAGAAACTGAGTCAATGAAAGTGGCCAGGGGAGTTTAGTTCAGCTCCATATATGCTTAAAAGAGGATCTCCTTGATTACAATCTCTATTACCTTTCCCATTACATAAAAATAAACCCATGGTTAATTATAGGGCACTAGTAGCTGGGAAGGGGATCAGGAAAGGCTTCCATAGAAGGAATATTTTTGGAGTCAGAAAATCTGGGTTTGAATACCATTTGTCTTACTAGTTATTGTCCTTGAATAAGCCATCTCAGGAGTAGATTTGTCATTTATAAAATGAGGTGATTGATTACATACAATCCAGTCCAGCAAGCATCAAATGAGCACCTACAATGAATAGAGTGCCTGGCCTGGAGTCAGGAAGACTCATCTTTCTGAGTTCAAATCTAGCTTCAGACACCTATTAGTTATATGATCCTGGGCAAGTCACTTAACCTTATTTGCCACACTTTTCTCATCAGTAAAATGAGAAAGAAATGGCAAACCACTCCAGTATCTTTGCCACACAAACCCCACATGGGGTCATGAAGAGTCTGACAGGACTGAAATGATTGAACAACAAGAAAATGTGCAAAGCATTGTGCTAAGTCCTGGGAACAGAAAGCCAAAGTCAAAAGTCATCCTTGCCTTCAACAAACTTAGGTTTTACTGATAAAAGTAGGGATGATTGTTGAAGTCCCTTCAGGTCTTAGCATTTTGTGAGCAAGTGAGTTGCCTAAGTCAGCTCCTTCAACTCACAACTGTTAAATTTTCATTGTGATCAGCAGACTGCAAACTAAGGTTTGATTTATTGATTGACTACATTTAAGAAGGTCATGAAAAAAATGTTAAATACAGATTAAACTTAATAGTGTGTCTTATATATATTTTCCCTGCTCTCCCTCCCTCCTCTGCCTCAGGTTGATGTTAAATATTTACCAGCAAATGCCTGACTTAAGGTCACTTATAGATGATCTCCTGATTTCCCAATCTGGGGCTTCTTACATTAAACCATCCTGCCTCTCAGTGTTATTTTTTTTTTCTGGGAAAAAATATTATCCTTTTACAGGCTAAGAAAATAAGTAGATTTTAGATATGCAAAAGAAGGAGTTGATATATAATCCCAGCTATGTTGGAGAGTGTGTGGTTGTAAGTATTTGCTCTAAATAAAGATCAATTTTTCTTATTCATCCTCATCTCTGGTTCCTCTTTAATATATGCTATTTCTATGAAGTCCATGAAACTTGACTCCGTAGGATATTCATAGGTAGGACTGGATGAACCCATCGTTTATAGTATGATTTGTCAGTCACTGATATCAGACCCAAAATGTATCCTTTCCTGTTCTGCGGTAACTCCTTACTTTTAAAATCATTCATTTAGGAGAAGGAGTAATCAGAAAGTAAGCTGTTTGGGTATAGCAGGAAGAGAGAGATGGAGAGAAAATTTGAAACTCAAAATCTTGTGGAAGCAAATGTTGAAAACTAAAAATAAATTAATAAAATAGCAAAAAATATCATTCATTTAGGTTAAAACATGCTCTTCAGAGAGTTCGTGCTAAAATGACTATCTTACATGGAATAGGTAAATTCTGTTTGGTGTTGAAGGTGTTTGAAACGTGAAGTCTTGCCTGTGGAGGATAGGATGAGAAGAAGCATAATATTTTTAGGTCTGGACATCCATAGATACAGTATGAGGACCCAGTGTACTTGAAAGGGATAGGAAACCTAGGAAGAAGATACATGTAGATGAGGGGACACAAAAGACCCATTCCCCATCTTCCACAATTTGACCCAGAGCCCAGTCCTATCTATCCTTTCTCGGTAAACTGCTATTTCAAACAGAACTACAGGGGAAACAAGAATGTTTTCCTGGCGCCTTAAATATAGCAATTAGGGGGAAATAAATTGATCCTTCTAATTAATCCTGGCAGTGAATGATGCATTACAGCTGAGAACAAGACAATCTACCATAGCCTTAGAGGCAGTTTCTGTAAAAATGGATGAATTGAAATGTGGAGAAGAGAGGCCCATGTCCTTAAGGGTTTTTAAAATGGAAGCCAAATCATCAAGCACCTGGATTATGTGAATTAATCCTGGAGACTTTTAATTCTCTGTGCCTGAAAGCTAGGCTTGTACTCCCTGGGAAGACACCATCCTCTGCCTGTGAAAGGCAAACAAATTGCAGGCATAGCTTCTTGAGGACATGTCTTACATACTCATTAAGTGGCAGAAAACACTGCAAATTTGCAGGCTGAACACCTCACTTTAGCCTTAGGGCATCTATTTAGTTAGGCCTGAATAAATATACACTTAGATAGGCCATATATTCCTTAATCCTTTTTTTGAAAGAATAAACGGAGCCAAACCCCTGAGTGTTCTAGTGGAATCTAGCTTAAGAAATGGAACATAATAAGCACCTTGCAAATCCTTGTTGACTGACATGGATGCAAACCTGCTTGTAACTGAGGAAACTGAGGCAGGCAAAGGTTAAGTGACTTGCCCAGAATCCCATAGCTGGTAAGCATGTATTTATTAGACCTTCTGCCTTCCTGACTGCAGGCAAAGTGCTCTAACTACTGTGCTACCTAGATGCCTCTAAAGGAGGGGACAGGGAAGGATGATGACGAGGGAAAAGGAAAGGTAAATATTTTGTCCATTTCTATGGTATTACTCATCTTCCACTCATCTTTTAATAAAATTGATCACTCAACTATAACTATGCTTTTTTTTTTCCTTCCACAAATCAGACTTGCAGGCAGAAATAAATTTTATATTTCCCTTCCCTTCCAATACAACAATTCCAGAGAAAAGAAGTTGATCCTTCTGACCTTATCTGACAGTGAGTGATGCGTCATGGCTGGGAGCAGAGCAGTCTAGCGTAGTCACAGATATTGTTTCTTCCAAATTAGAAATCCTTCCCAGTCATCTCTGGTCTTATTATCTGTTGCTTCTGAGTGGCAGATATGAGGTATCCCAGTAGGACAGGGTTTCAGGGACTACAGAGCAAGTTTGATGGGATGGGGTTCACTTCCCAGAGACTGAGTAAAGCTTATTGTTAATCTGGCTCTAAAGTTACTTTTGGAAAGTTTCTGTCAGTTTGTCAAAAGCAGTATCTTGAAAAAAGAAGGAAATATGTTCCCAGTTTTGGTGTAGCTTAGTGATAAATGTCACAAAAGATCAGCCAAAAAATTCTAGGAGCCTGTTGAATTGAGGAGCTCTTAAAGCTGCTTCTGTAATCTTGTTGCAGTTGCTTGCCACTGCATCCAGGGCCATCTCCAGTGTCCTGATTGATATCTGGCCACTGGACCCCTGGCTTTGAAGGAGAAAGTGAGGCTGGTGACTTTGCACAGCCCTGCCTCACTTAAATCTAATTCACTTGTAGGCAGCTCCTCCCTGATGTCATGGTCCTTTTGAGAACGAAGGACAAACAACGAAATCCAGAAAGTAGAGAGTACTTAGATAACTTATCTCCGTCTTCTGTTATCATGAGGAAAGGGAGACTAGTTTTTACTTCTTGGGAGAAGAGGGAATAGTGAATTGTCTCAATGAGTTTTACATTGACCAAACTCACTGGATAACCACTCAATGCCTCTCTCCAACTTTTGCACAATTTTGTAGAATTATTGTTTTACAAATCTATAATTCCATACAATTCTACACTTCTACATGAGTATTTTACAGTTGTGAAAATAAAAAAACAGACTCTGTCCAGTCGTGCATAGTAGGCCAGGAAGCAATACCACTGGAAATAGGCAATAGTGAACCAGCATTTATTATGCACTTACTATATGCCATGTAGTGACTAATCACTGGTAATCTAAATACAGATAAAAAGAAAGACAGTCCCTGTCCTCAAGGAGCCGAGGAGGGTGCGGTGACAAAGTGAGGAGAACAAAGAATGACTGATCTGGGCCCTTCCTCAAAATGGGGTTTCCAGGAGGACCTCATCAATGTGACAAAAGGCCCACAGTCCCAGAGGGAGAAGGCAGTTAGAGTCTGGTAGCAAAGAAACAGAACTCAGAGATTCAGAGATGGTCAGGACCTCATTCCTATGGGGGTAGGGCAAATTGTACAGCTAACTTCTGCAGTCAAGTCAGATCCCCATGCACGCATGCACTTGTATTACACAGGTATCCCTTGTTTTAAGCAATGAATGGGTTCTTCAAGGAGATCAAGTGAGATAATATATGTAAAGTATTTTGTAAACCAAAAGCACTATATAAATGTTGGCTATTAGCTCAGAGTCAAATTTTTATAAATCAATTCAGATTTTAAAGGCACTCTGGAAACTTGCTATTTACGGAAAGCCTGACATGAATCCTTCTGTGAGGAGATGAATTTTTTGTTAAAGCAAATTATTTTATCTTTTAGGTAAATTTAGGTTTGTATGACTTGGTTTACTTTGAATAAGACACACCCGTGTAACATAGAAAACCTGTTAAGTTTGTTTGTTCTCTAACCCCAGTGGTATAAATGGGGCTCTCTCATCATGACTAGGTTTTCCCTGAGCCTGCATGGCACATTCCCCCTTTGTGTCCCTTTTTTTCTTGTCCGTGTCCTGCCTCTTGCTCCTTATGCCATCTCCTTTCTGTATTTCCTTGTTTTGACTCCAACCCCACTTTCACTCTCTTATTCCGTCTCTTCTTCCTCTCTTCTGGTTGGTCCTCTGATGCGCAGGCACAGAAAAGATTACTAGTGCTCCTTCTGGTGGAAAGAACTGGGGCTCAGACAGAGATGGCCACAGTCATGGCGGTCCCTCTCTATCTTTTTCACAGTATTTGTTTATTTATAAAAAGACCACTACTAAATGCTTATGTATTCATAGTCCATAGGCCCTGAGTGTTAATCATCTTGGGAAGAAAGGGAAAATAAAACTATAAATAAGCATCAAAGACATGGCAAAATATCAAAATACCATTTTGTACAAAAATATCTCAGTCCCCATCTTAATGGAGTTGGTAGTCTACTTGAGGAGATAAGCACGTGAAAAAGTTAAATAACAATAAAAATGCCATATGACTAACACAAAAACTGACAATGAAGACAGACAAGTCACAGCAGTTTAGGTAAGGGAGACATGAGTGCAGACTGGAGGCGAAGGATCCAGACCACCAGGAAGGGGCGTGGTGGCTTTGTGTTTCATCTGGAACGAAAACTAGAATTTGGATAATTTTTCCAGGTATCGATACACCTATGTTTCTGAATGCACAAAACATGGGATTTGTTGGCAATTAATTTTTTTCATGAAGTTAATTAATGTATTAATATGTAATGTTAATTAATGTATATTCCCCCTCCCTACTCTCCCTTTCTTACAGGTTTAGGTGTCAACAAACCACCAAATACTGCAGTGTTCCATTAACCAGTGCAATATACAATGACCAAGTGACTCTCTCGTAACAGCTTACAAATTATTGTATTTACTACATGCATGACTCTAATACATGAGAAAAGGAAGACTAGCTTGGAATATCCCTTTAAAATTATTTATAACATCCTACCCCATAGGAACAAAACACAGAGACTATTAAATTGCCTTTGTAATCAATGTATTTTACATGAAGTCAAACTCAACTTGGAAGGCAAGATAGACTTATTAAAAACCTCTAGGAGCAAATGTATTTTTAATAAGTAGTGATTTCAAATATGGTAAAAGAGAATTCTCATTTGAAATATGCAGTTGTAAAGCTCTACAGCTGACTTCAATGTTTATATAATTTTTGAAAATGAAAAGTATACAGAGCTGAGAGATGTGAGTGTTTGAAGGGAAGGATGTGGTTGAAAGGGAAGGGTGTGAAGTCAGATTAATGAGGTCATGGTCATGGTCTTTTAGTCTCTATAAATAACAGTAAGAAAAATAGAATGATATTCATACTACCTACCTTCCGAGGGTTGTTGTGATCTACTATGTATCTATCTATTTGTGTGTGTGTGTGTGTATAAACTTTATATAATATACACAAAACCATAATATATATATACATATACAAATATAAATATACATATAAGACCATGTAAATAAACATGTACATGTGTAAACATGCATACATTCACACAGTTTTGTGAACCTAAAAGTACCAGGTAGTCATCACCTATTACTTGCCACACAACCTTGGAAGTCAAAGATTACATTTCTAATTGCTCCAGTTTTTAATCTCTTCTTTGTTGTCAAATTTTTGAATTTGAAATCAACAAATAGGAAATTAACAATAGGGGGAGTAGGGCTGGTTATTGATGCTACAATCCACTTTATCTCCAAATACATTAAGCAGCCAGTTTTTCTTTGGGTTAAAATGGACTTACATGCAAGATGATATTCTCTTGATGGGGGAAGAATACAGGGAGAGTGTTATGCTTCTAGGTGGCCAATACTTGGCAGCATCCTTAATCTTATTTCTTATCTTCCTTTTGAGTCCTAAGATTTTAGAATATAGGAAACTCAATTCACCAAGCACCTACTGTATCTAAGTTAATGATATAGAATTACTGCTGGGCCAGTGGGGCTGGGGTACTCATCTTTTCCCTCTTCCACTAGAGGTCTGTAACTCTGGAATCTTGTGTGTGGACAGGTTCAGTCCAGGGGAAACTTGGCCCTTAAGAGAGGCATCAAACTCTAAAAGCAAAAACAACCCCATCCCCCCCAAATTCTAGCCCTTTAAACCTCACCTTCCGTGTGCATCAAAAGCAGACCTGGGAAAACCACTTTAAATCTAGTTTTCACTTATATCTAAGGCCTCTCCAAAAAGGAGGAGAAAGGTATTTAATGTACAATATAGATCATATAAAGGACAGTTACTTATTTTTCTCCACAAAAAATTCAGTCAGATAGTTAGCATTTATTAAGTGCCTACTATATAGTAGACTCTGTGCTAAGTGCTAGGCAAAAGAAAGGCAAAAGACAGTGCTTGCTCTCCAGGAGCTCATAGTCTTGTTACAAACATGAAAGTCTCACAAGTGTGCACTGACAAAACCTTAAATAGGAAGCAACTTATGATTATTTTCCTCTCCTGGAAGGATGACACTTGAAACCCAAAGCATGAAGTCACGAAGAATGAGGATTTCACCTTAGACTTGGTCCTGTAATGTTTCTCTAATGGACCATGTGTTCTAACAAGCCAGGCCAAGGGCTGTATGCTTTACCCTGCCATGTCTTCTAACAAGCCCTAACTGATAACTCCTATTAGAAGTTATCTTCTCTAAGAGGTTCTGCAGCACCTATAAGGAGGCACCTCCTATAATGCAGTTCGCACAGGCTGAGGGACCCAGGAGCTCTTCACATAGAGGCTGTGTATATTGGTGACAGAGTGAGGCTCAGGTTTACAGGGAAGGGCAGGGAAAGGTTTTATAACTATTGTTCTCCCCACTCCATCTGAGGAAATACCTTTGCTAAGAGATAATTGTGTTTATTGATGCTACACAAAGAAAAGGAATTTTGCAAAATCATACATTATTGTGATCTTAAAACTAGAATTAGGTAAAAAAACACTCCTTAGCCTAGAACTTATGGCCACCATATTCTGAGACTCTATGATATAGTGGAATGAGCACTAGATTTAGAAGCAGCTAGGTACTGTAGTGGAGACAATGCCAGACTTGGCAAGTTCAAATCTTGCCTCAGACAGTTACTTAGCTATGTGACCCTGGGTAAATCACTTAATCTCCCTTTGCCCCACTTTTCTCATCTGTAAAATGGTAGTAATAATAACAGCACCTACCTCACAGTGTTGTGAGGAAGCATTTTGCAAACCTTAAAGCATGACATAAATGCTTAGCTCTTGCTATTTAGAGTTGGTGAAGCTGAGTTGAATCCTGGTTCTAATATTCACTTTCTTTGTGCTTTGGGCAAGTCACTGAACCCCCGTGAGCTTCAGCTTCCTTATCTACGTAAAGGAGTTGTATTAGTTAGACTTTAAGATCTCTTTCATCTCTAAATCTATGATCCTCTCTTTCCAGTTTTTTTCATAGTGTTTTCCTTCATACACTCTATTTTCCAACCAAATTAGATAACTAGCTGTTCCAAAATCTGGGCATATCATCTTTCTTCTCTGAATATTCATGGAAGCTATCCCAGATTCTAACGGATAATTTTATGATGAACAAGTATTTTCCCTCTCCTTTCAATAAGTCAAAGTAGTATGCACCTGAATAAGACATGAACAGATTCAGATAAATCTTTAAACTAGACCAGATGAGACTTAAATTTCAGACTTGAGCTGACAGGGCTATCTTAGAATAATTATAGCTAGTATTGGTGGTAGAGCATGGAGAAACTCTAAGATGTATACCATAATCTCTGGATTTACATGAATTGGGTACAATCTTGGGAGCTTTCTCAAAATTCTCTCTTTTTGGCTCACTTCTTTAATCAGTCAGTAAATATTTCTTTTTTTTTTTTAACACGTCATCTTTATTATTATTTTTTCTTGCCTGCATGTTTTAGGTCTAAGTCCTCTTGAAGAAAATATAATGAAATGTATTGGTTAGGTATTAATGTGAAGTCTTATATATAGGTAGCTTCACAAAGCCAAGATAGAGATTTGAAACTGGAGAGTGGTCTACAGTATATTAATGCTAGCAAAAGCACAATCAAAACCAAAACACAAGGTCTGAGGTTGAATTAAGAAAAATGTAGTATACAAAAGAGTTGGTATTCTTGCTGGACTTTTCCTGCTTAGTCCACATCTGGATCATTCTTTTCAATTCTGAACAAGATTGAAGGAAGGATATTATCAAAATGGATAGAACCCAAAAGAACTCATCCAAGTTGGTGAAAAGCTTCAAGATAGGTGATTCTTGGTTTTAATCCTATCTTCTTTTTTTTTTGAGGGGTCACCAATCACTTTAATCAAGCACATATATCATTCACTTAGTTCAGGGGGAAAAGTCAGAACCTTGAACTTCAGAGAAAATACAGAGAAACAAAGATCAGCCAACAGACAAGGCTTCCAACTGTCTGACTGTAAGCAGTGTATACATCATAGATCAACAGACAGATAACTGTCTGACAATACATACATAGTTACCAGACAGAGAAGCACCAACATCTGTATTTTCAAGGCCACTGCCCAGAGTCTCATCTGGCCAAACAAACACTTCCAATGAGTAAGCCTCATTAGGAGGCCTATCTCCTTTGACCTCTGGAATATCATATTCCAAGCCCTTAAGGTAGAAGCTGCTAAATCTTGTGTTATCTTGATTGTATTTCCACAATACTTGAATCGTTTCTTTCTGGCTGCTTGTAATATTTTCTCTTTGATCTGGGAGCTCTGGGATTTGGCTACAATATTACTAGGGGTTTTCCTTTTGGGATCTCTTTCAGGAGGTGATAGGTGGAGTTTTTTCATTTCTATTTTGCCCTCTAGTTCTGGAATATCAGGGCAGTATTCCTGATAATTTCTTGAAAGATGATGTCTAGACTATTTTTTTTTGATCATGGCTTTCAGGTAGAACAATAATTTTTAAATTCTCTCTCCTGGATCCATTTTCCAAGCCAATTGTTTTTTCCAATAAGATACTTCACATTGTCTTCTATTTTTTCATTCTTTTGGTTTTGCTTTATAATTTCCTGATTTCTCATAAAGACATTAGCTTCCATTTGCTCCATTCTAATTTTTAAGGAACTGTTTTCTTCAGTGAGCTTTTGGACCTCTGTTTCCATTTGACCCATTCTGCTTTATAAGGCATTTTTCTCCTCATTGACTTTTTGAATCTCTTTTGCCATTTGGGTTAGTTTAATTTTAAAGGTGTTATTTTCTTCAGTATTTTTTGGGGTTTCCTTTAGCAAGCAGTTGACTTGTTTTTCATGATTTTCTTACATCACTTTCATTTCTCTTCCTAATTTTTCCTCTACTTCTCTTACATGATTTTCAAAATCTTCCATGGCTGGAGACCAATTCATATTTTTATTGGAGCCTTTGGATGCAAGAGTTTTGGCTTTGTTGTTTTCTTCTGGTTGTAAGTTTTGATCTTTCTCGTCACCAATGACAAAAGATAATACCTTTTCACTGAGGAAGTAAGAATCTATAATCTGTTTCTTTTTGTCCCATTTACTCATTTTTCCTGGTAAATTACTTGACTTTTGAGGTCTTCATTAATTCGAGGGCTCCAGAGGCAGCTGTCCAGCCAATTACTTGACTTTTGAGTTCTTTGTTAAGTGAGAACCTCCAGAAGCAGCCTACACTTCAGCAGTCACTGCCACCTCCCTGAGGCTGGGTCTGGGTCTGGGGCAGGACTGAGTCTGGACCATGTTCCTCTCTCAGGCAGGTGAGAGACCCCTTCCACTGACCTTCGAAGCTGTCTGCTGTTTGTGGGTTGAGAAGTCTGGAAGCTGCAGGTGCCACCAGCAATTCAGTTCCCTAAGGCCTGCTCTAGCCATGCCCACACTGGTGGGACCCATGGCAAATTGTGCTCTGCTCCTAGCCCAGTGCAACAGACCCTTCCTGTAAATTTTTCAGATTGTCTTGGTTTGGAAATTTGCTTCAGTCTGTCATTTTATGGTTTCTGCTGCTCTAGAAATTGTTTAGTCATTTTTACAGGTTTTTTTAAAGGGGTTTGGGGGGGTGAGCTCCACCGCATCCCTGCTTCTACTCCCAGTAAACATTTTTTAAGTGCTTACTGTCTTCCAGTCACTGGGACAATCACTGGTGATGCAAAGAAAGGCAAAAGATCCTTTCTCTCAAGGAACTCACAGTTCAGCAATGGAGACAACATACGAACAATTATGTAAACACAAGCGATGTACAGGATAAATCAGAGATAATCAACAAAGAGAAGGCACTAGTATTAAGGGAGAGAGGAAAGGTTTCATGTGGAAGATGGGACTTTATCTGGGACTTTAAGGAAGTCAGGGATTGGTGATGAGGAGGAAGAACATAATAGACATGTGACCTGGAGTCAAGGATTTATGTTTTACCTTCTCATTCTAGGATATCAGGGCAGTTTTCCTTGATAATTTCTTGGAATATGATGTTTTGGCTCTTTCTTTGATTATGGGTTTCAGGTAGTCCAATAATTCTTAAATTATCTCTCCTTGATATATTTTCCAGATCCATTGTTTTTCCAATGTGATATTTGACATTTTCTTCTATTTTTTCATTCTTCTGACTTTCTTTTATTGTTTTTATGTTGTCACATGGAGTCATTAGCTTTCACTTGCCCAGTTCCAATTTTTAAGAAATTATTTTCCTTGTTGAGTTTTTATACCTCTTTTCCTATTTGACCAATTCTATTATTTAAAGTGTTATTTTCTTCAGCATTTTTTTGTGCCTCTTTTTAAAAATCAAACTCTTTTCTTTTTATAATTGTTTTCCTTTGTTTTAATTTCTTCATCTATTTTTTCCTCTAATAATTTTATTTGATTTTTAAAGTTATTTTTTAGTTTTCTGTGAATTCTTATTGGGTTTCTGCTTAATTCACATTGTTTGCTTTTAGACTTTACCTTAAGCTCTTTTGACTTAATTTTCTTCTGATGCTGTGTCCTGGTATTTCTTGTTACCATAGCAGATTTTTACAATCAGGTTCTTTTTGGTTATTGTTTGTGCCTTTCCCCACTCTATTTCTTGATTTGGAACTTTATGTTAATATTAGGCTCCATTCCCAGCATGGTGGGGGGAGAGGTAATAGGGGCTCTGTCTTAAGCTTAAGTTTTTATGAACTACTGTTTTCAGAGCTATTTCTGGGGTTTTTGCAAGTTTTTGGTGCTTCCAAGCTGTTGTGATCTGGGGGGTTACTGCTTCTTTTTGGTGTGCACTCTTGTATTAACTCAGGAAGGGCCTCTGATCCATTGGAATTACAATCAATACTCCTTGGAATTATAATCAATACGCCTCCTCCCTTGGGTCTAGAAATGATACTGTTTCTTAAAGTCCCTGATCCTTTGGGGCTAGAAGTGATACTGCCCCTCATGGCTTCCACTCCCTCTTGACTGAAAGTTCTTCTCTCCATCCTTGAACTATAACCCAGAAGTGGGTTATAGGCAATGGGATCACCAAACAGTGTCTTGTCTTGCATCTAGTTTTAGCACAGAGGCATTCTGTAATCTCTTTCTGATCAGTTGCCAGGTCCTCTTACCACCTCTGGCTTGAGAGCTCCCAAGGCTGCTACTGTCTCTGTCTCTATCATTTAGTTTCACTCCTGGTGTTTCATCTAATTGGGCTCCATGCTAGTTGGCTATCTCATATCACAAATCTCTCTTTCTGATACCCTATGTTGTCTTGGACTGAAAGTATATCTCACTCTGATCTTTTGTCATCTCTGCCTCTCCAAAATTCAATGTGAGGCATTATTTTAAAGTTGTTTGGAGGGGAATCTTGGGAATCCTCAGTTTTTTCTACTCTGCCATCTTGGCTCCACCCCTGGAAGACCAATATTCCATTACATTCAAAATTTTTTTAGGCATTTTCTAATTGAGGGACATATGTTATGATTCTAGATTTTCTTGCTACCACAAATTATGCTACTATGAATATTTTTGGCTCTCATGGGACCTTTCTTTCAGTCATTCTCTATCTTGGGCCATAAGCTGAGTAATAAGATTGCTGGGTCAAAGGACATATCATTTAACACATCTGACTAAATGATTAAAATTACTTCACAGATTACTTAAGCCAGTCCATTCTATCAGTAACCTATTAATATACCTATATTCCCACAGTCCCTTCAATTTTGATTTTTTTTTCATTCTTTACTTATTATCTTTACCCCTAAACTCACCATTCATCCTAACATCTATTTCTATTGAGAACACCACCATCTTTCCATTGGCCCAGGTGTGAATTATTGGAAATATCTGACTCTTCACTCTCTCTCATCCCCCTGATGCAACCAGTTGTTGATTCTACTGCCAATATGTCTCTCCCATTCATCCCTTTCATTTTACTCACAGTCACAGTCCCATCATCTTTAAACTGCATTATTTCAATAGCTTCCTGATTGATCTCCCCTACTTCTAACCATTTCCCTTTCTAATCCAGCCTTCACAAATTGGTCAGATTTTTGTCAAGTTCTTTGATGTCACTCTACTACTGCTTAATAAACTCCAATGGCTCCCTCCTTTTTCTAGGACAAACTGTAGAATCCTCTGCATGGCATTTACTACCCCACAATCTGGATGCAAACTATCTTTCTGAAATGATTCCACATTATTTCTAATCATATATCTCTATGATCTAGATACACTGGTCAACTAGTTGTTTTTCCCATACTAAGCTTTTGCACAGTCTTTCTCCAAGGAGTATTCTTTCTCCTTACCTCTGCCTCTTGGAACCAGTTGTCCCTTTACCCTCAGCAGAGTGAAGATCTCTCTAGGGGAAGGAGTATTACATTTTGGTCTTTATATCATTAGCACCTAACAAATGCTTGAGAATAAAGGAGTGACTGTTAATTTGATGTAAAATGATACTTTGAAGTTGATTTAGTTTGCAATTTTCTTATTATTAGTGATTTAAAAATATAGTTGTTTATAGTCTGGATTCATTCTTCTGGAAACTGTTCATGTCTATTGAACATGTATTGGGAAATGGCTCTTATATAGATTTGTTTAAATTTGTTTAAATTCTCTACATTTTGGATGTCAAACTTTTATTGAAGAAGTTTGATGCAAATATTTCCTCTCAATTCACTGCTTTTCTTTTTTTATTCTACTTGTGTGAATTGTGTTTGCAACTGTTTTGACATTTAATATAGTATCCAATTCTTCGCTTTTGTCTTCCATAATCAACTCTCTATGTGTTGCCTGATTATAGACAGCTAAATGGTAGAGTGAATAGAGGGCCCAACATGGAATCAATCAGACCTGAGTTCAAATTCAATTTCAGAAACTTATTAGTTGTGGTACTTGGAGCATGGTTATTTACTTTGACCAAGTTATTTCACTTCTGTCTACCTTGATTTCTCATTTGTAAAACAGGGATAAAATTAACACCTTCCTTCCAGGGTTGTTTTGAGAATTATAGGATAGTATTTTAAAGTGCTTTGTAAACCTTCAAGTTCTATATCCATGTTATTGTTATTATTATTAATATTATTAATTTTCCTAATTAGAATCACAACCTTTTTTTCTCTAGTTTTTAAATGGTGTGACTTTTTATATTGATATCACTTTTTTTCTTGGAATTTGTGAACTTATGCTCTATTTTTTGATGATGATTTAATATCTACAAACTACTTTTTACAGATTATAATTTTTACTCCTCTGAAAGATCTTATGAGGTAGGGCAAGGCCATGATCATTAATTTACAGCTGAGGAAATTGGAGCTCATGGAGGTTGCATTTTCCCCAAGAAACATAGTCCATAAATGTCCCAGAAGTCAGCCTTTCTGACTTTTAGTCCAGGGTTTCTTGCTACCACACTTAGTTCTGCCTGCCTCCCTTTTAAAACTCCTTAACTTTGTGAACCTAGCTGCTTCTATTATCATCTTTTCTGATTCACCTTTTCTCTTTTTTGTTGTTTGTCCACTTTGGCAATCTACCCAAGTAGGAAGATTGAAGTAAAGACAATTGCCATCTAGAACTTCCTTTAAGTCTCTCATTATGGGGTTCCAAAGAAAAGAGAAATGCTGTGTTGGCTGAAGAAGGGGGCTGCTGAGCATGAATGAGTGCACCCTTGTAGGAGCTTCTGGACAGACTGATTCTCAGAAATGGCTTTTAGCTTGAATCACAAAGGATCTGAAATTATTCTTCCTCAGCCAATAGCAGGAAGGCATTATCTAAATAGAATGGAATATACTAGGAAAACCAGTTTGAAGCAATTTTTTTTTTTTAAGCAAAGGAATAAGTAGTTCCTGATAGCTATTCATTTACTGAACCAGATGGGTAATGTTTTAGTTATGAGGTCAGATGGAAATTCCATTATGGCTTTCATAAAACAGTATATCATTTTATATTGTTTGAGTATCATAATTAGGTATTCAGTAACACCTTGCTTAATAGTATCATGGCTTTGTGAGACCCTACTGACTTTTCAAAGTTTCAGACAGTTGGCCCATCAGGAAAAAGAATTTTTTTTTTTGCATATTGCAATACATGTGACTGTGTCCTAAAAATTAAAGGGTTTGTGATCTGTTCTGTCAGAGGCAATACCAACACTGATGAAGTCTGCCATTGTCTGAGTCATTGAAGTATTTCATTTCATCCCTACAACAACTTGATGATTAGCTAGGGCAGGTAGGTATTTGTAGCAACTAGACCAGGTGTTCTAAACCTTTTGTGTGTGGCATGGACACCTTTGGATATGTGGGAAACCTATATAGTCTGTCTCAGAATAATGGTTTTAGGTGCATAAAATACATGGAATTACAAAGGAAATGAATTTTAAAAATAATTATAATGACTGTGAGTAAAATGAAAGGTATGAGTGGAAGAGACCTTTTGGGAGCAGAATCAACAACTGGTTGCATAAGGAGTATGAAAGAGAGTGAAAAGTCAGATATTTCCAATAATTCCAACCTGTGTCAATGGAATGTTGGTGGTGTTCTCAATAAAAATAGATATTATAATGAGTGGTGAGTTTAGGAGTAAAGATGATAAGTGATTTAATTATTTATTATTAATAAATTATATTAATGAAGTATTTTTTAAAATGCAGGCTCATGGATCCCAGGTTATGAACCCATTAGCTAGACTGTGTTGGGTTCCAAGGGATACAACAGGGAGACAAGAGGCTACTTAGCAGAAACGAGAATAAGATGACATTCATACCCTCCAAGATAAGAACTGTTCCTGGCACAATATTCTAGCTAGAAATAAGGAAAGACCGAAGAAGCATAGGACCTCAGGATTTACACCCAGGATGAACATTAAACACCATGTAGTCCAAGTTTCTCATTATACAGATGAAGAAACTGAAGCCCAGAAAAGTAGCATATAATTTCCTCGAGGTAGTAAGTTGCTGTGTCAGGATCTAAACCCAGATTCCTAAAGTCCCGGGCTAGTGCTCACTTCAATACATCATATTGCCTCTTAACCCTTTATATTTCTTAGTTTGACATTTAAGGAGTTAAGTAACCTAGCTCTAATCAGCTTTCCTGACCTATTCTCCCACTGCTACCCTTTATACATGGTACACTACAACTAAACCAGAATCCTTGTTATTCCCCAAATGTATTCTGGGTTTTCTTGACTCCATTCTCAAGAGTCCCAGGGTGTCAGAAATAGGAGGGAACTCAGAGTCCAACATATATGTAAACATGAATCCCCTCTATAATATGGTAGGCAGTGGTGAGGAGAGAAAATCATGGAAATCCTTTTCAATTCTATTCAACAAACATTGTGAAATGAACAGAACACTGGGGAGATACAGAGCTTAGACAAAACAATCCTTGGCCCCATGAAGCTTACAGTCCAGAAAGAGGACAAAACACATGCAAGAAAAACTACAATATATAATCATATAAAAGAGGAGCATAGTTCAGCGTGAGATTGGAGGGGAGTATGACTAATAAATATGTTATTAATTAATTAAAGGACTATCTTTAAATTTAATTTGATTGAATTGATGTCTTCTGTTTCTATATCAACTTCTTTTCCAAATATACCCTTCCCTCCTTCCCCTTCCTAGTGAGCCTTCTCTTACAATAAACAGTAAAAAAGAGAAAGGAAAAAATGGTCCATTAAAACTAACAATAAATTAACTGAGTCTGACAGTATATGCAATGGTACATTCCCATTTGTTTGGTACACTTTGCTTAATGAAGTCATGGAGATTAGATCAGCACAGGGCCAACCACCTAAATTTGGAAATGGTACCAATTTATTTGGATTAACAACATTCAGTGACTTTTCTGTATACTTGCAGTAGCTATAGGAGAAATTTGCCTCATTTTCAAATTCTGGTGGCCTTTTAGTTTTTAGAAGAGTTGAAATGGGTCTCCACCACTGCAAAGAAGAGAAGTGCATCAATGAAAATATTAATGCAAGAAGTGCCCTAACTGTGAAAGAATATCAGGGAATTTGTTCAGAAAAATGTTTCAAAATTCTTTCTTTTCTATTAGTACAAATCCTTAGGTTTATTGCTAAAATTTGCTTTAGCTCAATTCTTTTTTTCTAGTCATATAAAAGCTAATTATGTAAGTTATGCATAGTCCTATAATTTTTTATAATTTTATTACCATTAATTTAGAAAATATTACTTTGGAATGTTTGTGGGAAGATAGGAACAATAAAATTCTGTTAGTGGGGCAGCAAATGAGTCAAACCTTTCTGGAAAGTTAATAGAAATTATGCTGAGTGACCAAAATTTCCACACATATTGACCTGGATAGTCCATTACTAGACTTATGCCCTCCCAAAGGTCAGAAATCCCATATAGTGTAAAATAGTCATAATATTATTTTTGTTTGGTGCTACTGCAAAGGATTAGAAACAAAGTAGTTGGAAAACAGTTGTATCAATTGTGGTGAATGAATGTAATAAAATAGAATATCACTGAATATTTAGAAATAATTACAATGAACAACTCAGAGAAGTAAGAGAAGAGCTCATACAAAATGAAACAAAATGAACCAGGAAAACAATGCATACAAATGGCCAAAATGACATAAATTGAAAGACAATAGAAACAAACGAAAAGATTTGTAATTACAACGTGTAATTATAAAGGTTGGTCTGAGAGAAGAGTTTAGCAAACATAACTTCTCCCTTTATTACAGAGGCAGCATGGGAGGAGACTATGGATGTAGAATATTATAAGGATTTTAGGTCATGGTTGCTGAGTTAGTTGATTTTTCTGAATTACTTGTCTCTTTCTTTCCTTTTGAACCTATGTTAAGGGACATGGTTTGCTGAGCAGGAGAAAGAGGAGAGCTCTATTTGGAAATTAATATAATGTAAAAACAAAAAACATCAATACAAAGAAAATACAACATTCACATTGATCACATAGGTTGGACTGTAAGCCTTAACTACTAATTCAACAAAAATTTATTAATTTCCTACCATGTGGAAGGCATGGTACTTGGTAGGTGCTAGAGATTCAAAGACAGACGAAGGAGATAGAAAGATGAAAACTGGGAATGGGGAAAAATAAATGTAAAGTGGCTAATGACCACATCATTTTCCAGGGCTTGCCTCATCTCTGGAATCAGTAAATGGGACTGCCAATTATTTTTAGTGAAGTAGGGGTTTTGAACAAATATTTCATCCCAGAAGTATTTCAATTTGGCACAGGAACAAAGAACAGCAGAATGGCACCTTTTCTGAGGAAGAGATTTGGGGTTCATGCAGAGGCTGTAATTAGTGTTGCCTGGTGGGATTATAAAAGTCACAGCATTTCTCTATTTTCAGAAATCTCATAAATATACCAAGTATATTCACAATCCTTATTTCAAGTTTGCTTCAAAGTTGTAAAAGTACCATCATTCAATCTAACCTTAGAGTCTAGAGAATTTCTAATTCAATATCTCATTAATTCTGGAAAGTCCTAAGGATTTCACTCCCTTCGCTGCTGATGATCATCACTCATCCATGCCTTTTCATCTTCTGTAGTGTTTGTTGATGTCCTTCCATGAGTCCTCCGTAGAGGATCTGTCCAAGGTGCTAGATATCCTCCTACTGGTGGGTACTTGAGCTGTTCATTCCCCCTCATCCTTATAATTCATACATGTCTTTGGTAATATCTTTATGACACTTTTTGTACATAAATAATCATTGGTAGCTATTTCTGTCTCCTTTCACTAATCATTCATTTCTCCTTTGCCCTTTGGGCTATTTGCAAATTTGATCATTTGGACATGCTGGTGTTCCACAGTTTGTGTTCATATATTTGTCTAAGGCATATATACTGGGATACCAATGACTTGCCATTTGACTACTTTACGTGCTTACTAGCAATATCAGTAGAGGATATAGGAGTGATGGGGAAAGTGATAGAAGCTTGCATGCTTGGTCATCTTTAGTAGTATTGTAGTCAATATCCAACCATATTCTAGCTATCCGGAATGGGGAAGCATAGTAACCTATCCTATCCTCACTCAGCTCAAACTAGAGAAAATGTGTACCCCCAAAGAACATTGCTGACTGATTTGAGATTACTTTCTTCTTATTAATGAGGCCTATTTGATTAAAAATTTTATTGTCCCTTGAACAGATCTGGTAGAGATTGGACTCTTCAACTGAACTTTGTCTCTGGTAGAGCTAGAGTTGAAGAAAATTTGATGTTTCCTCTAAGCCCAAAGAAGGAATATCTGGGCAAAGCCTATGTCTTAGCATGTGGCCTGACTGGAATGGAAGCATGAGACTTGTGCTTTTAAGATATATGTCTTCTAAGAATTCTACCTGGGCAGGAAATCGAAAGATTCTTCACTGTAATGTCTTTTCCTTGTTTGTCTTCTCTTCAAGTACAGTGCCATAGGTAGCATCTGAACTGTTGACCTTTGATATAGGTAGTTGTGGAGAGAAGAACATTCTGGAAGGCACAGGAATAACTAGTAATGTCTCTTCCCCTCTCTGCTCCCCCCTCCCAGTTTTTATCAATGAGGATGTTTCTGTGTCTTCAAGTCAAAGTAAGCCCAGTTGGGCCCTGGAGAGCTCACACATTATCATTTTCTTTTCAGAAGTAATTATCTCCTAGCTTTAATATTGTTATCAATACATATGCCAATTTTCATATATTTTTGTTTGCATTGAATTAAAAATTTCTGCTGATGGCTTATTAGTGCTTGACAGTCTCCATTCAATTCCTCTTATCCTCTCTCTCTCTCTCTCTCTCTTTCTCTCTTTCTCCCTCTGCCTGTGAAAAGAGTATTGGCCTTGAAATATTTCAAGTTGTTTTTCATCTTAGTAGTTTCTGTTAGAAGGATACAGACATAGAATTTATAGAGAGAGCTGTGGGGGTAGTGGAAAGAATACTGAATCTGGAATTATGAGGAATATGTGTCTGAGTTCTGCCTTGACACTTTCTAGCTGTGTGATCATGGGAAAATCACTTAACCTCCATGATCTTCAGGTTCTCATTTGTAAAATGGGGACAATAATACCTATTGAATGTGCCTCATAGGTTTGTTGTGAGAATCATGTAAGTTACTATTTGCAAAGTGCTTTTCAACTCTTGAAGCACTCGATAAATGCTAATACTATTAAATATCTCCCCCTATTCCAGGCTCTGTAACTGACTCTGTGTGTGTGTGTGTGTGTGTGTGTGTGTGTGTGTGTGTAATCACATGAGCAGCATGTCCCTGAAAGTCTGTGTACTTTAGTGCTCATAGAAGATAATTGATGGTGAAAAACAAGCAGTCTTGGTGACAACTGAAAGAGAAATAAAAATTCGAATGAGCCTATTTTTGTTACCAGCTGGTATGATGAAAGCGAAGGTCAAAACAATTTAAGGTATTCCTTGTGGATTTATTTGCCATACCTTGCCCACCACCTCAAAAATCTGACTGTTTTTCCAAGAATCCTTCTTGCAGTATCACTCAATGATTACAGAATTTTGGTTCCTGAATTGCTGAGATTGTATGACACAGTAGAAAGCTCAGCAGATTTGTAGTTAGTGGCTCTATGTTCAAACTTACTACCTCTCACTTATTGCAACTTTGATCTTGGACAATTTAAGATTTTTGGTCTAGGTGTCTTCATTTGTAAAATGCTGCATCAGATGATTTCCAGTTTCTTCCAGTGTGACCATCCTAGACCATAGCCTGGTAAGCATTGTCAGAGAGATGTTAGACTCTGGAAATAGTCAAACAGTTGCTGTCCTAGAATTGATCAGTTTGCTGATGTTTTGAACCTGGCATTGAGACTTCTAGGAAGGAGAAGCCAGAAGAAATTATATTCTTACTTGTGAGACCCAAGGAAGCATAGAATTAGGTTGGGATTTTAGAGGGGAATCATTGGCATGGGGCAGCCTTCTCATTTATTTAATTTTATCCTCACAGGAATGCTGAGAGGTAGGCATAATTATCATCTTCATTTTACATATGAAGAAAGCAGAGTGACTTAAATGACTTGCTTGGGCTTGCACAGGTGGGAAGTATCTGAAGCTAAATTTGAACTTGGGTCTTCCTGATGCTAGGTCCAGCATTCAATCCACCATGTGACCTAGAGGAGCAACCCCCAAGGCTTTGTCCTGGGTCCTTTTCCCCTTCTATATCATTTCATTTGGTTATTTAATTGGCTCCGATGGTTTCAGCTGTCATTTCCATGCAGATGGCTTTCAATTTTCTTTTTGTAGCCCTAATCTCTCTCCCAACCTTTAGCCGCACAGCTCTAACTACCTATTGGACATTTCAAACCGTATGTCTCAGAGACATCTTAAATTCCCCAAGTCCACAACTGAACTTATCATCTTTCTCCTCACACTTAACTGTCTTTCCAACTTCCCTATTGCTGTAAGTGTAGGTACCACCATCCTCCCAATCACCTGGGATTGAAACATAGCCTTCATTCTCAAATCTCTCTTACCCCTAAGATCTAATCAATTGCCAAGTTCCATGGTTTCTATTCTACTTTTGCAACATTTCTCATTTACACTTCTTTTTCTCCTCTTACACGGCCACCCTATGCCACCTCCTCACCTCACCTTTGCACTATTTCAGGTGACTGCTGCCTGGTCCCCCCTTCAAATTTCTCCCCACTCACCATTCTTCTGTCAAATTGATCAAATTGTCAAATCTGATCAAACTGATTTAAAGCACAAGTTTGATAATATCACACCCTCACCATTCGACCAACTCCAGTGGCTACCTTTTGCCTCCAGGATCAAACATACCATCTCTGGACTCTGAGAGTTTTCACTGTTGTCCCCTATAGTTGGAATATTTCCTTTCATCATCTCTGCTTCGTTTCCCTGTTGTTGTCATTCAGTCATTTCAGTTGTGTCTCACCCTTTGTGACCTTGTTTAGGGTTTTCTTGGCAAAGATACTGAAATGATTTGCCATTTCCTTCTCCAATTCATTTTACAGAGGAGGAAACTGAAGTAAACAAGGTTAAGTGACTTGCCCAGGGTCACACAGTTAGGAAGTATCAGAGGCTGGATTTCATTCAGCTCAGGTTTTCCTATCTCCAGGTTTGGTGTTTTATCCACTGTGCCACCTGTTTCCTTGGCTTCCTTTAGTCTCAATGAAAGTTGTACCTTCTGAAAGAGGCCTTTTCTGATCCCCCTTGATGCTAATTCTTTCCCTTGTTAATTATCTACAATTATGAATATGTCTTTCTATATGTATATATCTTGATTATTCATAGTTGTACATTGTAGTTTGCATGTTGTCACCATTAGCCTACATTCTCCTTGAAGGCAAGGAGTGTCTTTTAACATTTTTTAAATCACCAGCACTTAGAACAGTAGGTGCTTAATAATTTTTTGTTGACTGACTGAACCACTCTCACTACCATCTGCACACTTCTCACTTCTCAATGGGATTCTTGTGAATTGCTGGTGCAGGATGGAGCAATGAGAACTGTAGGGTGCCAGAAACTTCTGAGAGCTGAAAGTGTGGGCTAATGAGCTAAAGTATTAACCCCCATTCTGCTCTGTCTTCATTCAGACTCTTGTTAACTAACCCACCCAGTTTCTGCCTCTGTAGAGGAGGGAGGAGGTAAAGTTTAGAGAAGCTGACTATGTCTTTGGAGCTAGCAGTGTCTTGCTATTCAAATGAAATGTTCCTGGGCTTAACACTGTTCATTGTTCTTTTATTGGTGATGCTTTATTTCCTTAGATAAAATGGAAACTTGGTGCTTACTAATACTTGTTTGTATGATTAATGCGAAGAGGCTGGGACAGAGATTTAACCTGTCAAAGAGATAGGAGCTATTATCCCCTTTTCAGCATGATCTGGTGGAAATACATAGGAACCCTATTTGAATTTTCCCATAAGCAAAAAAGTGCACCATAATCATAACTTCCAAGCTAACATAAGCTAACCTACTTGGGAGAGAAGATGGCCCACCTGCAGTGAATACTGGGGGATTTCAAAAATTGCATCTATGAGAGCACTTCTAGCTTAGCTCCAGATACTGTAGTTTTGGCCTATGGCAGTTTGGCTCCAGTTTACTATGACTAGCTTTAAAGTTGAGAGTTTTCCTTGCATGTATATAGGTCTATATCTATGCCCATATCTTTATACATATCTATATGTATGTATATGTGTGTATGTACCTTATAGCTCAGGCTTTACTTATCATATGCAACCTCATGCCATTTTAATACATTTACCTACTCTTAATTATTCTACAAAGGGGGATTAGATGCATCTTACATGTGGTAGCTTAGAGTAAAACTACTGCTTTCCCCAGCCCTAGGGACCCAATAAACAAGAAAAATTATTTAGTTTTAAATCTTGTATTCAATCTTTTTCCTTCTTAGATCTTAGGAACTGCCTTTAAAGGTATATTCAAATGTTGCTTATTACAAGGAGGTATAGATGGGATGCTCATTATAATTGTTCTATTAGTGCTAGTAAAGAAAACAATTTTTTTTGCATTCAGAATTTCCTAATTTAAAAAAAAATTATTTATTTTTAATTCTTAACTTTCACTTCCATAAGATTTTGAGTTCTAGATTTTCTCCCCTTCTTTACTTCCCCCCTCCCCAAGATGGTGTTCAATCTGATATAGGCTAAACATTTATATATTCATATTAAACATATTTCCACATTAGTCATGTTGTAAAGAAGAATTAGAATCAAAGGGAAAAAACAGAAGAAAGAAGAAACAAAAAAGAAGAGAAAATAGAATGTTTTGATTTGCATTCAGATCCCAGAGTTCTCTCTTTGGATGAGGATAGCATAAAAAAAAAGTTTTAAAAAGCCTCATTACATAAATTTAGATTCTTTCCTTAGCAGATTTCTGTTTTTTTTTTTACATTTTAAAAAAAATTTATTTATTAAACTTTTAACATTCATTTTCACAAAATTTTGGGTTCCAAATTTTCTCTTCATTTCTCCCCTCCCCCACCCCAAAACGCCAAGCATTCTAATTGCCCCTATCACCAATCTGCCTTCTCTTCTAACATCCCTCCCTTCTCTTGTCCCCATCTTCTCTTTTGTCCTGTAGGGCCAGATAACTTTCTATACCCCATTACTATATTTCTTATTTCCTAGTAGCAAGAACAATACTTGACAGTTGTTCCTAAAACTTTGAGTTCCAACTTCTCTTCATCCTTCCCTCCCCACCCGTTCCCTTTGGGAAGCAAGCAATTCAATATAGGCCATATCTGTATAGTTTTGCAAATGACTTCCGTAATAGTCCTGTTGTGTAAGACTAACTATATTTCCCTCCATCCTATCCTGCCCCCCATTGCTTCTATTCTCTCTTTGGATCCTGTCCCTCCCCAAGAGTGTTGACTTCAAATTGCTCCCTCCTCCCACTGCCCTCCCTTCCATCATCCCTCCCGCCCCGCTTATCCCCTTCTCCCCCACTTTCCTGCATTGTAAGATAGGTTTTCATACCAAAATGAGTGTGCATTTTATTCCTTCCTTTAGTCGAATGTGATGAGAGTAAGCTTCATGTTTTTCTCTCACCTCCCCTCTTTTCCCCTCCACTGAAAAGTCTTTTGCTTGCCTCTTTTATGAGAGATAATTTGCCCCATTCCATTTCTCCCTTTCTCCTCCCAATATATTTCTCTCTCACTGCTTGATTTCATCTTTTAAAGATATGATCCCATCCTATTCAATTCACTCTGTGCTGTGTGTGTGTGTGTGTGTGTGTGTGTGTGCGTGTGTGTAATCCCACCAACTACCCAGATACTGAAAAGTTTCAAGAGTTACAAATAATGTCTTTCCATGTAGGAATGTAAACATTTCAACTTTAGTAAGTCCCTTATGACTTCTCTTTGCTGTTTTCCTTTTCATGCTTCTCTTCATTCTTGTGTTTGAAGGTCAGATTTTCTTTTCAGCTCTGGTCTTTTCATCAAGAATGCTTGAAAGTCCTCTATTTCATTGAAAGACCATTTTTTCCCCTGAAGTATTATACTCAGTTTTGCTGAGTAGGTGATGCTTGGTTTTAGTCCCAGTTCCTTTGATTTCTAGAATATCCTATTCCATGCCCTTCTATCCCTTAATGTAGAAGCTGCTAGATCTTGTGTTATCCTGATTGTATTTCCACAATATTTGAATTGTTTCTTTCTAGCTGCTTGCAATATTTTCTCCTTGACCAGGGACCTCTGGAATTTGGCCACAATGTTCCTAGGAGTTTCTCTTTTTGGATCTCTTTCAGGTGGTGATTGGTGGATTCCTTGAATACTTATTTTGCCCTCTGGTTCTAGAATCTCAGGGCAGTTTTCCTTGATAATTTCATGAAAGATGATGTCTAGGCTGTTTTTTTGACCATGGCTTTCAGGTAGTCCCATAATTTTTAAATTGTCTCTCCTGGATCTATTTTCCAGGTCAGTTGTTTTTCCAATGAGATATTTCACATTATCTTCCATTTTTTCATTCTTTTGTTTTTGTTTTGTGATGTCTTGGTTTCTCATAAAGTCATTAGCCTCCATCTGTTCTTTTCTAATTTTGAAAGAACTATTTTCTTCAGTGAGCTTTTGAACCTCCTTTTCCATTTGGCTAATTCTGCTTTTCAAAGCATTCTTCTCCTCATTGGCTTTTTGAATCTCTTTTGCCAATTGAGTTAGCCTATTTTTCAAGGTGTTATTTTCTTCAGCATTTTTTGGGGTCTCCTTTAGCAAGGTGTTGACCTGCTTTTCATGCTTTGCTTGCATGTCTCTCATTTCTCTTCCCAGTTTTTTCTCCACCTCTCTAACTTGATTTTCAAAATCCTTTTTGAGCTCTTCCATGGCCTGAGCCCATTGAATATTTATTTTGGGTGTTTGGGATACAGAAGCCTTGACTTCTAGGTCTTTCCCTGATGGTAAACATTGTTCTTCCTCATCTGAAAGGATGGGAGGAAATATCTGTTTACCAAGAAAGTAACCTTCTGTGATCTTATTTTTTTCCCCTTTTTTAGGCATTTTCCCAACCAGTTACTTGACTTTTGGGTCCTTTGTCAAGAGTAGGGTATACTGGCGGAATCTGTGAGATCTCCGTTCCTCCAAGGTGGCACATTCAAGCGTGTACTGCTCTGGATGCAGAGAGGGATTTTTATGCCCAGAATTTTGGCAGTTATCTCTCACAGCCACCTGGCCTCCAGTTCCCAAGTCAGCACTGGGGGCTGATTTTCAGATAAGCTGGATGGGCAGGGCCACCATTTAGTTTGAGACAAAGACTAGCTGGGCCAGGCCTCCACACAGGGCTAAGGTAAGACTCAGCTCTTCAATGCCCCCAGGGGTTTTTACGCTCCAACAATGGAGCTTCTGTATGGACTGCTGTGCAGGCTCTGTGGCTGCTGCCTGCTGCTAGAGCTATGGGAAGGCTCTTCTCTCTTCCTGGCCAGCTGATAAAACCCTGTCACTGACCTTTGGTGCCTGTGGGCCAAGGGATCTGAGGACCCTCTACTGACTGGAGATTCCACCCCCAAGATGTGCTCTTCCCAGACTCTCATCGCACTTGGCCAAGGCTGGGCTGGGCTCCATGCTTGGTGCAACCGACATTTCTGTGGCCTTTCAGGTTACTGTGGGCTGGAAATCTCCTCCACTCTGTTGTGCTCCACTTCTGCTGCTCCAAAATTTGTTGAAGAGTCCCTCTCTACAGGTATTTTATGGGCTGTGGGGAGGACCCTGTGTAAGTGTGTCTTTCTAGTCTGCCATCTTGGCTCCGCCCCTCACAGATTTCTTTTTTACTAGACTAATCTCACCTCTAAAGAACAAGGACCTTGGTTATTCTGCTCTCTGAGGAGCTCATCAGACTTTTGGAAATGATAATGTGTTTTTTTGTTTGTTTGTTTTACTTATTCCAGATGATCATCCATTTTTTTTCTCCCTTTCTTCCCTCCCTAATATCCCAAATGCTAAATTTTTAAAAGGTCATTTGATTCTATATCCTAAATGATACTACTATCCCTCAGAGTGAAAATAGATTTGCCAACTTAATGGATTCCCATTCTGGGAGACTTTGCAGAGCTGGTGTGATGGGTAGATTTCTCTCTGCTCTCAAAAGTTTTGCCTTCTTCATTGAAGCTCTAGTTCATGGACACAACCACAAGGTAGCCTGGGGGCCCTAAACTCAGGAAAAAGACAAAAAAACCCCATACTTAGCTGGAAGCTGTGAATCTGTTAAAAGTTTAGAGACTCTTGGTCAGTATAGAGAGTTGGCAAACCTAATTTAGGTGTGTGTGTGTGTGTGTGTGTGTGTGTGTGTGTGTGTGTGCTGTGCATTACATAAAGATCCACAACTAAAAATGAATCTCTTCTATTTTCCCTTCTCTTTTCTCTGCTAAGCTTGTGTCTGCGAAGCTCTGCTCTTACTGGACCCACTGAAAAATATAGCCCTGGCTTCACCAGAACCAGTTATGCTCTGAGAATGGTTGGCTTAATATATACAATGTGTAGTATGTATTATCTTAATATGTGATTATATGTGACAACATCAACTATCTTAATTGTCTCATATAGTAATTAAGAATAATTAATATATGGTTATTGTATAATAGAAATGGTTACCATGATATATAACATGCTTATATATAATATGCTTATATATTATCTAATACATTACATATTACATATAATTATTATGCTATGCTTATTTATTATTATATATATGCTCATATAATATAATGTATGTAATATATAATATAGGATATGTATTACAAGTACTATCCATGTATGTGATATATTTTGAACCAATTATTCTCAAATATATATTTATATATCTATTCTCTCTGCCTATTAATCAACTTGTATATACGTATATCCAATGCATATGCATGTGTGCCTATATCTATATCATATATATCTATATTTATACCTATTAAATGATTTGAGAATTCATATCACTAACTACACATTCTTTAGGTTCCAATGTTCAGAATGTGCCAAAAATAATTAAAAATCAAACAGTACATCCGCCTCCCTTGTTTTCTGGTGGAGAGCTTGGTCTAGAATGAACAACCAGATTATATTTTATAATTACATAGCCAGTTCTCTTTATGGTTAGAGAAATGGTATCCTGCTTTACACACTAGGAATTATAAATAGCACTGGCCATCATCCCAGATTGCCTGACCTCATTATCCTTATTATCATTATACAGCATTTATTTTGACTTTCTATTTTCCAAGTGGTTGGTTCTCACTAATTAGTTAACAGGAGGTTTTCTGCCTTCTAAGTGGTTATTCTGGGGGTATGCCTCAGGAAGCAGTGGAGATGAGTGGCCAAAGAGCAAAATGATTTCAGCTGCTGGTTCTGTCACCAGCTCTTTCCCATCCTAAGCACATCTCTTCATGTTTGCAGATCTCTGAGGGCTCTTCTGTCTTCTTATTCAAGAGCACTTGATCAAGAATTGTCTGCCAGGTTCTACTCTTAGTCCTGAAATTGATTAATTCTGTGGCCTCAAACAGGTCATTCAATTTCTCTAGGTCTCAGTTTTCTTTTTTTCTATATAAAGTGATGTGAACCTATTAGATGTTTTCCAACTTCCATCTTAGTGCTAGTTTTTTTCAAAACTATTTTTCCTTAGTACTAATTAGGGCAGGATAAGTGTTATACCTTGCAGAGACATCAGTATAAAGATCCTTTACATTAGTATTATTCTCCCAAGCAGAAAATAATAATTATATTTCTCTAGTATCACCTAGAAGAAGGATTCTTATCCTGGTGTCCATAAACTTAAAAAATTCATGATCATACTTCAGCATAATTAGTTTCCCTCCCCTATTTTATATATTTAAAAAGACTATTCTGAGGCAGGTTCCAAGGGCTTCATCAGATCACTAAAGCAGTCCTTGACATACATACACAAGAAAGTTAAGAATCCATGTAAAAGATACAGCATACAGCCATTGTTTTTCTTGTTCTTTTCTTGTCATGAAAAAGTTATTTTAAAAAAACAACTATATTAGAGAAAACATGAAAATCAAAGAAGGGATAAAATGAATGATCAGGGTTGATGTGATGATAGAAAGTAGAACTCTTTTTTTCTCTGCCTTTTATGACATATACAGATACGCATATATATTTATATATACACATATATACAGTCATGAGTAGATAAAATCACCTTTATAATAGAACACAAAAGGGTAATAGGCAATGGCTAACCATGATAAATAAAGAGATGCTAACAGAATATATTGCTGTCCTTGAAGAGTTAAGTCACCAGGCCAAGAAAATGTAGAATAATGAAAAGACTGGTTGTGCTTCTGACTTACTGAAGTTGATGTCTTAGCTGCCTCTCACCCTAGAACCTGTGCCTGGGTTCAGTGCCTGGGACCTCCTCATCCTGCAATATCCCTTTGCTAGGTCTGTTTTCATCTCCTGTTGGTGAGTTCCTCCCAGGGTCCTCCTTTTTTGGGAGGGTCCCAGACAGGACAAACTTCATTTCCCTGTTGGGGAATGACTCCTGACTTTTTGAATTTTGACCTCATGTACATATGTGAGTACTGCCTTCATGTTCTCCTCCATTTCAGCTCCCTTTTATGTAGTGTCTTTCCCCATTAGAATGTAGATTTCTTCAGGGGATGACTATATTCCTTTGTGCTTCTGCTCAGATACTCAGAGCTTAATACAGGGCTTGGCACAGAGTAAGTGTGTAACAAAAGCTTGTAGCCCACCTTCCTGCCTGCAGATATGGTTCCTCAGTCCTTCTCAGTAATATTTGAAAGATCACAAGGAACTGGGGAAGCAGTATAGGACTGGAGGACAAATGTCACAGTTTTCAAAAAAATGATAGAGATAGAATGACTAGTGAACTTTATTTCACTTGCTGGCAAAATACTAGAATGCATTTTCCAAGGAATATTAACTGAAAAGGAAGCAGTAGTAACACTCTCATGGTATTATCAAGTAGCGGTAGAGCTAGATTAACAGCCTCCCCTCCTTTTTTTTTAAAAAAAAGTTTGTAGATGGAGGAAATATAAATGTATTTCACCTAGCTTTTAACAAAGCATTTGACAAAAATCTTGTGCTTTTGTTGGTGAAAAGATGTAGAGGTTTAGGCTAGATGACAGAGGCAGCTGGGTGACTTGCAATCAGGAAGACCAGTTTTGGACCCTTATTAGCTGTGTGACCCATGGCAAATAACTTCTCTTCTGTCTGTTTCAGTTTCCTCATCAATAAAAGGGGGTCCTTTCCCAGGTGTCCTATGGTACCTCCCAGGGTTGTTGTAAAGATAACATGAAATCATAGTTACGAAGTGCTTTGCAGTTCTTAAAATGCCATATATATTCTAGCTATATCACTACTATCATTGCTGTTATCACTACTGTTGCTGCTGCTGGACCCCCACCACCATTACTACTCCTTGGTATTACCTAATGGTGAAAACTTCTCGAAGTCTCTAGAGTAGCAAGATGGATATGTGGACATGATCGAGACCACGTGCTCCTCTCATGTCTTCCCAGAGTCTTTTCCTTTTGTATCCTGAACTGGTGTGGGCCTCATCAATTCAGTTCAATTAAAGAAACATTTAAGTGCCTGCTATGTGCTAGGCACTATACTAAGTACTGGAGATACAAAAGGAAGCAAAAAGCAGCCCCTGCCCTCAGGGAGCTTACAATCTCACAGGGGAGACAACATGCAAACAAATATATACAAAACAAACTGTATACAGGATAAATAGGAAATGACTAAAAGAAAGAAGGCACTAGAATTAAGAAGGGTTAGGGAAACCTTCCTGTAGGAGGTGAGCTTTTTTCAGTTGGGACCTAAAGGAAGCCATGGAGGTAAGTGGTCGAAGTGGAGGAAGGACAACATTTCATCTTTTCTCTCAAAGCTGGAAGCCAGGAACCACCCCCCCCCCTCAAGTGACCAGAAGAAGATTTGAAGTTTAATGAATCCCCAAAGAGGGGAATCCCTCTTGAGGAGGTCCTAAAGTAGACTAGAAGGGGTGTTACAGAAAACTGAAGTCTTAGCCTCTCATCCCCTCTGACCTGCCCGATCCTGCACCCAGAACTCATTCTTCTCCACCAATAAGGAAAGAGTTCCATACCAATGACCTTGGGATAGGAGTTAAACACAATAGACTTAGGTCCTCTTCTCCTGTCTGTCTCCCCCTCCCCTTCCTTCTCCTCTCCAAAGGAAGGTAAATTTGGATGGTCAAAGGATGCCCAGTTGACTTGGGTTTTACTGGTTAGTCTCCCTTTCCTCCCCTCCCTTCCTTTTCCCTTCCCCTTAAACCTACTGCACTGTGAAGCTCAGCCCCCTGTCCCCTGCCTAAAGGCTCTCTTCTGGACCCTCTTGGCTAAAGAGTGATTATCAGTAGTAACTGTTACTGTTTCCCTCCCAGTCTGATGTCTTTCTTTTCTTTGTTTCATTAAAGGGGCCATGCCCTGGCTACTTCTTAAACAGGCCTATTCAATGAATGGGCATTATCTCACCCTAAGTGAGTATCTGCATAGACCTTGGCCTAAAGGGGCCAAGGTCTCCCAGTGCATCCTGGGTCATCTCCAGTCATCCTGAGGAATATCTGGTCATTGGATTCAGATGGCTCTGGAGAAGTGGCGCTGCTGACCTGCACAGCCCTCCCTCACTCAAAACAAAGTCAAGTGCAAGTCATGTCATCATTTCTATGATGGCATTGCCTTCTTTGGTAACTACTACTATTACCACTACCACTATTACTTACAGCAACAATTACAAGCCTTTGGAATTGGTTAGGTAGCTATTTTCCAGGGGTACTCATTAATAGTTCAATGTCTCTTTGGAAAGTGGGAGTGTCCCCAGAACTATGCTTGGTCCTTTCTTGTTCAACATTTACTATATTAACAACTTGGGGAAAAGGCATAGATAAAACCAAATTTGTTCAAAGGCTTAACAAATATGCAGATGACATAAAGATGGGGGGACCCTAACATGTTGAATGATTGTCAGGTTCCAAAATTATCTTGATAGGGTAGAACATTGGACTGAATTTAAAATGATGTAATTTAATAGGGAAAAATATAAAATCAGGTTAAAAATATCAACTTTAAGAGAACAAGGTAGGTGAGATGTGTGTGTGTTCATCCTTCGTTGCCGAAGAAGACCATGCCGTCAGAGAAATGATGACATGACTTTGCACTTGACCTTGTTTTGAGTGAGGGAGAGTTGTGCAGGTCACCAGCCTCACTTCTCCTCCAGAGCCATCTGAATCCAGTGACCAGATATTTATCAGGATGACTGGAGATGACCCAGGATGAGGTAACTGGGGCTAAGTGACTTGCCCAAGGTCACAGAGCTAGTGAGTGTCAAGTGTCTTGAGGTGAGATTTGAACTCAGGTCCTCCTGACTCCTGCACTGATATGATTTAGATTGCAATTATTGTTCAGTTGTTACAGTTATGTCTGATTCTTCGAGACCCCACTTGGAGTTATCTTGGCAAAGATACTGGAGTGCTTTGCTATTTCCTTCTCCAGCTCATTTTATAGATGAGAAAACTGAGGCAAACAGGGTGAAGTGACTTGCCAAGGGTCACATAGGCCTGACTTTAGGCCTACTGCTCCACCTAACTACCCATTTAGAAAGTAGTTTATCTGAATAAGACCTAAAGATGTTAGTGGAATGCAAATTTAATATGTCAATAAGATGATTTGCCAGACAAAAAAGCTTACGCAATTTGGGAGCTTGGTGAAAAGAGATTACAGATAACAGAGGAAGTAGTCTCACCTATTCTCTCCTGGTTAGACCATATCTGATGATCTGTGTTTAGGCCTGGGGAACCCATTTAGGAGGAACATTGTGATAATCTATAGAGTGTATAGAAAAGGTCAGCCGGAATGATTAAAAGACCTTGGGATGTAGGGATCAGTTAGAGAACTGCTGATATTTACCTTAGACATGATAAGTCATAGGAGAAGATATGGTAGTTATCTTCAAACATTAAGGGCTTAGAACATGGGAAAGGGATGAGATTTGTTCTGTTTCATTCCAAAGGGCAGAATTAGGAGCAAGAAGATAAAATTTCAGCTTGATTTCAGGAAAAACTTCCTCATCATTGAGGCCTTCTCCAGAGAGAGTGGCTCTGTTCTCACTACCCATTTTCAAGCAAAGATTAGATGACTACCTGTCAAGTATATTGTGAAGGAGGCTTTTGAATAGATATGAATTGGACTAGATGGACTCTGAAGTACCTTCCAACTCTAGAATTCCGTGATTCTGATATTCTTCTGCTAAAAGTTCTGTAAAGTCAGGGACCTTAGCTTCTCCCTTTTGGATGATGCTTACTTTCCTCTGCTTCCTTGGATGTAATAGCAGTTTTAGCCCAGAGTAGCTCAACCATGGTGGTAACACTTAGAGGTATGAGATAGATAGAACTGATTAGTACAGACATCTCTGTACAGGATGAGGCATTGACAAATTTGACATATATGTGTTCAAAGCACTATGGGATTTTCAAATCATGAATGGACAAATACTATAGGAAAAAGAAATGAAAAATAGCCACTGCCCTCAAGGAGCTTATAGTCTACTGGGGTGGTGGTGGTGACATTTGCAGATAAATACAATATAAGAGACAGTTAAGTGGCACAGTGGATAGAATGCGGGGCCTGGAGTTAGGAAGATCTGAGTTCAGATTGCATCTCAGACACTAGCTGTGTGACCCTGGGCAAGTCATTTAACCCTGTTTTCCTCAGTTTCCTCATGTGTAAAATGAGATGGAGAAGGAAATGGCAAACCATTCCAGTGCTTTTTCCAAAAAATTCCCAAATGGGGCCACTGAAAACAACTGAACAACAACATATGCAAGGACAAATGAGGAGGGAAAGCACGCTGACAACCAGGCTGATCAGGAAAGGTTTCCCATGGGAAATGATACCTAAGATGAGCTGTCATTTTCTTTTTCAGTCATTTTTTGGTCACATCTGACTCTTTATGATCTCTTTTGGGATTTTCTTGGCAGAGATACTGGAATGGTTTGCTATTTCCTACTGCAGCTCATTTTACAGATGAGGAAACTGAGGCAAACAGGGTGAAGTGACTTGCTCAGGGTCACATAACTCATGTCTGAGGCCACATGTGACCTCAAGAAGATGAGTCTTCCTGACTCTAAGTCTGTGCTACCTGGGTGCCCCTATATTTACTATAATATATATCTATTTCTGCTACATATATCTATGTCTATCTGTCTGTCTGCCTCTTCCTTTCTCTATCTATATGTAATCTCACTAGGAGTCACTGTGGAGAGCTAGGAAAGGTGCCTGGAGACTAACTCTTTCTCTCCCACCCAGAAAGAGGCAGACAGTAAGTTCCTGTAGCGTCCTTTCCTCTGCCCAGGGGCTTTGCTTAGCCATTGTTCCCTTTCTCTCCTCTTTTTCTGCTTGGAGCAGAAGTAGGTTGGTAGGGAAAATACCAGGCTCTCCCCATCAAGCACAAAAATTATTATAACCATAGAAATGAGAGACAGTCTGAAGAGGGGGGGAAGCCCCACATTCTGATTTAATTCTGTCCTTAAGTTTATAACTATGAAACCATACCGGATAAATGTCTCCATAAAATGTTCCCCCAAGTTGTTTCCTTGACCATCAATCTGTTCTATGAACTACAAAACCTACTTAGAATTGCCCCTCCTCCCCTCTAACTGCTCAGATGGTATTTGCAGTCATATTTCATATTTAGTGTCTTGACTGGCCAACATTTTATACTGATTTGGAATATACTCTGACTTACTCTTCCAACCTCAACCCCTACTCTTACTGACAAGCCAAGACCCTAGAAGGTTGGTGATACAAAGATTTCTAGTGCCATCATCAATGAGCCCCAACTAGTATGCTCTCTATTTATTATCCAAATGACAGCAACAAGCCAAGCAAAGTTAATTAATCTTCTAGTTAGTGGTATTTCCTGAGATGGTATAGTAAGAACAGTAGGTACAAAAAATTACCCCCAAATTTTGGGGTACTCTTTCCCATCTGTATATACAAAGTCCAAGAGACAGTGGGCTAAGCTTAGACAATGACACATGTGTTGAAGAGGTAATTTACAGCTCCTCATGGGATAAAAGTCCTTTACGCAGTGGAGTTGCCCTGATTTCACCCGAGGGGTGTGTTGTTCTCTGCTGAGCTCTGAAAATTCGAACCTTGGTAAAGTCCTGAAGCTGCTTTTTCTCATAGTGTCAAGTTTATCCTCTGGCCACTGCTATTCCTAGAACATCATTATTATCATCAATGGGAAGGCCAAATCTTTCAGCTCTTTGGTGGTCACAGGGTTTTTCTCGGTCAAGTGTGTGTTGTGGTTTGCCCTTCTTTCTTGAAGAGGAACATGACATCAGGAAGATGATGCCATGACTTGCAAGTAAATTGGATTTGAGTGAGGGAGGAAGTTACCAGCCTCACTTTCTTTTCTGGAGCTATCTGGGTCCAGTGGCCAGATATAAATCTGGATGACTGGAGATGGCCCAGTAAAGTATATGTGCAGTAGTGTATAAGAAAGAGACTGAGATCCTTTCCTCTTCCTTACCAAGAGAGTCCCTTTCATCACTCAGGTGACCACTATTGTGATTCTAGATTCCAAACTAGCTTGTTGTTACATCCAAGCCCCATAAGGTGTGACAATCTTTTCACCCAATCACAACATACTTCCTATGTATTCATTTCATTTCATCTAATGGTTCAAATCACTTCACTCTTTTATAGCTTGCTTGAATGAATTGTTTGAACCTGGTTTCTTTCTTATATTGATTGATTGATTCAATAGAGCTATCTAGCAATTGTTCATGCTTACTTTACACCTTTGATTTTACAATTAAATCAAAGAGATGTTCTCACCTAATAGAGGTATCCTGGCATAGAATATCTTGTTAGTTATAATAATTGGTATTGGAGTGTGGGACACACATACCCTTCCAGTAAGAAGAGTCAAAAGCCAGGATAAAGGAATAAGCTCACACCCAGAGGACAATTCACAAATAAAGTTTATTAATGCAAAAGCAAGCAGAGTTGAGAAGGGAAATTAGATAGTGAAGATTTGTTTCCTTTCTTGTCCTGCTACCTATGGTTGCGGTCAACTGCACTACTCTGAAAACTGTTATTTCTTTACATCTGTTTTTTTAGGGCAGGGAATGGAGGGCTGCTGCTGCTGGCTTCTCTTTCTGTTGCTGCTGCTGGTAGCAGGAGAGTGAGTCCAGACATCTCTCTCACCTCTAAACTGGTATTCTTACAGCTCCCCCAACCCAAAATAAAATATAAAAACTTTCGATATTTTGATAACTCTCCCAAATCCTTCCCCTTGATGATAAACTGCATCTCATAGAAGGCTATGTGATTAGTACCTAGAAGCTTGCCCCATTTGTAAGTGGCTATGTATATTATATATGTTGTCTCCCCTGTCTAGACTGTAATGTCCTTGAGGGTAGAGATTGTTTAACTCTTGTCCTCATACCCCCAGTACCTCAACAGTGTCTGGTACATAGTTACATAATAAATGCTTGTTGCTTGCTTGATTGGAGAAGGGACCATTTTAGGGGAGAAGATAGCGTGAGATTTGGCTATCCAGAGCTGTAAGAGATCCAGGTGGAGATATATAATTGGCAGTTATTGATGCAAGATTGGCACTTGGGAAAGAGGCTAGGGCCAATAGATTCATTTGTGAGTTGTCTGCATGGAGATGATAATTGAACTTATGGGATTGCTAAAAGCTCAGAAGAGAGGACAGAGCTAAGGTGTAGTCTTGGAGAGCATTCACATTTATATAGCAAAGAGGACACTGACCAAGCAAATTGAGAAGCAGGCAGGCAGGCAGAAGGAGTCTCAGGAAAGAACACAAATCCCAGGGAGAGGAAGCATAGAATAGTGGAGAGCGAGCTGGTTTCAGAGCCAAGGCGACTTTTTTGAAAGATATACAACTTTTAGCAAAGTAATAATGATTCCCTAGGTATCCTAATCTTGACTGCAGCAGCTGTTGCTCCTGCAGACCTATATCCACTGAAGCTTGTCTAGCCATTAATTTGTGTAAATGTGTACAAGGGAATGAGCCATAATGATTAGGCAGTAGGTATAGGCTTGTTCAAGGGAATGCCTCTATAATAAAGTATGTTCTGTCCAAAGGGGATGGGCCTAGAATTAACATAAATGCTTTGTTGTTCTTCAGGCATTTCAGTCTTGTCTGACTCTCCATGACCCCATTTGGGGTTTTCTTGCCAAAGACACTAGAGTGGTTTGCGATTTCTTTTTCCAGCTCATTTTGCAGATGAGGAAACAGAGGTAAAGAGGGTTAAGTGATTTGTCCAGGTTCACACAGCTAGTGAGTGTCTGAGACCAGATTTGAACTCAGGGAGATGTCTTCTTGACTCTAACCACAGTGCCAACTAGCTGCCCTAATACTTACAGAGCTATGTATTATTCTCAAGCTCTTCTCCTGAGAGAAACATGGTGCTTTGGAAAATGCTGGATTTGAAGGCTGAGGATCGTATCACCTCATATCCACAGATTGGTTAATATGACAGAAAAGGAAAATGATAAATGTTGAAGGGGATGAGAAAAAGCAGGGATTCATGATTGATGGAGTTGTGAACTGATCCAACCATTCTGGAAATCAATGTCCAAAATGGGACAGGTAGTAAATGGCAGGGGCAGAATTTGAATTCAGATCTATTGATTGCTCTCTTTCCAAATTGTGCCATATCTCTTTTTTTAAAAAAAATATTAAGTAACTGGGGATATACACACACATAATAAATATCTATGAATATATGTACATACATGCGCATACATATACATGCATACATATATGTATATACGTACTGAGACTGGACATCTACATTGCACCTTGGACTCCTCTCTAAATGAAGGTGAAAGATCTGAATTAGGAGGACCTTGTGTTCAAATCCAGCCTTGGACAGTTCCAGCTGTGTGACCCTGAGCAAATCACTTAACCCCAGTAGCCTCCACCAAAAAAAAAAAAAAAATCTATCTGAGGTGACTAGGAACCACAATCATTTAAGTTAAGCGACTTACCATTTACTGCCTGTCCTAACGAGTATCTGCTTTGAGACCAGGAAGGTTAGGGAAAGATGGCATCTCTCACTACCCCTTTCATGAGCCACAAATAGACTGGAAGCATGATTTTACCTTGTTTGGCCACTTTTATCCTTGGGTTCAAAGTGTTTGTACTGATAGAAGTAGCTTTTCCTTTCAAAAAAATCCATTCCCGTGACCCATCCATAGAAGTTGCACCTATACCACAAGTGGAAATTTGGGGGGACCAAAGAGAGTGGATCCTTTGCCCCAGTGGGAGATGAAGATTGCTCCTCTAGCCCAGGAAAGAGCAGCTTTCAGAGTGAATGGAGTAAATTTTCCCAGTCTAACTTATTTTTCACAAAGTTCCCCATGCCTAAGGACTCCTCAAGTCTTCAAATAATTGTGTTTCATGGTCTGGCTGTTGTAGCAATACTTGTCAGAAGACGAAAAAATATTATCTTTATTGACAGGGCTGGAGGCTCATTATTTTTCCAATTCTGTCCTAGTTGGTACATTGGCTTCCTTGTTTCTCAGGCTCTACTGCTCCAGGATTATACAATGCCTACCATATGCTCCAATGCCTTCCTTGGAGGAATCAGCAAGGATGGAATAACTTGTTTGTGATTCTTGTGATTGACAACTGCCACATGTCACAGGACCACAGGGAATGTCTTGAGGCTGAGGCAACTGTCTAAGGAAGGAGATTGAAAAGATCCTGGGTGTGATGCCCTCTGGCTCTAAAAAGTATATAAAGACTCTGAGGGTGAGGTTTTATTTGGGGCTTACTGAATGGAAGTGTTTGTTTGGCCAGATGAGTACTCTGGGAAGCCATTAAGGAGCCCTACCCAGCTTTGAGAACTCAGATGCTGTACTTGCCTTTCTGGTGTCTATGAATTCAGGCAGTTGGGATCCAATTATCTGTTGAATTCAGGTAAAGGAAGCCATTTCTGTTGATTTCTTTGGGGTTTAAGGTGTTGACTCCCTGAACTATGTGAATGACATATGTGCTTGATTAAAGGACGGATACATGTGCTTCATTAAAGTGATTGTTAACCCCTCAAAAGTTGCCTTTCCATCGAAGAACCTATGATAGCAAGCCCCCCCTGCCCCCCTCCTGTGTACGTTAGAGATCAGGCACATTAGAAATCCTGGCTGTGACTTGGTTAAACATAAATATTCGGAAAAGGCTAGGATGCTCAGCCTCTTTACTTTCTAAATCAATATACCAAAATCTTGTTTGTTATGCTGGTGATTACAGACTTTGGCCTCCATGAGAAGTTTTCTGTATCATTATGAAAATATTGCATTAGCCCTTCCCCTGACCATGAGGATGCTGGTTTGACTTTAGGAGCGAACTCCAACTGTAGAAAATCATAGTTTTTAAAGCTGGCTCACTGGTTAGCATTCAAAACAACAGTAGGGCTTATCTCCATCTCCCATATATTTGCTGTGGAGCAGTCTAGAATCTGAACTAGAATCATGGAACTGTAAGGAACTTTGGAAATAATATACCTCAAACATCTCATTTTGTAGGTAAAAACCATCCTGAGCCTCAGTTACATGGCTTATCCAAGGTCACACAGTCTGTAGGAGAGCCAGAACAAAGATTATTTTTTTCCTGTCTCCCAAGCCACTGCTCTTTTCACAACAACTTGTGGTTATCTTGTCAGACTCATTCATCCTACAAACATGTGTCTTGGGTACTCAAATTACAAAGTAGGTCCGTGAATGGGGCAGCTGGGTGGTGCAGTGGATAGGGTGCTGAACCTGGAGTCAGGAAGACCTGAGTTTAAATCTGGCCTTAGACACTAGCTGTGTCACTTGACCTTGGGCAAGTCATTTGACCCTGTCTGCCTCAGTTCCTCATCTGTCAAATGATCTAGAGAAGGAAATGGCAGACCACTCCAGTATCTTTGTCAAGAAAACCCCAAATAGGGTCATGGAGAGTCAGACACGACTGAAACAACTGAATAACAAAAATTCCATGAATCTTTAGCAAGTTGTCATGTGGGAAAGCTTTACAACTTTTTGTTTTCCTGAATTCATAGTCATAGATTTAGATCCAGAAGAAGCCTGAGAGATCTAAATCAACTCCTTCATTTTACTGAAGAGGAAATAGAGGGACAAAGGAAGTGATCTGTCCAAGGTCATAGAGTTTATAAGTAATACAAGCAAGATTTAAAGGCCTTTTGACTTCAAATCCAGTGCCTTTCATTTTTAAAAATAAATAATTATTGATATAATTTCTTTTAAAATCACTGACATTTCCTAATGTATTCCTAATATGTTTTCCTAATATATTAGAGACAGTTAGGTGGTATAGTGGATAGAGCACTGGGCTTTGAATCAGGAAGATCTGAGTTGAAATTCAGCATCAGACATATGTTAGCTATGTGACTCTGGGTCAGTCACAACCTCTGTTTGCTTCAATTCCCTCATCTGTAAAATGGGGGTAATAATAGTACCTACTCCCCAGGGTTGTAGTGAGGATAAAATGCAATAGAAATAATGAAGCACTTAGTACAGTGCCTGGAACACTGTAAGGGCTATATAAATGTTAGCTGTTATTACAGAGCACTGTACCTGGAGTGAGAAACCTGAGTTCGAAATTGGCCTCAGACATTTACTAGCTGTATGACCTTCACAAGTCACTTAACTGCTATCTGCCTCAGGTTTCTCAACTGTAGACTAGAGATTATAATAGTAACTATATCACAAGATTATTGTGAAGATCAAATGAGAAAATATTTGTAACATATTTTGTATAATTTCTGACACATAGTTGAAGTTTACTAAATGCTTATTCCATCCCTCCTCCCACCCTTGCCAGTGCGTCATGTTTTCTGCCAAATCATAGTGTAATAGTGACCACCTACTGCCTGGAAGCCAGCTAGGTTACATTCCATCTCTCCTACAGAGTTCTCCAGTATTCTTAAGAGAGTTTGGGCTGTCTAGGCTCTCTGCTATTAGCATCAGTCCACAGTGACTGCATGCTGGCTGCATTCTTTCAATTTTAGAAGGGTCAGCTGCACCCAGTTCCATTTAATCTCTTAGTAGTCAGATTAACTTTTTTGAAGGAACATTTACTTCAAAAGAATAGTAAGAACAAACATCCCTCCTATCCCATACTCTGGGGATGGAAGGTTCATATCTTAAATCAGTTTCTTTCTTTCTTTCTTTCTTTCTTTCTTTCTTTCTTTCTTTCTTTCTTTCTTTCTTTCTTTCTTTCTTTCTTTCTTTCTTTCTTTCTTCTTTCTTTCTTTCTTTCTTTCTTTCTTTCTTTCTTTCTTTCTTTCTTTCTTTCTTTCTTTCTTCCTTCCTTCCTTCCTTCCTTCCTTCCTTCCTTCCTTCCTTCCTTCCTTCCTTCCTTCCTTCCTTCCTTTCTTTCTTTCTTTCTTTCTTTCTTTCTTTCTTTCTTCCTTCCTTCCTTCCTTCCTTCCTTCCTTCCTTCCTTCCTTCCTTCCTTCCTTCCTTCCTTCCTTCCTTCCTTCAGCAAACAGGGTTAAGTGGCTTGTCCAGGGTCACATAGATAGTAAGCATCTGAGTCTGAATTTGAACTCAGGTACTCCTGACTTCAGGAGCAGTGCTCTATCTACTGCATTACCTAGTGCCCTGTTCATTTTCTAAGTAGCATAGTCCCACTAAGCTCCAAGTCCAAATCTCCCCTTGGCCTTGAGTCTCTGGCATCCTGATTTCTCAGAACTTCCCTGTTGAGCAGGTTGGCTACATATACAGACCAGAATCTTGCCTCCAAGACCATCATGGCTCAAACTCCATGGGGCCAATGGGTAATTTTATTTCTTGCCCCTAGAACTGAAAAGGGCAAAAAAACCAAAATTCCAACCCTAAGACCATTCTTTGGGGCCACAGGGAAAAGTAGCCCTTTTTCCCCTCATCCCCTCAGTTCATGGCATCTGCACAGTGGATGAATATGACCTTCACCCTCTCTGGATGTTGTAGGAAAGAGAAAGAGACAGTGTGTTCTGGTCTCAGGGTTTTTATAGATGCAGCCTATTCTGTCTTTTGAGTGAATCAAAAGATACTACTCCTATTCATGTAGTAGGGGAATGCACAACGTTTTCTCTCTCAGAAGCTGATCCCTCCATTTGAGGGGATCTGGGCATGCTCAAAGAGAAAGGAACAAAACTAAGATTCGGCTGAACTAGCCAAGGCATCTAAAAAGTCTGACCCTCTCTGTAGTTTGACATACTCTCTACCTCCCACCTCTGCAAAGAAAACAGGATATTTTCATGGTTATTCTTTGGGGTCAAGTTCAATGCATTACACATTCCATGGTATAGGTGGCCTGTAGGTGACAAAGTGGAAAGAGCACTGGTCGAGTAGTCAGGAAGATCTGAGTTCAAATTTAACCTCAGACACTTATTAGCTGTGTGACCCTTGGCAAGTCACTTTTTCCCTATTTGCCTCAGTTTCCTCATCTGCAAAATGAGCTAGAGAAAGAAATGGCAAATCACTCCAGTATGATGGCCAAGAAAACCCCAAATGGGGTCATGAAGAGTCAGACATGACTGAAAAATGACTGCAATAAATAGTATGAGCTTCAGGAATGAACTTAAGGCTGCTGGACTCTAATTCTAACACTCCATTCATTACATCATCCTGCCTCTATGTGAGTAAAGCAGCAAACACTAAAACCTTGGTTTCCTTAAGAAGAAACCCCATTTTAATTCAAGCTTGGAAAACCTTTTGAATGTGAGTTTGTCCATTTTCCTGAGACAGTATATTGACTATAATTGAATCATTCTCAGATGACTGATGATCTTTCAGAACCTTTGAATCATCATTATGAATCATAATTCTCCATGTTCAAGATCATTAAATGGAGTTAACTAGACAAGGTACTCTTGAAGTTGCTTTTTAAAAAGTCTCTGATATGAAGGCATTTTGGTATCACATCTAAGTAGTATGAATATTTAGATCTGTGTTGTGTTCCTACCTTTTTCCCAAGTGGCTGAGTGACCTTGGGCAAGCTGGTCAATTTTTCCTCAGTTTTTCATCTGCAAATTGAGAGTATGTGGACAAGATGATGCCCTTTATGTCTTCTGTGATAAATGGTTGTACAGACTACATTTGGAGACCTTCCCTGACATGGAATGCATTCTATCTGAAGACAATCAATTCCATTTGGGGGGATAATTTTAATTGCTGGGAAGCTTTTCCATATGTTGAGCTGAAGTTTATCTTCCCATAATTTTTGTTGTTTGTAGTTGTGCCTTCTTTAACCACAAGACATGATGGTGCTCCATATGATAGCCTTTTAAAAAAAAGTCATTTTCACTGGTTGTTCCCCATGGCTATAATGCTTCCCTTACTCAGGGCTATTTCTTGGTTTCTCTGGCTTCTTTCAAATCTCAGCTAAAATCCTGTTTTTGGTTTCTTTCAATGTCACTTTAGGTTACCTCCAATTTACCTAGTATATATTTTATGGTACCTTGTGTACCAAGGGTTTTTATATTATCTCACCCATCAGACTCTGAGATCTTTGAAAGCAGGGATCATGTACCTTTGTTTGTATGCCTAGTATCTAGCACCATATCTGACACATAGTAGGTATGTAATAAATACTTGATTGACTGACTAGTTTTAAGACAGCTACCATCTCCAATCTACTGGCTTTTTTCAAACTAAATAACCCTATTTCCTTCCGCTTATTCTCACATGGACTGATTTTTTTTTTTTTAGTCTATCCACCATATTGGTGGTGCTCTGGTGCTCTAATAGGTTTTCATTTTCACATGGTTGGTTGTTGTCTTTTGTTCTCAAAGAGGACTGTGCATGTGTGGGTGGGATGAGAGTTTGGAATGGACTCAGGGATTAGGAGGACTGAGACCCCAGCAGTTTCTCAGTGACTGCATTAATACTCGCACCCATAGTAATCAGGGTCTGCAGGTTACCCTTTCAATTGATGAAGCCTATGTCTGAGCTTTTCCTGCTGTTATTGAAATCAGATTTCTGGTGTCTTCACTAGGGAGTTTCCTCCTTCAGCCAAAAGCTGGATCATCTATTGAATCAGCTGCTTTGGGCAATTGGTTGTGCCTCCTTGTAGCAAGGAGCACCCTGAAACATCCAGGATAGCCTGCTAGCTCAGGTTCTTAGATCTGCTTTTCTAAGAGGAAAGCAACTTTTGAGGTGGTCAACAGTCTTCTTTAGTCACATATACCAACAGAAAAAAATACAGGCAGAGAAATAAAGACCAACAGATAGGGCTTCTAACTGTCTGACCTTAAGCAATACATACATCACAGATCAACAGATAGATCCAGCTGTCTGGACCATTACCTACAAACATGGTTACCAGAGAGAGAAGCACCAACATCTGAGTTTTCAAGCTAGGGTGACTCCTTCACAGCTACCCAGAGTCTTGTCTGGCTAAACAAATACTTCCCAAGAGTAAGCCTCCTAAACAAAACCTGAGTATATATACACTTTTCAGAGCCAGAGGGCACGACCTTCTGACCCAGTGCCTCATTAGCAATGAACAAAAGATGTGGGCCTTCCTACATCAAGTTTCCTTTAATAGGCTTCACCTGAGGCCTATTAATTTTGTGGGGGAGATCTTTCACTGGCATTACACCCCTGTTGGAGAGGTACTAGCTGGGATGGATAGGGAAATGATGGGATCTGTGGGATTCCTGCAGTTGGAGGTAGGATTCTGGGCACCCCCAAGTTGCCCAGGCTGGGTACCAGCCCTGGGACCTTGATCTGCAGCATCTACAGCCTCTCTTGGATCTGTATGGGTGCCTGCATGGGGTTGGTGAGAATGGACAGGGAACCTGGGTTCTGTATAGATACATGGTAAGCTCTAGCAGCTGAGAATTCATTGTCATCTGAACAGAAAAGTTGGAGTTCTGGGCAAGTGGTGGCATCATATTTAGCATGTATGGGGCAGAGACCATATTTTGCACTAGCTGAGGATTTTCTGAAATTTGCTGGAGAGGATTATTAATCATTCCTGACCTCAGGCTAACTACATTGATCCCAAAAGGCTCCAAGTCTTTTGGGTGCACCTATCTGGTCCCTGAGTCTCTGGTGCCCTCCCTATGGGCCCTGGGGCCTGGGAGGTGGGGACAGAGCCTAAGACTTAGGGAGGGGCTTCCAGTTCTTAGTTCAAATAGGTGGGGAGAAAGAGCTGTCAGAATTCCCTGCCAATGAGGAGAACGGATTGTAGCTGAACTGTTTCTGAGCAGCACTGAACATGTATTCCTGCATGCCTCTGTACATGCTACATGGCATTATATCCCCTGGGGATGCTCTCTAGATTGCTCATGGACCACCTGATTATTCATCAACTCTTGTACCATGGCTGGGTGGCGAGCTAATTCCATAGATTGCCTCATAAACTCTAGGTTATTGATTGGTTGATTAGTTGGTTGATATGGTTGGTTGATGGTTGATTGGTTGATTGACCTCCAGATTCCTCTCCATCAATTGCTACATCTATGGGTTGGCCATGATCATCTGGTGCATCAGGTCAGGGTTGAACATCATGCTTTCACCAAGAGGGTTTTCCATAATCTGGGATAATGGTTTGGAAATCAGTTGCCTCTGCATCTGCTGCTGTAGCTCCATGAAATTGGCTGAGCCAAAGCCTAGACTGCCTAGAAATTTGTCAGTTAAGAGTACAAACATGAGAATACCCAGAGGCCTGGGTGAACTATAACAGTAGACACATCACTGTAAACTATGCTGAATTCCAGCTTGCAGAAAATAAATAACCAACAACTGAAGCCTAAAACAGGCTAAGAATATGTAACTGAAATTAACTAGGATAATATCCATTTGTCATTTCCTTACTAAAGAGGTCATGCCAAATCAATCCCAGAAGCTGAAGGTGGAGACAAATCAATTAAGGAAGGTTCTGAATTTGTTCTCAGTCAGTCAACATTAAGCATTTACTAAGCACCTATAGAGGCAGCTAGGTGGTGCAGTGGCTGGAGTATAAAGCCTAGTGTCAGGAAGACCTTTGTTCAAATCCAGCCTCAGATGCTTTCTAGCTGTGTGACCCTGGAGAGTTACTTAACTTTAGTTTGTCTCAGTTACATTAACTGTAAAGTGGGGAGAATAGCACCTTCCTCACAGTATTGTTGTGAGGAACAAATAACATTTGAACAAAAGCACTTAGCACAGTGTCTGACATCTAGCAGGCACACTTGAGTGAAAATGTCCTAGCTTTGAATAATTAAAATTTGAGTTGGATGAGAAGCTGGTTGATGAAGACTGTTCTATAGCTACTTTGGTGAGCCATTCACTTTTCCTTTTGGTAAGAATTTTGCTGCAGAATGTTCTTGAAACTTTAGGGGTCAATTAAGTTCAATGTCCTTGGACTGTCTAAATTGACCCTACTTTAGGAACACTGGTAATGAGTGAAAAGAAACAAATGGATTCTGAGAACCCTTGACAGAAGACCTCCTGGTGGTAGTAGTGGAGTATGTGTGGATGTAAACGTATGCTTTTGGGAGGCAATGAGGTAGTTCAGCAATTCTCTTATCCATTCTCTGAGATTATAGGAGAGAAGACTGAAGAAGAAAGAAAATGAGAGCACATATGTGTCCTTAAAAACAAGGCCAATCTGCCCAGGGTAGCTTTATCCAATTTTATCTATTAACATTTGTCAAAGGTACCTGGTCTGTGCAAGACACTGTGATTAGTTCTGGGGATAAAGAAATAAGAGGAAATGCAATCTCTGTCTTAAGGAACTTCCAATCTCTTGAGGGAAGGGTGTGTTCATCCTTAGTTGCCAAAGAAGACCATGCCATCAGAGAAATAATGACATGACTTGCACTTGACTTTGTTTTGAGTGAGGGAGGGCTCTGCAGGTCACTAGCTTCACTTCTCCTCCAGAGTCATCTGAATCCAGTGACCAGATATTCGTCAGGATGACTGGAGACGACCCAGGATGACTTAACCCTGGGGTTAAGTGACTTGCCCAAGGTCACACAGCTACTGAGTGTCAAGTGTCTGAGGTGAGATTTGAACTCAGGTCCTCCTAACTCCTGCACTGGTGCTCTATCCACTGCACCACCTAGCTGTCCCTGAGGGAAGGGTACTTATAGAAGGAAGGAATTACAATGTGCATATAGGTACAGATATACATGATAGTATGAGAAGAGAGAAAGCATTAACTATGGGGAATGGGAGAGGTGGTAATATGTGTATAGAACTTTGAAGGATAGTAGAAATGATGAGAGAGTGGGATACACTGAGGTGGGAAATACAGCCCTTGTGAAAACATGGTGGTTCAAATTGGAATGCCAAGACTGGGAAACAGCAAAATAAGCAAATCTGGCTGGAACACAGAGTGCATGAAAGGGGATGATAAGAATTAAACCTGGAAAGACTATCTGAAGCCAAATTGTGAAGGGCTTTGAATGTCAAGTTGACCCTCCCCTGCTTATCACCAATTCAGTTCCAGAAATCCTAGCTTTAAGATAAAAGAACAAAATTAAAGGTACACATGTTAAGCAAAGAGGAGGAAAAATTATTTCTATTTACATCTGATGGGATGGTGTACTTAGAAAACCTCAGAGAATCAGCAGTGTGGCATAGTGGACAGGACACTCAGCCAAGTCAGACAGACCTGGGTTCAAATCCTGACTTGGAAAATTATTAGCTACATGACCTTAGACAAGTTGTTCAGTCTTTATATGTTTCAGTCTTCTCACATGTAAAATGAAGGAAACTGGACTTGAAGGCTTCTAAAGTCCGATCCTAATTGAGATAATTAGTAGTTTCAGTAACGTAGCAGGGTGCAAAATAAATTCACAAATACTAGCATTTCTATATGGTACTAACAATTACCCAGAAGAAATGATAAAGAGAGATTCCATCCAAAATGCCTACAAAATCCATGGAACACTCTGGAATTAGCCTACCAATACATGTAGGAGACTTGTATAAATACAAAACACTAATAAAATGAATGGAAACAAATAATTGTAGAAATATCTAACTGTTCATTATTAGGCCTTACTAATGTTTAAAAAAACTGATACTACCTGAATTTGTAGATTTAGTACGACGTTAATCAAATTGTTGTTGTTCAGTCATGTCTGACTCTTCATGATCCTATCTGGGGTTTTCTTGGTGAAGATACTGGAATGGTTTGCCATTTTCTTCTCCATCTCCTTTTACAGATGAGGAAACTGAGGCAAACAAAGTAAAGTGACTTGCCCAGAGTCATACAACTAGTAAGTGTCTGAGACCAGATTTGAACTCCAGACTTCAGGCCTTGTATTCTGTCCACTGTGCCACCTGATTGCCTGCTAATCATTTATTTATCATCTATTTAATAATGATAATAATATATAACAACCACTGTCTTCCAGGTACTGTGCTAAGAGCTTTACAAATATATCATTTCATTGTCACAAAAATTCTGGGAGGTAGGTGCCATTATTATCCCCATTTCACAGTTGAGGGAACTGAGGTTAAATGATTTACCCATAGTAAGTGTCTGAAGTGAAATTTGAACTCAGGTATTCTTGACTTCAGGTCTAATACTCTATTCACTGAGCCACCTAGCTGCCTCCAATTGCAGAATTATATGAGAAATAATTCGTAGAATTAGACAAAACACTAATAAAATTCATCTGAAAGAACAAAAGATCTATAAAACTAGATCAGTGAAATATACTAGATCACTAAGAAAAAGCAGTTATTAAAAACTGCAACCCAGCATTTGATAACCTCCAAAAGATAAAGCAGTGGAGGAAGGACTTCCTTTTCAACAAGGCCTAAAGGGCAAACTGTAAAGTTTGGCAGAAATTTATTTTAGACCAACATTTTTACACTACATCCCCTAGTGAGCTCAACATGGATAGGTGACTTGAATTGAAAAGGCCATATCATGATACATTTAGCGGAAAATGAGGGGAGGTGCTTTTCACAATGATGACTAGAGGGAGGATTCTTAACTAAAATTGGGATAGAGGAAATCATTAAAAACAAATTAAAAAATTGATTACAGGAAGTTAAAAAGCTCCTGGATGAATAAAATCAATGAAGATAGACAAGAAGAAAAACTGCCAAGTGGAGAAAATATTTGCACTAAATATTATTGATATATTGAAATCCAAGATCTATTGAAGAATTGAGACACATATAAAACCAAAAGTCTTTTTCAAATAGTCAAATGATATGAAGAATTACAAACAATAAATGACCATTTAAAAAAAGCTACAGACTGTTAATAGTGAGAGAAAGGCAAAGTAAGTCAGTTATGAGACCTTCATCTTGTACCCTGAAAGCTAGCAAAAATTATAAAAGATTAGAGGTCACTGTGGAAAGGGATGTGAGAATGAAAGTACATCAGTCCACCTTCTGGTATCTGTGAATTGGTCCAAACACTGAATATAAGAAACTGTCTACAATCTTTGATCCAGTGACTCAATTGTTGGGCACATACCTGAAGGAAGTCAAGGATCGAAAGAATGGCCCCAAATTACAGAAATCTTTGTTGTCCAAATAACTACAATCATTCAATCAAGCAAAAGACATTTATAAGTGCTTCCTACTGTGCAGGCACTCTGCTAAGTGCTGGGGGAAAACAACAACACATGCCCCTTCTCTCAGGAAGTTCCAATTCTAAGGGGGGAGACAGCATGTAAAATTATGTACATGAAAAACAAAAAGGTATGTAAAAATGTATACAAATAATTGCGAATAAATAAATGTATGTACATTTTAAGTAAATGTAAATAAAATGTATGTAAAATTATGTATGTGAAAAATAAAAATAAAATTATGTGCACAAAAAAGATTATATAGAAGGTAATCTTCAAGGGAAGGCATTATTCAATTCAATTCAATCCACATTTATTAAACACCTACTATGTGCCAGGCATTGTGCTAAACATTAGCATGTATGTATGCATATATTAATGCCAGGTAGGTGGTACAATGGATAGAATGCCAGACCTGGAGTTGTTGAAGTTCAAATCTGACCTTGGACACCTACTAGTTGTGTGATCCTGGGCAAGTGACTTTACCCTGTTTGCCTCAGTTTCCTCATCTGAGCTGGAGAAGAAAATGGCAAACCACTCCGGCATCTTTACCAAGAAAACCGCCAAATGGGGTCACGAAGAGTCAGACATGACTGAAAAATGACTCAACAATGACAACAATGTGTGTGTGGTTGGTGAGTAGGAGATTAGAAAAGGCCTCCTGCAGAAGGTGAGCTGAGTTCTGAAGGAAGCAAAGAAGCTAAGAAATGGAGATGAAGTAGCAGCCAATAAAAAGGCACACAAGGGACCAATGTAGCTGATTGTAGAACATGCAGAGGGTAGCAACATGTAAAAAGTCTGGAAAAGTAGGGAGGAATGAAGTGACAAGGAGCAAAACGGAGGGTTTTATGTGAACCTAGAGGCAATAGGGAACCTCTAAAATTTAATGAGTTTGTGTGTGTGGGTGTGTATGTGAAGGGGGGGCTATAGCTACATTATTTGTTTCCATTTATTTTATTAAGCAGTATTTTATATGTATGTTAATCTTCTGCATGTATGGGTAGCTTAATTCCAAAGTATTTTTTGGATTTTGTAGTTATTTTGAATGGAATCTCTTATCATTTCTTCTGGGTAATTGTTAGCACTGAAATTTTTGAATTTATTTTATAGTTTTCTTTAGGAAAACCATTTTTGGCAGCTTTGAAGGGGGTGAATTTGAAGGGGGTGAAGGAGAGATCTGAGGCAGAGAAAACAAATAGAAGTTCATGTGTGAGGTGATGAGGGTTTGTGCTAGGGTGGTAGTTATGTGAATAGAGAGAAGGGAAATATACTAGAGATCTTACGAATGTAGAAACAGTAAGACTTGGCAACAGATTTTATATATGCATACACACACGTATGACTCCAAGCATGACACTAAGGTTGAAAGTTTGGTTGATTAGGAAAATGATGGTAACCTCTACAGTTTGAGGGTGATTTAGGAAAAAAAATTAATGAGCATCCCTTTTGGATGTGTTGAGCTTGAGATGTCCATGGGACAAACAGTCAGAGATGTTCAGAATGCAGGTGGTGATGCAGGTCTGTAGCTCAGGAGAGAGACTATGGTTAGATGTATAGTTTTAGGAATCATCTGCATAGGGATTGTAGTTGAACTCATGAGAGCTGGTAATTTTTGATAGTATAGAGGGAGAAGAGAAAAGGGACCAGGACAGAATCTTGAGGAGCAACCAGGTTTAGTAGGCATGAAGACATGGAGGAAGATACCAGGAAAAGAGACTGAGAAAGAGCAGTTAGGAGAAAGAAAATTAAGAAATAACAGTCACAAAAAAGAAGCAAGAGCTTCTAGTAAGAGATGGTGATCAGCAGAAGTCAAGAAGGATGGGTATTTTGAAAAGACCATTAGATTTAGCAATTAGGAAGTCATCAACAACTTTGGAGAGAGTGGTTCCAGTGGAATGTTGAGTCCAAAAGGCATATTGAAAATGTGTTGGAAATAGGTGAGAGAAGAGTAAAGTGGAGGCCTCTGGTGTAGCTGACTTTCTAGATCATGAATGATTGCTTCTAAAGATGGTTAAAAGAAAAGAGGGATTTTCAAAAATGAGGAAGACCCAGATGTGCCTTTAGGCAGAAGGTAAAGACAGGGATAGATTTAAGATTCAAGAGAGGAAGTGATAATCTCCTGGTGGAGACATAAAAGGGTGGGTTCCAAGGTGCATGTAGAGGAATTTGCCATTGTAAATAGAACTACCTCTTTATCAGCTGTAGTAGTGAAAGTAAAGATAGTGGAAGAAGATGTCTGAGCAAGGAAGAAGAGGGAGCTCTCATCAAATAGACTACATTTTTTTCAGTAAGTGACTGAAAAGGGATAAAAAAGTTTAGATTATCTGCTGTAGTGAGTGGGTTAGTGAGTCAGTAATGGAGGAGTACAAAGATTGCTTTGCTTCAGTGAAGGCCTGGTTGAGATTATATTACATAAATCTGTAGTGGACTGAATCAGCATAGTTTTTTTTTATTTTCCTCAGCACTGTTCACAAAACATGTTTAAAAATATGATTTTTGGATACTATAGGAAGAATGGCTTGAAAGAACAGAGAAGCCAAAAATCAATTGCCTAAGTCTGTATTAGCTTTCTTTGGCATTGCATATTGAACCCATAGTCTACTGGAACCCAAGGGTAGAACTTCATGTTTACATTAAGTAAATTTCATCTTATTGGATTCATCCCAGCTTCTAAACTGTCAAGACCTTTTGGTTTCTGGCTGTGTTATCCAGTGTGGTAGCTATCCTTTTCAGCTATGTATAATCTGCAAATCTGACAAGCACGCCATTTATGGAATTCATTGATAAAAATGTTAAAGAGCAGAGGGCCAAGCACAAAATCCTGGGGAAAGTAGGAAACAAAGATACTGATAGAATTCAGCAACAATGAGACGCCAAAGGGATGGCTATTATGGGAGAAGAAAACCCAAGAGATAATGTGGAGATATTCTTTTTTATCTTGCTAATCATTTTGAAGATCAAAGACATTTTCATTGCTCCTGCCAGACTGGTATTAACAAAAAAGTGGATGTGATATGATAGCGTCAAACCAGGGAAGGGGAAAGGGTTTATGTGGGAATGATATGTACTAGAAGAATCTCTTTCTCCACCCTATCCCCTCCTCCCTTGCTGACACTCAAAAGTGTGATGTGGGATTGAGCCTGGGAAAAAGGAGAATGAATTAAAATTTATCTTCAAAGCATTTCTGGAATCTTCTTTCTATCCTATTTTCCTTCCATGGCTTTTTTGACCCCTTCAGATGTCCCATGCTGTCAAGCTGATTCCCCTGATCCTTGTCAAAACCTGCTCTAAGAAATGATCTGGCAATCACTTGAATCTTGATGTGTCAGTTTGAAACCTAAAATGGAATGTAAGAGTAGGAAAGGAAATAGGAAACTAGTCCAACAACCTTATTTTTACAGATGAGGAAACTGAGACCCAGAGTACATAACTTGTGCAAAGTCACATAGCTAATAAGAGGTAGCAAAAGGATTAAGATCTGGCTCAAGTATCACTTGAAGACTCAAGAGATATGGTTTTGTGCTCCAGCTTGGCCACTCACCAATTATGTAACTTTGGGCAAATCTTTTAGCTGCTCTGAACTTTAGTTTACTCATCTGAAAATTAGGGATATGGAGAAGATAATCTTTCCCTGAGTAACAATCCATGAACCTAGGACTCTAGAAATCTCATGATTTCTAGTCCTATGCTCTTTGGATTAAATCACTTTGTACTTCGATTTTATCTTTAATTGTGACATTAAAGATTCTTTCCCTTTTGGAAATACTACCAATGAGAGAGAAGGGAAATATTTGGGTGAGGAGGCTTTCTTTGGTGACTCTGAAATCATGTTGAGGGAGTGGTCACTTATTTTCAAAGACAGGACTGGGGAGTGGTAATTGGTGGGGCTGTATCTTACAGTGTCTCCATGGAAAGGGGAGGAGGGATGTGCTGTTCCCTCATCTTGAGCCTGGAGGTTCATTGCCAGCCTATGACTATAACACAACCTTGTTCTCTTGGATAACATTTAAGTAGCTTTGTAATATAGAAGACTTGGAGTCAGGAAAACATGAGTTTGAAACATGCCTCAAATATTAACTGGATGGCTCCAGTCAAGTCAACTCAGTTGCCTCATCTGGGAGGTTGGACTTGATGGTCTCTAAGGTCCCTTCCAGCATTAAATAATAATGGTTATCATTTAGATCATGCTGTAAGATTGGCAAAATGCCATAACATATTGTCTCATTTGGTCATCACCCCAATCTCATGAGGTAGGTGCTATTTTTACCTTTATTATACAGAGGGGGAAAACTGAGGATTAGAGGGGGGAAGTGATTTGCCCAAAGTCACATACATACATAGTTAAGTAGTTAAGACTAGATTTGAACTCAGGTCTTCCTAACTCCCTTCCACTGTTCTCTCTATAGTGCCTCCTAATGGATATCTAGGAAAGTCATGTGATAGAGGTGGCACCTCTGAGGATAATCCAATTGTGAGCACGGTCATGCTAGGAAAGGGGTGTTTCCCCTTACTTAACCAGCCTGTATGGATGGCTCAATTCTGTTATTTGTCCATCCTTACCTGTCTATTGATACTGCTGCCACTATCCCATGTCCTTCACCCCTTCTGTGCACATTTATATAACTTCCCACCCTAAGTTAGACTCTTCTGGGCCATCTTCTCACTGCCCTACTTTAATGCTCCAGGTAGAAGAATTCTTCATTCTGTCTCTGACTTCTTAGCCTATGGGTCTGGCCATCCCAGACTTTAAATGTTAGAGTAAAATAATATCGTAAGATTCATGGATGCAGCACTAAAATAAGAGACACTTAAGACTTGTCATCATTACACTTTAATAGTACTTTAATAGTATCTTTTCCCCAAAGAGTGAATGCTATTACATACCTTTTATCTCATTTATCCTCAAACCTCCTGGGAAATATGGAATAATATAAATTTATAGTAAATCCACTTCACAGGTGAGGAATAAACCAAATGGCTTTGTCTAAGGGTTGAGTCATGGAGACAAAGGGAGAAGCAAAACTAAATGATTCAGTTCAGGGCTGACTGATCCTGTTAGTGGATAAGAGATAAATTACTTATTGTTTGGGGCTAAAAAAGATTCTTAAGGAGTGTGGGATTTCAAAGACATAGAAAATGTCACTTTCAAAGCTGATTTAGCTATCAAGTTATTGAATGATATACAAACCCTATGAATGCTCTCCTTCACAAACAGATGATATGAAAAGAAGTAAATCTGCTTCACTACCGACTGCTGGGTCCTTCACATTTGTCTGGTTCACAGAAATGAAGAATACATAATAGCACCCAAAAAGCAAGTTATCATGGGGTTGCTCAGCTGCCAGCTGGCCCACAGTGCTAGAAGCTACAGGGTTTTATACATGCTAGAACAGGGGATCTTAATGTGGGTTTTATGAATTTGGGTTTTTAAAATATATATTTTGGTAACTAGTTTGTATAATTGGTTTCCTTTGAATCTTTTGTAATTTGTTTTATGGGGCAGCTAGGTGGTGAGGTGGATAGAGTACCAGACCTGGAGTCAGGAAGTTATCCTCACAAGTTCAAATCTGACTTCAGACACTTAATAACTGTGTGATCCTGGGCAAGTCACCTAACTCTGTTTGCCTCAGCTGCCTCATTTGTAAAATGAGCAGGAGCAGGAAATGGCAAATTACTCCAGTATCTTTGCCAAGAAAATCCAAAACGGGGTCACAAAGAGTCAAACATGACTGAAAAATGACTCAAAGTTTTCTTGATGAGGGAAATGATTATTTCTCATATTAATAACCAATTATTAAAATTGGGGAAACGAGCTTTTTCCTTGTCTTGTTTCCTTGTCAGAATCCCAGGACAGTGCTGATGGTAGGTAGGATTAACATCCTCCTTATTCTAGAGAATTCACCTAGCTAATTCACCCAGCTAGATCAGACTTCTAATCTAAAATGAATTCCTGGCCATAGTGTTCCAGGCAAACTAATTTAGATAGAGGTAGATCCTCTGTCAAGGTAGTATCAGGCAGTGGGTGGTCTGGATATAGAGGTAGTCCCTTTGTCCAAACATGATATGATATCACTCTCCCAAACCCTCATTAGAATAGGACTATCTCTCATTAATTGTTAACCAATCAGAGCAGATTGCCATCCTCTGGAACACCCACTTTTCTAAGGGGACATAAGCCACAAGCTCGTCATCATCATTGTTTTTGGTTCAAGAGAGAGAAAGCTAAATGATCATTCCTTTTATTAATAAAATGCTAGCTCATTTTAATAAAATGACTAATTTACCCAGAAACTATGTCTCTTGAACTTTTTAAATATCACAATGAATGATTCAGAGAAAGGGTGTATAATAGGCTTTAGCATTCTGCCAAACAGCTTCAGGATGCTAAAAACATCAAAAATTCCTACATGAGATAAAGGGAACTGGAGCCTCTTATAAAAGTGCCAGTCTTGAGTAGATCAAATAAAGCTAAACCAAAGAGTGGGTAGAATTCCCCTGGAGTCCAAGAACTGCACTGGTGAATACTCGTCAATAACCTGAGTTTTCCCTATTTTCAAGTCCCTGTTGCTTCTCCCTCTTTGATCAAAGGGACCTTTAAGTTCATAGGAACTTTTGCTCTTTTGAAAGAGTTAAAGCTGTTTCCAACAGTCATTTTACTTATGGACTGTTGACTCTTCATCCAGGGAGGTCCAAGCTTGATGCAGTTCAGGAAAAACACAATGTGATAGGGGACATCAAATTTAAATACAGTGGAAACAAGACTAAAACCCATGGAGAGGCAGGTAGTCAGCCAGCTAACATTTATTATGTGCCTACTATGTGCCAAGCATTGCACTAAATGATGAGGATACAAAGAAAGGCAAAAAACAAACAGTCCCTACTCTCAAGGAACTCATAGTCTAAAGTGGGAGACAATATGGAATGAAAAGATATATACAAGATAAATTGTGGACAGTCTGAGAGAGAAGGCACTAAGATTAAGGAGGACTAGGAGCTCGGTACAGAGGAAAGTACTATGTTTAGATTCAAAGTTAGATTTTTGAACTTAGATCTGCTACTTACTGCCTTGGTATGACCTTGGTTAAGCCATTTAACTTTTCTGGGCTTTAGTTTCCTTATCTGGGAAAAAAGGAGTTTGGATTAGGTGACCTACAACTTAATTGCTATGATTTTTTTTATCCTAAAAGCCACGTATGTTCTAGGAAGAAAACTTCCCAGAAAATAATGACAAATAGATCAAGAATAACTTAAACAACATTAAAAAAAATTACTAGATTGTACATCCTAAAAAAAAGGTAAAAGATTCCAACTTCATTTTCAAATATCGGGTCATAACCATAGGGTTTCTAGACCTGACTCTTTCCCAGGTGTCAGCTGCAAGGCTACAGCGGACTATCTGAGTGTCAGGGTCTAATATATTGAAACTGTAAATAAAGAGTACCCACGGAGTGTATGCAGCAATTAACCCATCAGAAGCCTCCAGAACCATACACTTAGGTTGTGCTTTTTCCCTGACAGAACAGGAATCAAATTACAGGGAAAGCTATTGTCTCCTTTTTTGTTGATGCTGCTGTTTATGGAGTGGAGAAGCTGCAGTGATTTCTCTAAAAAGATAATTGCCAACGATTGCAAATCAAATGGGGAAATCAATATAAATTAATTTATCCAGAGAGAGAGACAGGCATAATGCCCAGATGATTTTCAACCATGCAGAAGCTGAAGGTTCCCCTGGTAGAATGAATGATAAAGCACAAATTCCTTGAGTGTATAGTATAGAGTGTCTAAACTATAGACAATCCATTAAAGAAATTAGCCTTAACTTCTCTTTCTTTCTCCCTGGAATTCAACTGCTTGAATCATCCAGGATTAAAATCTAGGGTAATAACAGGGACAGTTTCAGTTGTTCTTTAGGAACAAGTAAGTTTCTGAAGTTATGAACCCAAATCTTCCTGATTCTAGCTCCAACACTCTGTCCACTGCAGCATCGAGCTACTTCAGAATTATGTTAGAAAGTGGCTGAAACAACCATACCCTTTGATCTAAAGATCAAACTGCTGGGCATATTTCCCCAAGGAGTCAAAGGTAGATAGAAAGGTCCTATATTTTTGTAATAGCAAAGATCTAGAAACAAAGTAGATATACCTATCAAGTTGAGAATAGCTAAGCAGATTGTGATACAGTGTATAAATATTGTGGAATTTTATTTCACAGTAAGAAATGAAGAATATGAAAATACAGACAGACCAGGAAAGATTTATATGAACTTATATAAACTCAAGTAAGCAGGACCCGGAATACAAATATGTGTATATGTACACACACATACGTTTATAACAATGTAAGTGGGAAGAAAAAAAGCAAAAAAAAGAAACTGAATACTATGTAATTAAAATGATCAAATTATCATTATGATTATTACAAGGACAGGCCATTGGGGAAGGAAGGAATATATTCAGAATTAAAAGTGATATAAAAACAAAAACATGAATACTATTTAAAAAATAAATTACTGCTCTTTATTTTAGCCTGATGTCACCTCTAAATGAGTATTTTTTTTTCCACCACATGTTTCAAATTAATCTCTGCTCATTAGCTATTCCCTATCCTTGTCTGACCTGACATCCCCATTTGGAAAGGAAAGTACTGAAGATCATGGTTGACTGTGCTGCTCAGATCCATATCTACCTTTGTTGCTCCTGGGTGTCATTGCTCATTCTGCCATGAAGAATCATAAGAAAAAACAACTGAAATGTTTGGCATTTCACATCTGGGTTATTAACGTTAGGGCCTCATTTTAGCCAGGAGCCTGCTGACAGCTGCTGATTAATCATCCAAATACTCCATCTAGCTCAAATAATATTTTTTCATTTATTTTTCATAAGCATATTCTTTCAATGCCAGAATTTTATTTGAACTATACCATTTATTTTTAAATTCCCTCTACATTTCTGACAGGAAAACTGCCAGGATGGATAATTTTTATTAACATAATCAGTGCAAAGATGAATCAACATGGCTATTTGTCAGGTATGAGAAAGTAAAGAGCTAAAAGCCCAAGAATTGAAAACACTTCAGAGATATTTTAGCAAAGTGATAAAAAGTTTGGGAAAATGATATGCCTTTGACATAGGGCAGGAGAGAAGGAGCTGAGTATTAAAATATTTAAAGATCCATTCTCTTTTGAGTCATAAGAATTAAAAATTTAGTTTAACATCATTGTGTACAAACCTACCTAAATGTAAAATTTTTTTAAAGAGAAAACTAATGGTCCTTATAAAGAGGTATGAGTTGCTCCTGTAAAAGTCTTTTCTATACACACCCACTTCTGGCTCAGTAAGTGATTAAAAAGGCATTGGTAGAGGGACCAGAAACAGCTAAAGAATAAGTTAGTGAACAGTTGTTAATCTGGGTTTCATCATTCAAGAATTCTCTACACCAATGAAATTAAAAGTCTGAACAAACACATACATATACACATACATATTATATATGTGTGTATATTCATATATACATGTATGTGTATGTATTTTTTCTTTTCCTGCAGTAGAATATAAGCTCCCTGAGGGTAGGAACTATTTTATTTGTTTTTCTTCCTAAGCATCCAGTGCAGTGCCTTATACATAGCAAGTACCTAATGAATTCTTGTTGAATGAATGAAGAACTATCCTTTGACCAATATCAAGTGAGATATAAAATGAGGTGACATTGGCTTAACAACATGCTTGGCACTGTCATGGAGGATGCCCAAAGCAGATTCTCACTGGAAAAGATGATGAGGTTCTCTAGACTTCTGTTTTCAGATGTGTTAATTGGGTCAAACTCTGAAGTACTGCAAAGACTCCTAAACAACATCCATAACCACTCAGAAGAGTTCAGCTTAACAATCCATAGAGGGAAAACCAAGCAGGTGAAGAACATCTATTATCTGTAATATTACTTGAAGTTGATAGGTCATCCAGGTGGTTCAACAAGGCATACATCTTGAAGAACAGTAAAGTAGGCAAAGCATTATATAGAAATAGAGTAGACTAGATTACTTTTGGCAAAGTATGTAGTGTTTTCTAAGACCCCACACTTTCCCCTGAAACAATTGAACCCCCATCATATAACTTTTTAATGCTAATATTTTTCTCAGAATGTTATATGCCTGGACTGTTATAATCTTCCAAAACCTGAGTATTTAGTGATCTAGAGAACAATGGAGAGACATATGTTGTCAGTTCAGTTCAAACAAACCACACATGGTGCTAGGTTGTTAGTAAATATTTATTAGCGCACTCTGTGCCAGGCCCTGTGCTAAGTCCTGGGGATACAAGGGATGGCAAAAGACAGTCTGACTTCAAGGAGTTCTAATAGGGGAGATGAGAAGAAAACAAATGTACAATCCATATATAGGTTAAAGAGGGAATAATTAAAAGAGCAAAAGCACCAGAGTAAGAGGGGTTGGAAAACATTTCCTAAAGACGGTGAAATTTCAATTGGGACTTGAAGGAGGACAGGGAAGCCAGGAGGTGGGAGGGAGAGTTTCCAGGGATGAGGGATAGCCAGAGGGATAGATCAAATAGCCATTTGATCATGATCCAAGAGATGATTATTCACTAAAATAGCATTTACTTCCAATCTACTTATAAAGAGAAGATAACAAATGGATTAGGATTCTACTATAACCTTCTGAATGTTGTAGATGACAGAGATTAGAGGCAAAACTTTAGGACTAGCAAACTCAACAAATGGGAATAGGCAGAATAAACTTTTACAGTTACTCTAATATATAATTTAGATTTCAAGGTTATTGAATAGATGCAGTTGTATAAGTATTAATCAGAAGATAAATCTTTGTTATCTCAATGTGATTGTCACACTATATTCAAAATCAACTCTCCCAAAGAGAAGGGAAATTTAATCTGATTGTGTCATAGCCATAATCTTTTGGGAGATGTTTTTAACTGATAGAATTAAAAGCAATGAAGTATTTCTATGGATACAGGAAGATCTGAGTTCAAATCCAGCCTCAAACAATTTTTAGCTATAAGATCCTGGTGAGTCACTTAACTTCTGCCTCAATGTCCTCATCTGTAACATAAAGATAGTAAGAACATCTATATCCCAGAGATGTCACGAGATAAACCAAAATGATATTTATAAAGCATTTCTCAAACATTAAAGCTCCACATAAATACTACCTATTATTATTTTTAATTTATTGAATAAAGCATTTCCATAACATAATACAATACAAAAGATGATTGTACATGAAAGTGAAATCTGCTATGTACAAATTGCTATTCCTTTCAAATGTACAACAAAGTTATCATGTAAATTTATTTTTCTTTTTTTCTTCCCTCCCTCAATCCCACTCTAGAGATGATTACTATTAGACACATATATGTATATATGTAAAATGATTTTATACACACTTCTATTTATTAGTTCTTTCTCTGGATGCAGATAGTGTCTTTGTTCATATGTCCTTTATAGTTAATTGGGTATTTATAATAGACAAAATAACTTATTTGCTCAGTGATTCTTAAAACAATATTGCTGTTACTGTATACAGTGTTCTCTTGGGCTACCCATTATTATTAAGATCATAGATTTAGAACTGGAAGCATCTTTTAAAGATCATTGAAATAAACACTATTTTAAAGATTAAACTGAAGCATTCATTCATTCAGTTAGTCCAAAAAATATTTGTTAAGCGCTGACTACATGAAGGACAGTGTGCAACTAGGGATACAAAAACATGTCTGAAATGCACACAAACATTGCTGAAGGAGGTGTGACAATTTTTAAAAGAGATAGAAATTTCCAAGAAGTAGAAAAAGAAAATTAAAATATTAAGAATTGATATCACCTTCACTCTTATCTCACATGAAAAGGTGGCTCTACTCCTTGCCAAAGTGAACCCTCTACATGTGCAAATGATCCCATTGAATTTTATCCCATTATTAGAAAACTCCCTTTGTCATCCCTTTTCTTTCATTTATCTTCAGGCTCTTCCTGTCTACTGGCACATTCCTTACTGCCTAAAAACACCATGTGTCCTCCACCCTCAAAATCCCCTCTCTTGATCTCTGTTAAATACAATCTCATCTCTTCAGCCAATTTGTGGCTAAACTCCTGGACAACGCGATTTAAAAGAGGCCTTCTCTCCTCCCCCAAATCTTCTTAGCTCTCTACATTCTGGTTTCTGATCTCGTCATTCACCTGAAACTGTTCCTTACAAAGTTGCCAAGGATCTCTTAATTGTTAAATGCAATGACATTTTCTCAATTCTCATCCTTCTTGACCTCTCCTCAGTCTTTGACACTGATGCTCACCATCTCCTTGATATTCCCTTCTCTCTAGGCTTTAGGCTCACTCTCCTAGCTCTCCTCTTAGTCTCCTTTGCTGGATCTTTGTGGAGTCATGCCCCCTAACTGTGGAGGTCCCACTAGGCTCTGCTCTTCTTGCTCTATATTATTTCACATCATGTTCTTAGCAGCTGCACTTATTTAGCACCTGTGATACACTAGGCACTGTGCTAAGTGCTTTACAAATATTCTCACAACTTGACAGGTAGGTGCTGTTATTACAGTTGAGGAAACTGAGGCAAACAAAGTTTAGGTGATTTGCCCAAGGTTACACTACTAATAAGCATCTGAGAAAGGATTTGAACTCTGGTCTTCCTGACTCCAGGACCAGCATTCTATCCACTATGCCACCTAGCATCTTCATGCTGATTATTTTCAATTCTCCCTGTCCAGCTCTAACCTCTCTGCTGACTTCTGGTCTGACATCTCCAAATGTCTATCAGATATCTTGAACTGGATGTCCAATAGATTGCTGAAACTCAATATATCTAAAACTGAACTCATCTTTCTACCAAATCCTCCCTGCTTCTAAACTTCCTTAATACTATTATCAAGGATACCACCATCCTCCAAGTCATAATCTAGGTATCATCCTTAACTCCTCACTATTTCTTTTTTCCCATTTTTCATTCTTTCTTTTTTTATTAATTTATTTGTTTTCAATTTTCTACAATCATTCCCACAAGTTCTAGATTTTTCTTTCCCTCCCTGAGATGGTATGCAATCTTATATGGGTTCTACACATACATTCTTATAAAACACATTTTCACATTAGTCATAGAGTAGAAGAATTAAAATAAATGAGAGAAACTATGAGAAAAACCCAAACAAAACAAAACATAACACAAGAGAAAATATTCTGCTTTATTCTGCATTCCAATTCTATAGTACTTTCTCTGGATGTGGATGACATTTTTGCCTCAAGAGTCCTTTGAGAGTGTTTTAGGTCCTTGTTTTGCTGTGAAGGGCTAAGTCTACCAGAAAAATTCCTTGAGCACTGTGGTTGTTACTGTGTACGATGATCTCCTAGTTCTGCTCCTTTTACTCAGCATCAGTTCATAAAAGTCCTTCCAGGCCTCTCTGAAGTCTTACTGTTCTTCATTTCTTATAGCACAATAGTATTCCATTACATTCATATACCACAACTTGTTTGTCTATTCCCCAATTGATGGGCATCCCTTTGATCTACATTTCTTGGCCATCACAAAGAGAGCTGCTATAAATATTTTTGTACATTTCCATTTCCCATTTTTATGATTTCTTTGGGATATAGCCTTAGAAGTAATATTTCCTCACTATCTCTTACCACTCTTCCTTCCCATATGAATTATGTTGCTAAAGTCTGTGAGTTTTATCTTTGCAATATCTTCAATATACCTCTTTCTCTGATACCACAGTACTGGTACGTGTCCTAATCTCCTCATGCCTGGAGGGTTGGAATAGCCTGCATGTTGGTCTGCCTACCACAAGTCTCTTCCCACTCCAGTCCATCATCCAGTCAGCTACCAAAATGGTTTTCCCAAGTGCAAGTCCAACCATGTTACTGTCTTACTCAATAAACTATAGTGACCCCCCTATCACCTCCAAAATACCAAACAAAATCTTCTGTTTTTGGCATTCAAAGCTCTATATAACCTGGACTACCCCACCTGTTTATAGTCTTCTTACACCTTATTACCCAAACCTACCTCCATACTCTTCAAACAAGTGACACTGTCTTCCTAGGTGTTTGAACAAGACACTCTATCTCTTGGTCCTACACATTTTCTCTTGCTGTCCTTTATGCCTGGAATGCTGTCTCTCCTCATCTCTACCTCCTGACTTTCTGATTTTTTTTCAAGTCCTAGCTAAAATCTTAACCTCTTCAGGAGGCTTTTCCTAATTGTTTTTCTTCTGTTACTTATTTCTATTTATACTGCATACGGCTTGTTTGTCCATATCTGTTTGCATGTGGTTTTCCTTTTTAGATTGTGAGCCCTTTGAGGCCAGGGACTGTCCTTTGCCAGCCTTTGTATCCCCAGTGCTTTGCTTAGCGTCTGGTACATAGTAAGTGCTTAATAAGTACTTACTGTCCGATTGACAATATTTCAAAACTGTCCTGATAACGAACCTGGTTTCATCTGATAGTCATGGGCACTGGGGCACGGAAAAAGTCACCTAATTAGAAAGGGAAATGGGACTTGAGCCCAGGGCTTTGTGCTATCTCTTTCCACAATTCAAGAGAGTCTCAACTGATACCTGTGTACAGTTGAGACTCTGAGAAGAACCTGGAAGTGACCTGGCCATCCAGACCAAGAATGATCTGAGATGAGGCCTTGATTCCTCAAAGTCTGAGGCTGAACTTTTATCAATCTAATACCTTTGCTCACTTGTCTGGTAATCTTTTCTTTCTTCAGACCAATCAGCCATCTTCCTTTTACCCCGTGGCTTTATTGAAAGGTGAATCTGCTGCAAAACAACCATCCATAGGAACCCAAGAAAATCAACAAAAAAGCCAGAAACACCTGGGAAAGATTAGTATTAAATTTCAGTGAAGAGGAAAAAAAATACATTAGGTTCAAAATGCACAAATGACATTTATTTCAAAGCCCAAGTGCCAATCATGACTTTTAAAATCTTCAATTTCTATTTCTATCAGAAATTTCACAAAGATAAAGAAAAACTGTAATTTCCATATTTCTGCTACTAATCTTATATAAAAGTCAGTAGTAATTTGTGGTTAATAGTGGTTGGAAATGAGCTCACTGTCTACTTCTCCTAATAAGGCTTTGGAGACAGTATCTCTATAACCTAAATACTGTGATTCCCCCACCCCCATCCCCCAAATCACTTCCCAATTGTCTGCAGAGTCACAACCTAAGTGTGTTTTGATGAATTTTGAACAGGAAATCATTATGTTCCCTTGACAGCTCTTTGAGTATTAGCAGTTTTGGAAGACCTCTACACCAGACACAAAGGGTGAGTTATAAAATATTTATGGGCCTGATGGTGGACCTAACAAGGGAGGCGGTTGGCAGATTGCCACAGCACTAATGCATCTGTGGTTTTTCCATCCCTGCAAAACTTGATTCTGCCTTCTGTTACACTTTGATATCTAAATGTGCTCCCCAGAGATTTGCAAAACGACTCATGACTTTATTACAAATGTGTATAAAACATAATTGGGCTTTGGTGAAGAGTCCTGTTAAATGCCCTTGCACACAATTCAATTAAAAAGTGTTGGGATTGTGTTTATGCCTGCTGTTTCTCTTTCATATACCATCCAAGATTATATTTTCCTAACTTTCACTCAACAGCTATCAAAAATATGTATCATGATGGTGTGAAAAGAGCACAGAAATTTGAAGTCAAGAAGATGTGGATTGAAATCTTGGCTTTGTCACTTAGTAACTGTGTGACTGTGGGCAAATGACAACCTTTCTGGGTATCCATTTCTTTATCTATAAAATGAGCAAGTACATTAGGGGATTTCTGACATCCTTTTCAGCTTTAAACCTTTGGTTCCATTGGAGTGTCACACAGTCTAACATGAATGGGGCAAAATGATGCCTTCTGTTAAAGGTGGTACCTTACTCTGCATTACGTTGACTTTTGTATAATCACAATTGGATTTTAGTAGATAACAAGTGGAAAGGATTGGGCAAAAAGGCAGATCTCAAGGTTGGGGTAGGGGGAAGAAAGGGTATATATATATATATACATATATATATATATATACACACACACACACACAAGAACTAGGGCCATGGCAATAGTAAATCAGAAGGTTAGGGAGACAATCAGGAATGAGAGACATATATGTACTAGAAGGAAGAGCAAAGTGAGTAGAAGGTTCTCACATTTACTATTGCCCATCATTGAATCATACTATTAAAATGTAAGCTAAGGTATATTAGATAGGAGTTGTTGGAAACATTAGATTTCCCATTGGGGTAAGGTAATAGTTCTAGATTATGATTTTGTTAGATGTGACAATACCTGAAGGGAAAAAAGAAGGTCCCTGAATCCCTTCTGGATTACTGCCTTGTCATGGTGGAGGGGTTTGTGTAGCTCAATGAAACTATGAATTATACTGTGCAGGGTTACCTAAGACAGACATATAAGGAAAGCTAAGTGCCACAGACTCTATGCTTTTGAATTATGGTGTTGGAGAAGACTTTCAAGAGTCCCTCAGACATTAAGGAGATCAAATTGGTCAATACTTAGAGAAATTAATTCAGGCTATTCATTGGAAGATCAAATACTGAAACCAAAACTTAAATATTTTAACCACATGAGAAGATGAGATTCACTGGAAAAGACCCTGATGTTGGGAATGATTGAAGGCAAAACAAAAAGGGGATGGCAGAGGATGACATGGATAAATAGTGTCATAGAAGTAATGAATATGAGCTTGGGCAAACTTTGGGAGTTGGTAGGAGATAGAAGGGCCTGGCATGCTATGACTCAATGAAGAGTCAGACATGACAGAACAACGACAACAAAGGTCTCACACTATCCACATTTACTTAAACGTGTTAATTGAACTTGGTAATTCATACTTAAACAGATAATTGAAAACTTCATCAAACTATACCAAATTTTCATGCCTACAAGTGTAGGAATTATTTTCTGAACGTTGCTGCTCCTAATGAAGCACAGACTCTGACCTCCATGTTGGCCAGTGTTTGACAGCATTACATTAAAAAATTAAAAGAAATGAAATACTGGAGGATAACACTGTTAATTCAATTCCTGGGCCCTTCAGGCAAAATATCAGAAGGGCCCTCCATTCTTTTTAAAGGATCTTATTTATCTAGTTCTTGTTTTTTGTATAGTAGAAATCCACTCCCACTATTATACTCTCAAAAGCTAACTGCTGTTAATACTTAAAAATGTAACTCCATTTCACTTTTAGCAATATTTGCTTCTTCTTATAGAATAAACTTGAAGAACCCAGTTAATGATGTATAGAAGAATTAACAGAAAATAGGAAAGGACTATTTGGAATTACATATAAAAATAAGTTATTGAAAGAGTTAGGAGTCATCATATCTGCTGGTTTTGGAAAATAGGATAGACATTTATTATTTAGGTATGATTTAGTTGTGTGTCCACTTTTGTTGGGGGTGGGTGGGGGCCTATTGTTTCTGAATGGTCTTTCCTGTTATTGCCCTGTGTGGTATGTGTCCCTGAGTAGATGGCATGACTAACATCGGACTCTTCTCTTTGACATCTATTCAGGGGCTTTGTAATGCTCAAATACATGCAAAGTGTTTTGCAACCCTCAAAATTCTATATAAATACTAGTTATTTATATTATTAACCTACATTCTCTTCTGGTGATGACTTCATTCCCAGGGGTATACTGGTTAATGTTTAACAACTGGCAGGGGAAATACATATACTTTTAAGTTTCATCTGCATTAGTAACCCTCTCTTGAGTCTAGAGAAATCAACAGAACAGTAAATCAGGGTCTAGTTAGAGCTCACTCCAGTGCACTTCTGCATCCACCTATTATAACTCTCCTGGAAAAGAGGCCCTCTAGTAGCAATGTTCTCTTGATCTATGAGAACATTTCTTCATGAAATACTAGATCTTTTTTAAGCTTGATAACCAGGAAAGAGAGAGATTAGCAACCAAAGATACTCATATCTCAGAATCATTTTTTTAAATACAAGAAATCTATTTCTACTATTTCCAGATTCCAACTCCAATGAGCATTTAAAAATGACTACAATTTATTTTCAGCAATAACTGCTTCTTACATAATATGTATTAACAACTGAAGGCAATGGGGAAAAAAAGGTACAAACTAGCCCAAATCTATGTAGTGACTGTGTATCACTATGTTATAATTAGAGTGAATATCTCCTTTTTGGGTAGAATTAGAAATTGAATTGAGCCATAGGCTATCTAGATCTCACCACCCATTCAGGTTCTCGGGAGCTCATGACTTCCATCGTAGACATACAATTTTGGACATCAACATGCCAAAAAGAAGGACTGGGTTAAAAGGTGTTGTGGAGGATATGAATGTCACTGACTTTGGGATACATGTTGATCATTGCCCTACCCTTCCTGTGTCTAAGACCTTAGGTAGTACACAGAAAAGTTGGGAACCCAAAACTCCAGTTACACAAGACAGGGAAACAAAAATATATACATGTTGTCCCAAAATTGCAAAAAGACTTCTGGAATACCATGTATATAAGAAAGATAATCCAGGAGGATATGAAAATAAAAAATGACTCCACCTCCTCCAGGAGAATAGAGGGAAAGAATGGTCCCTAGGGAGAGGAACATATTGCCCCAGTAAGGAAAATTTCCAAAAGTTGAGTTGTTGGGGCAATAAGCAACAGTTCTGAGGATTATAATAGCCACTTTCCCTAAAATTTGGGCTCCCCAGGAATAGATAAAAGCAGAGAGAAGCATATTTTAAGAGCTGGCCTTTTTCAGATTGGGCAATTCTAATCCTGTTCCATGACATTTGTTCGTGGAAAAAGGAAGTAGTGGTGAACCAGGAGATGTGTTTCTAGGAGAGAAGAAGTGTCAAACACATGGCAGGTGCATGTAGTCCAGAGCACTCACAAGCGAGGCTGAACCAGATGAAAATGTAATTGGGAAATACTTCACAAAAATATAATAGAACATAAATAATATCAATATGTGATTTTCTAAATCAATATGTGACCTGAAAAGCTCTTTATGTAGGATGGCCCCTTTTCTATTTGAGTCAGACGCTGGTGTTTTAGAGCAACGTAGATTTAAGATCTAACTATAAGGGAAAACTTTCCAGAATCACAAAAAAGACTGATCATATTTTAACAAATAGAAAATGACTTGTTACTTATGTCAATTTAAGTCCACAAGCATTTAATAAGCAGCTAATATATGCCTAGCACTGTGCTAACTAACCACTGGTGATATAAAAAAAAAAACAACAAAAAAAACCCCAAAAGACTGTCCCTGCTTTCCTAATTCCTGAATCATCTGTTTTAGCATAGTAAGATTACTGACTTATTAGAAGAAAGAATAAAACTAGACTTAAGATTTTAAGATAAGAATTCATTATTTGGTAAAAAATTGATGGGAAAACTGGAAAGCAGTATGACAGAAACTGGGCATAGACCAATATCTTAACAACATTTATCAAGATAAGGTCAAAATGGATACGTGACCTAGATATAAAGAGAGATATTACAAGGAAATTTGAAGAACATGGAACATGGAACATATTATTTATCTGACTTATAAAGGAAACAATTTATGAATAAAAGGAGATACAGACCAGAGTGAGCTATAAAATGGATAATTTCTATTACATTAAATTAAAAAGTGCTTGTTCAAATAAAACCTAGATCAGCCCAGATTAGAAAGAAATGAGAAAATCAGGGAAAAATTTATAGAGTTTCTCAGATAAAATTCTCATACCTTAAAAGAACTTCATCAAATCACTAAGAATATGAGTCATTCCCCAATTGATAAATGGTCAAATGATATGAACAGGTAGTTTTTAGATAAAGAAATCAAAACAATTTATAGTCATATGAAAAAAATCATTATTGATTATAGAAACACAAGTTAAAACTACCCTGAAATGTCATTTTATATCTTTCAGATTAGTTAAAATGATTGAAGAGGAAAGTGACAAATGTTGGAGAGAGTGTGGAAAAACTAGGATACTAATTCATTGTTGGTGGAATTGTGAACCGAGCTAACCATTTTGGAAAGCAATCTGGAATTACGACCAAAGAGTTATTAAACTGTGTATACCCTTTGATGCAGCAGTACCATTATTAGGTCTATGTCCAAAGATGATTAAGGAAAGGGGAAAAGAATCTATATCTAAAATATTTACAGCAACTCTCTTTGTAGTGTCAAAGAATTGGAAATTATAGGGATGCCCATTGATTGAGGAATGGCTGTACACGTTGAGGTATATGATTATGATGGAATACCAAAGTCCTATAAGAAATGATGACCTCAGTGATTTTAGACTTGTGTGAAATAATAAAGAGAGAAATGAACAGGACCAAGAGAATGTTGTACACGGTAAAAGCAATATTGTTTTAAGAATACCTTTGAACTAATAAGTAATTTTGACTATTATAAATACCAAAACTAACTGTAAAAGATATATGAAAGAAGATACTATCTGCATCCAGAGAAAGAACTGATAAATAGAAGTATATAGAGAATGATTTTTACATATATATGATATTCCTGTCTAATGGTAGCCATCCCTATATCAGGGTCAGGGGAGAGGGAAGAAAAAAAGAAAACAAAGAAATTTACATGATAACTTTATTAGATATTTAAAAGGAATAGCAAGTTGTATATAATAGATGCAGTTTCATGTGCAATCATTTTTTATTATACTGTAATGGAAATGCTTGTTTTATTCAATAAATGAAAAATAAAATAAATTTTAGAAAATCCAAGATGATAGAAGGAACCTAACAAGTAATTGAGCAAACCCTCAGCTTATTGGCCAAGTGAAGAGCTAGATTAGGCAAGAGCAACAATGCAAGTGTAGAATAGAAACCTGTTTGCAAAATCTTACAGAGAAGGATGACAGATGATTGTGAGCAGTACTGCTTCTTAGAACAGAGAGTAGCAGTAGAGGGTAAACTCAGGTTAGAGAAAGCTTGGTAGGAGACCCAAATAAGCAAAGTCATTCCAAGGGCATTTAAATAGGAAATTAGGTGAAAGATGGGATGAACATTTTTTATAGTCAATGACATTTGAGTGCCACTGAACTTGGACAGCATCTTCTGTAGCCTCATGCTAACAGTGAGGCACCTCTAAACAAGGTAGAAGTTGCATGTAAGAGAAAAATATGGGAAAGGTTTCTGGATTAGAATAAGTGTTTGCATAGGAGATCAGTGCTGAAGATGGCACAATTTTGAGAGTGCAGATGGATCAATTAGGAAGGCATCTGATGGAAGGAAAATGTCTTCTGTGGAGGGCATGGAAAAATAACAGAATTAGAGACCTCGAGAGTTGGAAGGGATCTCAGCAGCAATCTATTCCAACCCATATACCAAAGGAATACCTATTACAACATATTATTATTGTTGTTAATTTTTATTATTAATTTTATTTTATTTATTATTATATTATTTATTTACTATTTGATTGTAAAAACAATAGCTAGAACTGAAATAGCCTTATAAGGCTTACAAAGTGCTTAACATGTGTTATCTCATCTGATACCATATCCCCAAAGTGATTGTTCAGCTTCTCTTGAAGACTTCCCAGGAAGGGGAACCCTCCACTTCTGCCTCTGGATGGCTTTAATGATTAAAAGTTTCCTGATCTCAATCCTAAATTTGCCTTTTTGCCACTTCTACCCATTGCACTGATTATTCTTTGCATAGAAAACAGAAACAAAGCACTTCTGCTCTCTCCCTGTTGTCAGCTAGCATTATTCCATCCACTCCTGGCAGAGGTCCTACTCATTATTTGATTTTTCTACTGGGAGAAAACTTGGAAATTATTGATACTAAAAAGAAGAGGCCAGAAAGATCAGCACTCACCAACCCATCATCTAGTATTAGAATTTGTGATCCTTAGGGGCAGGGACCATTTTTGCCTTTCTTTGTATGCTCAGCACTGGCACATAGCCTTCACTTAATAAATGCTTGTTGATAGATTTATTATGAGAAAAATCTATGTGTCTGTCCATCAAGGGCATCTTCAATGAAAGTATTAGTAAGGAATAGGTAGGTTTTCACAAGTGATATTCCACAACCTGGCATCCTTACCATCCTATTACTGACTGAAAGATGTAGAAAATTTTTAGAAGTTATATTTATTGTTAATTATGGTATGGAAGATGGAGATTGGATCTGTGATTTCATCAATATAAGGAACCTCTAGTTAAGAAAATTCCGTCTACCAAGCTGACACCTTCTTTTCAATTTATAGTGTTAGAGAATTAGACCTCTGAGAGTTTGTGAGTTGCCCCGGATAGTTTAGTTAGGACACATTTTATAATTTTTTAATTATATAAACATTTACATATACAGCATTATTTATATTTTATAGAGATATATAGTTTTCTCTATCCAATTTATATATTTATAATTAATATACAGAAAGTATGTTAAATTATATATACATACATATGTGTATATATGTGTGTATACACATAAAATTATATACATATACATATATATATATATAAAAATTAGGTAAAGCAAAATCCCATTTAAAGACTCTCTTCTGACAGGTTGTCTCCCATTCAAATATTGAAATGATTCATGAGTGTGAAAGATATAACAAGAAAGATAATCTCATTAAATTCACCTCCGATCATTAATCTGATCAGATGGAACCTAAAACAAAGCAACTCATGCTCATGATAGGATTTTGCCACCATCATTGAAGAGATCCAGTATAGCGCCCAAGTTGAAAAGGGATTTCCTATGGATGGCCATGACCTCCAGAACTTCTATACAAATGAGATTGTACTGGTTGCATTTAATCCTAGAATACTGCAGTCTCCTGAAAGAGATCTGTAGCCACCCTGAAATTTTGGCTTAACAATCTACATGAGTAAAACGAAATAATAAAGATTATCTATTGTCCAGATTATTATAAAGCTCAACACACACACACACACACACACACACACACACACATATGTCTACATCTGGTAGACAATGTGAATGAAAGAATGAGTTGATTCCAGAATTTAAGGGAAGAACAGGCTAGATTATCTTTAAGAAATTGCAAAGTTCCATTAATGATCCCAAATTCCTCCCAGAAACAAAGGCTCACTTATCTTTTTAATGCCAATATTCTACCGGTGTCATTGTATGGCTATGAAGAATGTAACATCATAGTTTCTGAAGAATTAAAAATGAATATCACTTACAGGACATTGGAGGGGCATATTATATTTGTGGATATGTTGCAACATATACAAATTAGGAATTGTAAATAAGAACTGATGTAAAGGATAAAAAAGAGAGCTACATAAACCCAACCTCCTCCAAAAAAAAGAGGCAGATACAATGGTAATGGCACTAGGTTTGGAGTTGGAAGATTTAGGTTCAAACTCTGCCTCCAAAATTGCCTATTTGACCTTGGGAAAGTTATTTAACCTCCTTTAGACTCAGTGTCCTCTTTTTTAAAATGAAAGATTTGGTCTATCTTGCCCTGCATGTTCCTATATTATTTATCTAAAGATTTTGGCAATGACATTAATTTTTGAGAGTTCTCCTTAGCATGGATTCCTGTAATTATCAGAAATGATAAATATGGAAAAATTATTAAACCATAAGTGACTCTGGCATCATTGCACAATTTTTCAGGGCAGTTGTGTTTTTATATATGTATATAGGAGTAGAATTCCCCAGATATATATTAAATACAGTAAGTATGGAGTCAGTAAGCATATACTTATATGGAAATTGATCAAGTAATAAAGGTTTTCAGTTTTTTCAACTGAACATTTAAACCTCCTAAAGGGAAGAATATATGGAATACAATGAAATCAATGGGATTTTTCGCAATGTTTAAAAATACGTCATTTATTATTTTCAATGAAATTCTTTTGAACAATTTTTATTGAAGATTCCAATCATCATTGAACATAAAAGACAACAGTGATATACAATGACTCTCAATGGGGTTTTCCCTTGGCTTATCACAAAGGCACAGTCTCTTCCCTGTTTGACCTAACTTTTCCTTTTCCTTTTTGTACACAATTTAAAAATCAGCCTAGCCTTCTAATTTGTACAGCACATTCTTTCGCTTGTGAGATTCCAATTTTGTTGTCAAATAGTGATTACTTTTATGATTGGTTATAGTATGAGTTTGCAGTGAGACTTTGAGGCTAGAATTATGTCATAGATTTTAGAGTTAAATACACTATATCAGTTCCTGAAAATTTGGAATCCTTCCCTCTTCTCCAAAATTTTCCTTAGATACTATATATTCTGCTAGCAGTTAAGGGGGTGATGGGATTAGAATATGTGTGATGAATTCTGCTAGTGTGGTAAAGGAGAAAATAGCATACTTGAATATTAGTGAGAAGTATATCTTTGAATCAAGAGCCAAAAAAAGAGATATCAATAGAACTAAAACATAAAATATCTTTGTTGTTTTTGTTTCATGCTTTTTTCAGTTGTGCCATTTGGGGTTTTCATGTCAAAGATATTGGAGTGGATTGGCATCTCCTTCTCCAGTTCATTTTACAAATAAAGCAACTAAGGCAAACAGGATTAAATGAAATCACCAGGGTCACACATCTGTAAGTATTTAAGGTCAGATTTGAATTCAGGAAGAGGAATCTTTCTGATTCTAGGCCCAGCACTCCATTCACTGCACCACATAATTTAAACACAAAACAAGACCCACAGAGATTTACAAGTCTGAGAATAGTATCTGGTTTTCATAGAAATTGTTAAAACTTCTAAGAAAAGCTGCTAACATGTCTATATGGATACATTATTTCCACAAAATTTTAATATTTAAAATTTAAATTTAAATCCAATTCCTGCTATGTTCAGACTTTCAGATGTTACTTACTAAGATCATGATTAAGAATGATCTTTGGGGGTTGACATCTTCTAGTCGCAAGACACTGACACTGATAAATTCAAGCACATGTAGGTTAGTGTTATGAGATCAGGGACTCAAATCTTTGAATATTTAAGAAAAGTTCTTGCAAAGGCTATATTCTTTGTCCTTCCTTTCTCTGACTGGGCTTAATTCAAGGAGGAAAAGATTCATCATCTAATTTGGGCTCAGGCCCTGCTTGGCTCACAGTTCATACAGAGAACCTGTTTCTTGGATTAATAAAGTTCATCATGAAATTTGAGATATAATGGTCTGAAAAGTTTCCTCAGCTTCTCTTGGGTTTGAAGACCATGACTTTGTAGGGGAGTGACGGCTATTGGAGGCAAGTGAATTGGCCTTGGATATGGATTCTGATACTGCAATCCTAGTTCAATTCTTGCTTTGCACTCATCTATACATTGTCTAACCAGTTCTGAATCCACAAATTTTTTTTTTCTGGAATGACATTCTGGCTTCATGTATAATATTACTGCTTTTCTCTGATGGTGTCCACCATCTGCCCCAATTCTGCATGCCATCTCCTTGCAAGCCTGAAAATCCTGTGGTACAGGCTGAGAATTTCTTGTTGTGTGGCTGTTGTCATGTCTTACACTCACACTTTGTCCATCATATCTATCTCCCCTCTCCCTCCTAGTGCCAGAGATGAGAGGAGAGAGTATCAGGAGGTCTATAGAACTGATCTGATTGCCATTTTAAACAAATAAGTGACAGGATTTCTTCTTTTCCTCTTCCTTGTCTTTCTCCCTGTCTTCTCCTCTTCTACCTTTCCCTCTATCTTATTTTTCCTTTATCCTCACCCCTTCAAAGGACCATGGAGATGTTTAGAGGGGACATGAGCAGACTATAACACCTTATTGATGAAGAATTGAGGAAGATAAATGCTGTAAAGGTTGTATGAGGAAGATTTGTCACTGGAATAAAAGAATTGGTCACTTGGTGAACATTCAGGAATAGCTAATGGACCGCTCCATACCTCTTCACCTAACCCCACCCCCACATTTCAAAGATTACATGAGTTTGCATACAATGTCCAGATGCAGCATGGTGTAGTGGACTGTGCACTATGAAATCAGAAAGTATTGGGTTCACGTCTCACCCCAGATACTCACTAGCTATGTAACCTCAAGTAAGTCATAAGCTCTCTTGGCCTCAGTTTCCTCAGCTTTAAAATTAGGGATTTCACTTCACTTCTCAAGTCCCTTCCAGCACTAAATCTATGATCTTATGATCAAGTAGAAGGCTTCTTTTTAGAATGCTGGGCAGAATACTTGTCGAAGATTAGTGGGAAGACATGGAAAGAAGTGTTACAGGTTGGGCAATTATGGAAGCTTTGTGACCTGCATTATTGTTGGGACATCTCCAATAATTCATCAAGCATTTATTAAACACCCACTCTATGCAAGGAACTGTACAAAAATGAAACAAAGAGTTACTGTCCTCAAGGAACTTACATTCTTCTTCTTACATTCTTCCATATCTACATTGATAAGGTTACAGATCTATTGGTGCATCAAAGCAAATAGAAAGATTATAATTCCATGATGTTACAATAATTTGCTTCATATTTAATATTTTAGGGTCATTTATATTGCTGTTAGTTGCACAAAAACAGTTTGGAAAATAGCAGTTGTACTTTATACTTTCCCATTCTCCCCCTTTCCACTCAACTATTCCCTTGGTTTACATTGTCCTTTCTTCTTTCTCTAGTCAATTCCTGTACATCATTCAAGTCCCAACTCAGAAGCCACTTTCCTCAATTTAGTTCAATTCAATAAAGGACAAAATCATTCTGAGTTATGTGTACCTCAGGCATTCTGACTTTGGGAGGATCTATCCTTGGTCCTGAATGACTGGACTTGGTGTCTGCTTTGTTTCGAATCCCAAAGGATTGTGGGATGCTTACTACCTGATATAAAAGGATGTATTGAGTTTCATTTTCAGTTTCAGTCTGTCGTATTGTAGATGCAGACCTCTGGCCAAAGTAGGGCCATCTAGTGAACATCAATTTCATTTTTTCCCATCGTTTGTCTTTGTCTTTTTTAAAGTAACAATCATTATTGAGGGGCTCCTTTCCTATGCTGAATCTGTATCTCTCAAAATGCCATTCTCAGTGGACCTCTCCATTCTCTGTAGACCTTCTCTTTCCATACCTCCTGATCCCTGTGAAAATGATTACTATTTCTGAGTATTTTCCCCATTCACTTCCAAAAGACCAAATTTTGTGCTCTAACCACCTGTTGCTTATGCAAGCTCTGCTTGAGCATCTGCTGTATCTATATGGTAAGTCATTCTGCTTATACCCTCACCTCCAATGATTTTGGCAGAGCCCAAATTCATACTCTGTTGGCTAATTTGGGAAAATTCAAAAACATGTTAGGTAGAAATAAAATATTTTTTAATGAAAAGAAATCATAGCTCTGGAGGCAGAAATTTAACTCAGCCCCACCCTTACTGATATCTCTGGGGTGACCACCTGACCTCTACCAACCTCCATGGTGTTCTCAACATGAGTGTAAACTTAATAAGAATAGCAATTGTTTCATTCTTTGTACTTGTATCCCCAGTGCTGAGCACATAGTAGGTGCTCAACTTGTTGATTAATACAAACTATGATAGGGGTATTATGTCCCTCTTATAAAAGGGATGAAATGAGCCTCCCTGCTTCAGCCTCCTTCCTAAGTGACTCTGGCAGAGACCAAATTTATTATTGAGAGAAATATAAATATTTGGAAACTATGAAGACTTTTTCCATTAAAAGAAAATCCTCTTGTGATTTTGAATCTAAATATATGATGACAATTGACCAGCTTCCTGATCTTTGGCCGAAAGTTTTTTTCTTTGGATGTTTGCCCCTTTAACATTTCTGTGTATTTCTACAAATATGTGACCCTATATTTCATCTTTTCTTAAAACTTTCTTTACCTTTAAGTTTTCTACGTACCTCTGTTCCTTTAATGCTAGAGTGGACCCAGTCATGGGAGTTCTCTGACCACACTATGTTCTTACTCCCATATACTTTCATTGAATTGAAGACATTAAATATTAAATCAGTGTTGAAACAACTGGGAATTGGCAGCCTGGAGGAGGGCAACTGTAGAGAAGATCTAATTCTTTATAAATCTTTAAATATTTGAAGTCCTCTCATGTGGAAGAAGGATTTGATATATTTTGTTTGTTCCAGAGGGCAGAAGTTGGAGCATGGGTAAAGATTGAATTTAGATAGAGTTTATCTCAAAGTAAAGAAAACATGTATTAACAACTAGAACTATTTTACAGTGGAATGGGTTACTTGGGGGGAGCAATGAATTCTCCATTACTGGAGACACTCAGGTGGAGAATAGAGACCATTTACCAAGTCTATTGTAGAGGATATTCCTGATTTCTGGTGCCTGGTCTAAAGTCACAAAAACCTACATTGAAATCTAACCTCAGATGCTTGCTATATAATTGACCTTAGGCAATTCACTTGACCCTATTTGCCTCAGTTTCCTCATCTGTAAAATGAACTGAAGAAGGAGATGGCAAACCACTTCAGTATCTTTGCCAAGAAAACTCTAAATGGGGTCACCAAGTGTGATGTCAATCCAGTTAGGATCTTTTGCTGTTTTTGTTTTACTTAAAGTACCTTTGATTGAACAATGTGATTAAAGAAGATCTTGCCCACCCAATGATGGGCCTGCCAAGTGAAGGAAGCTTGTTGGAGTTATTTTGTAGGAGGGTCCCAAGTACCTTTTGTTTTTTCTATTGAGGCACTGGGTCAAAAGGTTATGTCCTCTGGCCCTGGAAAGTGTATAAATACTCTGAGGGCAAGGTTTTTCTTTGGAGCATAGTTTTTGGAAGAAAGTCTGTGTGCCAGAAAAGACTTGATTTCTCTGAAATTTTGATTTTGATTTTCTCTGATACCTGTGCTTGATTGAAGTGATTATTAACCCCTCAAAAGTTGCCTTTCCTTTTATGAATGCAGATCTAAGAACCTGTAATAGCAGGCCCCCTGTGTATGTTGAGATGCTTACTGATACATCAAGAATCAGACATGACTGAAATGAATGAACAACAACATTCCTTCTGAAGTGTGGGTTAGGTTAGGTGACTTCTGATATCTCTTTCAACTCTCAGATTCTGTGATTCTTAGGTCTCTATTCTAACTGTATTATAGTAACACTCAAGATTCATTTTAAAAAAACCCTCCTTTTAAAATAATTCATTTTGATACCAAAGTGAATAACTTGCCTTTGATAAAGATTACAACTTACCCAGCAAGTGCTGTAAGGTTCAATATGGTACACTTGGTGTGATTTCCAATAGTGGAGACTGTGGGAGGGCTGTTAATTATAATACATGCTGAATGCACCCACAGAGTTCGGCTTACCACCTATGTTCATAAAAATGGAATATTCAGGCTTAGTCCAAATGAGTCCCCATACGGTCAAATCCCACACAGAATTGAGTTTCCATATCCCCACTAATATTCCCCACAGAGAGCTCCCGGAATTAACATCCCCCATGGTGCTAAAATCACACTTGGACAGCCGGCTCACATTTCTTAGTATGAAATTGGCTGGCCTTCTTCCTTTCTTGTTACTTTCTATAAATGTCTTCCTGAATCCATTTTGTCACCTTCAGTTACCTTTTTGTGGTTCCTAATATTTTAGTCAATCATCAAAAGACTTAGACAAATGACAAGGGAAGGGTGGGAAATGGGGCTTATTCTAGGTGGTAATACGTAGAAAAAAAAGTCTAAGACTTGGCATTTTCCCTTCAGGAGATAACAACTTAATGGAGTGGTATATGTGTATACATAGACATATATCTGACTATATTATATATAATAATTTGATATCAATCATTGTATACATGTATATGTAAATATATATATATATACAGAAAAATATGAATGTACGTATTTCACACACACACACACACACACACACACACACATATATATATATGTGAAAAGGTAGATGTAACCAAATAAGGCAGTAATAAATTTTACAAATTGTTGGGGGTGTAAGCTCAGTTTCATGTGGACAGTCTCGGGCAGGTAAAGGTGAGGACTTCTAAGCCTTAGAGTTCTGATGAGGCCCCCCCAGGGAACAGCTGGAATTGAGGCGTGAGACCTGGGCTATCTCGTGCATTTCCACCTCTTCTCCATGGGAAACTTGCTGGGGAGAGCATCCCACCCTTGAGATTAACCCATGGTCTGAGCATACCTGTTGTTGACTAGCTAAAGGCTGAGAGCAGGCACGGTATGCGGTGGGAGAGCTTAAGTAGGGTCAGGAAAGCCTGAAGGCACTTTTCCCCGCTGAGGGGCCCTTAGAGGGCAGAAGGTCCCTCCCCTCTCCCACTCCCATTCTCTTGTTGTATGATCTTTGCCCCCTTGGGAGGAGGAGGATTCCTCTCTCTTGAGGAAATTCACCCTGCACATGTAACTAAGATCCTGAATAAAGCCTAACCCTTGTTCGACTCTGGAAAGTCTCTTCTCTCAACACATTTATCTGGTTTGGCCACCAAAGACCTGCGACAGGTGAAAGGTAAGACTCAGGCAGCCCTTCGGCCTCAAGGCAGAACAACAAATGAGAAAATTGAGATTAAGAAAAATGAAATGATTTATCTCAGGTCATGCAGATTATGAGGGGGTAGAGATGGAATCTCACCCAGTACAACTGGTTTCATATCCATTTCTTTCTACCTTACTGTGCTAGGTGTAAAACTCAACAAGCTCTAGATGGCAGATTAAAGGCAGTAACCCAGTTGAACTCTCAATATTTCCCTCCAAACAACTTTAAAATAATGCCACAAATAAAATTTTGGAGGAGCAGAGCCAACAAGAGGTCAGATTGAGATATATTTCCAGACTTAGAAAATTTAGGAGGTCAGCAGGAGCTATCTTTGACATTCTGATGGAGTCTTGTCTGGAGCTCTCTCTCACACATGGTCAGCAGCCAAAGCGGTAGTAGCAGGAGCAAGCACAGCAGCAGTAACAAAAACAGCAGCGGGTAACAGCAGTAGCAGCATGTTTGGGAGCTTTTATCCCAGAAATATTAAGGGGGTCAGAAACTGGTCAGAAAGAGTTCACAAGGGACCCTTTACTGGCAATGGGAATGGTTGGTGCTGATGGATTACTCTATTGCCTATACGTAGTTCTAGGTGACAGTTCCAAAGCAGAGAGGAGTGCTGGTAGTCAGTCAAAAGGATTAGGGACACTGATCCCAGTTCCAAGGCAAAGAGGAGTGCTAGAGTTTGAAGCTACAGGGACAAGAGGCCCTTCCTGGATAAAGCATGAAGAACAGGAGAGCAGTGACCACACCTAGCACAGGATCATACCACCTTGGAAGCCCTGAAAACTTGCAGATCCTTAGAACAAGCTCTGAAAATAGCATCATGGAAAAACTGAAACTTGGGAGAGTTCCTCTCCACTCCCAGGGAAATAGGACCCAATTTTAAGACAAAGTTCAAAGTAAAAAAATTGACTTGGAAAATGAGCAAACAACAAAAAAAGAATTTGACCATAAAAAGCCACTATGATGTCAGGGAAGACAAAGACATAAACTCAGAACAAGACAAGAATGTGAAAATAGCTACAAACAAATCCTCAAAGAAAAATGCTAATTGGACCTAAGGCCAACAGAAATTCTTGGAAGAGTTAAAGAAATAGGTAAGAGTGGTGGAGAAAAAAATTGGAAAAAGAAATGAGAATAATACAAGAAAATTATGAAAAGAGAATTAACACCTTGGTAAAAGAGACACAAAAGATATTGAAGAAAATAACACCTAAAAAACCAGAATTGGCCTAATGGTGAAAGAGACACCAAAAGAAAAGATCTCATTAAAAAGCAGAATAAGGCAAATGGAAAAAGAGGTAAAAAATATCAGTGAAGAAAATAATTCCTTAAAAATTAGAATTGGGCAAGTGAAAACTAGGTTCCATGAAACATCAAGAAAAAAAAGTCAAAAGAATGAAAAAGTAAAGATAATGTGAACTATGTAATTGGATGAACAGATAACCTAGAAAATAGATCAAGGAGAGAGATAATTTAAGAATAATTGGACTACCTGAAAGCCATGCTCGAAGAAAAAGCTGAGACATCATATTCCAAGAAATTTTCAAGGAAAATTGTTCTGATATTTTAGATCCAGAGGGTAAAATAGAAATTGAAATAATCCACTGAAGACATCCTGAAAGAAATCTCAGAATGAAAACTCCCAGGTATATTATAGCCAAATTCCAGAACTCTCAAGTCAAAGAGAAAATACTTCAAGCAACCAGAAAGAATCCAGAAAGTAAAGGAGTTAGGATTAGAACCCAAAATAAACTGCCCAGCAAAATTGACTATAAGCCTGAGGGAAAAAACAAACATTTAATGAAATAGTAGAATTTCAAGCATTCCTAATGAAAAGACCAGAGTTGAATAGAAAATTTGACTTTTAAAAAGAATACTCAAGAGAAGCATACAAAGGTAAACATTAAAGAACAATCATGTGAGACAAAGTTATTCATTTACAATCTTCTATGAGGAGATGGTACACTGTAACTTCTAATAACTTTATCATTATTAGGGCAGTTAAAAGGAATTTACATGGACAGAAGGAATGGATATGACTCCACTATATTGGATTGATCTCCAGAAAAAATCAAGTGATGAGAAAGAAAGATGCACTGGTAAAAGGGGGAAAAGAGAGGTAGAATGGGAAAAATTTCCTCAAATAAAAAAGGCACGACATGAATAGCTTTTACGTGGAGGGGAAAGTGGGTGGTGGCAGGCAATGTTTTTACCTCACTCTCATTGGAGTTGATTCAAAGAGAAAGAACACACTCAGCTGGGTAAAGAAATGTGAATCACCCAATAGGTAAACAGGAGCGAAAGGGACTAACTGAAAGGGGAATGGATGACAGAAGGGAGAGACAGTTAAGAGAGGCAGAGATTAGAGACAAACTAGACTTTTGAGGAGGGAGAGGATAAAAAGAGAGAGAGAGAGAACAAACAGAAGGAAATGGGATGGAAGGAAATACACAGTAATCATAATTATGAATGTGAATGGGACGAACTTAGCCATAACATGGAAGCAGATAGAAAAATGGATTAGAAATCAGAATCCAACAATATGGTATTTACAGGAGACACTCTTGACATAGAAAGACATGCACAGAATTAAAATAAGAGGCTGGGGCCCAATATGCTTTACTTGAAGTAAAAAAAAAACAGGGGTAGCTCAGAGAAAGCAAAAGCAAAAAGAGACCTAATTTAAAGGGATAATCAGGGAAACTACTTTTTACTAAAGGATATCATAGACAATGAAGTAATATCAAAAATTTTTACAGTGAATGTCTCTGCTAAAGGCCTCATTTCTCAAATATATACTGAGTTTAGAACTGAGCCAAGTATATAAAAATAAGAGGTATTCCTCAATTGATAAATGGTCAAAGGCTATAAAATAGGCAATTTTCAGAAGAAGAAATCAAAGCTTTCTATAGTCATATGAAAAAAATGCTTTAAATCACTATTGATTAAGGAAAGGCAAATTAAAACAACTCTGAGGTACCACCTTATATGTATCAAAAATAATAAATGCTGGGGGGATGAGGAGAAAATGGGTATAATGATGAACTGTTGGTCGGAGAGTGAACTGGTCCAGACATACTGGAGAATAATTTGGAGCAAGGTGCAAAGGGTTATAAAACTGTGCATTCTCTTTGACAAACAATACCACTACTAGGTCTGGATCCCAAAGAGATCAAAGCAAATGGAAAATGATGTATATGGACAAAAATAGTTATAGCAACTCTTTTTGTGGTGGCAAAGAATTGGAAATCAAGAAGATATTTATCCATCGGGGAGTGGCTGACCAATGTGGCATATGATTGTGATGGAGTGTTATTGTGCTGGAGGAAATGATGAAGGAGGTAGTTTCAGAAAAAAAAGATAGCAATGCATATACGAACGGAAGTGCAATGAAAAGAAATGGGAGATCATTGTGCATAGAAACAGCAATGTTTTAAGTATGATCAGCTGTGAAAGACTTGCCTACTCTGGTCAATACAATGATCCAGGACAGTACCAAAGGATTCATGGTGAAAAATGCTATCCACCTCTACAGAGAAAACAGATAAACTCTGAGTGCTAAGTGAAGCATACTTTTCTCACTTTTTTTAAAACTTTTCTTGCTTTTTCTGAAATATGGCTAATATGGAAATATGTCTGCATGATTTCACATGTATGACTGATACATTTCTTGCCTTCTCAGTGGTTCAGGGAGGGAGCCGGAGGAAGAAAACTTGGAATTAAAAATTTAAAAAGAAAAAAATGTTAAAAATAAATAAATGTTAAATTAAAATGTTAAAAAAAATAAAATTGGGCTCTGCTCACCTTGGGGTGGGGAGGCATTATCCTGGGCTTCAAGTTTTTTCCACATTGCTGTTTTCAGAGTTAGTTGGGAGTTTGTAAGTTTTTGGTGCTTCCAAGGGGATGTGATCTGAGGAGAGGTGTGGTCACTGCTCTCTGGGCCTGTATTCTGGTCCTTTACCCAGGCAAGGACCCTTCTCCCCTGTAACCACAAATGGCAGTGCAGCTCTCAGCCTGTGACCAAGTCCCCTGCTCCCAAGTGGCTGATCACAAGCTCCTCTCCACCCTGGAAATGTGACCAAAAACTGCATATGGGTAATGAAATTGAGAAACAGTGCCAGATCCAGCACCTAGCGTCCACTCAGGGTCTGTAATCTCTTTTTAACCAGTTGTCTGACCCTCTTACTATCTTTGTGCTGAAAGCTTCCCAAACCTTCTGCTGCTGCTGTCACAGAGAACTTTCAGCCTCTCTGGCAGGTTTTCTGCTGTATATGCTCCAGGCTGGCTCCTAACCGAGTGACACAGACCTTTCCTCCTCACCAAATGGCTTGAGTTGAAAAAATGTCTCAGTCTGACCTTTTGTTCATTATGCCACTCCAGAATTCAATTTGATGTGTTATTTTAAAAGTGGTTTCAAGAGGGAGACTTTAGCTGGGTGACTGCCTCTATTCTGCCATCTGGGGTCTGGTTCACAGAAGAGATGGTTCTTAAGACACCGAGAAAGGGCAAGAACCTCCCAGGCCGTGGAAGCAGATATTATGGGGTAGCAGGAGATAGACTGCAGCTTTGTTGACATAGAGAGTTTCAGATGATGCCAGAAATTCTTGTAGGGCATAGGCTTCTCTTGAGGTCCAGTCATATCAGGAAATGTGTTTTGGGGAAAAAAATGATAGAGAAAAATGGAGGGTTTTCTAACATGAGACTGCAGAGGAAGTGATACTAGGAAATTAGAGTCAGGGAGTCTAATAGATAGAGATAATACCACATAGGAACCAGGCACCAACTGGTTAGAGCTAAAACTAAGGTGGAGCAACCAGGATTGTCCCACTCACCCACTCAGGGTACCAAAATTAAGAAGAAACTGAGTCATAGAGCCCTAAGGGCAATTTTACACCATCAGCAGGTAGAAATAATTAAGTTTTGTATGTATTTAATAATAATAATAATAAATAAAGTGGATATCTTCACACAGATCCTGCCTACTAATGGTTATGCCCTAGATGAACTTTGGTTCTACCTTGATAGCTTCCCTGACATCAGTCTATCAGTTACTGGGGGTCCCTTCAGGGCCCAGTGTCTAAAGATTTCTGTCTCCTCAAACAAGGTGATATCCTTGGGGGGGGGTCTCTTCTGGAGCCTTAAAACCTAATGTCCAAAGTCTGTCCCTGAGGTCTATTCCCAATATCTCCCCTTGGTCACTTGTTAGATTTAAGTTTTCTAAGAGAAAATGATTTGAGGTTTGGGGTAAAGGCTCACTGCATGGTGAGAATTTGATCTGAATCTTGAAGGAAGCTGTGAAAACTAAGAGGTAGAGTCGATGAAGAACACTGTGTGAATGGGGATAGCCATTGATAAAAGAAGAGTCTGGAAATGGAATGTCATTTATAAGAAACAGCAGGAAACAGGTCAGGGTAGCTAACCTATAGAATAGAAGGAAGCAAATGGTAAGAAAACTGGACAGGTTAGAAGGAATCAGTTTATAAAAGGCTTTAAATACCAAGCAGAGGACTTTATATTAGATCCTGAAGGTCACCTGAGAATCACCGTAATTTAGTGAGTAGGGTGTGAGGGTTATAGCATAGGCAGATCTACAATTAAATACAACTATTTGTGATTGCTGAGTGGAAGATTGAACGGAGTAGGAAGAAACTTGAGGTGGTGAGACCAACTAGGAAACTATTATAATGGTTCAGAAAAGAGGTGATGAGAAACTCATCTAATGAGGGAGGTGTTTAGGGTAGTGGCTCATACAAGAGGAGACAAAGGGATACACAGAAGAGATGTAAAGGTCTAAATGAATAGATTTCACAACAGGTTGGATATGTGGGGTGGGGATAAGAGTGCAATTTAGAATGCACAGATATATGGAAATTTAATTTGATAAACATTTATTAGGGTCAGCTACATGGTGCAGTGCATAAAGTACAGGCCTGGACTTGACTTCCTGAGTAAGACTCACCTTCTTGAGTTCAAACATGGCTTCACACACTTACTAGCTGTGTGACTTTGGACAAGTCACTTCAACCTGTTTGCCTCTGTCTCCTAGGTGCTTGCACTACAAAGACAAAAATGAAAATGGTCCTGCACAATTTGGCAATGTTACTTTCCCATACCCTTAAAAATTGAAGCATAGAAAATTTCAAAATATCTTCACATGTGTCTCAGTTTCTCATAATGCTCCCTTAGAAAGGCATGGAATCATGCATCTTCCTTTTCAGATGACTAAAATAGGGGACAGGGAGTGTTGTTGACTTGCCTAGGATTGTGCAACTAGTGAGTAACAGAACTCAAGGGTCCTGACTCCCAGTTCAATGTTTTTTCTGTTACTTTCTATAGTCCCTTTAATCATCTGGATGAAATCTAGTTTTCTTTTTGTTTTACATTTCTAACCTTTTTGGACCAAGCTTTCCTCTTGATCAGATTTTCATTTTCTTCGGTAGTTTTTGTAATGCCATTATTTAGAACTACAGACTCATAGAAGTGGAAGCCAATTTTAGAAATCATCTAGCCCATCTCTCCCTTCTCTCCCCTCCAGTTATTGGCAAGAATGTTTTCCAGCTATCTACACATTTCTTTTTAAAAATGACCTTGAGACCACTTTTTAAATCACAAAAATCCAGAGTTGAGGATGCTCTATCCCTTTCTCTGACTTTCGACTTCTTTCCCTCAATACTGAAAATAGATTAAGCACATCAATACAAAGCGATTCTATTTGGTCTCAATTCTTTCAGATACTTTGGTTTTCATGCTGTTTTCCACCTGCCAGTATACGTGACCAAGCCCACTTTCATACTGTAATGTGAATTGTTCCAGAAAGATTTTTATCACTTGCAGTATTGATTTGTTCAAGTTGAGCTACACTCTTCTCTTGAGTTTCCTTAGGGCACTGGCTATAGAAGATGAATTAGAAATGAGTTGGGATGAAACCATAATCCTTGTGTGTTACTCATGATTTCACTGGGTGACATGGGGTTGGCATGAATGAATTCATGTACTTCAATTCTCCAGCAACTTAGCCCCCTGCTACCTTATGATGGAGAGAAATAAATCATCATGATAGAGAAGTGTGAGCTATTACCTTACTTGGCCAATCAGAGAATCAGAGGATTTAGAAGGAATCTGTGTAAAGTTCTATGTCCAACAAACATGGCTGGCCTATATTTATGATCTTCAATATCCTTGAAGAAGTAGAAAAAATTTGATGTCCAGATTTTTAATACAGAAGATTTCTAAAATCAAATGTTTGTAGAGAATAGGGCAGTACTGCTAATGTGTAAAATGAATTTTTCATTGAATATATTGTATATATGGACACACGTGTGTCCATAAATACAGATGCTAGAGTACTTATTAATCCAGAGAATGGACACAGACTTAGAGATATCTCCAGGTAAATAAAGGCATTAAGCTACTCAAGTGGTAGTACAATGGAAAAAACCATGGACTTGGAGTCAAAAGAGCTGTGTTCACATCTGACCTCTGCCACCAACCAACTATGTAATCTTGGTCAAGTCATGTCACTTTCCTGAGATTCATTTTCCTTTTCTATTAAATGGGGATGGGATGAGAATAGTTATTCTTAGAGGGGATAGCTATATATCCCATGAGATGATCATATGAAATAAAATAAGTAAAGCATTTTGTAATTGTGAAAGATTATATGAGTGTGATTTATGGTTATATGCCATACACAGACACTATGAAATTCCATAAATTGAATTTAGGTTTGGCCTAAAAATCATGTTAGCCTCAGAGTGCTTATGTCTTCGTGGAGGATCGCTTAAGTCATCTTTGTTCCTTGTGGCAAGATCTCATTTCAATTTTGAAAGAGAATTCATGATGAAAAATTGTTTGACTTCCTTCTGGACTCCAGTATCAACATTAACACCTATTTTGATGCTCCAATGATGAAAGTTGAGGCAGGTTAGAGAGGAAACCTACGAGCTGGGTATTCAGAGAGTTGAGGGAGAAATATCTATAGCAGTGCTTTTTGTGGTAGCAAAGATTTGGAAATGAAGTAGTTGCTTATTGATTGAGAAATGATTTTTAAAAATGATGGTTTATTAATGGAACAGAACATTATTATGCAGTAAGAAATTATACATATAATTTCAGAGAAGCAAGGGAAAATATGGTACCTTGGAAAGATCACTAGCCCTTAAATAAAAAAGACACCTCCCAGTCCTGCCTTTGATTCTTATTATCTGTATGACCCTTGGCAAGTCATGTAATCTCTGTATTCCTTAACTTCTTCATGTGTAAAATGAGGAAATGGATCTATTTCCTTACCAAGCAGAGAAAGATGATAAGAGGGACAACAACTTAAAATGTGTTCATTTTCATCGTATAATATAAAGAATAGTATTACCTCATAAAACAACAGTATTAATAATAATAGCATTTCTATAGTGCTTTAAGGTTTGCAAATTACTTTGCATATGTATGTATGCATGTAAGGACGGGAGCTCACCCCACGTTTCCTCCCCATTAATCACAAAAGACTCAGACGGCTGGATTGAATCAACCAATGAAAGATATGAACCAGTTATAAGTAAGTTCTTAATTAATTTATCAGCTTGGGTGGCATGAAGTATTTTGATCTCTAGGGTAAGACAGATGATACCACAGGGAAAAAATCTCATTATTGGCCAAGATAATCAGGCCCTGGGACCTCTGTAAAACATAATAATACTCTTGGAATTGAGCATTCCAGTAGCACTGAGTTGAGTATGGTTAAATCCGATGGTGAAGGACTCCTAAGAGAAATAAAATTTCTCTCCCCTTCCCCACAGACTAGGTGATGACCTCGTACATTTTGAAAGATCAGGAGATCTAGAATTCTCATTGGCCTTGGTAGAAGCATGGTTAGAGTAGCAAAGGCTGATAGTAGAATCTGTAGACACACCAAGAACAGAACAGACACCAAAGAAAAGTGGCTTCTGGTTCTACAAGTTACATCTATTGTAATCCAGTGAAGATGCACCTAAAGGGACCCCAATTGCCTCATCCTGGGTCATCTCCAGTCATCCTGATGAATATCTGGTCACTGGATTCAGATGGCTCTGAAGGAGAAGTGAGGCTGGTGACCTGCACAGCCTCCCTCACTCAAAACAAAGTCAAATACAAGTCATGTCATTATTTCTCTGATGGCATGGTCTTCTTCAGCAACAAAGGACAAACACCACACACCTAAAGGGAACTTCTTGAGAACTCCCAAAGGGAAGAAAGGACTTCCTGTGACCACTAGCTGTGTGTTTTTCCTTTGGCCACGAGCAAATATGAGTCTGAAGGGTCAGCAAGCTTGGGCCTAACCTTTTGAGCCCTCATTCCTATTGAAAGGGGCTTAAGGGCACTGGCATCATTTAAATAGCCCTCAGATGAGAACACTGGCATTATTTAAAAAACTTGCCAGGAGTTCTGGGACTGCCTCTCTCCTAATAACACTCCCCCCCTTTAGAGAATAAAGCATCCAGACTCCAACAGCACAGGGCCAACCATCATCTGGAGAGGGAGATCCCCAGCAGGGATGGTACATAGTCTGAAGAAGACTCCTTGTGAAACCTGTGGGTGAACATTCCCTTCTTCTCCCCATATGTACCACCTCCTTTTTTGCCTCTTCTGCAATCATTGGTGTGTGTGTATATGTGTGTGTGTGTGTGTGTGTGTGTGTGTGTGTGTGTGTGTTTGTGTCTATGTATACCCCACTGTACCACTGGATTGGACTTCCCAGTCATTCTTTTCCCTGTAACTCTCCTTGCAAGGCTAATAAACTGTTGTGGTGATCAGCCTTTCCAGATGTTTCTCCTTTGAAGAATCTGAACCCACTGGCTAGTTCAGCCATTCCAGAGACATCTCACTTCAGGTTTGGAGGCAGGATGTGTTTTGGTAATTGTCCTTGCTATAGTTGTTTTGTAAATGTCCTTTTAAAAAACAAATAACTATGGCTGATAATTAATGAAGAACACACTGATGTGGGCTTGTGTATCCGTATTAGAAAGTCAAGTACCTTAGGACCACTCTCAGAACACTGAGGAGAAGCAATCGCACTCACTTGAGGACTTATCCTATCAATGTGAGTGGGTGTTAGGAAATTTGCTCTGGTGGGAAGCAACATACAGTACGTATCTATCTATCTAATCTCATTTTATCCTTATATCATAAGGAGTTTGAGTCAGAGAGGGTAACTTTCCCAGGGCCACACAGCTAGTAAGTGCCCGAGGCAGAATTTAAACTTAGATCTTCCTGATTCCACATCCATATGCTACTCAACTGCCTTAGTTGCTTGTTTAAACAGGTGAGGTAAAGCTGCTACAACTGTACATGTTATTTCATTTTTTTAATCCTTCCTTTGAATTTGAACTTTGGTTTTTATTATAATTAGTCAACAGTCTGACCAAACATAAGAAGTAGATTTAGAACCATTCATTTCTTATTTGTGATGTCATATCCAATTTCTTTCTTTCTTTTTTTTTTTTTTTGCAATACTGTTTGGTGTTTTCTATGATTTGCATCTTTTAGTTTTCTTCGTGAAGAAAATATGTGATTTATAGTCATGAAATGTATAAGCAGTCTGTAAGTCGTTGACCTTATTCATTTTTAAATTCTGAACCCTATTTTTCAATGTCCTTCCTAACCTTTGCAGTAAGTCCCCAAGTATCAGCATACATTCTGACAATTTCAACAATCCTGCTAATTTCTTTATATGCTTTTTGTACCTCTTTGACTTTGTAACAGATTTTGGTGCATAAGCTTGTCACTGTCACAGAAATCCTCCTGTGATGTTTTTTCATGGTGAGGAGGTGATCCTGGAGTTCTAGAAGGTTAGCCCAGAAGAATGCAAAGTCTGGAATGTTCTATCATGATACAAAGGCTTCCAGTCCAGTTCTAATGCCAGATTATACCTGCTGTCAGAGGTCTAGCTAAGTACAGTCAGAATATAGACACCCAGAGTATCTAGGTGACGAATGGTTCAGTTAATAACCTACTTCCTAAACAGAGAAAAATACAAACTTCTCTGGACCCTTTCTGCACTGCAGAGTGACTGAAAAGAAGGCAAGATATCCACAAACACTAATTCAATTGTTCATATTCTGAAGGCAAAATCCTGGTCCAATGACTCCTTAAAGACAGGGACTGTTTTGTCTTTGTTTTAACCTCTGGAGTGTCTAACACACAGTAGGTGTTCAATAAATGTTGAATTGAATTGATGAATTGAATTTCATGAAGGACTGGAAATATATCAATGTTGACATCATTGCTATAAATGAAAACAGGGGATAAAAGGAAGATGCAGTTGAAAGAAGACTGACTCACCAGCTTTCCTTGTGGTGACTAATAAAGGCAAAGAGAGATTCATTTTCATCACGCACACAAAATCAACAAAAAATATCTCTTCATGGAACATCTTGCCGTGTTCATAATGATCATGAGCAAAGAAGAACACCGTGAAGTTAACTGCTAATGACCAAACACCCACAAAAGTTAGTACCTGAAATCTTAATATATATTATATCTCTTTCCCTCTTCTGGCATTTTAGTTTTCAAACTACGCTTTCTTCTCTCCTAATAACTCTCCCCACAATTAGTGTAGTATATCAATGCATTAACAAGACTTTAAAAAAGCACCCACTGTGCTAGTTAATAAGCATCTATAAAGCACCTACTATGTGCCAGATAACACATGAAACACTGAAGATACAGAGTTAAAAATGAAAGTCACTGCCCTCAACGAACCTACATTCCATTGGGGGAGACCATGTGAACATGTATGGGAACACATGAAACATATGCAAAAACGGATACAAAGAAAACCTTACAAGGGCAAGGAGTAAGAGCTAGGGGTCCTAGGAAGGACTTCCTGCAGAGAATGGTCCTTGAGCTGAATACTGAAGGAAACCAGGGATCCTAAAAGGCAGAGGTGAACACTTTAGTCATAGGGGACAGCTGGCATAAATGTATGGAGGTGAGGAGTGTAGTATGATCATTTATAAAAGGAGGACAATAATTGCACCTATGCTGCACCCTCTCCCCTCAGGACTGCTGTGGGGATAAAATGAGATGCAATGTTTGTAATGTACTTTGCTAATTTTATACAAACTATATGAATACATAATATATTTATATATAATTTAATAATTTATACATTATATACATAAACTATATAAATGCTGGCTATTATTATTATAAGGGATTGAAGTAGGGTGGTAGTTATGTAAGTGTTGAGATGAAAACAGATGCAAAAGAAGTTGTGAAGACAGAAAGTAGATTTGGCAACTGGTTTGATATATTGGATATGTGAGAGTGAGGAGTTAAGAGGAATTCAAGGTTGTGTCCCTGGATCACTTGAAGGATGGTTGTGTTCCTGTGAGAAATAGGGAAATTAGCGTAGTATCTGTATCTTTGTCCTTCTTTGTGAAGAAGACTATGCCATCAGAGAAATAATGATATGACCTGCTCTTGACTTTGTTTTTGAGTGAGGGAGGGCTGTCCAGGTCATCAGCCTCACTTCTCCTCCAGAGACATCTGAATCCAGTGACCAGATAGATATTCATCAGGATGACTGGAGATGACCCAGGATGAAGCAACTGGGGTTAAGTGACTTGCCCAAGGTCACATAGCTAGTGAGTGTCAAGTGTCTGAGGTGAGATTTGAACTCAGGTCCTCCTGACTCCTGCACTGGTGCTCTATCCACTGCACCACCTAGCTGCCCCTTAGTGTAGTATAAAGAGGGCTTCAGTCAGGTGACATAGTTTTGAGTTCTAAGAAGTGTCTTAGAAGTGACCATAGGCAAGTCATTTAACCTTTCCAAGCCTGTTTGTTTCCTTATCTAGGAAATGGGGACAATAATTCTGACAATACCTAGCTCATCTGGTAGCTTTGTGAAAATTACTTGGTAAAGCACAGTGCAATATAAATATGAATTATTATTATTTTTTTCTGTTCTGGGGATGTGTTAGTAACTGTGGTGATTATAATCCTCCACAGTTACAGAAGAATTCATACCTACTTTGAAATATAGAGAAAAGCCTATAAGGTCCTTTCCAGCTGGAAGTCTATGATGTTATAAGTTTAAGAATACTATGCATAAATGAGAATATTTGAAAATGTTGGCTGGTGAGCAATTGATGCTGATTGCCAAGATATAATACAATGTGGACCCAGACCTCTCCCAAGCAGAAAACAAACACATGACATGCTGGGAGAGTTTACATGAATGGGATGGGGAGAGTAGGAGGATGAGAGCAAAAGAAATTAGAGAAACTCTCTAACAGGAGAGTTAGAGAAGAGCCAATTTTGGAAAATGACCTAGACTGGGGTGTGAGAAACATGGAATGATTAGGGAAAAGATTATCAGAGAGACCACTGATAGTGAAACTCAGAGGGGAATAATAAACCTGCCTGTCAGGTGATTGTAGAGAAAATAGTTTTGATTTAAATTTAAATGTTATCCTTTTAGATTGGCTAGTGGAGATCTCGGTTTTCTTAAGAACTAAGGCCTGTGAATAAGGGAATCTAGTTCCCTTAGTGAAGGAGTGGGAAGTAGGTAGGACAGAGAATAAAGCAAGATGTGTCTGAAGAAAAGATATGCTTTGTGCCTGTACTAATATTTAGTTTAATCACAGTGGGTAGAATGCTACACCTAATGTCAGGAAGACCTAATTTCAAGTCTAACCTTTGACACTTATTAACAGTATGATCCTGGGTAAGTCATTTAACCTCTACCTGCCTCAGTTTCCTCATTTATAAAAAGATGATAATAATAGCACCAGGATTGTTGTGAGAAAATCAAATTGATTATATTCTGTAATCGCTTTCATTTTTATCACTACTGATATATTTTTTAGTAACTACCTAAGTCATGTTTCATTTGTTTATGAGTTAAGTCTGGAAGTTCAACTTTGCTGTGAATCACTCATTGCCTCTGAGTTCAGTTTAGAAGTTCAGTCTCTCTGCTAATCAATCACTGTTCTGTTCTTGTATCAAGAAATCTATTATCCTTGAAGGATGCAGGTAGATACCAGGGAGTCTGGTCTGTTATCTCTGGAACATTGGCTGTCCTTCAAGAAAGTCTGGTCTGTTATCACTGTGACACTAAGTAGACATGCAAATGGACACCACTAATGAGCTTTCTATAGCAACGAGTTGAAAAGAGGGGCTGTTTCTAGTCTCAAATTTCTAGCTACTGGTATGGTCCCCCATGTCTATGATGCTCCTGAATTTGTAACAAGTCGCATTGTTTTCCCCATCTATGACACTGCCTTCTAGTTTTTGGATGCTCCTCTTTTTGTCAATAAAAATGGTTAGTCCTCATTTGGGGCCTTAGTTTGCTGAGAAGGCTGAGACCCTGCTTATTGGCAACTTCTTGCTTTGCTAATAAATTGATTGTGCTTGAAGCTTTGTGCCTCAGTTTAGCTTAATTTCAATTTAAACAGTTGTGAGGATCGAATAAGTTGATATTTGTAAAACTCTTTGCAAAACTTAAAGTACATTATAAATGCTAGCTAAAATAACAAAATTAATTCCACAAACATATATTCAGTTTTTGCTATATGCCAGGCACTGTGCTAGGGCCCTGGGTACAGAAAGACAAAAACAAAACAAGAATATTAGATTCTGCTAGGAAAAAATAGTATAAACAAATAAGCCAATATGAAATATGCACAATGAAGTAATCTTGGGCAGGAGGGGAGGTGGAGGAAAGACAAAACAACTGTGAGGATTATGGAGAGTAGAAAAGGTCTCATGTAGAAGGTGATACTTGAACTACTGCTTAATGGATGTGAGTGCTTTCAAGAGTCAGAGATGAGGAGGGAAGGCATGCCAAGCATGGTGAACAGCCTATGCAAAAGCTCATTGACTGGAAATGGAATGTCATATATGGGAAATATAAAGTAGCTTAGTAGTTTAGCTAAGTTTTAGTAAGTGAAGGGGCAGTAATGTGGAAATAGTCAGAAAAGATAGGTTGGCATCAGACTGAGGTGAATTTTGTCATGCCAAATGGAGGAATTTGTATTTTGTGTGTGTGTTCGTCCTTTGTTGCCAAAAAAGACTATGACATCAGAGAAATGATGACATGACTTGCACTTGACTTTGTTTTGAATGAGAGAGGGCTGTGCAGGTCACCAGCCTCACTTCTCCTCCAGAGCCACCTGAATCCAGTGACCAGATATTCATCAGGATGACTGGAGATGACCCAGGATGAGGCAATTGGGGTTGAGTGACTTACCCAAGGTCACACATAGCTAGTGAGTGTCAAGTGTCTGAGGTGAGATTTGAACTCAGGTCCTCCTGACTCCTGCACTGGTGCTCTATCCACTGCACCACCTAGCTGCCCCTGGAGGAATTTGTATTTTATACTACAGGCAAAAGAAAGTCACTGGAGTTTTCTGAGTAGGGGAGTGACATGGTCAATTCTACTTGCAGTATATCAGTCTGGAAGCAGTGTTGAATGAAGATGGATTCAACTACAGTAGGATGATCAATTATGAGATATTTCAGTAGGGCAGGAAGGAGATGATGATGGTCTCAAGTAGTGTAAATGCTGTGTGAGTGGAAATAAGAGATGTCTCATACTATATTTAATTAGTCTGTCTAGTCTAAGGGAAGGGCCAAGTCCGGGCTGATTGTGATGACTCACCCTGCAGGAAAGCTCCTGGAGAGAATGAAAGACAAAAGCCACAGTCAAAAGAGAACAATCCTCCATTTCTTGTATGGTGGCAATGGACACGAACCATGGTGAACACAGGGCACCTCATGTTTGGAGATGTCCCTGGAATAGTTTCCCTCCATCTAAGTTGATTCTCTTAGACAGTCATAGCCAGGGCTTTATAAAAGTCAGGAGTCATTCAAGTTTGGTTACGGTGAATATATAGAATTACATTTGGCTTGAGAATCTAGTTTAGAGCAATGCTTTATACAATGAAGATATTTAATAAGCATTTACTGAATGAATATATCAATACATTCCACATTGGGAACACATCCAAACATTTGAGAAACCATGCATTTTAGTAGATGGAGAATCTCTCGCCTCTGATACAAACTATCTATATCAGTGGGCAAGTCAGTTAACTACTCAATGCCTCCACGGAACTCTCCAATCCAATCATGTACAGATGAGTTCTTAATTATCACAGTGCATGGCACATAATAGGTGCTTAATAAATGTTTATTAATTGATTGATTCATATTGGTGGAGCAAGTTTCCACGTTGGTAATTTCCTACATTGGAGAAATCATAGGCACAAACTCCCCCAAAGAGTGGGGAACAATTGTTGGATGAGGGAAGATTTTCTCATTTGTTTATCTCTCAAGTGTCTTCATTTGTTTGATCTCAGTCATAGATGACCTTGAAGAATTAAAATATTTAGTGCAGATAAGAAAAATAATCAGGGCTCAGGTGCAGCTGGTAAAACTAATCTAGAGTGAAATTGAGTTTTTGTTGATTTACTGATTCCTTGTTTACTAATCCATGCTGAATAACAATTAACATACTTCAAATTTGCCATTAAGTAATATTTTATGTGATTGTTGTAATGTAGGATTTTAATTTGTTGTCTCTATTTTCTATAGGGTTTGCTGGTGGATTCAGAGTTTTCAAGTTGTTCTAGAGACTTTCCCTGTGGTTCCAAAGTAAGTAATCAAATATCTCTCTATCTGTCTCTCCTCCTTCTGTCACATACACACATGTGCTGACTGCATGTTTTGATAAGGTACAGTGCACAAATTGAACAGTCTCAGCCAGGGAGCATGTGGATAAGAGGTTAGTGGCAGCATGGGAACTCCAAATAACTCATCACAGAAGCAAATTCAGTTTTCTTTTTCTTCCAATTAAAAAAAAAAGGTCTTAAAATTAGCAATAAAACATAAATGAAAAAGAATCACTACAATTCCTCATGTTTTTGTAAAGTTGCTTTTCTTTCTGGACAGTTCTCATCTCTTCCATTTGCTTTGGGAGTCATAGAGATGTTTGGGCAATGAAAGACAGGAAATCTGAGTTGGGTTTAGAGGGCTTGGTTTTGGGATGTAGTGGGGCTGCCTGTGTTACCTTAAGTGAAGTCTTTTTCAGGAGGGGGTAAAGAGTGAGGGATAGAGAGATAAGCGGGATCCTGCAGGCAGGAAACAATCCAGAGAGAGGAAGGTGTGGGATGGATAGAAGCAAAAGGTGCTGCTTTGATCTCAAAATAATAACTAGCATTTACGTAATTCTTCATGTTTTGTAAAGCATTTTGTCTATGTTAGATCATTTGATCCTCACAATAAACCTGTGAGGCTGATACCATTATCATTACTGTCCCTTTTTGACAGATAAGAAAACTGAGGCCAAGAATGATTAGGCAACTAGTAAGTGTCAGGAAGGATTTGAACTCAGGTCTCCTCAACTTTATCATTTCACTACCTTTCTGCCTCATATTATACATTGTATCTTCTACCTGGTATTTATGGTTCTTATGTGGAAAGTAGGGAACACTGTTCTAGGTGTTGAATCTGGAACCAGAGACCTTGGGTTTAAATCCTGACTTTACTGCTTACTTCCTATGTGACATTATATGAGTCACTTAAACGCTCTAGTCCTCAGTACTCATTTATAAGATGAAGCAGGATCACGTGGTTAACCTTTTTTTTTTTTTTTTGTATTATGTATTCTTTGGCAAGCTTGTGAAGCCTCTGGACTGCTTCTCAGAATCATGTCTTTATATAATTAGAGGAAATTCCAAATTTCATTTAAAAATCAGTGGAATAACCTTTATTTAACATTTATTTGACACTTACCAGGTAGCATTAAGAGGTTTTGTTCAAATATTATTTCATTTGATCTTCACAACTCTGGGAGGTAGGTATTATCTCCATTTTACAGATGAGGAAACTGAAGTAAACAGAGATTAAATGACTTACCCAGTCATACAATTAGTAAGTGTCTGAGATTGAATTGGAACTCAGGTCTTCCTGATTCTAGGCCCAGCACTTTGTCCATTGTAACACCTTCCTGTTTAAAGTGAAGATAAGGATGTGATTTATTTCTTGGTGTCTTTCTGAGGACGCATGGATCCCAGGTTCAGAAACTGGAGGTAGGTGGTCTTGGATGTCTTTCAGCTCTAAGTCTGTAAGCCTCTAGACCTAAATGTAATTTAAAAAAGTTTCTGCTCTAATTTCAATGAGCTCTTTTTGAGAGGCTCCCCGGCTTCCCATTTTCATTTACCAGTCCTATTAATTATGCAATATCATTTACACCTTTTCATTGTTACTGCAGTTTCCCTTTACCTCCTTGATTAGCTTGTTTATCTGCCTGTGAAGCAGCCAGCTGAAGCCAAACCATTGTTCAGGAATTCCAGCAGAGATGGAAATGCAGTCCTTGAAATTGGCATTTAAGGAAACACTTGTTTCCTATCTGAAGGAAGTGGAAGTTTGGCTGCTGTCCAGTCCTGAAACCCTTCAGGCCTTTGCCATGCTATTTGTCTTATCAGAGCCCCTCTCCTCCCCTGCAATTACATTTTCTCAATCGTGGCACAGTAAGGCTAATTATTCTGATTTAATGCACCTGGTTTTCTCTCAAACTTAAAGCTGTTAGTGCTATGCTCTCATTAAACTAGAGCTAAATAAAAAGCATTGTGGACACAAGAGAATAAACAGTGCTAACCAAATGACTCTGTGGGATCTGAGTTAAAGTACTACCCTGAGCACTATAGGAATCTTCCTTGCTCATCTCCTCTCTCTGAAATATTTAGCTAGCACCTCATTAGGAAACTGAGCTATACCTAAGGCCACATAGCCCATAGCTCTCATATCAGGGATTCTTAAGATGGGGCACAGATAACAAGGAATCCAAGAATGTGGTTGGGAAAGACCAATTTTATTTTCACTAATCTATAATTGAAATGTAGCATTTCCTTGTATTATAAAAGTGTCAACAAAACAAACTAGTATTAGCAGCAATTGCTATTTTGTCACCAATAGAAATCACAGATATTTTTGTATCATTACAGTTGTTGACGATAGTTTGAGATAGTAAGCAGATAAGTAGGTAGATGGATAGAATAAAAGCATTTAAGGTCCTGCGTAAGGTGCCAGGAATACAAACACAAGCCAAAAGAATAGTCCCTTCCATCAAAGAACTTTCATACATGAAAAATGGAATAAAGAGTCTAGTCCGAGTTGGGTGAGAAGTGAATATAGGTAGCATGAGTAGTCTCTCAAACGGAAGTCCCAGTGAGGAGCTTATCAATTGGAAGAAGATGGTACAGAGATGGAAATTTTGCTGGTATAAGAAGGCCATTGGGGAAAAGGTGGGAAAGTGGTTCCAGGAGTCAAGAAGTGAGCATGTCTGGGGCTCATTGCTACTTCAAGATTACTGTAGTTATTTGATGTATTGCTAGATATATTACTATAATCCAAATTTGTTTATTGGAATATTTTGCTAATCATATGCCAACATAATTGGCTTCCTTTTATAATCCTATTCATGTTATTATGGGCATTTAAAACCTTATTCTGAGAAGATATCCACTGGCTTCACCACTGCTAAAAGGATCCAGAACACAAAAAAGTTAATAATTCCTGCCTTGTAGAAAGTTTTTATAGGTTTTCGACCTGGAAGGGAGTTTAAAGTTCATTAGGCCAAGCCATTTTCCAAGGGAAACATAGGACCCAGAGAGGTTAAGACATTTAGTCCAAGGTTATATAGAAAATAGGGAACCAAGCTTGGGATTAGAACGCAGTTCTTTTGACTCTAAATCCAATGCTTTTTTGCTTTCTCCTATGATGGAAATCTCATAGGCCAGGAGGAAGTGAGTACTAAGTATCTCCAAAAGGACACAAGGGGAAATAGGAATGTTTTCAAAAAGAAATAGCTTTGCATGATTATTTTTCATGAGTCAAACTAAACAAAAATCATTTCCATTTACTGCCTGTCCACCATCCCTGAATGGGAATGGCTAAAAAGATTCCAAGGTGCTTTAGGGCAAATAACAGCAATTGGGGAAGGTTTGCTATAATGTATATTTGAAAAAAAATAGCATCTGAATAACCAAAAGCCTGTGGAGAGGGGCAGTGGTTAAAAACTGACCAATTTCCAGAGCACAAATTTTTTCTTCACAAATATAGCGCATTTGTAATCCCTGTTCTTAATGGTACTTAGTAAAAGATGAATAGAGAAACTAACTTTCCAAAAGAAAGCCTTCAGGTCTTGGTGATGAGAGTATGGGTATGATGGGGGTTGGAGGATTACTTCAGACTTAGAAAATCAAAGAAAGGTAAATACCAGGTACCTAAGAACAATGAAAAAAAGTCCAGCGGGTGCTGTTAAAAATTTCACTTTGTTGACTATTCAACCTCAGACAAGTCTAAGAAAGTATTGCAATAATGAGGGGATGTATCAAAGGAGCATACTATAACAGAAGACTCCAAATTTTGCAACTTCTACAATTGATGTGCCACTACTGTTATAATTATTTTTTCCAATTTATTTATTTTTTAGTTTTCAACGTTGACTTTTAAATTTTCTCTATTTTAAATTCAGTTTTAAATTTTAAATTTTCTGCCCTCTCTCTCCCCTCCCTCCCCAAAACAGCATGCAATTTGATATGGATTCTACACATGCATTTCTATTAAACACATTTTCACATTAGTCATGTTGCATAAAAGAATTATAATGAAGAAACCATGAGAAAGAAAAAACAAAACAAAACAAAAAAGAAAGTAGTCTGCTTTGTTCTACATTCCAACTCCATAGTTCTTTCTCTGGATGTGGATGGCACTTTCCATCATGAGTGTTTTGGAACTGTTTTAGGTCCTTGTATTGCTGAGAAGGGCTAAGTCTATCAAAATCAGTCATCCCATACTGTGGCTGTTTCATTGTGAACAATGTTCTTCTGGTTCTACTCACTTCACTCAGCATCAGTTCATATAAGTCCTTCCATGTTTTTCTGAAGTCTGCCTGCTCATCATTTCTTATAGCACAGTAGTATTCCCTTATATTGATATACCACAGCTTGTTCAGTTATTCTTCAGTTGATGGACTTTCCTTCAGTTTCCAGTTTTTGGCCACCACAAAAGGAGCTACTATAAATATTTTGTACACATGAGTCATTTCCCTATTTTTTTGTGATCTCTTTGGGATACAGCCCTAGAAGTGGGATTGCTGGATCAAAGGGTATGCATGTTTTTATAGCCCTTTGGGCATAGTTCCACATTGCTCTCCAGAACCTCTGTTATAATTCTTAAAGAGAATTTGGCCCAATGATATTGAGATTTTTGTGGTTGTTGTCCTTCTTTTTCAAGGAGGACCATGACATCAGGGAGGTGATGCCATGAAAATGTCATATAAGAAGAAAGTGAGGTCAAGAGAAGCTACGTGCATTGCTCAAGGACATATAGATAAAATAGTTCATCTATTATTTAAAACCAGGTCCTCTGCTTCTAAATCTTAGAGGCTTACCATTTATCCTCCTTCTAGTCTTAAATATAAATCCTTTAGTGTTGACATATCTTAGTGGTGTTTCATGCCTCCTCTACACTATTTCATAAGACAATTTTGTTCATAATCTTTCACAGCTTTTCCTCTCTAGTATTTTTTTTAAACCAATGACTTTGTATTCTGTTCTGGGTTAGACCTGACTCAGGCTGGTTTCCTTATAGTTTAGCTTTGACACTAGAATAAAATGTGATACTAGTAGATAGTTAACAAAAAGAGATTCATGTAGCCATAGCAGGAGAAGGATATTTAACAGGATAGACATGAAAGATCCCCCAAATTGATTCTGCCAAGCCAAACCCCCTCGTTTAAGTTTCCCATTGTGGTCTACCAGCCAGGTGTCAGGGAGTGTACTCAGGAGGTGAAGAAATGATGCTAACAACCTGAGCCGTTAGTCCTCTGACCAAATCAAGTTTTGAAGATTCTCTCAACACTCTTTTTTTAAATTTATTTTTTTAAATTTTTTTATTTTTAACACAGTTCATATCACATAAGACAATTCCAGTTTTTGGTCAGGTGATATTTCTTTTAAAGCATTTACAATATAGACCACAAACAAATTTTCTTTAACATTAACCAACTGAGACACAAATAATAATTATATATGCTAACTTCACAAGCTCTAATTGTCTAATTGAGACCTAATTGTCTCCACAGCATTACTAAGAATTAAAGGACCCTAACTTATTGTTATTGGTCTAAAGTCCTAAGCCTAATAACTTAATTTTAGACTTAACCTGGGGTGTTCCCCTGGCAACAATCTATAATTTAATAGATCTGGTATTAAGCTTACAAAAATTTTGACCATAGGAAATTGCCACTAAGAGTAGGGACATTGTAGGGAAACAATATCTCCCCAACTTCATGTCAATTCGAGGCAGGAGTAGATTGTCAACTTGTATTCATTCAGGCTTAAAGTCTGCCAGGTGTCAGTAGGAAAATTGAGTCAGGAGAATCCTACCTCAGCCCAGGCTGAACAGCCTCTCTCCCACCCTTCCCATGAGATCACCTTTTGCAGTTCATACCAGCATCTCACAGGATCACTGGCATCATGGATTGGAGGTTCAGACTGCCTTTCTTGCTTTCCATACCTGGAGTTAGACTCAGAAAAACAATCAGTCCCATAGAATCTTAAAATAGCAAGTTCCAATAACCAGGTTTCAGATATGACTATAATTTCACAATGACTAAGGAACATCTTTTGAGGCAAGTCTTAAGTGGCTTACATGCCTTTCTATACATGTTCTAGTTCTTGATTAAATAACAATCATAAAATCAAATTTACCATTAAAACCTTAACTTTTCCATCAATGCCAAATTTTACCTGAGGTTACCTACCTTTAAGAAACTTAGACTAAAATTCTTCTACCCAAATTAACAATGTCTCTGATTTAGTCTCAGTAATTAATTCAGTCAATTGTCTTAATACTAATTGATTTTACATCACTTTGTAACATGTCCAATTTCTCTCCCCATCTCTCCCCTCCCCCCATCCCATAATACCTTGCATTCTGATTCCCCCCTTCTCTCAATGTACTCTCCCTTCTGTCACACCTCACCCTCCCCTTATCCCCATCTTCTCTCTTTTCTTGTAGGGCAAGATAAATCTCTATACCCCATTACCTGTGTTTCTTATTTCCTGGTTATATGCAATAATAATTCTCTACATTCGTTTCTAATACTTTGAATCCCAACTTCTCCCCCTCCCTCCCTCCCTATCCATCCCCACTGAGAAGGCAAGCAGTTCAATATAGGCTACATATGTGTAGTTTTGCAAAAGACTTCCATGATAGTCATGTTGTGTAAGACTAACTATATTTCTCTCCATCCTATCCTTCCTCTCATTTATTCTATTCTCTCTTTTGACCTTGTCTCTCCCAAAAGTGTTTATTTCTAGTTACCCTTCTCCCATTTGCCCTCCCTTCTATCATCCCCCTCACCCTACTTGTCACCTCCTCCCCTACTTTCCTATAGTGTAAGCTAGATTTGCATATCAAATTTAGTGAGCATGTTATTTCCTCCTTAAGTCATATGTGAAGAGGGTAAGCTTCACTTTTCCCCTCTCCCCTTTTCCCTTTTCGCCTCCAGTGAACAAGATTTTTCTTATCTCTTTTATGAGTTATAGCCTCCATTTCTCCCTTTCTCCTCCCAGTATTTTCCTCCCTCACCCTTTAATTTTTATTTTATTTTTGTGTGGATATCATCTCTTCTGATTCAACTCAGTCTGTACTCTCTGTCTATGTGTGTGTGTGTGTGTGTGTGTGTGTGTGTGTGTGTGTGTGTGTGTATAATCCCTCTACCTACCCAAATACTGAGAAAAGTCTCAAGAGTTACAAATATTAGCTTTCCATGTAGGAATGTAAACAGTTCCGCTTTAGAAAGTCTTTTATGATTTCTCTTTCCTGTTTACCTTTTCATGCTTCTTTTGATTCTTGTATTTGAAAGTCAAATTTTCTCTTCAGTTCTGGTCTTTTCATTACGAATGCTTCAAAGTCCTCTATATCATTGAAAGACCATTTATTTCCTTGAATTATTATATTCAGTTTTACTGTGTAGGTGATTCTTGGTTTTAATCCCAGTTCCTTTGACTTCTGGAATATCCTACTCCAAGCCCTTCAATCCCTTAATGTTGAAGCTGCCAGATCCTGTGTTATCCTGATTGTATTTTCACAATACTCTAATTGTTTCTTTCTAGCTGTTTGCAGTATTTTCTCCGTGACCTGGGAACTCTGAAATTTGAAACTTCTCCTCTGTTTAGCTAATTTTACTTTTTTAAAGCCTCCTTCTCCTCATTGACTTTTTGGACTTCTTTTTCCAATTGAGTTAGCCTCTATTTAAAGGTGTTATTTTCCTCAGCATTTTTTTGGTTCTCCTTTAGCAAGCTGCTGACTTGCTTTTCAAGCTCTTCTTTTGCCTGAGCTCAGTTTAAATTCACTTTGGAGGCACTGGATGCAGGGGCCTTGACTTCCTGTGACAGTATGCCTTATTGTTCCTCATCTAAAGGCAATAGAAAGTAACCTTCTATTGTCTTATTTTTTCCCCTTTTTTTTGGATTTTCCCAGCCGCTTACTTGACTTCTGACTCTTTTGTCAAGAGGATGGTCCTATTGCCCCTCCTCTCCCCAATATCATGTTTAAGGCTGAGATTCAACTCAGCTGCTCAGCTCCTCCAGGGGCTTTGTATGGGGGCCAGCCTGTCACTGAGGGCTGAGACTTAGATCAGCTGCTCCCTACCATCAGAGGCTTTAAGCTGAGCTGCCTGGACAATGGACCCAGGTTGCTTCCTGGCCACCGTAGCTGCCTGCAGTCTGCCGCTGCTGCTGTTGCTGTCACCTAGGGCTATTGCTGGAGGAACCCCCTTCCCCTCTCACCCAGCAGGGAAAGCCCTCCCATACTGACATTTGGATCTTTCTTTGTTGCTTGTGGGTTGAGGGATCTGAGACCCTCCCTGGTAGGAACTCTGCCCTGGAGGTCTGTTCAGGTCCTGTTCCTCCCAGTGCCATGTGGCCAGGGCTGGGCTCTGCTCTGCTCCAAGTCCCATGAGATAGACCTTTCCTGTCAGCCTCCAAGGTTACCTTGGCTGGAAACCTCTTTTGTTCTGTTGTTCTGTGGCTTCTGCTGCTCTAGAATTTGTTGAGAGTCATTTTTTACAGGTATTTTGTGAGCTGTGGGGGAAGTGCTGGAGTACATGCATTTTCTGCTCCACCATCTTGGTTCCACCCCCTCTCAACACTCTTAGACAAAGACAAGCCTACCTCACATGAGGAAAGTAACTAGGATATTACTCCTTCCACAAATTCTGAATTAGCATTGGTCCTGGCTACCATATCTCTCCACTTCAAAAGGATATCAAGTCTTACTAACTTATGAAGTGAGGCAGTTCTTGAAGAAAGTAGTCATTATATGTATTGCATGTGTTATTTGTATATTATATATAATGAATACTGTGTATATGTAATATATAATGAATACTTTCATATATATATATATATATATATAAATATGCACTCATTTAAAAGGCTTCATAGGTAGTCTATGAGCTTCTGACCTATTTCAATTCTTAACATGAACCCTATTTTCAAATGCATTTTTGATCATCCTTTCCCAGACTCACCTTCAAATGGAGATGTATACCTGTGTGTTATCAAGATCAATTGATCTATCTATATCTCAACTTGATTTGGAGAAAGTTGGAAAGTTCCAGGACTCCTCTACCTTCTTTCTTTGCAGCAGACAAAGAGGCATAAGCTACAATTACCTTCATGGCTGTATTTTTGCTGACATCCATTGTGAGCTGCACAAGATGAGATAACTTAATGTTCCATGAAGTGCTGTTTCTTATGGTCTTTGAGATTGTTGATGAAAGCCATTCTGTCAACTCTTCTGTTTGCCTCTCCCAAGGAGAGCCTGTGAGACAAACTTCCACCAAGCTGGATCTTTTTTCTGGCTTCCCTTATTGCAGTAATGTCAGCAGCCCTGTGTATCACTGCGCAGAGATGGAGTTCCCACAGTTAGATTAATATTTGTAGACAGTCTAAAAACTAGGTGATTCTTAGGATACACAGTTACCCTTTTCGCCACTCTCCCATGGGACAGGAGTGGAAAGGGCTTCAGAGGTCTAAGAGCATTTTTATATTTTACTTTGTTTCATGGTTTGCCATGGCCAAAGGATCCCTCACTTAATACTCTACTAATAATGAGACTTTTCACACTTAGCCAGGATGACCCTCAGTTAGCAGGTTCAGAATATCAGTTAAGTTATATATCAAGTCTTTCATGCGGCTCTCATCCTATTTCCACCTCTTAGTTTCCCTGAATTCCTTCAAGTCTCAACTGAAGTATCACTTTCTTCAGGATACCTTTCTCAGTTATTGTTAATTTTAGGGCTTTCCCTTTGAGACAACCTCAAATTTATCCTGTATAGATTTTGCTTACACAGAGTTGTTTTCATTAGAACATGATCTTCTTGAGAGCAGGGGCTATTTCTTACCTTTCTTTCTATCTCTGGCATTTAGCACAGTTAAAATTTAATGACTGCCTTACTGAAAATCCACTTCTTCTAAAATTTAATTTGTAAGGCTAATTTCCCAATGTAATTTCCATCTCCTATTGGGTAATTAAACTGATTTCTTTAAAGCATTTGGTGGCTGAATTAAATTCCAGAAAGCCACAAAACACAGAGAGGAAATTAGTGGCTTTTCAATGTCTGTCATTTGAGATGAGTAATAACAGAAGCAGTTCACAAACCAGATAAATGCACAAATAAATAGTTCCAAACAGTCTGTTTTCAGAGCTCCATATCACTTATTCAGTATATTAGGACCATATCTTTTATAAAATCAAACATTGAAATTAAGATCACCCATTAGCCTACACTTACATTTGTTTTCTTTGAATTATTTCAAAGTTGTCAGGTTCAAGTTAGAGGTTAACAATTAAGTAATGATGATTTCTATCTGGCTGACTTCAAATGCCACCATCTCCATTCAAATGCTACTGAGGACAAAAGCACCGCTGAAGAATAAAAACTATGAGAACCCCCCACTAAGGGGCTAGAATACTGACATTTGCTTCCCAGAATAATCTGTGCACTTTTTTCATTTTAACATTCTAATATAAACATTGTGATGAACTGGACAAACAAGAGAAGGAGAAAATTTTACTTCAGGGAAACCTACAAGAACTAAGAGGGGTTGCCAAAAGACCATACAGTCTCCTAGACCATGGGTTCTTAACCTTTTCTGTATCACGGATCCCTTGAACTCCCTGGTGAAGCTTATGGGCCCCTTCTCAGAATCATAATTTTAAGGAATTGAGAGTAATGATAAATTTCAGTTAGAGATCAATGAAAAGAAAGATCTATTTCTTCACTCATCCAAGTTCACACACCCTCTTGAAATCTATCCCGTAAGGAGTCAGTAGATTTTAGGCTAATCACCCCTCTGGGATGTTTCCTGTCAGACTTGAAGAAAACCACATGGCAAACTAGGAGGCTGCCAGCTCATGATTTCTAGGAGGGGAAGAAAAGGTACATATGTTAGAAGAATACCAGATCATCCAAACTATATAACAACAGCCACAAGCACAACAGCAGCAACAATCTTAACTCATAAATGGACAGAGTGCCGGTCCTGGAGTCAGAAGACCTGAGTTTCAGTCCCACCTCAGAAGCTTCCTGTGTGACCCACAGCAAGTCACTTTAACATCCGTTGGCTTCAATTTCTTGATCTGTAAATACTAATAATAGTTTAACATTTATAGAGCCCTTACTATGTACCACCCCCTGTACCAAGTGCTTTACGATGATCTCATTTGTAAAATGGGTATAATAATATCTCTTCCCAGGGTTGTTGTGAGGGTAAAATGAGATAATATTTGTAACATGCTTTGCAGACCTTAAAGAACTATATAAATGCTAGCCATAGTTATTCTTGCTATTATTACTTATCTAATACTGTGAGGTTTACAAAATACTTTGTCAGAAGATGGGAAACTGAGAGAGATGGAATTGAACATAGGTAGTGTTTTGCCTTACTATGGATTCAGTTGGTAGGGGAGGGGAGGCGGATGAAGCATGTTTGTCTTTCTTCCAGGCTACTTAGACATGCCAGATAAGAAAGGGAGAGGGTGCCCAAGTGGTTTGATAGATACAGAGACCAGTCATTTCCGGTGCTACGTAGTGGCTAGGTAGGTTGCATTGCTGGTTCTGGAGAGAGTCCTTGGTGACAGTTAAAGAACTGAGTATGGAGGAGTGATCAGTTCAGGCTGTGTGGTGCTGGGCAATGGTGCCTGTGGCATTGGCCCTGGGTATCCTCTCATATTTCAATTGTGTTATATTTGGATTGTCTTCCAGTATGGCTATGGGCTTATGGTGATGCTGCTTGACTCTCAGGACCAGTCCCATGCCCAAAAGGTAAGATTTGGGGAAGCAAGCAGTAGTGATAGATGTGGTTAGATTCTCTCTAGAATTCCCTGTCTGAATTATTCCAGCTTAGCTTGTTTCCATTTTCCTGTCTCTACAGAAGGGTGCTTGGGAGTTTTTGGAAACCTAATGGCTTTATTTGAAGCAACCCTGTGTGTTTTGTTCTTCTGTGGATCTGTGATATCATTAGTGGGGTACCACCTGTAAGGGTACAAATGCCAAGCTATCCACACCTGTCTCTACTTGGTTATGTTTATTCACCCATCTCCTCTTTATAAACTTTCCAAAAGAATTTCATCTAAAATGTTTAAGGATGTCTTTAAGATCTCTTGAAATTGCACACATACCAGTCAAACATGTGGGCTATCAATCAGTCAGTGGTTGCTCGTGTTAGATGTCCAGCCTACTTCTCTTTTCTGCTCATGTACTTCTCCAATGACATCCTTTCCACAGGTTTTCTTTATTGTTTCTTTATTGGCAATGTACCACTCTGACACTATGCTCATTAGGCACGTCTCCATTGGCCTTTGTGTATCTCTCAAATTTAATTTTTTTGAAGACTACAATATTCACAGCCATTTGCCATCACTAGAAGAATATTGTTAAAACAATAGATTTTTGTTTCAGAGAGAAGATTTGGGTTGTTAAAAGAACATCATAACATCCCAAAGGTAGACCAAACTGGTCTCCTTCTCTTGTTCAATTCTGGGTCTAGTTTATTGGCTGTTTGCTTTGACTGTTCAAGGTAAATGTGTACAAGGTACAAGTATTAGTTCTATAGATTATCAATGCAACTCTATATCATAGCCTGACCAATAGACTTCCATGTGGATAATTAGCCCAAACTGTTTTTGAGTGATTATTGGTCTCTCCTAAGAGACATTAGGATGCTCTAGGAATATATGTAGTCAGGACAATGCCATTTGCAAACAAGAATGTCTGGAAATAAGTTTTATTGTGGATTTCATCTGAACGTGCAAATTTCATTATTCCCATTTTGCAGATGAGGAAAATGAAAGAGTTGTTAAATAGCTTGTCTAGAAACATACAGTGATTAAATGTCAAAGCACTTACTCCCTCTGTACCAATCTCTGTCTAGATCTATACTTAGATATGACAAATGAAGATGATCTTGCCACACTTCAAACTATGGCAGACTCTCTAGCAACTGAGTTAGGAGGAGAAAGAGACAACTAACAGTTGGTGGCCAAAAGGCAAAGATCTTTGTCTCCTTTTCAGGAACACATCTATGACCTAATGGAAAAGAACCAGTTTGGGCTCCAAGGTAGTACCTAGTTGTGTTATTCATCAGGCAGAATCTGGAGGCATGGAGAAAATCCATGCCAATGTTCTAGCTGAATCCACTATATATTTACGTTAGACAAGCATAATTGTTCCTCACTGCTAGTAGGGAATCCTTTTACACCTCCCTTGTCCACTTAATATTCTGTTCCTCATGGCAGTGAGGAAATGAAACAAACCTTTTCATCCCTTCTCAAACCTCTTATGACTTCCCTTACCCACCTCTCTCTCAGCTGAGAATGTCTCCTATTTTACAGAAAAAATTTGAGACAATTTGTTGTGAGTTTTCTCTTTTTCCTTGCTTCCTCATCCAATATCATTCATATTTTGTGTCTTCTGCTATTATGTCCTTCACTCCTACCTCACAAGAAGCGGCTTAGCTTGTTACCAGGCCCACAAGGATCCCATGTGATCCATTCTCCTCAAACAGATTGCCCTCTTGGTCATCCCCTCTCTATCACTTATCTTAAATCTCTGTCTACTGTCTCCTACTGACAACAAACAGCTCCATGTCTCCACCATCCTCAAAAATTGCTCATTTCATCCTTCCATCCTTGACTGTTAACTGCAGTCAAATTTCTTCTGCCCTTTGTGTCTAAACTCCTTGAAAAATGTCATATACAATGGCAGGCTCATTTGCTTTCCTTATATTCACTTCTTAATCACATCCATTTCACTTCTGACCTCATTATTCCATGGAAACTGCTCTCTTCAATTACTACTGATCTCTTAATTACCTCAATACTCATTTTCCTTTACCTCTCTGAGGTTTTTGACACTGAGCCCTCTCTTTTCCTTCATACCCTCTTCTCTCTAGATATGTGGGACACCACTTTCTCCTCTTACTGATCAGACTTTTCCTTGTCAGTCTCTTGCTGGATCCTCGTCCAGGTAATTCCCTCTAATTGTAGGTATCCCACAGCGTTCCATCCTGGGTGCTCTTCTCTTCTCCCTACATACTAATTCACTTGGTGATCTCATTAACTCCCAAGAGTTTCATTATCACTTCTAGACTGACAATTCTCAGTTCTACATATACTGCCTTAACCTCTCTGCTGATCTCTAATCTTTCCAATCTTGCTTCTTCAGATGCCTTTTAGACATCTCTAACTGGATTCCAGTAGAAATCTTAAACTCAGCATTTCCAAAACCAAACTCTGTCTTTCCCCAAAAACTCTTTCCCCACTCAAACTTGCATATTACTATTAAAGGTAATATCACATTCTCATTCTCTCAGGCTTGCAATCTAGGTATCATCCTCAATTCCTTGGTGACCTCTCACCTCCAATATCCAATCTTCTGTCAAGGATGGCTGATTTCACCTTTACAACATCTCTAGAATAAACCTTCTTCTCTCATCCATTATTGTCATTACCATGGTGAAGGCCCTTATCAGACCATTGCAACAGCCTGCTGGTTAGTCTGCATGTCACAAGTATCTTCCCAGTGAATCCATCTTCCATTCAGCTGCCAAAATGATTTTCCTAAAGCACAAATCTGATTTGAACTACTCAATAAATTCCAGGGGCTCCCTATTTCTTCCAGTATCAAATATAAAATTCTCTATCTGGCATTCAAAACCCTTCATAAATTAGAACCTCCCCCTCCTCTCCCACCTACCCCCAACCTTTACTCCCTGTCATGTACGTTTTGATCCAGTGATACTGGCCTCTTTGCTGTTGTTCCATGAACAAGATGCTGCATCTCCTGGCTCTGGCACTAGGCAGAGAAGTCTGGCTGTTCTGAAGGACTAGAATGCTATCCCTCCTTGACATCACCTTCTGACTTCCCTGACTTCCATCAAGTGCCAACTAAAGCTCTGTCTTCCCCAGGAATCTTTTCACTGTCTTCCCTCCTTTAATTAGAATTTCATATTTTTCATAAATAAGGAGAGAGAGAAAAGAAGAGAGAGAGAGAGTAAGAGCGAGAGAGAGAGCGAGAGAGAGCGAGAGAGAGAGAGAGAGAGAGAGAGAGTTTGTTGGTTCATATTTGTTTGCTTGTTGTAGGGGCTATCTTTTATCTCTTTTCCAAAAAATGTAGTAATAATTGAGATTTACATGGCATTTTAATGTTTGCGAAACATTTTACAAGGACTATCCTACTTGTGCCCAACAACAACCCAGTGAAGTATATATGTTATTATTATTATTTCTATTTTACATATGAAGTAACTAATCCTATAAGAGTTTGTGATTTGCCCATAGTAACAAGTGTTGGAGGCAAGATTCAAATCTAGGTCTCTCTTATCTGAAGTTTCCCATTCTATCCATATTTATGACATGACATGGTATCTATACTATGCAAATAAACAGAAATATTCTCCGTGTACATCACTTCAATTTTGTAGGCATTTTAGGATTCTTATTTTTCAACAATGGTTGCCAGATAAACAGGAAATTTTTGAAAGTGTTAATATACCCTTGAAAGTGTATATTTTGTGACCTTATTTAAATTATCTCCAGCATCTTTATGGCTCCTTATCTTTAAGTGCCAGCCTGAAAAGAAATTAGTTGCTCTATTTAAGCTGAGGGGCTTTTACTAGAAGCGGTTTGAAAACATTCACTGAATTACAGTTTGGAGAAAATACTTCTCGATTTTCCCAGGGCACATTGTGATTTCTTAGTGATGGTCTCTTAAAGGATAAAATAGCCATTGATTAGTTGGGGCTTTCATGCTAATACACTTCCTTGGTTTCCTTTACAGGAAAAGTTTGTGGACCGCTCTCTATCCCCATTGATAAGAAGGAAAAGGAGAGAAAGCAGTATTTAAAATTTCTGAACATTCTCCCCATATTTCTAAACCTCTAGGGAAAAAAATATATATAGTGGTCCCTTCATCCTTTCCATCCTGTGATGCCAAGGGAACGTATTTAGCTTTTCTTCATGGATGGCAATCATGTGTGTTTATGCAGGGCAGCATCTGCTCCTTTGTTAAATAGTAACATCAGCTTAATTACATATTTCTTGTTCTTATGGTAACAAGAATTAGTCTGGCATTCCGTGGGAGCCCTTTTTGTATAATGTGCCATCTGGTCCTCTGTGATAAGGAAATAATTGATTATTTTGAAGTGTTTTAACTCATCCTTCCTACCCCAAAAAGAAAAGCCACCTAAACCCTAGTACATTCAGACTTTCTTGTAAATGGTTGAAGTGGAAGCAGCTTTATCTATATAACTGCCTATTTATACTTTACTTCGGTACCTGGAAAAACCCTACAGAAATGTTTTCCTTAGAATCTCTTGTTTTACAAAAGACCATTTTCGAAGACTGCTCCAATATGCAGAATAAACACAGTCAAGTTTAGTCATCATTATGCTCATTATTCATAGTTTCTCCCAAGAAGTAAGTTTCATCTCCTGTGATGGAAAATTCCTGATCTTGTTAATTTCCAAACCTAAGAGCACAAGTGGCAAAGACAGACAGTGTCAGCAAAGGCAACAGACCAGAAACCACGGCCAAAAGAATTGAAGCACAAAATCAAAGCTCTAGATGTGTGTATCCCTCTGAACATAGCAATGATGTAAGCATAAATGGCCACCAGGGAAAATAATGGTGAAATGTCCATTAAAACACAAGAACCTACAATCCTCAATTAACCAGATTTTTTCTTCCTCTACTTGAATTTTAAGAGAAAGAAACAATGATCACCAGAATATACTGACATTCAGGGCTTAATAGAAACAAATAAAAAATATTTTAGTTTCCAAGGCATGTCTTTAAACCACCACAGAATCACAAAAAACCAAAAATAACAGAATTTCAGAGTAGGTGGGCATCACACCGGTCATTAAAATTTTAGTTTTACCTGAGTAAGAATCTCCTCTAGGCCATCCTTGACAAATTTTCACTCAAGTTTTACTGGAACAGTTTCAGGGATGGGGGGAACCTTTCCCCCTCTGATACAAATTGTTCTGTGTATGGATAAATATAATTAGGAAGTATTGCATTATATCTGAAGTTTTCAATACAACTTCCATCCATTGCTAATCAGTGTTCTTCCTAAAATATGACATACAGAGCTGACCACAATATTTCAAATGTGGTCTGACTAGGGCAGAGGAAAAGTGAGACTTGGTCCTAGGCTTTTAATACAGGCTAAAGTTAGATTGACTTTCTTGAAAGAACAGATTGTACCAGGAGACAGGAAAGCAGACAGCAGTACTGACTTTGCCATTCTCTATGTGACTTGGGGCAAGTTACTTAATGTCTTTAGATCTGAGTTTTATCTCTGTCAAATGAAGAGTTTGGAATACAGTAGTATGTGGCCTCTAAAGTTCTTTCCAACCAGTGCATTGGTTGAATGTCTCTTTCTCTTTTAATATTTATGGCTTATTATATTAATTAACACTTATAGTTATAACTTCTGAAACAAAGCAAAACAAACATCATATTTCTAGACATTGATTTGTGATAATGCTCTGGGGAAAATACTGTCATCATATAACAAAGCCCTAGAGGATTTTAATTATTTGATACTAAGTCTACTCACTGAAAAATGCCTTGTGTCTTTTTGTGTGAATATCAAAGGCATTTTACAATTTACTGAAGATGGTCTCACGAGGTTGAAATGGAAAAAGGATTCCCTATCAATGGAGAGAGGTTACAGTTGTATATTTTTTTCTGATGGGTGGAAATGTACTGGTTGTATCAAACAATGAGATTCAATTCAATTAAAAACATTTATTCAGAGTTTATGTTTTGTGTGACTACAGGCTTATTTCAGAGCCCTAGTTCCCTTCTCTGTGAAATAGGGATAATTATACCTGTATTATCTACTTCATCAACTTGTTAGATGCTCACTTTTGTAAGATGGTTTGCAAGTGTTAAAGGGATGTATTGGTTTGGTTGTTGCATTTGTTATCACTGTTGTGGTGATGATGATAACCTGTGCTAGATGCTGGAGATACAAAGATGAAGAATAAACTAACCCTACCCTGAAGGAACTTACATTCAACTGGAGTACCATTACACAGATAATACAAGGTAATTTGAGAAGAGAAAGAACTTTAACAACTGGGGAAATCAGGAATGGCTTCCTTCTGAAGGAAGTAACTAGAAGTAAGTCTTGAAGGAAACCAAGGTCTATGAGAAGCAGACATGGAAGGAGCACTTTCTAGGCAGAAGGAATTGAACTTTATAGGAGTATTGTGAAAATTAAAACCACTTAGAAAAAAGTTTAGTGCAGTAATCTACACAGGCTTGGTTGGCTGGCTATTATCCTTTGTGCTTGAAGAGGACCAAAATGATGTCACTATGGTGGCTGATTAGACTAATATGAACTTGGAAGGCTCAACCACAGGTTGGGCACAAATAATCTATATGAACATTTGGAGTGGAGATGTCTCTAAATTTGTGCATCTCACATTTCTTTTGAGCTCCTGCAATTCTTCTTTGCTCATAGAGCACAGTGCCCTCTTTGATGTGGGCGCACCACACTGGGAGGTACAGTGCCAGGGTCTGCCATGTCTCACAATTGATTCCAATGTTCTTCAGAGAAAAGTTCTTCAGTTTTTTCATGGAACTGGCATATAGTACTGACAAACTTCTTTGGGCAACCAAATTTTGCCATGATCTTCTACGAACCTTTATGATGGATAGTATCAAAAGCCTTGGGAGATTGACAAATGTTGTGTACAGACACAGTGACTGTTCCTTGACCCTTTCTGAAGTTATACTGGCTCTCAGGTAGATGACTGTCTTCCAGGTGAAGGATCAGCCTATTAAGGAGGACTTTGGCAAAAATCTTGCCAGTGATGACTAAGAGAGAGATGCTCCACTGTGACTGGATAACCTGTTCCCTTTTTCTTTATAGAGATAGACAATGGAAGCATCTTTGAACTCCTGGGGCATAACCTTCTCTTATCATATAACTTGAAGGTTTTAGTCAGTTTTTGTTTGAACAGTGGACTCCCTGCCTTGTAAATCTCTGCTGGAATAAGCATTAACATTAGGTGCTTTGCCACACAAGAGGAGCCTGATGGCATTCAAAAACTCTTCTTCACTTGATAGTTTAGCTAGAGAGGGACTGACTTCAACCTGAGGCATATGGTCAATGGCTTTAGCATTAATTGGTGATGGGCTGTTGTAAAGGGTATGGTAGTGTTCAGCCCATCTCTCCAGAATCATGTCTTTATCATTAATCAATGTGGCTCCATTAGGGCTGAGTAGTTGAGATGTACCATAGGTCTTTGACCCATAAATAGCCTCCAGGCAACAGAAAAGCACTTTGGATTGTTACTATACTGTAAAACTGAATTTCATCTGCCTTCTTACTGAGCCAAGAATTCTTCATCTGTAAGCTTCATTTGCACTTTATTTCTTTTTACTTTGTCATTAGCATATGCTTATATATTTAATGTTTTTAAAATTAATTAATTTATTTTTCTTTTTCAACATCCAGATCCACAAGCTTTTTAGTTTTAAATTTTCTCCACCTCCCTCCCCTACTCCTTCCCCAAGACAGCATGCAATTTGATCTAGGCTCTACATATATATTCATATTAAACATATTCTCACATTAGTCATGTTGTAAAGAAGAATTAAAATGAATGGGATGAATCACGAGAAAGAAGGAACAAAACAAAACAAAAAAAGACAGAGGGCAAATAGTATGCTTCCATCTGCATTTAGACTCTGTAGTTCTTTCTCTGGATGTGGATAGCATTTTCAAACATGAACCCTTTGTTTTAGAACCTTGCATTGCTGAGAAGAGCTAAGTCTATCAAAGTTAGTCATTGCTCAATCTGGCTGTAGATGTGTACAGTGTTCTCCTGGTTCTGTTCACTTCACTCAGCATCAGTTCATATAATTTTTCATATAATTCTTTCCAGGTTTTTCTGAATTCCTCCTGTTCATCATTTCTTATGGCACAATAGTATTCCATTACATTCTGCACTTTACTTTTGATGGAATTAAATGCTGCCTTTTTAGAGATGAATGAACTATCCTGCTGGTAAACTCTGTGAAGCTCTCATTTTTCATTTAGCAGCTTCTGAATTTCCCCATAATTTTTGTTAAACCAATCTTAATGTCTGTGAATGTTCTGGTTCAGATGAGTAAATACAGCACTGTACACAAATATCTGGAAGCTGCCCACTCCTTTTCTTCTCCACTGTTGCCAACTACGTGCTGGCTCAGCTTTCTCTCCAAGTTAGCAGCAACAAATTGTTCACTCACAGAAAAGCACTCTAATCTGTTGGTTAAGTCTTCTGGTAGTTGTCTTGCCCTGGGGCTGCTGCTTTAGTTGAATGGGAATGTTAACTTGGAGAGGATAAGTCTATGATTGGTTCAGCACTCTGTGACACACATCTTTGTCACTCTCACATCCTAGCTATCTCTTCTCAATATCATAATCAATTGCTGTGAGGGTGCATCCATAAAGCTTTTTTTCATTTAGGTAAATGGAAGACAATGTTGGTGATGAGGTCATGAGGCACATGAGCCATGTATAATAAGTCACTGTTGCTGCTGTTATTTTTGACTCCACTCCTCTCAAGGATTTCTTGCCATATCTGATAGTCTCAAGCATGCAAACTTGTCCTCTTTTGGCACATTGATGATAAAGGTCTCCAGGTCTTCATGAAAATATTTTAACCTCATCAGGGTTTATCATGGTGGGAGTATACACACTGATGATGGTGGTGTGACACTTTCCTGCAAGAGGCAATCAAATTGTCATGAACCTGTCATTCACTTCTTTTGGGAGACATGCAAGCTTGTGGACTAGATTACTTTTGATTGAGAAGCCTACACCAGCTTAATGACATTCTCCATCACTTTAACCACTGCAAAAAATACATATCCAGCTCCAACTTTGGTAAACTGGCCTTCACCTGCCAACCTTGTTTCATTCAGGGCACTGATTGGATGCCATACCTATTGAGTTCTCCCATAACAAGAGCTGTTTGTCTTTTAGGTTTACTAGAATTCATGTTGTCTGTAGGGGTGTGCACATTCCTTGTGCCAATGGTGAATGAAATCACCTTCATAAAAATTTGTGTACATTTTTTTGCATTTAGATGGCAGGGTAGGATCCCCACCTACTTCAATAAGCAGGTCAGGGTTAGATTAGGTGAAGCAAACAATTTTTAGGGCATTTTTCCTAGCCCCTTCTTTATATCAAGAGGTGAGCAGTGTTGTCTTTTTTTTTAGTTGATGCTGACTAGGGTTGATCTTTAGAACCTTTCTTTTATTAAAATTTCAGCAGTGTGGTCCTTAAAAAAAGATTGCTTAGACACCCAGGGCCTGCCAAATCCCACTGCTCCTTTAGTCCAGTGAGAAGGTGTACCTATGGGTCACTTGTGTGCATGGTTGTGACTTTAGCTCACAGTGTATCTGCACCTGTTGTTTTATCACTTGCCCATGGTCACAGGACTTTGAGGTAGGTAAAAATGGTCAGATGGTATAGGTAATGTTTTTTCACTCACACATAAGTTAAATTTAAGTGAGACAGAATTGCATGAAGGTGTAAGCCTTATTCTCTCTTCCTAAGTCACCAAAGTCAAGATAACTGGTGATGGCTCAAGATGCAGGGAATCTTGGCATCTTCTAAGCTCTCCACAGTACCTTCATGGACACTGGACCAAATTGTTCTCATCTACCTATTCTGCTGGGGGAAATCTTCACATGCTTGGGATAGACAACCCTCTAACTCACCAATGGGGTTGAGACCTCTTGGTTACCCTCAACTTGGTTTAGCCCATCTGTCAAAACAATTTACCAGGGTGTGACCTCTGTATGTGCTACACCTTTTTGGGGTCATAGGTGAAATTTGGGTTACTAGTTGAACACCAAAATTGGGAAGCAGCCCTGGAAAAGGTTCGATGGCCCTTACATCAAAGGTACTAGTCTTCCTTGAGCATCTGTACACCCAGGTCTACATAGGAATAGTAAAATGGATGAAGAGAATAAATTGCCCAGAAAATGATGTGATTGCCCACAAATTCATTAGTTTATCCTTTCATATATCTTAGATGGGTGATGCAAGAAGACAATGAGCTTTATTCAGAATGAAATAGGAGGAGATCTTATTGAATTGCATGAAATTGTGCAGCTCCTCCCATAATCCCAAACAGTTTCTAGTACATTTTATTTAAACACCGATATCCAACCAACCTACAACCCAGGCATTGCACTACTATTGAGGAAATATTTGAAAAGCCTGTAGTGTGTTGAGTACATGGGATGGAAGTAAGAATTGCCCAAAATGGAAAGCTATATCCATTTTATTGTGACCTGCTATAATGGCAGCCACCATGAAGACATTAATGAGGTCCCATATCCATCAAGGTATCAAAAAAGTGTTCTCCCAGTAATTCTATGTGACTATGATGAATGAAATTGATGGAATCCTAATAAAGAGATCTCACTGAACAGCGGGTCCACTGTACCTACCTAGCCATACCCTCCCTCCCCATATCCTATCTTCTTCATACTTGCCTCCCTGCTGATTAGAATAGCAAGTGTGTCCATGAACTCATATTTCTCCCAGAAACAGCAGGCATATCCATGTGATGAGATCCAGGCGTTGCCTCTAGCTAGCGACTGCCCCCAAACCCATTTCTCATATTTCCTACAGAAATAGAAGGTGTGTCCATGCTCTCAACCACAACCAGAATCATCTAGTCTTAGACAGGATGATAGTCAACCAATTAGAAAGCAGCACCACCAGGATGCCCAAGCAGGATGTGAATCCCAAAACAACAGAAGGGAGTTAGCCTGAGTAGGCATCAGTATAGTAATAGTAGAGAACTGATCTAGAGTGAACTTATGATGTAGAGAGGCTTATTATAATATCATTAGCATACATACATACCCCCATATGTTTTTCTGTATGCATTGTGGGTGATAAAATGCCTAATTCCACCGTAGTTGGGACCCCTACCCTATTACCTAAACCCTTAGCAAATCCCTCCTGCATTTTTAATATTAATAATTTCTTCTATGTAATTGCATTTTTACCCTACAAAAATCCATCTTGCTTTCTCTGAAGTCACTAGTTCCTCTTGGAACTTAGTCTGCTTCATGAGAGGTGTCAATCTCAATAAATGCCAATAATTGGATTAGAAGTGGTCTGACTCAGAATTTTTTGATACAGTTCCACCACAGCACATCATGAAACCTTAACAGCTTTTGGCATCTCTGGGTGGGCACAACAAAATGTTATGATCTCAAAAGAATCACAACTTCAGGTAACCTAAAGGGCTATAGGAAGATGCACACTAGAGACCATTTTACCGTAGCATGTTACGTTGCATTTCAGAAGTGACATAATGGACATTGTATAGTTAAAAAAGAGGTCAGATCACTAATATAGCAAGAGTGAGAAATAACAGGTAGTCAGCACTGGTATGCAAGAAAATACTAAAGTAAACCTATAGTATGTGGAATAAAACATCCCTGGAATGTCTTTGGAGAGACTAGAATAAGAATTACATAGGATTAAGAAGGTATGGATGAATTTTCACCTGGATCAATATCTAGAGGACCCATGCTAATACAGCCATACAACAACTGAAATACTGAAGTTAGTTTTGCCTCCCCAACTGTGCTTTCAATATCTTGCAAGAAAAGCAGCAATCCTGTGACTGGGAGTGTGTGGTTTTTAAATAAAAATTCACTTTGAAAAGCCTGGTTCTGAATATGCCAATTACAATCACCATAGGACAAGCCTGGGAAAAAAGCTGCTTTGTTGTCTGGCTCCCACACAGACAAACTCAGCCTGATGTGGGCTTTGAACAAACCCAGGTATATGCGTGGTGATTCAGCCTAGTTATTTGACTGGGCTTTGGGAATGCTGAAAGGGAGAAAAAGGAATGAAGCACAAAACATTTCAGCCCTGGGTTGTTCCTCAATGTCCATCTTTCTTTAAGGAGATATCCTGCCCCCTTCTCCCCTCCCCCTCCTTATGTCTCCTCCCTCTCTTATGGAACATCTCCACATATTAGGTGGGTGAGAAGATGCATGATGGAGTGGAGAGGGTGCTAGACTTGAGACCAGATAGACATGGGCTTAAATCCTGTCTTGTGACCACGAAGCCATGTGACTCTTGACAAGTCACTTCATCTCTATGAATTTACTGGGGTTTTTTTTGTGTTTTCTCTTTTCTGAGCTTTAGTTTTTTACCTATAAAATGAGGATACCAATAATTGTGGCATTTACCTCTCAGGGTTGTTGTAAGAATCAAATGAGATCCTATAGGAAAAGTACTTTTATACCTTAAAGCACTATACAGATCTTGCCGTCTGTACCTTCACAGCATTTCTCCTGTTACACACTATTTTTCTGCACTTATGTAGCAACTACCTTAGACCAGGTCCTTATCAGCTTTTATAGGGGTCTATTGCAATGGCATTCTAATTGATCTCTATGCCTAAAGTCTCTTCCTGCTGCAATCTGTTTTTCACCCAGCTGCCAGTAATTTTCCTACAAGGCAAATCTGACCCTGCCACTCCCTACTCAACACATTTCAGTGGTTCCCCACTTGAGACAGGAAATGTTTGAGTAACAAGGGATGGGTATGGGAGGGGAGTGATATAAGCAAAAAGGAATAGAGAGGATAGAATGAGTTTAGGGAATGACTAGGAATATAATTTATCCTCTAGGATAAAATATAAAGTCCTTTATTTGGTATTCAAAGCTGATCAGAGCTTGGCCCCTTCCTATCTTGCCAGTTTTCTTACACTTTACTCTTCTCCACATGCTCTGTGATTCAGCTATAATCACTTACATACAGTTCTTTACAAATAAGACTCTATCTCCTAATACTTTGTCTTTCTTCAACTGTCCTCCATGCCTGGAATACTCTCCTGACATCTAATGCTTACCTTTCCTGGCCTATTTTATGACTCAGTATAAATTTCACCTTCTAAAGGAGACCTGTCTAAGCCTCCATGGTTCCTTTACTGCTAGCTCCTTGCCTTTGAGACTGCCTTCCACTTAAGTTGTATATATTTTAGTGTACATAGCTGCTTGCTTGTCATCTTCCCCACTAGAATGAGGGATCCTTGAGAGAAAGGATCATGTTTTCACCTTTCTTCATATCCAGTACATAGCACAGTACTTGGCACATAAAAAGCATTTAATAAATGCTTGTCAACTGATTTCTTATGAGGTTACCATTCTCACAGTCTTCAAAAGTTTTCTTTGTAGATATTTTCTTTTTCTATGATATGCATGTAATAACTAGAAAAAATCCAAAAGGAAAAGAGAAAGAGAAAACTGGAAAGAAAATTCTCAATCTAGAATTATCTTGGGATAACAAATAATGAATGAATGAATAAACATCTCCTACTCAATTATATCAAGGTAACAAAGGTTCATTTACTACAGGAGAACAAGATATATTTAATTCAATTCAACAAGATTGATTAATTACCTTTTATATATGACATCACAGCTACTGGGAACACAAAGGTGAACAGAACACAGTCCCTGTCACCAAGGAACTTAGAATCTATGGAGAGAGATGAGACAGGGCCTCATATGTAGTATAAATCACAATGTCAAAAGTACAGAGGAGGGGGAGGAGCTAAGATGGCGGAGTAGAAAGATACACATATGCTAGCTCCAAACCCACAGCCCATAAATTATCGGTAAAGAAGAACTCCCAACAAATTCTGGAGCAGCAGAAGCCACAGAACAGTGGAGTGGAGGAGATTTCTGTACCATAGCCCTGAAAAACTGACCCAAAGGGTCTGTCGCGCACCAGACCCAGAGCAGAGCCCAGTCCGGCCTTGGCCGCGAGGCACCGAGAGGAGCGGATCCGAACAGGCTTCAGGGACAGAATCTCTGGTGGCTGCAGAGGTCCCTCCACCCACAGGTAACAAGGGTCTGTGAGAGAGTCTTTTTGGGTGGCAGAGAGGGGAGTGGGGTGTCCCTGTGGCTCGGGCCTCCTCGGGACGCAGCAGTGGGGGTGGTGGTGGACAGGGACTCCCAAAGCAGGCAGGACCCCAGATCCATTGTTGAAGGTCTCTGCATAAACCCCCTGAGGGAACTGAGCCCTATGAGGTGACCCTGCCCCCACCTGAGCACCTGAACTTAATCTCACACTGAATAGCAGCCCTGCCCCCGCCCAAAGCCCTGAGGCTAGGAAGCAGCATTTGGATCTCAGACTCCAAGCGCTGGCTGGGCAGATCTGGAGGCCAGATGGGTGTGATGAGGAAGCTCAGAAGTCAAGTCACTGGCTGGGAAAATGCCCAGAAAAGGGTAAAAAAATAAGACCACAGAAGGTTACTTTCTTGGTGAACAGATATCTCCTCCCTTCCTTTCTGATGAGGAAGAACAATGCTTACCATCAGGGAAAGATGTAGAAATCAAGGCTTCTGTATCCCAAACATCCAAAAGAAATACTCAATGGGCTCAGGCCATGGAAGAGCTCAAAAAGGATTTTGAAAATCAAGTTAGAGAGGTGGAGGAAAAACTGGGAAGAGAAATGAGAGACATGCAAGAAAAGCATGAAAAGCAGGTCAACACCTTGCTAAAGGAGACCCAAAAAAACGCTGAAGAAAATGACACCTTGAAAAATACGCTAACTTAATTGGCAAAAGAGGTTCAAAAAGCCAATGAGGAGAAGAATGCTTTCAAAAGCAGAATTAGCCAAAAGGAAAAGGAGGTTCAAAAGCTCACTGAAGACAATAGTTCTTTCAAAATTAGACAGGAACAGATGGAGGCTAATGACTTTATAAGAAACCAAGAAATCACAAAACAAAACCAAAAGAATGAAAAAATGGAAGACAATGTGAAATATCTCACTGGAAAAACAACTGACCTGGAAAATAGGTCCAGGAGAGACAATTTAAAAATTATGGGACTACCTGAAAGCCATGATCAAAAAAAGAGCCTAGACTTCATCTTTCATGAAATTATCAAGGAAAACTGCCCTGAGATTCTAGAACCGGAGGGCAAAATAAGTATTCAAGGAATCCACCAATCACCTCCCAAAAGAGATCCAAAAAGAGAAACTCCTAGTAACATTGTGGCCAAATTCCAGAGGTCCCTGGTCAAGGAGAAAATATTGCAAGCAGCTAGAAAGAAACAATTCAAATATTGCGGGAATACAATTAGGATAACACAAGATCTAGCAGCTTCTACATTAAGACATTGTAGGGTGTGGAATAAGATATTCCAGAAGTCAAAGGAACTAGGACTAAAACCAAGAATCACCTACCCAGCAAAACTGAGTATAATACTTCAGAGGAAAAAATGGTCTTTCAATGAAATAGAGGACTTTCAAGCATTCTTGATGAAAAGACCAGAGCTGAAAAGAAAATTTGACTTTCAAACACAAGAATGAAGAGAAGCATGAAAAGGTAGACAGCAAAGAGAAGTCATAAGGGACTTACTAAAGTTGAACTGTTTACATTCCTACGTGGAAAGACAATATTTGTAACTCTTGAAACTTTTCAGTATCTGGGTAGTTGGTGGGATTACACAGAGAGAGACAGACACAGAGAGAGAGACAGAGACAGACAGAGAGAGAGAGACAGAGAGAGAGAGAGAGAGAGAGAGAGAGAGAGAGAGAGAGAGAGAGAGAGAGAGAGAGAGAGAGAGAGCAAGCACAGAGTGAATTGAATAGGATGGGATCATATCTTAAAAAAATGAAATTAAGTGGTGAGAGAGAAATATACTGGGAGGAGAAAGGGAGAAATGGAATGGGGCAAATTATCTCTCATAAAAGAGGCAAGCAAAAGACTTTTCAGTGGAGGGAAAAAGAGGGGAGGTGAGAGAAAAACATGAAGTTTACTCTCATCACATTCGACTAAAGGAAGGAATAAAATGCACACTCATTTTGGTATGAAAACCTATCTTACAATACAGGGAAGTGGGGGAGAAGGGGACAAGCAGGGTGGGGGATATGATGGAAGGGAGGGCAGAGGGAGGAGGGAGCAATTTGAAGTCAACACTCTTGGGGAGGGACAGGATCCAAAGAGAGAATAGAAGCAATGGGGGGCAGGATAGGATGGAGGGAAATATAGTTAGTCTTACAGAACACGACTATTATGGAAGTCATTTGCAAAACTACACAGATATGGCCTATATTGAATTGCTTGCCTTCCAAAGGGAATGGGTAGGGAGGGAGGGATGAAGAGAAGTTGGAACTCAAAGTTTTAGGAACAACTGTTGAGTATTGTTCTTGCATACAACTAGGAAATAAGAAAAACAGGCAATGGGGTATAGAAAGTTACCAGGCCCTACAGTACAAAAGAAAAGATGGGGACCAAGAGAAGGGAGGGATGATAGAAGAGAGGGCAGATTTGTGATAGGGGCAATTAGAATGCACGGTGTCCTGGGGTGGGGGTAGGGGACAAATGGGGAGAAAATTTGGAACCCAAAATTTTGTGAAAAGGAATGTTAAAAGTGAAATAAATTAATTTAAAAAAAAAAACAAAATTACAGAGGAAACATACAAAATGTTATTAAAAATTAAAGAAGGGTAATTTCTGACTGAGGAGATGAGAGAAGTCTGTATAGAGAAAAGGATACCTGAGATAGGACATGTTTGAATAGCAAGAGATGGGTATGGGGGAGGGGGATGACATGAGCAAAAAGGAACAGAGAAGACAGCATGAGTTTAGGGAATGACTAGCAATATAATTGAGCTTGAAGGTGGAGTGGATGAAGGGACTGGTGAGATGTTAGAAATGTAGACTGCAGCCAGATTTCGGAGAGACTGAAATGTTAGACTAGGAAAACTGGACTTGATTCCATAGGCAATAGGGAGCCACAGAAGTTTGTAAGTAGGGGAGTAGGCATAATTATATGTATGTGTGTGTGTGTGTGTGTGTGTGTGTGTGTGTGTGTGTGTGTTAGGAAGATTACTCTGGCAGCAGTGTGAAGGACAAATTTGTACAAACTACAGGAGGGCCCTCCGTAGACATTCTGTACTAAGAAGGCCTCAGCAATACTTACAGGGTCTACATAAATGTAGTGACTAAAAGGGGGAACATCCCAGATGAGTTGGTCAGTCAGTCAACTACTACTTATTAAGGGTCTACTATGTGCCAGGCACTGGGCTAAGCATTGGGCATACAAAGAAAGGTTCAAAAAACAGAGTCATCTTTCAAGAAGCTCATGGTCAATTGGGGGAGATGGCATACAAATAATACAGGTGGTTCAATCATTTCCATCGGTCTGAGTCTTTGTGACCCCATTTAAGATTTTCTTGGCAAAGACACTGAAGGGATTTGCCATTTACTTCTCCAGCTCATTTTACAGATGAGGAACTAAAGCAAACAGGGTTAAGTGACTTGCCCAGGATTGCCCAGCTAGGAGGTATCTGAGGCCAGATTTGAACTCAGGAAGATGATTCTTCCTGACTTCAGGCCTGGCACTCTATCTGCTGCACCACCTAGCTACTCAGAAAGGATTAATTAGAGATGTGCTCAGAGGGAAGGCACTCAGAGTAAGTAGGGAAAAGCCTTTTGCCAAAGATGGAACTCTAGATGAAAATTAAAGGAAGTCAAGGAAGTTAGGTGAAAACGAAGCCAATGTCACTGGCTCACAGAGTAGAGTAGAATTAGGTATAAGGAGATTGGAAAGGCAGGAAGGCCCCAAGTTATAAAGAGTTTTATATGCCAAAGGCAGGGGGGATTTTATGTTTGATCATGAAGGCAATAGAAGCCAAGGAGTATATAGAATAGGGAGGTGATATAGTCAGATATGCACTTTAGGAAGATCAGTTTGAGTACAGTGGAATATGGATTGCAGTAGGGAGAGACTTAAGGCAGAGAGAGACCAACCAGTAGGTTGCTGAAAGAGTACAAGTATAATGTGATGAGGGTCTCCACAAGAGTGGTAGCAGAGCCATAGGAAGGAAGGTGGGGGGCATATATGAGAAATGTTATGAAGGTAGAAATGGCAGGACTTGAGACTGAGGTCTGGCTGCTCCCAGGGGTACAATGCTCTCAGATTCTCCTGTGTGCTTATAGTTTGGAGTTATAGTACACACACACACACACACACAGACACACACACACACATGCACACACACATACACGCACATGCACACACACACTCCATTACAGGTACTTAGAGTATGTTTCTCCAGTTATGAAGACATGCTCTATTTCTATTCAGTCTCATAAGAAAATTAACTAGCAGACACTTTCTAAATATTGATGCACTATTTATTGGTCTACTCTCTCTCTATACACACACATGTATGTGTATGTATGTATGTATGTATGTATATACTGCTAAATTCAAGACATCTACTGAAAAGACAGCTAATAGGAGGAGGTGGTAAATGCTAAGTACTAATGAGCTGGGGAGGCTTCAGTCCTAGAGGGAAAGCTGCTTCTGTTGCGTGGAGGAGGCAGAGTTTGAGCTGCATCTTGAAGGAGAAGTAGGCTTTGATCAGAAATAGAAGAGTTAGAAGGTATTCTAGATGAGAAGATATAAAGCATATATGGGGAATATGGAGAACACTTTGGCTGTAGTATAGGGCATGTGCAGAGTTAAGGAAAGAGGGAAATTAAGCTAGAAAGGTACATACCAACATATTATGGAGAACTTTGAAGGGAAAGAAAAGGATTACCCCCTATTCTCTGTCCAAGGTCCTTAAGTCTGATTCCCTAAAATATAAACATTGTCTAATTCCAAGCTGCTTCTGTTCTCTGTTCAGACTGAGTAGTGCTTCTCTGGATACCTTTGAGATACACTGGTCTCTAGATTCTATTGCACTAAAACCTTTAAATTTTTTCTTTCCTATACTTCCATATATTCCTTCTTGAGATATGTTCTGGTTCCCTGAGCAATTTCATCCCTGCTGGAAAAGCCAGTGACTCTTGTGTGCCGATTAGCCATTGACCATTAATACTTAATTTATCCATTTGCTATAGGAATATGGAGAAGGTATGCCTGACCAGAAAATTCCTCAGACCTGAATTTCTCATATTTGGGGATCAGAGATCATTCCTTATTGAGAGAAAATATGTATGGGTTGTGAACAGAGGCATTATCAAGTGATGACTGATTGATAGGGAGCCTTATGAAAGAGAGGAGATTTAAAAGTAAAGCTGCTAAAGTATAGGGTGGAAGGGTTGAGCAGAGGTGGAGAGAACCTAATCAGGTTGTTGTCAGCATTAAAAAGAAATACTATATATGGAATGAGTCTGTAATAGTATCCTTGAAATCCAAGTGTTTTGGCAGAAGCTTGTTGATCCTGAAGATAGCAAGATGAACATATGAGTTAAAAAGATTCTAGCACATGTCTATGCCAGCTACAAAGGTCAAACTGATAGGAAACATGACTGACTCTTCCACTCTATCTGAAAAGAAGGCTGTTTCCTTATCCTTTGTGTGATTTTTTTTGTCAACTAGTCTAAAAGCCTTTATTAAACACTTATTATATGTTGGGTACTATGCTAAACACTGGGGATACAAAGAAGGACAACAGACAGTCCCTGTTCTCAAGGAGGCTATGGTCTAATGGGGAGGGGGAAGCAACATGCAAACAACTATGTACAAAAAAAGGAAGAATTGGAGACAATCAACAGAGGGAATAGACTAGCATTAAGGGGTTTGGGAAAGGCTTCTTGTAGGGAGTCCATATCCATTTGTGCTTGGAGGACTGAGGAGGATCCACTGTTTGAATTCCCATATGCAATATCCCTTGCTTACTTTCTCAATTAAATGCATTGTTTACTTAACTAAATATCTATATTGTATGTATTAATATGTACCTATTTGTATACACGATGTCTTCCCCCTGAGAAAAAAGTAAGGTCCTTGAGAAAAAGGACTACTACTTTCATGCTTTTTATCCTATAACTTCTTCCAGTGCCAGGTACATAGTAAACGCTTTCTAAGTGCTTGTTGATTGATGAATTGATAGATACAATATTACAGTGGTTTATTTAGGTATGTTCTATTTTATATAACAGCTTAGTTCCTTTAAAAGTTGTGTTGTAAATTGAATTCCATTTTTTATGTAAGGCTTTGCTCTTTAAGGGAGATCTTTAGGTGAATCATTTTGTAAAGGGATAAATCCTTCTATAATGCAAATAGATTCTATATTTGTCTTTTCATAATAGACTGTCTCAGAATGAGTCGTCTGAATTGGATTGTGTTTGTATCTCTCTTGATATGTATGACACATAAAACAGAGGTGATGTGTGTCAGACCATGAGTGCCTTGAGGTTTCCTTAACTATGGGTAGCATAGCACATGGGTTTATTGACCAGTAGTTAAATTTTCACTATTACTTTTTACAATTTCTCCTGTCACTTCCACTGTCCTTTCCACCATGTCTTCAATAGTTACAAAGTCATGAAACTCATTGCTTAGAGAAAATTCAGTTCCTCCCCTGAGCATATTCTTGTAAAAGCCAAATACAATGGGAAGGGACAGATACTTTTAAAATTTCCTTTATATTCCCATGTTGATTTCTTCTCTGCCTCTAACATGCTAATGTGTGTGGTTTCTTTAAACTTCTTCAGATGTTGTATTTGATGATCATTTTCTGGCAGTCTTTGTTCCTAAGAGCTCTCTTAATTACGATGCATCCCCACTGAAGAGTGCAAACAGTTTATCTTCATCTTAGTCAATTTTTGCCATTTAAAGTTCACTTTAAAGCCCAATTATATAGTACATTTGGTAGTCACTGCTTCCTGCTGTGCTTTAATACCATACCAAACTTAATGAGGCTCTGGCTTCCACACCATCATATCCCCTGAAAAGAATGAGACAATCTTTTTCATTCAAGAATTTGCCTGGTAGCAGAAGCTGGGGGAACTCTAGAAGTAAATAAGTTTTTTTTTTTTTTCTCATTAGACATGGAGCTATGTTCACACCATTTTTTTTCACTTAAAATATATTTCTCTCCCTCCTACTCATAGCCCCCAGGGGGAAGAAACTTAAGGGAACAAAAGAAAAACAAAATCCTAGTAATCAATATGCATAGTCAAATACGAAGTCCATTATCCATGTCCAACAAATACATGATTAATGCTACATCTTGAATCCATTACCTCTTTGTGGGCAGGTGGAATCAAGTTTTATCATTCATCTTTTGGAATGATCCTTATTGTGTTGATCAGAGTTATGAAGTCTTTCAAAAAAATTTTTGTTTTTATAATGTTATTGTTACTGTGTATCTTGTTCTCCTGGTTATGTTTATTTCACTGTGAATCAGCTCTTAAAAGTCTTTTCAGGATTCTCTGAAACCATCTCTTTTCATCATTTAAAAATTTTTGACTTTTAAAAATATATTTCATTTGTTATCATTGAAAAAATCCACCTTCACACCCTCCCATCTATTTTTTCATTTTTTAAAAATTATTTTGTTTTCAGTTTTCTATAATCACTTCCATATATCTTAGATTTTTCCTCTCTCTCCTTCCTTCCCCCCTCCCTTCCCACTCCCTCGCCAAGACTGAGTGCAATCTTATATGGGTTCTACACATACATTCTTATTAAATACATTTTCACCTGAGTCATGTTGCATAGAACACACCCTCCCATCTAAATCACAGTATAAACATGAAGTCAATCAAGTTTCTGCACTGGTCAAGTTAAAAAAAACAAAACTCATCTCATGCTACAGTCTGAGTCCTTCACCTCTTTATCAGGAAGGGGGTAGCATGCTTTGTCATTAGTCCTCTGGAATTCTGATTGCTCATTATGCTGTAGAATCCTTAATTCTTTCAAGTATATTTGTCTTTACCATATTGTTGTGGTTATGTGAATTGTTCTGCTGGTTCTGATGCACATTCTTCATCAGTTCCTACTATTCTTCCCAGGTTTTTTTTATGAAACCATCCTCTTCATCATTTCTTAAAACTCAGTATTCCATCACATTTATATACCACAACTTGTTTGTCCATTTTCCAAATGATGACAACTCTCTTGGATTCTTACATAAATATAAATAAAATGTAAATATATAATAAATGTATATGATAAAACATAAATAAAATATAAGTATATTTTGTATTTATGGAGTTTATTTTTTCTTCAAACTAAAATCTCCCTTAATTTAGTTTCCCTCTAACTTCCCCTCCCTTCCCTTTTCTCTTTTCTTTTTCTTTTCCTAGTGAATGCAATGTCTTTCTGTACCCATCTCTCTCTCTCTCTCTCTCTCTCTCTCTCTCTCTCTCTCTCTCTCTCTCTCTCTGTATTCTTTCATGTTTTGAGCTGTTCAGATGAGAGTGAGGTCCAAGGTAGTTACTCTCTCTACTCATTCTACTTGCACACTTTAACTTTGACACTATTTTCCCTAATGTTTCTCTTCCCCACAGTGTATTCTTCCTTTCTCTGTCCATTCTTCTCTTAAGGTCATTAAGATATAACAGAACAACTTTCAGGCCTTGTCTAATTAAACTCCTTCTGTGACACCTGGTATTGATAGGGTTCAGAGGGGATATTTGTATCATCTGCCCATATTTGATTATAAGCAGTTTATCCTTGTTTAGTCCTTTAATATTTATCTTTTTGTAATTTTGTTCACTCCTATGTTTGAACTTTATATTTTCTCCTCGACTCTAGTCTTCTCATCACAAATTCTTAGAAGTCTTTTATTTTATTAAGCGTCTATCTCCCACCCCCACCCCACCCCATGCCCACAGCATTATACTCAGTTTTTCTTGGCTGTAAGCCTATATCCTTTGCCTTCTGGAATACTGTATTCCAAATTCTTCACTTGTTAGTGGTGGCTGCTAAATGTTGCGTGATCCTAATTGTGGCTTCTCGGTACTTGAATTCTTTCTGGTTACTCAAAGTATTTTTTTCTTTGATGTGGAAGCTACTAATTTTGACTGCGTTGTTCTTGAGAGTTTTCATTTTGAAGTTTCTTTCAAGAGTTGACCAAGGGATTCTTTATATTTTCACTTTGCTCTCTGGTTCTAAAAGATCTATATAGTTTATTTTAAGATTTCTTGGAATAATATGTGTAGGCTCTTTTTTCTTAGTCATGATATTCAGATAATCCATTCATTGTGACATTTTTTTCTCCCTAATCTGTTATATACGTTAGTTATTTTTATATGGGGTATATTTTATTCTATTTTTTTAGGCTTCTGATTTTATTTTAATATTTCTTATTGCTTCAAGGAGTCATTCACTTCTCTTTGATCTCTTCCAATTTTCTGATTGCTGCTTGGGTGAAGTTTTGTATCTCTTTGTGCCAAGCTGTTACTTCACCCTTTGTAATTCTCTTTCCAATAGCTCTTATTTCTTTTCTGATATTTTCTTTAAGTTCTTTTAATTTATTTATATTTTGCCCATCCTATCAGCCTACTTTCTGACTTTGGACTTCGTGTTACGGCGGTGATGTTAGATCTGGGCCCTGTAGCTCTTCTGGTGGGAAGGTCTGGGCTCATCTTATTCTGTTGTTGCTTTCTTGGGGGGGTGGTTGGTAATTGAGTGTTGCATTATTCCAGGATCTCAGGGCAGAGTGGGGAACTACAGGTTTTTAGTGTTCCCAAGGTCATCAAGTCCAGTGCAAAGTTTGGTTACTGCCTCTTCTCTGCCTGCCCCCCCCCCCCAACTCCCACCCCATGTTCAAGTTCCTGCTTTGGCTTTGGGTTAGAACAATAGTACATTGCTGCTGAATTCACCCCCTATCAGTGAGCAAGAATTTTAAGGTTCCTTTTTGTATGGGTTCTTGCCCTGCCTATTCCTCTGTAGGTCAGGCTAGATCTAGATGCTGGAACTGCAATCCCACTTTGCTCCTAGAGTCTTAACCAAACAGTTGCTACTAGCTTCTGAACTTTCTTTTTGAGTACCCCAACAAGGAAATGCTACTTTCTCCCCATTGGCAGATCCTTTCTCAATCCACCTTGATCTATATTTTCAATCTATTCTGCACCTCCCCTTTCTTCCTCCCCTCTATGTAACTTTTAAATGCTTTATTGACGCCTTTTTTCATATCCATTACAGCTCACCAGTCTATGTCCTCAGTGTAAAGAACCCTTTTATTATAAATAAGTATAGCAAAACAAAGTAAATACGTAATATATCATCTATATACCCATCTATGAGGATGTAAGACAATGTGTGCTTGTTTCTGTAACTCTAGCCCATCATCTCTCTACCAGAGATAGAACATATGCTTCATCATCCTTCTTCTGAAATCATGAAAAGTTGCTGCCTTAATCAAAATTATGAGGTCTTTTGAAGATGTTTCCCCTTGTTAATGTCACATGAATTGTTCTCCCACTTTTGATCATTTCATTCAGTCCATACATTTTCCCATACTTTTTTGCATCTGTCATATTTCTCATTTCTTTTTAGTAAAATATAATTTCATTACATTCATATATAATAATTTTGTTCAGATATTCCCCTAGTTAATGAACCCCAATTCTGTTTTCTATTTTGTACTGAAGGGAAAGTTAATTTATTCCATACTGTTGTGAGAATTAACATTGGTTGTGCCTCATAGGAATGGAGTCCTTGGGAACAAATAAATTTAGACAGAATTTTAATGAATTCCTAGATCTTCTTAGTGGATTCTCAGGGACAACACTGCCAAACCAGATTCTATAAGTAACAATAATTTTTGCCTTCATGTATATCTATGACCATATCTATCTATCTATCTATCTATCTATCTATCTATCTATCTATCTATCTATCTATCTATCTATCATCTGTCTGTCTGTCTATCCATCATCTATCTGATTTTAAAAAGCAGTGCTATTATTAGCTCCTCAAGAATGGAGATCATTTTTTTTCTTTTTTAAAAAATTTATTTATTTCACTTTTAACATTGATTTTCACAAAATTTTGGGTTCCAAATTTTCTCTTCATTTCTCCCCTCCCCCACCCCAAAACTTTGAGCATTTTAATTGCCCCTATCACCAATCTGCCCTCTCTTCTAACATCCCTCCCTTCCCTTGTCCCCATCTTCTCTTTTGTCCTGTAGAGCCAGATAATTTTCTATACCCCATTACCTGTATTTCTTATTTCCTAGTAGTAAGAACAATACTCGACAGTTGTTCCTAAAACTTTCACTTCCAACTTCTCTTTATCCCTCCCTCCCCACCCATTCCCTTTGGGAAGCAAGCAGTTCAATATAGGCCATATCTGTGTAGTTTTGCAAATGACTTCCATAATAGTCATGTTGTGTAAGACTAACTATATTTCCCTCCATCCTATCATGCCCCCCATTGTTTCTGCTCTCTCTTTGGATCCTGTCCCTCCCCAAGAGTGTTGACTTCAAATTGCTCCTTCCTCCCTCTGCCCTCCCTTCCATCATGTCCCCAACCCCAACCCTGCTTGTCCCCTTCTCCCCCACTTTCCTGTATTGTAAGATAGGTTTTCATACCAAAATGAGTGTGCATTTTATTCCTTCCTTTAGTGGAATGTGATGAGAGTAAACTTTATGTTTTTCTCTCACCTCCCCTCTTTTTCCCTCCACTGAAAAGTCTTTTGCTTGCCTCTTTTATGAGAGACAATTTACCCCATTCCATTTCTCCCTTTCTCCTCCCAATATATTTCTCTCTCACCACTTAATTTCATTTTTTTAAAGATATGATCCCATCCTATTCAATTCACTCTGTTGTCTCTCTCTCTCTCTCTCTCTCTCTCTCTCTCTCTCTCTCTCTCTCTCTCTCTCTCTCTCTGTGTGTGTGTGTGTGTGTGTGTGTGTGTGTGTGTGTGTAATCCCACCAACTACCCAGATACTGAAAAGTTTCAAGAGTTACAAATATTGCCTTTCCATGTAGGAATGTAAACAGTTTAACTTTAGTAAGTCCCTTATGACTTCTCTTTGCTGTTTTCCTTTTCATGCTTCTCTTCATTCTTGTGTTTGAAAGTCAAATTTTCTTTTCAGCTCTGGTCTTTTCATCAAGAATGCTTGAAAGTCCTCTATTTCATTGAAAGACCATTTTTTCCTCTGAAGTATTATACTCAGTTTTGCTGGGTAGGTGATTCTTGGTTTTAGTCCTAGTTCCTTTGATTTCTGGAATATCCTATTCCACACCCTTCGATCCCTTAATGTAGAAACTGCTTGATCTTGTGTTATCCTGATTGTATTTCCACAATATTTGAATTGTTTCTTTCTAGCTGCTTGCAATATTTTCTCCTTGACCAGGGACCTCTGGAATTTGGCCACAATGTTACTAGGAGTTTCTCTTTTTGGATCTCTTTTGGGAGGTGATTGGTGGATTCCTTGAATACTTATTTTGCCCTCTGGTTCTAGAATCTCAGGGCAGTTTTCCTTGATAATATCATGAAAGATGATGTTTAGGCTCTTTTTTTGATCATGGCTTTCAGGTAGTCCAATAATTTTTAAAATGTCTCTCCTGAATCTATTTTCCAGCTCCGTTGTTTTTCCAATGAGATATTTCACATTATCTTCCATTTTCTCATTCTTTTGGTTTTGTTTTGTGATTTCTTGGTTTCTCATAGAGTCATTAGCCTCCATCTGTTCCATTCTAATTTTGAAATAACTATTGTCTTCAGTGAACTTTTGGACCTCCTTTTCCATTTAGCTAATTCTTCTCCTCATTGGCTTTTTGACCCTCTTTTGCCAATTGAGTTAGCCTATTTTTCAAGGTGTTATTTTCTTCCGCATTTTTTTGGGTCTCCTTTAGCAAGGTGTTGACCTGCTTTTCATGCTTTTCTTGCATGTCTCTCATTTCTCTTCCCAGTTTTTCCTCCACCTCTCTAACTTGATTTTCAAAATCCTTTTTGAGCTCTTCCATGGCCTGAGCCCATGGAATATTTCTTTTGGATGTTTGGGATACAGAAGCCTTGACTTCTATGTCTTTCCCTGATGGTAAGTATTGTTCTTCCTCCTCTGAAAGGATGGGAGGAGATATCTGCTCACCAAGAAAGTAACCCTCTATGGTCTTATTTTTTTCCCCCTTTTTGGGCATTTTTCCAACCAGTTACTTGACTTTTGGGTTCTTTGTCAGGAGTAGGGTATACTCTGAGAATCTGTGAAATCTCAGTTCCTCCAAGGTGGCACAATCAAACGTGTGGATGCAGAGAGGGATTTTTATGCCCAGAATTTTAGCAGTTACCTCTCCACAGCCACCTGGCCTCCAGTTCCCAAGTCATCACTAGGGAATGATTCTCAGATTAAGCTGGATGGGCAGGGTCACCATTCAGTGTGAGACAAAGACCAACTCCCCCAGGGCCTCCACACAGGGTGGAGGCAAGACACAGCTCTTCAATGCCCCCAGGGGTTTTTATGCTCCAACAATAGAGCTTCTGTAAGGGCTGCTGTGCTGGGTCTGTGGCTGCTGCCTGCTGCTGGAGCTATGGGAAGGCCTTTCTCCCTTCCTGGCCTGCTGATAAAACCCCTTCACTGACCTTTGGCACCTGTGGGCTGGGGGATCTGACGACCTGCTACTGTGACTGGAGATTCCGCCTCCAAGGTGTCCTCCTCCCAGAGTCTCATCGCACCATACCATGCTTGGCTCCACGTCCAGCGCAACTGCCCTTTCTGTGGGCCTTTCTGGTCACTGTGGGCTGGAAATCTCCTCCACTCTGTTGTTCTCCACTTTTGCTGCTCCAAAATTTGTTGAGAGTCCCTCTCTACAGGTATTTCATTGGCTGTGAGGAGGACTCTGCGTGTGTCTTTCTAGTCTGCCATCTTGGCTCCACCCCCAGGGCACAGGATCAGAGATTGTTTTTTCACTTCCTTTGTAACTCTGTCACTTCACATTATGCTTGGCACATAGTCAGTGCTTATTACAGCTAAGTCCTGATTATTGCAAAAAAAAAATATCCGTTAAGTGGTCATAGGATTTGAATTCATGTTATTCAAGTTATAATTAGATGTAAGATATGGTAATTGGTTCCAGCCCAATGGAAATATGCATGTTGAATTCAAGAAGTGAGACTAATTCAAGGGATACATTATTCACACTAATGGGGATCTGGGTATAAATAATGTATTAAAATAATACACTATCATGTGGGTAATATAGTACATAGGCAATAGTAGGTAAAAGAATTGAATCAGTGAAGTCATGAAATATCTATGGTTAGCACATTTCTTTAGTGAAAATGAAATTCTCTTGAACTTAGTTGATTAGTGTCTTCTCAGACCCAGGAATTTGTATTTAACCTAGTTAGTTTTGTTGTTTGTCCTTCATTTTAGGGGAGGACCATTACATCAGAAAGATGATGCCATGACTTGCAAGTGAATTGGATTTAAGTGAGGGAAGACTGTGCAAGGCTACCAGCCTCACTTTCTCCTGCAGAGTCATCTGTGTCCAGTGGCAAGATACAGATCAGGGTGACTAGAGATGGCTCCCAGCTAGTTAATTTTATTAAATCATTTCAGTGAACTGGTACTAGTAGAACACGATGTACTTAGCACTATGCTAGGCACTATGAAAAATCTAGACTAGTAAAATGCCATGATCACTGCCCTTAAGGGGCATATAGTCTAATTAGGAAGACAAAACAAATATATGTTAAGAAGCGGTGAACAAAATAAGAGAATATAATTCAGTGGTACATGGAGTAGTGTTAGATGGAGTGCTAACCCTGAAGGTAGTAAGACCTGGGTTCCTCTGACACATACTGACTATGTGACCCTTGGCATGACACTCAACCTCTCAGTCACAAGCAATTCTCTATGACTCTAAGTTGCAGAGGAGATGGCCATCTGACTTGGTAGAAGGAAGCTCCTCATTTGTAGTTCCCTATAACAATGAAACAAGGGTTATGATATAGAAATAATAATAACAAGCCCACAAATGCTTATGAATTAAGAAAAGAAGATCAACATAGGAGGGTTGCTGAGAGAAGATTTCATTGAGAAGGAGAAACTGAGTTTGGATGTGAATTTATGATCCAGCTCAGTGAAAGGAGGCAATTATAGATTAGGGGCAGAGGAAACAACACAAGCAAAGGGGGACAGTATGGCATGTTTCATGGCCAAGGAAGACATACACCTAACTAGAGCAGAGGGTGTGCATTGCAGAACACTAGGAGCTTACCTTGATATGATAGGATAGAACCAGACTTTGGAAGACCTTGAAACCTAGCTAAAGGAGTTTAAGCATAATACAATAACAAATAGGAAACCATTGAAGGTTTCTGAGTGGAGGAGAGACATAACAAGAGTGGTATTTTAGAAGGACTAGTCTGGAAGCAAAATATAAGATGGAGTAGAGGGGATAGAGCTTAGATCCAGAGAGGCCAACTAGAAGGCTGTTGTAGACATCAAGGCATGAAGTAATGAAAATATGAACTAAGATGTTGACAGTGAGGATGGAAAGAAAAGTACAGACATAGGGAACTTTGGGAACATCAATAGAACTTATTTACTGTCTAGGTATGTGTGAGTGATGAAGGAGTGATGTAGAGATTAATGGGATTGAGACAATAGCACCACTTTTGACCATCAGAAAAGTTAGGAGGTAAAGCTAGGAAAGAAGATAATGAATTTGGTTTTAAGAATATTGAACTGAGAGTAAGTCTTCCTAATAGAAATATGGAGTTGTCTTAATTACATTTATCTTCGTATTTTATATCTGCAAAGATGGACATATGAAATATAGGGGCTATAATTCTTTTTAGCAGTTTGAGCAACCAACCAAAAACCACAAGGCAATTTGTTGAAACCTGAGTCTGTGACTGAGAGTATCTCCTTAAACTATTCTACCTTCAATCCCCATGCATTGGGATGGATGTCTACTGATGACCTCTTTTGCTGCAGGTCCATTTTCAAAGGCCCTTTACAACTTCATATATTCAGCCCTTTTAGTGGGTTTTTTCCTACTTCACATGAGAGAACTCCCTCTTCCCTAATTTGTACCATTGCTCAAATGAATATCTTACCAGCTTACGAGACAAATCCAATGACTTTTCCAAAGAGCAAACTTTGTATCTGAAAAGAAATGTTCTTCATAATGATTAGAAGAGGTCATATACTGGGATTATGTTATTCAGAAAGGTCATGTATTTCTTTTCATAAAAAAATCAACAAACAAACATATGCCAGGGCAATCTTGAAGTGGTTTTAAAAGTATTTATTTAGAAGATTTTTGACCTAATATTTAAAACATGTCACAAAATAGTATTTTATAAAGAGTTTTCACATTCATTATTATTTGATAATCACAAGAGTCCTATGATGAGGGAAATGAGAATCAGAGAATTCAAGTGACATGTCCAAGACTGATCAGCTAATAAGTGGTAGAGCCAGATTTTTGAACTTTGCTTTTTTTTTTCACTTTATGTAATCATATGGTTATAGATTTGTACCTGGAATTGATCACAGAAATCATCTAGCCCAGTTTATCAAACTGTCTCAAAATAAAACACGCAAAATAACCAGGTAGTTCCAGAGAATTAGTAGTCAAACCTGAATGCCCCCTATAATCTAATTGTTATGATCAACATTATATGATATTATACCGTGATTCTATTTTTATAAAGTAAAAGCTCAAGGGAAAGGATCCCTCGAAGAGAGAAAAGATGATTTGGAGAGTAATTTTTCAGCTCATCAGTTGCAATTTCAGTTTGTTCAGCTGGATTCTCTGAGGTTTGTTTCTGTGATTTACAGAAAATCTTCCTTCTGTATAACACTGTGCAGAGAAGTGGAATCAGTTAAGTACTATTTAGAGAGGATGAGTTATCTCACACAGGAAATGAATAGGCCTTGAGACAAAACAACATTCCCAAATCATTCCCAAAACTGCTTGTCAGAAGCTGTTCAGCCTGCCATGAATTTTCACAGTTTCCAGAATGATCTAGCCTTTTTCAGCAAGACTCAGAGATCTTCACTGAAGCAGCAACCAAATGCTCTTAGTTATGGGTGGCATAAGTTCACAAGAAAATGAATTTGACATGAAGCAGGTGAATAAAAAGCCAGATGAAAGGTACTTTGGCACTAATGACCCATTGGAATAGAAGTGTACCTCTAGCTCCATTTGCAAGAAGCTCTCTGTTCCCAACATGACAAGCTTTAATAATGAAGTTCATGAGCAAATGAGCTATTAGGTCAGTTAAACAAGGTCAAGTTATAATTAGATGTAAAATAAGGATCAAATTTAAGGACCATCTTTGCTCCCACAGAACTGGTTTCACACAAGGGATAAATTATACCAATTCTGCTAGGCTCCAGCTGGGCATGAATGAATCCATGGAGTTTTGTCAGACCATTTTAATGCTATGATGTCCTCATTCATGATGGCCTTTGGAATGGTTGGCTAGACAGAGGCTGCCTGCTGAGTGCCTAATGAAATACCAGATTGAAAACAAGTTAATCTTATAATGTGAACAATCCTCTTATGAGATGATTTCCATTTGTTTAGGAAGGAGAACCTCTTTGGCCTCTAGATAAAAGATCAAGGATATTTACTGAGTGATCTATGGGGCCTACAATGGTTGAATTTCTCTTATGGATTGTCTGTTACAACCTACAGATCAAGGTATATATGCTTGTAGAACTTTGAGTGATATAAAGATGTGACTACAATATTTTTGCAGAGGCTAGAAAGTTAATTCCGTAATAAATCCAGATTAGATTTTTATTTCAAAGTCACAAAATTCAAAAGTAACTCAAATTATATCCTTCACATCAATTTACTTTACAAAAGAAAAAGAAACCTACAAAACAAGAATCAAGCTAAGAGTTATGAGATGAATATGAAACTGATTGAAAGTATAACAAGTTATAAAACGTATTTCAATGAGGAATTTCAATTGAAAATGTGAAAGTGGTTCCTACTTTCTACTTGACAATCAAAAGCTCAATATCATAGCTGAAAAATTACTTAAAACCTAGTGCATTTACAATCCTTTATGTAGCGTGTTTTGTTTAACACTACATCAATAGGTTTATGTAGGATACCTTCAAAGGTATTATGGTGTAGTGTGTGGCACATAGTAAGCACTTAGTTTTGTTGACTGATTTGCACTGGCTAGAACATGGAACTCGACATGAGAAGATGTGTTCATATCTCTACTTGACTGGGAAGGAGGGAAAGGAGCAAATATTTACTAAGTACCTACTATATGCCAGGCACTATGTTAAGAGATTTTCAAATAGTTCTCATTTCTCACAATAACCCTGAGAGATAAGTGACATTATTGTCCCCATTTTACAGTTAAAGAAACTGAGTTAGCCAGAGTTTAAGTGTCTTGTCCAGGACCACACAGATAGTAAATGTCTAAGGCTGGATATGGACTCAGGTCTTTCTGACTCTGGACCCAACACTTATTCCATCTGCCCCACCTGTTCATGATGATCATGAGCAAGTGGCAACCTCTTAGAGCCTCAGTTTTGTCATGAGGATAGAAGTTTTTGTACTATGTAATTTAAAGGAAGTGTCATTCAAATATAAGATTTTATTATCTTTAGTGTCTATTTTATCCCCCCCATATGTTCTGTCCCCTTATACATACACATGCACACACACACACACATACACATGTGCTCACGCACACACGCACAAACAGCACTGGACTCTGCTCACATTGGATGCTCAACAACTGGAGTTGATTGATTGACTGATCATAATATGTCCACATAGCTGAGCCCCAGGGTAGAGAACTAAAAGGTCCTGTACCTCTGCTCTCCAGGCATTAAGGAAACCCCCAGGGAGCAGGACAGTTACAGACACAGGGCTGCCATTTGTCTTCTTCTCTTCCCCCCTTACTTGAAATGAGCATGAGAGTGCTCTGGTTTTGGAGCTTCCAAAGCAGCCAGTGTGTGTCTACCTTCCTTTCTCTGGGTGTCACCAAGAGAACATTAGTTTCTTGAGGACAGAAACTATTTTTGCTTTGTCTTTGAGTCTCCAGAACCCAACAGAGTGACTGCCTCAAAGTGAGGGCTTACTGTTTGCTGAATTGAATTGTTCAGGATCTAAGTACCACACAAATTGCAAATGTGTGGGCAAGCACTTATTTTGTTGGCGGTGACAAATGAAAGCCAATTAAACAACTAGTGCTAAAAAAAATAGGAGAAATTGAACATAAAGCTCAGGAGAAAAGTGTTTGCTGAGGTAGGGGATATATTATGATGCCAGGTCCTTTGTCAATTAATTGTTTTCCTGGAATTTAGCCAGTACAAGTTTTACAAGTGCAAAGAAAATTATATTTGGAATATTTTTCAAAGGCTCTTGAGTCTTTAGGACCATGTTTCTTTCTAATAAATGGTTTCAGTCAAAAATATTATTTATTCATTCAAGGAGCAACTTCTCTTTAAAGCAAGAGAGTACATTCCTAAGTCTGCTTAGGATGACCTTAGAGATCCTACAAAAAACTGTTACTTGAGTTATTGTACTGGGACTTCCTTATAACATCTTTTGTTTGCCAACATACAGAATGTGCTAAGTTGGGTGTTTTTTGGTCCTTATCCAATCAAGCTTCACTGGAAAAAATGATAATACCTCACATTTAAATGGCACTTAATAATTTTCAAAACAATTCTCTTGTTTTAGTTCTGCAATAATTCTTCAAGGAAGGTAGGTAAGGAAAGTCTTTTCCAGAATTTTGGAGTTGGAAGGGATGGATCATCTCACCAATCCTCTCATTTTATAGATGAGGGAACTTGCCTTATGTAAGTGAAGTGACTTACCTGAGGTGAGATCATAACAGGTACTCAATAATAGGTTGAGAATTCAGGTCTTTTGACTCTGTCAGCAAAGCCCTTAATCTAGTTCTGCATCAAGATCTCATTTCTTTCTGTAACTTCTATTCTCAATCCCATTATGCTATGCTTGTCCCCTACAAGACACAGATACACAAAGATAAGCAAAAGAAAAATGATCAGTACAGTAGCTACCTCCTTGAAGACTTAGACATCTAGAGTTGGAGGGGCCTTCAGAGGTCAGGTCCAGCACTCTTGATTTACAAATGAAGAAATTGAGGCCCAAGTACATAAAGTGACTTGCTCAAGGTCATACAGATGACAAGCACTATCCCTCAGACTATGCCAGCCTGTCGCATTCTTTTCCTCCTGTACTGAATCATGATAACATTTATCATCTGATTGATTTTGTTGAGCAGTTCACTGAGTCACCTAGTGTAAGTTTATACTTGTATATCTTTATCCTGTGTCTCCAGAATTGAACAGGAAGGAGGAAGTATGCCCAGATTGTATTTGACAAATTTCAAAATTCTTTTAATGACCCCAAACTTATCCTTAAAAAATACCCATCTTTTTTAATATCAACATTCTACCAGTGTTGCATGGTTATAAATTGTGGGAGTATGAAGCATTAAAAAGGCACATCATTCAAAGGGCAATGGGAAAGTGCACAGTGGATGTAGGCAGGCAGCAACCCAATACAAACACGAAATTGCAAAGAACTGGAGGAAAGAATGTCATCAAAGAAAGCACTGAGAAAAAATGTAGAAGAGTGAGGGAGAACCAATGGAAAACCGATGTGTTCCATTGGTATTCTTACAAAATCAAGAAAAAACAAGGAAGGGGCATCCAGCTCTTTGAGTGGACTCCTTCTGACAAACTTATGGGAAGACATGTACATAAATGTGCACAGGAGGAGCAGGTAGGGATGAGTTACAATCTGAATCAATAAGAGGGAATGTGCACATCAGTGATGGCGATAATGATGATGATAATGATGATGATGACAGCCAGTATTTTTATGGCACTTTAGGGTTTGCAAGGCATTTTTACAAATATCATCTCACTTTATCCTCGCAACAGCCCTGGGAGATAGGTGCTATTACAGTTCTTACTAAGTCCCAGTGCAGCCTCCTCCCCACTGTGCTGTCTAGTTTCCTAGGAGAAGCTCAAGTCCATTTGAATATTTGAATAGCTCAACATTCCCACAGAAATTTGGAATTAGAAAGATATGGGTTTAATTTTTGCCTCAGACACTAATTGTATAACCCTGGGCAAGGTATTTAACTTCACTGAGACCCAGTGGCCTTATCTGTAAAACGGGAATTATAATAGTATCTCCTTCACAGGGCTAATGTGAAAATCAAATGGAATAATTTCTGTAATATGCTCTCAGATCTCTAAGTACCATATAAATGTTAGCTATTATTGTTTTAAATTCTTCAAGATGAGGAATTAATGTCTAATATATTCTTGCATCCCCAGTTTCTAGCACATAGTGTCTTATACCCAATGTAAATATTTACTGTTAATAATGATGAGTTTAGATCACTTTTTGATTTCCAATCATCTCAACCAAAATTCTTTTAAGTCATGGCCAAATGGACAAATCAGTTCAAAGTAAATAAGGTCGCTTAAAATATATTTCTCAGCCCAAGAACTATATGAACACAATTACAAAAAAACCTTTTCACACAAGTAAAGTCAGATCTAAATAATTGGAAAAAATATCAGTTGCTCATGAGTAGGCCAAGCTAATATAATAAAATGACAATTCTACCTAAATTAATTTAATTATTCAGTGCCATGCCAAACTACCAAAAGATTATTTTATGGAACTAGAAAAAAATAATAACAAAATTCATCTGGAAGAACAAAAGGTCTAGAATGTTGAAGAAATTAATGAGAAGAAAGGCTAGGAAAGGTGGCCTGGCCACACCAGATCTTAAATTCTGTTACAAAGGTAATTATCAAAACTAGCAATCATGAAATCTGCTTGGTACTGGCTAAGAAACAGTGGTGGATCAGTAGAATAGGTTAGGTACACAAGACACAGTAGTCAATGACTATAGTAATCTGCTGTTTGTTAAACCCAATGACTTCAGCTTCTGAGATAAGAAATCACTATTTCACAAAAAATTCTGGGGAAACTGGAAAATGGCATGGCAGAACTAGGCATAGACCAACATCTTACACTCCATACCAAGATAAAGTCAAAATGGGTGCACTATTTAGATATAAGGGCTGACATTGGAAGCAAACTGGGAGAACAAGGAATAGTTTACTTGTCAGATTTATGGAGAATGAAAGAATTTATGACCAAACAAGAAACACAGAACATTATGAAATACAAAATGGATAATTTTGATTACATTAAATTGAAAAGTTTTTGCACAAACAAAACCAATGCAACCAAGATTAGAAGGGAAGCAGAAATCTGTAAAGGAATTTTTACAATCAGCGTCTCTAATAAAGGCTTCATTTTAAAAATATACAGAGAACTGAGTCAAATTTATAAGAATACAAGTCATTCCCCAATTGAGAAATGGCCAAAGGATATGAACAGGCAGTTTTTAGGTTAAGAAATTAAAGGTGTCTAAAATCATATGAAAAAATGCTCTAAATGTCTATTGATTAGACAAATGCAAATATAAACAACTCTGAGGTAGCACATCATACCTATCAGATTGGCTAACATGACAAAACAGGAAAATTATAAATACTAGAGAAGATGTGTGAAAACTAGAACACTAATTCATTGTTAGTGGAGTTGTGAACTGACTGAACCATTCTGGAGAACAATTTGGAACTATACCCAAAGGGCAATAAAAATGTGCATACCTTTTGACCCAGCAATACTACTTCTAGGACTGTATCCCAAAAAGATCATACAAATGGGAAGAGGTCCCACATGTACAAAACTATTTATAGCAACTCTTTTTTGTGGTGGCAAAGAACTGGAAATTGAGAGGATGCCCGTCAGCTGGGGAATGACTGAACAAATTGTGGTATATGAATGTAATGGAATACTATTGTGCTATAAGAAATGATGAGCAGACAGAGTTCAGAAAAACATGGAATGACTTGAGTGAACTGATACTGAGTGAAGTGAGCAGAACCAGGAGAATATTGTACTCAGTAATAGCCACGATGTGTGATGACCAACTTTGATAGACTTATCTCTTCTTAGTAATGCAAGAATCCAGGACAACTCCAAAGGACTCATGATGGAAAATGATGTCCACATGAAGAAAAGGCACTGTAGAGTCTAAATGCAGATTGAAGCATACCATTTGTTCTCTCTTTTTTCTTTTTGTTTCTTCTTTCTCCTGGTTTCTCCCATTGGTTCTAATTCTTCTTTACAATGTGACTAATGTGAAAATAGGTTCAATATGAATGTACATGTAGAGCATTTATCAAATTATATGCCATCTTGGGGTAGGAGAGGGGAGAGATGGGGAGAAAATCTGGAACTCCAAATCTTATGGAAGTGAATGTTGAAAACAAAAAATAAATTATATGTATATATTTTCCAGTGCTTAGTTTAGTGCTTTGTACATTAGTGAATAAAGAGTAAAATATAAACTGTTTAGACTGGCATTTAAGACCCTCTATAAACTAACCTAGCAGCTTTTTCAACCTATTTCCCATGAATTCCTTATAAGAAGCAAACGCTCCCATGTTTGGACTTTTGCTCATTTCATTTTCTCTGTCTGTGATATTTTTGCTCTTGTTTATTCTTCAAGATTCAGCTCAAAGTTTCACCATACTGTTTTCCTAATCATTCCAGCAGGAAGTCATTTCTACCTTCCTTGAACTGTTAGTGTTAATTACCTATAATGCATTTTATTCTTAACTACTTTGTATTTTCACTAAATTTTTTTGTATGTCTTACCTCTCCAATCAGACTAAGAACTCTAATAGGGTAGACATTGAGTCTTATATGTTTTGTATCTTCAATTTCTCACAGAACATCCTGTATATATGAGCTACTCACTCAGTGCTGCTACTGCCAAAGCTTATTTTCATGACTTGGTAAATGTCACAGCATGTTAGAGCACTGGGCTTAGAGAAAGAAGGTTGGGGCTTAAATCCTGGCTCTCAAGTCAAGTCAAGACAACAGGAATTTAAGTGTCTCTACCAAGTGCCAGGCATTATTCTAAGTACTGTGGACACAAACAAAGGGGAAAACATCTCTGATCTCAGGGATTTCATAGTGTAATGGGAGAAACAATATGCAAACAACTATATATGGAAGAAATAGGATAAATTGGAGATAATCTCAAAGAAAAGGCTCTAGGGGAAATTAAAGTGGATAGGAAAAGGTTTCTTGCAGAATGTGGGAATTTACTGAAGACTTGAAGGAATCTATAGAAAGGGGAAGAAATGAGGAGACACAGAATTCTGAGGGGACAGCCAATGAAAATGCAGTTGGAAGGTTGGAGTGTCATGTGTGGAGAACAGAAGAGGGAAGTGTCATTGGAATAGGGTGTAAGAATGGCAAGGTAGAAAGGGGCCAAGTAATGAATGACTTTAAAAGTCAAACAAAGGATTTCCTATTTGATCCTGGAACTAACAGTGAGACAATAGTTGACTGAATGAGGATGGAGAGGCTGGTGGACGTGGTCAGACCTGATTAACTTGAGAGCTGCATGGAAGATGAAATGGAGTGAGGAGAGACTTGAAAGAGGGAGATCCACCAGTAGGCTATATTCATTTAGACTATATATATGAAGGTTTATATATATTCTAGGGATGGAATGATAAAAGGTCTGCACCAATATGGTGACAGTTTCAAAGGAGAGATGGGGTGTATATGAGAGATGTTACAAAAGTAGGATTTGATAATAGATGGAATATGGAGAGAGAAAGAGAAATGGAGAGAGAGAGAAACATACAGAGACAGAGACACACACACACAGACACACACACACACACACACACACACACACACGGGGAGGGGCAACAATGACATTTTTGGTTGCATTCCTGGGTGACAGTAATACTGAAGTTGCAAAGAGGGAAAGTTTTGAGAGGAAAGATAGTGAATTCAGTTTTGAATGTGGGTTTAAAATGTCTAAGGGACATCCAGTTTGAGATGTCCTGTAGACAGTTGGAGTTGTAAGTTCAGTGGTCAGGAGAGATATTAGGGCTTGATTGGAGAACCTTCAGCTTAGAGATAATAATTAAATTCATGGGAACTGATAGGATCACCAAGTGAAATACAACACAGAGAGAGAGAGAAGAGGGCATAGGACAGAGCCTTGGGGGACACAAACTATGACTAGAATAAGGATCCAGCAAAGCAGAATAAGAAGAAGCAGTCAGATAGACAGGAGGACAATCAGGATAGAATAAGGTCATGAAAACCTAGAGAGAAGAGAATATCAAGGCAAAGAGGGTGATTTATTCAAAGGTGACAAAGAGGTCAAGAAGGACAAAGACTGAGAACAGGCCATTAAATTTGGTAATCAAAAGATCATTGATAATTTTGGGGAGAGCACCAAGCAAAATAATATAGAAGGGCAAGAGAAGAACTCTGACCCAAATTACATAACTGTGGAGAAGACGTTTCACCTTGAACAAGAGTCAGTTTCTACATCTCTAACAATGCTTGAATTATATCTCAAACAGTTGTTGTAGGGGAGATTTTCAAAACTGTAAGGTGATAATATAAATATGAATACTGTTATCATTACTATCATCACTTTCAGTCAAATGACTCCTCAGAGGACAGGATTTTAGTAACCCAAGTGAAGCCATTAAAAAAAAAATCCCAAAGATCTCCCTGACCATTAAGCCCTGTTGGAAGCAACACACCGAATCAGACATTCACTTGGGCATAACTCCTAATTCCTTTACCCTGAGCAGTGATGAAATGTGATAGGAGATGTGAATGCCCACAGGGAGATTGCTTTGTCATCCCTGTTGTCTAAAGTCCTCAGAGTTTGCTTTGCCTGCACTAATAAACAGCTTGTCACTTGTTTGATTTTGGCAAGTCATTTAACATCTCTCTGAGTCCTAGCCAGCTTAAGCTCTATAATCCTTCCCTCTCCCTTCCCTCTTTGCTGGCTGTTCTCACATATTTGTGTCTTTAGAGAAGAAATAATTTTTACTTTCAGCTAGTGAAACCTGATCCAAATATGGACTTGTCACTCCTGTCACTGGCTTGGAGTGGGAGCCAGCCACGTGGGGCTGTTCATTTTAAGCATCAGCTGCGTAGGAGGCCCCACACTCTACCTGACGCTGAAATGGCGTGGTGAGGACATCAAAGGAATGAATAGCCTAACAAATGTCCCTGCCTCCCACACCTCTACTCATGTCCCTTCCCTTGTGCCAGGAATGTAATTACTCCTGTGCTGTCAAATGGCCATTTAACAGTGTACATCTGAGCTGAAATGCTGCTCTTATACCATACTGCAGACTAACCAGGCACACTACTTGGGCTGAGGGAAGGGGGGCTCTCCATCTATCTACCTTAGGAGTGTGTTAAGGAGCTTCTGAGTCTTTTCAGCATCCAAACCACCAAGTACATCCTGCCTTCCTTCATTTCATCCTCCCCTTCCCTATGTAATTTGTGTGAATGTGCCTAGATGGTCATGTGAAAGACTTGTTGTCTTGGATTATGCTTTAGGGAGGAGGTATGGTCCAGAAGGAATCTTCAGATTCATGGGGTGACTTCCAGAGGATACCTTGAGGTCTTGAAGCTGCTGTGACCATTATGTGACCCACTACCCTCTAGGTGCTGGAGATGTCACAAGATGACAATAACTCTGCTGAGGCCCTAAAATTGTGGTTAGCAATTCTAAGACATTGTACAGAAACTGTTGCCCTGTATGATTTTTGATAAATGATTTGCAAAAACAGATCTGGATTGAAATGTCATTTGTTCAAAAATGGAGAGGGGAAATGGATTACAGAGCCTCTAACTTCCCTTCCAACTTGAAGTCTACTATTCAACAAAGAAACCTGACATTTGTACATCATTGGCTTTCTAGATGGGCTTGTTTGTTAGTATTTGTTAGTCTCTGGAAATTACAAGGAGTAAAAGGTTGCTAGCATTTACTGTTGGTATTCTCAGGTAAACATTTACTGAGCATTTGACTCATTCAAGGCAATGTGCCAGGCCTGAAGGAGACAGACACAATTAATAATGATCACTGACCTCAAGGAGTTGATAGTCTATTGGAGGATACAACATGTAAATAGGTAAATATATGGATGAAAGTTTGAAAAAGAGAGAGCAGCTAAGGAGATCAGTAAAGGCTTCCTGTAGAAGATGGCATGTGAGATTAACCTTGAAGGAAACTAGAAATTCCAAGGGGTGGAGATAAGGAAGACATGCATTCCAGGCAATGTGGTAGTGCCTGAAAAATAGTATATATGTGGGAAATGGAATGTCAAATTCAGAAAACAGCAAGCATCCCACTTCCTTTAGAATATAAGCTACGTGAAAGGCAGTAAGGGGTAATAAACCTGGAAAAATAAGCTGGAAACAGATTGTGAAGGGCTTTAAATGCCAAGAGGAGGAATTTGTTTTATCTTAGACCCAATAGAGATCTATTGAGGATTGTGTATCAGGGAATTGACATAGTCAGACTTAGAAAGATTATTCCAACAGCTGTATAGAGGATAGTTTGGATAAGGGAAAAGGAAACTGGAAGCTTAATAGGACAGAGTACCAAGTGGGACATTGTTATAACAGTCCAAGTGACAGGATATGAGGGCTGTTTTTTTTTTTTTTAACATTTCTCTAGACCATCTTATCTCCCCTCAGAGTCTCCAGTGAGATTATGAAATTTTACCACTGCCAAAAATTATATGTACCACTCAGAATTTAGGGGAATTGTTCGCATTCCATTGCACAAGTGCCTTAAATGATTTGTTTTCTGACGGGTTTGAAGGTAGAGGTTATCGGGTTATTCTGACATCTCTTCAGGTTCTATTATTCTACTTAAAAAGGCAAAAAAAGCTTCAATAAAGGTAATTTATACTTACATAACGCAGCTAAGGTTTACAAAGTAATCTCCCAATGGATGTGATTGGCTTGTGAAAGTTTTATTACCACCATTTTCCAAATGAGGAAACTGAGGTTCAGAGAGGTCAAGAGATTTGCTGCTGACCATATCACAGCTAATTAAATGGAGAAACCAAGGCTTAAACCTCAGTTGTCTGACTCCAAGTACAGTGTCCTTTCTACTATAACATACCATACAACTATTTCTAATTTCTGTGAAAAGATGGGTCTTCTGGTCTTATTCCAATTTCTTCTATTCTCATCTCTAAATTTGGTTGGGCATATGTGAACTAGTAGAAAAATCTGGCTTTGGAGATGAAGGAAACGAATTGGAATTCTGGCTTATGTCCTATGAAATCTTGAAGGTCATGTCACTTAATACATGTGGGACTCCATTTTTCATCTTTAAGACAAAGGGGTTTGCATCAATGATCTCTAATGTTCCTCTGATCCTTAAAGTTAGATAGTAAGAGAAAAATTCACATATGATGGGAATCCTATGTCAGATGAGGATACCTATTACTGTCCAGTATATCCTTTCTCTTGGGCATAGTCTGGTTGTTGGCTGCTTTCTTATTTCTATTCTGGTATCCTAGCACCTCCATCTTAGCACCTAGGTTAGTTTCATTTACTTCTAATATTTTGTTAATGGCACTTAACAAGGAGGAGGCCAACTTGGGGGAGAAGAGAATGTCTGAAACAAAAAGAGTGAGCAGAAATGAGGCAGGACAACAAAGGATAGAAGTTGCTACTTACAGATGGAATGGACATCTAGATGGCACAGTGGATAGAGTACTGGGTCTGAAGTCAGGAAGACTCATCTTCCTTAGTTCAATCTGACCTCAAACACTCACTAGCTGTGTGAACCTGCACAAATCATTTAATTGTTTGCCTCAGTTTTCTCATCTATAAAATGAGCTGGAGAAGGAAATGGCAAACCACTCCCTCACCTTTGCCAAGAAAACCCCAAATAGGGTCACAAAGAGTTAGACACAACTGAAACTCAACAACACAGATGGAATATTTAAAGAATCTAATACTTTAAAAATTGAAAGACCTTTGATTTCATCAGTATGGGAACGCTTAACAAATGCCTCTTCTTTGTTAGGTGCTGTGGCTAGAAACAACCCATTGATTGCCTGGTTATGGTCCTTTCCAAATTTTGTGGACTAATCTTTGGCTCATAGACTACTTAAAACCTTTAGATTTTGTATGACCTGCCAAAGCTTAAGTCAAGGTCACTTCTACATCATGATAAAACTTCAGAATAAGACTTTTTAAAAGAGAACAAAGGTAATATGATAAATCAATTGATGTGCAATATATTAGCATCTCTCAGATATGCAAATAGCTAATGCTTCCCCACTATTTGCTCTTGGACTATTAACCTTTAATAAGCCTCATTCTTCAACGATGATGCATTTTTAACGATGTCTTTATTAATAATCCCTATTCTTCTAGTTCCCATGACCAATAAGGTGGGAGACTAGACATTTTCTCTGATCCTTATAACCTTTCAAACTTCTACCAAATAAGGGTTATGCACAAGAAATAAAGTAAGTACAGCTGTCTCCACAGGCTAAGATATCAAAAACCTTAACAAGGTAATACCCAATGTACCATTAGAGAAGGTTAATCCTTAATCCCTTTCATGCTCACTCAGCACTCCTTATTCCTCTAAACCCCAGACTCTGACAGGGTGACACAAACCAATATAGCAATACCCTTGGTCCCAATGAAGTATGTATCAACATACACCACTGCCCAACTCTATACCCCAGCACCCTGTGCCACCAAATAAAAAAACTCCACTCAGCCATCTTAATCCTCCTCCATGGAGGAAGCAAAGGCATAAGAAAGAGGAACTATATATCTACTTGAGGGGATCAGCAGCAGTGCTCAACGAAGAAAGAAAAGGAACGGTGGCAGGGCATCAGCATGTTTGTGCAACTACACCAGATCTAAAGACAAGGGGCTTAGCATTCAGCTGAGACTAGTTCTGTCTCCTCAGAAGTCGCTTAGAGTAGAGACTAATGCCAGTGAAAAGTGAATTTCCCAGCATGTAAAGAGGCTGAGATAACTTTGAGGTCTAATTCTGGAAGGAGTCACCATCAAAGAAAAAGGATTTCAATAATAAACTAAATGGGAATGTAAGGAAAAAGGACCAAAATTATCAAAGACCTTAGAAGAAAAAAAAACAGTTAAAAAACTTGAGAGCAAGAAGATAAACCAAAAGGGAGTACACTAACAACAGAATGTAAGGTATCCTCCAGGACATCTAAAGAAGTCCAAACATCTGTGAATAAATATTGCAAGACAAAGAAAATTGGATCAATACCTGTTAAGGCAGAGGGCCTTTAGATTCTAAGGGACCATGGAACTAAGATGTTCCCAAATGGTTCAAGGGAAAAATAAGAATATTAAAAACAGAATTTTTGTCCTGCCTAGCAGAAATAATTGGAAAAATATAAAAATTTGAATCCATGGTGGCAAGTCTTGTCAAAGAAGCAAAAAAGAGAACAATGAATTAGAAATGTAAACACATAGAAATGAAGGAGATTCTGGAAGAAGAAAAATACAAAGCAGTAACATTTAAAGAAAATATTATTTCTATATATTGATCTCAAAGAAAAAATTGCAAAGATAACTTAAGAATTATAGATCTATCAGAAGAATATGATGAGTGAAGAAAGTTGAGCATTATATTGCAAGAAGTAATACAATAAAACTGCCTGTGGCTTATTAACACAGAAAAAAAAAACAGAAAAAAGCATCAATTAAAAGAATCTGGAGATCACCTCCAGGAAAACAAAAAACAAACCTATACTCCAAGACACAGTGGTTAAAGTGAACAATTTCAATGAAAAGCAACAATTTTACAAGCTACAAGGAGAAAGACCTTGAAATATAAAGGAGATTGAATAACACAGAATTATTCTATACCCCCCAGAAATCAGAAAAAAGAATGAATAATATTCCAAAGAGCTAAGGGGAAGATGCAACCCAGGTTTAAACCTGAAAACCTGAGCCTGATCATCCAAGAACAAAAAATAGCTATTAAATAAATGAGAGTCATTCAAAGAATCCCTGCAAAAAAAAAGTAGATAAAAGCATATTATTTGCTTTGCAAACACCTCAGATAACAAAAAAACACAAGAAAAGTAAACCAACCATGGCAACCAAGAAAGGCAAAAGTAAGGGACAAATTATCCAGAAATAAGGGGGAAAAACTGGAATCCCCTACAAGGTCAAAAATAATAATAAACCACAACAATAATAAATAATAATACAGTGACTATTAAGAGATTTCTTTCTGCAAGTACACAAGGATACAAAGGTCAAAGCAGAACTTGATTAGTAGTTGTATAAGAGGAACAAGCATGAAATATTATGGACTAAACCTCATAACATTCCATCTACAGATGAATCAATGCGTTTGTGGGATAAAGCTAAAGAGTGGGAGCACATGTGATGGAGGAGAGAGGAGGAAGAAGATAGGAGGAAATGGATGATGTGCCTCAGTCAAGTCAATAGTGAACATAGAAGGGAAAAATGACTCCTGTGGTCTCTCAGGAAGAAGGCTAAGTATGGGGAAATGGGTAAGGTAACAAAGGGAGGGATTGAAATAAGGGGAGAGAAAGGGGGAAAATATCAATTCATTGGCAGGAGGGGAATCTGACTGGAGAGCAAATTCCATGGGGGTGAGAGATATTCTGTAATGGGAAATTGTAACCTTACAATAGGTATAATCTGAAGAAATCTGGTATTTAGAGAGAATACTATTTCTGTGAGCATTGTTGCCTCCATGTACAACATCCAATCTCAGAGGAAGAGAATCAGAGCTTCTTGGGGTGTCTGACACTCAGAACAGGGCAAGAGAATGCAGCCAGGAGAGTTCATGGCAAATAGAAATTTTTGGAAAACTCAACAGAGACCACCAGATTGGAAAAGATCACTTTATGTCCAAATCCTAAAGAAGGAAAATGCCAAGGAATGTTCAAATTTCCAAACAGTTGTGCTCATTTCACATACCAGTAAGGTTATCCTTAATTTTCTGCAAGCTATACTTCAGCAGTATGTGAACTGAGGCTTACCAGAAGAGCAGGCTGGTTTTCAGAGGCAGAGGAACTAGAAACCAAATGGACATTTGCTGGATTATGGAGAAAGCAAAGGAATTCCAGAAAAAAATATCCACATCTGCTTCACTGACTACACTAAAGTCTTTGTGTGGATCACAAGAAAATGGGACAAGTCCTCAAAGAGATGAGAGTACTTGTCACCTGAGGAATCTGGGTCAAGAAGTAATAGTTAGAAATGAACATGGAACCACTGATTGGTTTAAGATCAGAGAAACAGTACAGCAAGGTTGTATATTGTCACCTTATTTATTTAACTTTATATGCAGAGTATATTGCACAAAATGCTAGGCTGGATGAATCAAAAGCTGGAATCAAAGTTGCCAGAAGAATCCTAGATGATACCATTCTGATAGCAGAAAGTAAAGAAGAATTAAGAAGCCTCTTGATTAGTGTGAAAGAAGAGAACATGAAAGCTGGCTTGAAACTTAACATAAAAAAAACTCACTAAGATCTTAGCAACTGGTCCCATCACTTCCTAGCAAATAAAGGGAGAAAAAAAATGGAAGAAGTGTCAGATTTCATATTCTTTGGCTCAAAGATCACTACAGATATTTATTGCAGCCAAGAAATTAAAAGAAGCTTGCTTCTTTTCTATGGCAAATCTAGACAACATACTGCAAAAAACAGAGACATCACCATGCCAACAAAGGCCCATATAGTTAAAGCTATAGCTTTTCCAGTAGTTATGTATGACTGTGAGATTTGGACTATAAGGAAAGCTGAGAACTGTAGAATTGATGCTTTCAAACTGTGTTGTTGGAGAAAGACTTTTGAGAGTCCCTTGGACAGCAAGGAGGTAAAATCAGTCAATACTTAAACAAGTTAATTCAGAGTATTCACTGGAAGGTAAAACACTGAAGCTGAAGCTTAAATACTTTGGCCGCGTAATGAAAATCTGGAACTCATGGGAAAGATTGAAAGCAAAAGGAAAAGGGGATGTCCGAGATGGATAGATAATGTCATGGAAACATGAACTTGGACAGTCTTTGAGAGATAGTGGAGGACAGAAGAACCTGGTGGGTTGTGGTCCATGGGATCATCAAGAGTTGAACGTGACTGAATTACTCAGCAACAATAGGGAGAAAAGATTATCAGGGTGAGGACAGGGAGAAGTAACGTACCACTTAATCTGACACAGGAAAATTTCTGCTGCAGTGAAATACTTCTATTCTCTATTTTCCCAGGATCTGATACTTATTAGTTGAAGCACCACAAAAAAGGAGGGGGCTAGAAAGGGGGAGATCTACATGGAATAACATAGAAATGGTTTAGAAGAGGGAATTCAAAATAGGCATCTTAAAAGCTTTAGTTCCATGAGGAATACTGAGATGTAAGAAGAGATAAATAGGTATAAGTACCACAAACCAAAGAATAAAAGAAAAGACTAGACAGAAAGAGAGGAGAATTAGTGAAAAGAATGAGAAAAATGATACCCTTTGTAGAAAAAGGCACAAAAAGAAACCCTAACAAAAGAAATTGAAGGGGAGGAGAAAGGGGGATTTTATTTTACTTAACTGAGAAGGAAAAAAAGAATAACTCGATAAGAGAAAAAGAAGAAAAAAGAATTAATAAATGAAATTCGATCATCTTCAGTCATTTCTGACTTCACGACCCTATTTGGGGGTTTTCTTGTCAAAGATATTAGAGTGGTTTGTCATTTCCTTCTCCAGTTCATTTTACAGAAGAAGAAACTGAGGCAAACAGGGTTAAATGACTTGCCTAGGGTCATACAGCAAGTATCTGAGGCCAGATTTGAATTTAGGAGGATGATTTATTCCTAACTTCAGTCTTGACATGAAACTACCTAGCTGAAGTAAAAACTTCACAACTAGGGAAAGGGGATAACAAGGAAGGATGGGTCTTAAGAGTGAGGGAACAAGAGCCTATGAGAACAGAGTTGTTTCAAAGTAATTTTTTTCTTTTAAAATATTATTTGTTGTATTGGGATGGTTGTGTGGGAGGGGACGGGGAATAATCGTGGGAGGAAATATAATCATGTGAAAACAAAAGATATCAGCTTAAAATCTTTTAAAAAATAATCAGTGTTCTCTTTTTCCAGTGATCATAAAGCTTTGTACAATGATTGACCTAATTTATTTAATATCACAGAAAATGAGATATGCCATGGGCATGATTTCTTTAGGTAACTAAACATTAGTCCATCAAGTATCACTTTGGAGTTTTTATTTCTTTGTACCATGTTTATAAAAATCTTTTAATGATGAATTTGATTCTCTTCCTTTTTTTCTTCAATGGCTTTTGAAAAATCCAACCCTGTTATTTCATTGGTTTAGGGTCACTCCAGGCATGGAAAGTTAAGTCGCCAACGTAGTAACTCTTTTGGCTTAGAGGGTTGCCCAAATCATAGATGGATTAGGTAACTTGGCCTTGGTCATGTGGCTAGTATGGATCACAGGCAGGACCTCAGATTGTAAGCTGGTGATTCTATCACCAACCATCTGTCTATTCTGCCGTGCTACCTCTCTAAATGGCATATAGCAAGTATAATTTAATTTTTTCTAATTGATTTAAGGTCATTGATATGAATATACATATCCTTGCTCCACCTCTGACCTGTGCAGAATCCACCCACTTCCCCCACATTCTCTCCCCATTCTTGTCCTGGAACCCATCCTAAAGAAGGGGGAAGCAACATCCCTTTCTTCTTTACCTTCCCTCCTCTCCCTGCCCAGCTGTATCATAATCCACCCTTCCCCCCCTCATACCTTCCCTGGACCTAGTCCATCCTGGACAATTGGTCCAGGAGATATCTGACATGGCCAGTCAATGGGAAGACATCCAGTAGTGTCCTGGTAAATGTTTGACAACCATCTCTTGGGCGGGGGGGGGGGGGAATGCCCCCAAGTTTTAAGTTTAATCTACATGTTAAAATTTTCTCCATCACTTTCTGAAGACTAGACAATCAACGAAACAATTAATCAAGTTTTGATTTGTACCTTTGCCAACTTCCAAGGTATAAAATCCCACTGAAAATTTAAGTCTCAAGACAGGGGGAACTAGCTCGAGTACACCTGTGAAGATACCTCACACCCAGAATGGAGGAGGGAGAAATCTCTTTCCCCCAGTCTTCTTTTTCGCATTTTGGGTTGATCCCTGGCTATTCTAAAACTCATCTTGATGTTGATAAAACTTCTCACCATCACCAGGGGCACCATGAACCAAAGCTGCTTGACTGCTTACATGGATTAGACAGGAGTTATCAACTCTACTCCTTCTAGTGACATGGAAGATTATTAGGCTTTATCACTTGCCCTGCCACTATCTCCTAAGATCTTCCAAGCCTTACCATCTGCCTGACAGATCGCCACCACCCCCCAACCTCCACATGACCTCTTGATGTAATTTAAGAATCTACTAGACTTGACATCTGTCCTTCTGTATCCTTGAAACATTTGGTTTTTTCTACCAGCTCTACAGGTGAATTTTATTTTTTGTTGTCTTTCCTTGAGAACAGGGATGATTTAGTTTTTTCTATTTATATCCTTATCACTTTTGTCATAATAAGCACTTAATAGATGTTTTTCCTTCATTCATTTGTCTATTCTATCTGTCTTCCTACCTCTTGCTCTCTATCTCTAGTGTTCCATTTAAGTTCCCATGATTTAAACTTTGATAAGTTGATGATTATGTCCTAGAAACTGAGGATACCAGAAGTCTGATCTCCAGATAAGAAAACATTATTGTATTGCATTTTTAGTGAAAATACTACTAAAATCAGTTCATTATTCAAATTATTTCAACAAATATTTACTATATTTTATTCATTGCTTTTCATAGTGAAATCAAGGTTATCCCTGTGTTAACTCGGGAAACTAGGTTTCCTCTCACACGTGAGTGTGAAATGAACCCCAAATAAATCTTTTTGAATCAATTTAAATCAATTATACAACATAGGATAACTGTGACATTGAATATCTGTTATTCAGATGCTATACTTGTTTAGAAACATTACATTTAAGCTAATTACTAATTAGGCAAAATTTATCACAGTATTATGAATGTGAAGGGGAGAATGTAAGTGGAGAGACAGTGTTATTGTGACTGTTGATTAATTAAATCAGGTAGTAGGAAGAGAATTCTCCATAACTAATTAAAAATTTTAATAGAATTAAACATAAAATTGGTATGTCATATTCAGTGAGGTTTACAATTAAATAATTAAGATATTGAACAATAGATTGTTCTTTTCAAACAACTAACAGTGATAAAGCCCCTTTCTTATAACAACTCTGTGAGGTACATAGTATGTGTATTATTATCCCCATTTCTCAGATGAGGAAATTGAGACTCAGAAAAGTGAGAGGATTTAACCATGATTACACAGCTAGTGAGCATGAGAGCATTTGAACCTAGGTCTCCTGATTTTAAGTTTAATAGTTTTATTCTTGCCTCCCCAAAATCATAGGGTTAAGGATCATAGATTTACAGTTGGAAATGGCCTTACAGGTGACCTAGCTCAATTTCTTCATTTTACAGATGAAGAAACTGTGGCCTCAAGAGGTTGGTTAGATAACTTGTCAAAATCATAAAGAGCCCATAAATGGCAAAGCAGGAATTCAAATCCAGGTCCTCAAATCTCAGATCCAAATCCTCATTATATTACAGTATCTCTATAAAGGGATAACATTAGATGGAACATACATTCATTAAAAAAAAAGATGAAATTATAAATTTCTAATAGAAACAAATAATTGGCAATAGTTCCTCACAAAATACAGAAAGACCTTCAATTGAAGCCATTTAAAAGTAAACAATGCTAAGATTTCATTATACATGAAATGATTTACAGTCAGTCCCTTATTTACGAATATATACCTTAAGCTTGTCCATTAGGGAAGTTTATATTATTCCTCCCTCTTCTTGATGCCAGTGATAGAATGAAATAAACATTTATTAAGCATCTACTATGTGCCAGGAACTTTGCTAAGCATTTTACAAATATGATCTCATTTGATCATCAAAACAACCCTGGGAGGGGAGTGTATTATTCCCATTTTCCAGTCAAAGAAACTGAAGCAGACAGAGGTTCAGTGATTTGCCCAGGTCTACACAGATAGTAAAAGTCTGAGGTGGGATTTGACCTCAGATCCTCCTGACTCCAGGCCTAGTGCTCTATTCACTGTACCACCTACTAGGAATGGATTTTGAGAGTCTGAAGTTGGAGCCTGGTTCTATGACCTCTGGCCATTGGAACAAATCTAACTCATTCTTCAGTAGTGTGGAAGGAAGCCCATTGGCCCAATCTCTGCTTTTGTAACTCCCTCAGTTTGAGGGTTGACTTTGGTATCAGCAAGGGTGTGATGAGCACTAGAGGAAATGAGAAGGGGAGAGGAAGGAAATAGAGAAAGGAGAACAAAATCAATCCCATTGGTTGCACTCTCTCAGTAGACTCTCTTACCCTTTAGCTCTTGTCTCTCTTTCTTACCATCTTTCCTTAAGAATCTCAGCTATGAATGATCCAAAAGGCAATGGAAAGGAGACTAATGGTGAGCACAGATAGGTTTGTGGTATTTTCAGTGATGACCCGTATACAAGAAGTGGCACAAAGGATGTCGTCAAAGAAGGGTATTCACAGAAAAGTAAGTTGGCAAGTATGAAGTCTAAGAGAAAAACAAATGGACAAAGTAAAAAGCCTACAGAAAGAGCTGAAACATGTTGGCAAAATCCTCTGCAGAATATCTGTGGAGAAATAGAGAGAAGAATTCCCCAGAATGAGATGATATGGCTAGGCTGCAATCTGCCCTGAAGGAGAGAATACTCATGTAAAGGAGATAGTGAATCCATCAAAGTTGGGAGAACCATCTGCCTCTTCATTTTGTGGTTGATTCAGGTGACATGAGGCAGTAGCATTACTGGTTCATACCGATCTCATACCTATTTTCTGCATGCTAACAGAAAAACAATTTCCAAATTAAGTGACTAATATTTGACCAACTGACCAATAAGGTAGTGCTGTATATAATTTGGCTACCAGTCAGCCAAATGATTTAACCGAAGTATTTTCAGGGTGCATGCCTTGGTTTTCTTTTAGCTGCAGCATTTCCACTGCTCACCAGAGGGCACTCACCTATAAGCACTAATTCCACTGCTGGGACCTCATATGACTCAAGGTCTCAGCACTGGTCCCAATTCAAGATTCATCTAGGGCAGTGGTTTTCAAACTTTTTGGTGTCAGGATCCCTTTGTCCTTTTAAAAATTAAGGATTTCCCCAGGAGTTTTTGCTTATATGGATTGTGTCTCAATGTTTACTATATTAGTATAATTATGAAAATAATTTTGACCATGTGAAGCTCCTGAAATGATTTTGGTGACCATCAGAGGTCCCCAGAGGTCTCACAGGTTGAGAACTTCTGATCTGGAACTATGAAAAAATGCAAATGGTCTATCATTCTGAATTAAAAGAATTATAGAAATCTCTATATGGGAAATTTTTACTATATTGGTCATCACTCATAAGATATATTGTCATTTTGGTGGTTTTGTAAAACACAGTTAAGGAAGCAAAGTGCAAAGAAGCTATCAATCAAACAACTAACAGGTATTTATCAAGTGCATACTCTCTATGCTCTGAGAACTGTGCTAGGAATTCAGGATACTAATATAAAAAAGAAAGAAAGAGAAAAAGAAGAAAAAGAGAAAGGAAGGAAAGTAGGAAGAAAAAAGGAAGAAAGGAAGAAAAAGGGAAAGAAGAAAGTAAGGAAAAAAGAAAGAAAAGGAGAAAGGAAGGAAAGAAGAAAGAAAGGAAGGAAGGAAAGAAGGAAAGAAAGAAATGAAGAAAGGAAGACAATTCCTAACTTTAGGAATTATCTTCCTTCCTTTCTATTTATTCCTATACTGAATTATGTGATCCAATAGAGGAACCAGTGCTCCTGGGGTGATCACTGCAAACCTTATTACAAAGTGTTGAATTGTTACTTTAGGAGTTATTTTTCAAGAAACTTTATGACTTCTCAAATTTCAATAAGTAAAGTTTCTTCCCACTCAACCACACTGAAATCTAAATAAATATATTTTAAAACTTTCCAGTGCACTCTCCAAGCAAATAAGTTAATAAATTTAGTTTAACAAATTTGATTAATTTTTTCAAATGAAAATAAATCACCTAACTGGAATTGCAAAACCATTGCAGATGGAGTAGATGACAGTTGGCAATCTGTCCTGCTTTTTGTTGGTGCCTCAGGCTCTGGCTGTGCACAGGCATTGCTACTAGGAACATCTATCCTCTCTGTCTTCTCCTACTTGACAGTCTAGCACCTGGCTTTGAGTCATTGTTGGAGCTCTCTGCCACTATCACAGATCATGAGAAGATGAAGATGCTGCAGGGTTAGAAGGACGAAAAGGACACTGAGGATGTTGCTTTTATGGGGAGAGTCCCTCCATGGTTCTCCTCGCTATTATTCTCCCTAATTGGTTGTCATCGTACCCTGACTAGAGGATCTCCAGCTAGGATCTGTCTCAGCCAAGTCCTGAAGTGGCTCATTCTACTTCTGGATAATTATAATAGTTAGGATATTTTTCTACCAATTGAACCTAAATTTTTCTCTTTGTAACTTCTTCCAGTTGTTCATAGTTGTCTTCTCTGAGATCAATCAGAAGAAATCAAATCCCTCTTCTTCAAAATATCTCTTTGAATACTTGAGGATAACTATCAGGTAACCCCTTAACCAAACCTCCTCTTCTCTAAACCATTTCTTTCAAATAATCTTCATATGGAATAATCTCAAAGTTCTTCACCATCCTAGTGACCCTCAAGGTCATTTAACAGGACACCCCATTTTGTGCAACCTGTGCAAGTCTGTGGCCATGTTTGTTCAGTCAAATGAAATAGTACACAGAAGATATATTGATCATTAAGGAATTGAAGTTGGCAATGAGAAGTAGATTTGGTCTGTTAATAATACATAAATAAAGGATTTGTTCTGTAAAATTTGGACTCAGTCAAAAGGCTGCACTTGAGGAACTAGAAGGCCACATGTGGCTTCAAGGTCTCAGTTCCCCACACATGGACTAATGCCATCATTTTACAGATGAGGAAACTAAGGTCCAAAGAAGGAAAGAAACTTTACTTGAGGTCACACAGAAAGGGTCAGAGGGAGGATAGGAATCCAGGTCCTCTGACCTCCAGATGCCAGTGTTCTTTTCACTGTTCTATGTTGATTCCTATGCTAATCAGTTTCCATTTAAATATCATTATAATGAAGTTAAATCATATTGTTGTTGTTCAGTCATTTCAGTTGTGTCTGCTCTCCATGAATCCATTTGGGATTTGCTTGGCAGAGATGCCAGAGTAGTTTACTTTTTGCTTCTCCAGCTCATTTTACACATAAGGAACTGAGACAAACAGGGTTAAGTGACTTGCCCAGGGTCACATAGCTGTGTGAGTAAGTGTCTGAGGTCAGATTTGAATTCAGGAAAACGAGTCTTCTTGACTCCAGGACTGGTACTCTATTCGTGGTACCAAGTAGCTGCCCTCAAGCAATATAGATATCCTACCAATTTTGTTAAAACAAAAATTTTTACTTGATCATACAATTGAAGCAAACTTCTCACATGGGAAATTCAGAAAACAGAATCAAATCAAATTAATAATGTGAAAATCTATCTATGTTTAGCTGAGGTTGCTCAAACACTAGGTTGATTAGGTTTGGTCAATATGGTATCTCTGCAGCAGAAGCAACATCTATTAAGGTCGTTGACACATAGGCTAGGCCAAGGGTGGAGAACCTGTGACCTTGAGGTCACATGTGGTCTTGTAGGTCCTTGGGTGCAGCCTTTTGACTGAGTCCAAGTTTTACAGAACAAATCCTTTTATTAAGGGGATTTATTTTGTGAAGTTTGGATTCAGTCAAAGGGCTATACTTGAGGACCACATATGTTCTCAAGGCTGCAAGTTCCCGTTCCCTGGGTGAGGCTATTTTTCCCCCTAATAGGCAGTAGAAAACATGTTCAAGATTTGATTGATTGAGGGTATTAAGGCCATTGATACAGTTTACAGGTCCCGTAAGTACAAAAATCTAGCATGTGAGGAGTCACAAGCCCTTCAGGCATTGTACATACTGCTAACCTGGGTGTGCCATTGACAGAGGAGGCAGGGGAGTTGTGCCCTAGTCCATCGATGCTATGTCTTTCATGAAATGTTATACAGATCACAGTGTTTCATTTTATTCCAGTATCAAGACAAACCACAGTAGTGATCTAAATCAGGCCTAGCCCACAACAATCTCACAGTTGGTCTTGAAGAAAATATGAAAAGACCAATCAATGTTAAAGGTCATGGATGGCATAGCTCTAAGCCATAGGTTCCTGCTAAATCAGTAAACACTGCAAATCTAAAGTGAATCTTTGCTTTTCTCACAAACAAAATTCCTCGGAATCAGAAATAGTTCTAGTCCAAAGAGCATTAATACTCTAAAGTAGAGATCAAAACATCTCTTATCACAGAGGCACTTAAGAAAATCATAGCAGGTACACCAGAGCACTGGTGGAAAGTTAACTGAATTCCACAGAGTGACCCTTCATGTTTTATAGGCCTGGGCCACTGAATGTTTATTTTGGGGGATACATTTCTGTCCTGTTTTTTTTAAATATAAGAAAAAAAATCAAATCCACAATAGTCTAATTAGGGGTTCCATTGCTGTGGTACTGTTTACTCTAAGGTCCCAGTTTCTCTGGTCCTTTCCTCCTAGGATTCAACAGTATATGACCATATCTATGCTTCTACCTAATGTTCTAACTATAATGTTATAGGCAATCATATCTGTTGACAAATGTTGCAAGTAATAGTTTTTGGATGTTCCTTTCCTGTGACTTTTATGACTGTAAAAAATAATTTACCCTGAGGAATATGGAATTGCTAGATAGAAAGTAATGATAACTAACCTCAAAAGGCCTCAGATGTTCATGTTTCTGATTAGCTGTAGCGGTCTCATAACCCTCATTCCAAGTTCCCATGTACTCTTGCCTTCAGCATGATGCTAGAATTGCTATCTTGAGAGTGGTAAACAGCTTTGCGGCTTTACAGCCAGAGATTTTGATGTTGGTGTTTTGATAGAACCTTGGAAATTAACTGCCAAAGGAATGGATGACACAGGAAGTACCTTTTTCCCAGGGGTATGTGGATATAGACTTAGAGACACCCACCCCCCAATACCATGTAGAAGAAACAACAAAACATCATGATGGTACAGCTATAAAGTGTAACAGAAATAAGAAAGCATTTTGTTAAGATGTATATTTAAAGATTTCTTTCATCTGAAGCACTTTCTTTGGTATGATTTTTCACTGTAAATTCTTTGAGTGGAACTTTTCCAATGGCTCCCATGGAGAGCAACAGGCACCAAGAGCTAGCCTGCAAGATTCTTTAGTGCCCTCAATCTGGGGAACCTCTCTGTGGAGACCAGACACACAGAGCTGTTCACAGCTCAGAAAGGACAAGAGGAGAAGGAAGCATCAGGCAACATAACTTACAAAACCTAAGCCCAAAATACTCCTCCACAGTATTGCTGCCAAACTAATATAGACCCCCTTCCCTCTGAAAACAAAACTTCCCTGTCTCCTTTGTCTACCATTATCCATGATGTTCATTTTGGCTATTGCTTTTTACCTGTATTCAATTCAACAAATAGCATTTATTAAGCACCTCCAATGTGAAAACCTCATTTGAAACCAGTGGGGCGATGACATAAAAATATGCTATATATATATATATATATATGTATATATGTATATATATACATATATAGATATATACATATACATATACATACACACACATATCAGGTACTGTGTCACATTCTAGGGATGTAAATGAAAAGAATGGAATCTTCTCTACTCCCATGGAACTTACATTCAAATAAATGAATAATAAAGACACATAAGTATAGACAGAATGCCTATAGGTATAAACAAAATAAACCCAATGTAAAGACAAAGTAATTAGAAAAGGAGAATACTAACAATGGGAGGGATCAAGAAAGGCTTCATGCAGAAGAGAGTACTTGAGCTGCATCTTAAAGGAAGAGAGGAACTCTGGGAGGTGTTGGTAAAGAGAGAGTATATTCCAAGCATGTGGGATGAATGGCCAACAAAGAAATGACTGAAAGGCCTGTCAACTAAATTGAAGAGCTCGATATGGGGACTAATTTATAATGTGGATGGAAAGATAAATTGGTGCCAATGTTTAACTAAAGGGGGAAGTTTATATTGCATCCTAGAGGCAGTAAGAGTCACTGAAGTTTATTGGGTAGAGTAGTGATGGAGTCAGGTCTTCACCTGAAGAAAATGACTTACAGAACCAGGAGAACACTGTACACAATAACAGTAATGCTATAGGATGTTCAACTAAATGAATTAGCCCTTCTCAGCAATACAATAACTCAAGACAATTCCAAAGGACTCATGATGAAAAATGGTATCTACCTCCAAAGAAAGAACTAATGGACTCTGAGTGCAGATAGAAGCATTTTGTTTTTCACTTTCTGTATTTTTTGTGGGTCTTTTCCTTTGGGTCTGTGTCTTCTTTCACAACATGACTTATATGGTAATATGTTTTACATGATTGAACATGTATAGCTTATATCAAATTACTTACTGTCTCAGGGAAGAGAGAGGCAAAGGAGGGAGAGAGAAAGTTTGGAACTCAAAATTTAAAAAAAAGAATGTTAAAAATGATCTTTACATGTAGCTGGGGAAAAATAAAGAAAATTAATTTGGCAGCTATGTGGAGGATAGTCTGTAATTAGAGGTGGAAGGGCAAAGACCTGAGGCAGAGACTATAAGTGAAAGATGATTAGGTGGTCACTGTCTGAATAGAGAGAAAGGTGGGATGTGAGAAAAGTTGCGGGGGCTAGAAAGAACAGGATTTGGCAACTAATTGGATACATGGGACAAAGGAGAATGAGGAACCAAGACGAATGCTAAAGCTAAGATCCTGAATGACTAGAAAGATGGAGGTGTTTCAAAGGAACAGCAACGTTTGGAAGATGGTTTGATTCTGAGAAAAAGATTTATGTTTTGAACATGTTGACTTTGAGATATCTCTGGGATGTTCAGTTTGACGTGCCAAGAGGCAGTTGGTACTGCAGGACTGAAACTGGGGCTGGATATATAAATCTTTGTCTTCTATGTAGAGATTATAAATAAACCTAAAGAAAGTTGATGATCTCAACTGTGAGTCCTCCAAGAGAAAAAAAGTACATTCAGAAGAGACTAAGAGTTTGGGAGCTTGATATTGAGGATAAATCAGAAAAGGATTCTAAGGAGCAATCAGGTTGGTAGGAGCCAAACCAGCAAAGAGTGGTATCTTAAAATTGCAGAGGACAGAGAATACTAAAAAGGAGAGAGTAGTCAATAGTGTCAAATATAGCAGAGAGATCAAGAAGGATAAGGAATGAGAAATAACTATTAGATTTGGCCATTAAGATATCACTGAACTTCAGAGAGAGTAGTTTCAGTTGAATAATGAGGTCAGGAAGCCATACTGCAAATAGCTTCAGAATAATCACACCACAGAGTAGAGAAGAAGTGGACTAAAAAATGGTAGACTGATTTTTCTAGGATTTTGGCTAAGAAAGGGAGGAGAGATATGGGGTCAGAGTCTAGCTTGAGGGGATAGCAAGGTGGAGTGAGGTTTTATTTATTTATTTATTTATTTTTTGAGAATAGGGCAGACAGAAATTAACAAAGAAGGTACCCAGTAGCTGGAAGAGGTTTAAGATTAGAAAAAGAGCGGGGATGATTTAGTAGATAATCTGCTGGAAAAGAAAGGAAGGCCCTTGGGTAGGAGAAATGATACCTCATTGCCAGAAGTTGAGAGGGGAAAGAAAAGATAGAGAAATGATGGATGTCAAGGGGTTTTGAGATAAGGAGAAGGGGAGAAGAGGGGCCTCACTTGAATGGATTTAATTTTTTTCTATAAGGTTAAAAGTGAGAGAAGGAAAGAGGAGAGGAAAGGAAGAAGGGAAGGGAAGGAGACAGGAGAGGAGAAGGGAGAATTTCTAGTAGTGATGAGAAGTGTGTTCATCCTTCATTGCCTGAAGAAGACCATGGCATCAGAGAAATGATGACATGACTTGCACTTGACTTTGTTTTGAGTGAGGGAGGGCTGTGCAGGTCACCAGTCTCACTTCTCCTCCAGAGCCATCTGAATCCAGTGACCAGATATGGGTAAGGATGACTGGAGATGACCCACGATAAGGCAATTGGGGTTAAGTGACTTGCCCAAGGTCACACAGCTAGTGAGTGTCAACTGTCTGAGGTGAAATCTGAACTCAGGTCCTCCTGACTACTGCACTGGTGCTCTATCCACTGTACCACCTAGCTGCCCCTCTAGTAGGGATATCACTGGCATGAAGATCACAGAGTAAAATTTCCATACTTTACCTGAATCCTCATTCCTACCTGCTCTACCATTTTATTCTGCTTTCCTATTTGTACCACATATGGGAGTGAGGGAAATATTTTCCCTCTGGTTACAGTGTCTAATAGGAAAACTTTTTAAAAATATAATTTGTTTATTTTCAGTTTTGAACATTCACTTGCACAAGATTTTGAATATCAAATTTTTCTCCATCTCTCTCCTCCCCCACCCCAGTTCAGCATGCACCTCAATCACCCCTTTCCCCAATCTGCCCTCCCTTCTATCACCCCCCCTTCATTCATCCCTCTCTCCTTTATTTTCCTGTAGGGCAAGATAGATTTTTATATCCCATTGCCAGTACAACTTATTTCCCAGCTGCATACAAAAACAATTTTTAACATTCACTTTTAAAGCTTTGAGTTCCATGTTCTCTCCCTTACTCCATCTCCATTCACCCTTATTGAGAAAGCACGCTTAGTATAGGTCATACATGCGTAACCATGCAAAACACTTCCATAGCAGTCATGTTGAGAAAGACAAACCACGTTTCCCTCTATCCTGTCCTGCCCTCTATTTATTCCATTCTCTCCTTTAACCAGTCCCCCCACAAGTGTTTGCTTCTGATTACCCGTTCTCTCAATCTGTCATCCCTTCTATTATCCTCCCTCTCTTATCCCCTCCTCTCTGCCTTCCTGGAGGGTAAAATAGATTTCCATACCCAACTGAATGTATGTTATTCCCTCCTTAAGCCAAATCCGATGAGACTAAGGCTCACTTATTATCTCTCATCTCCCTCCCTCTTCCCCTCCATTGTAAAAGCTCTTTCTTGCCTCTTTTATGTGAGATGATTTACTACATTCTACCTCTCCCTTTCTCTTTCTCCCAGTATATTCCTCTCAACACTTAATTTTATTTTTAAGTAGCCTCCTTTCATATTTAGCTCATCCTGTGTCCCCCTCTCTCTATATGTATGTATATACATACATATATACATATATGTGTGTGTATATCTATATATCTATCTATATACACATATATATATAGTAGAGCCTTGCTTTATGAGTAACCTGGTTTATGTATGCTTTGCTGAATAAGGAAAAATTTTTCACAAAATTTGTCTTGTAGGACAAACAAAAATTTGCAGTATGAACATCGTGTTTGGACTTGAATGGCTTGCAAAGGGATGATGCTCAACTGAGGCAATGCTTTTTTTTTTTATTCATATAAAATTGCATGCCATCTTGGGGAGAGAGGGGGAAAAATTTTTATGGGACTGTTGAAAACTGAAAACAAATGAATTAACTTTAAAAAGTCAAAAACAAGTGTTGTTAGAAAGATTCTTAGTCAGAAGCGAACATAAAGAAAAAAATCAGTGAGTCAGAACATGAAAGTGATTCTAAAAAATGAAAAAATATATGAAGGCAGTAGTGTTAGTTTTACTTTTAGTGAAAGTACCATAAGAGAGTTGAAATCCCCCATATTCTCATAGAAGGAGATTCTCCTTCTAGGCAATAACCCTCCCTCCTCTTCCTCCCTCTCTTCTCCCTCACTCCAGCTACAACTCTTTTCAAAGGTAAAAAGTAGGTTAATCTATTTTATTTTTGGTTTATATTGTGTACTAATCATTACTATTGTATTTCAGGTGCATTAGGGACAAAAAAATTTACTTAAATTACAAATAATTACTTTTATATGAATTTTTTGGGAATGTAATACCGATCATCAGACTTTACATTATTTCCTATGGAAAAACTAGCTTTGCAATATGAACAAGTCACATGATGAACAGAATCTTGGAACGAATTAAATTTGTAAGCCGAAGTTCTATCATGTGTGTATAAGTATGTATGTATGTACATATGTGTGTATGTATTTATATGTTTATGTGAATGTATGTATATATGTGTATATCTATATATACACACATACATATGTATATAATATACATACATACACATACCTACACGTATATACATATACATACACAAACATAAATATGTATGTCTCTGTGTGTGTATTCCCTCTAAGTACCCTAACACTGAGAAAAGGTCTCATGAGTTACAAATATCATCTTTTCATGTAGGAATGTAAACAGTTCAACTTTAATGAATCCCTTATGACTTCTCTTTCCTGTTTACCTTTCCATGTTTCTCTTGATTCTTGTTTTTAAAAGTGAGACTTTTATTCAGCTCTGGTTTTTTCAACAACAATGATAGGAAGTCCTCCATTTCAGGAGGACTGAAATTCCATTTTTTCCCTGAAGTATTATATTTCAGTTTTACTGGGTAGGTGATTCTTGGTTTTAATCCTATCCCCTTTGACCTCATATTTCAAGCCCTCTTATCCCTTTGTGTAGAAGTGGTTAAATCCTGTGTTATCCTGATTGTGTTTCCACAATACTTTAATTGTTTCTTTCTCACTGCTTGTAATATTTTCTCCTTCATCTAGGAACTCTTTAATTTGTCCACATTATTCCTAGAAGTTTTCCTTTTGGGATCTTTCCATTTCTGTTTTATCCTCTGGTTCTAAAATATCAGGGCAGTTTTCCTTGATAATTTCTTGAAAGATGATGTCTAAGCTCTCTGATTTTCAGATAGACCAATAATTTTTAAATTATCTCTTCTGTACAATTTTCTGTTTTCCAGGTCAGTTGTTTTGCCAATGAGATATTTCACATTGTCTTCTATTTTTTCATTCTTTTAGTATCCTTTTTATATTTTCTTGAATTCTCATAAAGCCGTTAACTTCCATTTTCTCCATTCTAATTTTGGAGGAATTATATTGTTCAGTGAGCTTCTGGAACTCTTTTCCATTTGGCCAATTCTGCTTTTCAAGGCATTCTTCTCCTCGTTGGCTTTTTGGATCTCTTTTGCCATTTGGGTTAGTCTTTTTTTAAAGGTGTTATTTTCTTTAGCATTTTTTTTGAATCTCCTTTAGCAAGCTGTTGACTTGTTTCCCAAAATTTTCTTGCATCATTCTCATTTCTCTTCCCAATTTTTCCTCTACTTCTCTTACTTGATTTTTGAAATCCTTTTTGAGCTCTTCCATGGCCTGAGACCATTTCATATTTTTCTTGGAAACTTTGGATGTAGGAGCCTTGTCCTTGCTGCCTTCATCTGGTTGTATGCTTTGATCTTTCTCATTGTAGGAAAATACCTTTTCACCAAGAAAATAACCTTCTATAATCATATTTTTCCCCTCTTTTGGTCATTTCCCCAGCCAATTACTTGACTTTTGAGCTCTTTGTTAAGTGGAAGGTATAGTGCCCCAGGTTTCAGGGGTTTTTTGTAGCTCTTTTCCGAGATATCTCTAGGGACCTGTAAATTCTCAGTTCCTCCAAAGTGGTGTGGTCAGAGGAAAGCTGTTCTCCTCTCCTGGCCTGCACTCTGGTCTGTGAGCAATCAAAAGCATTCTTTTCTGTCCTGGGACTGTGAGTAGGATTCTCTCTCCACAGTCACCACAGCTCTGTCATGCCAGAGCTCCTCCTCACACCAGGGCTGTCACCCAAGACTGCGATCAGATCAGCTGCTCAATTCCTCAACCATCTGTAGGATGAGAGCTCCAGAAGCAGCTGCTGCTGCAGCAGTGGTTGCTCTGCCCTGGGGATGGGGCTGGGATCAGACCACATTTCTCTCTCACTCAGGTGAGAGAGCTTTTTCACTGACCTTTGAAGCTGTCTTTGGCATTTGTGGATTGAGAAGTCTGAAAACCACTACAGCTGCCAGTGATTCAGCACCCTGAGGCCTGCTCCAGTCCAGTCTGTGTTGGCACAGTCCACAGTGAGTTGAGCCCAGTGAGCGCCAAGCCCAGTGCAATAAACCCTTCCTGTCAGCTTTCTAATTTGACTTGGGCTAGAAATCTGTTTCATTCTGTCATTTTGTGTTTTTGTTGTTGTTGTTGTTGTTGTTGCTCTAGAATTTATTTAGAGTAATTTTTTACAAATATTTTGAGGGATTTGAGGGGAAAGCTCAGACAGGTTTCTGCTTGTACTCTGCCATCTTGACTCTGCCCTCCAATAGGAAATTTGAAGTGTTGGTGATTACATACCACCCCCCCCCCCCCAAACTCTCAGTTCCTTAATGGTAATGCCTAAAGGTAAAATGAGTTGAGAAAAATTTGCAATGTCAGAAATTCACTTCACAAAGACCTTTTACCCCATAGGTGCATGGTAACTCTTCTTTAGTATGAAGCAACCTGTTATAAGATCCACCTCTCTCATATCCTCAGATATAAAATGAGAGGCTGCTTGGACTAGGTGATCTCTAAGGACTCTTCAACCTTCAAAATTCTGTGAACCTGTTCCTGTAAACCCCTAAAACATCTGATTGAAACTCAATACAGAGGTGCACTATGAGGTGAACTGAATAATTGCTCTTTGCCAAGTGAACTTGTACACCCTTAGAATCATAGACTGTTACAATAAGAAAGGACCTTGGATATCATTCCTGCAAAGACCTTGTTTTCCAGGGAAGGAAAGTGAGATCCAAAGAAGTCCCACAATTAGCCCATGGCAGAGCCCAGATTGGAACCCAAGGTGCTTGATTTATAGCTGAGGGTTCTTTCTAATAGGCCATTGTGCTTCTATTAAATTACATTTCCAAATGCTAAATTTGAAAATAAAAATTCCACATTAAACTTCTCTAATTGTGTTTTAGCACTTAACAAGAAGAAAAAGACAACAAGATTATAGTACATTCATTCACTCTTTTCTTCTGAAGGCAGGCTACGTAGTGTGCTAGACATAGTGTTCTCAGAATAACTCTGCTTAACATTTTCAGAGAGTGATATAAAAATCTAAAATGTCAGCAAAGAAATGAGCAATAATCTTTCCTAAACAATATGTCTGTCTGTCCCTTCTGTGTTCTTCTTGCTCTGAATAAAACTCAGAAAAATCTTTGTTTGATATATTTGGTATTTTTTCACTCTGATGTAATTCTAATACACAGGCTTGCAGCTCCCCTTATTTTTCCTCCCCTAATTCATATTGAGGTACTTTAATCCTAACAAAATCCATTTGGAGAATCGAGAGTAGAGAGAAAGCATACATTCACCTCTAGGGTGGTACAGTAGCAAAAAATGCACAATAGGTGGGAAGTAAGACTAATAGAGAAAATAGAGAAAGAGAAGGAGAGAAAACTCAGGAAAGCCAAGCGAATGAGAATTTTGTAAAAGTAAATAAACATTCTTTCAGAAGGACCAAATCTTCTAAACTTTCAGTCTCAGAATAAATTGATTCCTCTGATCAAACCAGGAAAAGGTTCAACACAAAAAGTCAACTAAAAAGAAGGAATAATACTATTGTTGTTCTAACTCTTGTGACCTTTCATTTCAAATCTAGCTAAGAAATGGCCAGGTAGATGAGAACCCATGCTTAATAACTGATGTTAGACAGAGTTCATAACATTGCAGACTTGGGGCTAGAAGCCATCTTAGAGATCAGCTGGCTCCTAGTACAACAGAGAAGAAACTGATGTCGAGAGGAGCTAAGTGACTCACCCACCATCACACATGTAGCATAACTGAGAGTCTTCAGAGTCCAAATCCAGTGTCCTTTCTACCATCATACATTGTCATCTCAAGCTAATTCTTATGACTTCAATAAAGATTAATGAAATTTAAGAAGATCTGGAGGACACCTTAAGGTCATCCAATTTCCCCCATCACTTTATAAATCCTAGGACCATAGATACAAAGAAGAGTCTTTAGAGATCTCTTTAGCTAACTTCATCAACTTACAAATAAGGAAACTGAGGCTTGAGGCCCAGAGAGGCAAAATGACTTGCTTAAAATCACCCAGAAAGTAATGGGATGGTCAATGCTAGAAGTTAGACCTTTTAACTCTCAGGCCAAGTCTTTTTTTTTTTTGAACTTTAAATTATTGATTTATTACTATCGATTTCAAAGTCACATTAGATATTTTAACAAATTCCATTGAATCCCCTATTATTTCACAGTCTGAGAGGGAGAAAAAGAAATTAAGACCTCAGAATATTTTGTCGCAATGAAATAAAATCACAATCTTTTCACTACAAACTCTAACATTTTAAAGAGTCAGATGGAATATATCTATATATTTATATGCTTACATATATGTAGATTTCTCTTTTTTAATTATTTTATTTGTTTTCAGTGTTCTACAATCACTTCCATATAACTTAGAGTTTTTTCTTCTCCCTCCCCACTCCCTCCCTGAGAAGGCATACAATTTTATATAGGTTCTACATATACATTCCTATTAAATGCATTTTCACCTTAGTCATGTTGCATAGAAGAATTAAAATGAGTGGGAGAAATCATAAAACAAAACAAAACATAATATGAAAGAAAATGGTCTGCTTCATTCTGTGATCAAATTCCATAGTTCTTTCTCTGGATGTGGAAGGTGTTTTGCCTCAAGAGACCACTGGGAATTTTTTAAGTCCATGCATTGCAATGAAGTACAAGTCTACCAGAAAAATTCCCCACACACTGTGGTTGTTGCTGTGTACAAAGTTCTCCTGGTTCTCCTTTCACTCAGCATCAGTTTATATAAGTCTTTCCAGGCTTCTCTGAAGTTTTCCTGTTCATCATTTCTTATGGCACAATAGTATTCCATTACATTCACATACCAGAATTTATCCAGCCATTTCCCAGCTGATGAGCATCCCCTTGATTTCCAGTTTGTGGCTACCACAAAGAGAACTGCTATAAATATTTTTGTACATGTGGGACCCTTTCCCACTTTAATGATCTCTTTGAGATACAGTCCTAGAAGTGGTATTGCTGGATCAAAGGGTATGCACATTTCTGTAGCCCTTTGGGAGTAGTTCCAAATAGCTCTCCAGAATAGTTGGATCAGCTCACAGTTCCACCATGAATTAGTGTTCCAACTCTCTCGCATCTTCTCCAACATCCATCATCTTCCTGTTTTGTCATGTTAGCCAATCTGATAGGTGTGATGTGGTATCTCAGAGTTGTTTTGATTTGCATCTCTCTAATCAATAGTGATTTAGAGCATTTTTTCATATGACTATAGATAACTTTAGTTTCTTCCTCTGAAAACTACCTGTTCATATCCTTTGACCATTTATCAATTGGGGAATGACCTGTATTGTACATTTGACTCAGTTCTCCACATATTTTAGAAACTAGGCCTTTATCAGAGACAGGCCAAGTGTCTCATCACATTATGCTAAGTAATAATATGGTGCAATAAATTATATGCTGCACCACCATGGAGTCAGGAAGACTTGGATTTGAGTGTCTCTGAATATATTGGCTATGTGACCTTGGACAAATCACTTGACCTCTCAGGGTTCCCATCAGTTGTCTAGTCTAAGATGTTAAGCTGCAAAAGATTTACCAATTTGCATCAGTGGAAGAAGTTCCCTACATCAATGAAATCACAAATCTAAGCCTATCCCTATCTCCCACCCCCAAGCAACCAAAACACACACACACACACACACACACACACACACACACACACACAAAACCCTATCTGAGAGGGGTTTTGTCTGGCTGAAATAAAATAATGGATGATATAGTGGGCAACAGGGTTGAGGATGTGTCTATTAGCTCAAAGCAAAGGTATCCCCTAGCTGGAATGGATACAGGGCTGCTGATGACATTACCTTATCACTGACTGGATTTCTTTGATGGATGGATGTCCCTGAGTGTGTCCCTTTAAAATTAAGGTGAGAGGACTGAGACCACTAGAGATACCATATTGTCTAGGACTGACACACAGTTTCCTGTCCCCCACTACTGTCAGCTAGAGCCTGTACCAGAAGACCAGTAACCATGGAGGATTGTTTCTGTTTTCCTGCTTGCTTATGAAGCTGAAACCACTGGAGTTCATATGTGTATCGCACAGCCAATATTCACAGCACCAAGGGCAACTATGAATATGCCGGCCTTGTTCTGAATCCCAAAGCATAACAGACTCTCCATATAGAAGGCAGAAGAAAAACATTTATTTAGACATGTGAAAGCCAAATCTATCATAGTAACCAAGAAGTCAATGTACCTTAGCATTGCAAGAGACAAAGCCATTCCCAAGCCTCTCTCCCCCCACCGGGGGTGGGGGGCAGGGGGCATTTCCACTTAAGAGCCTAGCTGTCTGCTTGCCTGTGTCCTCTCCTCCCTCCACTCTAATTGCTCTCACCAACTTCCTCCCAGTTCTCTTCCATCCTTCTTGTTCCACCAGTTCAGCATGCTCCTCCCACCACAGATGTTTTAGTCCATGTGATTTAAGTAGACCACATAGGTGTATTAATGAATGGGAATGATCTTCCCATTTAAATTACCATTACAATATGGCGCTCTCTAGTCTTGTTGTGATTTAACTACCTATATCTTGTTTCTGTTACTTCTGGAGATAGGAAATCTATCTTAAAATGCTGTGCTTTCAAGTAATCTCTCTCCCTCTCTGATACCATGGCTCAAAGAGAAAAGGGAAATAACCATGGGCTCAGAACTGGAAAATATTGGAATGACACATGATTTTATGATATAATTGGTAAATGATAAATTGGTTAATGCTTTGATTTTTACTATACTTTCTTCTAGTCTAATCAAATTTTATTTATCTATGACCAATGAGAGCAAGATGAATGAAATGAATAACATAGGTTGGTGGGTGGAGGCAAAGCTATAAGTGATATTTTATGCTTGACCCAAACTCCTAAATTAGAACCCAGGATATAGCAGTGAAAGTGGGATGCTAGTTAATCAAGAGCCATTTGCTACCAAGGTCTTCTACCCATATAAAATTCTTTGTATACTTTGAGACAATATATAAATACAAGCTATTATTTTTATTACCACTCCATATTATTTTCTTACAGATAAGTTTAAATTTTTGTATTTGATCTGCACCGTCCCTAGGAACTATTAAGCCTTCTGCTTGACCTGTAAAGTCAAACATCAAGTATTTATTTGATCACCTACTATCTGGTCTGTGCTTCTATATTTTGAGGGGGATACAAAGACTTTTGATATGGTCCCTTGTGTTTGAGAAACTCACAGAAAATGACACAAATTGAGAACTGTGAAGGACTAAACTGTCTGCTTAGAAATAGGAATTAAAAGAACAAACAGGTCATCGTGTCTAGAAGGGTCAAAAGATGAAACCCTCATTGAGGAGATAGAACTGAAACAGAGCCTTAAGGGATCATAGGATGTTGAGGAACGTTTCAAATAATCTAGTCCAGGCCCCTGATTTTGAAGATGAAGAAACAAGGGTCCAGAGAAATTAATTTACTTGTTCCAAAATCTTATAGGTAATAAGTAGCAGAGGGACTGAAAACCTCATCCAAATCAAGTCTTAAATAGCCATGAATTTGAAATGTTCCTTAACTATCTTTTAATTCACAGATCTACTTTACTCTGTTGTTCTACTTTGGTAAACCACATTCCACTGGATAACTATAATGATTTTAATTGTGGGAATAAATAGGAAAAAATGTAGGAGTTGATTGGTTGGTTGGTTGTCATCCTTCATACTCAAACAGGACCAAAATGATATCATTATATTGGGATTAATGTACAGTGTGTTCAACTGTGGCTGATCAGATGAATATAAGCTTGGAAGGTTGGGTACAAAGAGTCTGTATGAACATTTGGAATGTAGATGCATCTAAATTTGCATACCTCACATTCCTTTTGAGCTATTGCAATTCTGCTTTCCTTATTAAGAACAGCCCCTTCTTTGATGTGGGCACACCATGCTGGGTGGTCCTGTGCAGGGTCTCCCATGTCTCAAACTGGATTCCAAAATTCTTGTGCCATATATGGCCTTCATCACTGTCTCATTCTGCCTATCTCTTCTCCTTACAGTGACATACTCTATTAAATAACAGTGTTTGCTATAAGAGTGCATCCATGAAGTTTTATTGCATTTAGGGTAAAGAGAAGACAGTGTTCATGATGAGAAGGTCATGAGACTCAAAAATCTTCAATAGTAAGTGACTTTGCTATTGCTGTTTCTTATTATATTTCTCCCAAGGACTCCCTGCCATGTCTGACAGTGTGTGCCTACTCTGGCATTAAAATCAGCCAGAATTATAGGCTTGTCCTCTTGTAGAGAACATTAATGAGGGCCTCCAGGTCTTCATAAAATTTTTCTTTGATCTCATCAAGGTTTGTCATGGTGAGAGTATACACACTGATGACGGTGGTGTGGTACTTTCCTGTAAGTGTCGATTTCATGGTCATAAGCCCGTGTTTTACTCCTTGGGGAGGCATACAAGTTTGTTGACTAGATTAGATTTGGTTGCAGACAGCAGCTTCACAGTGCTCCTCATCATGGTGACTACTTCAGGAAAACATATATTGAAGCTCCAACTTCAGTGACTTGGCTTTCATTTGCCAGTCATCTTTCACTCAGGGCTACTGCTCATCTTTGAGGTCTACTGGATTTCGTGTTGTCCATAACTATGCACATATTCCATGTACCAATGATGAGTGGAATCATTTTTTGTACATTTGTGTGTGTATGTGGGCATGTGTATGAGTATGTTTCATCCTTAGAGTGGGATTCCCCCTGCTGCGGGAAGCAGGTCAGGGTTAGGTTAGGTGAAGCAGACACAATTTTTAGGGCATTTCTTCTAGTCCCTTCCTCATACCAGGAAGTGAGCAGGTCCTGCTCAGACACCTAGGGGACTGCTGAATCCCACTGCCGCTTCAGTCTCATGAGAAGCTGAGTCTGTGGCTTGGGCTGCCTGTGTGCGGGGTTTTGACTATAGCTCCAAGTGAATTCTCACCTGCTGCTTTGTCACTTTCCCCTCAACATGGGATTTTGAGGTAGGTAAAAATGGTAAAATGGTATGGGTGATATCTTTTGACTCAAGCATAAATTGGATTAAAATGAGGCAGAGTTGGGCAAAGTTACTGGACACACCTCTTTTCCAGACTTATGGGAGTTCAATGGCAAGACAAAGTCAAAACAACTGGTGATGGCTCAGGATGCAGTGAATGACCTTGGCATCTTTGATGTCTAACTGAGCTCTAAGTTCTTCATAGCTCCTCTTGCTACCTTCACAATCCATTGGAACAAATTGTTCACATCCACCTATTCCTTTGGGTGAAGTCCTCATATGTTTTCGATTAATACTCCCCTAAAACACTGATGGATTTGAGATCTGTCACTTTCCCTCAACCTGGTTTAACTCTTCTGTCAAAACAGTTTTATAGGGATGTGGCTGCTACTCATGCTACATCTTCATGGAGCTACAGGTGACAGTTTGGTGGCAGGTAGGAAGTCCTGAAAAGGGCTTGGCAGCCCTCACATCAAAGGTACTAATCCTCCCATCATAAGCTATACACAATAGAAAAATGTAGAAATAGGTAAGGTGGGAAGGGAAAAGTCACCAACATCTGATAAATCATTTTTCTTTTTTTCTTTTTTTCAGGTGATACTTCTTTTTAAAGCATTTACAATATGGACCACAAAAGAATTTTTTTTAAAACATTAACCAACTGAGACACAAATAATATTTATGTTTGCTAACTTCACAAGCTCTTGACCTAATTGTCTCCACAGTATTACTAAGAATTAAAGGACCCTAACTTATTGTTATTGGTCTAAAGTCCTATGCCTAATAGCTTAATTTTGGACTTAACCTCAGATGTTCCCCTGCCAACAATCTATAATTTAATAGATTTGGTATTAAGCTTACAAACCCTTTGACTATAGGAAATTGCCACCAAGAGTAGGGACATTGCAGGGATACAATATCTCCCCAACTTCATTCAGTTGCAGGCAGGATTAGATGGTCCACTTGCATTGTCAGGCTTAAAATTTGCCAGGTGTCAGTGGGGAAATTGAGTCAGGAGAATCCTACCTCAGCCCAGGCTGAACAGCCTCTCTCCCACCCTTCCCATGAGATCACCTTTGGCAGTTCATGCCATCATCTCACTGGTTTACTGGCATCATGAATTGGAGGCTCAGATCGCCTTTCTTGCTACCCCTATCTGGAATTAGACTCAGAAGAACAGTCACTTAATAGACCCATAGCATCTAAAAATGGCAAGTTCCAATAACCAGGTTTCAAATATGATTATAATTTCACATTGGCTAAGGAACATCTTTTGTCTTAAGTGTCTTAAGTCTTAAGTGGCTTACATGCCTTTCTATACATGTTCTAGTTCCTGATTAAATAGCAATCATAAAATCAAATTTACCATTAAAACCTTAACTTTTCCATCAATGCCAAATTTTACCCAAGGTTACCTTCCTCTAGGAAATTTAGACTAAAATTCTTTTCCCCAAACTAAACATGTATTGATTTATTCTCAGTAATTAATTCAGTCAATTGTTTTAATGCTAATTGCTTTTACCTCACTTTGTAACATGTCCAATTTTTCTCCCCATCACTCCACTCCCCCCACTTTGTAATACCTTGGATTCTGATTACTCCTTCCCTCAATGTACCCTCCCTTCTATCACACCCCATTCTTCCTTTATCCCCATCTTCTCTCTTTTCTTGTAGGGCAAGATAAATTTCTATACTTCATTCCCTGTGTTTCTTTTTTCCTGATTATATGCAATAAAAATTCTCAACATTCATTGCTAATACCTCTTATTCCACCTTCTTTCCTTCCCCCGCTCCCTCCCCAGCCCCACTGAGAAGCAAGCAATTCAATACAGACTAAATATGTGTTGTTTTGCAGAAGACTTCCATAATAATCATATAATACTAATTATATTGCTCTCTATCTTACTCTATCCCCCCTTACTTTTTTCCCTCATAATTGACCTTGTCCCTTCTCAAAAGTGTTTATTTCTAGTGACTCCCTTCTCCCATTTGCCATACCTTGTAACATTCTCCTCACCCCACTTGTCGCCTCCTCTCCTACTTTCCTGTGATGTGATATAAATTTTCATATCAAATTTAGTAGCATGTTTTTCCCTCCTTCAGCCTCATGTGGAGAGAGTAGCTTCATTTTCCCCCTCTCCCCTTCTCCCTTTTCTCCTCCACTGAACAAGACTTTTCTTATCTCTTTTATGAGTTATAGCCTGCCCCGTTCCATTTCTTCCTTTCTCTTCCTGGTATTTTCCTCCTTCACCCCTTAATTTTTATTTTATTTTATTTTTTTGTGTCTGGATATCATCTCTTCTGATTCAACACACCCTGTACTCTTTATCTATATATGTGTATGTGTGTGTGTGTATGTACAATCTCTCCATCTACCCAAATACTGAGAAAAGATTCAAGAGTTATAAATATTTTTTTTCCATGCAGTAATGTAAGCAGTTCAGTTTTAGAGTCTTTAAGATTTTTCTTTCCTGTTTACCTTTTCATGCTTCTCTTAATTCTTGTCTTGGGAAGTCAAATTTTCTATACAGATCTGGTCTTTTCCTCAATATGAATGATTGAAAGTCCTCTATATCATTGAATGACCATTTTATTTCCTTGAAGTATTATACTCAGATTTGCTGGGTAAATGATTCTTAGTTTTAATCCCAGTTCCTTTGACTTTTGGAATATCCTATTCCAAGACCTTCGATCCCTTAATGTTGAAGCTGCCAGATCCTGTGTTATCCTGATTGTATGTCCACACTACTCAAATTGTTTCTTTCTAGCTGCTTGCAGTATTTTCTCCTTGATCTGGGAACTCAGATTTGGCCACAATATTCCTAGGAGTTTCTCTGTTCAAGTCTCTTTCAGGAGGTGATTGGTGGATTCTTTCAATATTTATTTTGCCTTCTGATTCTAGAACATCAGAGCAGTTTTCCTTGATAATTTCGTGGAAGATTATGTCTAGGGTCTTTTTATGATCATGTCTTTCAGGTAGTCCCATAATTTTTAAATTGTTTCTCCTGGATCTATTTTCCAGGTCAGTTGTTTTTCCAATGAGATGTTTCACATTATCTTCTATTTTTTCAAATTTTTGGTTTTGTTTACTAACTGCTTGGTTTAACTCATAGTCATTCATTTCCCTGAACTCAATTCTCTCTTTCAACAAAGTATTTTGTTCAGTGAGCTTTTGAACCTTCTCCTCCATTTGGCTAATTCTGCTTTTTAAAACCTCCTTCTCCTCATTGGTTTTTTGGATCTCTTTTTCCAATTGAGTTAGCCTCTTTTTAAAGGTGTTATTTTCCTCAGCATTTTTTTGGCTCTCCTTTCGTAAGCTGCTAACTTGTTTTTTAAGGTCGTCTATTGCCTGTGCCCAGTTTAAGTTCCCTTTTGAGGCCCTGGAGGCAGAGGCCTTGACTTCCTCTGACAATATGCCTTGTTCTTTCTCATCCAAAAGGATAAGGGGAGACACCTGTTCCCCAAGAAAGTAACCTCTTATGGTCTTATTTTTTTTTTCCCTTTTTTGGACATTTTTCCAGCCAGTTACTTGACTTCTGAGTTTCCTCTCCACAACCACCTTGCCTCCAGTTCTGCCAAGCCAGCACTGGGGGCTGAGATTCAGATGAGCTGCTCCAATCCCTCAAGGGCTTTAGGGCAGGGTAGGGCTGCTATTCAGTGTGAAATTAAGATCAGCTGTTCATCAGGGGGCAGGGCCACTACACAGGGCTCAGTTCCCTCGGGGGGTTTACGAGGAGACCTTCAACAATGGATGTGGGCTACTGCCTGCTTTGGGATCCCTGTCTGCTGCTACCTCTACTGCTGGCACCTGAGGAGACCCGAGTTATAGGGACACCCTGTTCCCTTTTTGGCCAGCTGAAAAGACCCTCTCACTGACCTTTGGTACCTGTGGGTTGAGGGACCTGCGCTGCCACTGTCCTTGAAGCCTGCTCAAATCTCCTCCTTTCAGTGCCACATGGCCAAGGCAGGGCTGGGCTCTGCTCTGCATCTGGTGAGCGACAGACCTTTCCTGTCAGTCTTCAGGTCACTCTGGGATAGAAATCTCCTCCACTTCGTTGTTCTGTGGCTTCTACTGCTCTAGAATTTGTTGAGAGTTCTTCTTTACAGGTATTTTATGGGCTGTGGGGTAAGAGCTAAGCATATGTGTATCTTTCTACTCCACCATCTTGACTCTGCCCCCAGGTGGAAAGAAAAAGTAGTCATCATTCTATATAGCATAGAGATTTAAAAAAAATATTGCTTTTACATTTTTATGGATCAGTGTGCTGACCAGGTAGTTGTGGGAAACAATTCTGTAGCAGGAACAGTGGTTGTAACAAATAACAATAGATAACATTTGCATAGTTGTTTAAGGTTTGCAAAACTCTTTTCAAATACTATCTCATTTTATCCTCACAATAGTGCTGGGAGATAGATGCTATTATTACCTCCATTTTATAGATAAAGCAACAGAGGATGGCAGAGGTAAAGTGCTTTGCTCAAGGTCTCACAGCTAGTAAATGTTGAAGACCAAATTTGAACTCAGGTCTTCCTGTACTCTATCCACTATGCCACCTGGCTGCACCATTATTAACATTGCTACTGACAAAGATATGATAGGTACTCTGTGCTTTAAAAAGTGATTGTTATATTATTTGAAGAAAAAAGTTAGTCCAGGCAAGAAGAAGAGTAGGAACAAACTCTCTGTTTGTTAAATAAAAGGAAAAAATGAAAGTATTGTCTTGCCATTTGAAGAAATTCTCCTCATGACCTGAAATAAGGTGAACAGGCCTAAGTTGTCTCATCCCACACACTAAATAAGGCTTTTGGAAAATACAATAAGTGAAATTTATCTTTGGTAAACTGTTTTCAAAGAATTCCATTTGGTAGCTATAATAGTTGTATGTGGTGCCAATGTGATATGCACAGCACCTATGGCAGCTATAAATATCCTGGTGCAATTCTGAATCATGAAATACAACAGACTCTCCACATGGAAGACAGAACCAAAACACTTATTCAGATACCAGAAAGCCAAATCTATCATAGTAACAAAAACCAAACATAATAGCTAGGTAATCAGATCCATTACACAAATCACAAGCAGGCTCTCTTAAACAAAATCACAAACAGTCACAAAGTCACTTGCACCAGCCAGCCTGCATCCTTCCGAGCTCTAACTGCTCTCTGACTAACCTCCTCTCAGCTCTGCCCTAGTTCCTCCTCTTTCTGTTCCACCCATTCAGCAAACACCTCCACCACAGGCTCCATGGGACTCAGGCTTCTATGTGACCCAGGTAGGCCACGTGAGCCTATTACTGAATATGAAAGATCTCCCCATTTTAAATTACCATTACATTGCAATGATGGAAAAGGAAGAAATATGTAGAAATTAGTAAGATGGGGAAAAAGAGCAGATGGGAAAGAAGAAATTGGCAATTAGTATGAAACTTCTATTCTTTCAAAGTCATCTGTGCAGTTAGAGGCTAAATGATTTGCCCGTATCAATGAGCCAGTAGGTTTTAGAGGCAGGACATGAACCTATCTTTGCTAATTTTGAAGCTGGTTATTGATCAATTATGTCACAATTTTCATTATCTAGTTCAAAATTTCTTGTTTGTTTTTTGTGTGTACCTATGGACCCCTTCAAAGAATAAAGCTTTTAAGTGCACTAAATAAAATGCATATCATTACAAAGGAAACTAAATGGAGAATATAGCATTAAATATAAAGAAGGTGTATTAATGTGAGGAAATCCAGGAACCAAAGTGGGGAAGTATGGTGGAAAAAATAAATGATAAAGATTAAGGAAGAAAGATGATATGATTTTGTCACTGGGGCATTTATCATATCCCATCTGAATAAGAATCTGTGGGGAGTATGAGATTATAAGCCTGTCACAAAGGTATGCTATAATAGAAATGGAGAACTTAGTTACCCAGTCATAGCCTGGAATTCTTTATCTCTCTGTGTCTTTGTCTCTATCTCTCAGTTTCTCTCTCTGTCTCTCAACAGAATAGCAAATTACTTCTTGATTTTCTTCAATGAAAATCTCCTCTTCAAAGGTGGAGGAAAATACTGACCCTGACATGACTCTAAAATGAGGTTTCATTTGCCTCTTTAGGGGAACCTTCATTTATGTGGGTGAGGATGAATACATAGCAATTCGTATAAATTCTAGGTAATTTATATTACCTATCATTTGCTTTGAGACCTTCCAGGGCTAGAAATTTCAAATAAACCAGACTTACCTAGAATCTGTGGCAGTGAGGGGAGCTCATAAAGAAGGAAAGAAAAAATGCACTCATTTGCAAGTGAATTCTTCAGCTCTTGTGTCCCTCCAAACGAAGAGGCTCCCAATTTTCCTTTACATTCTTAGGATATAATCCTAAATGGATATTTTACCCACAAAGTTCTACAGCATCCTTACAGATGATCCCAGAATTCTTTTTCTCAGTATTCCCTGTGTCATGTTACCAATGAACCTTCTTTGCCACAAACATTCATCCTTCTTTTCTCACAACTCCGCTCTCCTCAGCAAATACAAAGGCACCTATAACATCAAATCATAAATGAAGAACAATGAGTCTAAACTACATGGGTAAAATATACAGTATTTATAATGTCACTCTACCCTTCTTCAATAACCTATCTCTGGTAGGCATTGTCCTTTAACTCCATCCCATGATCTCACTGTTTGTCAAAGGCAGACCACATGTATTCCCAATTATGTGTCTTTGTTTTCACTTCCTGTGTGTGAGTGAATAAATGAATGAATGGAAAAGTATTTGTTAAGCACTACCCGCAAACACTATGTTATGGGCTGGGGGTATAAGTAGAAAAGATAGTCGCTGGTCTCGAACTCATAGCTTAATAAAGAGGGACAACATATAGATAGAGTTTTAGCTTCAAGGCAAATGGAAAGCCCTACTGGTCGTTAAGCTGAAGTGGCAAGTCAGATGATAATGTACCTTCTTTAGTGTTTTTATCAATTTCCATTGATAAGTTTTGATATTGAGTGATTTAACAATTCCAAGGGTTTTGGTGGTGAGAATGTTCTTTCTGGATTTTCAGTACCTATTGCTGTTCAATGAGGAGGGATGGAGGGAATGATCACCTAATTAAGACCCTTATATTATTTCTTGTTTGTTGCTTGGATTCATAATTGCTCTCCTCATCTCAAGTTTTGCCCTTTTCCAATTCATCATTTATTCATTTTCCTAGAACAATGGTCTAAGAGGGTCACACTCTTGCTCAATAAACTCTAGTGGCTCCCTATTATATGTAGGGTAAAATACAAACTCCTTGGTTTGGCATTTGAAAATGATAACAACATGATTTCAATATGCCTTTCCAAGCATATTATATATGACTTCCTATAGTCTTTGATCGAGTCAAGCTGGCTTTTTTGCTAGTCTTCCTTTATGACACTCCATTTCCTGTCTCCATACCTTTGCATAAGCTGTCCTCCATGCCAGGAACTCATTACTTTCTCATTTCTGCCTCTAAGAATTCTAGTTTCCTTGAAAACTCAGTTCAAGTGGCATTTTCTATAGAAAACCTTTCCTGATGCCTCTTCCCCATCCCCCAGTTTCCAATGCTTCCCCCAGCCCAATACCTTTTTAATATATATTTTACATATAGTTGTAGGGTATGTGCTGTCTTATCTTTATATAGGATTTTTTTGGGCGTAAGGACTGTCTTTTTACGTCTTCATATCCCCAATGCCTAATAGTGCTTGCTGCATAGTAGGTACCTAGTCAATTCATTGATGGGTTCCTGAAGTGTTCAACACCTGAATTTCTCAGATAAAGAAACTAAAATTCAAGGAGGTTAAGGACTTCCTCAAGGTTGCTCAAGTAGTCCTCTCTGCCTTTCTGAATAGTACCCATCCTTGAGAGTCGATATTTTGTCCTTCCTTTTCCAGGAAACCTTTCTGAAGAACATTGATATTTTCCTTTCCTGGACTGACTGTACCTTTCATTCTTTTTGTATCACTACTTCAATGTTTCATGTATGCCAGGCAGATCACACAATTTCAGAGTTGGAAGAAATCTCAGAAGCCATCTAGTTCAGCCCATCCCTGATCTGAAATCCCTCAATAACACACTCATCAAAAAAACTTTGCTTGAAGATCCTCATTTAGGAAGAGCTCACTATGTCCCAAGGTAACCTATTCTGGATAGGGCTATTTCTTAAGAAGTTTTTCTTCATGCCTGTATGTACCTCCTTTAGATTTTGACCCATTGCTCCAATTTCAGCCTTCTGGCACTAAAAAGTGTCTTTTCATTTCTCAGACTTTCAAAGACTTGAAGACAACTAGATGTCTCCCCTTAGTTTCCTCCTTTCTCTAGGCTAAACATCTCCAGTCCTTTCAATCCATATTCATATGATATGAATTTATCTATTCAGATTGCCCTCCCTATATAGTCCTCAGAACCAAATTCATGTCATCTAATCAGGACAAGGTACAAATAAATTATCTACCATTTACCTAGTTTTGGAAAATAGTTCTCCTTGTAAGACCTTAATCTCCTTGAGGAAAGGTATCATGGTGTATATTTTGCTTGCAGTCCATGTTGAGGAATATATGTGTGCAAGTATTTAAACCACACTTTTCTAATCATTCAAATATTCTTTATACGTTTCAGAAATTGTTGTTTTTTTGAACGAAAAAAGTCTTTCAATTTTTTAGGGCTTTGGAACAATGAGAATCTGCACTGTGTGCAAGAAAGAAAGAAAGGGAAAGAGACAAGAGAGCATTAAAGAGAGAGAATCACTTTTATACAATGTTTTAAAGCAAAGTCTGCAAAGTGCTTTATATGTGTTACCTGATTAGATCCTCACAAGAGCTCTGTATGGTATTCGCTATTATTATTTCCACTTTACAAAAGAAGAAATTGAGAGTGAGAGAAGTTAAGTGACTTTCTCAAGATCACAAGCTAAATAAATGTTTCTCTTATGTATACTCGCTTCTTACAGATAAGATGCTTATTCATCCTTATTCTTACAGATAAGAGCTTACATCTTCCTAACTCCAGTCCCATAGACTAGATATTGTACTGCATAGCTACCTCGCCATACAGAAAGATTAGGAAGCTGATAAAGGCATACCTCAGAGATACTGCAGGGTCAGTCCCACCCTGCTACGGGAAAGCAAACAATAAACAGATAAAACGAGTCACACTGTCTTATCGGTTTCCTAGTGCATATAAAAATTATGTTTACATTATGCTATAGTCTGTTAAGGGTACCATGGTATTGTATCTAAAAAAAGCACATACATTAATTAAAACTACTTTAGCCATCATCTGAGCCTGCAGCAAGTTGTAATCTTTTTGTTGGGGATGCAGATGGCTGCTGACTGATCAGAGTGGTGGTTGCTGAAGGTTGGGGTGGCAATGCAATTTCTTAAAATGAGATAACGGTGAAGTTTGCCAAAGGATTGACTCCTCCTTTCACCTGAACACTAGAGGCCATTATAGGGTTATTAACTAGTCTAATTTCAATATTGTTGTGTCTCAGGGAATAAAGAGGACCAAGGAGAGGGAGAAAGACAGCGAGTCAGGATATACACATTTATTTATTAGGTTTATATTTCTTGTATGGACACATTCATGAAACTCCAAAACAATTAAAATGGTGACATCAGACATCACAGATCACAGATATAATAATAATGAAAAAGTTTGAAGTATTGAGAGAATAATCAAAATAAAACACAGAGATGGTAAGCGCATGCTTTTGGAAAAATGACATTCGTAGACTTGCTTTATGCAAACCTTTAAATTATAAAAAAAATAGTATCTTCAAAGCGTAAATAAAGCAAAGTGAAATAAAATGAGATGTCTGTATATCCCTACATTAGCAACTCAGTACAGTAGGGAATATGCCTGATTTGGACTGTGAAAGTAAGGGAACAGTACAGCCTGGGGAACACCCTATGTAAAACGTCCTTCCAGAATCCTTTGTGCTCTAGCCCTAGAAGGAAGAGGAACCCAGATTAGATCAGAAGAAACAGAGAGCTGAGGGGAAGGAAACTGACCCCTCTTAATTAGACTTCTTTGTATTGATTATTTCCTGTTTGTCCTGTATGGAGTTTGCTTTGTACATGGTTGTTTTCTCGTTTTCTCCGCTATTTGATTGTGGGCTCCTTGAAGGCAGGGATTTTCTTTTGTTGCTTTTGGTATCCGCAGTAATTTAGCACAGTGCTTGGTTTATTTTTTGTTGTTGTTGAGTGCTCAGATGTGCCTGACTCTACATGAGCCCATGGATTTTGTCCATGGGGTTTTCTTGACAAAGACGCTGGAGTGGTTTGGCATTTCCTTCTTCAGTCGTCTTCAATATGAAGATGAACTGAGGCAAATAGAGGTTAAGTGACTTGCCCAGGGTCACATAGCTAGTTAGTGTCCAAGGCTGGATTTGAACTCAAACCTTCCTGACTCCAGGCCCTGTGCTCTGTCAGTCACCAACCTGGCACATAGTAGGCACTTAATAGATATATTTATGAATTGATTGGTTTATTGTGAGTCTGGTTTCTTGAATAAGCTAACAATTCAATTAAAACAGAGAAATGCATCTGAGTGCTTTTATCTCCAAAACTTCTAACTACAACAAGTGACTATAGGTCACGTGATGTTGTTTGTGCTTGCTCCTGAAGGGTCATGTGAATAAGGGCCCAGATATTGTTTAGTACTTCAGCTAAAACACATCCTGAAAAGCGGTATCAGAAATATCCTACCAACCCAAAGTCAGTGAGAGTAGCATGGGGTGCTCTGGCTTATTTTGAGGGGTAGATTGGCTGTTTTAGGCAGGATTACTGATTCGACTCAGTCTGGCCATGTTGGCAAAGCTGCCTTAGGATAAATTAGCTTGCTTGTTTTCACCTAAGAGAGAAGAGGGATGGCACCATGAAGGAAGGAATTACTATTCTAAGAGTCCTTTAAGTAGAGAATTAATCACCATCACTGATGTTTCAGAAAACAGGAAATAACTTCAGCATTTTAGCCAATCTGATTAATTCCACTGTCTTTTTTAGGTTTCTCTTGACAAATCTTTTCCAAAAGAAAAAATAATGAGTCATACAGAATCAAGAATGAAAGTTACAAAAACAGGATTCTAACCCAGGTCCCCTGAAAAAGTATTCAGGATTCTGTCCACTCTTCTGCCTCATTTTAGGAAAGAGTCATAAAATCTGCTGCCTCAAGCTAGGCCCCATGGAATCAGTGCGGTGAACAAGGTTCAATGGTCTGCTCCTCAGTTTCATAGATTTTTTTTTTTATCAGCTCACCTGGGGTTCATCAGGTTTGGGGAAGAAGAGAGAGTAGAGGGAATTTTAAGAGTTGGAAGGTACTTATAGGGAGGTGCCATCTAGGGAGACCTTTGTCTACTGGAAAGGGGAAGGGGGTGCACAGGCCTAGAGACATCCTGTCCTGGGACTGTTTGGGCTTCAGTTTTCTTAGGAATAGAGGGAAGGAAAGGAGGCCAAGGGTGGGAGTTCTGTCCTTTGCTTGTAGGGTAAATGAGGAGATGGAGAAAGCAGGTTCTGTCTGGGGCACATGTGGAAAGCAGGGCCACTAGACTTAGTCTAGCCTTTGGGAAACAGGTGGGAATAGGGGAGGGGATCTTGGTCATGAACTTGGACTAAGCAATATGGAACAATTGTGTTTGGAGACAATGCCTCACAGGAATTAGGAAGGGGATCCTGAGTGTGGAGAATAGGTGGTGAGGAGCTTATAGGGACCTAGGACTTAGGTTGGAATTTTAATTTGTGCCCATAGCTGGCTGAGGATAGGGATGTGGACTGGGGAGGAATTTAGGGCCCCAAGAACTGAGAAGGAGCAGAGCAGTGTACAAGGTTCTTGCAGGTGGACTGGCCCTGAAGGGCAGGGATGCTTGTGAACTGTAGGTCCTGGCTAGGAGGGTTGTATTTGAGGAGGTCAGAACTGAATTTGGGAGGCCAATGAACTGGCTGGTGCTCTTGGAATTGGAGAGAAGTAGACTGGGGCAGTAAAAGAAGGTAGACCTGGTCAACACTCTAGAGCTGTGGGAGAATTGGGCTGGGAGCTGAGAAAGTTGGACTGGAGGCATAGGGAAGCTTTTGGGGGAAGTTTATTGCCTTTGGGGTAAAATATATACTTCTGATTTGTCTTTAAACCTTTTCTACCTGGCTTCAACCTAGTTCTACAGACTTAGATTACCTTACCCCTCTTCAGGAATTCTTTATGTTGACCAGACTTGTGCCTGTAACTACTCTGACCCCTACTGCCTGAAGGCCAAGTTACATTTTCACCTTTTGTGACATGTAAAAAGTTCAAGAGACATAGTTTCTGGATAATTACAATCATTTTATTAATCATGATAGCAGATAATTAATAAAAGGGTCAGTGGCATTCTTGATTGCCAGAGATCCCTCATGGCACCCACTCAGTGCTTATATGCCTTTGGAAGAGTAGGTGTTCCTGAGGATGGTAATCAATTCTGACTAGTTCTCAATTAGTGAGAATGAATATTTTAATGAATGGTGGACCCATTCTAATGAGTGGCTGGGGGGACATGACTTTGATCACTCCCTCCTAGATCAACCTCAGCTTTGAGCAATCTGGTTTTTGGTTGTTGTCCTTCATACTTGAAGAGGACCAAAGTGATATCACTAGTGTCAAGTGTGTCTGACTATGGCTGATCAGACCTATATGAGCTCAGAATGCTCCACCACAGGTCAGGCACAAATAGTCCATGTGAACATTTAGGGTGGATTCTCTGAATTGGTACATCTCATGTTTCTTTTGAACCACTTCAGTTCTGCTTTGCTCATAAAGAATGGCACTTCCTCTGATGCCATGCCATGTTGAGCAGTCCTGTGCCAGTGTCTCCCATGTCACATAATCAGTCCTAAAGTTCTTCAGAGAGACTTTGAGAGTGTCCTTGTATCATTGCATGCTAATGTTTGCCTCATGTGAGTTCTCCAGAAAATAGTCTTTTTGACAAGCATATGTTTAAGTATTTGAGCAACATGGCCACCCCATTGTAGCTGTGTTCTCTCCAGTTAATTTTTGAACTTCCTATTCCATTTGTTCAATTTTCCTTTTCAAAGTGATGTTCTCATCAGTGAATTCTTTTTTTATAATTTTAAAATCATTGGCCAGTTTTTCTTCTATTTCCTTCTTCAGCTGTTCCAGGAAAGCTAGTTGTGCTTGCGAGAAGTTCATAATCCCTTCTGAAGTTTCAGATGGAAGTACAGTCTCAGGTCTGACCTCTTTGGTATTTGTGTTTTGGTCCTTATCCCCATAGAAAGATTCTATGGTTTTTTCACTTTTCGTCTGCTTTCTCCTAATCATGATGTTGGCTGAGTGTTGTAGCTTCTGGTTCTTTCAGTCAGAAGGTACAGAACTTTGTGTTGAGCTGATGTGTGAAAAAGCTAAAAGCAGGTTTTTGTTTTTTGTTTCCCAGATCAACCCTGGGGTTAGCTTGTTAAGTGTGTGGGAGGAATGGTCTGGTCACAGGAGATCTCCTCAGCTGAACTGAGGCAAAGGCAAGCTCAGGGGATGGTGATCCCAGCTTCCCTATTGTCTTTCCTTTTCCCCTGGAGGGCTGAGGCACGCCTAGATGCTAATGCGCGTTCCCACCCCTCCTGGGACTCCTCTCCCGGGGCTGAGGCTTGCCTGGGTCTCAGTGCGAATTTTCTCTGCCCTGGGTCCTCTGTCCTTCCGGATCGCCTCCGCCACAGTAGGAAGAATCCCCCTTTGCTATTTTCCTAGCCTCTGGTGTTATGAGACTATTTGCCCCCTTCTGCTGTTCCCGCTGATCCAGGATTTTTCTGGGGAAATATTTTATGGTTCTTTCACGGTCATGGGGGGGAGGAGAGAGCATTTACTGATCACTCCGCCATCCTGGCTCCCGGAAGTTCAGGTAGGTGACTTACCGAAGTTTAGTCTTCAGGCTGAAGGTTTCAAGGGCTGCTGCGCCGTTATCTGGTGCTCACAGGCTCAGTTTGGCTGGTCTCCTGCTCCACTGGTTCCGCCCGCTGCTCTCTGGCTTCTCAGGTCCCTTCCGCCCTGCTGCGCTGACCGCGCTGCGCTGTGCGCTGGGGGCTCACGCCCGTGGAACAGATCCTTCCCATGGACCTTCCAGTCTAACCTGGGCTCCGAATCCGTCAAAGTCTGTCACCCACTGGATTCCGCACCTCCAAAGTTTGGTCAGATTCTCCTTTCAGAGGTATCCAGAGGAGTTTGTCCAGGAGCTTAGGTGAGTCTTTGCTTTTACTCCACCATCTTGGCTCCACCCCCTGTAGCTGTGTTCTCTGCAGTGGATTTTCATGCTTGGAAATTTAGTTCAAGATAATACCTCAGTCTCTCTTATCCTGCCAAGTGATCTTTAGAATCTTCCTAAGACAATTCAAATGGAAGCAATTCAGTTTCCCAGTCTGGCACTGGTATGGCATTGGTTGGGCAATCTAGGCAAAGGCTCTACTTCCACCCAAGCCCAAGTGGAAGACAATGGGTGGATTTAAGGGGACTAGAATCTCTTTATAAGGTTTTTCTAATTAGGTAGGGAAACAATTTTACCTAGACAAGATGGTCTAGGTGGAGTAAATTTTGGGGGTCTTATAGTTCTCTTGTCTTTACCACTGACATTGTTGAGTCATTTTTTAGTCGTGTCCAATAATTGATAACCCCATTTAAAGTTTTCTTGGCAAAGATACTGGAGTGGTTTGCTATTCTCCAGTTCATTTTACAGATGAAGAAACTGAAACAGGGTTAAGGGTCATACAACTAGTAAGTGAGAGAGACCAGATTTGAACTCATGAAGAGAAATTGTCCTAACTCCAGGCCCAGTACTATCCACTGAGCTGTCTAGTTGCTCCCTTACCCCTGGCTCAAGTTCAGTTTTAGGCTTCCATACCACATCAGTTCTATTTAATCATTTGTCAGTTAGATTAGCTTTTACAAAGGAATATTTACTTCAAAGGTATAATATGAACAAATATAAATATTCCATCCCAACACCTGGGTGTGGGGTCAATCCTCTCTATAACTCCTTTTTCTCTGAGGAAGGAGATTAAATTCATAGCTCAGCTCAGGTGTTATACAACATTAATCCTACCAAATTCCAAGTCCGAATTCTGCTTGACTTGCATCCCAGGACCTTGGTTTCTCAAGGAATCACTACTAGGTTAGATGCAACATTTGACCTTTAATTGTGGTCTCTGAGATCATTGTGGCTCAAACTCCCTGGTCTGGGGACTCTTCGCTTATACTCAGAACTGAAAAGGATGGATGAAATACAGCAAAACCTCAAGCCCATTTCTCAGGGTTGTTGGGTCTAAGGGGAAAAGGAAGGTTGCCTTTGCTTCCTCTCAGCTTAGTGCATGGTGTGCATGCTGTGGATGAACAAGACTTTCACCCTAGAAGCCAATAGAAAAATAGAGCAACTATTTTTCCAGAAGGTAGCTTTAAAGATGTAACCAGTTCCAAATCCACATCCAATGGAAAGTGGTTCCTCCCATCCATATGGTAGGCAATTGCATATGGTAGGAAATTGTCTTTTCCCAGAAGCAGGTGCCTGTTGTTTCCCACATGGGTCCCTCAATCTTGTGAACTAGGTATGTACCAAAGCCCTGCAAAATGGCTATGAAGCACCCCTTCCTCATCTCTCTCTCTCTCTTAGGATTCTTAGCTTCCTTTTTCAAAGTCTCAACTTCCATGCTACTTCATACTGAAAGCCTTTCTTGATCTCCAGAGTTGTTAACGTTCCATCCATCTTCAAGTTATATGGAGTTTATCTGTGTAAAAGTATTCCCCGATGGAATATGAAATCCTTGATCAGATGAGGACAAGTCTCAGATTTATTTATCTAACTCTAATGTCTCTTCTGACATATGATCTCTTATCTCCAACTGGATATTAGATGTCTGAAACTGAATGCTCAGCAGACGTTTGAAACTCAACATGTCCAAAACTAAATTCATTTTCTTTCCCAGAAACCTTCTCTTTTTAACTTACATATTGCTGTTAAGAGGATTTTACTATCTTCCTAGTCACTGGGTCTCAAAACCTAGGTATCATCCTCAATTCCTTCTCTTTCACACTATATCCAATCAGTTGCCAAGTACTATTGTTTCTGCCTTTATAACATCTCTCATATATGTCCCTTCTATCCTCTTATCGCTTCATGCTGGACTAATGCAATAGTTTGCTAGTTGATCTGCCTTCTACCAATCTCCATTTTAGTTCACCCTCCATTCAGCTGTGAAATTGATCTTCCTAAGATGTCTAACCATGTCCCCTCTCCTCTAAGGTAATTAACTCCAGTGACTCCCTATTATCTCCAGGTTCAAATAGAAAATCCTGTTTTTGACATTCAAAGCCCTTCACAGCCTTATCCCTTTCTACCTTTCCAGTCTTCTTGCATCTTCCTCCCCTCCATAGTCTCTGTGATTCATTGACATTGGACTCCTCACTTAAGCCACTATACCTCTAGATTCTATTAATTTTTACTGACTGCTTAGAATTCACTCCCTCCTTATCTCTGTCCTCCCACCTTCTCTGGCTTCCTTCTCATCTTTTGCAAGAAGTCTTTCTCACTCCTCCTTAATTTTAGCACCTTCTCTCTGAATTTTATCCTGTGTCTTGTTTATATATAGTTGTTTGGGTGTTATTCTCTCCCCACCCCCAATAGAGTTGAGCTTCTTGAGAACAGCTTTTACCTTCCTTTGTATCCCTAGTGCTTAGTGGGGTCCATCTCCAGTTGTCCTGATCTATATGTGACCACTAGACCCACTTGGCTCTGGAGAAGAAAGTGAGGGTGGTGGCTTTGCACAGCCCTCCCTCACTTATATCCAATTCATTTGCAAGTTATGAACCTTCCTGATGTCTTGGTCCTCTCTGAGAATAGGAGACAAGCAAAAAAGCAACAGTGCTTAGGACACTGGTTGGCTGACACATAATAGGCACATAATAAATGGTTGTTGATTTGACTTTGCTTGACCTTGAGGGCAGGGTCTATTTTTGGTTTTGTCTTATAGCCCTATCCTCCTACATAGTATCTTGTCCATACCATACAAGGCACTTCAAAAAACAATGAATTGAAATAAATCTAGTCTAGTCTATACCTGAAAAAGAATAATTACTAAAAAAAAATTCCCAAGAAGTTGTCATCTAACCTTCCTCTTGTTAATCTCTAGTGAGGTGGCACCCACTTCCTCTCAAAGCACACAATGCAACTATTACCCAGCTTTCATTTTTTGATAATAAGAAAGTCTTCCCTTTTCCCCTACTCAAGCCTAAATATTGCCCATGGAACACGCAAAACAAGTCTAGTTTTTCTTCAACATAACAACTTTTAAAATATTTAAAAATAGCATGGGAATATCTTTAAAATTTTTAAGTTTTCTAGTGAGTTTTCTGTAAATCCATACTGGTATCTTCAGAAACAATCTTGGTATTCTTCTGTGTTGATTTGTACTAAAATCTCAAAAGACTAATTTATAAAATAGAATGCCAAGATATTTATTTACAAGAGACCTATAACTGACAAATGGACTTGGAACATTTATGTTTTCTGCTCATCCTATTTACAGGAAAGAAAACCTACCTGGGAAACTTAATTAAGGCCATGAAATTGTTTATTGAGTATAGAGGCAAGGACAAGAGAAAAGTTCTTTTTTTAATTTAAATTTATTTATTTTCAAAATTCATTTCTATAACATTTTGGGTTCCAAATTTTTCTCCCCATTTCTCCCCTCCCCCACCCCAAAATATACTCTGGGAATCTGTGAGATCTCAGTTCCTCCAAGGTGGTATGATCAAGCGTGTACTAGTCTGGATGCAGAGAGGGATTTTTGTGCCCAGAATCTTACCAGTTACCTCTCCACAGCCTCCTGGCCTCCTTCTGCCAAGTCAGCACTGGGGGCTGATTTTCAGATAAGCTGGATGAGCAGGGCCACCATTCAGTGTGAGACAAAGACCAGCTCAGCCAGGGCCTCCACACAGGGCTGAGGTAAGACACAGCTCTTCAGTGCCCCCAGGGGTTTTTACCCTCCAACAATGGAGCAGTCCATATGGGCTGCTGTGCAGCCTCTGTGGCCACTGCCTGCTGCTGAAGCTATGGGAAGGCCCTTCTCCCTTCCTTGCCAGCTGAAAATACCCTGTCACTGATCTTTGGCACCTGTGGGTTCAGGGATCTGGGAACCGCAGCTACTGCGACTGGGGATTCCGTGACTGAAGATTCAACCCCCAAGGGCTGTTCCAAGCCACACTGCATGGCCAAGGCTGGGCTGGGCTCTGCTCCATGTCCAGTGCCACTGATGTTTCCCATGGGTCTTTTAGGTCACCCTGGGCTGGAAATTTCCTCCACTCTGTTGTTCTCCACTTCAGCTGCTCCAGAATTTGTTGAGAGTCCCTCTCTACTGGTATTTTATGGGCTATATGGGGAGACCCTGTGTATGTCTTTATACTCTGCCATCTTGGCTCCGCCCCAAGAAAAGTTCTTAACGGAGAGTTTTAGCAAGCTGTTTTTTGTCCTTCATTCTTGAAGAGGGCCATTAGTCCAAAGAATGCAATACAATTATTGTTTGTTGACTATAAATAAAAAGTATTTATTAGAGCAAGCTACTATCTTTAAGTAATCTTCCAACAAGGAGCAAAAAAGAAATGATATTATTTTAACAAAGATTTCATTTAAAAAATAGAAAAATAATTCAAATATATTTTATGTTACTTCTTTCATGCTACTTCTCATTCATCCACACCTGAAGAGGAAAAAAATAACCAAAAAATAATCCCAAATAGCCATTAATTTCTACAAGGTTGCTTTCTTATTAGTAGAGTAGTGCATCATTCAAGTTTTTTTTTTTTTAACCAACAAGATGTCTGTCTCTGTCATCCTTATGATTGTTGTGAGTTGACCTAGCTAAATTGATCAGACCAATAGCAGTTTAATTATTTTGAAAGCATAAACCTATCTGAACTGTATGGTACATATGACAGGAAATATATTCAGAGTACTTTTTGACTATTACCGTCTTTTCCAATTATGGATGAAAACATCATGGAATGGTTACAAAAGAAGACATCATGAGTCCTGCAAAATTCTTCAAAGCCACAGTTAAAAATATTCATTGTTAATAACACTAGCATTCCTAGAAAGAAATATGTAAATGTGAAATAGCATCTGGCCATGTAATATGGCATTCTCCCCTCTTAAAGAAAATCACCTGAGTATATAATTACTCTCTAGAAGTTGTGAACATCTGGAACAAACATATGAAGTCTCTTTTTGCTGACCTGTTCAGGAGTCTTTAAAGGCAGAACTAAGACCTAGAACAGATTTTACAATTATGCAAGTGAATAATAACAATCTGTTTTCACAATAAATGGTGAGCTCTTAACTATATTAATAATTTAATTTACTGCCTTTAGAAACATCAAGGATATAGATAAAAAATTAGATGAGGAAATGTGTTAATGGATTCAGTTTTCTTTTAAACTCTAAAGAAAAGAAAATTCCAAGAATGAGACTCATTAAAATATGTCTTTGAGACAAATAACAATAGGTACAATCTATTAAACATAGAGAGCAAAAGAATTAGCAAATCAGATTTTTAAAAAAATCTATAAGACTTCCAGGGACCAAGAGATCTGCCAAGATGGCAGAGTAGAGGAGGCTTTCAGCTAAGCTCTTCTAACTTTCTCCTCCAAGTTTAAAATAATACCTCAAAATAAATTCTGGAGTGACAGAGCCAACAAAAGGTCAAAGTGGGGCCTTATTCCAGCCCACAACAACATAAGAGGTTGGGAAGAGAGATCTGCAACATGGGAGAGCTGCATGACCTAGAACCCACATGGTAAAAACGTCAGTGGTGAGATTAGGTGGTGGTGACAGAAGCAGTATCAGCTTTAGAAGCTCTCAATCTAGAGAATATAAGAATACCTGGCAAGTGGTCAGAAATAGATTATAGGGTATCCTCATGCTAGCACTGTAGGCAAGACCAGACACTGACAACTCTGTTGCCTATACCCACTTCTGAGTCATTGTTCAAGGGCAGAGAGAAGTATTTTCAGTCAAGAGGGAATGGAAGCCCTGAAGGATAGTATCACTTCCAGCCCCAAAGGATCAGAAACCCTAAGGAACAGTATGATTTCTGGTTCCAGGGTTGGAGAGGCCCTAAGGAGCAATATTAATTACAATCCCAGGGATCAGGGGCCTTTCTTGGATAAGAACCAGAATGCACAACAAGAGAGCAGTGATCATACCTCTCCCGAAATCATACCATGGGAGCACCAAAAACTTAAAAACCCCCAGAACTAGCTCTGAAAACGATATTTCAAAAAAGTCTGAAGCTTCAGACAGTGCCCCTACCTCCAACACCAGGAACAGAATCCTATATTAACATAAAGTTCCAAATCAGGAAATAGGGTGAGAAAATGAGCAAACAACAGAAAAAAAAAAATCTGACCATAAAAAGCTACTATGGTGACAGGAAAGATTAAGACAGAAGTTCAGAAGAAGACAATGAAATCAAAACACTTGCAGACAAAGTGTCAAAGAAAAAGGTGTGATTTGGACACAAGCCCAACAAGAATTCCTGGAAGAGCTAAAAAATTATTTTCAAAATTGGAGTGATAGAAAAAATTAGGTAAAGAAATAAAAGCAAAAATTATTAAAAGACAATTAACAGCTTGGTAAAAGGCACAAAAATACTGAAGGCAATCAGACTTTGAAAAACAGATTAGCTAAATGGAAGAAGAGGTATAAAAATTCACTGAAGAAAATAACTCCTTAAAAAAGCAAAATTTGCCAATGGAAAAAGAACAAAAGCTCATCAAAGAAAATAATTCCTTAAAAAATTAGAATTGGACAAGTGTAAGCTAATGACTCCATGAGACTACAAGAAACAATAAAGCAAAAATCAAAAGACTGAAAAATATAAGAGAAAATGTGAAATATCTTATCAGACAAACAAATTACCTGGAAAATAGGTCAAAGAGAGAGAATTTAGGAATTATTGGATTACCTGAAACCCCTGATCAAAGATAGAGCCTAGACATCATATTTCAAGAAATCATCATTGAAAGAATCCACTAATCACCTCCTGAAAGAAATCCCAAAATGAAAACCCCCAGGAATATTTTGTAGACAAATTTCAGATCTCTCAGGTCAAACAGAAAATTCTTCAAGCAACTGAGAAAAAATATCATTCAAACACCATGGAGCCACAGTCAGAATTACACAAGATTTAACAGTTACCACATTAAGGGAGTGAATGATATTCCAGAGGCAAAAGATCTGAGATTACAACCAAGAATAACTTACTCAGCAAAACTAAGTATAATCCTTCCAGGGAAAATGGATATTTAATGAAATAGAGGACTTTCAATCACTCTTGATGAAAAGATCAGAGCTGAATAGAAAATTTACACTCAAAGAGAAGACTCAAGAGAAGCATAAAAAGGTAAACATAAAAGAGAAATCATAAGGAACTCAATAAGGTTAAATTGTTTACTTTTCTATATGGGAAATTAGACATATCTCTTTCAAGAACTCTATCATTACTAGTGCAGTTAGAAAGATTTTACATAGAAAGATGTGTGGGAATGAATGATTATGTGGAGATGATGTGAAAATAGATAAGCAAGAAAGAGCGATGTCCCAGGAGAAGAGAGAGAAAGAATAGGGAAAATTATCTCACATAAAAGAGGCATTCAAAGAAGAACTTTTGAATGGAGGGGAAAATTATGGGAGTGACTGGGCAATACTTGAACCTCACTCACATTTAAATTGGTTAAAAGAGGGAAATATATACATACATACATGCAAACATACCTGCATATTCAGTTGGTAATAGAAATCTATCTTACCTAACATGCAATTAGGAAATGAAGGGAATAGGAGAAAGCAGAGGGAGAGTGATAAAAGAGAGGGCATATTAAAGAAGGCAGTCGTCAGAAACCAAACAGACTTTAAAAGAGGGACAGGATGAAAAGAGAGAGAAAGAAGGACTAACAGAAAAAAATAGGATGAAGAAAAATGCACAGTTAGTAATCATAAATGTGAACGGGATGAACTCACCCATAAAATGGAAGTGAATTGTATAATGGATTAGAAATCAGAATCCAGCAATGTATTTTTTACAAGAAACACACTTGAAACGGAAAGGCAAACACATAGTTAAACAAGGGGCTGGGGCAGAACCTATTATGCTTCAACTAAAGTAAAAAAAGACAGGGGAAGCAATCATGATCTCAGGCAAAAAAAAAAATTAAAAGGGATAAGCAGGGAAACTACATCTTGCTAAAAAGGAACCATAGAGAGTGAAATAATATCAATCCTAAATATATATGCACCAAATGACATAGCATCCAGATTTTTAAAGGAAAAGTTAAATGAATTATGGGAGGAAAGAGTAAAACTATACTAGTGGGGGACCTCAGCTTTCTTTCTGAGAGTCAGATAAATTTAAACTAAAAATAAACTAAAAAAAAATCAAGGAGATGAATAGAGTTTTAGAAAAGTTATATGTTATAATCTTGGAGAAAACTGAATGGTAACAGAGAGGAGTATATCTTTTTTTTTCAACCATATAAGACACTTTCAAAAAAGTGAAAAGGACCTCTTTGTACAAAAATGTTTATAGCAGATCTTTTTGTTGTGGCAAAGAAATGGAAATTAATACTATGCCTATCAATTTGGGAATGACTGAAAAAGTTGTGGCATGATTGTGATAGAATGCTATTATGCTATAAGAAATGGTGAGCAGGATGCTTTGAGAATAACTCTGAAGACTTATGTGAACTTATGCAAAATGGAATGAACTGAACCAGGAGAGCACTGTACACAGTAACAGCAATATTGTAAAGATGATCAACTGGGAAAACTTAACTACTCTGATCAAGACAATGATCCAAGACAGTTTCAAAGAATCCATGATGAAATGTGCTATCCACCTCCAAAGAGAGAACTGATGAATTCTGAATGCAGATTGAAGCATACTTTTAAAACTTTTTATATTTTTTCTTTGTTTTTTTTTGCACAATGGCTAATTAAGAAAAATAGTTTGTATGACCTTGGAGGTCACGTGGATAGCTTCATGTAAGCTCAACTTTTGTCAGTTTTTTGAAGTGATTAGAATGATCATACAGTTTTTTTTACCTCAAGTAGGTTTGGCAGCTTTACCCTTCAGTTAAAGAAAAAGCTTAGCATTTGATTAGAAACTTACATAGCATTGAGCTTTCTAAAGGAAAGTGCCCTAGGAAATTACTTTTTGATAAAAAAGAGTATGGAACCATAGAATACTAGATTAGAAGGATCCTTAGAGATCATTTTGTCTTACCTCCCACTCAGTGCAAGAATGACCTCTCCAAAATTCAACTTCTATCAAAACACAGAAAGACTATGTCTAACATGTCACATTTGGATGAAAAATTCAGCAAAAAATATTGTCTAATTGACATTCATATCTATTGTGTCTATTTATACAAATGCAAGTATCTATGTATTTGCCAACAGCTGATTGCATTTTTCCCATTTTTATTTCCCATTTAAAAGCTTTTTACCTACTCTGACTTTTTTATATTGCAAACCCTGTCCCAAAAGATGTTTCCTTGTACAATAGTACTTCATTCCTAAATATTTTACTGCCAGTGAAAATTCAATTTAATAATGACACTTTTAAATTTCAAAAAGTGCTTTCATATTTATGCCCTTACTTGATCCTTACAACAACCCCATAAGGTAGGTAGAGATGATATTATTATGCTCATCTTACAATGAGGTAACTGAGGGACAAAGAAATGAATTGACTAGTCCAAAGTCATACATCTAATTTAGATAAACACTTGGCATCAGTATCATATATGTTAAAAGCTCATTCCACCTTCAACTGGCTGGCTGTTACTTGGTTTCCCACGTTCTTTCTGTCTTTATAATAAATGTGGGTCATCAAAGCAGTTTTGGCCAAGTGACTCAAATGAATCAATTGTGAACATTTCATAGATTTCATAAGGCATATCACTGTCATAGTCTTTTGGATACATAAGTATGGATAGAAGCTTAAGCCCAGCAAGTTGGCCCCGCAGCTATACCATCCTGGGCATATACATTTGGGCTTAGGGGAAGCTCTGAGGAAGAAACAACATGGCAGAGAGGCAGTCAGCCCTTAGGCAGATGCACAAAACTCTTCATTGCCCTGACCTGCAAATTCTGCTGTGGTTTTAGGCAAATTTATGGACAAAATAAGAACTTGGCAAAACTTTAGCAAAATTTCTTTTTCTTTCTTCCCATCTATAACCTCATTTTCCTGACTCTCTTCCCACCAAGTAATCAGTGACCCTTCCTCCCTTCCATCTACTATCAAAACTTGCTACAGGGAAAGGATTTTTCTCATCAGAGGTGGAATGAACACTGGACTAGGAAGTGAAGTGATATGGGTTCGAATCCTAGCTCTGTCATCAACTACCTATGTGATGTTGAGGAAGTCACTGAATATCTGTGAGCTTCAGTTTTCTCATCTGTTATAACAACTCACATTAAAGAGGACTTATTCTGTGTAAAAGAAAGGAGGAAGAAAAAGGAGAAGGAAGAAAGAAAGGAAAGAAGGAAGGGATGGAAGGAAAAGAAGGAAGAAGGAAAGAAGGAAGAAAGGAAGGGAGGGAGAAATAGGAAGGAAGGAAAGCAGTAAAGAAGAGATGGAGGGAAGGAGGGAACAAAGAAGGGAAGCAGGGAAGGAAAAGGAAGAAAGGGAGGAAGAAAGAGGAAATAAGCAAGACTGGGAATGAGGAAGGGAGGTAGGGAGAAAGGAGAGCAGTAAAGAAAACAGGGAGAAAGGGAAGGAAAAAAGGAAGAAGTGAAGGAAGAAGGTAAAAAAGAAAGAGAAAGAAAGAAATGAGAGAAAGAAGGAAGAAAACCACAAGAAATAATTCCAGTCTCCTGGGATGCACAAAAGGAAATTATTCTTTGGTAGAGCTTCTAGTGATGTGTCACCGCAGAGGTGAATATATCCATTTGGGGATTGAATAAAAGTTGATTATGATAGTCTATTTTTCTGGTGCTCACTCTCTTCTGATTACTTAACTGAAATGAAGGTTATACCATGCATGTATAATCAGTATTTATGCTATTTGGAATGGAGAGATAATTATTTGTAGATGTCTGCTTTATGAGCTTATAACATTCCCTGTGGAGTGTACTTGATTCTCTTCAACCAAAGAAATACGATTGCTATGTCTCAAAGATAGATTTATCTCTTTAGAGGATGGACACAGAAACATAGATCTGTGTTTACACACACCCATACATAGAAGTCTTTTTTTTTTTTTGCACAGTATCAACTAACTCAGCTGGTATGTTTAAATCTCATTTAAAAAGATCAGGGGAAAAACTGGTTCAGAAAACAACAATCTGGCTATATTTTTTTTCCTGAATCAAAAATTAATTTTATGCTAAAATAGTTAATAGGAGGTATTAAAAATGACTTTTACATTTCCCAGTTTTTCAAAGTGTGAAAAATCTGTTCTTAATGGTATTTTAAAAAATACTTATCAGCAAGTGTGGCTTACTAATTTTCTTGACTCAAACCATTAAAGCACAGAGTTTAGGACCAGAACCTCAAGATCCAGGTTATATAAGAGCTCCACAGGAGCTCCAAATGTTTCAAACACCTATTCGCTCTCTTTTTAAAAACAGAATATACATATGGGGAGATATTCAAGTTCAGATGCTCAGAATGTTAGGTGATTTTATGAAACCTAAAAATTGTTTTATTGTTAAACTACAAAACAGCCCATATATATTTCTCTGATTTATGAATGACTAGACAAAAAGATGGTCCAGTAATGTTAGCAAGGGTCAGGAATAACCAGAAGACAACCCCAGGTACTTGTTTACTATCAATTCAAAGTCAAGTCACCTAGAGCAGTGAGGCCAAACAGAAATGGAAGCCACTGAACCATAAATAAGGATCCCTTATAGTTTGCATATTGACCTAGAAAGTCAGATATTAATATTATCTATCCTTTATTGTTTTGTATTTATCTTGTTACATATTTCCCAATTTCAGCCTGAACTTAGGTGTTTTGTGGGCTACATATGACCCACGAGTCATCTAGAGGATGATACATACACAAAGTTATCTAGACTATGTTGGGTATACTTCTGTGACAAATTGGGGGTGGGGTATAGACTAGAGTCTCATGGGATGGGCAGATATGGATGGATTATGATTTGCATCTTGGAGAGGCCCCACATTGATGAGATCACAGACCCATCAAAGTCTCAATCAAAGCAGTTAAAAAAAATGGAAAAAAATCTACCTCTGAGAAATGAAACTAGTAAATGACCATGACTACTGTGGGCTTTTCCCCCCAGTTATTTCTAGAGGCACTTTAATCAAATAAGTAAGAAGTCAGAACTTGTGAGGAGCGGGAGTCAGAAAGGTTCTGATCACAGATCTGCTAATTTGGTTGGACAAGTCACTACACTTCAATGTACATCAGTTGTCATATTTATAAAATGTTGCGGCTGAACTAGACAATACCCAATATCTTTTTCAGCATCCAACTTCTGTGATTCAGAGCACATAGACTAATTTTCATTCTCTCTCCAACTTTGATCTCATTTTACTGTAATGATAAAACCCTACCAAGTCTATATAGAAAGGGTTCTTGCAAACCTAAGAGAGTTTGTTATGTAGGGCATGTCAAACTCAAATTATTATACTATGTTTTATTGTATTTTTACTTATTTTTGTTCAATATTTCCTTTTATGTAGGAGGCATCCTTGATCACTCAGTCACAAGAGGAAAGGGAAGCCAAGCTATTATTTTTTATTCCTCATAGCTGTTCCTTCCTTTCTGTAGCCATATTGCCTTTGCAGTATGTGTGTCTGCTCCCTCAAATGTGCCTCAAACTTTCAAACTTTTGGATAAGGTGCTTCCCTCTGGGCAAGTTGCTGATAGAAGATGGAGGTAGGGAAAAGGAGAAAGAAATCCTCTCCTCCTACTAGGCTCTCCTATAAAGAGAATTAAACACAAAGTAAATAAATACAAGGTGGTTAGAGAGAAAGAACACTACTGGTGGTGGAGAATGACAAAAGACCATGTAGGAAGTGGTGTTTAAGTTATGTCTTGAAGGAAAAGAGGGATTCTGTGAAGTACAGGTGAGGAAGGAATGCATTTCAGGCATGGAAGACAGCCGTTTTAAAGGCATAGAGACAGAAAAAAAATGATGTGTATGAGGGACAGAAAGAAACCCAGACTGGCTAGATTTCAGAATATGTGAAGGAGAGTAATGTCCAATGAGGCTACAATGATAGGTTGTCAGGAGATAGACTGTAAAGAAGGGCTTTAAAAGCAAACAGACAGTTATTTTATTCTAGAGTTATTAGGGAGGCCCTGGAGTTTATTAAATAAGGAAGTCACCACTTTAATCTGTTTTGTGCCTGTGTCTTCCCTTGTTACTTACAAATATCGATATATTTTATTATCACATCACCTTCATTTCTGAATATATTCCCCCTCCTTGTACCCAGAGAGCCATCTCCAACAACAAAGAATAAAAAGGAGGGGAAAAAAGCAGGTCAGCAAACTTAAAAAACATATCAACTATGTGTGACAGTATGTGCAGCCTTTCATGCATCCATAGTTCCTTGTAGTTTCTTCTGGTTTTTAAAGTATAACATGGAAGGGAGGGAGGCACAAAACTAATCATGATTGTTCTGCTTACAAAGCATTCCATTTATTTGACTGTTTTTTTCCATTGACATTATTTTCCTCGTGTATATTATTTTCATGATTCTGCCGATTTTGATTTGCATCAGTTAATCTTGTCATGCTTTTCTGAATTCTTCATATTAATTTCTTATAGTTCAGTAATATTCCATGACATTAATGTATCACAATTTGTTCAACCATCCCTCAATGGATAGGCATATACTTTGTTTCCAGTTCTTTAATACCACTGATGTGCTGCTCAGAATATTTTGGAGTATGAGACCTTTTTATGTAAGGTTTTCTTTGGATATGTGACTAGCAGTGGAATCTCTGGTTCAAAGACCATGAATATTCTCCTCACTTTTTTTCAGCATAATCTAAAATTGTTTTAGAGAGTAGCTTAACCAATTTTCAGCTCCACTATCCACAGCCTTTCCTATATTACATCTATCTTTTGTCATTTTTGCTGGTTTTCTGGGTATTAGGTGAAACCTCCGGTATTATAATTTGCCCTTCTCTTATTGTCATTTTGAACAATCTTTCATTTGGTTGTTAATTGCAGTCCTTTTGAAAATTCTTCATATTCTTTGTCTATTTATCCACTGGGGAGTGGTTGTTGGTCTTATGATTTTTTGTGTAATTTGTTTATATTATCCTGGATATCAGATCCAAATTAAAGATATTTCATGCAAAGATTTACCCCCCCAACTGACAGTTTTCCTTATTATCCTATATTTATTGATTTTGTTCATGAAAAAATTTTCTATTTTGTTTAATCAAAATTATCTGCCATATCACTTTGTAGAAGCTAGGCCCAAGGGTCTGCTTATGTATATGAATTCTTATTTCTGGGTTACTAATTCAGTGACATCAGTGCAACAAGGAGGCAATGAACTTGAGTTAGTGCTGGGAAAAACTCATTGATGGGTCAATAAAGATTGCCATCTTGCTCAGAAGGTGGTGGAAGAGAAAAGGAACTCTCTTAGATGCTTGAGAATTGTCTTCACTAAAAGGGAACCACAAGTCAAGTACTAAAAATGTCAGGCAAACCTAAACTTTGACGAAGACTATTTAACTATGCAGCAGATTCCCAAACCATAGTAATAATCCAACTATTTGAAGCTTGATGAATTTTTTTCAATAGTGAAAATATTGAATAAATCACCAGATTTTTAGCTCTGACATAATTTAGACCTAGATTTTGATGAAGGAGATTAAGCACATAGAGATAATATTTGAACAGGTATCTAGGTCTTACTCTGATTTAACAAATTTGCAAATGGTGTAAGAATCAAAAAAGTAATTTCCCCCAAATTCCTGAGGACTGTTTAATTCTTTATAATATAAATACCTCTTCAAGGTTTTGTTTTTTGAGATTATATAATAATAATGACAATAATGTGAAGGGAGATAAGAGTAATTTTGGTTTTTTAATGCTGCTGTGCACTGAGATTACAGATAAAATTACAAACAATCCTTGCTCCCAATGTATGCTGTGGTGATGTCAACGTACATATGGGTAAGTTCCCTGGGACATTGGAAATTGAGCCTCAGACAGAGATAATGTAACATCAGTACGATGATTATTTTTGTCACTTGCTCCTGTCCTCAGGATCCATTTTCATATTCCAGGAAGCTGATTCAGAAATCAATTTTCTAAAGCAGGGGTTTTTAACCTGAGGTTTTTGGACCACCCTTCCTAGTCCAACCAAGAGATCCATAAATAGGTTTCACAGGCTTAAGGAGCTTGACTGGGAAAAATAACTTTTACAATTAATTTTTAACTGGTGTTTAGAATTTCCTCCAGTTATGAATGTAGGCAACAAATAATATGAGGAGTCCCTAGGTTTCACCAGACTGCCAAAGGGACCTTTGACACAGAAGCAGTTAAGAACTCTGCTCTAGTGCTCAGCAATGTTTGTTGGCTTGATATGGGGTGGGGTGGGGAGGGCAGTGCTTCAGAGCTGGATCGAAGATTTAATATAATACAGAAGATCATAAAAGCATAGATTCAAAGCTGCTAACAATAAGGCCCAAAGAGGGTAAGAAGTTTGCCTAAAGTCACTTAGGTAGAAAAAAGTAGAGGGAGGATTTGAATCCACAAGTTCTGACTACAAATTCATCTCTTTCCACAGTACCACACAGTCCTATTGCTATGGTATTTAAATTAATATTTATTTTTCAAAATAGATTTTGTCAATATCTTTTGTTTTTATGTCATCTAAGCTTTTTCCCTATCTAGTTTCCACTCTCCCATCTCAGGGAGCCATCCCTTATAATCAATCAATCAACAAGCATTTATTAAAGGCTTACTATGTGCCAGGCACTGCGCTAAGATTTGAAGCTACAAAGAAGGGCAGAAACACAGTCCCTGTTATCTTCAAGGAATTAACTTTGTTATTGGAAAGATAATATGTAAATGACTCTGTGCAAATAAGATATATTTAAATATCTCTAGGTAAATCTGCCCCTTTCAAAAAGTAGAATTTAAGCTAAGGAAGCCAGGGGAGCTTAGAGGTGGAAGTGAAGAGGGAGAGCCTTACAGACATGAGAGAGAGCCTGTTAAAAGACATGAAGTTATTTTATTTTATTTTTAATTTATGGAATAAAACAAGCATTTCTATAACATAGTATACTAAAAAAAATATGATTGCACATGGAAATGCAAATCTATTATGTAACTTTTGCTATTTTTAAAATATATAGTAGGATATATTTTATTTTAAATATATAATCCTGTCCATTTCTCTTTTTTCCTTTTTTTCTTCCCTCTCCCCAAAGCCAGAGAATTTTCTACTTGAACCTGAAGGTAAAAGAAGACACCTGAAGTTTTTGAGTGGTGAGAAGTTAGGAAGATTATTTTGACAGCTGAATGGAGAATTACCTGGAGTGCAGATGGACTTCAGGTATGGATACCAACTGGAAAGCTTTTGCAATAATAAGAGCTTGGGTCACAGTGATGACTTAGTGAGTAGAGGAGATGTACATATGTATATATGTAAATATATACATATATCTTCATGTATATGTGTGTCTTTGAAGAATACTTTCTATAAAAAGAAAGAAAAAAGAGAAAAATTCAACTAAAAGAATCAAAACATTGAAAACACTCTGACAAGTCTTCCACACCCATGCACCCCAACCTTTGCACTTTGGGGAAGTGAGAGGTAAGAGTCCCCATCTCCCCCTTTTCATTTTGGGTGGAAAAGAGTTATTAAAATAGGATACGTAGGCATGGGTAGGTTGTAACAGATTGCCAACAACATTACATTATTTTCCCCAAAACCCACAGGTGTTCCAGACTTTCTTATTGAGGGCACCACCATCCTTCCAGTCACTCAGGTTCATAAATGTGTTGTCACCTCAGTTTTCCTCATTCACCTCATATATCAAAGCTGTTGCCAGATCTTGTGGATTCATTCTATGGCCATACCTTTCCCACTTGTCCCCTTTTCTCTACTCTCAAAACCCCACCAGACAGTGGACACTGAGCACTTATCACCTCTCACCTGGACTATTTCAATAACTCCTGTCTCCCTGCCTCAACTGTCTCCTCACTCCAGTCAATCCTCCAGTGAACAATAGCTGCCAAAATGATTTTCCAAAAACCACAGGTCTAACTACTTTACCCTCTTTTTAATAGTCTCTCCCTACTGACTATATGATAAAATATTATCCTTATTTCTCTCATCCTTTATTGATTTCTATATTGTATAGGTTGTGTAGTATACAACAATATTATAGTAGGGCAGCAGCTCTTGCAAATCTTTCCATCCTTTCTCAAACCTCCCGTATCTCCCCCCTTTCCCTCTTTCAATAAAGAACCAGAAATCCCCTCTATCCTTACTACACAATTTCTCAATACTGGACTTGATATTCTGAATTTGTTTAATTCTTCCTCTGGTTCGGGTGGACTGTAATATACCCTCACAACAAGATGGATCATAAGATCATATGGTTGGTTGGTTGGTTGTTGTCTGTCTTCGAAGAGGATCAAAATGACATCACCATGCTAAAGTCCGACTGTGGCTGATCAAAGCAATATGAGCTCAGAATGCTCTACCACAGGTTGGGCATAGATAGTTTGCTTGAATATTTGGGGTGGATATCCCAAATTTGCACATCTTGCATTTGCTTTGTGCTGTCTCAATTCTGCTATGCTCAAAGAGCAGAGCACCTTTTCTTATGTGGGCAATCTATGCTGAGCAGTCCTGGGCCAGTATCTTCCCATGTTGCACAGTCAAATCCAAAGTTCTTGAAAGAGACCTTGAGAGCGCCTTGTATCATTTCTTCAGGTATGGATCGCCTGCCTCATGCAAGCTCTCCATAAAATAGTCTTTTTGGCAAGCGTACATTTTGCATTTGAACAATATGGCCAGCCCATCAGAATTGTGTTCTCTGAAGCATAGTTTGAATACTTGGCAGTTCAGCTAGAGTAAGGACTTCAGTGTCTGATACCTTATCATGCCAGGTGATCCTCAGAATCTTCTTAAGACAGTTCAAGTGGAAGCGATTCAGTTTCCTGGCATGATGTTGGTAGACTGTCAATGTTTCACAAGCATATAACAATGAGGTTATCACAATGTCTCTGTAGACCTTCAGTCCGGTAGTCAGTCTAATATCTCTTCTCTCCCAAACTTTTCTTTGGAGCCTCCCAAACACTGAGCTAGCTCTGGCAATGCATGCATCAACCTCATTGTCAATGTGTACATCCCTGGAAAGTACACTACCAAGGTAAGTGAACTTATCCACAGCATTCAAAACTTCCCCATTTGTTGTAACTGATGCTTTCATGTATGGATGGTGTGGTAGGGGCTGATGGAGCACCTGTGTTTTCTTGGTGTTAATTATTAAGCCAAAATTAGCACAGGCAGCAGAGAATTGATCCATACTTTGTTGCATTTCAGCTTCAGAGGCTGCGTTGAGTGCCTCATCTGCAAGCAGAAAAACATGTACCAGCACTCCCTCCACTTTGGTCTTGACTTGTAGCCTTTTCAAATTGAAGAACTTATGATCAGTCCGGTAATTGACCTTGACATAAGATCATATACTTTGAGGTAAAAGGGACTTTGGAGGCCACCAAATCCAATCCCTTCATTGTATTGATGCAGAAACAGACTAAGAAAGGTTAAGTGGCTTTCCCAGAGACTGAACTCAAGTCTTCTTGACTCCAAGTCAGACATTCTATCCACTGAACCTCCTGGCTTCCTCTGCTTGGCTTCTCTTTCTCCTTCCACTGATCTTCACCCAGACCATTCCATCATGTTCCCTGGCATAGGTACTGCTAGAATTGAACTTTTAAAAGGAAGAGGATAAAGAGCAGATGAAGAATAGAGAGACTGTTTCAAGACAAGGTAGTCATAAGACCAAAGGTACACAGGGAAGAAATCCCAGAGCACATAGAAATGAAAGACGGTAGCCATATTTGCCTAGAGCATAAAATATCTGGAATAAAATAACATGAATTAAGGGAGGGAAGGTAAGATGTTTACCAGATTTTGGAGAACTTAAATGTCAGACAAAGTAATTTGAAATTTTACTCAGCCTTGTGGTTGCCCCGGTAAGGCAATGCATTTGCACTGGTATATAGTTTATCAGCTGATTTCTGGTTGCAAGCAAAGACAAGGAAAAAATATTCAAACTGCTTTGATTATTTTTATGTGACTAAATTGTCCATTTTTAGTGAAAAATTTTCAGACATCTTAATGGCCACCTAATCAGTATTTCAATTTTTCCCTTCAATGTCTTACAGTTTGGAGACTATTGTTTGTACTAATACAACCAAAATTCAATACAAGTATTTATTAAGCAACCATTTTGTGCAGAGCACTGATCCAGGCACTGGGGAAAATGCCAAATTTGGATGTCATGTTTCTTGCCAGCAAAGAAATGATAGTCCCATTGTAAGATAAAATACCAGCATAGATAATTATAATAAACATTACATACTAAGGGCATCAGAGAACTACAAAACAAGTGTATTATTTCAAGTTCTGAATGAATGGCTCTAGACTAAAATGAATGCTGATTTAAAAAAATTAAAAACTCAGTAGGAAGTAGATTAATATTCCCTTTCTGTAAGAGGTCTCATATAGCTTGGGGAGGCTTATAGAACTCCTACAATGTCACGATTGACAGGGATCATCAACAAATAGATTACAGCATTATAGGAAGAAAATTATTTTCTATGCAATGTGGATTAAGTCTCTCTTAATTAAATACTGTGGTCCCCAGTGATTCATGTGGAGTTGATTGGAGGGGGGGTGACTTTCTATTGTTGGATGAGGTCACACCTTCATACCATTGCTTGGTACCTAATCCTAGTGGGAAGGCATGTGTAATCTGATTAGTTCAGAAGTAGTATCCTAGGATTCAATTGTGTCTTCTTGGGCAACTAGGTGATGCCGTGGATAGTTAGCTAGGTGTGGAGTCAGGGAGAGTCATCTTCCTGAATTCAAATTTGACTTCAGGCATTTAGTAACTGTGTCACTGTGGGCAAGTCACTTAATCCTGTTTGCCTCAGTAACTCAAATGGAAAATTAACTGGAGAAGGAAATGAAAAACCACTGCAGTATCTTTGCCAAGAAAACCCCAAATGGGGTCACCAAGAATTGGACACAGGTGAAAATGACTGAACAACATTATCCCAAGGTTCAGCTATATTTTTTAGGGGTTTTCTCTACCTTTCTGTGTTCCATTCCAGCTGATGATAGATTTAACTTCTGACCTTTCCTTTTCCTGTTTCTGATCAATCATCAGTTCGTACAACCTCTTCTGGGGTCTGCTACAATCTGGCTCTCTGATCTGACTCTTTCCTGACAAAGCAATGGACAGCCTAGAAGAGTGCTCTTCTCCCACCCCCACTCCCATATTCTCTGAGTGCAGGTGAATAGAAGACCACTCCCCTTGTGAGCAGAGCAATAAAAAGACATTTTTTTCTTTCTTTTCTTTCTCCTCTTTCACTGCTACAGGTTGGAAAGATAAGGATAATCCAAGGTTGAATAAACTATGCATCTCATATGTTTGTGATTATTGTAAGGCTTCTATTTTATCATATAAGCTTGAATTTTGATAGATATATCTTCTTGTGATTGAGTTAATAATTCCCTTAATAATTCATGTACTTAGTAATTCAAATTACATGAGATTTGATTATTCATGACTGATATGACAGTCTTCCCTGTAGTCCACCATTAAAGGTGTTTCTAATGCAAAATTGTGTGTTTATTTTGTGATGTTCGACTTTGCTGACCCTCAAAGTCCAAGGCCTAGAAAATAGCAAGAAAACTGACTTTCAACAGATTTGTGTAAGAGAGACAAACTGTGCAGAAAGTGTCTTCCCCAAAGTCCATCCTATTTTTTAAAATAGCAGATCCAATACCAATGAGAAATGAGAATAGAAGGAAGAGGTGAAGCAAAGTTGGGAAAGGAGAGAGGAGAGAGGGCAGGACTGAGAATGGAAAGATTCCTGATTTGCCCTTTGGCAGTAAGCAGGTTTCCAAGATGAGCATGCCAAGAAAAATAGGCAACATTCTGAGTGCAACTTTCTGCACAATATAAATATCAAGATCTGAATAAGAGAAGAGATGGGAATCCTTGGGGGGAAAAGGACTAAGGTGATGTGAAGGCAGGGCCTGGACCTGCAATAGATAAGTTACTTGGGAAAAATCCAATTTTCACTGTAGAAGATGATATGAATGGATGGAAAACACTACGAATTATTTCCCTTGATTTATGGGAGCATCTTTGTGACCCAGTTGTGTAGAGGGAATAAGAAGTCTAAGAGATAGATCGTGTGGTAGACAGACTTCTGAACTCAGGAAGAAAGACAAGTTCAAGTCCTGTCTCAGACACTGATAAGTTATGTGACTCTGAGCAAGTTACTTGAGGAAATTAAGACATATCTGTCTCAATTTCTTCATTTGCAAAATGAGAACAGGAGTAGCATTTACCCGCCAAGTTTGTTGTAAGGATCAAATGATGTACTATATATAAAATGCCTCGTAAACTTTAAAGTGCTTTCTAAAGACTAGCTATTATTAGCATCATTATAAGAAAACTAGCCTTCAAGGCTGCAAAACCCAGTAGTCACTGCTCTTTGTCCTCTACTCTCTACATATTCATATTATTGACCTACTGCTTTACATCAGACACTAATTTGGCTTAAGCTCTTTTCTTGTTTGCTGCCAGATGATGACTCTGCTTTATGTTTAGAGGCAAGCTCACTCTTCCACCATTAGATAATTAGTAAATCACTAGCTAGAGAGATAATGTACTGACAAACTTTCTTTTTACTGTTTCTTCTGGTACCATGAAGTATCTTTCCTCATACTCCTGTCTTCCCAAGGTCATCCTGCCACAGTGAGTGGTACCAAGCCATAGTCTCCACCTTTACTATATCACTAAGTACATCCTAGGGTCCAATTAGATGAAACAGGCATGTCCTCTCTGGTGGTGGAACCACAATATATCAGTACTACCTATGATTAATTCTGAAAATCAAAAGCTATGAGTTCTTGGATGTGTCTCATTAACAAGTTTGGTGGGAGAGGAGCCAAGATGGAGTATTAGAGGCAATACAGCTGAAATCTCTCAAAATCCTCTCCAAACAACTTTAAAATAATGCCTCAAATAAAATTTTGGAGTAGCAGAGCCAACAAAAGGTCACAACAGTCACATTTTTCTGATCTAAGAAAACTTAAGAGTTTGTGATATGGTGGAAACCTATCTGGATCCCACACACATGGCGGCAGCCACAGTGGCCATAGCAGCACCAGCAGATTTGAGAGCTCTCAGCCAAGAGAGATTATAAGGATGCCAGACATATGGTGTATCCAGCTCCAACTTCAGTAAGCTGGCCTTCATTTGCCAACCTTTTTTCACTCAAAGCTACTATTTGTATGCAATACCTGTTGAGTTCTCTTGCAATAAGAGCAGTTCTTTCAAGTCTACTGGATTTTGTGTTGTCTATTAGTGTGTACACATTCCATGTGCTGATGGTGGGTGGAATCATCTTTGCAGAGGTTTTTGTACATTTTTTTTGTGTTTCGACCATATGGGGGATTCCCCGCCTGCCAAGGTAATCAGGCCAGGGTTGGGTAAGCAGGCAATGATTAGGGCACCTTTTCTAGTTCCCTTCCTCACACCAGGAGGTGAGCAGTGTGATTCTCAAAAGGCTGCTTAGACACCCGGGGGACTGCTGAGTTCTACTGATGCTCCAATGAGAAACAACGCTATGGCCTGGGCCACCTGTGTGCAGGGTTGTGAATACAGCTCCCAGTGTATCAGCACCTGCTGCTTCATCACTTACCTGTTGCCACAGGACTTTGAGGCATAATACTGAAATGGTGTGGGTGATGTCTTTTGATTCATGTGTATATTGGATTTGAGTGAGGCAGGGTTGCACGAAGTTGTCAGTCTCACTCTCTCCTCCTGAGTCATCATAGTCCAGTGGCAGGACAGAGTCAAGATGGCTGGCAATGGCTCAAGATGCAGTGCATGACCTTGGTGTCTTTGGTGTCTAACCAAGCTCTAATTGTTCCACATCGCCTGCTTCAATTGCCTTCATGGCTGTTGGAACAAATTGTTCTCATCCTCCCATTCCACCAGATGAAGTCTTCACATGCTTGGGGGTTGAAGGACCAATCAAGAATAACCTGCCCAGCAAAACTGAGCATAATCCTTTAGGGGGAAAATAGATATTTAATGAAATAGAGGATGTTCAAGCATTTTTTGAAAAGATCAGAGAGGAATAGAAAATTTGACATTCAAACAGAATACTCAAGGAAAACATAAAAATGCAAACATGAAAGAATTATCAAAAGGGCCTCAATAAAGTTAAACTGTTTACATTACTATATGGGTAGATGATACATGTATCTTCTAAGAAATTTATCACTATTAAGGCAGTTAAAAGGATTTTACATAGATAGAGGGTGTGGATGTGAGTCCATTAAGTAGGAATGATTTCCAAAAAAATATGAAGAGGTGACAAAGAGGGATGCACTGGGAGAATGGGGAAGGGAGAGGTAGAATGGGGAAATTTTTTCTCACATAAAAGAGGCACACAAGGATAGCTTTTACAATGGAAGGGAAAAATGGGAGGGGTGGTAAGCAATGCTTAAACCTCACTCTTATTGGAAATGGTTAAAAGAAGAATATATATATACATATATATATACACACACATACATATATATACGTACTATATATATACACACACATATGCATATATACATATACAACATACACACACACACACACATATACCCACAAACACATATATACTCAGTTGTGTATAGAAATGTAACTTACCCAATAGGGAAATAGAAAGGAAAGGGGAAAAGAGAATGGGATGAGATGGTAAAAGGAAGGACAGATTAAGCAAGACAGAGTTTAGATGCAAAATAGGCTTTTGAGGGGGAACAGGATAAAAAGAGAGAGAAAAAAAGAAATAGAAGAAAGTGTGATGTGAGGAAATAGACAGTAATCATAATAATCATAATTGTGAATGGGATAAACTTACCCATAAAACAGAAGCGGATGGTAGAAGGGATTAGAAAAGAATCCAAGAACATGTTGTTTACAAGAGACACTCTTAAAACAGAAAAACACACATATAGTTAAAACAAAGGGCAAGGGCAGAATCTAATACACTTCAGCTGAAATATAAAAGGGAGGGTAGCAATCATGACCTCCGACAAGACAAAAGCAAAAATAGACCTAATTAAAAGAGATAATCAGGGAAACTACATCTTGTTAGAAGATGCTGTAGAAAATGAAGTCATATCAAAAAGTTTTACAAGTAAGTTTCTCTGATAAAGGCCTCATTTCTCAAGTATATACTGAATATATAACTGAGTCAAATTTACAAAAATAAGAGCAATTCCCCAATTAATAAATGGCCAAAAGATGTGAACAGGCAGTTTTTAGAAGAAGAAATCAAAGTGATCTATAATCATATGAAAAAGTTCTCCAAATCACTATTGATTAGGGAAAAGCAAATGAAAACAACTCTGAGGTACTACCTCACACCTATCAGAAATGACAAATGTTGGAGGGGAGGAGGGAAAAATAGGTATATTAAAAAGCTATTGGTAGAGTAGTGAACTGGTCCAACCATTCTGGAGAACAATTTGTAACTAGGAGCAAACTCTGTGCGCTCTTTGACATAGCAATACCACTATTAGATCTGTACCCCAAAGATATAAAAAAAAGGAAAGGACCTATGTATTAAAAAATATTTATAGCAGCTCTTTTTGTCATGGCAAAGAATATGAAATTGAAGAGATGTTTATCAGTTAAGGAAAAAACGAACAAGTTGTAGCATATGATTGTGATGGAGTACAATTTTGCCTGGGAAATTATGAGACGGGTAGTTTCAGAAAAAAACCCCACCCCAAAAGCATGTCAAGGTCTATGTGAACTGATGCAAGTGAGGTGAGAAGAACCAGAAGAACTCTGTGCACAGTAACAACAATGTTTTAATGATGATCAACTGTCAAAGACTTGGCTACTCTGATCAATTCAATGACCCAAGACAATTCCAAAGGACTTATGATGAAAAAAAAATTTCATCCATCTCCAAAGATAGAACTGATGAACTCTGAGTATAAACTGAAGTATAATTTTTTTACTTTATTTTTCTTGCTTTTTTGGCAATACAGTTAATATGAAAATGTTTTGCATGGTTTCACATGTATAATTGATATCATGTTTGTTGCCTTCTTATTGGGTGTGGGGGTGAATGGGAGGGAGAGAGAGAATTTGGAACTCAAAATGTAAAAAGGAAAAAATGCTAAAAGTAAACAAATAATAAAATAAAAATATTTTACAAAAACAAGTTCATTAATTGAACAGATCTCCAATGCTATAGAATGATCATCTGTCACAATATTATATCTTCTATATGGAATGCCAATAAATCACATCATCAACAAGTGTTTATTAAGCACTTATGTAGTAAGTGCTGGGCTAAGTGCTGAGGATACAGTAAAAGGTAAAACAGTCCTCCCCCTCAAGGAGCTTACCTTCTAATGGAAAGGAAGACAGACATATAAATAAATGCATATAACATGCATACAGAGTAGATGGTTAATAACCTTAGAGAAAGAACTCTATCAGTTGGAGAGACCAGGAAAGGACTCTTAGAGAAGGTAGCATTTTACTTGAGTCTTAAAGGAAGTCGTCCTTTATTCAATAAACATTTACGAAATCTCTCCTTATGCAGAGCACTACATTTAGACTTGTTGTTTATAGGTACTTATTATTTCCATTACCAACACGTCACACAGCATAGTCTAGTTTGCACTGTCTTTTAAGATCATACCTGTTGGATGAGTTATGGTGTATGATGGGACTTGAAGAGGACACAATGTTGATAACAATACTGGGCAGACCCAAATGAATGGTGTTTGGACCTTGAACAGAGCCCCAGAAAAGTGATCTTTGGACACTGGTTATGATACACTTCTTCCTTTCCAATGACTTTATAGCAATAATAATTTAGATTCCTACAATAATAATAATTTAGATTTCTAGAGGAATTAGCATGAAGGTTGTCAACAGACATACAGTTTGTGTGTGGGGGGAAACATAGGTCACTCATACAACAAGAGTGAAAGATTATCAAAGGAGATTCTATGCACCACATTGATAGTTGCACAGTGTCAAGAAGTCTAAAACCCACTGGCTCTCTGGAAGATTTATGGCAGGACATGGACAAGAATTATACCAGATGGGCATCCAAAGGTAGTTTTCAGTTTGAATCCCTGGATGAAATATTCACATCAACTAAATCAGAGACTCATTTATATGTAAAGCTTTATGATGGCAGTGTTTTTATATACATTATGCATATATCTTGTCTTTCCCACCATAGTGAAAGCTCCTCTAGGAAAGGGACTGGGTCTTTTTCCTCTTTGTATGCCCAGTGTGTTTGGGTTTGGGATTTGTTTGTGATTTCTTGGATTTGTGATTTTGCCAGTATAGGAAGCTCCATGTGAAAATACCCATCTACTAAGGCAGATTAATAACTCTTGAGGGAGGAAGGGAAGGAAGGAAGGGAAACTGTGGGAGACATGTTTTCATTAACCATATTTTACAGTTGAGGAAACTGAGTAAGCAGATATTAAGTAATTTATCCAGAGTCACAGAGCTAGTAAGTGTCTGAGGCTGGATAGGGACTCAGATCTTCCTAATTCCAGGCTCAGCACTCTAACCACTGTACCATCAAGCTAACTCTAACTCTAAGGCAGAATTGCTGTGACTTACTTCTAGTCACATAGCCAGTATATGTCTCAGGTGACACTTTGTCCTGACTCTGAGGAAGGCCGCCTATCACTAGTCTATGGAGTTTTGTACATGGTAAACTCTAGAGACACATTTGTTTTTTATGATGATTTATTGTTTCTGTCTCATATGTGCACATGTCATCAATAATGTCTGGCAATAAGTTTGCATCAAGGAGCCAGAAACACAATGTGGTACAACAAAGTAACTCAAAAAAGGCAAAGGACACCAATCAATCTTCCATGTTTTTAAAGTACACAAAGGTCTGAAAACAGAGTACGATGTAGAAATATTGTTGCCAGGAACACCAAAGGATGATGTCAGTGATCTAATTCAAAGGGGGGTAATATCACTATCACTAGAAGAAAGCTTACAGACAAATAGGACAGTAGAGCAATTATGCTGTTACTTTCTCTGATATTATCTCAAAGGTTCAGACACATGGCTGATATTGGATTCTACCTATTCTGACTTTTAAAGAAATCATCCGCTGGCTAAATGAATTAGCTTAATTGTAAAATTTTTGCTGCCATATTTGGTCCATTAGGGGAAAATAAAAAAAGTGTCATCATCCTCATCCTCATCATCATTGCTATTACCATTATTGGAACAACAAAGCCAAAGATTTATACAGTAGAGGTATTCCCTGAGGACTGATTTCCCTTTTAACTTCCTGGAGTCTATTCAGGTCCCAGGCTACTGGTATTTTTCTTGGATCAGTTGCCACCCATCAGAAAGTTGTCCTGTTTAAATTCAGCCACAGAAAAATAACTTAGATTTCATATTGTGATAATGAAGTATAGTTTTCTTAAATTAAAATACAAAACATAGTAATATAAAAAATTGGCAGACACAAGTCACCTAAAATGAAGTAGATATAATAATCTCCCAAAGTCAGTGTTCTCTTCCTCTTCCCCTACCCCAACAGTCTAACATTCAAATGACCAGGATACCAAGAGGTAAGGATCCTTAGGTCAAGCTACTATAAAATGGAACAACTCACAATAAAGAGGAACTAGATGATATGGAAGTAGGATTTGCCACAGATATCACCCATAGGCACTGCTCTCAACTAGGTGGTGGGTGCCTCTCACTTTGAAGTCTGTGGGAGTTTTAACTATTACAATACTGCTTAGATGTGCAGAGAGCTCAAATGTTGTGCATTGGTCTGGCTTAGCAAAATGGGAACGAAGCTCCACATGGTTCCTCTGATGCCTCACAGGTAAGAGAGAGATTACTGTCTGTCCCATCCCAGTCCTAAGAGAAGAAGAAATTTTTGCATTCACACATGTAAAAAGAACTACTTTTACATCTCCATCCTCCACTACTCTTTCTTTCTCTCTTTTCTTCCTAGTGTTCTCTTTAGAAATACCCTCCACTATATATTTATCCAGTCACTGTCTATTTTGGGATGGCATCATCAATGTCTATGCTCCTTGCATTAAAATTACCAACCAACTAAAATGTAATTGCAGAACAGAAATAGAATTTATTTTTTCATGATTAATGAGTTGATATATGTGGGATAGGGGGCTGCATATGTGCATGTTGCTAGAATAGGAGCATGTCTAAAATTTACCAAAGAAGTGATGTTTGGGCCCTGACCAGGCCAAGAACAGTGATGTTTGGATATTCGTCATGCTCTACTTCCTTCTCTCCAAATATTACTTTACAATGATAACAGATTTCCCAGAACAAAAGATGGGGGGGAAGAGCAGCAAAGGTAACTATCTTCCAAGGTCAATGGGAATTATAAGGTGTATAGGTTTGCTCTTTCCATTGGCCCAAATGGGTTATTCATTAACTTCATCAAAGACTTCCTGCTTATTTAATTGACATATTTCTTCCTGGAGAATTTGACCTTTTTGTCATTGCAGAACTTTAATTTTCAACTGCACTGATATCAAACAATTAAGGAGAGGAACATTACCAAAGGGAACACATTATTCTGCAAAGCTCTGCTGTCAGAATGTCCAGCAGAGTGTTTAAAGATAAAGGCTGTGAACAAGGACAGTGGGGTTGACTTACTCACATACCAAAAATAAAAACTTCTAATTTGATGTTACCTCTCTCTGAGGTACCTTTGGTACATCAGAAATATCTGATAGCAGAAGCGTGAAACAAGGAAACCTTACCAACAAATATAAAGAAGGAACTCTTAAAGTCCATAAACTTTTTTAAAAAAAATGTAAACTATATTTGGTTTAAATTAATTTAAACTATAATTGGTTTCTTTGTAATGTCACATACTCTATTTTATTAATTTAAAAACATTATTCTGAGGAGTCCAGTTTCACCAAACTGTCAAAGGGGTCTGTGACACCAAAAGGGTTAAGAATTCTTCTATTAGATTATATACAAGATTGAACCCCAGAAAAGTTTCAAAATTACCTTTCTCTTGCCTCCCATCCTTTCCTCTTTTCCAACCATAATAGGTATTGTAGCATAGCAGATAGTGTTGGGACCTGAAGTTAGGAGACCTGGATTCAAAACTGATTAACAATTATCATTTCAAAGCAGATGAATCCCAGATCTAGATATCCAACGTGACTCTCCTGAGCACGTCCTGAATCATCAATAGTTTTTGAATATTTTCACTTGGATATGCCATAGGAATCTCATATTCAAAGTGTCCAAAACATGGTAGATAGAAGATTACTTATTCTCTCTCCCTCTTCCCACCCAACTCTGTTCCTAATTTCTATCAAAGACACTTAATGAATGCTTGTTGATAAATTCATTAAACGAATACTTACTAGCCATGTAAACATGAACCGATCATTTAATTGCTCTGAGTGTCAGTTTCCTCAACTGAACAATAGGGGTAATACTACCTGTACTACCTATCTCACATGGTTGTAGTGAGGCTAAAGCAATATAACATATACAAAGCATAATATGTATACATTCATTAATATTATCCCCTTCACCCAATTTGAGGATCTAGTTACCTCAATATTGTCCTTTGACTATCCAAAGCCCTACTCTGCTATGTTAGCAGCCCATTCAAATGTGCTCACCCTTAAAGTGTCCTATGGTCACAACTGATTTTTCTCCATTCTTACCCAATCAAAGTTCTAACTCCTTCCTTTGCACTCAGCTAAAGGTTATGATGCAGGTCACAGCAACATATGAAAAATTAATAACTTAGCCCTTCCGGATGTGTTCACATTTCAAAAGAAAATCCAAGTGTATCTATAATTTCTGGGATGCCACTGATCATGAGGGAGATATATTGTTGCCACAAAACCTTTCTCAGCCCCGAAATCACATCATGTGGGCAGGCATATGCTCTACCTATGGATGAGGTAGGTAAGTACTGATTATGTGGTTCCTAGGAATAGGATCTAGGCTACTTTTACTTGTTCCATATGTACTTAAAATAGTTATGCACAGATTGGCACTTGGAATCATACAATTTTAAACCTGGAAGCAACCTGAGAAATTGCTGTAGAAAATGAGAGATGTGCCATAAATTTGGAGGACAATATCCCAATATTTAAAAATTGGACAGGGGGAAGAAGAGACTAGAGTCTGTAAACTACAAACCAATGAACTTTGGTTCCTAGGGAAATGGTTATCATTAAAGAAATGGTTAGTTAACATTTCAAAAGGGAAGTGATGATTATAATGAGCAAGTAAGTTTTTGGTTTTATTTTTTTTTACCGAGAACAAGTAGTGACAGAATAACCTTATCTCTTTGTGGACAGTGTTATGAAACTGAAAGATGAGGGGAATGCTGTAAATAAAGTTTACTAAGATTTTTAGCAAGGCGTTTGTTAAACTATCCCATATTATTCTTGTGAAGAGATGTAGAGATGTGGACTTGATGACAATATAGTTAAATGGATTCAGAGCTAATTAATGACCCAACTCAAAACAATAGTCATTAATGGTTTGATGTCAATGTGGCAGCATGCCTCCAGTGGAATGCCTTAGTATGGCATTAGAGATGCATGAATACCTTTCAGGAATAAGGAGGAAATAGTCCCATTGTACTCCGACTGAGCCAGACCACATCTAGAGTAGTGTCCAGTTCTAGATGCTACAGTTTAAGAAGAACAGTGACAAACTGGACAGCATTCAGAGAAGGGCATCCAGAATAGCAAGTAAACTCAAACCCATGGAATTTGAGAATCATTTGAAGGGACTGGGGAGGATAGAGGCCTCAGGGGGGATATGGTAGCTGGCATCAAGTACCCGAAACACTATCATGTGTAGATAGGATTAGATTTCTTCTAGCTGGTTTTAGAGGAGCAATGGGTATAAGTTGAAAACAGGTAACTTTAGGCCTAATTTCAGGAAAAGTTTCCTAATAATTAGAACTGTCCAGAAATGGAGAACTTCCTAGAGAAGTGGTGGGTTCCTCTTCATTGGAGGTCTTTGAGCAGAGGCAGAGTGCATCATATTGTGGCTTCCTTTCAGATGTAGCATCCTACGAGCTTGCTACTGATGTCTCTCCTCACTAGAATTCTGAGAACCTATGAGTATATTTTACATTTGAGGAAATGGAGGACCAGAGCAAAGACTGTCTCATGTAAGGTACCACAAGCTAGCACTTATAAAGCACCTTAAGGTACATTGCACAAATGCTATCTCATTTTGTCCCCACAACAATTCCTGTGTAGGTGCTGTTGTTAACCCCATTTTACAGATGAGGAGATGGAGAACTGAGATTAAGGCTCAGATCTTTTAACTGTCATTCAAATATTCTTTCTACCATCATGTGCTGTATTGGGTTTCATCTATTCTGTTTTCCAATAAAGTTGACCCTGCCCCCTCCCTTTTACAATGAGGTTGGTATCAAAAAATCAATCTGGGCCAGTGTCTATATTATAAATTCAAGATCAAAAAGCCCCATGAAATCTGAATGTCATTAGATGGCGGCAGCTCTTGTAGTTCCAGCCTGCCACAAAACCTGTGGTTTTATGCTTTACTGACTTTCAGATAGGACTACTGTAACTGAACGCTGCACCAGTTCCCAGGTGGGTCTCCATAAGTTAGAGCATCAGCAGAAAAGTTGGCCAGGTGCCCTTCCTGTAATGAACTTTCACAGTGCATTAATCCAGTCTGCAACCCACACATTACTCAAGAAATTCTGATTCTTTAACAGAATTTTAAGGTTAGGAAAACTTTAAGCTAGGATTGGTGAGCTTGGAGAATGGGATTCCTTTATATTTGGAAACTGTAAATGATAAATAATGACATTTTTGGGCCAAAACTTGCACTTAGTTCCATAGGTAGCCTTTCAGGAATTCAGAGTAATGAGCCACTATGTAGTCTGTTTTCAGAAGTGTGGAGAAATCCTCCCTCCACTATTGCTACCAAGCTTTCTGATCCTGGAAATTCCTAAATTGTAGCTATTGTTCTCTAGTTAAAACTAAGCTAGAGTGTTCCCACCCCATTAACATGCAAATATTTCTGAGGAATACAATGCACTAAGTTGATATCAGACACTATAGATTGATATCAGACATTATAGATACTTAGGCTCAATATGAAATGATCAGGCAGATTTTGATGAAAGGCCTCAGCAGGAAATATGGTAAATGGCTTCAAGTAATAGGAAGGGAAAATATGTAAGCACTGGTTATCCAAGAGGAGAAGAGGAGAGGAGCCACTGAGTGAGGGGAAGAGTGCAGTAAAGGGGATATAATCTATTTCACTGTCTGGCTAAGGGTTGATCCTACTCAACAACTTCAATGTTTCATTAATACTGTAGTGTGCATTCTGAATGTGATAGAATAAGTTTAAATGGGTTCCAGCTGGAATGGCATTACTACAATCAATCAACAAGAATTTATTAAGCATCTACTACATAGAGAACAATGCCAAGTGCTGGAGACACAAAGACAAAAAAGAAAAAGGACCCTGCTATCAAGGAGCTTACTTTCTATTTTGGGAGAGAAGACATGTACACATGTAAGTACATGCCAAATAAATACCAAACAAATACACAGATATAAGTATTACAAAAGAAACCAAAGGTTAGTGAAAACATGTGCCTTTTTTTATGGGCCCCAAGTTAAGAACCCCTAGCTTAGTGAAAAGAGCATAGGCTTTGAAGTCAAAAGAGCCAGGACATGGGGGTGGGGCAGAGCCAAGATGGTGGAGTAGAAGGACGGACTTGCTCTAGTTCTGCCCCCACAGCTCATAAAATACCTGTAAAAAATGAATCTCAACAAATTCTAGAGCGGTATAAGATACAAAATGACAGAATGAAAGAGATTTCCAGCCCAAGACAGCCTAGAAGGCTGAGAGGAAAGGTCTATCATGTTGGGCTGGGAGTGGAGTGCAGCCCAGCCTTGGCATGTGGCATGAACAGGACTGGAGCAGGTTTCAGGGCACAGAATCATGGTTAGCAACTGTGGTTCTCAGATTTCTCAACTCACAAACACCAAAGACAACTTCAAAGGTCACCTGGGTGGGAAGAGGGCATGGGTCTGATCCAAGCCCTGACCCCAGGGTGGCAGCAGTCATTGTAGCAGCACCCACTTTTGGAGCCATTGGCCTAAAGGTCCTGGGGAAGTCGAGCAGCTGATCTGGATCTCAGCCCTGAGTGGCAGTCCTGGGGTGAGGAGGAGCACTGGTGCTGGCCTGGTGGAGCTGGTGGTGGCTGTGGAGAGGGAATCCTACTCACAGATCCTGGGCAGAAGAGTGCTTGTGGTTTCTCACAGACAAGAGTGCAGACCAAGAGATGAGTAAACTCCTTTCCCTTGATTGTGCCACCTTGGAAGGACTGAGAACCTACAGGTCCCTAGAAAATCATGAAAAGTGAGTCAACAGCTTGCTAAAGGAGACCCAAAAAATGCTGAAGAAAATAGCACCTTTAAAAATAGACTAAACCAAATGGCAAAAGAGGTCCAAAAAGCCAATGAGGAGAATACTTTAAAAAGCAGAATGGGCCAAATGGAAAAGGACTTTCAACACTGAAGAAAATAGTTTTTTAAAAAGTAGAATGGAGAAGATGAAAACTAATGACTTTATGAGAAACCAAGAAATTACAAAACAAAACCAAAAGAATGAAAAAATAGGAGACAATGTGAAATATCTCACTGGAAAAATAACTGACCTGGAAAATAGGCCCAGGAGAGGTAATTTAAAAATTATTGTTCTACCTGAAAACCATGATCAAAAAAAGAGCCTAGACATTATTTTCCAAGAAATGATCAAGGAAAATTGCCCTGATATTCTAGAACTAGAGGACAAAATAGAAATGGAAAGAATTCACCAATCACTTCCTGAGATAGATCCCAAAAGGAAAACTTCTAGGAATATTGTAGCCAAATTCCAGAGTTCCCAGGTCAAGGAAAAAATATTACAGGCAGACAGACAGAAACAATTTAAGTATTGTGAAAATACAATCAGGATAACACAGGATTTAGCAGCTTCTACACTAAGAGATCAAAGGGCTCAGAATATGATATTCCAGAGGTCAAAGGAGATAGGATTAAAGCCAAGAATCACCTACCCAGCAAAACTGAGTATAATATTTCAGGGAAAAAATGGAATTTCAATGAAATAGAGGACTTCCAAGAATTCTTGTTGAAAAGATCAGAACTGAATAGAATATTTGACTTTCAAATATAAGAATCAGGAGAAATATGAAAAGGTAAACAGGAAAGAGAAGCCTTAAAGAACTCATTAAAGTTGAAGTGTTTACATTCCTACATGGAAAGATGTTATTTGAAACTCATGAGACCTTTTTCAGTATTAGGATAGTTAGAGGGAATATACATACATACATATATATATATGTATATATAGGTGTATGGGTATGTATATATGTGTAAGTATGTGTATGTATATAGGTGTATGTGTATGGGTGTATGTGTGTGTGTATATATATATATGTGTGTGTATATATATATGTGTGTGTATATAGAGAGAGACAGAGGGCACAGGGTGAGCTAGATATGAAGGGAGAATACCAAAAAAATAAAATTTACGGTTGAATGGAATGTACTAGGAGTAAGAGAAAGGGAGAGGTAGAATGTAGCAAATCACCTCACAAAAAAGAGGTAAGAAAGCTTTTACAATGGAGGGGAAGAGCAGGGAGATGAAAGGAAATAAGTGAACCTTACTGTCATGGGATTTGGCCTAAGGAAGGAATAACACACACTCAATTGGATATGGAAATCTAATTTACCCTGCAAGAAAGCAAGGGCTAGGGGACAGGAGAGGGAAGATAATAGAAAGGACAGCAAATTGCGGAAAGGGATAATCAGAAGCAAACACAGTTGTGAGAGGACAGGTCAAGGGAGAGAATGGAACAAAGGAAGCGCAGGATAGGACAGAGGGAAATGTGGTTAGTATTTTTCAACATAACTATTATGGAAGTGCTTTGCATTGTTACATGTGTATGACCTATATTGAATTGCTTGTTTTCTCAATGAGGATGAGTGGGGAGGGAGGGAGAGAGTATGGAACTCAAAGCTTTAAGAACGAATGCTAAAAATTGTTTTACCATGCAACTAGAAATTAAGCTATTCAGGCAATGAAGTATAGAAATCTATTTTGCCCTACAGGAAACTAGAGGGGAAGGGGGATGGAAGAAGGATGGGTAATAGAAGGGAGGACAGACTGGAGGAAAGGGTAGATGGGGTGCATGCTGTCCTGAGGTGAGGGGTGGGGAGAGATGGGGAGAAAATTTTGAATTCAAATTCTTGTGTAAGTGAATGTTAAGAGCTAAAAATTAAATAAATTATACATAAAAAAAGAGCCAGGACATAATGCATGGGCATTGGTTATATAAACTGGAGTATGTAAAGAGTAAATGAGTAAGTGATAGGTAAGAGCAGTAGCTTTAGAGATCAAAGGGAATTAAATGGTCACCCAATCCACCCCCCTCATTTCACAGATGAGAAAGTAAGGCCATGAAAAGGTTAAGTGGTTTGCCCAAAGTCACACATTTAGTAAGCACCAGAGATGGAATTCGAACCTATGTCTTCATCTTCCAGTTCCATGTCCAGTACTCTTTCCAATGTACCTTGGCTTTATAGGGATTGCAGCACTTTGGCTTTGGTGGACAATGGCAGTGTTACTGTTTATTCTGCTTTCATGGCACCTGGGGTTCTTACATCAGGCAAGGAGTCTTAGCTCCTTCAGTTCTAGGAAAAGCCATCCAGAACTTGCTTAATGTGTCCATGTTCCTCCAACTGCCTCTCATGGTCCAGGTTTGGCTTAGGTCCTGAATTTGAATCCTGCCTCAAACATTTGCTAGCTGCCATAATCTGGGTAAGTTGCACCCTCTCTTGGTCTCTCATTTCCTCATTAGTAAAATGGAAAATAATAGCATCCACCTCCACAGGTTGCTGTGAGGATAAAATGAGACAAGGTTTGTAAAGCGCTTTGCAAACTTTATAGCACTATGCAAATACTATTATTATTATTATCGTTGGTCTCTGGATTGCTACAGAACCAGATCGTTGCATATTGCTAAGAAGAATTACTGAGTGGTGATAATATGTCCTATACATTTAGCTTGACAGCTATATATCTGATTTTACATGACTGAGTTCAGTCTTGGGAAGAATGTATAGTTGTGAGGTATCTTTGGGACAAATTGTTCAACTATAAGTCAAGGTAGAAAGGGTGTTCAGTGGTTATGTAGTCCTGTCCTCTGCCTTCAGGCAAGATTGTTCATACATAATCTGAGTATAAGAAGATCCTTTGTTATAGATGTCCAGGAAAAGAGTTTGCAACTCCCACATTGAACTCCCGCTTCCACTTCCAAACTCCATTTTTAGGTGTATCGGGCTTACAAAATGCTATTCTTTCGATGTGAAGGTATTATGAAGGGAATTTGCCCTTTCATGATTGAACTCAATGACCAAGCTCTTAAGATTCAATTTATAGTGATATGCATTTCCCATTGGGAGAGCATATGCTTTTTGTTCTATTTCCTTAAGAGTTATGGGTTTGCCAAAATCTATCCATTCTATCATCTAGTGTCCTTTCAACAAATGATACACATGTTTTGCATGTGACATTCAAAGGGTTAGAGTATTTGAAGAACTGATGCACATCTCGAATATTTATCATACCTAGGACTGGCACTCTGTGGGAAACATGAACAGACAATTTGTAAGGGAGCAAATTCAATTGGTTATAACCATAAGATGTTCAAATTCTCAAATAACTAGAGAAATATAAGTCAAAACAACTGTAAAATTCCTTCTTCTATCCACTAGAGTAACAAAAAATAGCAAAAAGTGATAAAATTCAGTACTGACAGGGTTGTGAAGAAATAGGCATTTTAATGCATTGTTGATATGAATTCAGATTAGTGCAAGCATCTTGGAAAGGAATATGTAATATGAGTCATAAAAAAAGGTATGAGTCTTCATACCTTTAGACCTAGTAATTTTATTGCTAGAAATATTATAAAACATTACAGAAACATCATAAAGAAGAGGAGTGAGGAACAAGAATATTCACTGCTGCACTATTTGTTAATAGCAGGGAAAAATCAGAAAACAATATATATGTTTAACAATTGGAGAATAACTGAAGAAATGATTTATTCTTATTTTCCTTTTGTTCTCAAAGAGGACCAAGATGACTTCACTAGGCTTGAGTCAAGTTTCAATATGTCCAACTGTGGCTGATCAGACTAATACGAGTTCAGAATGCCCTACCACAGGTTGGACACAAATAGTCTGTGTGAACATTTGGGGTGGATACTTGAAATTTGTGCATCCTGCATTTCCTTTCAGCTGTTTTAATTCTGCTTTGCTCAGAGCACAGCATCTTCTCAGATGTGGGCATGCCATGCTGAGTGGTCTGGTGCCAGTGTCTCCCAAGTCACACAATCAATTTCAGAGTTCTTAAGAGAGATCTTGAATGTGTCCTTGTATCACTTCTTCTGACTACCATGCTTACCCTGTGTGGGTTCTCCATAAAACAGTCTTTTTGGCAAGCATATGTTTTGCATTAAAGCAATGTGAGAAGCCCATCGGAGTTGTGCGTTCTGAAGCAGACTTTGAATGCTTTGCAGTTTAATTCAAGTAAGGACCTCAGTGTCTGGTACCTTATCTTGTCAGGTGATCTTCAAAATTTTCCTAAGACAGTTCAAAAGGAAGTGATTCAGTTTCCTGGCATGGCACTGGAATACACTCCAGGTTTCACTGGCATAAAATGATGAGGTCAGCACAATGGCTCTGTAGACCTTATTTATTATTATATTAATGTAACGAAATACTACAGCCACATAAAAATGAGAGGTGTTATGGCATTATAGAGGACTCATTATGAAATTAGGAAGTTCTGAGTTCAAGTGCTGTTTCTTGTATATACTGACTATATATGAACATGGGCAAATCTGCTTAACCTCTCAAGGTCCCAGGCAACTCACCAAGACTGTTGCTTAGTGAAAGGCTAGCTACCAATGTTCACTGATGGAGGAATTTTCTACTTTGAGAATTCTATACATTGATGGAAACATAGACCTAGGGAAGAAGGAGGAGGAGGAAGAGTAGGAGGAGGAGGAGGCAGACAAGGAGGAAGAGAAGAAGAATGAGAAAAAGGAGGAGAAGCAGAAGGAAGAGGAGAAAGGAAAAGAAATGAAGAAGAAGAAGAAGAAGAAGAAGAAGAAGAAGAAGAAAAAGAAGAAGAAGAAGAAATTAACCTTATGAGGAAATCTGGAAGGTTTTCTAAGAGATTATGGACAGTAAAATCAATAAAACCAATGCTATATATACACATTGACTGCAACTACATGAAAAGAGAAAAAGAAAGGAAGGAAGGCAGAGAGGGAAGGAGGAAAGGAGGAAGATGGAAAAATAGGTGGTAGAAACGACAGAGATAAAAAAGTTTCTTGGTTAATTTATTTGGATTTGCCTTTTTAAAGGCTGAGCGTCTGGGGGTAGGATCTTACCTCTCATTATATGTTTATTTGGTAATGATAATAGTGGCTACCACTTATACAGTGCTTTGAAGTTTGCTAAGTGCTTTACTTATGTCATTGTATTTTATCCTTACATCTTTGTGAGGTAAGTGCTATTATTATTCCTGTGTTATAGATGAAACTGAGAAAGCTCAAGTAACTTGTGCAAAATCATGGAATTTTAGTGTCTTAAGGATTCAGACTCAAGGCTTCTCTAATTCCTAGTTACCCAATACACTCTCTACTTTGATTTTGTTAATGGCTGTTGAATTTATCTCAATGACTAGATTTTTAAAAAGGTTAAGTTTGGGGCTATCAATATAACAGTGAAGAAAATTGATTATGGTCTTACTCCTACACCTTTATGTTTAATTTGCAAGTCTGCAAGAGGCTATTTTTTTTTTTCTTTTTCTACTCATTGACTGTGGTTAAGGTTTATGTACCCGATACCAGGTGAGCAGTTGGTCATACTCTGAGTATTGAATAGACAAGATTAAGCCATCAGTATGGTTAAGAGGGAAGGATAAGCATAGATTTCTATCCACACCACTGAACAGAACACTCCAAAAGTTGGAACCTTTGTATTTCTAAATCCAAACTGTTGAACATTAATAAAACTCAATGAAAAAAAATTTTTATTAAGGGCCTGTTGTGTTATGTGCAGAGCTCTAGGCTAGGTGCTAGAGGATACAAAAATATAAGTACCTTTATGGAGCTTACTAAAAAGATGCAACGAATACACAAATAGCCACAATGCACAAATAGAACGTAAAACATGATGATTAAATATACTTCAAAAGCTACTGATATACAGTAAGATTTAAATAAAAAGTCCAATGCATAATTTGACCACTTTGTCATTATTTTTAATGATTAAAATTTTAAATTCATACCCCCATTTCCTCTTGGGGTGACAAAAAGATATCCTTGGCTTCTTACTTTCAACACTCTACTGGTTAAATTCACCTCCGCAACCTACCTAGACCCCTTAGTGAATCAGTTCAACTATATAATAGCCTCTGCTCTTAAATCCCTTGTCCCTCTGCCCTGTTGTCAAATGCATCTTACACAATTGAAGCCCTAGATTTCTGTCACCATCTGCCTTCTTTGGTCTGAGTCAGATAGCGCTAAATAGAACTAGAGAAAGTTATGAAACCATGCTGCCTGGGTGGACTACAAAGCTATATTATCTAAGATCAACTGGGCCCTCACTGCAGCAAGGCAATAATTTTACCATTCTCTAATGATAGTCATATTCATAGTTGCAATCAATAGACATTTATTAAGTGCCTACTATGTACCAGTCACTGTGTTAAACACCAGAGATATAAATAGTATCCAGTTCCCAGTTCTCCAATCTGAAGGGAGAGGCAGCTGAGGGCACTGAGGAGGAGTTGAGTAGCCATGACAAGTTTATCCTAAGGGAACTCTGATGTTTGTGGAGTTGAAATCAAGTAGAGTAACTGGTGAGAAATGAAGAAAAATAATCTATTAACAACACCAGCAACTGTTTCAAAATGCTGGATCTTTCCTTGGACTTCCTATAACATTCTCTTCCTCCAAACTCTCAACTGAGGACTTCAACTCGTACTTCCCTGAAAAAACTGAGACCATTTAATAAGTTTTCCTCTCTCTAACTTCTCCTCATCTCATATCACTTAGTCATCTTATCTCATTATTGCTTCCTTCACAATTGTCTCAGATGAAAAGGTTTTTCTCCTTTCCAAGAACAGTTCATCTACAAACATTCTTGATCCCATTCTCTCTCATCTTCTCTAGAAGCTTGTCTCTTCTGTCTTTCTTGGCCTGAAAACAGGAAATAGGTCATAGGAAGTTTGTGGGAAATTACACAGAATTGCATAGAATCATAATATGTTCAGGTTTGGAAAGGACATTTTAGTCATCTAAGCAACTGCTTCTTAACCTGTGGGTCAGGACCCCAAATGGGACCACAAAAAATCTGGCAACATTAAAAGGTTTCTTAACATGCAAGAACCAAAAATTAATTTAAAATCAAACACATAATAATGAATCTGAGGTGTTTCTGGCCATGTTTGTCCATGCAAATTCACCAAAGCCTTGGTTCTGAACACAAAGCATGAGCACTTTGTATTGCGCATATCCTTGGATCATGCAACGCCTAACAACTCTGCTGAAATGTGAAAATGAGTTTAGAGTAAAAAAAGCAAAAAGCCCTGATCTAGACCAATCCATAACTGAAAAAGAATTCCTCTCCAAAATACTCAAGAGATCATCTGGCCTTTACCTTTAGAAGTAGTGAGATCAATCCCAGTGGTACCTGAGGATGCCAATTCCACTCTGGGACAGTGATAATTGTTAGGAAGCTTTTCATTATATCAATCTCAATTTGTTAGCCTCTAGGCAACTTCTATCCTTGCTCTTCTTTCTTTCCACTGGAATTAAGCAGAACAAGTTTAATCTGTCTTCTTCATAATATAACTCTTCAAAAACTTAAAGACAAACTATCACATATCCCCAAGTCCCAAGTCTTCCCCATGCTCAGTGTTATTCTCAGAATGCTCTATCTACAACTGAACATGATAGATCTAGTTGTGATCTAGTCAGGGCAGAGTATGGCAGTACTATCCGCTTCCAAATCCTTGATATGACACCTCAAATTGCAGCCTAGTCTAACTTTTTTAACTACTAGATCACACTATGACTTTTGTATAGCTGGCAGTTCACTAACCATGACTCTTCCTTCTTATGCTTGGGAAGTTGAACACTTATAAGAATCTAAATATAGGATTATTCTCCATGACTCGTTTTCTCTTCTAGAAGATTTTCTCCCCAAACTGATTGCTTCTCCATTTTACGTGCCTATTTTATGGAACCCCATCTCTGACCCTTTATCTAGCATTCTGGTTGTTATTCAGTCATTTCAGTTGTGTCCAACTTCATGAGCACATTTGGGGATTTCTTGACAAAGATAAGGGAGTGGTTTGGGATTTTCTTCTCCAGCTCATTTTAAAGGTGAAGAAACGGAGGCAAATAGGATTAAGTGACTTGCCCAGTGTAATAAGATAGTGATATGAGATGAGGAGTCAGAGAAGGGAAAACTCTTATCCAATGGTCTCAGTTTTTTCAGGGAAGTATGAATTGAAGTCCTCAGTTAAGAGTTTGGAGGAAGAGAATGTTATGGGAAACCCAAAGAAATAAGTGTCTGAGGCCAGATTTGAACTCAGAAAGCTGAGTCTTTCTGACTCCAAGCCTGGCTCTCTATCCATCTAGCTGTCCATTCTGGGTAGTACATAAATTTAGACTGCTTTTGGCAATCACTTTTACTTGAAAACTTGGTCCAGACACAAAGTGCTTCCAGGTAAGGTAAGTTTATCCTTTCCATTGAATGTAACTTTAAATAGAAGAGATAAGGACTTTACCTATGATTTCATTGGTGAAGGATATGCTGTGTGAGGAAACTTCTCCACTACTTTAGGTGGGCAATTTGTATCTTAGAGAGTTCCCCAGAGCAATCAGAGGTTAAGGACAAAGCTAATAAATGTCAGAGGTGAAACCTGAATCTGTATCTTTGGAAGGTCTGAAGCCAGTTTTCTACCCATTATGCTACCCTAACATTTAAGTTTTTAAAATTATCTTTAAAATAAACAACTTTTCAAGGTTTTGAAGCCAACATTTAAAGTGATTTTTACCAGTGAGTCAAATTGATGGAGTAAGAAACTGACATCAAGACCATAGTCTCCCTAGCACTGCACTCTGACCCAGATCTTATGCTGTAGTAGAAAGACATTTTAAATAGATCAATACTTTAATGTCATAAGAAGCATTTTGGCTTAGTAAATAAAGAACTAGCTCCAATGCCAAGAAGACTTAGGTTCAAGGTAGGAACCTCTGGCACATACTGTGTGGGGGACTCTGGGAAAGTCACTTAACCTCTCAATGATCTAGGCAACTCTAAGAATACAAGTTGTAGAGAAAGTACCCACTTGGACTGGTAGATGTTTCCTCTTCTGGAAGTTCCTTATACTAGTGAAACCATCATTTAGCTTCCTATCCCTTTAATACTTTTATCATTCCCTCTGTAGCACTTGTGAATTTTATGCTACAACAAGTAATTAGGGCTACAGAATTAGAGAGAAAAGGAACTGAAAGATCAATAAGTTCAATTCTGTCATTTTTCTAGACAAGGAAATCAAGGCCAGAGAGGCAAAATGACTTGTTTTTGCTAGGAGTTAGTAAAGTATTTCCCCACTGAGAGGATGAGCATGTTCATTGGTGAATTTTTAAGTGTGGCTTCTAACTAGTCTGAGTCTCAGGAGGATGAACTTTTGTCACAAGAACTACACCTTTGTCCCAGCCTATAAAAAAGAATAAAAAAATCAACTTTCAGCTATTTACTCTTTTTGCCTTTTCCCTGTTCAGAAGACAGATTGTGTGTGTGTTCATCCTTCATTGCCGAAGACCATGCCATCAGAGAAATAATTTCATGACTTGCACTTGACTTTGTTTTGAGTGAGGGAGGACTGTGCAAGTCACCAGCCTCACTTCTCCTCCACAACCATCTGAATCCAGTGACCAGATATTCATCAGAATGACTGGAGATGACTCAGGATGAGGCAATTGGGGTTAAGTGGCTTGCCCAAGGTCACACAGCTAATGAGTGTCAAGTGTTTGAGGCAAGATTTGAACTCAGGTCCTCCTGACTCCTTTATTGGTGCTCTATCCACTGCACCACCCAGCTGCCCCAGACTAGACCATAGCAGAATGGGCCTATGTTAGAGCTGAGAAATGGGGCCATGAGCCTCTAACAAGAGATAGAGGAAAATGTGTATGAGCAGTTTCCTCTCTCCTCCCTTTTTCTCCAAGGAGTTAAAAATGGCAGCCTTGGGCAGAGACATGTGGGAATCATATTTGTTGTTTTCCTTGTAGGGTTGGCTAGAAATGTTCTAGAATGGTTTTGGGTCTCATACATACCAAGCTTGTGAAATGATATTCTTTATAATATTCTTTTGATTTCTTCCATGTTTACAAATTAGCTTATGTTCTAAAGTGGCATTGTACTTTGCTGCCATGTTTCTCTGCTTGTCAAGGCTATCAGGTGTTAGTCAACTAAGACAATTAGGGGTGCCCTTTTGACAGCCATGTTGCTGCAGATGTCAAATAGATTAGATTTCTATAAGAAAAGACAATGATCAATTCAACAAGCAATTTCTAAACATATGTGCTAGTAAGCTCCTAAATGGGCATACATTTTCTTGGGGAGTAGGTCTCTTTCATTTCCCCATATGTAGATACTGGGTGGCCTGGGGAAATAGACATAGGGGCAAATCAATTCAAGGTAGTGAGGTCACTGCATATTTGCTTTCTTTCTCACTACATTCCTGGTCTATTTGTTCATAAATAAAATTAACCCAAATTTAAAGGGTTTTTGGTTCCCTTAGATGTCATAAAGTGAGAAAAAAGTGGTCAAGGTTGGAGGGGAGTTCAGTGGGGAAGGCTAACTGAGGTATTAAAAAAAAATAAGTTTGTAGAGATGGCATTTGGCCTAGGCCTTGAGTGGAGGAAGGAATTCCAAGGCACAAATGCACTGCCTTCTAGGCACAAAAGCCAACTGATGAAAATGCACTTAGGCAGGAAATAATGTTGTGTATAAAGAACAGCAAGTAGGCCAGTTTGACTTTATTTTTATCCTTTTTCCATTTTCAGTCAATAGCTTGTTTACATTGGTGAAGTCAGAGCAATTGTGATTGCCTGCAGCATTTTCTTCTCATCTTTTTCTTTCCCTCAAACTTGGTATAAATCCTCAACTTTTTTCTAAGAGCTTGATCTGACTACAAAGACAGCTGATTCTGAAATGGTTCTTATATGAGGAACTAGTTGTTTTCACTCTAGTAACATATAAAAATTATATTTTTTCTGATGTCATTCAGTGCTCACCATGCCCAGTACCTTTCTGTTCTCTTCTGGAAAAATTATTCATATTAAATAGGCATGATTCTTCTGGGTGATTTTAAAGTCTCTGGCCTTTTTCATTTCTTAATCACAAGCCCATATCTCCAAACATGTGTGTACACACATATGCACATATATGTACATACATACATATATAACATGTATATATGTAACTTTTGTACCTACTTGTTTATATATACGTATATATGTGTGTATATATATATAGCTGCTTCCTCTCTAATATTTGTGTTCTATATTATATTATTACATGTAGTACACATAAAAAATATGTTATATATGTATATTACAGGCAGCTAGGTGGTGCCATAGTGCACAGAGCGCCAGGCCTGGTGTCTGAAAGACTTATTTTCCTGAGTTCAAATCTGTCCTCAGATACTTAGTAGCTGTGTGACCCTAGACAAGTCACTTAACCCTGTTTGCCTTAGTTTCCTCATCCAGTATCTTTGTCGAGAAAACTCCAAATGGGATCATGAAGAGTTGGGCATGACTGAAGAAAGACTGAACAAATATGCATATTATATATCATATTTGTATTATATATACATATAAATATGTGTACACATATTGCGTATATGTGTGTGTGCATGTGTATATATCTACACATACTGACCTACAAATATACAGTATGTGTGTGTATATGTACACGCACATTCACACTCTCCTCTCTGATCTGGCATCCATCTTTCCTTTTGTCACTGAGTATAAAATCATAAGTTGATTTGGTTCAAGCGATGTTGTTAAATCTTTTGTAATATTTATATATTTCATTCTCTGCAACAGATATTGGTACCCAAGCAGCAACTATCTGCATAGTGTTCCTTTGTTCATAGAACAAGTTAAGATGAGAGAGCTGAGTCCCTTATGAAATGAAATTTCTTATTGCTTTTAGTTACCCAATGAAACCAATTGCCAACAACTTTACTTCTCTCTCTGAAGAGAACCTATGAGCTTTTAAAAAAAATTTAGCTGCAATCTTCTTGTATTTAAAAAAAACATAAGATGTAAGAGTGGATTGAAATCACCCTACCCCACTTAGCCCTGATACATCAATTAGGTGAAAACACATCTTGATTGTTCCCCAAGTGAGAACGTGACCTGGACACCTTCCTACATGCAATAAGTTTATTCTGCCTGACTGATGCATATGTCCTCTGAGACCTGTATGAAATCAGCTTGTTAGAATCAGAGATTTAAGAGAGGAGCAAGTCAGGAGAGAAAGAACATACTGGTCAAACTCCTGAGGAAGAACATCTTGAAGAGAGAAGAGGGGAGCTCCTAGGCTAGAGCCTCTGCCTCCTTCCTCCACCTTACTCAGTACATGAGCTTCAAGGATTCCAGGGGATTTAGTGCTCCTCATCTGCCTTTCCACCAAGGAAAGACTCAAACACAGATTCACAAAGAGCTTGGTGAGGGAAGGGAGGCAGGAAATTACATTATACTTAAGGTAATATTTTAAGCACTCTAGCAAAGGGCCACAAAGAGTTGTATTATACTTATGTTACATACCCTGTCTAAGCCTGAGCCCAACATTTTCCTGGATGTGTTTGTTGGAGTATGTCATAGAATTTGGAGTGTTATTTTCTACCATCTGTTCACACCATACCACCTTAGTAAATACGTCTTTCTAAAAGCTGATTAAATTTGGCTGACTGATATCAACTGATAATTAGCAGGAAAGTAAACTAATTAGGGCTCATAAGCTATAATAATAAGAAAATCATCTCCCCCAACTACACAGGGCTATCCCTAGACTATTAGAGACAAGTGGCCATATTTTGGGCACTCAATCTACCAGTTCAAATAGGGTTTAGTAAAGTAAGTCCAGAATTTATATGTACTAAACTGAAAATGTCCATACAAATGTAGATAAATATAGTTTCTGTACTAGCACTTCAACTTATTAGTCATTGGACAAATATCTCACTCTTTGAATATAAACGTTTAAATAATTATTTGAGGCCAGCCTAAAAATTGTGATTCTTATTAGCAGAGGTTGGATCTTAGCACAACACATAGAGTACAATGCAAGAAACATGCAAGTTGAACTCTTTTAGTTCATTTCCAGTAGGCCATAGGTACAGAGGTTCAGTGCTGAAGGAGGTGGAGCTTTGTGATAATATATTAGTTCCATGATGATTTTATGGGATACCTCAGTAAGAGGATTAGCCATTGAGAAAGAAAAAGCCAACTACTTAAAAACCCTTAAAAGGAAGTGAATTACCCGTTCCTTTCCTGAATGTATAACATTAAATGCTCTTTTTAGGACTTCACTGAGTAGTCATCTCCTGATTCCTAGCAGTGATGGTAGCTTCAAACCTAGCCAAGCCTAAGTTTATATTTACAGGCTCTGGCTGCCACTTCTGTTTTGTGTTTCTTTCCCTGATCATAGGGGCTCCAAAAGCAATCCTGAGAGATAGCTGAATTGGGAGTGTCTACTACAGGAGATTGGGAGTACATGGGTTCTACAATCAATGCCAGAAATACTTTGAAAGGAGTTTCCTGCAGTTAACTGTAATCCTCTTTGCAGGCAACAACCACCAAGAAGAAATAGCTGACCATTACCTTGAGGGATCTGTTTGAACACTGTAGAATCTAGGGGAAAGTGAAATGCATATTGATCAATCCAGAGAAATCTTTCATGCTTTGTTGTTAAAGGTATAAACCTTCCAAGAGATAATTTTAAGTTTTATGTTTAATTTTTTTTGGTAACACACATTTGTGAGTCTTTTGTGTTTTTAGCATTTCTGTTTTCTATGAGTGAAATAAATAGCTGTCCTATCTCTGTTCTACTGTGTACATTGAATACCTTTCTACTCCCTTTTTGGGAGACCCTAGACAGCTCTGGCATTGGTGTTCAAATGGCCAGAGAGTTTGAGAAAAAGACTATGACCCCTCTAAAGACCAAGCCCCCCAAGGACTGAACCCAGCTCTGATATGAGTACAGAACTAAAGGCTCTCGGGGGATACGGTAATAGATCTACCTCCAATAGATAAGTATAAGCATTCTTATACTTAGTGTATTTTACCTCCTTCTCTATCACTTCACAATAATCACTCAGGAAGCAAAAGATTCTAAGAAATCCATCATCATATATGAGCAAGAATCATTTTGTATTTTTAATTTCTTTTATGGATGGTCATAGCCAAAGAATTCATTGCTCAGTGGCCAATTTGCTTTTGATGAACTTCTCTTCTTTGCAAGGCTGGTCCTCAGGTACCAGATACAATCTATACCTAATCTCTACTAAAAGAGGCTACTTCCCCTCATAATTGGGTATAGGAGTCAGATTGTGTGAAGGAATGCTGTCAAATAAGGCTTAGTAAACCTCTCTCCTTCCCATAGGCCTTCCCCAGCACATGTTAGCTTCTGGATACCTACCAAAGGCTCCAGATCATCGCCAGATGTTTTATTGGAGTATGAGTGTTAATTGTTTCCTTTGTTCTTCTCAATTCAAAGCAATCTCTGACCTCTCTCTTTCTTTTTTAAAGAGAGACTGTTTTTAATTTCTTCCCAAAGAGCTTATTAATGCTTTGCTCTTCCATGTTCTTCAGCCGTTATGAGCTATCTGTCTTGTGGCTTACCCCAAATGGAAGCATACATCTTGAAATCTTCTCCATTACTTCCTCATGATGACTGTTTTATTTGCACTTTATATCCTAATCCCTATCAATTTTCTGAAGGGTTTTTATCAGAGATTCTTCAAGGAGTCAACTTTTCTTCTTTTCTTTTTTTTCTGTCCATTTAAAAATGGACCCCAAAATAACAAAAGCATATCAACAGTAGTATCTTCATAGAAACAGCATAAAAATATTACCGGAAAATTACCAGGCTGAAAGACAACGAGAGTTGGATAATTGACTCAATGTCAATGATGTCAAAGATAATAAGAAAGGCCTTATATTTATATATACATCATATCATTTGATATATATATCAAAATATTCATAGCATCACTTTTTGTGGCAGAAAAAACCAACCTTGAAATAAAGTGGTTGCTTATTGATTGGGGAAGGGTTGAAAAATTGTGATTTATGAATGTCATGGAACATTTCATGCTATAAGAAAAAATGAATATGAAGAATTCAGGGAAACATGGAAAGACTCATGTAAACTGATGATCAAGAGTGAAGTAAGCAGAAATGATAGTGAGAGCAGGGATTGCCTTATCTTTTCTATTTGCTTCTTCAGTGGTTAGCACAGTGCTTGGCACACAGTATATAAATATTTTTAATTAATTTATTTATTCATTCACAATGACTACAATAATATGAAAAGAATGGCAGTAAAACAAAACCAAATGCTGAGTAATAGCAGTGACCAAACTTGGCCTTGTGAAAGAGAAGAGAAAATGATTCTCTCTCCTTTTGGCAAAAAGGTGGCAATCTATGAATGTGGCTTACATAGCAGACCAACATTACTGGATCAGTTATTTTTATATTTTTATTTTTTCAGGAAGGGCTCATGAGATGGTACTTATTTTTGTGATTGGATACAATTGTGATGGAAAAACAAAAGGTCTCGATAAGCTCTTTTTTTTTTTTTTTTAAAGAAAGTAGAAGTAGATACAATTGGAGGGGGAAAAATAGTGTGTTTACATGGGAAGTAGTGACTTTTCCTCATTGAATATGTTCAAACAAAAGCTAAATGGCCATTCATTCATAGGTGAGTGAATAAGACACTAGGGACTTCTGTGAGGTGAGGCCTAGCCAAAAATGGCCATCACTGGAATGGGACTGCAGTAGAAGGAGGCAGCACTCCTCTGTAGTAACTCAGAGGTTGATAGTTCCACATCCTCTTTTTCACTTCCCAGTCTTCTGGATCCCTTACCCACGATGGCACCCTCCTGATCCTAAGGTCCCAATTCTCCTCTGCCCCTGCCCCAATGCCCATGAGGAACACTATTCAGGCTTTGTGTGCCTTGTAGCCCATGGCCCTGAGAGCCCAAGAGGTTTTCACCATCACATGGGGTGTGGGTTATAGCCCTGAGCCCCCAGAGTAGACCAGGAAGTGAAGATCATGGAGAAGGAGCTGGTAGCTGTGTAGCAAGATCTGTCCAACTTGATACTCATTGTAGCTCCCTACACACAAGCCTCTGAATGATATTCTAGAGTGAATTGTTCAGGCATGTGTTGGTCTAGAGAGCTACTTGGTTTCCTTCTGGTTCTGAGATTCTCTTATCTACCATAAAGTACCACCTTTTTCATATGTGAGCAGGTTAGCTGCAGAAAGGGACAGAAAATGAACTTTCTGAGAAAATGTAGCAGTCTTTTTAGGGAGAATGTAAGGTACTGCCTGTTTCACATGTGAATAGTATAGTTGCTGAAAAGGACAGAAAATAACCCTGAATTTTGGCCATGAACAAACAATAAAAATTCACATGTGGAAAAAAGTTTTTCCACTAAAGTGTAAGGAGAGACAAAGATTGTTAGGAAGAACAGATAGAGAACTGTCCCTCAGATGATTGGGGAGGAAATAAGCCTTTATTAATATGTACCAGACACTGTGCCTTACAAATATTATATCATTTGATCCTCACAACCACTAGGAGGGGCTGCCCAGGATCATACAGCTAGTAAGTATCTGAGGCCAGATTTGAACTTAGGTATTCTTGACTCTAGGCCCAGGGTAGTATGCACTGTGCCATCTGGCTGCCTGTCCTAGATGAAAGGACTAAGGGAAACTGTTTGAGGTTAAAGAAATGACCAAAATCCAGGGCATTGTCATCCCTAAGTTTATTTACTTGTAAATGATTTTTTTAAAGGAATCTGAAAGGTTAAAACTCATGAAGAGGCAAATGACTAGTCACTGTTGGGAGTTCATAAGAAGGTTAAACAAAGACTATTGGTTCCATAACTGACAAAAAGGTGGATTTTCATGAGTTTTACCTCACAAGGGAAAGATGAGTTACAACCCACCAGTCCCCTCTTCTATGAGCTATCAGAGGTAGCAAGAACCTGGTAGGAGAGAAGTGAAGATGCCAGGAGCAGATAGCTAACAGGAAAATTTCAGCTGCTGTATTTGGGGCTTATTGCTTAGAAGAGAAGTATTGCTTTATGTGTCCCAGCTGCCCATGGAGACAGCAGAAGGAAAGTCTGGGAATCTTCTGACTGAAAGAGTTGAACTCTGTGGCAAATGGACTATTTCCTTCAGTGCCATTTATAGTTAGAGAAAGGTGGAATCTATAGTTAGAGAAAGGTGCCTACTTACTCTTTGATACTCTCTTGTAAGAGAAGAAAAAGCCTATGGGAAATGGATAGGCTTTGTAGCTGCTTTACCGAAAGAATGGGTTTGAAGCTAACTGGATGACACAGTATCCTTTTGAGTAAAGAGTTAGCTTGTCTTATTTGTGTTGCCCAGATCTCCAATCTGAGGAGCTTTGCAGTACTCTGGCCGAAGAGAATGACTTATTATTGTAATAATCTAATACTTTTTCAATCTGGACAGCATACTGAAAAGCAGAGGCATCAGCTTACTGACAAAGGTCTTTATAGTCAAGCTATGGCTTTGAGAGTTGGACTATAAGGGGAGTTGAGCATGGCAGAATTGACACTTTCAAATTGTGGTACTGGAGAAGACTTTTGAGAGTCCCTTGATAAGCAAGGACACCAAATCAGTCAATACTTAAAAAATTAATTCAGTACATTCACTGGAAAGTCAAAAACTGAAGCTGAAGCTTAAATACTTTGGCCACAATGAAAAGGTGAGACTCACTGGAAATAACTGATGTTGGGAAAGATTGAAGGCAAAAGGAAAAGGGGGTGACAGAGGACAAGATGGGTATATAGCATCATGAAAACAGTGAATATGAGCTTGGACAGGCTTCAGGAGACACTGGAGGATAGAAGGGCCCGGCATGCTATGATCTATGGGTTCACAAGGATTCAGACAGGACTGAATGATCAGACCTTTTTATTCCTTTTTTAAAGGTGACTGAGTTAAAAGAGCTTGTCATTTTCATCAGTCTGAGAGTCAAAGAAGAGTAAATTTGCCTGATAAGAGAGGAGGAAAACACAGGAGAGCAAGGAACAGAAACATCTTTGAGTGATACAGGTTGTCCTCATATGATCAAGAATGTCCAGTTTGGAGTTGTGAGTTGCCCTGACTCATGGGGTTTCCTCCCTCAGATGCTTCCCTTCTAAGTTCTTTCTTCCCTACTGTGTGCGTTGGTAGAAGAATGTGATTCAGGATTATAGGCAGACTGAAATATTTTGATCATCCTTTTATTTATCTTATGCTGGGTAAATGTAATATAATGATTATTAATGATTTTGGTTTCTCATTAAATTTTTTTTGCTTTAGAACTAATGATGTCATCATAACTGATTTTATATGAATGGAATGCACAGTATAAAGGTTTCTGCCCTGGAGCTACAGTAGTCAATAATCCGAATGTAACTTTTCTGCAAGATTACTCCTAGGACCCTGAGGGAGTCTGAGTAATAGCTGTATCTTCTTGATTCATTTCTGGGAACCCTAAGCCTGCTGGTATAAAGGCTGGTCAAGATAAACAAGCTAACCGAGAACAAGAGTGGTGGCCATACTTTGTACATAGGCTAAACTATGAACAGGATATCATGACCAGGTTTAATAAGATAAAAGACAAGGCAAAAATAAAAAGATAACTTACTGAAATGAGCAGAGCAAATCAATGGGACTTGAAAACCCTATGTATGACAAAGGACAAATTCCTTCTATCAGACCCTTGCTGAGAAGAGAATCTGTTCAATATTACCTTTCATAGGCCACAGTAAAGTACAGATCAGTCTAAAGATCTCAGAGACTTGTGAGTATTATTATTTTTTTGTCAGAAGACCTAGGAACATTCCACAGGTTCTAAAGAATGAGATTTATTTTAGAAAAGATACTGGCCACTAAAAGAACATATTTTGTTATTTAACAAAAAGCTAATGAACTGATATTTGGGAAAGGATGCCTGATGTCCTAGGTTTCCAAAGAGAGACTATGGAGCTGGGGGCCAGGTCTCCAATGGCAATCAGAACAACCTTGACATTACATGATAGGAAGAGACTAAAAAAAAGTGAGACCTAGGTGAGTAATGGCCTCACTGAGTATTCATGGGAAAGAGGAATTAGAGAACTAGAACACAATCTGGATCTTAGACAATTGTGCAAAAGAGAGCCCAGAGATGAGGAAGTAATAAAAGCCAGTAAAGGACTGTAGCTTTTCCAGAAACTTGAACTGATTTTTACTTTTAATAAAGGAATCAGCACTCCAATTAAAAACAGATTTTGTTCAGGAATGAGCCGACTACATAGGGACAAAAGCTACCAGAATGCATGTTGTAACAGAGTACACCGAGCAGAGGTATCAAAGAGGGGCCCAGATTTCCTTCAAATTAAACATTTTGGAAAGGATCTTCCAAAATAGGTCATTGTGTCCAGTCACCTGCCAAGCTGCACCAAACTGATTTTTAAAAATTTCTTAATGAGAAGATACCAAAATTCCTCCCTTTATTAACAATTGTCATGTTTCATATCACACAATGTTTAGAATTTTATTCCTTATATTTAACTGAGAGCAATATATTACATAGCACAGTGGATAGAGATATGGCTTTGGAAGCCACAGGACTAGAACAATAAAAAAAATTAAGTGAACCACTCTCTTGTAATAGAAGTTATCTCATTTCACCTTTCTTCTGTCTTCCACAGGATATGAATGCATTCATCACCATCCTCTTTTATAGCCTTTCATACAATGGACATTGCCTCAGACAAACTGAGACCTGAGAAAGACCTTAGCTTAAAAAGACCAAGATCTCTCACTGCATCTGGGGCCATTGCCAAATGGTCCAGACCTATGTCTTGCCACTGGTCCCAGATGGCTCTAGAGGATAGAGTGAGGCTGGCAATTCTGCACAGTCTTGTCTCACTCAAATCCAGTCTCTTACAAGACAAGACATCACGCCCCTAACATCACCAGTCCTCTTTGAGAATGAAGGGTCAAAAACAATATAGTCAAAATAAGCAGTTAAAAATCTGTGTGTTCTATTTATGTGATTCTACCTGTCCAGAGAACTGACTCCCCCCGCCCCTCACACTTTTCATGGAGTGCTATTTTTACATAGATGCACACTGTGGGATCAGTGGCTGAAGAATTAGCCTGGGAATCAGAAGACCTGGTCAAGTCCTGCCTGTGACACGTACCAGTAGGTTGACCTTGGGTAAGTTACTTAACCTATATTCCAGGCAGACAACCTTCTAAGGTTATAAATTGCAGAGGAGGTGCCAGACTGCATTGGCTCCTCATCTAGATGTCCCCTACAGCAATGAAATCACAAATCCAGTCCCTATTATTTCTTGTATATAGAAAAATAGTTAAATGAAGCCTAGGGAAACAAATGACCCACATCTAGTACTTACAGTTAACACTTCCAGTGGTACTTGATTTGTTTAAAAGAACATCACAGTCTCTCTTAGCTTTGAACTGACCTACTTAATCTAGTTCAAGGTCAAAATGTTCCTCTAGACAAGAGGACAGTTTAGTCCCACTGGAAAATGGATAAAACAACAATAATAGTGTTCTATTCGTGAACACTTTAAAAAAAAAAAAAGGTATAGCAAAATAAAACCCACACCAGACAAATATTGGAGTCTAGAATCTAACAGCAGGAAAAAGACCTCAGTATTAACAGACTTCATTCAGGACCTGGACAAAGCAAATGAAATAACACTCTCAGTTGTGTGTCCTGCAATCTAATGACCAGAGATAGGAATTGATTTAGTTGGTCCTCAAATAATATAATAGGAGTATGGGAAGTGTCAATCAGAATATCAACTTTGTAGACTCCACCCCCAATCCACCAGAAGCTAATATAATATTTAAGGAAAATGGACATGTTATAGAAATGAAAATATGGGAAAACAGCAAAAACTTAGAGGAAATTAATTGCCTTTGTCACCTATATATAAAGTTCTGTGCTGAGTTCTTGACTTTTGAGAGATTGCCATCTCAAACAGATCAATGTTTGGCCCAAGGTAGAAAAGGGTCATTGTTCAGGGCCCTATATTTTGAGAGGGTCTGGTTTTCCTAAAGGGTGGTCATTAGCTCAAGGAGATAGAAGAGAATGAAGGAGAAAAAAGGCAGTACTCTTTGCTGGCACTGTGAAGCTAGCCCCTAAGTTTTGCATCATCACCAAGGTAAAAAGCTGCCCCTGCCACAAGGGACCACCCACTCCCAAATTCTCTGTGCTTCAGGAACACAGGATCATAACTGCAATCACTTAATAAATGAAAAAGTTGAAGCCCAGAGAAGAAAAAAAAGATGACCTTGGTCACATGGGTAGTAAAAGATACTTCTTTGGGATCCATATCCACTTCATTTGGACCCATCATCACTGAATTTGTAAGATCTATCAAGTGCAAGTATTGACAGAAAAGTTACATGTTTTATCAGAACATTCAAAATCTCTCTAGGTATGACTTAAAAACTTGGTTTAAAAATTTTTGGATATACTTTAGACAATCAAACCCATACAATATTGACTGAAAAGAAAAAGTTTACCAGAAAGGAAATTAAATGTAAGTCTATCGAGAAGATACTCTGATTTCCTGAAATAACAATAGTTTTGCTCAAAGTTAATTAAAATCTATTTCTTTCTTCAGTAAATTCCATTTGGGTGCTGAATGTTCCCTGAGCTGCTTTTGTTTTGGTATTCCTCTGAAGGATAATAACCAGGAAAACTGTAGCAAATTTCATTATGGTTATTTAGAATAGATTTCTCCAGGTGTTAAGAACAGCCAGCCTTTCAAAGGCATTCTAGGAGTTGTGCCCTACTTGTCAGAATTCAATGCTCAACCAAGCTTGCAAAGTGACAAGTCCAGCTATTATACAAACAAGAATCCAGTGTTTCAGGTAGCATACTGTGTACTTGAAGTGTACTTGGAGTTAGGAGATCTGAGTATGGATATTGTATTGTCCCCCTGATTAGCTTTATGACCTTGGGGAAGTCCCCCTTCTGAATCTAAGTTTCTTTGTTAAATAAAGAGGTTGGATTCAGCCTCTTTCCAGTTCAGAAGCTATCACTATCACCACCACCACCACCACCACCACTACCACCACCACCACCATCACCATCATCATCATCATTGTCATCATCTGAAATATCCATATTCTTCCCCCAACATCCTTCTCTCCTAAATGGAGAGAAGGTTAAAAATCTGATGGCAAAATATAAGACCTGTCTTTAGTTGACTTCTATGGTGGAATAACCTCGGGTGATTTTTTTCCTCTTTAATTATATCACCTTCACATGTTCCTTGAGGCCAACAGCCCTCTGGTTATTGGCATAAGCATTTCTATAATTCAGCTCCTTGGACAGAGGCAACAACAGCCTGATGCAACCAATGCTCTAGATATTCTCAAATGTCTAACAACTTGATACTGTTTGGTTTGTGTATGTATGCAGTAGGCTAATTATGCAGAAGTTTATCTGTGAGGGCAGAAACAGTTCATTTATGAGTATTGGTCACCATATGTAAAACTGTATGACTATAGACCTTAGTGCTAGTTACCTTTTCTTTGAAGGAGCAATGGATAAAACAGCCAAATAAAATTTCATGTCAAGGTATCAGTGGCCAGGACCATATTGGAAGTCATTTGATTTACATAGGATGGAGACCCACTCAAGAAGACTGACAAATAGGAACTCTCCTCAGGAACTGATTCAAGTTCCTAAACAAAGCAGGGACATCCTAACCCAAACCGAATAAGTTAAGAAATACTCAGTATTAGAAATGAAAGTCTTGATCCTACACGGTTTCATAGATTAAAAATCTCATATTGGAATTCAACTGTCTTAACCTTCTTGACTGCCCTTCACTATTGCTTGTGAAGAAGAAGAGGTGAAATAATTACTGAACCCCTCATGCTTCACTATTTTATCAATAGCTAGTATCCTCTTTCACTAATCCACAATTCCAGTCACATATACTTTTTACCAGCCTCATTCTATGGAGTGACTAAGAACTAGGTCACATCAAAGAAAGAGATGATAGGAAGATTACTTTCCCTCCAGATCTTCTTGTGGATAGTTTATGTACCTTGAGTATTTTGGCCTCCAAAACACCCCCTTTGGTATTATGACAGTTTATCTTGTGAGCCCTCTTAGACCAACTGCTGCTATTGTCTGTTTAGCTTATATCATAACTTTTTCCTGAAATTTCATTAATCAGGTAGCCCATATTCTTTCAATGTTGACCTATATTCAAGCATATGTGCTATTAACTAAGCTAGAAAAATAAAAATTCCTTCTTTTCACATAGCCTCAGGCAATACAAATTTAATTCAACAAACATTTATGAAATTCTCACTATGAAATCCCCATGAGACAGTGGAAATACAAAATAAAAAATGAAACAGTCCCAGCCCTCAGGGTTGGCTGTTCTATTTAAGAATCATAATATGTATGGAAAAAATGCCAAGTATAGATAAAAGTATGAGGTAGCATGCTCCCCTTGTAACATTGTGTGTTGGGATATGTGTATAAATACATATATATATGTGTGTGTGTATATACATATATGTGTCTGTATATGTATGTGTGTACAAAAATAGATATAGACAAGGGTTAGCTAAATCCTGCCCACAGCTGGCATTGATTGATTTCTCTAAAATCTTGTCCATTCTTGCTCAAGAGAGACTTGGATTCTTTCCTTAAGGAGAACAGGAGAAGGGACTGCAGGACTGATCACTGTTCTCCAGGCAATGAAAGATGGGTGCTGGGCAAGAATATCTATCAGTGTCCGTAAGTATTGCTGATCTGGTGGTACATAGTCACAGAACAAAGCTGCTTTCCTGGGCACTATCCCTTTAAGTGGGAAGGGCTGCCCCAGGTTTCTACTATCCAACTTAACCCCTTCCCACCAAAAGCAGGACACACAAAAGACCATTACAAGAAACAAGCAGTGTATATACTCATTTATCCAAGGAAACCAGTAAACAGAAATATAAGAAGTTATGCAAATGAACATTTAGCAGAGAATACCCAAATGAGCTCTTTAAATGGAAACAAGATGATCTTTCAGATCAGATAAGAAAAAAGCCCCAATCTCACCCTAGAGGAAATTTCCCAAAGTCTCTAGGGAGTGAAGTTGAAAATTTGGGACACATTAAAGACCCAGCTTCTCTAAATGGCTGTTATTTCCAAAGTTTGTCTCTTCCTCCCCCAATGTCTGGAGTCAATCTTCAAATGAATGTGGTGTGTATGTTCTCTATCAAAGAAACAATCTCTCCCTTCTCTACTTTCATCAACCTTTCCTCTCTCCAGATCACCAGCTTATATATACATATATATATATACATATACATATATATGTATATGTATATATATGTGTGTGTGTGTGTGTGTGTGTGTGTCACCTCTGATATACAGTGACTTTATGACCCTGTCATAAATAGTCACTTATTGTCTCGGGACTCTAAACAGAACTCTGAGTTGCAGAGAAGATGGTGACCTACAAAGGCAGAGAAAGTGTCCTCATCTATTTTCCCTATGCCAGTGAAATCACAGAGGCATTCCCTGCTCCCATACCCTAGAGCATATTTTTAAATGACTATGAGATAATGTTATGAAAGTGGGCACTACAGCTGAATAACTCAAGAAAGGGTCTATTGGCACCGAAACTGAGTCTCAATGGATAAAATCTTTGAAGGAAATGAGGAGTTCCAAGAAGTAGAAATAAAGGAATTGTTCCCAAGCATGTAGAAAAAAACAACATAAAACATGGAAATGGAAGATGGGGTGCCCTATGAAAGGCTCAGGAAGCAAGTCTGTGTGACAGGATGATAAGAGTTCGTGGAAGGGAGTAGAGTGTAGAAAGACTGAAAAGGTAAGAAAGGTCCAGGTTGGGAAAAGTTGTAAAAGCCAAACAGAAGAGTTTACTTTTGATCCTATAAGTAACAGAGAGCCACTTTAGTTTATTTAATAGAGAGATGGCATGGTCAGACTTTAGGTGAAGTGAAGTGAGCAGAACCAGGAGAATATTGGACACAATAAAAGCAATATTGTAAGGGAGATCAACTGTGAAAGACCTAGCTTCTCTGATCAAGATAGTGATCCAAGACAATTCCAAAGGACCCATGATAAAAATCCTATACACCACAAGAGAAAGAACTGATGACCTTTGAATACAGATTAAAGCATACTTTTTTCTTTCTTATTCCTTTTTTTGTCTGTGGTTTTTTTTTTTTTTGCAACATGGCTAATATAGAAACATGTTTTGCATTATTTCACATGTATAATTGCTATCAAATTACTTGCCTTCTCTAGGAGGAGGAAGCATAGGAGGGAAGGAGAGAGAATTTGGAACTCAGAATTTTTAAAAAACGATTGTTAATTCTTTTTACATGTAATTCAGAAATATTTAACAAAATAAATTAGAGTACATTTTTTAAGAAAGAAAATTCCTTAGGTGGTTGTCTATAGATGAAGCAGGGAGAGGTTTGAGATAGTAAGATCAAATAAAAAGCTATATCAATACAAGGGGAATAATATGAAATAAAACTGGGAAGGTAAGTGAGAGTAAGATTATGAAGAACTTTAAATGCCCGACTGAAGAGTTTGTATTTTATCCTAGACACTGGGAAACCATTGTTTGTTTTTTAATTAGAAGAGTGATATGGTTAGATTTTTTTTTTACAAATATTAATTTAACAGTTCTATGGAGGATAGATTGGAAAGGGAAAATACAGCAAGTATGGATACCAATTGGGAGATATGGCAATAGTCTAGGTGAGGAGCAATAAAACTTGGCCTAAATCATAGACATAAACTGGGGACTGGGTAGGCCAGCACACCTGGCCTGTTTTCTGTGCATGCCTATTGTCTGAAGCTGTGTAGAGGATATGAGAGTAGAGAGAGGAGGATGGATATGAGGGATTTTGTGGGGGTGGAATCAACAAACTTGGGAACTGATTAGGTATGGGGGTTGAAGGAGATAGAAGAGTCATGGTCATATAACTTCAAAGTTGTAAATCTAGATGACTAGAAGGATGGTAGTATAAGCAATAGAAATGATGAAGTTTGGAGAAGGGGTAGCATTTGGAAAAGGAGAAAAATGTGAGATGCTTATGAGATATCTAGCTGAAGACGTTCAGAGGAGGGTTGGCAACATGGGACTGGAACTGAGAGGCAGGGAGGGAGAGAGAGAGAGAGAGAGAAAGAGACAGACAGAGAGAGGAAGAGAGACAAAGAGAGAGACAGAGACAGAGAGAGACACAGACAGACAGAGACACAGAGACAAAGAGGAGAAAGAGCAGAGCTGAATATATAGAATTAGGAGTTATATGCCAAGAAATGATAATTGATTCCATTAAAATTGACATCATTACCAAGGGAGAGATATATAGAAAAAAATAAAAGAAAGCCCAGGATAGAGATTTTGGGGAGCATCCACATAGCACACAGGAAAAGGTTAATGATGATTATGCCAATTCAAGAGATTACCCCAGAAATGACTTCCCTGATCTTAATTGCTGTGGAAATTATCAGTCTATGGAATTCTAATGAATGATCAGGGAGAAAGAACTGTTCATTTTAAAGCCAGTGTTTGAGTACTGGGACCCATTGCCAGCAGTATTCATCATTACCTGGAAACCCTGCAGAAGGTCATATAGTTTGACCAACAGGTATACCAGCATCATCAGAGATTTTAAAACATTTCTCTGTGAGAGAAATAGGGAGAACAGATCTAGGCAATGGATGCTGTTGGAGTCCAGCGGAGCCTTTAATATCCACCAAATAACAGTTTCTTGAATTCTAGACTTATGGGGCTATGGCGAAACATGAAACATTCTTTCTGGGTCTTACCTAAGTTTTCTTGATGACAAAATGGAAAATACTAATTTTACATGATATCGGGTTTCAAATCAAGTGAGGTTTTGGAACTCTTTTAAGAGGTGAATCTTTTCAGATCTTGAATATAGAGAACTAAATGAAGGGTAAAGGAATTAGTCACAGACTCATAGAATGTTTTAACTGGAAGGGACCTTAGAAGATGTTGAATCTAATCCCTTCATTCCACAGAGGGGAAAGGAAGGTCCAAGAAAGTTCAATGACCTGATGAGTGTTAGTAATGGGGAAAAACCTTGGAGTTGTCATCTCATTACTAGTTCAGGGTTCTTTCCACCATACCGGGATGCAGATAACAATAAGGCAGCATTATACAGATAGAGCAGTAACTCTCACAATCTAAGCTGATAAGAAAGGCTGAATGTTAGTCACCTTGGTGACTCAATGGCAACACTCAGGAACAACTTGAAGAAAAATTGTAAGATGTGCATTACACACACACACACACACACACACACACACACACACACACACACCCTGCTCCCTTCATCTTAAAGGCAGTTGGGTGAGGTGTTGGATTTGGAAGACCTGAGCTTGAATCAGAAACAGGCAATTCACTTAACCTTCTTCAGCCTCAGTTTCCCCATTTGTGAAATAAGGATAATAATAGCTCCCACCTCACAGAATTGTGAAAATCAAAGGAGATATTACATGTCAAGCATTCTGCAAACCTTAAAGTGCTATTTGTTATCTATTATTATTACTAATGATTAGCTTCCCTGCCCAGACTCATGTCATAAATCTGACTATCTCTTAAGCTTAAAGGTGAATAAATATTGGACTGTGACCTGTTGAGGTGAACTCACCCCTGGGAAGGATGAAGCTGTTTGACAATTATGCTCCTGCTTCTTACTTGTTTCTGTCAGTCAATAAGGATTTGTGGTTGTTCAGGCATTTTTTCAGTCCTGTCTGACTCTGTGACCCTGTTTGGGATTTTCTTAGCAGAGATACTGGATAGTTTGCCATTCCTCCTCCAGCTCATTTTACAGATGAGGAAACTGAAGCCAACAGGGTTGAGTGACTAGCTCAGAGTCACACAGCTAAGTGTGTGAGGCTAGATTTGAACTCAGGAAGATGAGTCTTCCTGACTCCAGGCCCAGCACTCTGTGCCCTATGGCTCCACCTAGCTGCCTGCAATAGGCCATACATGCCTATTATATGATAAGAGCTGTCCTAGGTACTCAGGATGCAAATATGAAGGTGAAACAGTACCAGTCCTCTGTTTACGTAGGGATACACCATATCCAAAAATAAGTAACTGCAAAATGAATACAGTGTGATTCAAGAAGATGGGGGAACTCCTAACAACCAAAGAAACCAAGAAAGAAGAGACGCTTGAACTGAACCTTTCAGAGGACTCTTTGTAAGAGTCCCATCCCTCTGGTGTCTTTTCCAGTGAATGATTCATTAGTATAGCAAGTGTCTTCTTTAACTAAGCTCTTCATTTTGCAATTGGCCTCCAGTTGGAGCCAAACTGCTTTTTTTTAAAAGGTCACTTGTTCTCTTCTGATACGCTAGAGACATTTGTAACCTCAAATGAGTCATTTTAAACATAGTCTGAGCCACACAGCACTTCCCTTCTCTCCGGAGCTGACTCCTGTATTTGGTCATTCATATCCAGGAAAAGTCTCCCTAGATTTCATTTCATGCCTCCCCTTCTTTTTTCCCTACCTTTTGCATTCCCAAAGAAACCTGAAGAGTATCTCAGTTCAGCATGAAACTATTCTCCTTTATGAGACCTCTGCTGAGGACATCTTCCTGGCCCCACATAGCTCCCCAGGAGCTACCCATTACATTAGCCTTGGGGGTAGCTCCTCATTATGCAAGAGTCAGGCTGACCTGAAATCAGAGAAAGAGGAATGACTAAATGTAGAAACAACCAAACCCAAGCCACCAATGTACAGAACACTAAAAAAGTGGATGGATCTTAGAAGTGTGAGGCATCTCAAAAATCATCATGCTTTGAATTCATTTCTTCCATCTCATTCTCTTACCCTTTATTTTTATTCCTAATTCTTGCTGCTAATATTTATTCATATGCCCATGAACTCTAGAATGTAATTGTACTATATTATAAGGCACATTTCTAATCATGTGCTTTTTCACGTATCCCATAAGTGAAGGAGCTATCCAGTAAATTTACTTTAAGACACCATAACTTTATTTTTCCTCTTAAATAATGACACAGGTTTTACAGAATGTGGATATTTTTGAAAAGACAGCTGTTCAGATAAATTATAGGCCCTTCTGCTATCTTTAAACATAATCATTATCATTTCAATTCAAGTCAATATGTATAACAAACACCTAATATTAATAATTAATAAAATACTTGTTGTTTGTAGAGCATTGTGCAAAGCTGTGGGAAAGAGACATCCACAACAAATATCTTTTGAGCACCAATACTGGCCCCATTTTCCCATTGGTGAGTTCTATGGGAATCATTCCCAATCATAGGTGAATTCCTGGACCCATCCCCCAAATTAAGCTTCCATTTTGGAGACTGGCCCAAACTGGATATTATTCATTCACCTCCTGGCTGTGCTTCTGACTTTCTAGATTTTGCCACCATGGCCCTGTGTGAGCACCTTCTTCCCCCACACCCCACATTTTAACTTCCTTTTATGTGTTGTCTAATGTTATTAGAATACAAGCTCTTTGAGGGCAGGGACTGTTTTTTTTTTTTTTACTTGTGCTTGTATTCTCAGCATGTTAGCATAGTTCCTGGCACATTGTTACTGTTTAATGAGTACTTGTTGCTTACCGTCTTACCCAGACAACTAAGAGATCAGGTTGGAATGTCTTCAGGAAACTGTAAAACTCCTTTAATTATCCTAAGCTTTCCTTAGAAGCAAATGCCCATCATTTTAATGCCAACATTCAACTAAGTGTTGCTTTGTGGTAGTAAAACTTGGAATTTGTCTCTAAAGAACAAAAAATGAATGTCACACTGAGGAAAATGGAGAAATGTGTGGTAGGTATGAACTGGGTGTAACATATTACTAATGAGAAGCCTTAAAGAATAGGAATAAAAGACATTGTCAAAAATATAAGGTAGGAAATGATAGGCATGGGCATCCAGGGTGCTCATTGACATTCTCATAAAGTCAAAAGAAAGCAAAGAAAGCCTCTAGCATGTTGGGTGAAGCCTCACCGTGGCAAACTGATGGGAGAATAATGGACAAGAGACCCACAAAACTGGCAAGAATGTTCTCCACTGTTAGAGGAAACATCTGAGTCAATGATATCATAGACCCATTTAAGTAATCAATGTTGTATAGGTATCCATAAGTTTTGTGGGTTATAGATCCCTTTGGTAGTTTGGTGAGCCTGTGGACCCCTTCTCAGAATAATAATTTTAAATGCATAAAATAAAATACAGAGGACTACCAAAGGACCCAACAATTTAAAAATAAAGTTATCAACATTAAAAAGAAATCCCCAGATCCCAGGTAAAGAACCTCTGCCCCAAGGGAATGTAAGCTCTTTGAAGGCAGGATTGAATCACTTTTGTATTTATATCACCATGGTTTAACACAGTGCTTGACACACTGCAGGCACTTGGTAATGTTTATCTATTGAGTGATTGTTTGGAATTCCTTTAACTGTAAGCTCTGAACCAACCAAAGGCTGAAAGAGGAGACACAGAAACATTAGAAATGATGTGGAGGACAATCATGCTTCAGTTACGTCTAGATCGGTAGTGTCAGTCCCTACAGGTCACATACCAACTTAGAAAACCACAAATAGACATTATTTATGTTATATTGTATTTTTGTTAAACATTTCTCAATTAAATTTTAATCTGGTTCCAGCAGCACTTGGGAATTTTGCCTTCCTCTGAGTATGACACCTAGATGACCTTGGGATCCCTTAACAGCTGTAAGATAACATGTTTCCAAGACCCTCTAGCCTTACCTAATTTTACAGGTGAGAAGGAGATTTAGAAAGGGGGAGCAACGAGATCACAGAGTGAATTATTGGCCAAGCCAGAACTCAAACTCAGGTCTCTAGATTCTCAAAGGAAGGATATTTTTTTCTTTACTATGTCATTCCGTCTCTCAGCTTCTGGCCCTGGAAGTTTACAATTATGGGGTCATGCCAGACATCCAGGAAGTAGGTAATGGTATGTTTGTAAGTTCCAATGATTAATATAGACAGTAAGCACTATGGGACAAGTGCAGAAGAGGAAGGGACTTCTGTAGATGGAGGCCAGGTCTTGAAGGATGGGGAGGATTTGAACTGGCAAGGAGCAAAAGAGGTCGTTGCATTCAGAAAATTATTGAATGACTTCTTTGAGAAAAGTTCACAGCAACAATCCGGGGAAAATAGCTGGGTTGGAGGTAGATTGATATATGAGCAAGTCAGCCCTGGGAATCTTCCAAGAAGCTTTGGCATTATTTATAACACTGGAGAAGGAAAGAAAGGAGTGCTGTGTGTGTGGAGGGAACAAATCTGATAAAAGCAGGGAAAAAAAGCTGTTGAGCAAATTTAAGAATGTAGGCTGCCAGACAGCAGCAGTTGTGACTAGGTCCTGGGCCAGACATCCTGGGAAGAGAGAACTTGCAGACTGGTAAATCTGCATGAGTAGCAGCAACGTAATGTCACAGAAGAGGGGCTGCTCTGGGAGTTAGGAAATCTGGGCTCTATCCTTAGTGGGACACTGACTAATTGTATTAACTTGAGGAAGTCCTTTCACTTCAGACTCCTGATAGGGCCTTGATGAACTCAGCTTCCTAGGGTTCCAGCTATCTCGGGAACTTTGATTAAACCCTTAGGCTTGTCATCTTTCTTGATTTTCTCAAGGCACATAGATATCCCAACCCCAACCTGAGGTACTTATGCTTTCAGGATTTCTTAGCCCCTGACGATGTTTGGCTCCTTAGGATTGGAGGTCCCCACATTCCATGTCCATACTACCTTTCAGCCTTCTTTCATTAACACTGCAATTTGATTCCTCTTTGAGGCACCTTCTTTCTCCTTTACTTTCTTCCTGTTGTTGGCAACAACCTCCTATCTATCTACACCTCAGAACACTAGTATATTTATAAGGGAAATGAAAATATACTAATTCAGAAATAATGTAATAGGATAAGGTAGTTAGAAGTGTGACTAAAAAGAAAGCTCTCTAGTCTCAGACTAAGGAACACTTAAAATACAAGGCTATTCTAACTGGACCCAAAGGCAGAAGGCCTGGATTTGAATTCTGGCTTCAGCATTTACTGGACAAATCATTTTCCCTTCCATGCTCGTTTTTCTAAACTGTAAAATAAGGATGATGTTTGTGTTTTCTGCCTCCCTGGACTATTCAATATTTAAGCTATCAGTGATGAGGTCAAAATTCCTTTACATTCTAGTGGCTGTTCCTTCAGAGCTGCTGTAGTTAAATATCTTGTTCATCTATGGCCACATGAACTAGACTGCTCCTTACATGATCAGTCTGTGGTCACACAAACTAGATTGGCCTTACACAATCAGTCTGAGGCCATCTGAACTAGACTGGTCCCTAAACAACAGACATACAGTCTATAAGCAGACTTGTACTACCACTGATTCACAGTGCTATGGGACATTGGTATACCTTCAATTCGCATAGAAATGCCAAATATCATCATTATTTTTGTTTACCCCAATTCAATTCCTGGTCACTTCCAAATTAGGCTTCCAATAGGATAGTCATTCTCCTTTCCCCTCTCATTGAATTCTGGACTCTCACTGACGGAACTTTTACTTTGTCTTATCTGCAACCAGGGCTCCACATTACTTTCCAGCTATTTCCAAACCATGTTTCCATATTGGTATCTCTGTAGCACCTTGCCCCACTTACTAACATCTCTTTTTGTGTTGTTTCCCTCCAATAGAATGTAAACTCCTTGAAGGCAGGGATTATTTATCTCTCTTCTTTTATTTGTATCCCCACTCCTTAGTAAGTAAACATAGTAAACACTTAATACTTAGGGTAAATTTAATACTTTAAGTAAACTTAAGTTTATTAAGTTTATTGTTTAATTATTATTAAGTAAACAATAAGTAAACACTTAATACATATGGTTTTTTTCATTCATACATGCAATCTCTTTCTACTTGGAGTCTCTCAAGTCTCATGTCTTCAGGTTGAGACTGGTATCTTCTCAGAATAGATTTTGAGATGTGTGCCTGAGCCTGTAAGATGAGCTCATTCTCTAGTATAGTAACTAGTATACAACGCCAAGATCACTCTCAGCTAGTCAAGACATTCTACTCATATTACAGGCAATCACTTAACTAGATAGATCTCTCCCCTTACTAATTAAGGTGAACTAAAAACATGCAATAGATAAAAGCAATGTTCTCATAACCTCACAAATCAGAGTAATTTCAATTACTGTACAAGACCCTAATTCATAAAAGACCGTCCCTCACCTTACAACCTCTTCTCTAAAATTAGGAGATGATGTTATATGATCTTAAATCTCTTCCATCTCTGAGGCTCTCTGACTCCATGACACAAACTGTCAGATGGTTCAAAGAAGGCCACAGATGCAAGCATGACATTCTTAAGCCTAGGGGAAAGTACTAACAGATTGTAAAAATCAATGAGCCAAGAATTGAAAGGGCCCAACTTCAATGATGAATCTTGCCAAAATGAAACAGCAAAGCACATAATCTCAATATTGCCCTATGAAATGGTAAGCGGTGGGAGAGGTTGGGATATATTGTTGTGTTCATCCTTCATTTCTGAAGAAGACCATGACATCAGAGGAATGATGACATGACTTGCACTTGACTTTGTTTAGAGTGAGGGAGGGCTATGTAAGCTCACCAACCTCACTTTCTCCTCCTTGGTTGCCTAGTATTTGTGTGACCCTTACAAGTCACTTAACCTCTCTGGACCTCAGTTTCCTCATCTGCAAAATAAGAGAGTTGGTCTACATGACCTAAGGTCCCTTCTACAACCTATAATTCCATGAAGGTTGAGGTAGGGGCAGGCAAAAGATGCAGCAGTACTACCTTCAAGGGGCTGGAAGATAGTGAGCCAAAGAAAGCTTTACCAAAATTTCTATCAGCATCCTGTGGAAAAAAAAATGAATCTCTGTATCTCTGTGGTGATAAGTGATTTCTCTCAGAGAAATTTTCTCTTGCCCATAGAGAGCCATATGCAAGATACTGATTTGTGGAAAATCTTTCATAGGACCATAGATTTAGAGCTGGAAGGGACCTTAGGGATCATTGAATTCAACCCCTTCATTTTACAGATGAAGAAACTGAGGTCCTGCAAGGATCACAGTCTCTGAAGTAGAATTTGAACCCTGTTCTCAATTCTAGAAAATTATCTGGTATAAATGCTAGACTGCCTCTCACTTAAATGCCTCTTTAAATCTTCTGCTTTCAGATAAGGCAGCATAGCCTTTTTGATGGTAAATTTCCAAAGAGGAAACAGTCTTCTGAATGCTAACCTCACAAACTAGAAACAAACAGCAAAATGTCATAGGCTCCTTGTGCTAAACCTTTCATATTTCATGTGTCATATTCCTGAGGACTCCTTTTCTCTTCACGGAGCTTAGGCACTTTGAGATTGATATGTGGGCTGTTTACAGCCTATGCTTTCCTGTTACTTCTTCTGTCTTTATCGGTACGTGGTGGGGAAAGGAAAGAAAAGTATTGATGCAGGTGAGTCAGTGCCACAAGATGACATAACATGTAGTTGTTATAAAAAGGGTAGCTGTAGGAGGCAGCTAGTGCAGTGGAAAACTCAGGAGACCTGAGCACTACAGGAAGTCCTGGCTGTGACCAGAGTCAAGTAATTTCCCTACTCTGGGCTCTAGCTTGCTCAGCTGTAAAATAAAGAGGTTGGAAAGACAATAATAAGATGTTGATAATATAAATTGTGAGCTCTTCAAGGACAGGGACTGACCTTTGCCTTTCTTTATATCCCTAGTGCTTAGCACAATGTAGGGCACATAGTAGGTACTTCTCTAAATGTTTATTGACGACATTTATGTAACACTTTAATGTTTGCAAAGTGCTTACTTAATGTTAGGATTTTTAATGGCCCTCTTATCTCTAAAGGTCTATGATCTACAAGCAAGGACAGGTCTGTGTCTGTGTTTCAAAAAGAGGTGAGAGTATTATGGAGCCTTTGGTAAAAATTACTGTACCATTCCTCAAAACCTTGGAGATGAGTTCTCTCCCCTCCCCACAAGGGACTTCAAGGGCAGTTACTGCAGCTCCTATCCCTGTCTCCCCTCATATCGCTACTTCCACAGCAGCCTCCAAATTAGGTTGTAGTGAAAATGTTACTAAGCTATATAAGAACTCAAATACTTGGCAGGAGTCCTAGCTTCTTTTCTAACTTCATGTGGCATGGATCTCTGAGACTGTTTTCTCATCTAGGAAATGAGCTTTAAATGAACTTCCCAGAAAGATGAACTTCTTAGGATTCCTATTTTCCTAAGATATAAGAACTTCCTCCATAACAGGAATTCTCAGGTAGTCTCCCCTCCCCACCCCACCTTCTGCTTCCATCTATCCTGAGAAAGAATGAGAAATGACATTTACCCAGTGCTTTGCCTACATTAATTGAGCTGATTCTCACAACTGCCCCAAGGAGGAATGCTCTTCAGGAGTTATTATTCCCATTTTACAGAGAAGACTGAATCTCAGAGAGGCTAATTATAAGCAGATCTCCCTAAAAGGGGAATCTAGATGACTACTCAGTGGACAGAGTGCTGGGTCTGGAGTCAGGAAGACCAGTTCATTCTGTCCTCTGACACTAACTGTGTGACCCTGAGGAAGTCATTTTAACTTTGTTTGCCTCCCTATCCTGTTCTGTAAAATGAGCTAGAGAAGGAAAAGGCAACCCACTCCAGTCTCTTTGCCAAGAAAATCCCATGGACAAAGGTCCATGGGATCACAAAGAGTTGTGCTTGACTAAATAACAGCAACAGAATCTCCCTGAAACAGGCAGAGGCAAGCATCTCTAGCCACTGGGCTATGCTGCCAGTCAAGGAAAGAAAACTGAAGATGAAAAATATTACCTTCTAGTTTTGGACCCCTGCTGGTGGATATGACCAGGACCAGGTCAGGCCAATATTGTGAAGCAGATAAAGGGGACCTTCCTCTGCTTCCTGAGCCCTTTCCTGTGCTTCTAGATAGTCCTTCCTTGTCATCTCTCCTTTCCTTACTTTAATCTATTACAATTGCTTCCTCCTGGGTTCCCCCAGGAAGATTTACATTTGAAGAGGGGATAATGTCACCTGTTGGCTTAAACACAAGGAATGAAGTAAAATGGTGGGACTTCGGGCAACCGCATAGCCCAAGAAAGGGAAAGTGTTTTATGACCTGGGGCAGAGGGGTGGGTGGAGGGCGAAGGGTGGCCTTTCAATTCCCTTTAAATTACTTTGTTCCAGCTTCACCTGCCCAGAAAGCACATTGCTATCACAACAGAGGTGCCTCTAGCTCACCAGTTGTCTCTTGCCACACTATTTTCAGAAGACCTGAGAGTTCATTTTCCAGACTAAGGGTCTTCTAGTTCTAGCCTTGGATCCGACAGTCCAGTTCCCTCCTTCTTTCTTCTTACACTCATGCACGCACTCGGTTAGGACTTTCTTTTCATCAATTTCATCTTAAGAGAACTTGCTCGGGGTGAGATTTTCGCTCCCTCCCGTCACCTCTGTGCATTTGTGCCAGAGCTCCCCTGCTCGCAGACAGATGCGGTGGCAGTATCGACAGACACTTGACCCACAGCTGGCCAGCATCTGAGGAAGTTCAGAGCAGACGGGAATGCCAGCTTTCTCCCCAGCTCCTGAGGACTCGCACCAGCCATTGCAGAAGAGATCATCTCCACTCTGGCCAGCTGACTCCCAGATTAGTAGGATCTTCCATCTCCCACCTTGATCGTGTGACCCCTACTCTCCCCTCCCTTCCCTGGCTTCTCCCCTCCCAGGCTGCAGGGAGATGGGTCATCAGTCCGCCAGGGGGAGCGCCGGAGCCAAGAGCTGATCTGACTAGATCGCCTGGGTCCGCTGAAGAGTGGAGAGGGTCCCCTCCAATCTGCGGGCTCGGAGGGCGGAGCACTAACTGTAGCAGTGAAAGAAAAATCCCAACTAGCCGGCACGGAGCGCATAAAGCGGGAGAAAGAGGTGGGATCGTCTTTGCTGGGGTACCTTGGGTGAAGATACCCACCGTCTCCACCTCGTGCCCCTCTCCCTCTCCAGGAGAAGAAGAAACAACAAACTCATCCCTGACTCCTTTCCATTGCAGCCCTGTGGATCGTTCTGGGGGGGAAGAGAAGGTATTCAAAGAGCCCGATAGAATCCAGGTACCGGGGTATCTCAGAAGCAGGGGTGGGAGCGAGGGGATCAGGAGATCAGACTGAGCCTGGTGGCCCTTTGCTGAGGGTGTAGGGCATCCTCGTGTCTTTATAGGAGAGCTAGGACTGGTTATGGGTTTCCCTCTCTGGGGTGTACGACTCCCAGAAGCCTCCCTGGGTTCCTTGAAGAAAATAAGATGCTAACTAGTTAGGAAATGTTAGCTACCCTCTCTTGGAATTCTCGTACTGTGGGAAACCTCAGAGAAAGAGAGGTTTCTCCGGGAGGCTGATGACTGTGCAGGAGGGGAGCTGGCTACAATGTGGGTGCTGAAAGCAGCCGCCCATGGGACTTCGTGGGAAAGCCTTTAGATGGAAAGAGGAAGGGAAGAAACATGGCACTGGTCAAATTCACTCCCAAGTGTTCTTGTTTGCTTCTCCTGCTCTCTCACCCCGCCCCTGCCCCCCACAAAGTTTCATTTTTCCCTGTCTAACTCCCGATGAACTTTAGACAGCCTTCTAAATTAGTAATCCCCTCTTTAAAGTGCAGTGCCTCCCACAGCAGAAAGTTCCCTCTCTTCTCTTATCCCCACCCCAGTGTCTTAGGGGTCAAAGAGTGGCAGTAGCAATTGGAGAAACTGAGATTAAAATCCAAGGGTTCCTGAAGGAAAGGAAATGTCACATCCTGACATTTCATCTTCAGAGGGCCATCACCCATACATATCTCAGCTGGTTTAAAGGCACTGGAGAGAAGAGGGACAGAATTGATGACTTTACCTAAGGACAGAGCAGCCTTGGAAAGAAATTGAAGTAGTGCATTGGTTTCCCTAGGCAGAGGGGGCTTACTGGTCCTCCCTAGAGAGGGAAGAAGGGGAAGGGCATGGAAAGGATTTACACTGCTCACAAGAGGTCTGGTGTAGCTTACCTCTGTGCCCTCCCTTGCTCTCCTGGTGTTTCTTCTAGATTAAGGGCTCTTAGTCTATGAGTCATGAATTTGTTTTTGTAAATATTTTGATGATGGTATTTTGTGTATTTTCTTCATTTTAAAACATTATTCTAAGAAGGGGTTCCCAAAACATTACCAAATTGCCAGTGGGGTTTGTTACACAAAAGAAGGGTTAAGAATCACTATTTTAGGAACTCAGAAAGTAGCTGTTCTTTATTGGTGATCTAGGTTTCAGAGCTACTTTCTTCACTGGACCTGTTCTCTGGAATCTCTTCCAATAAGTTTTGTTGACCATGCTTCTCAGTAAGAGCTTCCTTCTAACAATCAAAGCCTACCCTGGTCTTTGATCCAAGTCCTGGGGAAAAAAACCTTAGAGGCAGCCCCAACTATATTTTGAAGGTATTCAGTTAGGAAAGTAGAGGGGGAAAGGGAATTGGTTGATTGTGGGTCAGATATGACAGTTTGGTGTTTGTAATTACATGTATTTTACAGACATCCATGCTAGTTTTTCTTTTTTCCTTCTTAGTGAAAAACTGTTCAATCCAACATTGATTGTCCAGTATTTCTTTGAGTTCTTTCTGATCTAGAGCACAGTTTAAGGAGAGAATTTGAAGCCTTTGTGGGGAATATTGACACAAAACACTTTTTCTCAGGACACAGATCCTTTATCATAGAATTCAGCTTTCCTGACCCCTTCCCTGTCAAGGATTCTGTTATGATCATACTGCCTTCTCCTTTTGGTTCATTGAGCACTAAATAGTCTTACATATAACCTTCTCTTGAAAGGATGTAACCTTTTGTGACAATTCTGTACTTCTCAGCAACAATGAAGGACATAGCTTCAGAAGGGATCATAGAATCAGTGATTTAGGGAGCAACTGAGAAGCATCCTTAGTTATGCAGAAAAAGGATTCCCTTCTGAAATTCAGTGATTGGGGAAAGAACAACAGCCTCATCTTTCTGTAGCCCCATCTCCAAGGAGTGCAAAGGATTTTATGGGCATTAATTCATCCTTCCTTCTTATATCTAAGAAAAGTTTAGTTTATAACTTAAAAAACCTATTAAAAGCAGTTATTTTGTAGGCAGCCTGGGACCCAGAAGGGGTTAATGAGTGGTCCAGTGTCATACAGCAAGTCCGTATAAGAATGGATACTGAATTTCTAAGCTATTTCTAAGCTAGGGTTACAAGGAAGTGTGACTTGCTTGCTGGAGGACCCAGTGGGATGAGATGATAGTTTCCTGCCCTCATTGGGATATATGGCGACCTGTTTAAGTCATTGAGAAAGAGTACTTTGGGAAAGGGGGACGATCTCTACAAGGAAACTAGACAAATTCTCAAGATGTCAAGTTAGGCAGAATTTCTAGGGATAACAGGCCTCCACTGCCATCTTGCCACCTTCTACCTTCACCCCTGTTACTGAGGAAAAGTGTAAAAAAAAAAAAAAAAGCATGTTATTCTGGATATGTGTAGACATCGGGTCAGTGCCTGATTATTATCTGGAATAGTCCAACTAATGCTGCATTTCAATTTTTCTCCATGTCTCTGCCACCATTTGGTTTGTTTCTAGCAAGTTGCTTTCCCCTTCATTCCTCTTCCCATCACCCTTGGGTAACCATTTCTAGCAAGCAGCAAACAAGATCAGGTTAGACTGTAACCCATACCACTGTGATAATGACATGATTTACTAATGTATATCATTTGCTGCTTGTCTCTCTTTCAAAGGCCTGAGATCTGCATTCCAATTATGTTGGGAACAAGGTGGTGACTTGCTGTGTAAGAGCAAAGTATCTAGAGGTCCAATCCCTTGGGACTCTGACCCAGGCTCAATTTCATAGCAATTGAGCTTTCTCTTACTCCTCCCTGCCCACGTTGACCACCATGGGACCTGAAGAGAGAAATGCCACTGGGGCACACAACAATTTTGCAGCTATCTTCAACTCCCACCGGGAGCGCACTGCCTCCCTCCCATTCAACTTCAGCTATGGTGACTATGACCTGCCTCTAGATGAGGATGATGATGTAACCAAGACCCGTACCTTCTTTGCTGCCAAGATTGTCATTGGTGTAGCTCTAGTGGGCATCATGCTAGTCTGTGGCATTGGTAATTTTATCTTCATTGCTGCCCTGGCCCGATACAAAAAGCTTCGCAACCTCACCAACCTGCTCATCGCCAACCTGGCCATCTCTGACTTCTTGGTGGCCATTGTATGCTGTCCCTTTGAAATGGACTACTATGTGGTCCGCCAACTCTCCTGGGAGCATGGCCATGTGCTCTGTGCCTCTGTTAACTATCTTCGAACTGTTTCTCTCTATGTCTCTACCAATGCCTTACTGGCCATTGCTGTAGACAGGTAAGTATTAGACAGATAGAATGGGGGGAGGGGAGGGAGGCAAGAGCAACCACTGAGATATGGTTTAGTGTTCCTACTACACTCACCCCATCTAGGAACTGATAAGAGCAGTGTCTCTATCTCCCTCTCTCATGTTTGTAAGAACCAAGTTTCACAGCTGAGGATCAGCAGCAAGAGCCCTTGTCTCTTATCTAGGACCTGGTGAGAGTTGTCCATGCTCCCTAGATACTGACAAAGTCCTGAGTTTCTTAGCTGTGACCTGGCAAGAGGCACCTGTATCTGCTAGATATTCTACCTGACCCAGGCTCAGCTGTTGATTTGTGAGAGCAGCAGTCTTCAGTTCCCCCTCACTTAATCTTATTTAGATTGAGAAGAACAGCTCTGACTCTGAAATTCTGAGATAACAGGTTTAAGGTTCAGTGGTCTATTACTTCAAAGTTGCACACAAGTCGAGAGGGACCTTTCAGTTATCAGATAGAGATATCCCTCCTTCCCAGTCCCAGCCCAGCCCCCCTCCCTTCTCTGCCCCTGTCAAGTCAGTTCTTGAAATCAACAGATTTTTAAAACAAGGTTACTGGATTTGTTTGCTTAAAATCCGGGGACACATTTGTTTATATTCTTTTGCATGAATCTGTATGCTTATTTGCATACATTTACATGCAGCTCTTCCAGAACCCTGGCTTTCAGCTATGTAAAGTGAAATTAATGAGAGCAGCCTACAGAAACTATTACTTATGCATTTCTTATGGTCTAATCACTTATGGACTAACTGATTTTTATCATATGAGCACAATCTTTTTTTAAAAAATCCAATACAAATAAAGCTTTATTATAAAGTCCTTTTCCATAATATAGATCCAATTTAACTGAACCATTGTTACCTGTGATATAGAGTTCATCCATCCCTCTACATAATGGGTTACCAAGATGTTATCTCTTATCTCCTAATCAGAGTTATGGTAGGACTTCTTTCAACAAGGATCATGGAATTTAGAATTATAGAGATCTTGGAGATCTCCTTATTTCTTTTTTTAAGTTTTTTTCTTTCTTTTTTATTTTCCAAATTTATTTATTTATTTGTTTTCAATTTTCAACAACACTCTCTTCCATAAGTTTTAAATTTTCTCCTCCTCCCTCCCCAAGATAGCATACATTCTTATTAAACACATTTTCACATTAATCATGTTGCAGAGAAGAATTAAAATGAATAGGAGAAAGCATGAGAAAAACTAGACAAAACCAAACATAACAAAAGAGAAAATAATTTGCTCATTCTATGTTCTGACTCCATAGTACTTTCTCTGAATGTGGATGGCATTTTGCATCATGAGTCCTTTGGAAATGTTTTAGGTCTTTGCATTAGTGCAAAGGGCTAAGTCTATCAAAAACAATCCCCAAACACTGTGGCTGTTATGGTGTATAATGTTCTCCTGGTTCTGCTCACTTCACTCAGCATCAGTTCATAAAAGTCTATCCAAGTATTTCTGAAGTCTGCCTGTAAGTTATTTCTTATAGCACAATAGTATTCCATTACATTCATATACCACAACTTGTTAGGCCTTTCCCTAACTGATGGGCATCCCCTCAATTTCCATTTCTTGGCCACCACAAAAAGAGCTGTTATAAATAATTTTGTACATGTGCGTCCTTGTCCTGTTTTTATGATCTCTTTGGGATTCAGCCCCAGTATGCACATTTTTATAGCCCTTTGGTCATAGTTCCAAATTGCTCTCCAGCATGGTTGGATCAGCTCACAGCTCCATTAACAATGAATTAGTGTTCCAACTCTCCCACATCTTCTCCAACATTTATCATTTTCCTGTTTTGTCGTGTTAGCCAATCTGATAGGTGTGAAGTGGTGCCTCAGAGTTGCTTTGGTTTGCAGCAACCTCCTTATTTTCAAACCCAATATTTATGAACATTATGTTCCTTGAAAAATACAAGTATCATAATTTTGTAAAGTAAGAACCTAGATACTTCCAATTATTCCCCTAAACCAGAGAAAGGGATAAGAAAATCTAACTAGTGCTAGGGAAACATGGTGTATCCCAAAAGGCTTAGTACATTTTAATTATTTTGTGACCCTGGGCTACTAAAGTTTAAAGCTGCACAAAGACTTTGGGGATAACATGTAGTGTCATCTGTCAGTCTGATTCAAAAACCATAGGCCCTCTCACCTGTCCTCGGGACTTATGGATGGCATTTATCCTATGGCCTAACAATAGTCAAAATAACAGCCATCATATAAATATAAATAGCACTTATATGACACTTTAAAGTTTGTAAAGTAGTTTGCATCTGTTATTTGATGAGATAATAATGGTAAAGTGCTTAGCGTAGTCCCTGGAACATAGTAAATGGTAATGTTTGTATTATTATTATTTCATGTGGCCCTCAACTTAGCCCTATAAGGTAGGTACTATGACCCCTATTTCACAGATGAGAAAACTAAGGGAGAGGTTAAGTGACTTTACCAGGATTCCGTAGGTAGTAAATGCCTGAGGCAGGATTTGAACTCAGGCCTTCCTGACTCCAAATCCAACACTTTATCCATTGTGCCACCTATTACCTGGCAGCAATGACATTTCCCCCACCCCCACTCTCCAGAATTCTGCCTAATACCTTTTCGTGGCTAAGGTCATTGCAGCTGAGCCTCTGAGCCCTGGCCCAACCTCAGTTAATTATTGAACCCCTAGCACAGCTGGAAATGGGTTTGCAGGACTTTGGAATTTTGAACTGAAATCAGTTTTGAAAGTGAAAACCCACTCCCTTTACTTAGCAAAAGGGCTGTTCTGTAGCTTCACTGAAATCTGCCAGCCCTGAGAAGAAGTGAAATGGATTATTTCATGCGACCTCTTGCTGGCGCTATATCCTTTCTCTGGACATGTGCTTAGCTGTTCTAAAATGCAAAAAGCATATGCTTTTTTTTTTTTGAAAAAAATCGGAAATATTTCTCCACCATAGCTCTCAGCTTGTGTGCTCCAACGCAGCTAGCATTGGCAGAATACAAAGCTGAAAATTCCATTAACTTGAATGCAAAACATCTGTTCAATTTTAGATAACACTCATTTTCATTTCCCTTTAATTTAACTTTTTTTTTTTTTAGAAAGTGGAAGACAAAAGCTGAGGCCTCTTCTGCCCAGTATTTACTTATTAAATTTGTATTCAATGCCTTTTTTTTTTTCCTCTGGAACTTGTGAGACACTGACCTAAGGGTTTTCAAGCCCACTACATTCTGTACCTGTGATCTCCTGCAGGGAGAGATGGTGGCACAAAGGAAAGCAGTAGAGACAAAGAAGGCAGTCCGACATTTTGATGGACGACAACAAAAGCAAAATGGGAAGGGGAGAATTTTCAAATTCATCATCTTTGTTTGCTGGTACAATTAGAGCACAGTCTCCAACCTCTATCAGAATTGACCAAAGAAAGAAACAGAAATAACCCACTGTTTAAAATGCCCCAGTTCCTCCAGAGTACACTGTTCCATTTCAGGTGGTCCCTTGGTACAGTGATAACAACTAAACAGAAGGTCAGGTGATAGGGGAAAGCCACTGGTATTATGAAATCAATGGAAAAGAATTGGGATTTAGATAATTTTTTTTCTTACCATGTATTTTTCCGACCAAATATCAGTCTTTCAGCCCCTACCTTTCTCCCTTCTGTTCTGCATTTCTAACTCCCCACTGGCCAACTCCACCTGGACGTCCTGCTGTGATCTCACACTCAATATGTCTTCTAGAAATAGGACTTCTTCTCAAGGGCAGAAATTGTTTTTCTGTTTTTCTTCTCCATCTCATGAGCACCAAGCAGAGTGGCTTCCAGAGAGTAGACACTTTTAAAAGGCTAGTTGAATTGAGTTGAATTACAACTCAACTTTGTATGGTATTTTAAGATTTACAGAGCACCTTTTCCACAACACTCTTGTGAGGTAGGCTGTGCAAATGTCATTGTTTCCATTTTAGAGATGAGACTCAGAGAAGTTTTTACTTATTTCAAATTCCACCTAATATGCCTCAACTGGCTCTACCTTAAGGAAAAAGTCAGAATAAGCCAAATCTCTCTTGCCTACAGTCAATAGAGATAATAAATGTCAGAGCCAATATTGGAACCCGTATTTCTTGATTTTCAAGTCCAGCATTCTTTCCATTGTACCATACGATCTAAAGCTGAATGTGTCATTTTTCCTTAATAAAATGAAAATTAAAAAATAAAAATCAGGTCACTCTCTATTCTCCAAGGTAGTACAGTGCAGTCTTCCAATCACCCAGCTTTAACATCTTAGCTTTATCCTTTACCTTTTCCTCCCTTCCTACTTTTTATATTGGCAGTAACCAAGACACATTGGTTCTTCCTTCTTGATATCTACCATTTTCCTATTTCTTCAAATTCCTACTACCTCCAGCTTAGTCTTGGATCTTATCTTTTAAACCTGTATTTTTTCCAGGAGTTCCTTATCCGGTCCCTCCTTCAGTCCTTAGTAACTAATGCTGAATGATTAATCTTCCTAAAACATTGTCTTATATGTGTCCCCTTTCTCCAGGCCCTGCTCAGTGGTTTCTTGCCACCTATGGGGTAAAGTTCAAACTCATTCACCTAATATTAAATACTCTCTTTAACCTTCCCACACTCATACAGACCTATTCGTTGTCTCTTGTACACACAATTCACACTTTTGGCTCATTGTCTTTCTTCAGGTCATTTCCCATATTTGAACCCTGGCTCTTCCATTTCCTACCTTTGGGACCTTAGACAAAACATTTATCCTCTTTGGGACTCAGTTTACTCACTTGCAAAAGAGAGGGATGGACTAGATGATCTCTAAGATCTCTTTCAAATTTAAATCAGTAATTCCCTCCTCAGAATGTACCCTCTCTTTGCTTCTGATGTTCTACATTCAACTCATTTTACAAAGTCCAGGTCATATCTCACCTCCTCCATGAACAAACACTCTTGTGATTTCCTATAGCATTTTTTATTTGCACTAGGATTGGTATTTAGTTTATGTTGTATCTTTTAAAAAAAAAAGTCCTGTTTCCCCAACTAGATTCCAACCTCTCAAGGGCAGCAATTTTGCCTTCTGTATCTTTGTATCGTGAGTACACATAGTAGGTGCTTAGCAAATGCTTGTCAGTAAGGGATGATGACATACTTAATGTAGGTACCTAGATGGTACTGGATAGAGCACTGGACCTTTAGCCAGGAAGGCCTGAGTTGAAATCTTACCTCAGAAACGAGTGACTGTGTTGTTGTTGAGAGGAATAAAATGAGATTATATTTTTTGTGAACCTTAAATAGCTCAACAAATAGTGTTGTTATTACCTTGGGTCCAAAACTACCCTAGTGACTGGTGGCAAGAGTGAGAGGACAAGCTACAGATTTATAAGGCATAGCTATTTCTTTCAAGAGGTTTATAATCCAATGTGTATGTATGCGTGGGAGGGGCAGGAAAGGATAGAACAAATGTATACATATGTACCCATTATCTATATAGTTATATCTATCCATAGACATATGGATAGATTAGTTATATAGATACATGAAACAATTAAATGCTAACCTATCCATCACTTAGCAAAATGCCTGGTACATAGCAGTATCTAATCAATGCTGTTTCACTTGATTATAGCCTTCAGAGAAAAGGGAGATCAGAGCACCTAGAGTACTTAGGGAAGGCCTCAGGGAAGGGGTGGGTCATGAATTGGGCTTAGAAGAATGTGTAAGATCTAAATGAACAAAAAAGAAGAGAGTATTCCAGAAGGAATTACTCTAGCAAAGACCTGATACATGCCAGAGGCAAGGAGTGTAGGGAATTGCCATTAAGGATTAGTAGGATATCAGGCTGGTGGATTAAAAAGGTCCAAACTGCAAAGTGTTTTAGAAGCAAGAGCAAAAGAGAATGGACAGAATCATTGTGATTTGGAAGTGGAAGGGCCCTCAGAGATAATCTAGTTCTCAGGTAGGGTTATGTCCTTGCTGCTGCTGCTGCTTGCTCTAGCATTGTATCCCCATTGTCCTAGTACATAGTTCCCTGCAGCAAAAGGGTTCCCAACTTGGTGTACAAATACCCTCAGAGGGGTATAAGATGTTTTGTCAAGGGGTATGGGAAATAACTTTATTTAAATTAAATAACTATTGTCCTATTAAAATTAATCTCTTTACTTTAGTTCTTACATACCTATGTTGGGTAATTGCGAGAATTTATATCCTTTCTTATTAAGTAGGGGGTATGGGAAGACTGATCAAAAGTCAAGAGGTATGAGTCTGAAAAAGGACAGGAATTATTACTCCAATAGTGACTTGAATTGTTGAGACCACCTACAGAATGGCAAAGATAAAACTTTTTGATTCAGGGAATTCTCACTCCTTTTTGTCAACGTAGCCAGAATATTCCAGGGTGAGTTTATTTGTGAAGGAGTTTCTGATGGACTTCGGGAGGCGGAGAGGAGGAAATGAAGGCTCTCTGGTCATATATTCATTGCCCTTTACATATCTCATCTGGTGACTGCTACTATAAGGATTAACATGGATAGGTATGGTGGTGACTCCATTTAGTCAATATAGAAGAAAAGCAAAATAGCTTTCTGCTTCATCTGCTGGCATGCCTTCATCTCACCTTGATTATTTGAGGTTTTGCCTGCTCAGACAGCCTTTCTTTCCTTGAAATATCAGCAATAAGTGGATTAAGGGATGAGTCATTGGGGCTGCCTATAGCTAGCTGACTGGGCATTGGGCAAGCTAGCAACAGATGCATAAACAGAAAATATTAATCTGCTGATTGAGGTCTTCCTTCTTAGAACATTAATGCAGAGAGAAGCAGATGATGGTAAGGAATACAAATGAGAGGTGTCACTCACTTGAGAAGCATTAATTGAAAAGTTTCTGTGTCCAAGCTTGCGATGATCATTGTGAGTGATGTTAGAGAAGAACAATTAAAATGTGGTCAATGTATTGATCTCTAGCAAAAGCACCAACTGAGTTTGTAGAATCTTCTCTTGCATTGCACTCTCTCCTACCCAATCTCTTGTCTAACTTTTAGTCCCATACTTCTTTTTCCAACCCCTTCCCAGAAACCTCAAGGGATTCTTTTTTCTTCCCCACAGAACCCTTGTTCAGTGCATGAAGGATGGAAGGAATTCTAGAAATATGAGTGTTAGAATTGGAAATACCTTTCCAGATCATCAAATTGAATTGCTTCATCTTACAGATGAGGAAACTGAGGTCAAGAGAGGGAAAGTTACCTACTCAAGGTCACCTTGCTAATAAATGGTAGATCCATAGCACTTGACAGTGATCTTTTCACTACTACTACTTTTCACTACTCTATGTACTCTTGTAATGAATGAATTCCTTTTATTCAGACAGAGCTGGGCTAAAAAAAAAAAAATTGTTCAGAGCGGAGCCAAGGAGACTCATGGGTTATAAGGCATCCTTCCCTTTAAGTCTACATTCTCTAGCTGAGCCATGTGCTTAATCCTTGAGAGCAAAATTCAGTTGTTTATCCTGTATTTACTTGAAGCACTGACAATGAGCTGCACAATGTTGGCCTGCAAATTATGAGAGTCTGAGCTGAACCTCAAGGCACCTCCGTCTCCATGGGACAGTGTTATCAGGCACCTTCCCTCCTCATCAGCACATCCCAAATTCAATCTGGCCCCTTCCTTTCATCTTGGATCAGATAAGAAGAACCCAGAAAAGTGTTACTTCTTTTTTCAACTGGTATAGTATATCAACACTGCAGAGCTGATTTCATCTACAACCAGAGCAGATATACAGTGGTCATAGGAACCTGCAAAATAAAGGGATGTCTAGGATGGAATGGTTTTCCAGAGACTAGTCAACAGAACTACCTGAAATTAGTTTTGAAGTAAAGATAAATCCAGGCAAACTTTAAACAAATTGTTTCCCTTCTCTTGGTCTCAGTTTCCTCATCTGTAAAAGGATCCCTTTTAGGTCCTTCACAACTCTAGATCTACTATCCTATGATCTCTAAGATCCTATGATCTCTAAGATCCTGGCAGCTCTGATTTCTTTGAGCCAAGCCTTGAAAATAAGAAGTTTTACCAATGAATTCACTGAAAGAAGTTAGCAACTTATTCATTACAAGTTCCACTGAATTATATTTTATTATCCCAAAAGGATTGAATTATCAAATAACTTGAAATTCCTTATGAAGTATCCTAAAGAATTAGATGCTATTAGGCAGGAAGCAAGAGAATCAAAGTGCTGACTACAAAAACATGGAAATACAGAAATTTTCTTTGACTATGTTGCCATTTATGCTTAATATGGTGGAGCCAAATTGTGATAAAAAGCCATAAACTCCTGAGTTCCCATCATGAGTAGCAATAGGTTTGGAGCACCCATTGCTGAAGACAGCTGTGTCAGGCTAACATCATAGTCTTTGTAAGAGGACCCTTACTAAGTGATGAAGGGATTGTTAGCACACTTCAAACCACACTGAGCCCTCTGTAAGTCTTTTGTGACACTGTTATAGTGAACCAAGTAGCATTGATAGACTTGGCAGCCCCCATAAGGGGGCTGAACTTTGGCTGGAGAACTCCAACAGCCACCCTGAATAATAATGTAGCCAGCTGGGGGTGAATAGTGGGTGGGATTTGATCCAATTTTATCTAACATCTTCAGAGAGCTAGCTGAGAGAGAGAGAGAGAGAGAGATCATTTTTTAAGAACTATGTGCCACACATTGGTGATTCAAATACAAGCAAACAAGGCAGTCCTTGCTCTCAAGGAGATTATATTCTATTGAGGACTTAAGACCACATGGGACAGGTAGCTGGAAGATGGAGGTGATATGTGTGCAGAATGATTGGGAGCCTTGGGAACCACCCAGATAAAGCAAACGCTATTCTACTAGAGCCAATGGTCCAAGGGGAGGCATCTGGGTTACCTGCCAGTTTGGGGTGATGGTAGCACTTAAAGGCAGCATGGTGTAGAGGGATTTGGGAAGTGTTCAGTTGATTGCTTTTGCCAGAACTGGTGGGGAAATAATAGGAGGGGGGAAAAGCTAAGAGTAAAAACAACAAATTTGTAGTCATACAACTTTCTCCATAAACCAATAGTACCATGAAGCTGGATGTACAGTCAATATAAATAGTAAGGCTAAGTTTCTGTTGATTTCTTTTAGACCCACTGCCTTTATTCTTTTATGCTTTTCTTAATTTATAATCTTTGAATTTTTAAGTGCGTGTTCATTTCCAAGGTTTAATAGTGTGTGTTCTTCCACCTCCACAATCTTCTTCTCTTTCAATGCCCCTTCCCATACAAATATCTATCCTCACATTTCCCCCATCACAAGGTACATGAATTCTTTATATAATTGATGCAGTTTGGGGTGCTGGGAACACCCAAATATCAGGGCACAGGGTGGTATCTGCCTGGGATGGATTCATCCACTCAAACCTTCTTCCAGTCAAGTGACAAGGTTTATTGTAATGCCAATAGAAGTGGGAGAGATTCTCAGGGAATCTGCAACTTAATGGGGGGGTGAAAGGATGTGGGTGGGATTAAGGAGTGATAAATAATCTGGGCTAGTACAAGCAGTGAAAGCACTATCAAATAGGCTAATTAGGTGATCTGGATGGGATTAAGGAGCCTAAAGTGGGCTGAGAGTGACAGTGAAAGGATGTCAAGCTAATTATGTGATCCTGGTGGGTTGGGGTGGGCCAGTTGCCTTGGGCAGAGAGACATCAGGGATCTTGGCTGCTCAAATGTATGGGAAAATTCAGGGACTGGGTTGCTTTCAAAGACAGTCTTTTCCTTTTAGAGGTCTAGATTCCATCACCCCATCAGAATAATAGACTTTTAGATTAGAAGGGACCTTAGAAGTCAAAGAATCCATCCCACATATGAAAAGAATTGCCACTGTAACATCCTCAACAAATGGTCATCTATTTGAAGATGACCACTAAAGGAGAAGTGATTTCCTACCAAGGCAGCCTATTTCAATTTGGTATAGTTCTGATTGTCTGAAAATTTTGTCCTGACATCAAGTCAAAATGTCTTCTTTCTGAAACTCTGGGGCTAAACAAAATTATTCCAATCCCTCTTTCACAGGGTAGTTCTTCAAATACTTAAAGAGTTAACACATCATCCTAGACTCTTCTTCATCCTCATGCTAAACAACCCACATTCCTTCAACAGATTTCCATATGATAAAGACTCAAGACCTTCCACCATCCTTGTTGTTTTCCCCTTGATGCACTTAAGCTTATCAATACCGTTCTTAAACTGTCTTGCCCAGAACTGAACATAATTAACTCCACATATGGACTGAGATAAAGAGACACCATTACCTCCCTAATTCTAGAAAAAATGCCTCTCTTAATGTAGCCCAATATCACTTTTGACTGCTACGATCTACTAGTCAGTTGGCATTCCACTAAAACCTCTAGATCTTTTTTCAAACAAACTTCTGGTTAATATGCCTTTTTCATCCTCTACTTGTTGATTTTCTAAACCCAAGTATAAGATTTCATATTTATCCAAATTACATCTTAGATTGAGTCCAATGCTTTAGTCTCTCAAAATGTTTTTGGTTCCTGAACATCATCCATTGTGTTAGCCATGCCTCTCAGCTTTGCATCTTCTGCAAATTTTATGAGCCTGCCATCTATTCCTTTATCCAAGTCATTAATGAATACTGAATAGCACAGAGCCAAATTCAGCTCACTGGGGCACTTCAGTGAAGACCTTCTGCAAAATGGCATTGAACATTAATGGTTACTCATTGTCAGCCATTCAACTAACTCCAATCCATTTGCTTTTACTATCGCCTAGTCCCCATCTCTTTATCTCTCCATAAGAATGGCATGAGATGTTTTATCAAATGAGTCAGTAAAACGTAGTCAAATTCAAGCTTCAGAATTTCTCTAATATAATAGTGTAGTAATTCAAAAAAGGAAATGAAGTTACTCTGGCATGTCTTGGCCTTTGTTGAAATCTTTTAGGTTCTTTGTAATCAGTGATTCCTTCATTAATCACCTTGGATGTCCACTAATCATCTTTTTAATGGTCTGTTCTTAAATTTTCCAAGGAATTGAAGTCAATTTCACTGGCTTATAGTTTATAGATTTTGGCCCCCCCCCCCTTTTTTGAAAATCAGGAAAAACTTTGCCCTTCACTAGTCCTGCAGTACTTTCCCCATTCTCTACAAATGTTTAGATGTCACTGACAAAGGCTCATTAGTTTTTCTGTCAAATGTGCCCAGACCTGGATGTAGTTCATTTGGATCCAGTGATGTGAACTTATCAAGGAAAGTAGTTGTACTCTTACTATCTCCTTACTTATCTTGAGTAGCTATGCCCCATTAATTATTTTTGTTCTGCTATTTCAAAAGCCAAGAGAATTCTCTTTAGAAGAGAAAAGAGAAGTAAAACAATAACCAGGTAGCTCTTTTTTCTCTCTGTCATCCATACAAAGAGGGGATTTTATCCTTCCTTCAACACATTTTTCCCATATATAGCTTAATTTTTTTATTGTCATTAATTTTTCTTGCCAGTATCAATCCATTCTTCTAGAACACAAGGATACTGTATATACTGTAGCTCTTTGGACTCTCTCCTGGAAGAAATCCTTCTTCTCACATAAACGAGCTCATTTCCTCCCCAAAAGTGCTATTTTCTTGTCTGGATTACTTTAAGAAAAAGCATTGTGCTTCAGGGAAAGGACAGCAAGGAATTCTGAGTTCTTGTCCAGGTCACAGTGGTAGAAACAGTGTGTACCTCAGTGGTGGAAACAGGACAGGAGAAAGCCAGGAAGCCTGAATTCCCATCTCTGCTCTTCTTGACCTTGATCCATTTTGTGAATCGTTTTCTTGATGCAGTTTCCCCATCTTTAATGGATGTTTGTGAGAGTAGATTGAGGTAAATAGGGAGGCAGCATAGGAATGATGAATTTGAAGTCAGAGAACATGAATTCAACTCTTGGCTATGCCATTTGCTTCCTCTTTAATCTTGGGCTAAGTTACTTAAAGTCACTGAGACTCAATATTCTAAACTGTAAAATGAGGGATTGTGATTAATGATGTCTAAGATCTATCCTATGGTCCATCCTAAGGTCTGAATCTATGGTCCTATAAAATAGATATATGCTCTTCCCTTTCCTCATTCGCCTTCTAGGTATGAAAGAAATAATCTCTCTTTCTAGTGCTGTCTTAGGAGTGATTGTTTCTGTTGTTCTGTGAATTACTGACAATCCTACTTTTTGAACTACAAATGAATTGGAATAAATATCTATAGAAAAACTGTTAGGATCATAGATTTAACCCTGAACAGGATCTTAGAAGTAATCTAGCCCAACTGTTTCATATTCCAAAGGAGGAAAGCGATTAATGGCTACCCAGAGAAGTGAAATAATTCACCCAAGGTCTTACAGATGGCAAAGCTCAGATTCACATCTATGTCTCTGACCCCCAAATTGAACACTCCTTCCTGTTGCACCACACACAGAGTCTCAAACTCAGGGAATGGAAGGCTAGGAATAAAGTTGGTATTTATAATTGTTTTTTCAATACATCAAAAAATTGGTGATTTCATACATGTGGGTACTTCTACCATTGATGCAGATTGCAAATGCTTAATAGAATGACTGGTGAGTTATCATGACAAAAAAAAAAAATCCATCACCTGGTCCCAGCTGAATACAGATACCTCCAAGCTTAGCTGGAAGAGTCCCAGAACAGCAATCCACTTCTGAATCCATTTTTGAAGACTTCCCAGTTTTGCTGTGCTCCACTGGCAGCATAGCCTTCAGATAACCAGTGCTGTCACTTTCATCCCATAATGAGGCATCAGAGGACTTAGGTGGAGGACTACTATTAATAGCACTAGCAATTATTCTTTAACTCCTCATAATAGTGTTGCTAAAATTAAAATAACATCAAGTCCATCATCTTCATTATTGTTGTCGTTATTTTCCCCCAGATATCTGGCTATTGTCCATCCCCTGAAACCACGGATGAATTATCAAACTGCCACCTTTCTAATAGCATTGGTCTGGATTGTATCCATCATCATTGCCATCCCGTCAGCTTACTTTGCAACAGAGACTGTCCTCTTCATTGTCAAAAGCCAGGAGAAAATCTTCTGTGGCCAAATCTGGCCAGTGGACCAGCAAATATACTACAAGTCATACTTCCTGTTCATCTTTGGCATTGAGTTTGTGGGACCCGTGATCACCATGACCCTATGTTATGCCAGGATCTCTCGAGAGCTCTGGTTCAAGGCTGTTCCTGGCTTCCAGACAGAGCAGATCCGGAAACGGCTCCGTTGCCGAAGGAAGACGGTCCTTGTGCTCATGTGCATCCTGACTGCCTATGTAATCTGCTGGGCCCCTTTCTATGGCTTCACCATTGTCCGAGACTTCTTCCCTACCGTGTTTGTGAAGGAGAAGCACTATCTTACGGCTTTCTACATTGTAGAGTGTATCGCCATGAGCAACAGTATGATCAATACAGTGTGCTTTGTCACTGTCAAAAATAACACCATGAAATACTTTAAGAAGATCATGCTACTCCGCTGGAGGTCTTCATACAATGGGAGCAAGTCCAGTGCAGATGTTGACCTCAAGACTAGCGGCATGCCTGTTACAGAAGAGGTGGACTGTATCAAATTAAAGTAATCTGTTGGATCTTTAGGAAGAAATAAAACATCCTTCAAGCTGTAGGATAACAGAAGTAAAGAGAATGCTATTAAATGAGTGTTACCAACTGAATCAAGGTTCAAATATTCAATCAGACAAGTACACTGATGCAGTCTAGTTTCTTGTCACTGATGAACAGATATCATCATTCACCCATATTTATTGAGCACCTACTGTATACAAAACAGTAATGTTAGGTGCTGGGAATATAAACGTGTCCAGAATGCATCAAAAAAAGAATAAAGAGGTAAATTAAACCAATAAATTAAACAAGGCAGCATTGCATGGTGTATCCAAATGCTGAGCTGGGGTTAAAGAAGATCTGGGTTCAAATCCTACCTTCAACATTTACTTGTTGTGTAACCCTGGACAAATCATTTAGCTTCTATAAGCTACAAGCAAATTTCCTGGGATTTAAATAAGCTATTAATAAGTAGTGATCTGTGCCAGCAGAAGTTTACAGCTGGAATTTCCTTACCCTGGCAAAAAATCAAAGACCCTTCCTGTATTTGAGTATGAATAATAAAGTGTTGGTATCAAACACAGGCCAGGGATAAGCAAATATTCAGGCTGGTGAGCACAGATAGGTAAATGCATTCCTAGAATGTTAGGTTCTGCTTCTCTGACTCCCAGGACTACTCTCCAAACATGAACATGGATTTTCTCTGACATCACTCCTAGCCATGAATTGTTCAGGCTCCAAATCCCAACTTTTCCTCTGCTGTCCAGCATAAAGTACATGAAGTGCTTGGAAATGAAGATGGTACTCTATGTGGGAGACCCTCAGACTCTCAGCCAATGGTATTCTGCACAACCTCTTGTGATTTCTAGAATGTACTCCATGCTGGGGCATGTCAGAGAGTAAGAGGTCCTTTCCAAAAGGATGAACCTTACTACAGGTAACTTTCTTACATGGTATGGTATGAAGAGCAGAAGGAAAGCTCCCAGTAGGTTTCTTCATGCCTGAAATTCTACTATTCATGACTCACAGGCAGACGCTCTCTCAGTGACCATCTTTGAAAATGCAACTATTCCTAAGGGGAGATGAAATGAATGCTTTTAGCTGACCTGGATGTAGCTGAGACTGGGGCAGTTGGAATAGCATTGGGCACTTGCTGGGAAGAGAAACACAGAAAGGGAAAAGTGTGTATAGAAACAAGAAAGCCTCCTTTTTCTCTAACCACTCTTCCTTGGTGGAGCCATATCCTGTATTACTGCTAAATATCACTGGGTAGCTTCTTTGGATCAAGAAAGACCCCAATCCAAATGCTACCTCTTCCAACCTTTCTTCATTGTTCTTTGTGTGAGCTGCTCCATTGTTCTCCTTTAGGTTAGCTGACAGAGTGGTGAAAGAGATCAAGGTCTGGGGAGCAATTAGGAGCACATGATCTCATCCATTTGGCTCAATGACCTCCAGAATAGCAGCAGGATTTCAGCCATGAGCTGCTGACAAGCTTCACCATGTTTGGGAAGCTGAATGGTACAGCAAACAGCATGCTGGACTTGGGTCCAGAGGACCTTGATGCTGGTTGTCACTATGGGCAAATTACAACCTCTTTGAGTCTCAGTTTCCTCATCTGTCAAAGGGGATCCTGTTTCTTGCACCACCTGCCTCACAGGGTTATTGTGGGGAAAGTGACATAAAATGTGAGTTATTGTTATGTGAGTTCTTCCAAGACTGCATGTTCCTGGGACTCCATCAATTTTCCTCTCTAATTGTCTTTCTTATTCCATGTGTATATATCTCTAGAAGGACTTTATTTTCTAATTGCCTTTGGTATACATAAAAGTTCAGACTGACTGGGAAATGGGTTTATGGAAATTAGAAAAGGCACCATGGGAGTGGGGGTTTTGCTCTTTTCCAAATACAAATGATCCTTTCTGCAGTGAATTTTCAAACTCTGGCCAATTTCTTCCCACCATGCAGCATTCTCAGCCCCTTTCCCCAGCCAAAGTATCCTCAAAGGATGCAAAGGACTTTTAATAGCCTTCTAGGAAAAACATAACTTGGAATGCACCAAATCACATAATGCATTCTAATGCCAAGAAAATAAGTCTGGGATTATCTGGGATGTTATTTGAGTTTTGCTTTTTAGAGAGTAGCTGTCTCCATTAGCAAAGACAACTAAGAGTTGGCTATATTAAGCTTGAAGCTTTTTAGGTAATATTACAGTCCCTATCCTCCACTGTTGTTATGAAATGTAGATAATCGGCCCCTTCCCCCCATATTAATGCAAACATTTGCAAGATGCAGAGCTTTCTAAGAGGACTTAGGGCTGGAACTGAGTCAGAAAGACCTGGTTTTAAGTTCTGCCTCAGACATGAGTCATATGACTCTGAGCAGGTTACCTAACTTCTCATTGTCAGTTTCCTCATCTTTAGAATGGGCATGATAGATCTCACAGAGATATCGTGAAAATCAAATGAGATAATGTATAAAAGGTGTTTTGTGAACTATGATGCTCTATATAAATGTCATTTATAATTATTGTTATTATTATGGTTGTTAAATAGTGTTGTCTGCTTGTGATGTTCTAGGGAATATAAATCTTGTGTTACCAGGTGAAACAATGGATATGGAAAACTGACCACACTATTCATGGATGTCTCCCCCACCCCCCAAAACAAAATTCTTTAATTATGTCTATGTATTTGGGCATAAATGATGTGAGGTTATCTGAGCAAGTCTACTTTTGACAGGAAGTGTACAGGGCTTTGTCCACATAAAACACTTAAATAAATATTTGTCAAATTGTGTGAATTAGTAAATTATTGCTTGCAAATATCAAAGTCGTCTTGTAATCACAAACTTACATCTATTTTTTTCAGTTGCTTGTCTAAAATCCTTTAGTTTTCTTATAGTGCTGATACGAGGTATATTCTATACACATTACATAAAACGAAACTGAAGTGCTATCCACAAATGGTGACCATTTTAGTGGCTGCAATGACCCTTCTGCTCCCAATCTGGCACTTGGTTTATGTAATTGATGGCCCCAATCTCAGCCTTCCCACTCCTCATCAACCCTCCCAAACTAGGAACAACTTTTATTGTCATTATTTTTATTCAGTCATTGAGCTTGCGTCCAACTCTCTATGACCCCATTTGGGGTTTTCTTGGCAAAGATGCTGGAGGGGTTTGCCATTTCCTTCTCCAGCTCATTTTACAGCTGAGGAAACTGAGGCAGACAGGGTAAAGTGACTTGCCTAGGATCACATAGCTAGTAAGTGTCTGAGTCTGCATTTCCTCTCATGGAGATGAGTCTTCCTGATTCCAGTCCCAAAGCTCTCTCCACTGGACCCTAGGCGGGGTTCTAGAAAGTAAAATGCTATTAAAGATAACACAGCAAGAAATTCTGCATTTCTTTATTCTTGTATTCCCAGGGTCAATTGTTTTCATTTGGTTCCATATATTCCTTTTCTACTAGAGCAGCTAGGTGACCCAATGAACAGCACTGAGTCTAGAGTCCGGAAGACCTGAATTCAAATCCAGCCTCAGATATTTACTTATCCTGTACATAGTTTATACACATTTGCTTATTTTCTCTCTCACTAGATTGTGAGCTCCTCAGGGGTGTTTGACTCTCTTTTTATCTCCAGCACTTAGCAAAGTGCCTAGTATTTAGTTGATACTCAATAAATGCTTATTGATTGATTGAATGAATGACAGAGACATTAAGTGATTTGCCATCACATAGGTGTTAAAAAAGCTGGGTGGAGATTCAGATTCAGCTCCCATCACTTCAAATTCAGTGCTATCCCTTCCCCCTAGGAAACAATGCCTTTCATAAGGCATTTTTAGGTCAACTAGATGGCACAGTAGATAGAGTGTCAGGCCTTGAATCAAGAAGACGCATCTTTCCAAGTTCAAATCCAGCTTCAGACACTTATTACCTGTCTAAAGTGACTAACCTGAGCAAGTCACTTCACGATGTTTGCCTCAGTTTCCTCATCTATAAAATGAGCTGGAAAGGAAATGGCAAACCACTCCAGTATCTTTGCCAAGAAAACCCCGACTGGAGTCATAAAAAGTTGGACACAACTAAACGACACTCCTTTTCCTCACATCAGCAACAAATTACATTTGGAAAAGTTAAACAAATTTCTCGGTCTTCACAAGACTAAAGAATAAACTTTTTTCAAACCTTTTTTTAAAAGGTAGGCTACTATTTACATAATTTTAAGCAAATTACTTCCTAAATTGAAGAAACTGATACTGCAACCACCTCTTTAGACTTTCAAGCATGAAAACAATCCCATATTAACTGAACAGGAAGGCTAAAGGATTCATGAAATAAATTAGAAACTTAAAAATGAATTTCACTTCTCAGATAATATAATGACTTTGTAGTTTACATCTCCAAAATAGCTCATTTTTCCCTTTTAGACTCAAGTAATATAGAATCACAGAATTACAAGGAAAAATAATGGTTAACTAAACAATGCTTTAACATTTGTAAGACACTATGTATGTAAATATGTGATGTATATGCATATGTATAGAAATTTCTTTTGCTTTTTGCAACAGCCCCTGTCAAAGAAGTGCTATTATTATGCCCATTGTAAGGATAGCAAAATCAAGGATGAGAAGGGTTAAATATTTTGCCAATGGTCACAAATCTAGCAAGGTACTACAGTAAGATCTGAATACAGATTCAGGTCTTCCTGAATTCTCTCTTTCCCTTTCTCCTCTCCTCTCCTCTCCTCTCTCTCTCTCCACCCTCTCCCTCTTTCCCCACTACATCTCCTCCCTTTTTCACATGTATGTCAATGAATGTATGACTTAACAAGAGTAAGATGGGCTGGGCATAGCTAGATAGTGGTTTGCCTAAGAAACTGTGGATTTTAGTGGACTAAAAGCTCAGTATGAGGGAGCATCATCATGTGGCCTCCAAAAAGTTAATGTGACCTTGGGCTGCATTGAAAGAGGCATAACTCCAGCAATGAGAAGATGAAAGCTTAGTTATAATCTCCCTGGTTATATATGGTGGTGGAGTGGTGGAAGGGGTGGAGGGAGAATTTTTTTAAATTTTGAGGCCCACAATTCACAAAGAAAGTTTATAAGCTGGAGAAGGTCCAGAGGATGGCAATCACAATCATGAAGGGCCTTGAGTTGTTCATTACCCATGTGAATTATTGGAGGAATTAGGAATGCTTAGGCTATAGAAACGAAGGTTGGTGGGGCAGGAGGAGCCAAGGCACCAGGACAGCTGTCCTTGGTTATGGTGAATGTTGTTATGTTGTTATGGTGAAGAGAAAAGGGAAAAGACAAGAATTGCTTGGACCCAGAATGAGGTTGAAATAAGCTTTGCAGGTACTCAGTAATCAAAGCTGATATCTGAGTGGCAGCAATTCTCTGTCCAGAATAAAATAATAGTGAGGGAAAACTACTCCAGGAATATTTGCAAGCAATATCAACAACCAAAGATTGAAGCTTCAAATAGGAATTAACACTCAGGAAAATTAAGCAAAGCAAGTCCAGAAAACTCAAGTAATGACAGCATGACTGGACAGTGGCATCTGTTTGGAGTGGAAGTGGGTTGGTCATGCCCCACCTCTCCTTTATCTTCCTGGCTCCGATGACCAGTCAGATCACCATCATCAGAAGAGTTGCTGCTGTTGGCAAATACAGCTTCAGGCTAGATACCTTTGTTTTTCATGACCCCATTTAGGATTTTCTTGGCAAAGGTACAGATGAGATTTGTCATTTCCTTCTCCAGCTCATTTTACAGATAAGGAAACTGAGGTAAACAGTTCAGTAACTTGCTCAGGGTTATACCACTAATAAGTGTTTGATGTCAGATTTGAACTTGGGAAGATGATTTTTTTTTAGACTCCAGGCCTGGCACTCTATCTACTACACTACCTAGCTGCCATAGATGCCTTATACAAAGCATTATTGCCTAGGACAAGCCTGCACCACCTCTACATTTTTCATGGGCCGCTGGAAATCCTTTGGCAGGCTGCAGGTTGTGCAGACCTGAACTGGGGGAAGAGAAAGCAGTGCATTTGAAGTAAGGGGAGCTTCTGCACAGCTTTTTTGGATACCTATGTGATGGTGGTCAAATCATTTAACCTGTCATTTATTCAATCAACCAATAAGCATTTATTAAATATCTCCTATGTGCCAGGCACTGGGGATGCAAAAAGAATACCAAAAAACCATTCCCTGCCTTTCAGGAGCTCACAATCTAAAAGAGAAAGAGAGAGAGAGAGAGAGAGAGAGAGAGAGAGAGAGAGAGAGAGAGAGAGAGAGAGAGAGAGAGAGAGAGAGAGAGAGAGAGAGAGAGAGAGAGAGAGAGAGAGAGAGAGAGAGAGAGAGAGAGAGAGAGAGAGAGAGAGAGAGAGAGAGAGAGAGAGAGAGAGAGAGAACAAGAAGATAAACATGTGCAAACACGGATAAATAGGAAATAATTTACAGAAAAAAGCATTAGAATGAATAGGGGTTGGATCTTGGTTTCCCCATCAGCCCAGTTAGGGAATTTGACTAGGTGACCTCTGTCATTGTGTAGATTGTGATCTTCAATCTCTTGAAATGACCTTATTCTGCCAGTGGAAGCCTCAGCTGATCAGTATTTGCTCCCAGCTATATTGTCTATCTGCCTTTCTCCTCTTGTCACACATCTGCCCCTTTCTTATTTCAGGGACTTCTCTGACCATAAGTGAGTCATGAATATGCCTTTTCCTGGCTTTGTTCACGGTGCCTTTAGAATGTGACCTGATGCAGGAATTCTTGAGCATCCAGGAGTTTCCCTGTCATCAGCTGCGATGAATTGAAGCTTCTGACACCCAGAACAAGTGGCAGCTGTGTACACAAGATGCCAAATATCAGGGTGGAAAGAAAACTGGCAATTGAGTTAATTATCCAGGTTTTTGTTTTTGGCTTTTGGTCTGTGCAGCTTCCCATATCCAAATATTGAGAAACATCTGGACAAGTGTTAACATTTTATTTTGCCATCTGGATGTCTGATGTCATGTATGCACAACCGTAGCTGAACATGGAAAGCCCTGAGGTATCCCTTCTCATCCTATTCATCTATGAAGTGCCCACTCTGTGTAGAAAGCTGTGAGGACAAGCCAAACAAACAGTGGCCATGTTTCCTGACCTCATAGCTGAAGACTGACATCTCTACACCTGTGCCAGGGGAATGCTACTTCATTCATTCTGAAACAGCATTTCACAAGAGAGGATTTAAAACTTTTTTCTTGAATGGACAGATACTTTCCAAGTTCTTTAGCATGCCTTAATTAAAGGTTGAAGATAATCACAGATTAATCTTCATGGAAATTATTTTCCCATTAAGTCCTATGGAGATTGCTCTGCTTCTGTTTTTCTGTTTCTATGTTTGTTTCCCTCCCTCTCCTTTTCCTCCTCTCTCCTTTCTTCCTCCCTCCCTCAGTCTTTCCTCTCTCTCTCTATGTATATAAAAATATATATAAATATAACAGATTTATACATATAATATACATATATAACTACATACATAATATGCATATTGTGTATATGTGTGTATACATGTGTATGTGTGTTTGATGTCAAGATATTAGGAGATATCTGTTTTCTAGAGCTGAGGCCCAACAAGCTAAGGCCTGAGTTCGGCACAACAACAATCCTTTGTACTCACCCTCTGGATAACCTCAGCCACAGAAAATTCCCAGAATTGGGACTTATGATTTCCCTATTTCCCAGGAGATTCTGACCTGAGAAATGGAAGTGTAGCCGACATACTGCAGCAGAAAGTGATCAATCACGTCTCCTGACACTAGACAATTCCTGATCTTATACCTGCTAAGTGAACTGAATTAGGTGCTGCACTCTGGTTCTCATTACCCTAACTGGTTCTGTACCCTGCTGAACCATCGCAAGATTCAACAACCCTTAAGACTTGAGACAGTCACAAGGTTTAAAGATTCTAATGCTTGGAAACTGTTCCCACAGGATCCAAGAATGCCTGTGTTGTCCTAAAAATGCCTGCATGCATGGGACTGTTGTGGGAACTATTTTCTCAAGAGCTAAGGATGACTGTGTTGGGTCCCACCTCTTTGTGGTTTTCATGCTTAAAAACCCCACTACTCCAACAAGTCCTCAAGCCCTCTTTCTCAAAAGAACTTCAGTTTGCAGACCTGTTTTCCTCACTCTGAAACATATATATATATATATATATATATATATATATATATATATATATATATATATATATATATATATATATATGTACGTATACACATAATGTGTGTATATGTATGTATGTATGTATATTATATATATATAGACACAGAGAGAGATTGACTGCACCAAGACTTTTGGGACAGTCTGTACTGTGGGAAGAGGTACAAATACCAAAAATAACTAGGATACAAGGAAGAAAAAGTACAAAAGAGAGATTCATGTGTAGCTGGCGCCTGCCTGATAAGAGTTGAGGCAACCCCTTCCCACCACAGTAGAGTTGAAAGGAAGCCTGGTGCCAGCAAGAGTAGGGAAAGAATGGAGCTTCTGGGTCAGAAACCATGTGGGAAGAGAATAGCCTGAGATGCCATACAGGAGAGTGATGAGACACCCAACACGAGAAGAGCCAGAAAGAGCACAGGAGTAAGGTCAGGCAAGGACTTACATATAAAGGGGAACGCATATGAGGATTTGTAGATAGTTGGGGAGGGGCAGATTGTAGAGCACCCCTAATGCATTTCAAGATTTTATATTTCATTTGTTAGGCAATGAGGATTCACTTGAAGGTTTTGAGTAGACATGATACATTTAAAGTAGTACCTTAGGGGGATTATTTGGGCATGATGTGGGAAATGGATTAGAGAAAAGAGCTTTAATAAAATATTAAACAAATGCAGAGGAAAACAAAAAAGGAGTTCAGAAGAGAATAGAAATAAAGTGATTTTCTTACTACCTTGTTAAATGCAAAATACAGTTTAAAGAAAACTATATGATGAGAGTTCATGGATTCTTATACAATCATCTTATTTCTTCTTTGTGTGCTTATTTTGTTATTTGTTCTGTGTGGCAAAATTTTGTGATTTTTCATTATTATTTGTTTTTTGTATAGCAAAATTTGTGATTGTTCAATATTATTTGTTCTTTGCATGATAAAGTTTTGAGGTTATCCTTCATTATTATATTTTTCTTTGTATAGTAAAATTTGGTGATTTTTCATTATTATTTGTACTTTGTATGGTAAAATTTTATGATTGCTGATATAATAAAAAAAGAAAAAATTTAAAAAGAAAATGCAATGAAGAGGAAATAGCAGTTACAAAGTCAAGTCTAGACCAGAAAACATGAGCTACTCAGACTCCTACTTGTTGTGTGACCCTGGGTAAGTCACTTAACTTCTGTTTGCCTCAGTTTACTTATCTGTACAATGCAGATAATAATAACACTTATCCCCTTGGCTTCTTGCAAGGATCAAATAAGAAAATAAATTTAAAGAAAATAATATAAAAATAACACAACATATGACACATAATAAATACTATATAAATGTTAGCTATTATTATTATTAATTATTATTACCAAATGGGGGAGGGTGGAAGAAAAGGCTGATTATTCCAGTGGGAGAAGAGAGAAAAGTCTAGATACAAGAGATTAATCACTCAACAAATATATTTTAAGCACTTACTATGTTCCAGGTACATTGCTAGGTACTGGAAACACAAAGACAAAAATAAAACAGTCCCTGTCTTCAAGGAGCTAATATCCTATTTAAAGAGATGACTTGTACACATATGAATATATAGGACATATATACAGTGCAAATACAAGTAAATGGGAGAAGATAAGGAAATGCCTCATGTAGGACACGGTTCTTGAGTGGAACTTTTAAAGAAAATAAAAGCTTCTGAGAGTGGGAAGCGAGATGAGAGTGAATTCCAGGCATGGAAATGGCTAATGCAAAGGCAGAGAAAGGGGAAATGGAGCATCATGTGTAAGGAATAAGGAAGTCCTGCCACATAAGGTTGAAAATGGGAAGTCATGTGTTTACCATGCAGTACTCTTTCTTGGACTTTGGCAGTGAATGGGAAAAGAGACATAAGATGTTAGTTTGAGGGGATGGCAAGAGAATTTTTAAAGAGAATTTTTTAAAAAATCTATTTATTAAAAGAGAGTTGACCAACAGGTTTGCAGCCTGAGGGGAAGTGGCCATTGAGGGTAACGACTGTTCCATCTTCATTTTGATTTGCCAAGGCCCAACTATGGTACCATATACCTACTAGGTACTTTTCAAAAGTTTTCCAAATTGAGTTAAATGATATTGAAGATGGATTAGAGGGAGGATGGGAAGGGGATAAGCATTTACATAGAATATAAATACCTCATTTACCTTACAAAATCGTTGCTATTATTACCTCTGTTTTATAATTGAAAAAACCAAAATGAACAGAAGTTAAGTGATTTACCCAGGGTTACAGAGCTGGTAAATATTAGAGGTTAGATTTGAATTCATTTCTTCCAGACTCTAGCTCCAGCACATATCCACTGAGACACTTAGCTGCCTCCCAGTAAAGGAATAGAAAGATACTTGGTGGCAAGGTTATAAAGGAGATCAAAGAGGATAGGTAAATATAGGCAACTAGATGGTTCGGTGAATACAGAACTGGACATGGAGTCAGGAAGACCTCAGTTCAGATCCAACCTCACACATACTAATTATATGATCTTGAGCAAGTCACTCAGTCTCTCCTTGCCTTAATCCACTGAAGAAGGAAATGACAAACCACTCTAATATCTTTGCCAAGAAAATCCCATCAACATCATGGTCTATAGGGTCACAATGACCATACAACAACCAATAATGATATCATAAGTAAAACATGACAGGTAAATACAGTTATTCCTTCCATATCTTTACTTTCCCCATCATAGTTTCCACATATGGAGGGTCAGCATTAGAAATTAAATGGAAATTTGGAAGGAGTTTATGGAAGCCACAGACGACACACAAAGGCCAGCAGACAACACAGAGTCTATGACCAAATACTCAACCCAAATTTTACAATAAGTACTGTAAACACCCCATAAAAGAAAAAGAAAAAAACAGACTTCTCTGGTATGAAAGGAGGGCCAAATGTGGATTTTCCAGATCAAGGGGACCCCACGCCCCTCGCCCCCATGACATGGAAGGGATAACTGTATGAATGGACAGGGAGGAAGCCTCTTTCTTCCAAGACCAAAGGGAAAGAGGAAATGTTGGATGAGGACAGTGAGAAGATTGGAGGAGAGGAGCAGCAGAGTTAGAGGAGCTGACAAAGGATCCTTCAGTAAAACTGGAATTTAGATCATCTGCTGACAGTAAAAGAGAAGGGCAAGAGAAGGGGCTTGAAGTAAAGGTTTGGAGGAGTATTAACCGGCACATGGCTGCAGTGGCCTAGCTGAGGTCCTTCTGCACAAGCACAGAAAGCACATTACTGGACACAGTCAACAAAATGGGATTTTCTCTGGCACTGGGCACATTAACAAGGGAGTAGGCAAAGCAAGTTATAGAAGTTCCCTATGGTTGGGGGTTAGCAGGGTAGAAATAGCAGAAGGGGAGTTGAGGGGGAACAGGGATTTTTGACTGAATGGAGCAGAGGTGGGAAATTGAAACCAAAACCTAGGTTCATAATAGGAAGTACAGGATGAAGTGAGGGATCAAAGACCATGGCAAGGGTGAAGAATAGCTATGGACAAATTAATGGAGCTGCAGAAGAGGACAGGAGATGATGGTCAGAAAATGGAATTTCAGAATTAAAGATATTGGCAGTGGTGCACTTTTGAATGATGATGATGAGGCTTAAGAGAAGACTTCTGATGGATGACTGAAAGAGAGCAGGGATGGAGGTGGTCGAAACTGAGGTATAAGAATACAGTGTTAGAAGGTTCATTAACATGGATCCAAGGATTATGGTGGAGGATGAAAAACTGGTCAAGATGTCAAAGTCATAAAGAAAAAAAAATAGAACAGTGATCAGTACAGGGAGAAGACAATAGGGTAAGGCAGGGTAGCTTCACTAAACAACAGAGTTGTTGAGGCATGGGACCAGTGTTGCTATAGCTGTTTATCATTACTTTTATGTGTAATCTAACATTTGAGCAATTGTCATGGTGTGAGATAAGCTTGTCAGTGCCAATGGAGTGAAAATAATATCTTTGGTGGCATCTCTGGACAGGAGTAGCAGTGTGGCATATAAGAAGATGCAAGGCCATGGTATGGTGTATTTGTCCTTCGTTGCCGAAGAAGACCATGCCATCAGAAAAATGATGACATGACTTGCACTTGACTTTGTTTTGAGTGAGGGAGGACTGCACAGGTCACCAGCCTCACTTCTCCTCCAGAGCCATCTGAATCCAGTGACCAGATATTTATCAGGATGACTGGAGGTGACCCAGGATAAGGCAATTGGGGTTAAGTGACTTGCCCAAGGTCACACAGCTACTGAATGTCAAGTGTCTTGAGGTGAGATTTGAACTCAGGTCCTCCTGACTCCTGCCCTGGTACACCACCTAGCTGCCCCACTTACTACTTATAGTAGTAAGTTCAAGAAACCTGGAGACAGGAGAGACCTAGGTTCAAATCCTTTCTATGATACCTATTGTGGTTATGTGACCATAGGTAAGGCCCTTCCTAAGCTTGTTGTAAGGATTAAATTAGATAATGTATGTAAAACACCTTGCAAATCTTTTAAGTCCCATATAAACGTCAGTTATTTCCTGGTCTCTGGCTTTATATGGCATCCTTGGGACTCTGCTTTTCTTTCTGAAGTTCTGCATATGACTTTGAGATACTTTGTCAACCAAAAGAAAAATCTCTTCATAAACCTCAATCACTTAATGATAAATTTCTTTACTGTAAACATTTTTCACATGAAAAAAATCTAATTACAATGATGAATCAACCTGTGGAGAAGATGTCAAAAAAAAAGGAGTTTTTTTCAATGGAATGCCTGAAGTTCCCAACAGTTAAAGCTGACTTACATTATGGCATTGCCATATTGCCCCCCCCTCCCCCAAATACAGCATGACCTGTGTCATTCTGTCTTTCATCCTGAACCAGTATGATGAACTTTGGAAATTCATTTTTTTGAACATCCTTCTCAGGTATATTCTCAACTTATTTCCCACTGGCTTCTTAGTTACAGTGTCTTCCAGTAGGCCACTAGTCTTAATGATTGTCACTAAATGGGAGAGGGATCATAGACCTGAAGACCCTTAGAACTGGATAGGATGCTGGGGGTCATATGGTCTAATCTCCTCTCTCAATGTGTTCTCACTTCTTTAAATCTAAGTAGTCTGACTTGGCTGTAGTCAAGGAGTCATACAGTTAGTAAATGTCTGAGCTTGGACACATATTGAGCTCTCCAGACTTTCACAGCAGTGGTCTCCACTACCATTCTGTCCTTGCTCCACAGATGAGCGGGAAACACTTGTGTGGTGGGAATAGTCAGGGTTACACAGATCAAGTCAATTAAAGTTCATAAGTACTCATCAAGCCCCTACTTCCTGCCAGGCACTGTGCTAGGCACTGAGGATACAAAGAAAAGGAAAAACAGTCCTTGCCTTCAAAGAGCTTACAATCTACAATTCACTGGGCAATTCTGCCCACACACTTGTACTGTGCCTTCTTTAGACTACTTCCTCTTACCCTAAGGATCAGTTCTCTACATTTGCCCCTGATACTGAGTTACTATGAACTCCCTCCAGTATTTCAGCCTGCTGTCCCAAACCCACAAGTTAGTCACAAGACTAAACATTTCTCATAAACAAAGCCCATTCATCCCCACTTGTCTACAGTGACTCTTTGCCCCTTCGATGCCAAGAACATCGCTTCTCTTGGCTTACACTTCTAACAACAATTGTCCATTTACTAAAAAGGAGATGTTTTTCACACAATGGACAACATCCACATTTCTGCCATCAAGGAACTCTGAAAGGAAGGAGGAGACAGCCAAGCATGAGCATTCAAAGTGCAATGAAACAGGGGGAGGGAGAAGAAAGTCTGGAGATGATGAAGTCCAAACAGTGGCCCATTGATTCATTCTTTCTGTGTGTTTGTGGGAAATTTATCTCTTCTTCTAGGAGAAGCCTATCTGGGGACCAGATGGGCCCGGACAGCTCTGGTAGAGGCAAGATCAAATTCTATCCCTAAAACCCTGTCCCATTTCTAGCCACTTCATTGCTTCACCCTTGCTCCCTGCTTGAAGCTGTGACAGACATTACTAGCCAATTCCCAGCTGCTACTAAAGTATATTCAATTATTCCATTCTAATTCAATTCATCTGTGTTTTCCCGACTGTATCTCATGTCGTTATTTTCCTCTCTTTTTCTCCCTCTTTTAACTCATCTGTGCTCTCCCCAACACTGCTTTTGTCACATGGCTATGATTTCACATTCCTCTCTGAATTAGAAATTTACAGAATATGGTTGCCATAACAACCATTGTTAAATCATACTTGGGCTGGCAGCCTCAAAGCCCCCACCTTGGAAGAGTAAACAGTACTGGCAATGCTGACTAATTCTCCCAAACCTTTATTAAAGTTACCTACCTGTTTGTTCCCATTTGGTAGAAAAGTCAGGACATAGGCATGTAGATGATTCCAGTATAAACAGAATCAAAGCAAAGGAAGACCAAGCAGAATTCAGACTTCAGTGGGAATCATGGTGAGTGAAATGGACACAATTCAATTAGAACCAGCTTTACATGTAGCACAGGTAAAGAAGGAAGCCTCCTCCTAAGTGATGTGGTCCCTAGAAAGATGGGAAGAGATTCTGAAAGCCCTTTCCAAGCCCACTTCAATCTTCTAGACAATGCCTGAAATTCCACCATCAGAGGGTTATTGATTTTGGTTAGGCTCTATTTTAAAAGGCTATAAACTTAAACACTTTAATCTGTGATTAGCCATTTATGCCTTAGGATGAATGAAGGATCTGAAAGCAATATAAAGACAGAGCAATTGGAGGGTTTGACTCAAGTTCTGAAATTTAGAAGACACTGATGGCACTTTTATTCCATCAGCAGTGTAGAAATGAAAGAATTTAGCACTGCATTAGCCAGAGTAATTAGTTAAAATAGGAAACTAAATGATGATGTATTTTTTTCTACTCTAGGTGAGTTTCTTTCTGGCCCCTACCTCCACTCTCTAGTTTTCACACAAATGTCCCAAAGTCTTCACAAGTTTCATATCACTTACCCAAGGTGCTGTTTTGGGCCTTTAACCCCAGGACTAATTGCTATTCATAGTTCTGACAGTCTGAAGCAAAACTGTGAAGCATTTAGTCTTTGGTACACTTAGTTGAAGCTAGGTGGTGTAGTAGATAGAGCACCCAGCCTGGAGTCAGGACTGACTGACCTGAATTAAAATTAAAATTAAAATCTGACCTCAGACACTTATTACCTGTGTGGTCCTGGGCAAATCATTTAACCCTGTTTGCCTCAGTTTCTTCATCTGTCAAATGATCTGGAGAAGGAAATGTCAAACCCCTCTAGTGTCTTTGCCAAGAAAATCCCAAATGGGGTCACAAAGGGTCAGATGTTACTGAAAAGAACAACACATTCTATGATCCCTTCCCCTACTCAATGGAGTCTCCTTCCTCCCCCAGCTCACATGACATCCCCAACAAAATCCTAGGGCTTCTTCTATCCCAGTTTGCATCTTTTAGAATGGCACCAGAAGTCTATGCTCCTCCTTGCTCCAGGTCCATGTGAGACTCACTCTTGCAACTCTTTAAATTGAGCTCCTTCTCACACATTATAAAACAGTAATAATTAAAGCTACACACAAAAAATAGAACCAAGGTATTAATGAAACTGAAAGCAGAATCCAGAAACAGAACTAAAAAAAATTAAAAGATCTTAACCACCAGGCACCCAACAACTCATGTCTCTCAACAACTTCTTTTTCTTTGAGACTCTCTTTGTTCATCTATACTAGCCAGTTCCTGATTACTGTTAATTACAGGTTCCTAGGTCATTCTTTCTTTCTCAAGGAGGATAGCACCTGGTTCAGTCTCCCCTGTCTCTGTCTCTCTGTCTCTGTATTCTTCTGTTTGTCTCTCTGCCTCTCTTTGTGTGTCTCTATCTCTGTCTGTCTTTGTCTCTCTCTTCTCCTGCCTCACCCCTCCCATACAACTCCTACCCTTATATTTGAAGACCTCAATGCGTGTGTTGATGTCCTTTTGAATTCCTGGTCTTCATCAACTTCTTGAATGCTCATGATCTTCCCTTCAGTTACATCTAAACCACACACAGAAATGGCCATAGCATCATAGATTTAGAGTTGGAAGGAACCTTAAAGTTCAACTCCATTTATTTTATTTTTTAGATCTGGAAATAGAGGCCAAAAAGGTTATTGAGAAAGAGAGGCAGAGACAGAGAAACACAAAGAGATAGAGAAACAGAAAGAGAGAGACAAAAAGAGAGAGGCAGAGACAGAAACAGACAGACACGGAGAGACAAAAATAGCGAGACAGAAAGAGGGCAGCAGAGACAGAGAAACAGAGACCAAGACAGAGAGAGACAGAGACACACCAAGAGACAGGGAAAAACAGAAACAGAGAAAGATACAGACACAGAGACAAAAAGAGAGAGATAAAGAGAGAGAGAGAGAGAAAGAGAGAGAGAGAGACAGAGAGAGACAGAGAGAGAGACAGAGAGACAGAGAGACAGAGAGACAGAGAGAGACAGAGAGACAGAGAGAGACAGAGAGACAGAGAGACAGAGAGAGACAGAGACAGAGACAGAGACCAAGACAGAGAGAGACAGAGAAAGACCAAGAGACAGGGAAAGAGAGAGAGGTTATTAAGCATTTACTATATGCAAGGCATTGTGCTAAACACCTGATGATTCAAATACAGGAAGTTAGGCAGTCCTTGCCTTCAAGGAGCTTCTAGCTTATATTCTGATATTGTTATGGGGGAAGATAATGTGAAAATGGGGTGCTAGAAAACAGGATGGGTTGGGAGGAAGGCATGAGTTCTGGGAATGGTGAGGGGATGACTGAGGAATAACTTGAAGGAGATTCAAGGTTGGAGTCTAAATTGGGTAGAGATAGTAGTGAGATTAGTGATTTGCTTGAAGTGATACAGGTACTAAGATAAAGAAATGAGTTGAACCTAGGTGCTCCAAGTCCAATGTTCTTTTCACTGCGCCATGTCACCCCATATTCTTAATCTCTCCTATGACAGTTCATCCCCTATAATCTAGAACGCAGAGATACCTGTATCATATCTTGACGTTATCTTTTCATTTTTGTCTCTGCCTCACTCTTCCAAAATCTATTCCTCATCATGATTTCAAGTCATTCTATCACTCCTCTGTTTTACCTGTCCATTACCCCTCCTCTGACCTCTCTTCACACTTGTGACTAGTTAACTAGTTCTACTTTACACTGATTCCCTTGCGCCCTTATCCCATGTAGCTCTTTCCTTTCGATGTTGTTGTGTTTGTTCATGATGTCAGTTGTGTCTGACTCTTCATGACCCCATTTGGATTTTTCTTAGCAAAGATATGAGAGTGGGTTGCCATTTCCTTCTCCACTTCATTTTACAGATGAGGAAACTGAGGCAAACAGGGTTAAGTGACTAGCTCAGAGTCACACCACTAATAAGTGTCTCAGGTCAGATTTGTGCTTTATTCATTATGCCTAGCTGCCCAGCTCATTCCTTTATTTAACTTCAACCTTCCACAACCTTCTCTACTTTTATATGCTGATGACTGCTCTTGGAAAAAAGTCTCAGAATACTAGTGGTTGAGCCTCCTACAACTGTATGTTACCTATTCTCAACTGAGCCCTCATGGCTTCCTGCAAATCCCTTGACTCTTTCCTGATTAAGTCTCATCACACTCTTCATGGCAGTTGTTCAACACCATTTTTCCTCTTCTCTCCTTAAACAACCACTATTCCTTTCCCTATCCTCTCTTAACAGAAGGTTTGGCTTCATACTTTACCAAGAAAGTGGAGGCCATCCAGCATGAGTTTCCTCTTCTCCCCAGTTGTATACCCTAAATCTTCCTCAATATTACCCCTGGTTTTCTTCACTCCATTCTCTGATGAAGAGCTTCTTGACTATGTCACTCTCATTCTCAAGACATTTCAGTAGCTCCCTATTTCCTCTAGGACAACATATATGCCTCTAATCCATGATTATCCTACAAAAGTGAACTGGTTTGATTTTATTTCCCCTCAAGTATTTGATTTTCCACCCAAATAACCATCCTATATACTACTATCTGCATGCATCATTCTATCTCCTATATTTGTATTTCTTTATAGACTGTCCCCTATACCTAGTATGCTTTTCTAGAATGTAAGCTTCCTTTTTGTCTTGATAACTGTAGAATCTGGCATAGTTCCTTGCACACAGTAGGAGCTTCATAAATTCTCTTTGGACTTAATTCAATAGTAATATGATCTATTAGACTAATGGAAGAAATTATTGAGGACACAATAGATGGAAAATATTAATGGTGATTACTCACATTTATATGGTTTCTTTAAAGTTTACAAAGCACTTTCCTTCACAAAAACCCTGTGAGAGGTGGAGCTGTCATAATTATTCCCATTTTACAAAAAAAAGAAACTGAGGCTCAGATGAAATAAGTGAATTACTCCTGGTCACCTGGCAGGTAAGTGTTAGAACTAGGAGTCAAACCCAGCTCTTCTGAATACAATCCTCCCACTCTTTCCATTACATAGTACACTGTCCTCCTAATAGGGTGATGAACACCCTCAAATTTAATAAAAATGAAAAGAACAACCCTAGATACCATAAAATAAGTGGCCCAAGGATTTCACTAATTTAGAAAGGAGTCAACACAAATAATAATCAACTAAAAACATTCATCTTCAATAATAAAATTAATTAAATTCAAAACTTTTTTGAGTTACCACCACACAGCCACCAAATTGACAATAATAATGAAGAGTGAGAAAACTCAGTGCTGGCAGACTTATGGAGAAAGAGGTACATTCACATATTGCAAATGAATGCATCCATGTGGAAAGCAATGTGGTCATACACAAAGGAAATTGTTAGCACTGACCATACCCTTTGACTCAGAAATCCCATTACTCAGAAATATGCTTTAAGGCTATAATTAAAAAAGAAAAAAATAATAATTATAGTTTACACAAAAATTTTGAAGCCATGTTATTTGCAAAAGCTAAAAAAGTAGAAACAACCTCAAAGTCTAGCGATTTTGAAATAGCTGACCAAATGATGGTGAATCAGTGTAATGGAACATAATGGATTACATTGGATTTAGTAGCATCACTAAAATGAAAAATATAACTCCAAAGACATATGGGAAGATATTCAGAACAATGAAATACAAAACCAAAATAAACCCCCAAACAGCATATGTATGGACTATAACTATGTAAAAACTATACACAGTAATGGTGTATAAAGAAACAGATTGGAAGAGGACAGAAAGGAAGTAATAGACATAGTTATTATCATTAATCTGTTAATGTTTATACTATTCACATTTTTTGTCATTTCAAATTCATCTTTTAAAAAATTAAGGTATTCCACAAATGGGATTAGAGCCTTTGCACAAATATAATAAACATCAAGCTGAGTTTCAGCTGTAGAGAGAGCATCTTCACCAGACCAATACCTATTAAAAACCAACAACTAAAGAGTGCAAAAGATTGATTTCCTCAGTATTTGCCTAGGGATATATTTTACCTGTAGTAAGCAATTAACAAATGCATGTTAAATCGAATTGGATTGGATTTTTTAAAGCAAAACATATGGATCAGTTAGAATAAAATATTGAAGGGCTGTCATCTGAAAGAAAAATTAGTTTTGTTGTTCTGCTTGGCCCCAAAGGACAGAACAAGGAGTGAAAGATAGAAGCAAAGGAGTGGGAAACATGGGCTTGACATAAAGAAAACATTTCCTAAAATTTAGAGCTATTCCAAAACAGAAAGTGGTAGCCAAGGGAGGAGAGCTTCCATTCGCTGGAGATCTTCAAGCAAAGGCTGAATTTGTCAGATAAATGTTAGAACAGATTCTTGTAACATCAAGAGTTGGAGCCTCCTGTGGCCTTTGAGGTCCATCCATCTTCAATTCTGTAACTATTAGCTTTCTACTCCAACTTCTATCTGTTATGTATGAGGCTCTTTCAAATTCTCTCTTTAAGGCATCACAGGCTTTCAGAGCCACTTACTCAAATAGCCAACAGCTGAGTTTGAATTATAGTGTTATTATAGACTCCCCCAAGGTGTAGTTAACCTCAGTCCTGGTTCAGGTGTCAAGCTCAGACCCTGCACTTGACATGACATGTTTGTGAGAAGAAAAACATATCCACCATAGCTGCTCCTCTATGTTTCAGCAGATTGGAATACCCACACCATACACACCACACAAAAAAGGCATCTTTAGATTAATGATCTTCTCTTTGCTGATGATTCACAAATCTTCTTATCCATTTCTAACCTTCCTGCTGACCTCCAGTCTCACATCTCCAACTGCCTTTCAAAAAGAAGTGAATGTCCAGTAGACATCTTAAACTCAACATGACCGAAACTAAACAAATTTCTCTATTATCATTGGAGGCATCACTATACTCCCAGTCCCCTAGGCTCACAACCCAGGCATCACTGACTCCTTACTCTCTTACCACTTCCCCACTTCACCCATTTCCAATCTGTTATTAAGGCCTATGGATTTCACATTTTCAGTACCTTTAGGCAATGTCCTTCACTCCACCGACACTGCCACCACCCTGGTTCAGGCCCTTACCACCTCACATCTGGACCATTACAATAGTCTGCTGATTCTCTAAGCCACAAGTCCCTCCCCACTCTCACCTGCATTCAGCCCCTAAAATGATTTTCCTAAACTACAGGTCCAACCATGTCACTCCCATGCCCACTAAAATCCAGAATCAAATACAAAATCCTCTGTCATTCAAAGCTCTGCATTGCCTTGCCCTTCCCCCTCCCCTTTCCAGTTTTCTTACACTGCAGGAACACCCGCATCCCCCATCCTTACACTGGCTTCCTGGCTATTGCACAAATAAAACCCTCTATCTCTTGACTCTGAGCATTTTCTCTGCCTTTCTCCCATATTTTGAATGCTTTTCTTCCTCTTTTCCACCTCCTAGCTTCCCTGTCTTCACAAATCCTAGGTAAAATCCCATCCCTCTATAAGAAGCCTTTCCCAATCCCTTTTAATTTTAGTACCTTCTTTCTGTTAATTATTTCCTATGTATCCTATATATAAGTTATTTCTACATAGCTGTTTGTTCATTATTTCTCCCATTGGATTATGAGCTCCTCAATGGCAGGGATTGTCTTTTACCTTGCTTTGTATCCCCCAGTGCTGAGCACAATGCCTGATACATATTAGGTACTTAATGTTTTTTGACTAACTATAACCACAGCGTATTTTTCCCTTAATGCCAGAGTCTTCCCTGGATTTGCCATTTTTCTACTTCTATCAGGGGTGTGCTGGAGCTAGCTCAAATCCAAGAGCTGATTATTAAATTTTCAGTGTGAGCACTTACAACTTGCATTATACTACAAATCAGGGCTTAATTTATTGTTTCATTGATTCTATAGACTTAAGAAAATGGTAGAGAAAATTTTAATAACGCACATTTAACCTAAAGGGTACGATACGCTGAGGTATACTGAATGTACTTTTTTTTTGAGAACCAATAGTTAAACATTTATCAGCACACCCTTGCTTCTTCTCCAGAAATGCCCCAAAGCAATAGGGTCTTGCGTCAGCCGACCACAGCACAGCAAAGATAATTGCTCCTTCCCAGCTTAACTATCTCTGTTCAAATAGTCTCAATATAATGGAAATAGTGGCACTTGAGAAACTCTGTCAGCTGGCACCTTCTATCTCCATAGCTTTGTTGGATTGCCTCAGTTAACATGCTAACACTAATGTATTCTGCTCCAAATGTCACTTAAGTAGTTGGGACAGGAATCAAATTCACCTTCTCTTGTGATGTCTCGTCTGCCTCTCTTAGAGAGTAAACACATTGAGGGAAGGAGCTGTCTTATTTTTATTTTTCCCCAGTGTTCATAGCATAGTGCTTGAAATTTAGATAGGAGATGCTGATAAATATTTTTCATTCATTCATCTATCCACTCATTCAATCATTCATTCATTTTAGAATCATAAGATTATAGGTTTAGAGCTAGAAAAGATCTTAGAGATTATTTGGTTCAACTTTCTAGTTTTTTAAGGAAGCTGAGGTATAGAGAAGCGGACAGCTAAGTGGCTCAGTGGATAAATCATGAAGTAGTCAGGAAGACCTGAGTTCAAATTTGATCTTAGATACTAGCTGTGTGGCCTTGGGCAAGTCACTTAACCCTGTTTGCCTCAGTTTCTTCATATGTGAATTGAGCTAGAGAAGGAAATAACAAACTACTCCAATATCTTTACCAAGAAAGGTCACAAAGAGTCAAATGTGACTGAAATAACTGAACAACAACAATGGCCTAGAGGACGTAAATGCCTTGCCCAAGGACACATAAGGAGCAAGTGACTCCAAACCCAGTTCCTCTGATTCCAAATTCATCATCCATTCTGCTATATCATACTGCTTTGTTTTATCTTTTACTCATTTGAAAGATTTATAATTTCATTGGTGCAAGAAACTATTGATGTGGGAGCTCACTTCACCCACACAGATGATAGTAGTCTACAAGTTTGTATATGATAATAAAAATAGCTACCATTTATGTAGCACCTATCATATGCCAGGCACTATACCAAGCACCTTACAGATTTATCACATTTGACCTTTACACAATTCTGTGAGATAGGTTGCTGTTATTATCCCCATTTTATAATTGAGAGGACTTGAGGCAAACTCAGGCTAAATGACCTGACCTAGGGCATAGAGCTAAGAAGTGTCTGAGGTTGGATTCCTGACTCTAGACTCCACACTCTATACCCTGGGAAACCTAGCTGCCTCTAAGCGTGTAAATCCTGGGCAGTTGTCTAAGTTGTCTAAATGAATGGATTGAAGATTCCTTAAAATATAGGGATCAAATGGAAGAAATTAAAGCCATGTGAAATAAGATGAGGCATTTTGTCTGTCACTGATTATTTCAAAGAAGATTGGAGAGAATCTACAGAAATGAGATTAAATCTCAATATTCCTGCCCCATTACAAAATGGAATCACTTCTGTAGCTTTACCTCCTCTTCCAGCCCAGTCTTCCATTTCCCACAACGGGACCACACTCTCTTGATAGGTCAGAGTTCATCACATCTTCTTGACCCCAGACCTTCCACAGAGCATTCTGGCCAACTTGCTGCTGGGCCACACCCCAATTCCAATCTTTGCTCTTAGTACCATGATCAAATCAAGGATCAGAGATTTAGAACTGAAAGATAACTTAGAAGCATGCTACCCTCTCATTTTGTAGATGAGGATACTGAGCCTTAGAGAGTATCTTGCCCAGAGTCACAAAGCTAGTCTGTGTGAGCAGTGGGATTTGAACCTAAGGCTACCTGACTCCAGAGCATCCTATTAATCACAATTTTCTGTTGTTGTTATTCAGTTGTCTCAGTTGTGTCAGACTCTTCATGACCCCATTCAAAGTTTTCTTGGCAAAGATATTCATTTTACAAATAGCTCATTTTACAGATGAGGAATTGAGGTAAACAGGGTTAAGTGACTTCCCCAGGGTCACACAGCCAGTGTGTGTCTGAGGCCAGATTTGAACTCAGAAAGAGAAGTCTTCCTGACTCCAGGCCCTGTGCTCTGTTCACTGAACCAGCACTCTATCCAGGGCACCAACTGATTGTCCTCCATTCATCTAGTTCTGCAGTTCCTCAAGTCGAAATATTCCTTCTTGCCTATCCCACCTTTATAGGTGTTATGCTCCTCTATTTGAATAGAAGCACCTTGAAGGCAAGAATGGTCTTCCTTTTTATGTCTATATCCCCAGCTCGTAGCACAATGTCTGGCACAGAAGTGCCTAATAAATGTTGTTTCAATAATAATAACAAATAGTGTTGAAAGAAAATAAATTATGGTCATATATTCTAGGTTAGTTTGCAGGTATTAGAAATAGCACTGAAGATGGATCCCAATCTTAGTTTTCTGCCATCAACTTAAGGATGTGACTTGAGGCAAGTAACTTAAATTCTCTGGGCCTCAAATTCATCGTCTGGCAACTAAAAATGCCGTCTGCCTCACCCTGTCATGATTGCATTTTGGACAACAAATGTTTTAATGAATGTAAAAGTGCTTTGTAATCCCTAAAGACCCATGTAAAGGATTTTAAGGTAGGAGTACAAGGCTTCTCTATTACTTTGTCCCCACCTCCACTATTACCTTCTTCCCCACAGCCCCCTTTTCCTCTATTGCTTTGATTTCTGACAAAAAATAGATTGCCCATTTATGCTCGTGTGACTCCTCATCCCACACCTTTCCTCCAAGGTACCGTGACAAGCAATACGGCACAGTAGAAAGGATGCTGGACCTACAGTTGGGGAGATGTCGGGTCAAATCCTGCCTTTAACATCTATATGCTATGTGAACACAGGAAAATTCTTTAAATTCTCATACTTTATTTGTAAAATAAGCGAGTGGGACAAGATAACCTAAACAGGAGTGGGGAACCTGTGGCTTCGAGGCCACATGTGACCCTCTAGGTCCTCACACTTGAGACCTCCAGGCCCCAAGTCCCCCACTTCTGGCCTGTAAGGTCCCCTGTACCTCTAAATATATGGTCCTATGTTGACTGAGAGTCTCTGGATGGTCAAACACAGGAGAGAATAGTTTGTCAGTAGTACCCTGACTCACCTGCCCAATAACCAATATTAATTTTGTTCAGTTTCAGGTTTCATCAGGCCTTCTACTTTGATTTCCCCAAACTCTGTTTTACTGATGAACTTGGTTGTTTACTAACCGCAGAATAAAGTTTTCCTGAAAACTTCTCCATCAGCCTTTCTTTGCCTCATCTGTCCTGGCTGCCGTATTCAGTATTGAAAGTGACCCAGCTTTGATTCTCCTTATCACCACAATGTTTCTAGTTATTTCCTCACAGAGCCTGGATCTCAGCCCAGCCCCTTCCCTGAAGAAATAAATACACCAGAGGAGGCTATGTTTGGCACCTGCCTCCAGGCAGGATGACCCCAATGCCTCGGTGCCTCGTATGTGGTACTTCTTTCCATTATGTTGGGTGCGCTCCAGCTTGGGTTTTTATTCCCAGCTCTCAGAGCTAGGAGGCTTGCTTCTTTGTACTTTCCTATATAGAGCATTGAATCCACCTTCAATCCTAGAGAAATAAAGAAAGAATGTTGTTTCTGTTTATGTGTATGAAGGGGTGGCAAGGGCAAGCTATGACAGAATAAACGTTGTTGCGTCTACAGCTGCTACTGCTCTCAAGCTGCTGGCTGTTTTATGTGGAGCACTTGAGACCCAGGGACAGCCTGAATTCACACAGTTGTTCCTTCCCCATAAGGTTACTTTATGTTTAAGACGTTCTGTGGCTCTAAAACCATTCAAATCCATGGCTCCCTAGCCCTCATTAATGAGTTTACCTTAACGAGTCAGTCAGATTACACAATCAGTTCAAAGCAAAGGCTTGTCATGAAGCAGCACAGGAAGAAAAGTAACTATAAAATATTTCTCCCGTGAACCTGGGACATACTCTCCCATAATGTATTCACCATCAGTGAGAAGAATGTGTGCACCTAGAAGTACTTACGTATGGCCTGGGACCATTCATAGAAGGCTTCCAACTCTGCATGGCTTCTGGAGTCTTCTACTGACGTTAGCATGCTTGGTCCTTAGGGGCTTATTCTTTGCTGGTCTCAAGAGGCATGCGGTTGTAGCACATTGGGCATGCTATGAATTATCTGCTGAGTATGGTATACAGTCTCTGTGAGGAAGCCAGGTGGAACAACGGATTGAGTCTGAACCCACTTAGAGTCAGAAAGAGCTGAGTTCAATTCTGGTCTCAGACACTTGACTAGCTGTGCGACTCTGGACTTAAGCTCTGCCTGCCTCTGGTCCCTCAATTGTTAAAATGGGGATAATAATAGTACCTACCTTTCAGGATCATTATGAGGATTAAATGAGATGATATTTGTAAAGCACTTACAACAGTGCCAGGCACATAATAGGCACTTAATCAATGCTTCCTTCCTTTTTGCTTTTCCTCCTTCCTCCCCACTTCCCTACTTGCCTCCCTCTCTCCTTCTTCCTCCCCTTCTTTCTTCCTTTCATCCTTTCTTTACTTTCTTTCCACCCTTCCTTCTTTGCCTCCTTCCCTTTATTCTTTGGCCACCATGAGCCTAGTCTCCCTCCCTCCCTCTTTCCCTCTCTTGCCTCTCTTCCCTTCTTCCTTTCTTGTCTCCCTTTCCTTTCTTCCTTCTTTCCTTCCTTCCTTTTTTCCTTCCTTCCTTCCTTGTCTCTCTCTCTTCCTTCTCTCCATCCTTCCTTATCTCCCTTCCTCCCTTCTTTTTCCCCTCTCTCCTTTTCTCCTTCACTCCCTCCTTCCTTACTTTGGGAACTGTTCCCTGATGATCTTACATGTTGTCTGCTGGTTCTATAGCCCTTTCTGACTGCTGCCTAGCATTACTGCACTAAGTTTCTCTTTACTCCTGGATTCTGGTTTTAGCTGGAGTTTTTACTTGAGATGGGTGAAACTTTTTTTCCCTCAAAACTGGAGGAATGAATTCCACCACTGCTCTTTTAATCGAAAACCTCAAAGCGTTTCTCCTACTGCTCTTTTAGAAAAGTAAGCTCTAACACATCCAGCCATCACTGGCTTTTCTTTCATAGGAGACCTGTTCATTTCTCTGAACCAGGACTAGAATGTTTATTTCTTTTCCAGGAGGAGATTCTGCATCCCAGGCACTAATCTCTTGAGAATACAGGGACAGCATAGCTATAGCTAACCAATGCTGATAGATGATAATCTATTTATTTTTTTAGCTTTATTCCTTGACCACAAAGAGCAGAGTCTCTGCCTAGAATTTCAACCTGTCTTGGGATCAGAAAAATAATTTAGCTCATTGCTTAACTTTTAGTTTTTAAACTAATCTTCATCCATTTAAATATTCATTGTCCAGTAAATGGCTAAGGACTCTCTGGGGGTCTCCCAGCTTCTCAAACCAAAAACTCTTTGGCTCTCCCATGCAAATGAATGGTACGGGCAATAGTTCAGGAGCAGTCAGCTAAATAGTCAGCTAAATTCAGGGAATTTGGCCACTGTCCTCCTCCATGCATTCTTGGCCTTTCGTGTGTATATGTGGTCAACAACTAGCTTTTGTAAAAATTAAATTTTGCTCCAAGTCTCTTCCCACCTTCACCCTAAAACATAAATGGTGCCCAAGATAATAAGATCTTGCCAAGGGAAAGGATCTCTGTCTCTTTCTCTGTTTCTGTCTCTGTCTCTCTCTTTTTCTCTCCCTCTTTTGGCACTTAACCTGTCTATGTTGGTGAATGTTTAAAAACTGGCCCTGCAGGGCAAAAAGGTATACATGACATGTTTTTAAAAAATAGCTTTTTTATTGTTGTCTTTCTTTTACATCATCATTTCCCTCAATATCTCTCCCCTTTCCTCTTCCAGATAGTCACTCTGTCTACCAAGTAGTATTTTTTTTAAATAACTGAAGGAAGAAAAAAGAAGGAAAAATCAGCACAACCAATCAATACATTGAAAATGTCCAAAAATCTGCAAAACACCCTTTTCATTTTTTTGGTTTGGGGTTGTTCATTCCACTTGCATTGTCTTTATCTTTGTATCTATTGTTTTCTTGGCACTGCTCGCTTCGCTCTGTCATCTAGACCTTTCCATGCTTCTCTGTAATCATCACATGCATCTTTTCTTACAACACAATCATATTCCATTACATTCGTGTACTGCAATTTGTTTAGCTATTACCCAAACAACGGGCATCGATTTTTTTTCTATTTCTTTGCTATCACAAAAAGTGTTACCATAAATATTTCAGCATATATGGAGGACTTTATTTCTATCAATGGGTTCCTTTGGGTTTAAGACCAGTAATGGAAGCTGTGGGTTAAAGGGTATGGACATTTTAGTCACTTAACTTGCAAAATTCTAAATTGCTTTCCAAAACGATTGTACCAACAATTCCCAGATCTACCAACAATGCGTCCAGAAATGTGTCTACCCTCCCATTACCCCTCCAACATTGACTAATGCCATATTTTGTCATCTTTCACATTTTATAGGAATATAATATGCTTCTAAGTTGAAGCTACATTATTATTAACATTTTCTACATTGTTTTCTTAAGTTTAGACAATCCATAAAACAATAAATCAAGCTCTAATTTGTTGTCGAAGCTGATTTCTGAAAAATGAATTTTCACACTGAATAAATTTAACAATCAGCTGTCCCTAGTTTAAGCTGGTTCCAGCATCTTCTTACATTTACTATTCATATAACACTCACCATAGGATATCTTATGTTGCCATTTAACTAGTGTTTATCTGTGTGTGTGTGTGTGTGTGTGTGTGTGTGTGTATGTTTCCAAATGAAATCATGAGCTTCTGCAGAGGCAGCTAATGATGAAATAGGTAAAGCATTGGACTTGGAGTAAGGAATTCTAAGTTCAAATCCAGCCTTAGACACTTATTGTTGTATGATTCTGAGCAAGTCACTTCTCTCTACCTCAGTTTCCTCAACTATAAAATGGGACTAATAGCACCTACTTCACGGGGTTGTTTTGAGGATCAAATTAGATAATATATGTAAAGAATTTAACACAGTATATAAATGTTAGTTTATTTTTAATAATATATTAAATGCTTACTATTATTGTTGGCTGGAGATCAGGGATTGTATCTCATATTTTTTGCATATGTTTTGTTGGGACTAGTACAAGTACAGTCATATAGCATGAACCTAATGGTTGGTTGTTGTCCTTCATTCTCAAAAAAGATCAAAATGACATCACTTTGGGGTCAAGGTACAGTGTGTCCAACTGTGGCTAATCAGACCAATAGGAGTTCAGAAGGCTATACCACAGGTCAGGTACAAATAGTCCATGTGAATATTTGTTGTTGAAGTGTCTCTTAATTTGCATATCTAGTGTTTCTTTTGAGCTACTGCAATTCTGCTTTGCTCATAGAATGCAATACTTTTTTTAATGCCATGCTGGGTGATTCTATGCCATTATTTTCCGTGTCTCATATTCTATTTGAAAGTTCTTTAGAGACCTTGAAAGAGTGTTGCTGAATCACTTCTTCTGACTTCCATGTGAGTGCCTACCTTGTGTGAGCTCTCCATAACATAGCCTTTTAGGCAAACGTACATTTGACATTCAAACAATGTGACTAGCCCATGGGAATTGTGCTCTCTATGGTAGAGTTTGAATGCTTGGCAGTTAAGCTTGAGAAAGAATGTCAGTGTCCAGTACCTTATCTTGACAGGTAATCTTCAGAATTTCCCTAAGACAATTCCAATGGAAGTGATTCAGCTTTCTGGCATGGTGCTGGTAGATTGTCTGGGTTTCACAGGCATACAACAAGGTCAGCACAACACCTGCTTCAGCCATGTTCATGGCCTTTGGAACAAATTGTTATCATCTACCCATTCTGCCAGGGGAAGTCTTCACATGCTTGGGGTAGACATCCCCTTAACTCATAAAAGGGTTTGAGACACTCTGGTTACCCTCAACTCCGTTTAGCCTTTTTGTCCAAACAGTGTACCGGGGTTTGGCCACTGTGTATACCTTGGCTTCTAGGAACCACAGGCAAGAGCTGGGTGAGTCAGGTGAACACCAAAGGTGGGAAGCAGCCCTCACATCAAAGGTCCTAATCTTCTCTTAATACTCCAGTACCCCTACAACCTAAAATGAGAACTCTGATGGGGAGTGGGCAAGGATGAGACTAATCAATCAATCTGCAAATTACCAATCAATTAACAAGTGTAAAAAACAAGGAGTTTAGATTCTAATGGGGAGGCGATGTATGTAAACAGGCACATGTAAAAGGTAGGTAGATGGTAATCTTGGAGGGAAAGACACTAATTGGGAGTCAGGGGAAGAAGTGACAGACAAAGGAAAGGGAATAAGTATTTATATGACATCTGTTATGTTCCAGGCACTGTGCTAAGAACTCTACAAATATCTCATTTGATCCTCACAACACCCTTGTAAAGTGGGTGCTATTATTATACCCATAAAAAAATGAGGCAAACAGAAATTTAATGACTTGCCTGGGGTCACAGTTAGTGAATCTCTGAGGCCAGATTTGAACTGAGGACTTCTTGACTCCAAGACCAGCACTCTACCCACAGTACCATGTAGCTGCCTCCGAGGAATTGGTATGACAAGCAAGTAACAGATGTTGAGAGTTGGAGATTGGAAAGGGGAGTACTGCATAGGGAACATCAAGTCAAAGGCTTGAAAATTGGAAATGGATTGTCAAATGCAAGGAACAGCAAATGACCAGTATGGCCAAACTGGAGGCTTCATGCAGCTAAGAAGGAGGCAAGAAAACTTGAAAGGTGAGAAGGAGTCAGATTACGGAGAACTTTAAATGCCAAAGAACTTTACAGGCTAAGCAGCCTTGTGCCCTAAAGTCCCAGAAACAGATGCCCCTTCCACAGGGGTGCTTGCTTACCTTCGATTGCATTATCAGTATCTTCTGTCAAAGTGACCTTGCTTCCCAGCCCCCTGGGCCCATCAGACACATCGATTGTGTTCGATACAAAGCAGACAATGCTTCCGTTCAGAATGAAAAGCAGAAGGGAACAGACAGTCTTTAATATGTTTCCAATTAAGCACAACTGTAGCTCTTGAGGTTAGCCAGAGGACTGATGCTTGTGAGAGCTTTATATCCCTTACAGAGTATATCCTAAAATAAAATTAAAGACCTGACCATTTTGATTTAAATTGTGAGCATGCCAGATGAAAACTCTATCTCCATGTTTGGCATAATAGCTGACTCATTGGTACAGTTCCAGAACAATTTACTTTTCCAAGATTGGGATCAGGTCACTGAGGCTCAACACATTTAATGTTCATATCCTTATGAGAGGATTGGACTCAGAGATCTCCAAAGTTCTTTTAGTGCCTCTAAAGAAAGAACTCTCAAACAATCAATATTGTCCAACTATGGAATTGTCTGCCTCATTCATATAGAGTATGCCTCATCACTTCATAATAACTTCATAATAAAACCAAATTAGGTACTTATTTAGATGTTACAAAATTTTGAAAGTAACTCCAACTATAGTCTCCACATGAAAAAAATTACCTAAAGAGCTCAAGAATCATACCAAGAAATGCATGATGAATGTAAAACTAATTGAGGGTGTACTCAACCAGAACAGCACCTCTGGATACAACTGACAGAAAACATCACTCTTTGTCCCTAAGGATGTTAATCCACTCAGCAGAACTCCCACCCTAGGGATGGGAGCCTTGATTGATGTGACTAAGCTCAATTAGCTCACTATATTTAACCAGGTCCAGACCTCAGATCATATCATTAGACTATCTGTGCTTCATTTCACATTCTGTTGTCCACTCTAGCCATCTTATCATCTACTCTGTCGTGTATGTGTACTACCTCTTACTTGATCTGGGGAAAGTAATCAATTTGGTACTGCTATCATTCCTAGAAATGATATGACAATTGGCTACCCTGCACATCAAATCATCACCTCTCTAAATCCCCAGATATTTTGTTTTCCGTATACTGTTCCCATATATATGCATTATCTGCCTTTATTAGAATATAATATCCTTGAAGGCAGGGACTCTCCCCTTGCATTTTTGCATTTGTATCCAACAGCTCAACGCAGTGTCTGGCATATGGTATAAACTCAAAAAATGCTTTTTCATTCCTCCATTTATTCAGTGGAAGTTGCATAGTCTTCTGCTGGAGATGTCACAAAAGGGATTCCTTCCTGAACTGATTTTGGAGTCAGAGAATCTGGGTTCAATCGTTGCTCCACCCCTTACTAACTGTGACTTGGACAAGTCACTTAATTTCTCTGCCTCAAAGCTATTGGGGGGGTATAGAGAGTGGTCACTGCCTGCCTCCCATTTCATTGTGACCCTACCCCAGGACCATTTCCAGCAATGATTCTCTTTCTGGAGACAAGACCTTTTCCTGTTTCTGCCTTCCCACAGGGCATTCTCCAAGGTGATTAAGGCACTCTTGGGACCTCACAAGATATAATGTCGCAATCTACCAAGAGGGTTGACCTTAAGAAAGGACATAGAAGAGTTCAGCCATATGCTCAATGGACTTTTCTCCAACTACTGATACTTTTTGGGTACTGGCTCTCCCTGAGCTAATTATACTTTGCTGCCTGCCTCTTAAGCATGTCCCATAGGCATCTCAAACTCAATATGCTCAGAGCAGAACCCCTTCCAAATCATTCCCTCCTCCAAACTTCCCAATTATTATCAAGGGCACCATAATCCTCTAGTCACTTTGATCTCTCACAATCCTTGACACAGAGGATAATACTTGTCATCCTTGGCTCTTCATTCTCATTCACCGTATATAGCAAATCCTTTGCCAGATCTTACTGTTTATGTCTTCACAACATCTCTCATACATGTGCCCTTTTCTCCCCTCATATAACCACAATATGGTTTCTTTCCTCATCACCTCTTGCCTGGGCTATTGCAATAGTCTTCTGCTTTGTCTCCCTGCCTAAAGTCTTTCACTCCTCTAATGTCCACTTGGCTGCCAAGGTGATTTTTCTTAAATCATAGCTCTCACCTCCTTCTCAGTGCTCCCTCTTACCTTTAGCATCAGATATAAACTCCTCAGTTTGACATATGATACTTTTCATAGCCTAGTTCCTTCATACCTTTCTAGTCTTTAACCTATTATGCCCCTTCAATAACTTCAGGATCCAACTACACTGCTTATAGTTTCTTGGGCATAACACTCCATCTTCCACCTCCTAGTCTTTTCACTTGTTGTGCCCCATGCCCAATGCTTAAAATAGAGCCCAGCATATAGCATATGCTTAATAAATGTTTATTGATTGAATGCTCTTCTAACCACCTCCACCTCTTATTTTTCTTCACTTCTTTTAAGATTCCTATCTTCTGTTAAAGACCTTTCTCAGTCCCTCTTGTTGCTAGTGACCACTAAAAATTATCTTCCATATTCATATTGTATTGTATAATATCATGTATTCTCTCATCTAATATTATATCATGTCATATTATCCTATATTTACATATTATCTCCCCCATTAGAATGTAAACTTCTTTTATGAACAATTTTTTAAATTATAAAATTAAAGCAACTCTGAGATTGCATTTCACACTCATAAGATGGACAAAAATTACAATAACTAATAATAGCTAACATTTTATATAGTGCTTTAGTATTTGCAAAGTGTTTTACCTGTGTTATTTCATTTGACCCTCAACCCAAGCGTGTGAAATAAGCGCAATGATTCTCTCCACTTTCCAGATGGGGAAACTGAAGGAGAGAGAGGTAAAGTAACCTGCCCAGTGTCATACAGGTGGAATATGTTTGAGACAGGATTTGAACTTGGTTTTCTTGACTTCAAGGCCAGTCCTCTATCGACTGCACCACTTGCTGCTCTTAACGACAGCAACAATAAAAGACAATAATAATCGGGTGGGGCTACTGGAATACTAGCATGTTGATGTATTATTGGTGGAGATGTGAATTGGTCTAACCATTCTAGAAAGCAATTCACAACTATGGTCAAAAAATTGTAAGCTGTGCATATTCTTTGATCCAGAAATACCACTACTACCCTCAAAGAGCTCAAAGAAAGAGGACAGGGACTCATGTGAATACAAATACTTATTGCAGCTCTTTTTGTAGATGCTAGAAACTAATGGAGTGCCTATCATATAGTTTGAGAAGATGTGGACTATAGGATAATAAAATTAGGTGGATTCACAGCTGGTTTTGATTTCTGAATTCAGAGCCAATGTGGAAAGAGTTCTCCAACGAGGTACCCCAGAGGTAGTTCCTGTGATGACTAATATCAGTGACTGGATTAAAGCATCGATGGCATATTCATCACATTTTCAAAAGATACAAAGCTTCAGGACCCACCTAATACTGGGTGACAGAATCAAGTTCCCACAAAAATCTAGACAGTCCAGAGAACTCAGCTAAATCTAATATGTGGAAATTCAATAGGGAGAAGTGTAAAATCTTATAGTTGAATTCAAAAATTAACAAGTGCCAGATGGGGAAAGCATGGTAGTACTTGAAGGCTTGCCATGGGGAAGAAGAATTAGATGTGTTTAGTTTGGCCCCAAAAGGCAGAACCAAAATCAAAGGGTAGAAATTACATAAGAGACCAATTTCAACTTGATGTCAGTTAAAACTTCCCACACATGGGAGCTGTCCAAAAGTGGAAGGTATTGCCTTGAGAAATAGTGAGTCTGCCCTCCTTGGAGGTCTTCCAGTGAAGACTGGATAATCATTTGTAAGGTATATTAAAGTGAGGATTCTTTTCAAGTATGTGTTTGATGTGCCTTTGTACCCATAATATTCTAAATCTGCATCTATGATCTGTGCTAACCTGCTGAGGTGAAAATGTAAGTACTTTGTAAAGCATTGAAAACAGCACTGAAAACAGTGGGCACTCAACAGTTATTGAGTAATCAGCTCATTCTATCTGCCAATAACCCAAACCTTATTGTTTAGGTCAGTTCTTCCAACCTTTTTTACTCTGATATGCTAATCCTCCCCTGGTTATTCTTTTCTTGTTGATTCTAAGGGTTCAGTGTTCAAAATTTCTCAGAAAATTCTAAGATGTTTCCTAGAATTTTGAGAACTAGAAGGTAGATATCATGTAGTTCAATCCCCTCACTTTACAGATGAGAAATCTGTAATTAACCAATTGCTTGTATTTAAATACAGCAAACTCCCAATTAATCAGAATGCTTGGAGTATGGGGCACTTTGTTTAGTTGAATTCTAGTGAACTTAGAGTAACCAACTTATAACCATTCATAGAAAAGTAGTTTTCAAGGCATCATAATATAACCAAATACATATATATATAACCATATATATAATATAATGTATCAAATATCTTTAATAGGAAGTTAAATTTCATCGGACAATTATAATAAATACAATTTGATCTTTCTTTGATAATTCTGAACATACTCCAAGTCATCATTACTTGCTCTATTTTTCATCATATAAGATTGTGGGGGTAAAATTCTGGTTATTTGATCTTTCCGTTTGATTAGATCCCAGATAAATATGACTTTATTAACTTCTGTGTAGCAATAAAAAACTCATTTTCTATTACCCTTCAGGTAGATCCTCAGTTCATTACCCTCTACAAATTAGGTATGTCTTCCCTGTGACCTAGATATTGTTCTAGTAACTATGGATAATTAATAGTTGTTTGCTCATTAAAGATAGTACCTTTACCTGGGAAAAGCATGCCTTCTCATGTAGCAGAATGATCTGTAGAAGAGACTGGCAGCATTTTTAAACTTCTGAGCCAAGGCTCTATCATTCCTCTTTCTAGGATGCCCTGAGGTGAGGAGAAGGGTGATGACCCTCCCAAGAGGGAAATGGCAGTTGCTCCCTCGTGAAATCAGCAGAGACTCCCACAGGGAAAGAGAAGTAGAATGTAGCCCCTGGATAAATGAAAATCTGCAATGCTGTCCATAGGTTGTCAACCCCTGGTTAGTATAGAATTCCATTCTTTGTTCGGGCAAGAGGCAGGAGCCTTTTGGTCATATTAGAAACCTTGCCATCGAATGCAATTCCCACCTGCCTGCCGTCCCACACACTGACTTTCTTTATCTGAAAGCAAAAAGAGCAGCTTAAAAGAAACAAGCACATAGTTACACTGCTCATAGGCCTGTGAATTGGTACAATCTCTGTGGAAATCAAGACTGGACTTTACCACAGGATCTACTAAAGTTTGACCAAGGGATCCCCTATGCCCTAAGGATTTTATTGAAAGGAAAATAAAGACACAAAAATTCACAATAACTTTATTTGTAATAATACAGCAATCAAAAGACCTTCAAACAAGCCAGATGTGCCTAATGACTAGGGATGACAGAACAAACTGGGGCATGTGAATAGAAAGCAAGTCTTTTCCTTCTGAGTATTCTTCATACTTTTCTCCTCTTATTATGATTCTTACATTATATAATTGTAGTTCAGTTGTGTCTGCTTTACGATCATATTTGGGGTTTCTTGGCAAAAATATTGGAGTGATCGATCATTTCCTCTCTAGCTCATTTTACAGATGAAGAAACTGAGGCAGACAGGTTGAGTGACTTGTCCAGGTTCACACAGTTAATGAGTGTCTGAAGCCAGATTTGAACTCAGGGAGATGAGTCTTCCTGACTTCAGGGCCTCATGCTTTACCCACTGTGCCCCCTAACTGCCCAAGGTAGCCTGGAGGACAGGCACTGTCACTTGTGTTTCTCTGTATCCTCAACACTTGGTACTATGTGCCTGGCACATAGTAGATGCATAATAAATAATAGTTAACTTGATTTGACTGTGTATTATGTCATCTTTGTCTCTCTAAAGTCTAGGACAATCCATTGAATATGGTAAGCAGTGAATAAATGATGGATTGAACTCAGTGAACTAGAAGGGGATGTGACAGAACTCTAGTCCTAGCACAGCTGGAACACTTACTGGCCAGGGACCTAAAATAGGAGCAGAGCACAGGGGGTTCAGGTAGGAGTTCTGTTATTGGAATTGACAAAGGCAGAGTAGAACCAGAAGTGAATGTGACTTGACATGGAGCCACTGAACTAAAGGTCTATAGCTCCTTAAATTCTGTCTTTCTGGGGGTGGGCTTGGCCCCCAAGTCTGAGACCTCAAACACAGACCAGTTAAAAGGATGCATGAATACAGAGCCAATGGGGACATCATACTCAAGAGCACCTTGAGCAAAGTGCAAGGGTGTACTTAACAAGGACTCTCACTAATTTCTGGGACTGGTGCCAGGTCAGGTGACACTGCTTATTTTCCTTACCAGAGGCCATTTTTGTTAACTTAGTTAGAGACACAATAAGGTTATAGCAGTGGCCATGGTGTTCTTTTCTCAGTGGTAGTCTGCAGCCTCAGTTCTTACTAACATCCTCCTTATTGGTTCAACTGGGTGGGAGACTGGGGGAAGATGTCAGGCTTTAGGTAGACTTCTGGATGAAATGAAATGCTGTTAATTTACTTTAAAGCAAAAAAGGGGGTTTAATTCATAGAGCATTAGTTCCCTAGTTAAGAGTGAGTAGGACATTCCTAGGGTTCCTTTAGGGAAGAATCCACCTATCTACATATCCATATATATTTACATATAGGGATATTTTATATATATGCTTATAAATATAACATATATGGATATCTCATATGTAATAATATAACATAAATATATTATATATAACATGAACATACAAATATATGTAATATACACAATTTTGACCTTACAAACATACATATTTATACATGTCTATGTATGTATATATGTATGTGTATTCAGCAGGTTGCCTGATCATTCAGGAAGAAGTATGCCAATGTAAGGTGGCTCAAAGCCAAGGAAGATTTTCCTAACCATATTATATTGGAAAGACAAAAATTTAAAACAAAGGATTTGAATCTCAGGTCTATGACCTCACAGCACTCCTATCTAAATTTTTGTTCTTATTTTTCCCCATCTGTTCGTGTGTTTGGTAAGACTCATTGTGAGACTGAAACAGGTCTCATAGGCTAATTTCCACACAGCATTTGTGGAGTTTCTTTGAGAAAGGGAAGGCAACGTACATTTATAAACACCTACTATGTGCCAGGTACAGTGCTTTACAAATATTTCATTTGACCCAGAAATTGGTTTTGTAAGTATAAGATCTCCATCAGGGTTTTAAACAGGAACCCCAACCCCAGGAGTTTCTAACTCTCCATTAGATACGTTGTTCTCTGGTATAAAGGACTTAACAAGCCCCAGATAAAGGGAGTTGAGAGAATAACTGCCATATTAGCCTGTGGATGCTCTGCCTGGTCTTTGCTATAGTGCCCATAGATTGGATAGGGTGATTCATAGTCTCTGGGTATAATTAAAGAACTAATACCTCACTGATAAATCAGGAAACTGCTTTCTAGTCACTGTGCCTTGGAAAAAAGAAGCTGAAATAATTCATTGGAGGGTCTAAAGATGTGAAGACAAAAAGCTGGTAGTGGGGAGAATGGAAACAGCAACAGAAACAGATGTAACCCCCAGTGGACAGTGGCCTCAGCAAGAGCTGAATGATGACATCACCATGACAAGTCATCAGCCTCATAGCAACAGTAGTATCAATTGTTTTTCCATGCATGTGCCCCTCCACAATGTACCCTAACCACAAGTGTTCCTTAAATATGTGCCCCTCAGCACCTGGCCTGGCTACATGTTGTCCCTGTGTGTATGAGCCTCCATGTATATTACTCTAAATTCACTTGGTGAATAGAATGTATATCTCTGAGAGAGTGGAATCCAAATTTATGGAAGAATATTCTGTTATTACTTTTCTTTTCATGCTTTTTTATTATATGTATTTGATTTGAATTCATCCTCTAGTTGACTAGAAAAAGTAAATATTTTACTGGGAACCCATGAGCTATGGCTTTGAGGGGATATTGAACCATAGAACATCTAGAACCTGGTAGGAGAGAAGAGAAAAAAATCTTTTATTCATTCAAAAAAAATTAATTTTAAAAAAGAAAACTGCTAATGTACCTATCAATTAAGAACTGGCTCTTGATATTTGAGTTATTTCTCCACATATTTCAGATATCCAACTTTTATCAGTGATTTTTGATTCAAATATTTTTCCCACTCTATTACTGCTCTAATTCTATTTTCACTGATTTTGTGCAAGTTATCAAATTTTGTGTCATCAAAACTATCTCTCTCTCTTTTTAAAATAATGTCCTTAGTAACTTGTTTGGCTAAGAATTCTCCCCCTAGTCATAGTTGTGAAAAGCAACTGTTCTTGGTCTCTTCTAAAAAAAATTTTTTTTGTGATGCAAACTTTTATATTTGGGCCATGTACCCATCTGGAGCTTTTTGTAGTATATTGAAAGATATTGGTCTAAATCTAATTTGGGGGCAGAGGGCAGAGGCAAGATGGTGAAATAGAGGAAGTACTATAGCCAATATCTTCCAACATTCGCCTCCAAATAACTTTAAACTAATGCCTCAGATTGAATTCTAGAGTGGCAGAGTCAACAAAAAGTCGGAGGGAAACATTTTTCTAGTCCAAGAAAACTTAAGAGGTCAAAGAAAAAGTCTGACATGGTGATAAGGCTAGCAGCTCATGAGGATATAATATCAGCGGCAGGACTTGGTGGTAGCAGAAGCAGCAACAGCTTCAGGTCTCTCTTCAGGAGCCAGGGGGTTAGGTAACTGATCAGAAGGAGGTTACAGGGTTCTCCTGGGCTATCACTGGGTACAGGATCAGACCCTGGAAATTGTTGCCTCTACTCACTTCCAAGTCACAGTTCAAGGGCAGAGAGGAGTGCTTTTGGTCATGAGGGAGCAGGGGCCCTGAGGAGCAGTATGTCAGTCACAAGAGATCAGGAACCATGGGGAAGAGAATCATTTGCAATCTAAAGGGAATAGAAGCACTGGAAAGCAGTATCACTTCTGGTGCCAAGAGACAAGGGGCCCTTCCTCAGTAAGGACCAGAGACTGTACCTCTCCCCAGATCACATCACCTTGAAAGCATTAAAAACTTCCAAAGCCCCAGAATTAGTTCTGAAAACAGCACTGTAAAACAAAACAAAACAAAGCCCTAAAGTCTGGTGCAGTGTCCTTGCCTTGATCCCAGGAACAGAGCCTAATTTTATATGAAGTTCGAAATCAAGAAATAGGCTAAGAAAATGAGAAAATAATAATGACAATGAAAATAAAAGAACTTGACCACAAAAAGTTACTATGGTTACAGGTAATAACAAACTGAGAAGAAAACAATGATATCAAAACAGCTACAAGAAAGCCTCAAAGAAAAAAAATGTGAATTTCAAACAAGCCCAACAAGAATTTCTGAAAGTGCTAAAATTTTTTTTTTGTATTTTTAATTTGTTTTCAGTGTTCCATATCTTATATTTTTTCCCCTCCCTTCCTCTCCTTTTCCTGTACTTTCCCACTTCCTCTCTGAGATGGCATACAGTTTTATATAGGTTCTACACATACATTCCTATTTAATACATTTTCACCTTAGCCTTCTTGCACAGAAGAATTAAAATGAATGGGAGAAATCATAAAACAAACCAAAACATAATACAAAAGAAAATGATCCATTTCATTCTATGGTCAAGTTCCATAGTTCTTTCCCTGGATGTGGAAGGCATTTTGTCTTAAGAGACCATTGGGAATTACTTAAGTCCTTGCACTGCAATGAAGTACTAAGTCTACCAGAAAAATTCCTCACACACTATGGTTGTTGCT